>NC_092020.1:15902787-17163620 GCF_042242105.1 Pempheris klunzingeri | reverse complement strand
AATTCTCACAGGGTGAGATGTGCATCATGTGTCCTGGAATATTCTCATATGAGAGAAAAAAAAGACTAAACATATGATAACAATAATTACAATAACAAAGAAGCCAAAATTAATAAATTACAACAATGCACCCCTGACGAAGACAAAACTCTTAAAAAACATCATCAAAATTGGACACAACATAGAAAAAAAAAACTGGAGAAGGACTAAACACAAGAGGAAGAGGAAAGAGACCTGAAGCGAGCACGTTGAAGGAATATATGGAATTTCCCTGAAGCATAACAATTTTTTTAACATATAATTTTAATATATTTGTTTCCTCATCATTTAGGGTGGAAATGTAGCACTTGGGGTGGTCTTTCCACTTCACCTTGCGCTCCTCCCTGTGGAAGAGGAGGAGAAAAAAAGAGGAGGAACTGGTAGACGACCAGGAAGGAGCTCAGCTGGACAGGAACTTTAAGAGTGCAACAGTAACAGGCTTCTCAGCGATGGCTGCAGCATCAAATCTCTACAGACACGGGGGGGAAAAAAGGGTTATTTCTTCAAGCAGTCTGTGTATAACAATTGACATTCCCAATAGATGGGTAAGTGTAAGTGACTCCTCACCTGAAAGGGCTTCTATGGGTTGATTAGAGGAATGCAGGGTGTTGACGGGGGTTCCCTTGTCCTCAAAGGCTACCCTGGTCCCATCTGAGCTCCCATCACAGTTAATCAAGACTTGGTTACAGTCCTCTGCCTCCATGAGGGGCCGAGTCTTGGAGTGGACGTTGAGGTCAATGAGTTCCTCAAAGCTCCACTGGTTGGATTTACCATTGAGACCTGAGACCAATCCCACCTTGGCAGAGTCTTGCTCAATCAGGAACTCTGAGCCCTCGACGAGACGGCCCTTAGGAACTGGGCTGGAGAAGGAAGGAAGGGGGGGGGGGGGATAGTGGAAAACACTTATGAATTTTTTATTTTTGTAAGTAAAAGATACATTTCCTCCAGCAAAAGCTCTGTCGCAAAGTGAGAGATGGAGAAGTGAGTCATGATGACAGAATGAGAATACAGGATCATTCTGAAGTTGTGTTACATTTCAGAACAAACACAAAACAAACAATGTGTCAGTCCATCTCTCAATACTTTCTGACTTCCCTGTCCAGTCTGTGGCACTCACCCCCCCAGCCCAGAAATACTAACGTCCCAGGGGACAAACGTGACAAAATTAAGTGACATGTTGTGTTAAAATGAGTGTTAACAGTGTGTTAAGATGCAGCTGCTGGTGTGCGGGATTTTATATACAAACCTGTAGCTTGTAGATTTTAATCAACACAAATCATGTGGGTGCCATATTTCTAATTCAAATTTCACCCCTTCTGTTCTGTATTTCAGAGAACACTATTTTGAGCACTCAACACAATTACAATATTGTCCACAGAAATCTGATGAGTTTCCGTGTGGGTTTCATCATCTTTTCTATAGTTATTACCTTACAGCTTGAGTCTCATCTGTGCTTATGCCATTGTTATTCTCCTTGTCGTCCACTTCCGGTTTTCCATTCACGCTGCCCAGCGGCTCCTGACGTTGTTCCATCAGCTCACCAGAAGAGAGGCCACACTCATATGTGTCAGCATCCATGGTGATGTCATCTGTCTCGTCTGTGATATCAACAGAGGAAACAGAACTGGATGAGTCGAGTCATGAGTCCTATTGAATTGAATCATGCAAATTCACACAAACAAGCCATTTATGTAAAGTATATGCAAACAAACACATAGAGGGGAAGACAAACTTTAACTTGCATTCTGATGCCCTGAACCTGCCACCAAAGTGAAAACTTACTCATGGTTTCAGAGTGAATCTGGTCCATTCCATCCTCTTCATCCTGAGTGCATTTGTCGTCATCGCCTGCCTCTCTCTATGCAGGAGACACGAACATGTTATCATCCTCTCAGTGCAGATGGTTGAGTAATATGAGCTGACTGCATGCGAGCTCACCTTCAAGTCACCTTGGTCACCTTGGTCCCCTTTTCTTGTCCTCTTCATTATCTCTTCAATTCTCTGAAAAAGAAAAATGAAGCATATTTTGGTAACTGGTTTCACTGCGATCTAAACGACGAGGTAACATTAAGAAATGACAGTTTATGGGTGATAAATAAACCAGATCATTTCAGAATTATTTTGGTTTTCTGTGATCGACTTTTGATGTAGAGCAAATGGTCAAAACAAAGCCTCAAATTCATTGCAAACACTTCTGTCTATCCATACCTTCTTCCTCTCCATTCGCTCTTGCTGGTTCTGCTGCATGATGCGGTCCCTCTCCTGACGGACTCTCTCTGCCTCCTCCAGGGCTTTGGCCTCGGCCTCCTCCCGTTCCTTCTGGAGCTCGGCCTGTTTCAAAGCTTCCTCTTCTGCCAGTTTCGCCCGAACTTCCTCAGCTACGCGAGCCTCTTCCTCTTCTTTAATTTTCCTCTCCTCTGCAAGCTTCTTCTCCTCCTCCACGCGCTTAAGTCGAGCTTCCTCCGCTAAACGTGCCTCTTCTTCCTTTCTCAGCCTGGGATGGTAAATGGACGACAGCACATGGCTTGAAAGTGTACAGACAAGTAAATACAATTTCTAAAAGTGGACATGAAGGAGGTCATTTTAAACTGTATATACTTTTAGCCTCGTAGCTTAAAAAAAATAGAAATTTATACTGACAATGCTCAGTGTGATTGCTAGTTTTTCTTTTACATGTATATACTGTTTGCATACTTTGAAAGCAAATGCTTCAAATGCTCATTAATAACAACTACAGTTCCCATGAACTATTTCATAGCAATTACAGAAGTGTTGATGATGGTACATTGCTGTTATCATTTCTGACATAACGCTGTCAAACCCACAAAGACAACAAAATGGTAAAAGATCATTTTTTTGGGAAATGGAAATAATAGAATCGCTTGAGCAACTCCAGTAATCTTACTTTTCCTCTTCCTCTTTCTGTATCTTGAGCTGCTCCTCTCTCTCCTTCTGTTCTCGCATCAGTCTGCGGTTCTCCGCCAGGATCTTGGCTGCCTCAGCAGCTGAGTTGGTGCCGGTTGGGGCTTTAGAGTCTGGGGTGGAAAGACAAATATGGAAGATAATGTTTAGCACTTTATGTCACCCATTTCTCAATGTAGCGCTGACCTGAGGCCAGAGCATCTGGCCTGTCATAGGATGCAGTGACTGGAGCATGAGCGCTGAACAGAGAAAGGCAGATTGAGTGAGGCTGCTAGCCTCGACAGAGAGAGACAGAAGCAGAATAGAAAAGAAAGCAGACTGATGCCAAGTTGTGTAACTTTCACATGATCATCTCTCTGCTCTTTGAAGGAGCTTTGATTCCAATTATTCTCAGTAGGAGTACTCATACAGTACATGGGATTGGACAATACAATACATATCATGAGATCAAATAAATTATAGATATATCATTTCATGAGATTATTTTATCTATAAAAAGCTTTGCAACTGATTTTCCAGAAAATGTATTAAATCACTATGTACTGTAAAATTTATATGCTAACAAATTACATAAATAATCATGGAGTACATACACTCCTCAACATAAATGCGCATAACTAAATGGTGCTACCTACAACTATCTTGTTTTTATGTCTTTCTAAAGCACGGTGGAAAACAGTCTTTGAACAGTTGCATGTAGCAATTTCATCTTGCAGTGTATGATTATGTCCAGGAGGTGGTAGCATCAACAACCCAAAATCTGTAACAGGATGTGACTCCAGCTGGAACTCAATAGGTCTCCTGCTCCACTGAGATTTATTGCAAACTGAGCTGCTGCCACGTCAGTTTACAGCACACACGCACAAACGCACAGACACACACACAGACAACTCTGTATATGGTCTGTCTATCAAAACAGATGATGATACTCTATTATCTTCAAATCACAATGACAACTCTTGAAAACTGTATTAAACCATGATCACAGAGTTTTTCTTCTGCTCGGACTCAGTGTGCTGCTGTAAGCACTGCTGATAACAGAGATAGAGATAGAGAGAGAGCAGGAGTTCAAAAGGGAACGAGGAGTGCCCCATTATTCTGTTTTCCTTGCAAGTGACTAAGTTTAACTAAAATAAAAAAAGATGATGCTGAAAGAAAAATAGTCTTATGTAAGAAGTATAAGCAGGTTTGGAACTGCATGGCTACAAACGAAAGATGAAAAAGATTTCAGCTCGTCTCAGTGGGTCACTTCGCTCGCTGTATTGACATCAGCACCAGTGCACATCCTGGTTGCTAGAACAACGATCAGTCTTGGCAAATATTGGCACCGTCTAATTAAAACCTGTCAGCTGACCATGATTGGTAAGTCTGCCTTTATATGTAGCTGTACTACATGTTTTGTGGTAATATAAAACACCTTCTATGGCGTCAGATACAATTGTCTGAAGGACAATGAAGTCCATAATTCATAGTGACAAAAATACCACTGACAATTGCTCACCATCTTTCTCTTTGTTCTTGCTGGAATCAGAGGACTGTGGACCTGTAGCCTGGACTGGACACAGATCTTTGGACTTGGAGTCCCTCTTTCGTAAAGTGGGCGGCCCTGTTGGAGTGAGAGCTTGTTTCTGGATAGGTGGAGGTTTGGCTGACGTAGGCTGGGGGGATGGGGGCCGTTGTTTCATACCACCAGGTGAGGGTGGGCGTGTCTTGGAAGTTTGCCTAGTGGAAGAAAGTGTTTAAAGGTTTTAAGATGAAATCCAAAAGAAAGGCTGCATCCAAACTCTCAAAAACCTTGGAGTAAAATAAAACTAAATCATCAAATAAGACTTGTGGTATTACTTGGCTGCTGCTGGGGAGGGGGTCCGCTTTGGAGCTGGAATGGGGGCTGGAGATGGTGAACGGTTGCGTCCCAGGGTAGTAGATGGGGAGGCGGGACGTTGCCCTCCAGGCGTTAACTGCTTATCCTTCTGTAGTTCCACAAAGACGAGACAGAAGGGAAAGAAGAGACTCATGACTATCACTGGATCACGTGAGGAGCTCACAAGAAATCATTACATACAACATTACCTACTGCAAAACGTCAATGTTAATTTAAACATCATTATGTCGTAAATAAAACAAAACAGTTGTAAATCATTTAACTGAGCTGTATTGACATTAAAAAAGGATCAGTTCACAATCATAGTAATTACTTACTACAACATGTTGGTCTATGTCCACATTTGAGCTTAAATTGAACTCCTTAAATTGAAGCAGGGACAATTTGTAACCCCTCATCACAGCTTATTGTGGCCTTAATGCGAAAATAGACTGTCAGTATTATTAGTAAGTAAGACAGTAAAATTAAAAACTTTGTGTACAGGGAATACTGCATATGTCTTTTTCAAATGTATCCTGTTAATCATCTTGTGCTTCCTTATGCAACTGTAGGACCGCAAAAGCATCCAGCTCTCTAGGCTGGAAGCCATTGGTCTATGCTACTGAATTATTTTTGAATGGATGCCTAATGTAATGGAGTAACTGGAACTGAAATCAAAATTGACCGTTTAATTTAGTCTGCCTCTGTCTCTTTCGGTTTTACTGGCATTTAAAACAGCTGCACAGTGCAGGTTTGAGCCATGGGTCAGGTTTTAATTCATCTATTTTTAATGCCCATGTGTTATAATTAGCACTGTAAACATGATGACACAGGGCACAGTAAGGTCAACCATGTGACACTCAGACAGACACAAATATACCCTACTGTCCCACCCACAGCCTTTAATACTGAAGGCCATATACACTACTCACAAAAAGTTAGGGATATTCGGCTTTCGGGTGAAATTTCAGGATGAACCTAAAATGCATTCTAACCTTTCCAGGTGAACTTAATGTGACCTTCTCTAAACCTTTGAATGCACATGTCCAACTGTTCAGTGTTTCAGTACTTTTTGCACAAGTTGCTGTTCTCTAACAAGGTGATTAACAGCAAAATTCACAACAGGTTTGATCCATGAATCGACCAATACATTTCCTGCTTCAGTTAGAAGCATGATGACTGCTTCAGTCATCATGCTGTTCACATTCTGACATCACGAGACCAAGACGACACCTAACAATTGATCAGCAGCACCTCGCCATTGCGAGGCTTCAAACAGGAAGTCCTCAGATGGAAGTTTTCACTGAGCTTAGAGGGTCACAGAGTGTCATCAGGAGGTTGTAACAGAGATACAGAGTGACTGGAAGAGTCACAGAAAGGAGAGGAGTGGACGTCCTTTGGCCACATCCCAATTTATTGAGACACTGAAAATTTTTTGTTGTGGTCTACCCACCACTGTTGTTAGATTTTCTTTCAATAAATTGTTTAAAATGAAGAAATTACCATTGCATGCTTCTACTTAAATGCCCTACTTTCATGATATAATATCACTGTCGCATTAACTTTTTCCATTTTCCATAAATTTCACCCTAACTTTTTGTGAGTAGTGTAAGTAAAATTAAAAACAATGCATTTTTATGTATCAATATAAGAAACAGCACTGCTCTTATACTATATGGTATTTTCTTTGGTCACAGAGTTTGACAATGATTTTCTGTAAACAGGTGATTGACTGGTGGCCAGTATCATAACCATAACACAGCAGGAACAGCTTTACTTTACAATGACAAACCTAAACCCCTCACAATATCTTTTCATAAGAAAAGGACAAATACAAGGCATAACTAATGTTGTTTTCTAATATAGCTTTTCATGATTTGTTGAAAGAAATATCCCCACAGTAGGCAGCCAGCTTTATTGTCTGACTTGAAAGACTCAATCTAAGTGAGGTGTGATGTAATGCCTGAATGATAGGCTGTGAATTTCAATTATCTCCACACTAATCTGTGCTTGTGGTGGAGAGGATACAATGAAATGGTGAGTAAAGTCAAAGGCTTTTGACATTAAACCCTAGGGTCAGGGTGGGGTCTGCTTTGCATGCTTCTTCTCTGCTTTTTCCTGATCTGTGCATAATCAGGCTACTGTGGCTCCCTTTGTCTCATGCTACCACAATGAGGCTCTTCACAGCCACACAAGGGAGGGGGGGGGGCATGCAGGTTATGAGATAGAGCCAGGCACTGCGGGCTGTCAAGTGGGAAGATCTGAGACATCACTTATGAGTAGAAGTGCGGAGGATAACATTTGGCAGTGTACGAACAGGTTCATATTAAGAGTGACAAGCAAAGCACAGCTGGAGACATTTCCCTATGGTTAGCATCCTGCAGAAGTACTTTGTCAGGCAAATGAAGCTGGATATGTGCATATAAATCAAAGCCCTCTGTGCTATCCACTCATTTCTCGAAGCAATGCCGAATCAAGGTTAGAAAGCATGTACTCGTTCTCACTTAAGACAACTGTACGCCTTCACCTTCAAACTGATTTCCAGGCAGCTTCTCTTCCAGTGCTACCAATAATTAAATCATGTATTAACTACTAAAATGGTTTTATAGTCTATCCATATTTCAAACCAAATTCAATTACTTTCCCACGACAATAAAAGCGTAATATTGCTAGTAATTAAAAGGCAAAACATGGTTGTAAAAACCCAAACCTATGCTGTACACCAGCAATTACCTTGCACTGTATAATGTTCTCTCATTTGCATTCATATTTCTTCCAACAGTTTCAAAAACCTTTGTAATAATGTACAGTATATAACTTGTTTCTACAACCAGAATGTCATACTGTCTCTTAACATAAGAGTTCTCACAGTCCTACACATGCACTAACTTAAATGCACCTATTATCAGCATGTAATTTGAATATGGATAAGAGTAAAGATAGTATCAAGTCCAGCCTCGTGGTTACTCCATCAGTAAATGCAACCTGACTGACTGATACAGGGCTATAAAATAATGCAAAATTATCCTTCTGACCACATAGTTGTACCATAAATTAATTAGCTAGACTCTCAAATTGAGATATTGTTGACAGTCTAAAAAGTGTGTTACTACAGAATTCCATACAGCACTTTTTTTTGTGCAAAGTATGAGTGACTAGATCCACAAAATTAATTATCATCAATAGTTAGCAACAGCTATCCCTTTCAATACTACACAAACAAACAGACTTCCCCTGAGAAACGACATCAGTGTGTCAGCGAGCTCCGCTAACTACACCGCTGATTTACACAAATGTAAGTCAAGTATCTTTACTCTTTTTAGGCCTGTAGTGTTAGTAACAGGGATGTCAAGAGGCATTCTCACCAGTGAGGGGCCGAGGGCTGCGTCGGCTGACACAGAGGTGGTCATGCCGCTCTTCTGTCGGTCAATGCTGCGGCTGCGCACGGGTCCACGTGGTGGGTGCAGAGGACTGGCAGAGGCTGAGCGAGGACACAGGTGACACTCTGGTAAAGGACACAGTCATCGCAGGGCCAGGGAAGCACAACCAATGGGGAGGTGTGATAAGCGGCCGAGTTTGGGCAGCAAAGCAGCAAAAAGCAAAAGGAGAGAAGAATAAAGAGAGTGGAAGGAAAGGGAGAGGGAAAGTAAGGGAGAAGAAGAGGGAGGATGGGAGGGCAGATGATGGTTGAAAGAAATGCAGGAGTGATTGTGTAAGGGGACAAGAGCACAAAAAAATAAATTGCGATTTGTTAGATATAGCACTTCAGGCAGGCAACAGCTTGATTTCTGAAGGTTTGATTGGACTGGAGATTACTGAAGACACAAGAAGCAGAGAGAGCAGCAATCTCAATCAAAAACCCCAGACACTCCAGACTCAGTTGCAAACACCTCTTGACACAACATGAACAAACCTGAACACCAAGCACCACAGCACAGCACATATTACACACTAAACCTACCACCAACTCAGTACAACAAACACTGACACTGCACACACATTTCACACAGATATATTAGTACAGTAATGCACACTGAATGTTGATAGTATTGTTTGTTGTGTTCATTTAAAAAATGAGGGTAATTTGCAGTGTTCCTATTATTATACTGTAACTCTCTAAACAGCAGATCAGACATTAAATGCAACATCAGCCGTGTTTTCAGGACAAATCCGTCTCTAGAAACAAGGCATTGCTTGTGCCAAAGTATTCAACACCCAAAAAATCTCAACTGTTTGTAAAAACGACCAACTGACACAAAATGTTGATGTGGAGCTACTAAATAAATATAACCTGAAATTGTAATGGATGAAAAGCACTAACCTTAGCACTAAGTTTAAGTGCAGCCTGTAGTTAGTAAGCAGAATAAATACTGTTGTTGACTTGCTATGGGCTTGCTCTGTTCGTTTGGGGGATTAGTCATGATAATCCCGAGACCTGAAGAATTCTCCCTGCCACAGCCTGTGTTTTCTAATTCATTCTGACTGAATACTGAGCAGCTCTGGTGACTATGAAATTTACCCTGCCATGAGCTACCGCTGCTGCTGCTAATACGGATGTGTCATGTGTCTACTGCTGCTATACTTAGCAGAAGATCTATAGCCGCTAATGGGTTTGTAATGGCCGGTCAATAAACACCACAACCTAAAACCAACACAGAGCATACAGTTGCAGCTCTGGAATGACTCAGTGCTTTACTGTGTGCTTCTTTCATTCTACCAACAGTCAACAAGGAAAATGCAGTATATCAGTGTATCAGGAGATTCATTATGGATGCTTATGCTCAGTCTAGGACTATGCTCAATCAACGCCTTATGTACTGTAGACCACTCCCATCATAGCAAGGCACACTTTAAATGTAAGGTATGCCTGTCATCCTGTGAGACATGAAACCCCATCTAGATGACTTTAGGGCATATTTCCTGCATAATGCCAAAAAAATCTAGCCCCAGAATGGAAAATACTGAATTTGATTAGTGTGATTTCAAGCCCATATATTCTGTCAGTAATTACTACTTCTGCACCATGTACTGGTAGTCCCCAGCACTCTGGTCAGACTACCAGAACACATGCAATAGCACAACAGTCTGATTCTGACGTAACAAGAACCAACAGGTAAGCAGCTTAGAGCAAATCTGTCCACATGGACCCTGAGGCTTCTCAGATGCAGAGAAATGCTCCCAGCCAAGTTGGCCCTGCTCAGCTCAGCTCAGCACACAACAGTCAATTGTGTCAGATCTGAGGACGCGTGTGAGCTGGACCCTTGTGTCAATATTTACTGCCCAACTATGCTCTCTCACATGAATGTACTTTGCTACAAATAATTATTCTGCATACGTAACATAACAGCTGATTGTTACAATGGTGGCTTTTGAAGAGAGGAGGCTGCGCAGAGACTCTTCTTTAATTCCACCACCACAAAAAAGGCCACCTTTTACTTTGAAAGGATTGTTTCAAAAACAGTCTGCAGAAGTGCACTGGGATGAACTCAACTGAAATGATACTGGGAGTGACTGGGCAGACTTTCTACTGATAAAATGAGGACTAGTAGGGAGGTCCATGGACTGTGTCTAGCCATCCTTCCTCTCTGTCAGGGTCTCCTAAGCGGAGGTTACCTGGAGCATCTGTTCCTTCCACTGACAGGGCGGCGGCGCTCTTGCTCCTAGCTAGAGAGGCCTGGGTGGGGGTGAGCAGGCGACTAAGGACCCCTCCGTCCACAGTGCTGGCCAGTTGCCTGCGAGCTACACGGCCGAAAAATCACCCGAAAAATAGAGGAGAACACAAAGGCCAAGAAGGAAAGAATGGGGGATGAAGGCAAAACAAAAGAGGGGGTAAAGGGAGGGGTGGGTTCAATGAAGTTTAGAAAGGTCACCATGTGATTTAACCAACAGCAGAGAATCAACATAAACAACCAAAGGTCATGTCCCAAAAATCTTCCATGGGCTACTTATCAACTGTCTTTATCCTATTAAATTTTAGTGATATTCAATAAAACAAGGGTAGTCAGAAAAAGACAGCAAGAAAAGGATGCTATGGAAGAATGATGAGACACGGCAAAGACTGATTGTCTGGTAGCTGGAGTTTAGTTAAAACAGTGAGTTAGACAATGAGGTCAAATCAATGGTTCCTTGGGGAGAGGGAGGTGTGCTGATGGGCAAAAACAAACCATTAGTGAACTTCAAAGACAGCAGAGGAATATTACTGGGTACGAAGATGAGAAGTGAAAGAAACTAAAGACTAAAAGTGATAGGGCAAGTGACTGTGACCAGGCAAGAGATCTTTAGCTTCTGCTGTGCAAACTGTTCTATGGTTAAGACAAAGAAGGTGCCAAATTTAAGTAAAATAAGCAGGAAGACTACAACAGTAAGTACTAAAAGTCAGACACTATGATGGACCTTGATTTCACAGCAGAAACAAAGAGCTCTTGCTTCCATGAAATGGAAGAATTAACAACTCCCCATTTATGCCGTTGTTGCTACCTAAGTCACAAAGTAGAAAAATCACACCAGAAGAAGAGTTTAAGTGTTGACAGGCTGATTTTGCCACAGGTCCCTAAATGCTAGCTCTTCAACTGGAGAATGCAGAGTCACACTTCCCTTTGGAGCCCCTTACTGAGAAGACATCTGCTGCAGACAGTTTTCTTATTTGTCAGCTGTTGAGCGCTAGACCCTGGAGCATGGCAGCATGGCTCGCTGCTCAGCACCCAGGTATAAAAAATGTGGGTTATTAGTCCAAGATGAGGTAAGAGTTATGAAACAAATGGCGCGTGTTTGCTTTAGGGTTAAATAACAGTTCAGTTCTTTTTGCAGATTAGAGGTGCTAAGTCAGTATGGATGATGGTAGCTGTGTTAAATAATTGCCTATGGCTAACTACATTAAACAAACATACAGTACAGGAACATTTGTACAACACAATATCTGCACAAGGACACTAGCATGGCTGTAGAACAAACAAAAGCATTGGTGGTTAATGGCAATACACAAACAGCAGTCAGTTGCTGTGGTCATATCTGTGCTCTGAGGGTGCTATGAAGGGATGGCACTGACACACACCACACTGCAGAATGAGCCCACTTGGACTTAAATCCACCTATGACGTCATCGGGGAGGGAGAAAACAATCAACACTTTGTGACACCAAAACAAAACACTGTTAGTGCAGACATGGCACACAGCAAATCCATTCCTGGGTTAACACTTAAAAGAAAATGCTTTGAAAAGTTAAAACAAGATAAGCTGTCAGTGAGACACATGGCACAGCACAGGATCTAGTAGGTTCAGACAGCAGAAAGGTTAAGATATAAATGAAATGGGCAGTGTTCCGAGTTAATCACAAACAACAGTGTAGAGAAGCTTAGCAGCTGCCTGTGGGTGATTCAGCAGTAAGTGAGCAATGCTTCATTAAAAGAGGAAGCGAACAGAAGTATGGAATACATAGAAAGAGGACTTGGCCACTTTAAAGAGCCACATAGCTGATGGCGTTGAATTGAGCCATATGACAATGCTATCCCCAAAACCTCTTCGTAGCAGTCAGTGTTGATGAGGTTTTAAAGACCGAGCAAATTCAGAATGAGCAAGCAGTTAACATCATAGCACCATGCTTGTTATTCCAAAAGGCTAAAGCCTGAGTGATGCAGATAGGCGCATGAAAAAATGATTGTTGATTGTTCATGCTAGCCACCTTGATCATCCGTTGTACCCTTATCAGGCTTGGCAGGGGTCTGTGCTCTGCCCACACTTACTCGTGTGAGGGAGGAACTTCTCTTCTTCATGGAACGGCCTACGGACATGAAAGTGGAGTTATAGCCAAGTAGGCACTGGGAAGGAGTCAACAAGGAATCCCCAGAGACAGTTTGCAAGTCATGTGCGCTTCATTTGGTTTTATGTGATTATGTCACATCAGCAGGCAGCAGCTGATGTCCAAGTTTCATATATGACCCATAGGTACACAGAGGGGAGGTGTAACTGCCCCATCTGACCTGGAATCTGGTATACTTCCTGATGCCCCCATCCATATTCAGTCTACCTACTGTAGTATTAATAGCTGTGAGTGTTTGAACCCTTTATCATGTGCAAAGTCAGCTTGCTATGTGGTTGTCATAGCTGTGACAGGGCTTCACTTATAATGGAACTAATTGAATATTTTCTCTATAACCTGTAGTTGTTTGTTATTCATATTCGTATCGTTATTATGAAAGCATAGTGTGGGATGGAGAGGGATCTTTTGCACCTGTCTGTTCCACCTGAAGCTTTTTGCCGTCTTCCTTAATGGCCTGAGAAGCATTGCCATTGCTAGGCAACCGGTTACAAGACGAACTCCTCTGCTTAACACCTGAGAGACAATGATGAAACACCCAATGGTGAATTTACACAGTGCTCTCTTGCGGATGGTACAATGTCTCTCAGACTTTTGAGAATATATTTATAGGCCTGGGAAAGGAAAAGTATAAAACTATTAAACAAGATGGGTATAAAGAAATCAGCAGTGTCAGAAAGAAGAAACGGCACTGGCGGCCCATAGAAGCTGTGGAGAAATATGAAATAAACTGATTGTGTTGATTATCTTTCTGCAGAAATCAAATACACCTTGTGTGAATCAAAAATATGCTGAGGAATATTGTGACAGTTGTAGTTCTATACCACTACAAGTACTATTATTTATCAATGATTCACAATTTGTGCTTGGGACCCCTTCTGATTCTGAAAATTTGATTCAGGAAGTGCATAGTTAATAGATACAGCAGAACTGGGAGGCCATGCTAATTTATCATTAGCTGGAACCAGAGACAGAGAGCTAAAACATTTTTTACCAGTCTGTTTGTGCTCCAGTGAGCCTGTGAGTAAAATCCTGGATATGGAGAGCATAGGGGTCAGAGATCACTCTTAAGAGTTGGCAGAGAAAGTGGGTTTGCTGCAGATCCACAATTTGTCACCTGATAGCTCTCAGTACATTAGTCATCACAAATAAACATTTAACTGGCTTATATTAGACTGTCTGGATCATGCTACCTTGGTTAAGACGCAGCACATACATGCAGGGAGGGTAGGAGGAAGGGAGGGAGGGGGAGAGGGAGCACATGAGGATTGGGAGGAAGGAGGGAGGGAAGAGAGGAGACTTACTTTTGTCAGGGGATTTGATGAGGGTAGCAGAGGAGGAGGATAGGCGTTTGCTGATTCCAGCCTCGGACGGCTGTTTCAGGTTCATGGTGGATGTGGAGCGCTTGTCCACTAAGAGGGAGGAGGAAAGACAGACAAGGGAGGCGGGGTTTACAACGGAGGTTGGTCTAATGGAGGAGGGCATTTGGGTGCACACAAGGGAGTATGAGGTTCTGCAAGATCCTAGTATGTAATATGCAAGGGGTGATTAGCTGCATCATTAAAATACCTAAAATATAAATATATCAAAGCTATATCCACTGATATATTATCCTCATTAACTTATTGATCTAATGTGCTACTAATGCAGTGCACGAAACATGATATACAGAATGAATTTAGTGGTAAATATCATGTTTAACATGACAATGTGCATTTTTAACAAACCATAACAAAGTTGTTGTGGTTTTTTTAGCCAGGCATAGTGGTTAGTAAACAACGGATGCTTAAGTTTGACCACTCCAAAGAGGACAGCATCAACAACATTATTTGATCCATGCCATAGAACCCAGAGATGAATTTAGTCCCGTTTCTTTCTGTCGGGCTTCCACGTGAAGTCGCCCATGTGACCTAGAAATGCTCCACAGTGAGGGAGGGTGTGAAAAACCTAAAAGTATACCTCCAGCTATTCACCCAGCACAAGGCACAGTCAGAACACAGGCCCCATACAAGAAGCTGTTAGTGAAAAACTGCCAGTCCAGGTGGGGCTTGGTGGAGTGGAGGGTAGCGGGAATTTGTGTTAGGGATAGTGATAGTAACAAGCTATCTGTAGTGCCAGTGCCAGTCCATGCTGTGTTGCTACATTGGTGAGCAAATTATCAACAAACAAAACCTTGTCGACTCCTTGGTGGCTTTTCTGGTGAGGCAGGGGAGACAACTATTGTTACTGGAGAAGAGGCGCTGGCATCAGAGTCTCCTGTGGGAAAAGACAGCTCTCAGAGAGGAGCGATAGTTAAAGGGTTCTGAGGCGCATCCCTCATACAAGGAAAGAGAGAGGAGGTGAAACGTCGCCAGTACCCATCAACCTTTGCTTGACACCTTGTGTCTAGCATGAAATATGGTGGCCTGAGTATTTACAATTTTGGCAACTTATTAACACAGTCATCACTTGGTACCCAGACAAATACGTAATGTAAATGAACCATGTTTTTAGAAGCTGCAAACATTCGGTAGAACATTGGAGTTTATTGTCTGATTGTCAAACAGTGGGAGTGATTGTACTGAGGAGTCAAGTGATATCTCATGCATGCAGAGAGTGAGAGCGTGACAGACTACAGTTACGATTGTCAAATAAACTCAATTCTTCAGATCTCAGTAAATAAACTGGATTTTATAGGTTTGCTTTCCTGCATAACAAAACCGAGCTTGCAGCTGACAGCTACTAATATCCAACAGTACTGTTAGCCATATCTGATCACATTTGGAGCTTTAACTTACATTGTTGAAAGCTCTCTGTTTTAACAGTCTTAAAGGAAGCCTCTTAATTGCTTGGAGGCTCAGATTTTGAGCTATTAATATGACGTGCTTTAAAAAAAAAAACATCTAGCTAGGTAGCTAGACAATGACTTAAAGTGATGCGAATCAGCTGCACAAACATGAATATGGCATAAGCTACTCTATTACATAGCTCCCAAGCAGTAAATATACACAGTCAAGATATTTCTCTAAATAGCCACGTTCGACTTAGGGGTATGCACATCGTAACCAGCCTGAGAGTACTTTTACCAATATGGCCAACTCACAGAATTAATTACCTATAACTCATCACCTCTCATTTGGCATTATCATCAGTGGCTGGCAAAAATTAGTTATTGTGCACATTTGGATCTAGATTTGACCCCACCTGTGGTGAAATATGATCACATTGATAACTCGACCACTTTCACATCTTGTTTTGAAGAAATGATGAGCCTTTAGTACATTCTTAATTCACCATGCAAGTGGTTGGTGAATGTCAAATGAAAAGAAAAGGAGAAAGGAAAGTGCGATCTTAAGAAAGGTAGGGCCTCTACCTGTTCGTCCATCTGAGTCTGCAGACTGCCCTCCCCAGGACCATCTTTTTTGCCTCTGCTCAACTCGCTGAGTACGTTCTAATGTCCGCCGCATCACTGCCTCGTAGTGCTCCTGCAGCATAACAGAAGCAGCAGAAGAGAAAAATGAAAGTTGTTTAAAATACAGCAACATTAGTCCCTAAACCAGAAGGACAGGACAAGACCTGACAAGGTTATAATTATGCTACAATGTATGGATGGATGGATGACTGTGCAGTTATCCCC
This sequence comes from Pempheris klunzingeri, assembly GCF_042242105.1. Taxonomy (NCBI): domain Eukaryota; kingdom Metazoa; phylum Chordata; class Actinopteri; order Acropomatiformes; family Pempheridae; genus Pempheris; species Pempheris klunzingeri. The sequence goes on along the minus strand of NC_092020.1, from coordinate 17,147,369 downwards.
TTAATATCGTCCCTGTTAAATAATCTCTGCCTCTTTAAAAAAAAAATGCATATTAAGGAAACACTGCAACATAAACCTGTGTCTGTATTTAAATGTAATTCTTTTGGTCTCTGAGGCTCTCACGACTCCACCAGTGCTGCAGTCACCTTTTCCTCTTCCTGTTTCAGCTTTCTTTTCTCCTCCACAGCCAATCGTTTCTGCTCCTCCTTTTTTTTTTGTTCATCAACCTTTTTCTGGCGCTCCTCCATCTGACGCTCCACTTGCATCTTGGCCTTGCGCTCCCGCTCCATGATCTGAGAGTCTCGCAAAGCTGACCGCACATCAAGTGTGTGAATGCACAGACAGTTGGTACATGCAGGGGAAGAAAAAAAATCAAACATTAGTATGTTGTCCTCTTATACAAGCCTTGAAGTAATAACCCCTTTATTACGTTTTTTAAATATCTATATGAGGCCTAGGTTGATTTCCACCATCTAGATATCTAGCTAGCTAATATCTATTACCAGTTACTTTAGTGGAATTGCTGCTAAAATCCTTTGTATTAACATGAAACATAATTTACAGAACAAATTTCACATGTAGTTAGGCAGGGCGGAGCTGGCTATATCTAAAATAATTTCACACAGAGAGCCCCTCTTACCCTGTTGTCTGTCGGCCTCCTCTCTCCTCTCTTTTGCCACTCGCAGTCGGTCGTCTATTCTAAGTGTGGCACCGTCAATGACTGCAAACACATACATGTGTGCATGTGGTTAGGTGCAGCATGTGCAACAATGCATGTTCAGAGAACAAAAGGATGGATTACAATGCAGCATAGGGTTACAAAGGCTTTGCATCAGGCAGGCAAATGTGCACATGTGACCGTCATTAATGAGCTTTGTCAATGGTTACAGTAATAAGATGATGACTATGGTTTACCTGCACTAAGCCACACTGAGAGGGTGGTGGAAGTGGATTGTGTTGCATCTAATGGTTCAGATTATGGAAGACAACAGAGCAGTGACAGGGCAGGTCTGTGAGAGCCAATCTGTTTCTGTGTCAAGGTGTGGTGCTTTTTTACCTGGCCTACACCCCTGAGGTTTAGCTGGTGTGTTGGTTGTAGGTCCTGGACTGTTTCCTGACAGGCTGCGCCGCTCCTCGGCCTGTACCTGTGCAGCTGCAGCTGTATGTAGAAAAACACAAACCTTAAACACAGAAAACCGCAGTGGCATCATGTCATGCCTGACGAAGCAGATATATCAAATTACATCACAGAAGTAGAAGTGGTTTGGGTACTCTATTGGGACCAATCATGTTCAAATCAGCCGTTTTTCCTCTGTGCTTTGCTTGCTCTCCATTGGAATGCTAGTTCTAGAGAGATCCAACGGATTTGAAGCTACAGAACAATCCAGCTATTCAGCCATCTGACATAACCCCCCGCTCATGGTCAACCCGGTAGTGAGCCATACACTGCTTTCTGTGACAAGCTCGGAGGGATGGGCTGCAGTGAGAAACACGTCAGTAATCAAACCCTTGTGAGCTTCCTCGTTTTCAATAAAACTTAAAAATGAAATAAAATCAATATAAGACAAATGTCAACACACACAATCACTTTTTGCACTGGTTTATCCATCTTGACAAGCAAGAATATCAGCATAAGTGATCCTGTGCTTTCAGCAAACTGTTTTGTTTTACAATTTCTGCTGTTTTTATTAGGGGGTCAAGCACCACAGAGACAAAATGCCAGTGTCTATGAAAATCAATTTACTCTAATGCCTGTGGACTATTGAGCAATTCCAGACAAAAGCAAGGGTTACAAACATGCTTTCAAGGTTACAAATAGATCAGCTCTCCTACAGGGACCACCACAGGGTCAATATCACTTTCTTCAGCCAAAACTATTCACAGGAAAATCATGGTTAGGATACAGAGGCAGGAAGGAAGGACACAGTGAGGACATGATCAAGCTTTAGGAGCTCTCGTATCAGCCGTTTCTCTCGTCTCTGTGTCGGTGTGTATTCAGCATTACAGAACTGCTGACAAAGAGGCAAAACGATGGTCAGTCATGTGATATTCACATCATTGACGAACACTTCTGACTTTGTTCTGAAAGTCTCGCTGACTCCATATCCGACATAAAATTCAGCTGCTGAGAGTCCTGCTTAAAATCTTAGATTTGCATGTAAACATGATTAGCCTCACTGATTGGCCTGCAGTGTCACAGATTATACTACCAATTATACTGCTTCTTGCTCATATTTTAGAGGGATGAATGCCCCATTTCCACTGGTTTAGTGTATCAAGCTTGTGCTGACTCATGATCATATGCGACCACTAAGCAGGGCACAACCACACTGACCATATTTTACTGTGATCATCTTTGTGTAGACCTAATGAGAGCTGTGCAGACAACTAGAGCTTCATTTTAATGGTTTAGCTCTGCTCAGTTCTGAGTACTTCAGAAGCTAAATTCCTGTTCTTCCTTTCCAACAAAAAGCTGCAGCAGCCGTTGTCACATCTACTGTTCTTTGCCGCAGGCACCATTAGGGATGTACGATTATGGCCAAAATGATAATTAGGAATATTTTGATAAATATTGCGATCGCAATTATTCATTGATTTTAGAGACAAAATGTTCTCATTGTACTTTCACTTTTATATAAACAGAAGAGTGTCTTCACCTCCATGTTGTGCTACAAATCTTTGCATTAAAATGAGAGACTGGTTCTTATTCACAGTGTATCTCCTAATAAGCAAAATATAAATAAAGCTGTAACAAAACTTTTTGCGCAAAATTAGTTAGAATGTGATGTCTGAGTTGACACTGCACAAGAATGGGAATTACGTGAGGTAACGTTGGCGTGATTGTTCTTCTTGGCCATCATGCAATTATCGTACTGTAGCTTGTGGCGTGTTTTAAGGTGGTTGAACAAGTTCGTTCTGTTGCTTTGCAGTGCAGACACAAGTCTCATGCATTGCTTGCATATGGTTTGTTCCTGCTTAACATCACTTGCCCTAACTCTGAATACTTCCAATCAACAGATGATGATCTTTTTTCAGGGGACTATGGTGCTTTGCCTCCTGCTCCAGACATTTGATTTTCATTTTTCTGTTGTATAACACTCTTCTACTCTGGACTGCTGCAGTATTCCCAGCATCCAGGAAATAATTTGCACATGCAGCAGCAAGACAGCTCCCCAAAAGTGAAGACAAAACATGTAGATCGCCCGTGGCTGGCTGTTAGTTTAGGATGCGCTTGATTTGATATGCAGCAGAGGTTTCTATGAGCAGAGCACGCATTTGAAGCATCTCCATAGTACATAACATACATCATTGCTGCTGCAGCCCTAGACAGTATCTGAAGTAGGGGTGAATATGTGCATATCATTGCATTTTGCAAAACCAATATATAATTGTGATACAACTGTAATGAAATATTATCATAACTCCCATCCCTAACTGGAAAAGTCATCAAGGTGCTACTAACTGAAACTCAAAAGATTTTTGTGCAGTGAATCATTGCAAGGCGTCTCTGCATTAAGCAGCTATAGAAAGTGCAGCCTTATTTGCCACCAGGGTAAGACACATTTTTCTTAAGTGAACTGCAATGGTAACATGAAGGCAACGAACATCATCAAAGTAAGAATCAACCTTTACCAGGATGTCTTAGGATATAGAAAACGTTCATAATGTGCTCAGACACTGATCATGGGTTCTTAGAGTACAGCATGGCACACATGTCTCATCTGTATGAACATTGAATCTACACTCTAGTGCCACATTCTCTGGTAGGGGACAACGGGCCATGACGTGACACAAATTAAGTGATGATGTTTGTTCACTCACCAACTCATCGGATATGCTTTGTGGCCCCTGAACTAAGATTTATAGGATTTATAAGTCGAGAGAAAGATGAAGGAATAAGTAACATGAGCAGCTGTCTTGATGTGGCCATTTTAAGACTGACTACATAACTTTAGAGATTCTGACTAAACAATCCTCCTGAATTAGCTGCCACAAACCAGATATCAGAGTTACCAGGAGCTGGACAGAGCAAAGACAACTGACAGGATAAGTAGTCTTGCACTGATTATCAGTATTCTACAGCTGCATCAATGCTCTCCAGTTAAAGAAGCTTATAAGGGTCAAAGTCTACGACTAATACCCAGTGGAAGTGCAAGATCACTCCACGTTTGTTCTCAGACTGTGCTTTTTAAAGCTTTTTCAACGCACAAAAGGTAAACAGTTACTCTAATCAGTCTCCAATTCTATGCCATGAAATTGTATATGTGGTAGAAATCACACAATACCACAGAGAATACACTGACCTCAAAGCCAATAAGGACATTTGCAAAAGGTCACATGGTTTGTTCTGTATTTATTCAGCACACTGTGGTGCATGTAACCAGAACAGCAGGCTGTATGTTTAGCAGACAGTATAATTGAGCATGCATTTTGAGACACCAATGAAACTAAGCTAACAACACTGTGGGCTAGAAGAGCTGATCTACATTCACAAGAAAAAGGAATCTAATTCTAGAGCATGGATGAATCACACACATTCATATGTAAAAAGATGCTGGGCTGTCTAATCTAGATGGCACAGTGATCCATCGTGTAGATCATGTCACTGAAAAGTCCTGGCTTTCAATCTAAACCAGAATCTCGATTTCACATCATATCTCACTCATCATGTTTCCCTCCACCTTCATAAAAAAGGCAAAAAATTAAAATTTGAAGCACCCTGTATAACAGGGTAACTGTTGCTAAGTGATACACACAGCGGCACAGGATGGATGAAGTGCATCTTAACCATGCTTAGGCCTGTATCAAGGAAGGCACTGACTCTGAAATGAGATGATTCACATCTAAATAAAGAGAGCAGAGCAGTAAGGCTTTGAAGGGTTACTCCTCAGACTAAGTGTCAACGTGCAAGAAACATCTACTACACATCTGCATTTATTACAAGATGTTACTGTTGATACATTGTTACTGTATTTACATGCATTACTGTAACAACAGTGACACATTGTGAATAATTGATGCAGATATTATAACCCATAATCGGTAGATCTGGGATAAAACATATGAAGGAGTAGCTCAGAGAGTATTAACCTGCACAAAATACTGTTAGCTATTTAGTTGAGAACCAAAATATTAGGTTTCAATGGTGTGACCTTCTTCCATGACATGACAGGCTACTTAACAGACACATACATTCATGTGTTGATGTTGATTAAATATACTTAAATGAGGTGGGAGAAGAGATCCTGTTTTCCCAACAGACCTCAAGAGAGCCAGGTGTGCTCATAGAAATGAAAAGAACCAATCAGAGGAGCTGTCTCTCATCACTCCATCACTATGGAGATTTGCACTCATTAACATACATCATTGCTGCTGCAGCGACAGACTCAGCCACACACTTCAACAGGACACAGGGACAAAACTAACAGAAACTAATTTAAAGAAAATAGAATATAATTTAAACTATTTTGATAATCAATGAATCCTTTTGAATTATTTTTTTAAATGCCCAAATTCCCTGCTTTCAGCTTCTCAAATATGAATATTTTCCAGTTTCTTTACTCCTCTATGACAGTAAACTGAAAATCTTTGAATTATGGACAAAACAAGACATTTGAGGATGTGATCTTGACCTTAGGGAAACAGTAATCAACATTTTCTGACATTTTATGGACCAAACAACTAATGAATTAATTGAAAACAATGATGAATAATAAAATAATTGTTAGTTGCAGCCATAGTAATTAACCTGGCCACTAATAATACACCAGACTGATCGACAGGATCATCTGAGCGTCATGATCAATTGTTAGGTAAGTAGGGGTTTAGTTAGTCCTAAATATCCAGCCTACAGGGTTGGACCATGCCACTCAATCATTATGTGTTCATCAAAAAGTCATCATTACGTAGTTAAACTGTGATTAAATAAGTAATTAAGTAATACAGTGACATATATATTGAATCCATATTTGTGCAGCTATTGCGATATTAATTATAGCATCATACAGCAGTTTTAGGTAGTAAGAGATGTTCAAAAAAAAACAAAACCCAAAAAATAAATAATGAAAAAACCAGTGCAGCACATATACATATTGATTGGATGTGGTAAAAACCTTCAGGCTTCTGAGTTATTATGGCTGCAGTAAGGGCCACCAGGGGGGCTGGTAAAGGCTCAGCCCTGCAGGCCAGACAAAAACACCAAACAGGAAATAGGGCAGCCTGTATTACATCATAACACTTCAGTTCGAATGCTACCACTGATCAGACGCTAGTTCTCTAAATAGCAAGCAACATCTTTAGACATATGCTTGGCTGTCTCTGTCACAGAGATAGTGTTGTTATAGTAGGAAGCAACAGTAGGTTAAGACTCTGTTCTGTCCCTCCTTCCAACTGCAGCCTTGACTCTGCCTGGTTCCACAGTACAATTAAGTAAGTTGTTGCACAGGAAGTGTCTATGCTGCTTAATGAAAGAGTGGACAACCATTTGCTAGTCAGTACCAAATGTCCGTAGGGACTTTCAACTCCGGCCAAACACTAGAACGGCTTAATACAATGACCAAACAACTTGAACCAGCATTTATTTCCTTTTATTTTGTTAATTTCCAGAAAGCATTGAAATTGCTTTCAGTGTTAATTACTGCACCAAAAAAAACATCACCATCTGTGACGCATGGCTTCCCATCACTGGCTCAAGATTTCAGGTCCTCAGATAACACTGCTGAGGCAGGCTCACATGCACGCACGCACGCACAAACACACCTGATCTTCTTTGGGATTACTCAAGCCCTGCTCATGCAAAGGTAAGCCTCGGCTATTTGCAGTACGGGCAGGATAATGATGACACATCCCAGTTTCCTCGGGAGTCTCCTGTTCCTGGTGGACCACATTGTCTTGTGGAGATGGACACTGAGAGGATCTAATCATATCCAAATCCAATTACAGCAATTATAATTACCAATCCAGTTCTTCTCTTACCTATGCAATAACGTGTTTGGTGCTAAAACAGAGTACTTACAGTACAGATTTTTTGGTATTAAGTTAGTTTAATGCTTAATCTTTAATGAGACAAAAAATACGCTCAACTCTCTTCATGAACACAACAGATGTATCTCAAACATTAAAATACTAAAAGTATTCTGGAATTACTAATTACATAAAAAGAGGCAGACTGTAATTCAAGACTAATATGCCTGTACTTATTTGACTTCCACAATAAGTTAGAGCAAAGAATCCAGAACCAAACAACCCGTTTCTACAATTTGTGACGAGTTTATTATGTTACGTTACACCCCTAATTCACACATCTTATCTTTTTTGCTGTCTGTGGCTCAATAACCAGGACTCCCTTGAAAAAGAGGTTTTTAATCTCAATGGGATTCTCCTGGTTAAATAAAGGTTAAAAAAATAAATAACCACAATGAATCAAACAGAGACACTCGTAGCCAACGTGCATCCCAGTGTTATGTAGCCGTTAACGACATGCTGGCACCATCAGCTGAAATAGACTGAAGAACTGGACAATTTGGTTCTAAATGAGAATTTATCCTCAAACCCATCCCAAATCTCCAGGCAAAGCTGGGAACCTGTGAATGTACATGCAGATGTGTCTTGAGAAGCAAGAGCAATCCAAAGAGAATCTAGAAATAATTACAATATATAAAACATATTGATTGATTCCTCATGAACAAAACTATTCTGCAGACGGGCTGACCTTAGGTACAGTCTATACAATTTCACAAGTTTTGCTATTCAAATATTTGTGTGTGTGAGTGCACACATACTGCAACACATCCTATCAGTTCATTTAAATGGTTACAACAGAACAGGGACGGGGCATTTTGCTAGAAGAGCAAAGCTAAGAGGACAGATCCAAGAAACTACACACTGAAATTGAGGCTGGTTCATTTCCTCCTTTTGGTTAAATCCAACCAGCTCAGAAATACTTCTCATGCTTTTAATTCTGCAGCAGCAATTGCTGAGCCAGGATCAGGATAACCTTGCAGTGTGACTTGCAGTAGTGTGATCTCCCTTCATAATAGCAGGGTACATGTTCTCCTTGCTCACATTCTTGTGGAAATGATCATGAGCTAGATTCCTGAGATTATTTTTTTTTTTTTATTATTGTCAGTCCAGTCTGCTCTGAGCAAACTGACATCCTTTTATTCCTCACAAAGCCAGGATCATTTCACATCACTCTAAACTGAGTGGATACTTTCATGAAACCACAGAATCGGGAGGGTGTAAATTCCAGATTAAAAATACTGAATGGAAAAGTTAAGGGAAACAGGAAGAAGATTGGTACTAAATATGGTCCACTTGTTGCCAGGAGTAAAACATGCCTACACCCACACTGGGTATGCAGAAAACTCCCTCTTACCCTAAAAAAGTGTCAGCCAAACTGCAGCTCAAGTCATAACAAACTGTGCATTCATGCCCACAGATGCAGACACAGTAAAGATCCATGTCTGCTTCTGGAGGGGGGCAGCTGAGGCATGGATGAGGGGCATTGATAAAGACTTTGCTGCTGCAGTCGGCCTACATTGGACGACTAACAAAAATGCAATGTGCCTTTTGCCAAACAGAGCTGTTTTTGACACAAGGCTGCTGGTCTCATCAAAACGTTTTTATCACTTCATCAAGACCTTAAATGGAAAAAAAAAAAAAAAAAAGCAACGGTGGAGCTTCAGAGCTGTGTGTCTGACACTTCAGCTTTATCTGAAATTCAGGTCAGATCATTGTTATAGTTCCCCTCCCTGGAGAGTAGAGGGGGTTATGCCATATGTCAACAAATAAGCATAACTGTCGATCATTTAGGAGGAAAAAAGAAGACTTTGTGTAAGACAGAAGAGTTGTGAGCAGGAAGCTGTTAAACTGCTGATGTGCTGTTAACCGGCTGATCTGTGGCGAGAAGACAAAAAACAAGTTGTCTGTCTGTTTCTACTGTAGGTATCAACTCAGATCGCTGTCAACTTTAGAAAAAAATGCGTGAACAGAGAAGCAGTACTGAACTCTTCCTAACAGGGATAGCAGATGATCACTTTTGACAATAATCCCCATGTGATGAGCAACGTTACCTAAGCTAGTGTCCGCACTTAGCTTCGTTTACCACGATTTTAGAGCTGGTTTATGTAGTCTAAAATGGTCACAACACAGCGGGACTTTGGTAGACAACGCGGTAAAGCAAAGCTAGAGCAAAGCTAAGTGAGCTAAGCGCCAGACAAGTAAAGTCGTGATATGTCAACCGGTCTCGTCAATGTAACGTTACAACTTTAGCTAACATCAACCACAAGTAGCCAATTCACTTTCACTGAGTCAAACCAGCTCGTTTAGCTTTCCCGGGGCTCATCGATACAGCTATCGGCTAGCATAGGGAAGTTCAAACCGACTTTTAGCGTTTAATAAAGGGAGAAGTTGCAGATTTTTCCGCATCCATTGTCGGCAGATGACCGGACAGTAAGCTAATGTTACTAGCCGGAGGAGCTGGCGGCGTTACAACACGTTCAAATAACCCGGTTAGCGGCGGCAAACATTACAAAGTGATTACCACACCGGACGACACAGCCGGGTCAGAAATAACCCTCACTGCCAAGAGTTTTCTTACCCATTTGGGCTCGCAAGCCTTTGAGAGTCGTTGCACCCTCCGCCATTTCTATGAAGTTTTCCTTCTGTGTTTTTTCTGAACCAGGGGCGCGTTACACATCGCAGCCGGTAGGACGTGGACACCAAAGAGCGAAAGAAATTAGTAGAGGTCTCACTCTGACACGTTTCTGGAGACCGACAACAGCGGCGCAAAGCACTCAAAATGCTGCTGAGTAAAAGGAAAGTTTTGAGATATCTTCAGCTGTCTTACATCAAAAAGTTTATATCACTCGTGAGAGCAATTTTAACACAGCATTTAAATGTTAAATCAGTTTGCCACTTATTACCAGAGGGGGAGGAAGTACTCAGATCTTTTATCTAAGTAAAAGCAGCAACACCATACTGAAATTCTCAAGTATAAGTTTTACATTCAAAATCTCACTTAAGTGCAAAGGTATATGCATCAAAATATACCAAAAGTACCAAAAGTAAAAGAGCACCCTTTTCAGAATCATATAGAGTAAATTATTATACCGGGTTATGATGTAAGGTGGAGCTGATTGTAAGATAAGATAAAATAAGGTCTTCCTTTACTAGTCCCAGGATGGGGAAATTTACAATGTCACAGCAGACACGAGGAGATATAGAATTATGTACAGCTACGGTAGAGGAAGTACATTAAAAAAAAATAGAAATAATATACTATACAAGTGGGAGATATTCCAAAGTATTGCACATTGTGAAGTGAGGTAAAAAGATGAACAGATATATTGCGTGAGGTTGATTACCTTATATACCCCAGGGTAGCTTAACCTACAACAACACATCGTGATTTATTAGTAGATTCACAGTTTGTAGTGACAATATAAACCTGCAAAGTAACTAATGTTAAGTAACTGTGGAGGAGCAAGAAGCAGCCATGTTCGCCTCTGAGATGTTGTACAGGGAAGCATAAAATGGTCAAGTAAAGTACAAATTCTTCAAAATGGTATTAAAAGCCAATATTGGAATAAATGCCACTGCCTATTCCCCTTGAAAAGACTTGAACGCATCACAATCACATTTTAAATATCTTTTTCTTCAGTTTGTGGAGAAGAAATGTAACATTGCAAGTTTTTTTTTTTTTTTTCAATAAGCTCAAACATGGCGTTCATCACGTTAACCCTTTCATGTCCCCTTCCAAGAAAATTGCAGAAGAGCTTCAGTTTTGCAGCATCTGTCTGCTCAAGTGAGGTATTGAATCGTTAACGCAAAGTTGTGCAAAGTGTGACTATATTTGGCACTTGTAGTGACTCATCTTTAAAATAGACAATCTAAGGGGTCTCTTAGAATACTGGAGAAATTTGCATTGACAGCCAAGCGCGCCCCCTAGTGGTTCTGTGGCACTTATTGCATGTTAATGAATTGAAAATGAAGCCACAAGAGATACTGACAACATCAGCAATTAAGTTTCAGAGCCAATTCATAAAACAAACATGATACTTTCAGTTAAACAAATAGAGCACTTTCATGATATAATATCCTTTTTTTTTTAGGTCTCTGAGACTCACAGAGTTTTCCGAGCAGAGGCATGAAAAGTCTCAAACAAGACTATAAACTTTGCTGAAAATTTGTTCATCATTTCCTCCTGAGATGGCTTTGAAAAACAGTGATCGTTAATAGTGAATAATTTAATCCTTACCAGACTGAATGTGCTGAAGAGTCGGCAGAGCTGGAGATCACAGAAAACAGTCAGTAGGAAAACTTCTCCCAATGAGAGAATAACACATTTTCTCAGGGCTCTATGTTCTTTCTCTTGCCATGAACACTGCATCCTCTGTCCTGGTCTGTCTCACATGCTTTAGCCAGAGGCCCTCTCATCTATTTTACATGGTAAACAGGAAGTATCACTGCATGTAGGGCTCAGTTGCAACGGCCTAGGTATTGTGTTAGTTCACACTCAAAACACAAATAATGACTACTTCTCACTACTCATCAACCATGCGACATCTATTATAATAAGGAATTTATTCAGATGGTGCTTGATAAAGCAAATATTCATACAAATAAAGTACAATATTTGACAATTAGATGAAATGAATGCCAGTTCTTCAGTCAGAGGTATTACTTTCCGTCGCTCAGAATCAGTTCATTTTAGTAAAAAGAATGTCTTTGACTTTGATCCATCTGGTAATGGTGCTATCAAGTAAAGTGGGACAGAAATACTCTATACTGTAGTCATGGTAACACATCCCGAGGGTCTAAGTGGTCACTTGTTTACCACAGCTTTGTGTATCCTAGCAACAACCTCAGGATTAGGTAAGAGCGCAGCAGCCTGAGCCAGTTGGGGCAGCAGTGTGTAGGTGGAGGTGCGCAGGTACTGAAAGAGGTCCTGGAAGCTTTGAAGATGAGCAATGACTTGAGGTGGGACGCCCAAAGACCGGCCCAGCCTCCTCAAAATGTTCCTGTTGTCGGTAGAGTCGAGCAGCAGGGACAAGTCCTGGACTGAGTCATAGTCGAGCATCTCGATACTCTGACCTGGACAGAGTCAGAGCAGAGTCACCAACATGGACTACTGAAGCCTCCTTGAATTAATCTGCTAGGAGGCTCCTGGCCAAAACATTTACTATGGAACCTCATGACTGAAATCAGGGACTACTTTCTGCTTTCTGTGTATTTCATACATGTAATCATACATACCCTGAGCCACCTCCCATATTGTTTGCAGTTTTTGCTCCATCTGATATTGAGACAGGAAAGAGAGCAAGGTAAAAATGTAATGTAATATGGTAATTTTCTAATTTGAATACTCTATCAAAAATTGCTAACGACAATAATTTAAACAGTCTATCAAGTAAAATACAGCTGTTGAAGTGTGAACATGTGCTTTTCTTTTTCTGTTTCATACATATTGAATACCTTGGTGCTTGTCAGTAGATTAACTGTAAACTATATTTTCTTCAAGATGTAGAGATCAATCAGTTAACCTCAAAACTAAGCACTAAACAAGCCATTAGCATGAAGACAGTCTCATTTTTGAACTAATAGAAACAAGTTTCAACAGAGGAAATGGCTGACTTAAAAAAAAAAAATCAAAAGCAGTACATTTTATTCAGAGGACACTAGTATTGAAAGCAGCATGGACATCTTTCATTTACCTCTGCCTAACCCTAACCCAGCAGGGTCCAATAGTTTAATACATTAAATCAGTGTACCTCCTCCATAGAATAGGAGCTGCTCTGATGTTCCCCCTGTGTGACGGTCTCATCTTTCCGACTGGACGGCTTAATGTTGGTGGTGACATTAATCACAATAGAAGTAGGATGCACCTCATTCTCATGGCCTCTGGGTGGGGATGGAATTACTATAAGTAACTACATAGGGACTGAACGAGCTAAAATGAATGAGTAATCATACAGTATTCACAGAGCACCTCAGGGGATCTTGAGCTGGAACAGGTGTCTGTGAAGGGGCCTCGGCTTGTTTGGCTTCTCTCTCTGTGGGGTTGGACAAAGGTGTGTACTGAAGCTCTGCTGCAGACAATAGTCCGTCGGGTGCAGGACAGTACTCAGGAACCTTCTCTGGAAATTTCAACAAGTATATATGATCCAAATTTAGTCGAGCAAACAAAAGACAGATGGGCAGAAATAGCAGACATGACAGACGTTGTATCTTACTCACTGAATCTCTCAGCAGTCAGTAGGAAAGCCCAAAGCAGCAGAGCAATGAGGAAAATCAAGGAAGCTGTTGCTGAGCCAATCAGGACCATTGAAAATGTTTCTTCTTTTACTCCTTAATTGAACAAAAAGTCAGTGAAGTTAAATTGAAAACAAGAATTATAATAAAAAAACTGTTTCAAATCCACAGGGTTACCCACTCTTTTCATTGGGTTCTATAAAATGTCCCTTGGGCGCAGCGATGACGCTCTCTGTCAGATAACTTTTCCTTGACACCTCTGGAAAATGACCAATCAATAAAACAATTTATGCAAGCTTAGTGACAGCTGTTCAGTCTATGGGTTATCTCTGGATCTTACCTCCTTTAGAGCCTTGAGCTGTCAAAAGCAAGCACTCTTTATGGATGGTGTCATGGCTGTAACAAGGCACACAGGGCAGCTCCACTTCCCCCGTCATGCTCCTGAGTTCATAATACCTGTACACACGTCCACATTCATGCACTTAGCACAAAAACAAATGCTAACACTTATCAGGTGATCAGCCTGGCTCTGTACAGTAGGTGTAACTCACCCTGGGAGGCACTGACCACACTGGGCATCACTGCTGGGTGCACACGCTGTCTTCTCCAGGCGGTTCAGCAGATTGCACTTGGTGCATCGCATACAGGGAGCTACACCAGTGACTGCACTGAACTTCCCTTCTTCACACAGAATACAGACGCCTTCCCCACCATCTCCAAAACCACAGTCCTGCGAATGATGCACAATATAGACTTGGAGCCAAGTAGCAAGACTGTTGAAGGAAACTTGCTGCCACATGAGTTCTGTGTTACCTCTGAGAGCTGTTCTCCTGGCCTACATACAGGGCATGCAACACAAGTGCCATTAAGGTGCAAGAACTCTGTCTGATCACAGCGGGGCTCGGAGTTCACCAGCACACACCAAACCTGAGGAAATTTACATTTGAAATAATCAAGGGTAGAAGAAGTACCCAGAGCCTTAACTACAGTAAAGGTAGTAATTACCACACTATCAAAATAGTACAGAAATATTATCAGCAAAAAGTACCCAGAGTATCAAAGTAAAAGTACTTGTTGTGCAGAAAAGGGGGATTTTATGTCACAGAGAGAAAGAAAAATTAGACTTTTTTGTTACTTTCTACCACTAAATCTGAAAAAAATACAGGAATATACAGACAGTCAAAGTTTTAGTAGTCTGTCAAATAAACAGCTTCAGGATGAGACCTACCATGAGCAGAACGGCATGAAGACCAAACTCCTTTGGCAAAGTGTCCATGGTCCTTTTGTAAAGACTTGTCTGTTCCTTGAGTGTGTAAACTGTAACGCTATAAAAAGTAGGATATGTACTCTCTTGTGGACACAATTCTAAAGTTTGCTAGCATTCATTTGCAGCTTCCATCGGTGTCAGTGTGGTTTGCCTCCCTACAAGCTGCTCCTCATTCAGCAGAAGTAAAGAGGTGAGAAAGACTTTTGGGAAACCCCCTCATTCTGCATCACTTATGACGCAGGAGAGGTTCCCAAACAGACTATCAACCAGTGGACCAATGAACACGAGACTTTCAGGTCCCCCACCTGAGCGCCCCACGTCACACCTGGTCTTCTCATATTCCCTCTGGGGAACCCGCTTGTTTTGGCTCTGGCCTCTCAGGCAGGGAGAAGAGGAGGAGGAAAGGGAATTGGAACGGATGAATGAGACCCTTGTTGATGACCATGTTTCCAACAAAGAGACCCTCTGTGTGTGAGTGTGTTCGCAGGCTGGGATACAGTCGTTAATACCACGACCAGAATTGTTTTGTTCTCTTAGGTACTGACTCCTGTGACGAGAGGCAAGCTGAGGGTGACACTCATTGTGTGAATTACAAAAGAATTCCCAAAAGACAAAATCATACAGTTGCATTATACTGTTTGACCACATTGTGGTGGTATGGAGCCATAAAACTGACAAAGGTCATTTCCCCACCATGACAGGAAAGGAGGAATCATTGATATGTATCAGTTGTTGCTTTCAGGAAGGCTGTACCAAGGACTTCCCTTTCTATCAGGTCTGTACAGCTGAGAACAAGACAGAAATGGCCTTCATACGTAACACGGAAAAGCCAATTAGAATTGTTTGAGCAGGTATCACATGAGGATAATTGTAAAGCACACGAGTAGCACAAGAACATTGCTTTGAGTGTTTGCATAAACAGTTTATGACAGTGGCAACCTGGCACATAGAATGTAAATCCACACACACACGTGCACTCACACAGACCTGCTGTCTTAATCATAGTCATGAACATAGGTAACCAAAAAAAAGGAAACCAAAAGAAATTGACGAGCAATTTGGTTTTATCATCAACATCTAGAAAAACAAAGGGCTTTGTGACGAGTGTTTCTCAACATCCTGCAGCCTTTCTTTTAAACTTTAAGCCTTGTTAGGGTAATTATTACCATTAAGACTCTCAATGAGCCACTGGAGCTCACACATTAAAACCATGTGCGTTCATACTGAACACACAGGACTTTAATGTGTTAATGGGAGAATCTCTGTGATTCCCTTTTGAAAATGTTTCGTGAAGTCATGGTTTTAACGTTATTGTGCTTGTTAGTTATGTTTATTGCCAGTGATTAATGAGTAACTCAGGGAACTGAAGGGAGAGGGCGTGGAGGCCTTCTTATAGAGAAATCAAGTGGCGCTTGCCAGTAGACTCATGGCTCAGCCGGTTTCTCACGAAGTGATATTGAAATTTATCTCTGACTAATTAGCTTAAGCTTCAGATTTTACCATTTCAAGGAGACAACCATGGTAAGTCCCAGTTATGTACCTACTCAAATAAAAACAAATTGATAATTATTGTATTATTTCTTCAGGCTGAACGCATGTTAAAAACATATTCATCTTATTGTCACCTTTCAGCAGATGACTACTTGAACACCCAGCGTTTTTGTTTGCTGTCATGACCTCCATCAGAAGCCCGTCTCTAGCTATCTGTCTGTGTGTACAGCTGACAGTGTGTCTTCTGGGTTCAAGTAAGATTTCAGACAGATTAAAAGATTTTGAAGTACATAACTATGTAAAATAGTACAAAACAAACATAGAATGATACGGTGTGTATAGTACCAGCACTTTTAATGCCTCAATTGACTAATCATGTTTTTTATTGCTTCTTGTGGGACAACTGTGAATAATTCACTGACTTTGATGCTTTTAACATCCTTATGGTTAATGAAGTGTAAATCTCTTAAATATTCACCTTTTAAATAAACACCTCTGTGTTGTTTCAGCTGCCTCTGCCAGTACCAGCCTGTGGGGTAAGAAGCTGGAGTTCATGGGTCGTCCATGTCTGTGGCAGCTACATCCAGATGCTGTGGTACCAGCCCTGAATGAGCTCAGTGTGTGCACACTTTTACGCCGCAACTTTGAGACAGAATGGACAGGTTTCATCTACAAAGCACCAGAGGGAAGATCCATAGAGTTGGGGCTTGGGGGCACACGCACACACCTGACAATATGGCTGTTTGGAGAAGCACTGCGCTTGAAAGGGACGCTGAAATTGCAAGAGTGGTACTCCATCTGTCTCACCTGGTGTGGTCGAGCTCAGAGGCTGAGGGTCTACATAAATGGGACCAGCCAGCATGAGGTCCGTGTGGATCACATGCAAACCCAGCAACTTTCCCAAAATGGAACTCTTACTCTCGGGGTGTCTCATTATGTAAATGCTAATGGTGAAGTGCAGATTGAGAATGGGAAAGAGCTGCTTGGTGAGATCAGTCTGTTCAGGATGTGGGCCAGAGAATGGAGTGCCGAGGAGATGGGGGGACAGAGCTGTGCAGATGGAGACGTGGTGAGCTGGGATCAGCGGCAGTGGAAATACAACTGCCCTCCTATGCCTGGCAACAACCTATGTTGTGGTAAATACAGTATGACCTTTTTCTATTGCATTTCATGGTCATCCAGATTGAGCTGTTTAGATTTAAAAAATGTTTTACTGCCAAGGTTTCTTCACCTATTCACATAACAAGGTAATCTATGGTAGGTGAGAGTTGATTGAGTGGGCAGATATTGCTTTGTTGTTCAATAACTACAGTTTAAGGTCAAAGACACTACACATTCCTGACTTCAGGAGTTTATGAACCTGTTGAGAGGTCCAACATTTTCCTTTGCAAGTACAGTATTGCACATTTTATCATTGTTATTTTCTTTGTTTTTAGCATGGTCCCTCTATAAAATTAAAATGTGGATATCCATAGTTGACCCTACAAAGCCTGGAAACTGTTCACTGTCCCTGAAGGGAGTCACAAAACACTGGGTATGAACAATATGTAAATAAGTCATCTGTATTTTGCATATCCAAATGATTTTCTTATCCACATGATTTACCATTGATGTCGTCTCTTATCAGTTGCAGAGCATTTTCCCTCGCAACATTTTTGTTCACGAAATCTTCGTGTCATCTCCAAGGTAACACACCTTTGTTTGCTAAACTCTCCTCTAAGCAGTGGTGTATCCTTTTGTCAAATAAAACTAGCGATACTGCAAAATAGAAATACTTAATGCAAAGTAAAAGTCCTGCAATGAAAAAGGACTCAGTAAGTAAAAGTAAAAGTACTCAGATATTATTAGCAAAGTAAAAAAAAAAAGCAAAGTAGTCATGTTATACTATTAAATAACATATTATTATTATTATTACTGATGCAAAAGTAGGACTTTACTGTTGTAGTTGGTTGAGGTGGAACTTATTTAATCTGTTTTATAAACTGTTGAATCTTTTGTAGTAAAAAGTATAACATTTCTTCTGTAGTTGAGTAGAAGTAATAAGCTCAAATTTGTACTACAGTACTGAACTTTAGTAACTTTCTGCCACCGTCTGCTAGTTTCTCATCAAAATGTGAATGAAGAGAGTGAATGACAGATGGTGATCGGTGCTTTGTAAGCCTGTGCACTCTGATCATGGTAGCAGTCCTGGACAACATTCTTGTCTGTAATTTCTGTTATCTGTGTTCCCATACAGCCATACCTCCCACGTGGTTAATAACTCTGCAGCTGTAAATGCGCAACAACCTCAGGTACACCACTATTAGTCCTCCGTTTGATTTTCCATGGAAAGAAGCAGCAATATCCTCAAAGACCAGCTGATTAGAAAACAGATGAAAGATCAATGTTATCTTCTGAGGAAATGAATGACGTATTTGAGCACTGAGGTCAATTCTGAGACAAGGTGCAAGTAAGTAAAATCATACAACCCTTTAATAAAGATTTGAACAAATTCTGTGTTTTCAGGGATCAACAACATTATCAAACCCCACCTGTGAAAAGTGGTAAGACCTACGATCTACAAAACGCTTTATGACATGTAAAGGATTATAATAATTAAAGTATACATGAGGGCTAAATGGCACAAGATGCATGGAATGAGCCAGATATACAGTTTACAGGTTGATTTAACCCATGATGTTGTGATTAATCCCCAGTTTCAGCTGTGAAGTCTATGTGAAAGTGGACCCTGCTGCTAATGTAGAAGTGGTTCAGGCCAACATTGTTGAGTTGCTGAGTTTGACATTCTCTGACAACTTCCTCAGCCTAACAGCTGACCCTAACAGCATCAGCATACTTCCTGTGGGTACGTATAGTCAGTTAAGTACCAGTCCTCTTACAGTGACTGTTGTGTTTAATTGGATTACTGGATCAATCAGAGATGAACTAAACTTAGATTTTTATGACCATCTTCACATGTGACATGAAGCTGATTTTTTTTTTGAGTGAGGTGTATTTATAGACATTATTTTATAATAGTTGCTAATTTCCTGTATTTTGTTCACAAGAGGCAGACTCTGGGTTTAACTAGAAATGTTCATCTGAGACATCACCATTTAAAAAATCCATTAAAGTAATATAATTTATTCTGCACTTTCACTGTGACTGTAAAAAAAAAGCTGGACTGAATGGATGAATCATAAACACACTAATGAAAACAACATCAGCAAACACCTGCAGATAGATATTAGAGCCAGAGAATACATTTCTGTGCTGCTAAAAATACCTCATAGATGACTAATGAATGTCTGACTATTCATCATAAGAGTTTGCATAATTTGATTTCAGTCAGACATTAGAATGTTAATTTAAAAATGTTCTTGAAATATTCATTCTTTAAACTTTGCTAATCAATGATTTATTTTGCGTCTCTCAGAGTTATTACCTGCAGTGACAGAACCACCACCAACTGTCAGCACTGGTGTACCTGCATCAGGTGAGCGTGCAAGAAAGAATAAAACATGTCCATGAGTTGTACTGGTGCTTTGCAGCAATATTGAATACCAAGGCATTTGACAAACTGGTTAATCTACTGTGGAATGATAGTAGAAATTTCCTGTTTTTAAATCCTCAACACTTTCTTGTGCTATTATTGGGGGCTCTCTTGTAAATTATGTCATCTAATTCACAGAAACAATTCCAACTCAAAGTCTGCCAGCTTACCCCGCTAACGTGTCGACGACAGAAGAGCCTTTAGATCTCAACGAGACCTCCGGTCAGTTCACCAAAAAGCTCCGATAAATCATTGCGTTTGTCCATCTTATTCCTTTTTGTTTCTTCTTCATGTCAGCTCAGTCATTTAATGTCCTGCAAGAGAAATTATTTTGCTGATAGGCAGCATTAAAACATAAATGTGTTACCAATAAAAACAAATTCTAATTCCCATTCCATCAAATCAGTTAATAGGTCAGTTCTGATGGCAGTGAAGGAAGTATTCAAATCTTTTATCTAAGCAAATATAGCAAAAGCACAGTGTAGAAATACTCTTTTGCAAGTACAAAAAAAATATTGAATCAAACATTCTTAAAGTGCTAAAAGTAAAATGGCTCATTATACAGAATGGCCCATTTACAGTAACAGAAAATCTAAATGTAAATGTATTTAATTCCACCACTGGTGGAGGATAAACGTTAATATGCCAGACAATTTGATTCAGGATTCCTGTTTGAACATGTAAAGATGCGCTGCTGTGTTGTCTTTTCACTCCTGCAGTTGAACCAGATACATTCTTCAGAGTTAATATGACCTTGAGTGTGACTGGCAGCCCGACAAAACCAAAGGATATCATTGAGAAATGGGTAAGAGACTCATACAATAATCACATAACTGCACTCGAAAGCTGACTTTACTGAGAAATATGAGAACACTGAATTATTCTCTTTGGGGCAACAAAAGGTAAAACAACAGCTGGAGGGGAACAATACCATGATTGTACTGAATCTCATCATAAAGAGCCATGTTGGCAGGTGGGTCCCATCGAATTCATTTATTGTTGCAAAACTAGGATCATGTTTTTGAAGTAGATGTGAAAGCTCTGGCTGACTTATTTGTCGTCTGTAATATTTTACAGGGACACGGAGCAGTACAATGGACTAATGGTGAGTTTACACTTCATTTTAAAAGCTAGACAAGTGAGACATAAAGACAAGACAAGACAAGTAAAACTGATTTAAATGTCAGTTTTGGGTGATTGAAGTTTAATGCTAGTGTAATATCTCATACCACAGCAATGATTGATATTTACAATGGATTCTGGTTTTTCCTTTCTTTTAGACTTTCAACGGCCAACAGAAACAGTGGGTGACAACTTTCCTTTACTGAAGCAGATGTGGTTCAAACCAGTGCTGTTGTTACCACTAACTATGTGTTTCATCAGCAGATTTTACTGCACCTTCCATGTTCAGGAATACAACATGGACAGTGTGGCAGCAATTGAAACTTTTATCAATGCTGCCTTGACATCAAAGTTTGAAAACGACTCCATTACTATTCAGGCTGTGGATGTGATGATCAAGCACATAGGTAACGTGGATTTCCTGATACAAATAAACATATGTTTAGTTATGGAATAAGACCTGGCAACATGCATTTATTCTTTTTTTCAGTGCCAGAAAACTGTTTAGAGGAAACTACTACAACAATCTATGGACAATATATCTGGCCTGAAGCATTTCCGCAAGTCAACCAAGATATGGGATGCAAAAAGCTACAATCAGAGAGAGCCTACAGGCTTTGGTAAGACAAACTGAATTGAATTGAAAATCAATACGCTGTACAAAATGCAAAATTTGGTGTTTTAATGACTGGTGTTACATAGCAGCATATTACACAATGTTGCTCACACAGTAATTAAGCATATATTGGTTTGCAGTTGACACAAAATGTAATAACATTCGGGAATTTATTTACACCTACTGGAGTCATCTGAGCCTGCATTCATCTCGGTGAAAAAATACGGGAAGAAAGTGGGAATTTTTCAGTAAATTGCTTTGTTTACTCGTACAGATCTTTGTCGCAGCAATCTATTTACATAGAGACAGCTCAGCGAGACAAGAAAATCCCCTCAATTACAATGTCCTGTTCCAAGCAATCCTCCCACTCTGCACACAAGCTCTGACCACACACATAATGTTGATGGATCCCTGCCAGCCAAAAATCAATTTCCTATAAGTGAATTATTAGTGCAATGAAGGGCTTCAATGTTCCTTATATCATATTTGCCAAATTTGATATAAATATCACAAGGGACAACGACTGAGTAATAAGGGTAATCACTTTTATGGTCTTTTGCATAATACTGCCTTGATGCTTATTAAGACTACTTAGGTTTTATGTTTTTTTATCACCCTTTTTATCACCCTGTTCACTCTGATTGTCTTTTCTCGTCAGTAAGTTAGACATTGAAACTGACACGACCAGCTGGGCTGATGCTGATATGACAAGCTGCACCCCACTTGTGACCATATCAAACCTGGACAATATCACTGTCACTCCTGGTAAGAAGATCACTCACACATAAAGTCTAATTAATTTCCATTGTTTATTCTGTTTTTTTGTTTGTTTTTTTTTAAAAAAAGAAGAAATAATTGCAAAAGAAAAAGTCATTGCCAAGGCCAAGGCCTTTGGCATCTCACATAACACAACAAAAAGCATTAATGATATTATTGATTTCTAGGTAATGCGGCTGAGGTTGTGGACATGATTCAGGACCTCGTAGATGTTCAGTTAGGTAGTAGTGCAGAGCTCTCTCCCTCTGATCTGGATACAGTGGTGAAGAAGCTCAGTGAAGTGGTAAATGTTAGCACCATCGAACCTGCTGTTGGCGCCAACATTGTCAGTGTTATTGCCGATATCCTGCTTTCCAAAACTGACATCACTCCAGTGGCCAACACGTAAGCAAGTGTCTGGTTAATCTCAGTAAATATACACTTAACCTTAGAACACAGAAATGTCTTTTCCTTCTAAATCCTGTCTTCTTTATTCTAATTTTCTTGTTAATCTGCCTTTATTTTGTCTTTGGAAAAAGTGTCCTTAATCTGACAGAGAGAATGGGGAACAACATGGATTTCCAAGATGAATCTGTCTGTCTAACAGCACCCTCTCTGGCCCTGTCCATGATCAACGTAGATCCAAATGAATTCAGGGGCCTCACCTTCAGCGTGTCCTCCGTTTCTTCAACCCTGAACCCAGAGGTGAGACGCTATAGATGCTAAAATATCCAATAAAAGGGGGCAGCACATTTTTACTCATGAGCTGTTTTTGTGGACTGCAAAAGACAGATATCCACAAGGAAAAGACTCAACTCCAGAACTGGTTCCACCTGAGTGCTCAAGGACAACTATTGTTGCATTAATGTCCTTGAACGCAGGGCAGGGCACTGAGCAATCATAGCATATTAAAATGTCACTAGAAAAAGCAAATGATATGGACTGGTAGTTTGAAACATTGTTTTAGACTGACAGGTGGTGAGAAATACTCATCCATGGGGTTGGATTCAAAGCACCCTGTAGCACTGGGATTAAGTGTTATTGTTGCTTTTTCCTCAGGTCTTTGTCAACCAGAGCTTTGTGAATAAACCACTTCCTGGCACAAATGCAACTATCTCTTTGCCCTCTTCACTCCACAATTGTTTGCCTCCTGGAGAAAGAAATAAAACTCGTGTCCAGTTTCAGTTCTATGGAACAGAAGGACTGTTTCAGGTAATTTCATTCAAAGCTTCCGTCTCTTTTTTCTCGTCCTCTATTTTCTATTTTCCGACGGCTGCAGACACTACATTATCTTATGCAGACCTAATAATGCTTACAGGGTGGCATTTTTGAAGCACAGTTAAACATCTTGGGAATGAAGCTTATTTGCTTTCTTGCAGAGAGTTAAATGAGAAGATCGACATCACTCTCATGTTTGTGGGATCTATATGAATCTTGCGTCTCACTATTTAGGTTCTTTCTACTTTAGTTAATCAACTCACTTACTGCTGTTTATAATCCTACCTGTTAATGTGACAACATTTTTCATTTTTTTTTAACAGGATCTACACACAACCAACGCAACACAGAGCAACTGGACATTGAATTCCCATATAGTATCTGCCAGCATCAATGCCAGCCATGTCAGCAACCTGAAGGATCGAGTGGTAGTGACCCTCAGCCATCAAACACCCAAGCAGGTGACAAATCAATGCCTTCATTTCATCAGTTAGAATAATTGTTTTTATAACTGTATGACTGTATTTGAATTTAAAAACATCATCACTTCCCTGCCTTGTTTTACAGCCGGAAGACAAAGTACGGTGTGTGTTTTGGGATTTTCAGGAAAACGGTGAGTTGCTTAATATTTGTTACATTTTATATGCTTACATTTGGATTTAGATGATTTACTGCCCCTGAGCCTCATAGTACTTTTTAAGAACCAGTTAGATCAATAAAGGTCCCTAAATGTATTGTGTGGTGTGTCTATCTGATAAGGAGCTTTAATCAAATGTGTGTGTGTGTGTGTGTGTGTGTGTGTGTGTGTGTGTGTGTGTGTGTCAGGTGGGCAGGGTGGGTGGAACAGCAGAGGTTGTGAAACCCGGAGTATTTCTCCTTATCAGACCAGCTGTCTCTGTGATCACCTCACACATTTCGCTGTGCTCCTGGTGAGTCACTGGTCAGCTTTTAATAAATCAAGCCAGGGAACAAACAACTCCCACTAGCACCAACATACTGTGTGCAATCTGGCCAGTTTCTTATTGCTTGCATATTTTTCTGCTAATGATGCAATATGCTAATGTTAAAACCACAGTGGTTGATTTCTTTTATATAATTATATTATTTTTCATTTCGTTAGATGCGATGGGTTGAGTTTTAACAGTTTGCACTACACTGGGAACACAAAAGTTAAAATTAAAAGTGTTAAAATTCTACACTTACTATTAAATATAAGTAAATAATACTTTATATGTTATTCAGTTTGCATATTGTGTTTCAGGATGTATCCAGAACCCAGATCAGTGAAGCTGACAGTCAGATTCTGACAGTCATCTCATATATAGGCTGTGGTATATCCTCCATCTTTCTGGGCATCACTCTTCTCACCTACCTTGCATTTGAGTAAGTCACTGGGAACGACAATAACATACTAATCGCATTGTGTTACACTTTTTGGCAAATGTGCAATGATTACTGCAATGATTTATATTCACTCACACAAATTATGTTTTTTTTATGAAATGATGCAATCCTTCTTAAGATGCTGACTTGGATTGTTTCAGCTATGATGGGACTGCTGGCTTGATTAAGTAGGGCATTGATCTACAGTGCATTTTAACTCCAACTGTATCATACAGACAAATACATATATGTCACATACAGGTAACAGCTTCATCAATCTTGTACACAAGTGAAATTAAATATATAATATTGCAGAAATGCTGCATTAAAGATGTTCAGACGTCAACCAGTCTCTCTTTAATTCCCACACTGAAGCCCACAATGAAGATTTCATATCGATAAAAATGACTGTTAAGGTTCGAGT
Organism: Pempheris klunzingeri; assembly: GCF_042242105.1. NCBI lineage: Eukaryota > Metazoa > Chordata > Actinopteri > Acropomatiformes > Pempheridae > Pempheris > Pempheris klunzingeri. The sequence continues at coordinate 17,122,306 of NC_092020.1, read as the reverse complement.
GGTGATGTGGCAAGGTGTCAGAATAAAACATTTCCACTGGTTCCATTAAGTGTCCCACTTTTCAGAAAAAGCTAATAAATTCTCCTTGAGTACGATCTGCTTTGTTGCCAGGTTGTTATTTGTTTCGATTGCATTTAGGAGTCAGTCAAATACTGAACACGGTGATGATTTTAGCCAAGACAATCAAATTTTCCGTATTTCCACATGCCTCTCATCAGCATGAAATCCAGAGAAGGTTGACAACATTTCAGACTTTTCATTTGTCTCCCTGTTCCTCTGTCACTCCATATATTCATCTGTTATTTGGTATACTTAAGGAAGCTGCGTCGAGACTACCCATCTAAGATACTCATCAACCTATCAGCTGCCCTGCTGGGTTTGAGCATGCTCTTCCTTCTGGACTCCTGGCTCTCATCCTTCTCCAACTATGGTCTCTGCATTGCCACTGCTGCAATGCTGCATTACTTCCTGCTGGCTTCTTTCACCTGGATGGGCCTGGAGGCTGTGCAGATGTACCTTGCACTGGTCAAAGTCTTCAACATCTACGTTCCCTCCTACATTCTCAAGTTCTGTGTCGTAGGATGGGGTAAGACAGAACTTCAGGTGTTCCTCGCTGTTGTTTGAAAATGTCCACGGGTCAGTTTGCTTTGATCCGCTGATTAAGTTCCAGGATGGATTTTGGTTGGTTTTAATCAAGCGGCAAGGGGTTGAGCTCGTGAAATTTTATTTTACAGAGCAGTAACTTGTCTTCTTTTTTGCCACCATGTGTGAATGTGCTTAAATGGCTCTGATCTGAGTGAGCAGAATAAATGAGGATTTTTTCTTGTGTGCTGTCACAGGTGTTCCTTTGGTCATAGTCAGCCTTGTGCTGGTCATTGATAAAGATGCCTATGGCAGCACTATGACTGAAGAGGCTGCAGTTGTGCTTCAGTCCACTGACCCATTGTAAGTACAGGCACTGGGTGAGTCATCTCTATCTTGGATGCATCATTGTCTAAATTGTGTGATAGAAATTGTGAGATTCAGTCTGTTGAGTGCCTGATAGAATTTATCGAAGGATAAACGTATGGATTTATTTATTGATTTGTGAATTTAACAACACATAGGCAAAAAAATAAACTCTCAGCAACTTAGACAAAGAGCAAATGTAATTGATGGCATTTGTGATAAATCCCAGTGTAAATTACATGATGATCAACCCTCCCCCTCCCTCCAGCTGCTGGCTGCAGAGTGACGTCTTCTTCTACGTGACGGTGGTGGCATTTGTTCTTCTGATCCTGCTGTGCAACATTTCTGTGTTCATCATGGTTCTGATCCAGATCAGGCAAATGGGGGCCAATAAACCGTCAGCAAACAGCCGCAGCTCTCTGCAGGACTTGAGGGCGGTGGCCAGTCTCACCGTCCTGTTAGGTCTGACGTGGTCGATGGGATTTTTTTCATTTGGACCAGGCAGAGTGGTCCTGATGTACCTGTTCTCCATCTTAAACACTCTGCAGGGTAACTATGAGCTGTAGCTTGTGTTATTGCTTACAGAGGACCACATCTGTATTTCTGTTAGAATTTATGTGACTTTAGAATAATGTCTAGATCAGCATGTGTGTTTGCTTGGTTTTATAATGACTTGATTTTAATGAATGGTAGAGTTTCAGCAATTCATAAAGAATGCACACATTTAAGTGTGCATTTAAAAGTAGTACATTAAATGAAACTGTGAAACGACAGTGCCACTACTATGTGTATATCATGTTGTAGTATTACAACATTTTAAAAATCTCTGCTCTTTTGTAGGCTTCTTCGTTTTTTTGTTCCATTGTTTGATGAAGGAAAATGTGAGGAAACAGTGGAGAATCCACTTGTGCTGCGGTCGTTTCAGACTCACTAATTACTCAGGTACCTAATGTAGAGCAACACAACACTTGTGGATGTGGATTGAGGCCAGATGATTGAGGATGTATGTCAAGGTGGATGATTAATTGTTTTCTCTTTGTTGTCTCCTGTGTTCAGATTGTAGCCGCACTGTGACCAAGGGCAGTCGCTGCAAAAAGAATAAGCTTGTTAACTCTGACTCCGTCCGATCTGACAACACCTCCACCATCAGGAAGATCTCAGGCTCCTCTACAGCATCAGCAGAAAACCACCACCAGGGGGCATGAGCGGGCCTCTCTATGTGCCAATCTGTGCAAGTCCTCCTTTCAAAAAAAAATCCCCGAAAAATCCATTGTCACAAACAGATGGAAAACAGAACATTTCCATGTCAAAGATCAAATAAACCACAATGTCAGGGAGATGCAATCAGCGTTAAACCAGCTATGAAAGGTGAATACTGTTCTGACAGACAATTCAAAGCAATGGAAGGAAGTGTATTCTGAAAAGTATACATTTTATCTAAGAGGCCCAGATTTAAAAGCTCAAAAGCTTTCAATCTACAGTTCACCTTCACCTTTTCATGTACAGTAAATTGTCAGAAATTTCTACACAATTTTTCTTTATAGCAGCTCTCGATCTGCTTCTCATTCAAAAACATTTTTATGCTGCTCATGTTTACTATGAAGATATTTTAAAACATGTTAACATTTCAATGATAATAAAATATTCATGTAAGTTTTGTTGAAACAGTTCGTGTGATCTTTCCATGTATAATCTTGGGATTGCTCTGATCCTAAACCAATGAATGTCTGCAGATTGTTTTTGTGAGTGTAAAGATTTCAACCTTCACAAGCACCAATAATTTCACTGAAGTAAGACCTTGAACACATTCATATAAGACCACACTGAAACACAATTTGATCTCTTATTTTTACAGTAAGTACAAAAAAGCCATAGAAACAAGTAGGGTCCTACACTGAATTATTGAAGTGCATGGGAACATGGAGAACCACAAGTTAACCACAGAACTCGTAAAGGTTATGGGTTCTTCAGATGTGGAGGTCAGTTTAAAAGTAATATGAATATTTGTTTGTACTATGTTACATATTAATGAGGTTTAACTTTATGATTTCAATGATGTCGAATCTTTAAAAAACTAAACTGATTCAGTTCCTCTCAGTGGCAAATTAACAGTGTGACTGAAGAATGCTATAAAAAGGTGTCGTTAAGGTTCCTGAGGAACTGGCTGAATGACATTCTGCTCATAGCTGTCTGCATTCAGGAAGCATCACACACCTACACAGTCTAACACATCAGGTAACTTTTGAGGCTTGGTGAGTGAAACATCTTGTCTGTAGAGGAGAGGAAGAAAATAAGGACATTCGACGTTGGTTCTTCGGATCTAATCGACTAATCTAACTGATGTTTAAGCATAAATCACCTTGCACTTTTTTCCAACAATTTTGGCTGCTGCTCATGTAGGTGAACACATCAACTTGTCAGTGCAACGACGCACTCCCTGGTCATCTCTGTGCTTTCATCAGGTCAGGTAAGAGAAGCAAGTTACTTAAAATATGACTGACACAATGCTTTGGTTCCTTATTCACAAAGAGGGTTAGCAGTTAAATGAAGGTTCATCTAACTTTTTTGTGTCTGCACTATGAGATGGATGTAATCTGATTATTTACACTTTACGCCGTCATATAGTTAGACAGATAGATAGACAGATAGATAGATAGATAGATAGATAGATAGATAGATAGATAGATAGATAGATAGATAGATAGATAGATTAGCCTTTATTCATCCCACAGTGGGGAAATTCACAGTTGCTGTTAGTCGCTGACATAATGTTCTCCCTAAAATATAACACATTATACATGTCAGCCCATTATTCAAACATCCTATGGTGCAAACCCACATAATACATTTCTTATTAATCTTTTTGGATTGTAAATATCTAAGTAAGATGCCCATCTTCTGGCAAATTAAAAAGTGAATTCTTCCTGATGTTGACATTTCCCAGTGCTGCAGCAAACATATTGTACACCATCTTCTGAATTTCATGCATTGTAACTATTGTATCTTCACACTTGATCAAAATGAAAGGTGTACACTCTTGCTGTTTGTGTTACTGTCTGTGTGCTAAAATCAGCTTGTGAGTAATCCAGTTTAATAGCTTGTGGCAAACAGGAATGTACTCCACTGAAGAAGACTTTCTTTTAATTTGCCTTTTTGATGAAAATGAAAAATGATTGTAATTCTAATCACTTTCAAGCAATTGCAAATGTCTTAAAAAATGTGGATAGCAATAGACCAGGTCCAGGTCAGGTAGTAAGTACGTACACCCTTTAGTGCAAAGTAGGCCTATATAAAGTATCTGAAATGTGAATAAATGTGATAAGCATCCCACTCACTTATCAATCCAAGAGAATAGGTTTTAAGGTTTTTAGGGAAACTGTGAACTACTCCATTATGGATCAAGTTTGTGTGTCAAATCTGTTGTTGCATGGATCATTTGGAGTAATACATGATTGTAAGTCGTGCTTAATTGCACAAGATACTGAAATGGTCTTTACTGAGCATTTTCTAATGCTTCTAATGATCCTGTTTACAGTCACAACTGACACATGGAGGACAAAACAGGCAGTCCGACGGCTGTGAAGGTGGAGGAGCACTCTCAGTGTGTCATCCTCACTTATTTCCACGGGGACATCAACAGCATGGTGGATGCTCACTTCAGCCGGGCTCTCGGCAAAGTTTGCAAGGCCAAGGAGCCAGCAGCAAAGACAAAGAAAATCCGTAAAACTATTAAACCGGGTAAGCGCAAAAAATCAACCTTGTATGCAGGGGTGCAGTCAGAGGGGTGGAGGCTTGGATGATTTCATGGGCCCAGGGCTGACATGGGCCCTCAAAATACTACATGGACACAGAACGTTAATTTTCTGAGGAAATTATTTAATAATAATAAAAAATAAAATAATTCTATTAAGAAGAAAGAAGAAATAAGGCTAAAATAATAATATTTTATAATATTCCTGCCATATCACACCCCTCAGTAAAAACATTGAATGGTTCAGTCTTACCTACTTATTAGCCGACAGCTAGTGCGATGTACTAAATTGCATACTTTTTACTACCTTGAAGATTCAACACTTCACCAAGCATGCCAGAGACATGCATGCTGTCAAGGCACTGTCATCTGTCTGTACTGTCTCTGCATTTCAGTCAATGTGATGAATGCTCAGAGGATTGTGGGTCTGAATAGTCAGAAAAGCATGCTGTCTTGCATACTGCAAAATGCAACAAGATGCAGCAGGACGACGTAAAAGCATACTAAATAGTACTATGGATATTGGAATGCACCCTAGGCATGTGTGTAGATCTCCGCCCTGCGCTGTAGGTACAGAAAGTCAAACTCAAAACCAAAAAACAGAGGAAGGCTCAAGGACGGTAAGAAAAGGGGTGACAGGGAGAACACACAGTGACAAGTTGTTGCCCAATTTTTCTGCCAGAGATTAAAGGGAAGTGCCCATAAAAATCTATACATTTTGTTAATAATAATAAAAAAAATAAAAATAGTAATATTCTGTTTTAATTTTGAAGCTATTTGCAAACTAGCTACGGTACAATAATTTCACTCTGGCAGTTTGAATTTACTTAAAGTACACCCTCAATAGATCAACATTATCTGCTTACAACGTTCTTACAGTCATTACATTTTTATGTAGCTGAAATTCAATCAAAACTTTAATCAATAATCAGTTTGGCCATCATGCAGCTCCAACAAGCCCAACGTCAAATTTGTTTTGTGTAAAACATCATGTCTGGTTCCTGTCCCTAAGTCACCCAAACACCCCCAATGATAACAGACCAGTGGCTTTGACTCCACACGTCATGAAGTCACTGGAGAGGCCAGTCCTGAAGCATGTCCATGCATTATTCAAACCATCATTAGACCCCCATCACTATGCGCCTGCTGCACAGGGCTTACACACACCTGGAAGAGGCAGCAGCATTTCGAGGAGTCATGTGCTTCAACTTTTCAAGTACTTTTAAAACCATGTGTACACCGGTGGCCTGGAACCCCAACTACCTCTCACGCCCACTGGTATGTGTGGCTGTAGAGCAACGTGTCAGCAATAATAAGTAGCAAAGGGGCACCTCAGTGGACAGTCCTGCCTGCCTTCCTGTTCACAATCTACACCCCAGACTCAAGAAACAGCTCACAGTCCTGCATCTTGCAGAGGCATTTGGACGAATATGCCATTGTGGGCTGCCTGAACAGGAGGATGAGTGCAGGACTGTGGTGGACAGAAATGTGGAGTGGTGTGGTCAAAATAAACTACAACTCAACATCACAAAAACTGAGGAGTTGGTGGTAGATTTCAGGAAGCAAAGGATCCCTCCAAACTCGAAATACAAGTACCTGGGTGTCAACATAAACAACAAGATGGACCGGACTAAAAACACAGAAGCTCAGTACAAGAAAGGTCAGAACCGCCTGTATTTCTCAGGAGACTCAGGTCTTTCAGTGTCTGCAGAACCATGCTGCAGATGTTTAATCAAATGATGGCCGCCAGTGTCATTTTCTACGCTGTAGTGTGCTCGGTGTGGGCATCAGGGTGATGGCAGGTGATGCTAACAGGCTCATTATGCTCATCAGGAAAGCAGGTTCTGTCCTGGTGTCTTTGGTGGAGGTGTCGGAGAGGAGGATGCAGAGGACACTACTCAGTATTATGGACAATGCCTTGCCACTGCAGTCATATCAGAGCACCTTCAACAGCAGACTCCGAGGTGCACCACAGGACGCCACAGTGGCCATCAAACTGTGCAACTCCTCTCCCGCTTACAGGAAGGACAGCTGAAGCATCAGACACTGAGAACAATAATAGCAATTTTATGTGCAATATGACTTTTCTTTGTTAGTTAACTTATCTTACTACTTATCTATGTTGTTTCTATTGTTTGTTTCTATTGGACACTGTTGTTAGCATTTACTCCCTGTATACTTTACACTTATTATTACTCTACTCTTATTTTCTTATGTTGCTGTAATTTTTGAGTAATGTTCCTGCAGAATTTCATTCAGGATTAATAAAATTCTATCTTAAGTTATTCCAGCCTGCAGACATAAATGTATTATTAGTTTGTTTTTGCAGGTGTGGTTTGTTATAGCATAGTAGTCTACATGGTTGAGAATGGGAGCCCAATATTATATTCTTTGTATAGGTCCAAAATATCCAGCAGTGCATGACTAGCTGACTACAAACAGAACAATCAATCATCCTCACTGCATGGCTTCTTTCTTTGTCCCCCGCAGAGCAAAACAGCCCCTGTCAGCGCAGTGCTGTTAACTCTTACACAGAGTCACAGATCCCTCCTGCAGCGGGACGTCTCCTGACCTTCAGCCCTGCAGACGATGCTCCCAACTCATGGCATGCATTCACGTCCAGGGCAGGAGAGGGCCCGGGGCTGCCGTCCATCACATACTCCCTGTCCCCAGAAGGGTTGAGTCTTACTGGACAGCAATACGCCACATCCCTGCTCAACCTACTGCATAATGACCGGGGTGAGATGGGACCCAGCATGCCCTCTGGCTCCAAGCCAGAACTGCTTCCCAGCTGGACGGTGCCTCAAGGATTCAGAGAGTCAACGGACCCTGCCGTAGGCTTTGAATCTGGTAAGCCTTCAGCTGGAATGTAACATCTTTGAAAATGTCTTCCAACCAATAAAATGAAAACAACAGTTTTTTAGACAGAGGAATGGATACCACTTTAGAATGGATAGCACTATTTTTTAGAATATGCTCTGAATCAATGAACATATAGTAGAAATTATAAGTTCATTAATAAATTAGAGAGATCTTATACTAATAATCATTGGTGATGTCATCACCTGTATAGACATATTTAAAGTTATTTAGAACCTACTTGCTAGGTGTTTCTTTATCAAAAAGTTCCTGACTGTCTTACTCCTTGGTGACCACTCAGGAATTTGTGCATCTTAATCTGAGAAATACCACCATGTGTAAATGATACACATCTATTACACCTTAATTTTACTCAGCATGCTTGATGACAAACTTGTTCATATACGTCCATTAGAGCTGTTTAAAAATCACTGACGTTTTGTCACCACTCTGTCAGGACGGCGTCTGGACAAGAAGGACTTGTACTGGTATTGAAGGGAGAGGAGCAGCAGAGACAGAGAGCAGCTCCAACTGCATCGCATACCTGTGGCTCTGTGAAGCCTCCTGGCTCTGTGTTCACTCCGGTAGCTGTCAGATATTTTCTCGTCCAACAGGCCTGAGTGTCATCTGAGAGTACACACGGAAGAAAGAGCAGCGCTCCCAGTCCCTGCCCCGCTCTTTCCATTTGTCAGTAAAATGACCTCAGCTCCTCAGCATGTACAAACTGGAACAACCTTTCTGAAAGGGGCCATTCTCTGACAAACCTGTTCTTCAGCTCTGTCACTCCTCTTGTAGATCTCACAGTACTCTATGTGTTATTGCACCCTTTGCAACAGAGGCTGTGCAAAGGGCATTTTCTTGTGCATTTTTCATTAAGTTCTTTTAATGGGCCTACACCAGTAAATAGACCAGTATTAAGTTTAAGTGTGAACACTGTGAGCGTCTTGAGTGTATGAACAATGATATTGATATCTGTCTACAGTTAGATTAGTCTTACTTGCTATGAAAATATCCTATATGTCCAAACGAACCAAAAAAATGAAGGATAGTGGTGTTATGTTAATGTTTTATGTTTGCTTTCTGTAATCTTAAACTTTTAGCCATCTTCAAAGAGTGTCACACACTTTACAAAGACAAAATCATATAGTATACAAAAACTAATACATTCATAATGTGAAATACCTCCAGAGTAGTTAAAAGTATCAAAAGGACAGACAGCAAACCACACGAAATAAACATTATGACGCCTTGTAATGTACTGAATAAAATTCTGATACACAAATACACAAAAGACGTATGATAAGAAGTTGAAGTAACTAAGTACATTTACTCAAGTACTATAACATTAAAGTAGCCTTCCACTTAGATGTTAATGTATCAAAAATGATCCAAAAGTACAATACTGACCATAATGTATAAAAGAAGTGGGCATAGCCACTGTGGCATCGCCCATTGGTTTATGGAATGCTATTCTGAAGCCTCTACTGTAGCGTGGCCATTGCCCTCTTGGTTTTAGAATCAGAGGTGATGTTCATTCTCTGGAGCGTCTTACCTCTATCATACTTCTTTTTGCAACCAGTGGAGTCCCCTGCTGGCCATCAAATTTAAATAAAATCCACGTTCAAGGCACTTCTGCATTGGCTTCTCAAACCCGGAAGATATGTCCACTTCTTTTATACCTCTTTTATATCTTTTATATCTTCTATGGTGCTGACACGGGCCATTCTGTACAATGACTACATTTAGTTGTAATACTTTGTGCTTTTACTTAAGTAAACTATTGAGTATAAGACTTTTACTTGTGATGGAGTATTTTTACCTTTTTTTACTTCACTTTAATCCTGAAGAGGACCAAATCTGCCAACATGTTGCTAGCATGGTTGTTAAGATACACAGTTTTTGAGGTCAATTCGCTTGAAAACATCATGTGTGAGTTTGCCACACTGTTAGCCTTTACTGACTTATATCCATTTCAAACTGAAATGATGTTGGATGTGATTATCAATCTGAGACATGTTAAGTCTCAGCTCACCCGTTGTTTCTTTCGTAGTTGGCCAGAGAAAGCCTACATGACAACAGTATCCACATTTCACTGCAGACACCATCAACAGCCACGGATGGAGGAGTAGTCATGTCCTCATCATGAGGGTGGATTATGGTGCTGTGCTCATATTAGTTTCTTCCGATATGGTACTGCATTAACCTATAGATGGGCTACTAAACTGGCCAACAGGGCACTCGTCCAAAGTGCTCATGGACCAGAAGCCAGGTCCATTAACCAGTGTGTGTTAAAAATGGGATAGTTCCAGAGCAGAGAACTATCACACAAATATCATCACAAATATTTTTTCTTGTCATTTTAAGAGATTAGGCAGTGCTTAATTATTAATTTAAAAAATAACGTTTGTTATTAGCCTACCTGTTGAGGACCTGCTCAAGCATAATAAGCTTACATCAAGGTAATAAATTACATCCAATGAAGTCTAATACCACTGTAGTAGTTTTTTTACAAAACATTTTTGCCCCTATTCAAGTAGATATTTTGTTGAGTACTTTTACCTCTATCTACTCAATATAACTGTAACATAACAATACTTTTACTTACTGCCACTGAGTCACCAGGATATCTGCTTCTTTGCACTCTTCACATTTGAAAACATTCCTGTTGTTAACACACTGATACAGATTTAAAGTCAGATGCAGTGCAGGGATTGAATCTGAAACAAAACTCTGCAGTCTTTCAACTCAAGATCAGTAAATGCAGGTGCCTATTAGGAGAACATTTGATTCTTCTTTGCTTTATAGGGCTCACATGGGCTCAGCGATGTAAAAAAGCCAGAATCAGGAGCAAAAGCTGCTGAAGATAGATATGGATCGGAGGGGCTTCTCGTTGACAATGTAAAGGTCTTTATTGTATCTTTTTTCACATACTATAGAGAGAAGATTGGCAGCAGGTATGTAACAGCAGACAATCTGCAATTCTCCACATGGGAGGTGTGGATTCAGCATCAATGCAGACTTGAAGCCATAATCCCTCTTCCTCCCTTGTGTCAGGCATAATCAGGCTGATCTGAAGCCCTTACAGGGGGTGGAGGATGAGGGGATTGGGTCTGCAGTGATGCCATCGAGCCTATGGAGTTTTCAACAAGCCAATGATGCTGATTGCAGAGTGAAAAGGTGGGGGGTGCTCCAAGTGATTCAAGTGAGCAGTCCTCCATGGCAATGCAAAGATTTACAGAGATCTCCCCTGCAACGGCAGAGTCAAAGAGAAAAATGACGTCACATGAGTACATCTTGTCTTTACAGTGGCAACACCGTCCCTCTCAGCAGTATGTAATTACACACTGAGTGATCTGATGTGTACACAGGAATGATGATAAAAGGGTTAGGGTGTGCGGTCTGCCTGTGTCAGATTAGAATAATCACAGTTTTAGTAAATGAATTATCGCTTTTCCTCAACACACAGGGAAAGACCAAAAAAGTGATATTGCTTATCTGCTAACATGTTTTACATCTCTGCCACCTGCTGTCCGAGGCATACCACAGCATTACATAGTTATCAGGATGCTTATTTCTGCACTTATGGACATCCATTGGTTTGTGTATATTTCACTGTGGAATAAACATCTGTTTGCATTGATTTGAGTCTTGCTTGAGTAAAGTAATCCATTGCTGTGTCTGCTTTTGCTATTGTTAAAGTGCCGATTTCCTTACTGTGTGAACATGCAAGAACAACTGAACTTTGACAACTTAGACTTGGATTTTCAAAATGGCATATCTCTAGTGAGTTTCAAGTCTCTGTAAATTCAACTAATGCAGAAATTGATTGGAATTTGTGGCTGCCCGTGATGGTTAATGTAATATAAATAGGATAAAAGCACTGGAATGGTCCCTTAAAGTTATTGGGGAATTTGGTTTATTGTATGGAAGGCTGGCAGAAAAGAAAATGCTGAACAGGTGTGAAACGTTCTTTGTTGTTGACTTACTTTGTGCTCGACTAAACCAGCTGCATGCAGCTATACACCAGAGCAGTCTGGCACAGAAAGCAGCAATGAATATGAAACGCACAGCTTAGCAAAATCATGCAAACAAAGTTTGTATTTCTGGGGCAGAACTGAGTAATTCTCTTCTGTGTGACCGTAAAATTAGAACAGTTTGGACAATCACGTAATCTGGCCTATATCTGCAATGAAAAATCCGACAATCCAATGAAAATCGGTGTAACTATGGGAATTTGATTCACGACTCAAAATAAGCTCAGCACGACGCCTTGAAAGGCGTTGCATTTACAGCTGGAAAGCAATTAAATTTGGGGGATTTATTGTATTTATACAGGCCAGTGTAATCAAAAGGACTCATTATAATAACTGGAGAGATTCTAAGAAAGAAAAGAAAGAAAAACAGTGAGTGTTTGTCAGGCAGAGAGGAGGGGTTGGAGGTATTTACATACATTATAGAGGTGTCGGTATAAAAACACGCACAGGGCACATTCAGCTCCCCTCACATTCTAATAACTGTGACCCAGCGTGCAGAGCTGCTGTACTGGGGCTGTGTCCGGCTCCTCTCCTCTCACTGCTATGGTCGTCCACGTACGCGGTTGCAATTTCAGCACCACTGACAGCTCTCTCTCCTGCTCCATCCTCAGCACCGACTCCACCCTGCGGGACTCCACGGCGCCCCAGAGCCTGGGCGGGCTGAGCCGGACCGGCCACACGGTGGTGGCTGTATGCCTCGGCTTCATCTTAGTGGCGGGGATCCTCAGCAACTTCCTCGCGCTTCTCGTCTTCGCAAAGTTTCGCTCCCTCTGGACGCCCATCAATCTCATCCTGTTGAACATCAGCCTGAGCGACATCCTCGTGTGCGTTTTCGGGACACCCTTCAGTTTCGCTGCAAGTCTGCACGGGAGATGGCTCATTGGAGAGCACGGCTGCAGGTGGTACGGCTTCGCCAATGCCCTTTTTGGTAAGTGACATTACTGCGATGTAAGTATAGAACTTTTTGTCTGGTTACTCTCGTTTTGCACCCACTTGTGTCGGATGTAAGAAGTTTTATGATGACTTCAGAAAGTTAAAACAAGTCTGATGGGAATGTTACCAATTCTACAGGCATTTGGCCATAGATTAAAGTAGTGGACAAACTGACATTTTGACCTGATCGTGTCTATATATGGGAAACTCACCCTAATGGGGGACATGACTGTCTGTACCAAATTTCATGGCAGTGATTGAGAAATTTCTATAGATAAAACATACATTTTCACCCTATGGTGGGCTATAGAAAGGTCAGAGGTCACCAAAGTCCTCAGTGTGTGGGAACTACAAATATGTGCACAAACTTTAATGTCAATCCACCTAATAGCTGTTGAGATATTTTAGTCTGGACCAAAGTGGTAGACTGACCTACAGGCTGATTGCCATCCACAGAGCCAGGCTGCTAAAATGACAGCGCTTAAACTTCATGTGAGGTGGGATCTTTGCTTGAAGATCTCTTGGTCTTTAGGTTTTCTGTCTCATTAAAGGAGAAAGAACCTGTTTCCCGCATACATTTAAGCAAATGTCAGTCAGCCCCAGAGTTGGTCTTCAGTAACGTCCTATCAGTCAGTGATGTTTACACTATAATTTCTCCGCTGATTAATACAGTGTATTTAGTATCTCCTTGTCTTAGATGTGTTATGCTTGACCATAAAAAGGATGCACGTGCTTAGATAATATTGTATGAGGCTCACATATGCTGCATGAGGATCTAGTGTCGTGATCCTGAGATGGATTTATGTAAATAGCGTTTGTCAAATGAAAGTTTTCCCCTAAAGTAAACAGAAAAAGCACTGGCAAACAGTGAGTTTGGAGTAGTTGGCTGCCTGTTGACCTGTTGGCTCCTTGTGAGGATGAATTACTGTAAGAAATGCATTCTGCTAACTTTTCAGCCCTTCTCTCTCTTTCTCTTTAAGGGATTGTGTCCCTGGTGTCACTGTCTGTTCTCTCCTATGAGCGCTACACCACCGTGCTGCGTTCCTCGAAGGCTGACATCTCAGACTTCAGGAAGGCCTGGCTCTGTGTCGGAGGCTCCTGGCTCTACTCTCTCCTCTGGACCTTGCCACCCTTCCTGGGTTGGAGCAGCTACGGGCCCGAGGGACCCGGTACCACATGCTCTGTCCAGTGGCACCTCCGTTCACCCGCTAGCGTCTCATACGTGTTGTGTCTCTTTATCTTCTGTCTGCTGCTGCCCCTTTTACTCATGGTCTTCTCCTATGGCCGAATCTTCTTTGCAATCAGGAGGGTGAGTTCATAGTAATCTCTCACACTCTTAACAAGGACATGTTGTTTTTAAGTTGAATGTGTCAACACCAGATACAGTACTTTGTTTACACACTAAGTGGCAAAAATTATTTTGATCCACATATTCACTGACAAAACAAGAAAAAACACAACTTTAAAGTTTTTTGACAACTAATATTGTCTAATATTAGATAAGCATGTTAAGGGAGTAGTTTTCTCCATAGTGTCTTTTATAGGGCGCACAAATAGAAATAAAAACAATGTAAAATTATATATCACAAGATGAAAATATGTATAACATAAAAGAAAGCACAAATAGTAGGCCAACAATTTCCATAGCTGTGTGATAGGGAATGGAAACAGACCTCTATAAAACAACATAGTGAATAGAGTCACTGACTGGCAGACAGCTGTTTTAGGTTAAAATTACTTAATTCTAAATTTAGATACCTGTGTCACTGATATGCAATCGTTGTATCTGTGTTTTCATTTATGTCTGTCATGCTTTGACTTCTGTTTCACAGTAAACCTGCATAAACACCCTATGAGATGCGTTACTTTCTGCTTGACAGAGGTTTTTTCATTAGAATCCAGTTTTTTTTTTGTCATCGTTGGTGCATTTGTCCCCCTTTTTCTGCAGCATAATTATTCTGCTGAAGTAGGTGGGAATTGTCATTGTATTTGATATGGCTGGACACATTGTGCCATCAGTGACAGTAAACAACACAAACATTCTCACAGGTTCAGTATAAAAGACATATGGCACATGATGCGCGTGTAGAGCTGTAATTTTCTCAGGATAATGTACTCAAAGTGCTGCCTTTCACCACAGCTGATGGCTATGCTAAAGTGGGCTCCATTCTGGCTCTTGAGCTGTCATGGTGTTCTTAGGACACAAGTTCGTGGTTCAGAGGCTGAGTGATGGCCGACATATTCCCACTAACACTCGGTCATGTGTTTTCAAGGTCATTTCAAGGAGCATCAAGTCAGATAATCTAAGCCTCAACTCTGTGGCTACAATCGTACAATCAGTTTATCCAGCAGGAGAAGGAATTAGGGGCAATTTCTTCAAGGGATGTTGTGGGGTGTATTCGAGGCTGGCTGTGTTCTCGAGGGCAACGACCCCCTCTCAGTCTCCAGTGACTCATCTCTGGCTTACATAAACCTGCCTGTCACACAAATAATTGATAATTAAGGGTTCCTGTTGGTGTTGGTTCCCTCCATGCACTATGTTGCAGTTACTCCCATCAGTGAATCACCCCAAAGATATTTTTAGATTGTAGAAGCAACCTGTTACTATTGGATACATGATATTCTTTAAGTAGCTCTATTTTTTTCTTTAAACTCTGTGTACCCGAGGGAGCCAGAGCCGCTTAGGGCTTCGCAGACTTGATTACTATGCTGGTGAACGAGGGCTCAGCCACACGCACCAGTCGCCCTCCAACTGAGAGCCCCGCCTTAAGCTTTTCTTAGAAACTGAGCAATCAGTCTGCAGAGCCTTCTGCTGGCTTCTCAGAGGTGGCTTAAATTGACATGTCAGAGGGAGAGATGACATTTACTGTATATCAAGAGCATCAGTGTGGCTCAAGCTTGGATTTTTTTTTCTTCTCCGCATGACAATATCACATTTCAATTCCACTCATGGCGCTGTCTATCAAGCTTCTTCTATGAACACACACATATTTTTACATTTTCCTGTTCTGTAATTGAATCTTGCTGAATTGGACGCTTGACACATTACTAACAAAAAAACTCAGTTGAAAAAAGGAAATCTATTTATTTATTGTAGCAAACTTTTCAGCTGCCTGTCTATCTTTCATATTTAGTCTCTCTACTGAGATAAGACAGGATTATTTATTAAGCTTTCCTATGCAAAGTCAGTTGCTAGTGTGATCTAGCTGTGATACTTCTTCTGTGGGTAATATTCAAAACAGAACAAAAGTTTAGCCATGCAAAAACCACTGCTGATTGAACATTGTCAGAATGTTTAATACATGATAGAGGATTGAGGAGACAGAGCAACAGATGTTATGATACTAGTCTTACAGGGTGAAGTATAATTGAGTGTGTGAGATATGTGCAGTAATTTGACAGAAAAGTCAGGATTTTCTCTCCAGGAGGGTCTCCTTCATTATGCAGACTATTATTCATGAGGCACCATGTTTAGCATAACAGTGGTAATCACACATTACAAGATGGTGACCACAGCGGTAGGAAATCAATACGGAGGAGGTGGCAAGCACCACAGACGAGGCACCTCTATAACCTCTTGGCTTAGGATATATCTGAGCTAATTTTAGCCCACAGCTACGCACTTCAGTGCATCAGGAGCAACCAGCAGGACAGATGTGATGTCAAGAGACATGAGTCAAGAGTCATGTGTATTAAGGGGCACCCCACTGATTATCAAATTCAGTTAACTTGTAGAGGTAGTTTGTAAAAGTGAAATACTGTGAACGTCACCAGGGCTATTTTTTCTTAACCTAGTTGTGGAGGCACATTCATAACAGGAAGTCAGGATATCTTGGTCTTCGATTTTGACCATTCTTTTTTCAATCTATGTGGTTTTAGATCCACTGCGTTATGGAGGAGCAGCACTAAATTGCATTGAGTTGTGTTAATAGTTTCAGCTTTATTTAATAGACATCTCACAGCCTTTATGGGCAAATGGAATTTGCTGAAGTGAGTCTAAGAAGACTGAATTGAATGTGCGTCATTGATGATGACTCCTTTCAGTTAAGTTTTTGTTCATGGAAAAATGAAGTAATCTCAGTGAATAATGCTACCTGTATGGGTTGCTTTCAGCAGCCCATTAACTCTTCTCAGTGTACGGAGGTTTGATCAACGGGGAAGGAGTGAATCGACACACATTGCTGCATGTCAGATTGTCTTTTTTTAATACCACCACTGGATGGCTGCATGTTGCTGCATGTCAGATTGCCTTCTTTTAATACCACCACTGGATGGCACTAAAGACAGAAATGTCTACCTACCACACATAGTAGTTTAAGTAACCAGTGACAGGACAAACTCGGGGATTGGATAAAACAAATAATGGCACAGGAAATCAAAATAAAAACACAGTAAGGTATGTGGGAGATGCATGAAAAACCTACCTCATCTACAGTACCTTTCCCATAGCCCATCTGACTCCACCTGCAACCCTCAGAGAGTCTCTGTTGCAAATTACAGGATTTATGTTCTTTAACTACAGCAACATTTGGAAACATTATAGTCGAGACAGGTGTAACCTCTGCACCTCTTCCTCTCATCCTCTTTCATCACCCCAGGTGGGAAAGATCAATCTGCTGGCAGCTCAGCGCAGAGAGCAGCACATTTTGGTAATGGTGTTGTCCATGGTGTCCTGCTACATGCTGTGCTGGATGCCTTACGGCATCATGGCGCTGATGGCTACCTTCGGTAGGTCGGGACTGGTGAGTCCCATGGCTAGTGTGGTTCCCTCCATCCTGGCCAAGTTCAGCACTGTTGTCAACCCCGTCATCTACGTGTTCTTCAACAACCAGGTGCGAGCAGAGGGTGGGGTGGTGATGAATGATGACCCAGAATAATACTAAACTGAAGTATGCTATGAATGGAAATCTCTTTCCCCTGTGCTGTATATGAGCCAGGTGCTGTGTGGTCCTACTGAAAGACTGCTCATCATACTCTTTTGTGCTTTTACACAGTTTTACAGATGCTTTGTGGCCTTCATGAAGTGCAGCGGGGAACCCCACTCTGTTCAAGGAGAGGAGAACCCAACTTTGAGGACACAGTTCTCTGGTTTCTTCCATATGCACAGACAAGCCTCTCTCAGCTCTTTACAACGTCAGACCCTCAGCAGCCCCAGAAGTGCTGCCCTCTGTAGCCAGCACAATGAGCGCCACACTCTTGTTGTCCACTACACTCTGTAAGAGCTTTTCATCAGACAGACTGTGAAAGTTAAAATGTGTTTTTTTTTCATCATTGTGTCCAGAATCCAAAGTGCAACTACAAGACACAAGTTCTATTTCTATTCTATATTGTATTTCCCCCCAATACTCTTCTATTGATTTTACATGTAAAGATGAATGTCAGCTCTTTAATATTTGAATGTAAACTCAGTGCCATGTTGTTCAGCCTATCCTTTAATGTATATTTAATTTGGTCCTATGCTGAATTTCAGTATATTCAAGTGTCAACATACAGGTTCTGAAAATAAATGCATGTATTTGTGTTTACTACAAGTTCGTTCAAGTTAATGCAGTCCTCTGTACACCCAGATGCATAAAAAAAAATTATAAATCAGTGAATGTTTGTCTTGGTTTACATATAGATAATATTCACCCCATTTATCGGTTTGACCTAAAAGAAAACCATCTATAGATGCTTTTTTTTTTACTTTGAAGAATCATCCTGTTTGATCTCTTATTTTTCTAACAATTAAGAGCAGCTGCAGCGAACAAAGTGTTAAATTCAATAGCAACATAATTATTATACAATATAATATTGCATAATCTTAATTTAACACACAGAGATACTGATACAATGATTGTAAGACCATAACTTTATACAATTAATGAAATGATCACATGTTGTCTGGCCCCACAGGCAAAAGTTAAAACAATAAAGTAGAAACTACTTTTAACAGGATTCTGAGATTTGTTATCAACATAAGACGTTTAATACATTCAGTGTATTTATATCTGTACATGTAAATACTGTGTATTTGTATTTTTACAGTTGGCAACATTTTTAACCAGCAGGGGAAGCAATGAGGTGTTGCAAAAATGCCTAGGTCAAACACAAAATTTACATCTGCAGTGTCCATACATGCTGTATACCTAAATACATATAATATTTTAGTTTTGTTAAATCTTTGTTTTGAATTTATGTTGAAAGAAGTGAAGAGTGAGAAGTGAAGTGAAGTGAAGAATTGACAAACGACTTATTCGGCAACCTCAGACAAACCATCATCTGCCAACGACATGGTTGCATAAAATCAAGTTGCAGTGTGCTTTTCTGGAGCACCCTGTGACCAACTACGTGAGTATGCTACATAAAAAGAAATTCAGATTAGCCTAAACAGGCTGTGTGGATACAACGAAAAACATCAGTGGATCTCATTCCGGAGTGCCACCACAACCAAGCAGAAATCACTTACACTGTGGTTGTAATCAAAGACAGACGACCTTGTCGTGTATCTGAATAAACTCTTTCAAGCCAACTGAATTCAGCGGGTTACATTAAGCTGTAATTAGGTCATTGCATACCTGTTAAAAAATCTCCCATTTGTATTCCATATGTAGCATAACTGCAATAATCAAACCAATATTGTGAAAAAAAAGACTCCTTGGCTGTTTTTCTACTGCATAGTCCCTGTGGTCACACAGTCATCTTGTCTTTAGTGGTCACTAAGTCATTATGTATGACTCCTTAAATCACATCTATTTGCTGCTCAAAACTGTGTGAAAATACCAATGAACGCTCTATACATAATCCTTTGGGTATGCTCTGTGTTAACTTGCCTACTTTAAATGCAAATACGGTACTGTATGTCATATTACATTCATCGAGTACTACATGGCACATGTAGTACACATGGCATTGTGTGGCATTTGGGGACACATATCTAAAAGTGCATGCACACATACACACAGAAAGAACACACACACACGCACACACAGAAAGAACACACACACAGGTGTAGTCACAAAAGGTTACATCTCCACAGATCTGCATGTTGAAGAGTTCAGAGCTTCCAGGAAGTAACAAGAGAAAAACTCAGTTGCTTGAGAGAGTAGTAGTTCAGAAGTACAGGGGGTGTCACAGACACCGGGCCTCTCTAGGTTTCACTACTCCTGTCCACCATGATCAACACTTACCAGACCAGCCTGGCTCCACCACCTGTACCTCCGCGCCTCAACAGGTCCCACCCGGTCCTTATCCCGGGTCAACTTCCATCACAAGGCCACAGCAAGTCTGTCATCTGGTTTTTGGTTGGTGTAGCGTTGCTACATTTATTCCTGTCGGTTGGAGCATTCATCTTTCTGTACCAGCGTGGCACCTTGGTAAAAACTTTTTCTTTTTTATGAGAATTTACACTGAGTGGAGTTAAATGTTCTAATAGTTGGTGGTACTGTTGCATATATTTTCACAGTTATTACACAGTAACCTTCCAAACCATTACAAGTTAAAATATTATTTTTAATATCATTATATTATTATTATTATTATTATTATTATATTATTATTACTCTTCACCTACTGAATAGAAGTGATGGCTTCAAGAAAAAAGTCATATTGCTGTTTTAAATACGCTTCAACTATTAATAAACTTGAAAATGAAGTTTTAATTTTGTGAAAAAAGAAAACAGATCTTTGAGTTTCATTGCCAAATCATTTCAGCTTCATTCTTAAACATGTTGCAAATTTATACTGCACTGCACATGGGCATATGGGTGTCAAAATCTATGTTTAATTCTTGTGACTGTTCACACGTGTGGAAATCGGTCAGGTCAATGAAACTGCGCTTAAAGCACAGGAAATGCTGTTGAACAAACAACTGAGGTGTGATTTTCACAGCACAGTGTGTCTTGTTGAGAGATGAGCATTTTATGATTGAAAGATATTTAATAATAAATATACATATATAATAAGATCATAAGAAAATCTACATTCAACATTAGTAAAACCGGTTTCTGATGTTCCATGTTTTCATTCCTACAGGAAAACTCTTCCGCAGCTGAAGGAAAAGGTAAACACTTTTTATTATTTTCTTCCTGAAAGTAATTTTATACATACATTAAGTTGCATACAAAAATCCAATCTCAACAATGTCTTTAACCAGATGATTTTTTTCTTTTCTCCAGTTGCTGCTCACTCCTCAGGAAAGCAGGAGACTTCCTACAGAGCCTTGGCACGCATGGTAGTTGCGCGACCACGGCAGCCAACACAGAAATCTACATGTAAGAGAATGACAATTTAAAAACACACACACATACACAATAACAAGTAACCAAAATGTACCAAAAGCAATGAGTAAAAGCAGTCTCAAAAATATTAAAAAAATTTCTCCATTTGTCTCTCCAGCGGGTTATTTCCAGTGGGATGTGGGCCACTCAATTCATAGGAACGTCAACTACTACCAGAAAAGTTGGTTGACTATCCTGGAGTCTGGTGATTACTATGTCTACTCCAGGGTGACCTTCTCCAGGGGCGACTCTGTGCGCCCGCTGGCAGCCATTGTCAAGCTGAAGAAGAACGAGTCAGGAGAGGAGAAGACTGTGATGCAGGCCTTCTGCCATCTAGACAGCCACAGCGGGTCTGCGTCGATCCCTCACCTGTGCACAGCCATGCAGGGAGATGTGATGACACTGGAGAAAGGAAACCTGCTCAGTGTCTGGGTACAAGACCTTTCACTGGTGAATTACGATGAAGGAGCCACAACCTTTGGGATGTACAAACTGTAGGGCTCCTCTATGAGTTCATGCATGGACCTATGCTGACGATTGGGAATTCATTAAATGGATGGGAGTTATAAAGAACACTGTTAAATAGACTGGATCAATAATCAAACTAATAGTTTCTGATCTTTTTCATGGATTTCAGAGACAAAGAGTACAAACTATATATGTTAAACTATAATTTATTAAGTCAGATTGATGTTTTGTTATTTTGAGGTAATGCCGTGGCAGTATTGCTAATGGCTGCTCTGTATTTATTGATGTAAATGAGGTTGTGTGGCTGTGAAATGAAACTTTGATATTTAATATTCCCTCTCCTCTCACTGTTTCTTGTATCTCCATCTGTCTCAACAGTTAGTTAGAAATAGAAGAGATACACACATTAGACTAAAACATCATACATTTCATGTTTTTTAGTGTTGGGTTACACACCTATGTGAATGTAACGTGAAAATACTAATTTTAATTAATTGATTAGTTTTAATTTCAATGCTTGATAAATCAGAATTACTAACAGATGATCAGCTGAATTTATAGAAGTTCTACAAAAATATCCACATTCATCACTATTGTTAACACAGCAAAGTTTGTTGAACCACCACTACTCTTACAAATACACATTCACAGGCTACTTGGAAATCAAACTTCCATCATAATTGCTGTAAAGCGCAAGCCCTGCTGCATTTTGCACTCTAGCTCAGTCTGTACCGCTATGGTTTTCAATTTCTAGGACACAAGAAACCACATTGTAAATATGCCTTCTCTCATGTTGCTGAGCCACAAGAAAAAAGACCACTTAAGGTGTAGTTCACCACCACATGGCTGGATGTTGTTTTCAGTGGTATAGGAAAGTCCATCTTTGCGGGGAGCTCAATGTCAACATCAGATTATTTGGGGACCGCACAAGGACCCCACGTTAAATAACTTCTTAAACACAAGTCATATACATGTAACATGTACATGTAAAAACCAAGGTGCAGACTTTCAACTTTTGTACTTTTTTCCTTCTCTCCAGGCAGCCATTGATTCTATCACATTGCATAATCCATCACAGTAAACTCAAACGCTTTCATTTCTGCCCTTTATTGGCATGTAGTGACAACAATTTGAATTCAGATTGATTTAGTCTATAGGCACTACCTTATGTTGTTAATAATTCTTTGACACAAAGGATTGTAGAAGTAGCATTCGCTATGATGGATCAGACAACTGATTTCTTTCTGTATAAAATTCTATTCAGTCCAACGGGTCCTAAAAGGCAGAAAAGCATTCAAAAAACTTGAATACTGCTTCATGGTTTGAAATATGATAATCCCTATCAAGTGTTCAGGATTTGTAATAAATTATATAACATGAAAAACTGCTGTAACTATCCTGTTAAGATGCACGTGTACAATTAAATGGTTTTTAATTTAATCACTGGATACACCTACACCAGTGTACTTATAGGTTTGAGTTACAACTAAAACTTCAACCAGCCTGGTGACTAATATATAGTTTTAAAAACACTTGGTGAGTAATGTAAAACTGTTCTACCCATCAACCCATCAAGAGCAAAACGCATTGCAAATCCACAAGCAAGTTCAGAAATTACAAAACCTCCCGGCGTGGTTCACATGCACTATTGTGGCGGAGCCGAACAGCATGGAAAGTGTGAATCTCTGTGAAAGTGTACATAGATACAGAGGCGGCGCACGCTCACAGGATGTCATCTATTCTAGTCACTCCTGTGAAGGGTTTCTTGCCACCGTATCTGAACAACCTACAAATTCCTGAACCACACTTGTGCTGAATGCTGCATGGAAAAGCCTGTCTTGGTGGATTTTCCAGCATGAATAAGGGGAACATATGGTTTATGCTGTGTGGTTTTCCATTTCTCACTTGGAGACATTGATGTCAAGAGCTAAACTCCACTTATTATATTAATTTTTTAATAAAAGATTGATCATACCAAACACAAAGTACAGAGTGTCTAGAAAAAAAGCATGACAATACTTGCAACAACAATAATTGCATAGAACAACCTTTCAAAAACAATACACACAGTGGTCTGGAGACATCACTCAGATAAACATGATGAAACCAAAGTTCAATCCCCTCCCACCAGTAAGTGCTCACTGAGGCTACCAGGAATTGAAAACTACAGTATGTGGTACGTAATGAAAACTATTTAGAGTACAGTAACAGCAACAATGTGAAGATCAACGGCAAGACATGACGGCAAGATGAGTCACACATCTGTACATGAAGCAGAGCCTCTGTAATGCTGAAGAGAATCTGGCCGTCAAAGGGGCGTCCCAATAGGAACAGCGATTAGATATCAGCTCCAGCACCGCTGCAAGCATTCTTTTCTTGCTGAAGTGCCCTTTATCAAGACCCTGCTGCAGATATACCAGTGCTGCATTGTACCCTGCACAGTGCTCTGACCTCCCTGTAAAGAGGTGCATGCAAAAACAGCTTTTCCAAACAGGGATTGTACAGTATTACAATATTATTACATTTGTGATGGAAATGGTAACCTGATCAGTGATCTTAACACATTCATCAATACCAAGAGACTTGATTAAATGAAAGGTGATTGGAAAATAATGAATAGCCTAACTGTGTGGTGGCTGAACCACATGGTCTGGCCCTTTTTTGGTTAATAAATTTATTTCATTTATTATTATTGCAATTTCTCCAAAACTGACCTCCCATGCTGGGACCAACCAAGAGGTCGGTCAGTAAAGCAGTCACTTATTGCATTTCAATAGCATGCACTGCTGCTCTGCAGTGACGCAAGAGTAACAGTGTTGACAGTGCATACACTCAACCTCATAGGAAATGTACCGCGGTGGGTCCTTATAAAGAAAGAGGCTGCATCTTAAACACCATGCAAAGCCCTGTAATGTTTTCCAGACCCGATATATACCCATGTAGCTTGAGTCATTCTTATTGAAATATTACAACCTACCACCTGTGACACTTTCAATATAAATCATGCATTTATTCCCCGTCTGGTCTTACACTCTCTTGAAGTTTATTGACCCCTTCGGGAGGCACTTAAACAGTTGAGCTCTACTCTACACCCACAACTAAATCGCTCTCTATTTATTTCCTCTTACTGTTGTAATCATCTCTGCAGGAACCTGCTGGGAGAACACAGAGGGTGCAAAGACAAACGTCTAATTCTCAAGTCAGACTCATTATTTAGGTCATTTTTCCTCTCTTGTAATTTTCCCTTGGCTAGAACAAGGATATTTTTTCTGCCTTTACACATCAGTCTAGTTTAATTATAATCCAGAGAGATGCAGAAGCAGGAAAACTTTATCTATAAGGCTAACACCACAACTGAATTCTTGGGTGAACAATAAATAAAGAATATTTTTTTAAAAAAAATCCAAAATAAAGCAAGGCTATATAATTAATATGTTAAAATTATACTTGAATACAGTTTAGTAAGAAGAGCAGGGGTGACATCTTTGACATTATTTGCATACTCTATATAATAAATGATACATAGTTGAGCCTTTTCTATTCTATTATGCAGCTGCATCCCTGATAGCTTTGGACTATATATCTGAATATCTTGATTATCACATTTCTGATGCAGAATTCATACTGTAGAAACTGTACATTCATGCAGTTTTTAAATAGTTTTTAGACAGTCATGGGCTGCTTTTGGAAACAACTGAATGTTACATGATGAGCTAACCTGTTCAAATTGCTTTAACGCCTACAAAAAGGCCTGGAACTTGTAATGTGAATGTCTAGAATGTTACAAAAATGCTAATCACACGTACTCATGAAAGCTCAATGAATCTATTTGCCAGCTGGGGGTCATCGTGACTAATAAAATATGACAAAGACGAAAAAGTCACGATGTGAAGGGAAGAAAACCAGTCCCCTTGGTAGCAGAAGTGCTTGCAAAAGAACACTCATTGATGGCTTCGTACTCCTTTTCTATTTCCAACTGAAGCAAAAGAAGCAGCAGAGAACTTGTCCTTGTCCAAAGTTGTTCCATTTGCTGTGGAGTGTTCACAGTGCCAATCGCTAAGAGGCAGAAAGTTTGAAACATCCCACTTGATCAGTCTTGGTTTAGCTGAGCTGCGTCATGAAGAGGCATATTTGTAGTCTCATAGTGAGGCTGGACCAGGAAGACAGATTAAGATCTCATCAAAAAGTCAAATCTTGCTCCAGCACTCCAACACAGACGAGAAGAAACTCCAGGCATCATTGTCAGAAAGGGAGTCCAACTATGTGTGATTGAAATATGGAGACGCAACATAGGCAGATAAACAAATACACACACACACACACACACACACACACCTGGACCCCTCCCCCTACCTAACCATGCTTACATGAATGTACCCATACACACAAAGCCACACTAGGATGAGGATGATTGTATGGACACATTCAGTGGCTGCTGTCATCCCAAGCACAATCATTCTTCTGCTTGGCCAGTTTTCGAACCACTCTCTCCAGCTCTTTGCGAGACTTCTGCTCTTCCTCCAGAAACTGCTTCATCCACTTATTCTCCTGTAAAACATATGAGCAGTGGCAGTATTCAAAAGGCCGTGTGACTGTTTCTGCTGGCAAAAATCTCAAATGTAGATCTGATGTGGGCTTTCAACTGTGGTTGAAGAAAGGGCCCGAAAAAGTTTATCATCAATATCCAGATGATAAATTTTTGGGCTTTGAGGAATTTACAGCAAAGCTTCAAGGAACCACTTCTTTATTTCAGTTCACTTTTTATTCTATTTCTGCAAAATAAAATCACTTGAAGCACGTATTGATCAGGAAATCTGTAAACTAAACTAACTACATTTTATCTTCATTCAAGATTAGGTGACGTTGGGAATCTTCTCATGATTAAAGTATTGCGTTACGGTTGAATGTAAATGTAATGACATACTTAATAGCACATAAACATAAGGGGTGAAATGTCATTTATTTAGTTTTGATAATTACTTTTATTTTTTGTGTCAATGCACAATGCAATGGCCTCAATCATTTTTAAATGCTGTTGAAAAAATAAATGAGGGAAAAAAAGAAAAGAATCACATTTCCCCCATTCTCTTGTATTGATAGTGGTTTGGCTCTAGTACATTCAACCACACATGACCCCCAAAAAATGTCAACGAGCGCAGCAGCACCGATAAGAAATAGGACACAAAACCAGGTTGCTGATGCAAACGCTTCGACATATACTGTGTTAGTAAGCCACACTCACCTTTTTCAGTTCATGAACCTCGTCCTTTAAAGCATACACTGCATCAACCAGGCTCCTTGAGGAAATATACAGAAAATACAGTAAGTTTTGTTTGGCAAAAACAATATTCATAACATTCTGCTCCTTAAATAATCATCACACAATCATTTGCCATCACGTTTCTGTATCAAGGTTATACTGGCTTCAAATTCAATGTCATATGTGTGAAGATTCATGTCTCAATAGCCTAAGTGGGATCAATATCACATCTCTGGATCTAATTACAGGATCCAAATAAAAAGAATGACAAAGCCTGATTTGTCACTGATAACACAACAAGTAAATGAAAGCCCATTTTCCACAGTAATAATACACTTACTTTTCCTCAATAACTGTCTGCCCATTGCTCTTCATCTCCTCCACAATGATCTTCTCTTCCTCTGGCAGAAGCACCTGAGGGACACACTCTTTCCGCACTGCTGCACACACACACACACAAATTAATGGGAAAGCCTGATTGATGGCTTTATCAGGTGTTGAAGATGTACAATCCAAGAAGGCATTAAAAAAAACATTTGTCCATGGTTCTTGCACAAACACACACCTGTGGTGGTCTGGTGCAGGCTGGCT
Source organism: Pempheris klunzingeri (assembly GCF_042242105.1). NCBI lineage: Eukaryota > Metazoa > Chordata > Actinopteri > Acropomatiformes > Pempheridae > Pempheris > Pempheris klunzingeri. Next base: position 17,095,204 of record NC_092020.1, on the reverse strand, counting down.
CCTGTGCAGTACGCCTCAATCACCCTCAGTATCTGAGCGTCTTCCTCCAGAGCTGCTGTGCCTTTAAAAACAGAGATTATCAGAAACATACATACACGGTTAGGAGCTACATTCAGCAGCATTCTCTCTCATCAATCATGATGAACAAATATACAAATAGCAGGAATTCCACACACCGCATTGGCACAATGAACGTACAATTGAATTCGACATTAGAGGGGGGTCTTGCAATTTGCACACACAAATATATTATTCATGTAAGGAAAGGCCTCAGGTCTAACTTCATAGTTTTCTTCTTGATATCAGAACAGTGGTGGAACAATTTGTTTGTAAGTGATCTGAATCATCATCATCTTGACCAACAACAGTAATAAAACAGCACAAACAACCACAAATTGTATTTATAAAGCAATATAAGCCGATATTAAGCAATTCCCATAAATATTTCATATCATAGTAAGATAATAGTCCTACTTTTCCTTGTTTGGGCCTCATCATCAGACGGCTTCCGCTCTTTCTTCCTATTGCCTGGCAGGAACTTCTTCATGGGCCGCGGGCTCTTGCTGGAGTCCTGGAGGAGTGGAACATTATATTAAAGTACATCTCTCTCCAAGCACAATGCTACACACACCTGTAAAGCAAAGGCTCCGAACCAAACAAGGATGCAAGCTTACAAGGATGCGAACCCCCTATGAACAAACAACATCACAGAACAAAATTCCATCAAGAAACAAGGCAGCAAGCATTTGGTGATGACTGTGTCCAAAACACCATAATCTAATTTGCGCTATACAAAAAAAGCATAAAGACAACACAAATCAAATCACATTTAATAACAATTATCTTGACATTTTTCCACAAGTTATATGTGGACAAGCACATTGACAACATTTTAGCCACCACTGACTACTGCCAGGGAAGGAGAAAAAGGTTTTACCCGTAAGATACAGTATTTGCAAAACAACTGGAAGTTAATCTAAAAATATTTTTTACATTCTATCAAACCACAGTGGTGTGGTTTCATAATTACAGGCTTTCTTTTTTGCTGCTTGGTTGCTTTTGTTGCAACAACTGTCACCTCTCCTGAGAACATTAAAAGCTGAGGTGTGATGAATAATTAACTTGCTAAAAATAATCGTTTAGTCATAGCGACGTGCCTATAACAATGCAGATAGGTGGCGCTAACATGTGACTTGCGAAAATCATATTCTTTACATGATGTAATTTGCCCCATGGCTAGAACACAGAAGCTTAGCCAAATATGCAAAGGGGCAAATAGATAGTAAACTAATCCATGGGGAATCCTGAAACTCTACTACAGACTCCTAAAAGTCCACAGTGAGAAGACAGTGGGGGAAAGGTGGCCTGCCGGAGGCAATCCAGTGGCACACTGCAATTTTTGAGCCAAAATTGGCACCGTTATGCTCCATCCATCTGCTTGGAGTACATCAATAGTGCATAATGCTGAGTGCACACATTATATCATGTATTTTATATTAATTTTAAAGCTGCATAATGTATTGTTACAGCCACTTGGGAGCAGAAGAACATATGAAGCTGACAAGGCCCTTACACATGATTGCTTTATAAAGGTTGTGATGGCCAACAACTGCCCACACATCCAGCAGACACAGAGGAGCTTAAGCATTAATTTGGAGTTTTGTTTAAAGCCACCTGGTGAACAATGAATTTTAATGTCTAATAAAACTGCACACTATAACACATGGAAAATATAGTTCGCATCAGCTTTTCCAGGCACAAAGAATTAATCTAAAAAGAGACTAAATCTAACCAATTATAGCATATATGGGCTGCGGATTTCTCAAATGTGACTCATGTGCAAATACGTTCAGGCCTGAGTAATGGTAAACCTGACTGCACTTTGCTGTCTGTGTCTGTGATTTCCAAAAATAACACCCTAGTAGAGATGAGCACTGTGGATGCATCTGAAAGGTTAACTGATACCATACATGGAGAGTGACACTTTGACTCACTGCAGGGAATGAGAAAGAAAGAGCAGACCCGGTGGCACAGAAAACAGGAAGCCAACAAATGACAATAAGGGAGGAGTAAAGCAAACAGAGCGAGGGCATGCCAGCTCAACACTGGGGCAAACACACACACGCACACACACACAGGCAACCCCATCCCACCCCCCCAAAACCACATCCCTACCCACACACACACACACAGATAGAAACACAGTGAGATCTAACCTTACCTTCATGATATAAGACATCCTCTACAGAAGGCAGGATGGAGAAAGAGAGAAAAAGGGGAAATGTGCATGAAAAATACGATGAGAGAAGGATGTGATAGAGAGTTAATGGTGAACACTTTTACACCCCCTCTGCTATTCACCTTTTCTTTATCTATGCAGAATAGGGTGATTACTTAATGTAAAAAAAAGGAAGGTATATCGAAAAAAGAAAAACTGTGGTTATACATTCAGAGGACTATGCATTCAAAAAAAGACCCAGACAAGCCTGCTTGGTTCTTCTCTCACAGTGGACTAGAATGAGGTTGTGCGTACTAATCTATATACTGTATATGTGAATACTTTTCAGTATTCAAAAGTTATTGAAAGCACGTCAAACATCACTGAGGAGACACTGCTTTATTTGCGTGTTTGGTGAAAAGCTTTGTGTAAAGAAAAAGGACACTGGAGGGTATAAAGTAGAGACAGAATATAGGGACAGAGGGGGACTTGTAGAGGAGGGGAACTTCTTGCAGTTTCGGACTAACAATGCACTGCCTATACGTGATGCATATCAAGCTTGTGTGGGTTTGTTTGTGCCGCTCTACAACCACCTACCTCTTTGTATCCCAGTGCAGCAGAGGGTTTGAGGGGAGGTGCAGGACGGAGACAACTGAGAGACCAGGGCTTGCTGATCTTCGGCGGCTCCAGGGGGCCTCGACTCACAGCGCTCAGGCTGCCCAAGTGGGACAGGTGGGTGGGGGTGCCGACCATGCTGAGTGGCTTGCCTTCTACAGTCTACATGGGACGGTCAAAAAACAGAAAACAAGTGTGTGACAATTATGAGTGCAGTGAGAGACGACTCTAATGTTTGTCACTTCAGGGTGTGAATTTGATGATGTTTTTCACACGGGTGCAAGCTTCACTGTTAGTATTGTTTTGACATGATACAGTATATGTGTGTGTTTGTGTGGATGTGTGTGTGTCCTAACCTTTGAGATGGTGCCTGCGGGGCTGCCTCCTTTGGTAAAGGGCTGAAGGTGCTCTAGCCATTCCTGTAACTCCTGGGGACTACTGCAGAACACTGTAATACGATCGATCATGCTTCCTGCAGCACATAAACACACATGCAAAGTTACATATGGCCGACAAGAGTCAACACAAGTCACAACCACAACAACAGACAATTTAGGGAATGCTGGTGTCATTTAGAGAATAAATGATGCTTGTTTGGGTCTAGCTGATATTCAGTTCATACTGTGTGATAATAACTTTATTTACATTCTGATGTCTGATGGAAAGTTTGGTATCCTTTAATTAACTGTGTACAGACACCAGCATGAATATTTTACATGGAGATGGGCTGCTTCGACAACTAGTGGAAATTTTAAAGTTTGGAAGAAGCAGTCTCACAGCTGTTCAATGAGCTAATGCTTGATCTAAGATTCTTTATTTGGGTAACAAATCTTTCTACTGTAATACTGCTCTATCCTCAGCAAAACTAAAGGAGAGGAGTTGCAATTTTCTCCAGAGTTTCAGATGCAAACCTGTGATGTCAAAGGCATAGTGAGCATTGTCTGCATCCTCTGCATGTCTTGTTACTGTGGTGCCTGTCAGTGGCAGTCTTCCCTGAATCGGACAAACAAAGTGACAGGATATAAGACACCATATTATATTTATGAGATATGTGGTGTATCTGGTTATGACATGTAATAAATGAAAATAGGTTTGTATGTAGCACCCTATCATGGACTGATGTAGGGGATATACCGCATACAGTGTACCTCACCTGATAAATGAAGCCACTCATCCGGGGACTGGCGGAGAGCATAATTAACATATTAGGGAAAAGCATTAGATATCGCTCCTCTTTTTCCTGCAAGAGAGAGACAAAGGAGATTTGGTTGTAATGTGGTATATTTCTTTATGCACACGTGTACTGCAACAGGTTGGCTGGTTTAACAAGGGTTTTCATCAATAACCATTGTTTTCATTATTGATGCAACAACACTTATACCAGTATTGGGTGTCGGGTCTGATACTGTGCTCATGTCCTCACACACATCAAACTTCTAACACAACCGCACTGATACCACATTAAATGGCAGGCAAGCAACACCCCTCACATAGCTGCAGAGCTGAGTGGCACTCTGTTGGAAGTTGAGGCACACCTTCCCCGACTTGCCGCCAACCAGTAGAGAAGTGTGCATGGTTCACTACAGGTCAGCAGTTTTACATCTGTTTTTTTATTTTCCAGTTTTGAAATAAAAAGGAACAAAGATACATGTTTTACTAAATATTACTTTTACAGTCATTGATAACAATTCTTCCTGTGACTCTGACTGTCTGTGGCAGCTACTGTTACCTGACATCTAACAGCAGCAGAGTGATAACTGACAGTGACACAAGTGTAATGGTATTGTAATGGAATACTAATGGAAATGGCATACTGTAATGGTATTATTAAGTACTCGTATTGGTACTCTTTATCGGCAAGTACCAAGATGTAAAGAAAGTGGTATCGGTGTATCCCTAGTTTTCCTATTTATCAGTGAAAGGAAGTTGGCTGCAGTTGAACCTGTTCCTTTCGTTGTCAAAACCCAAGTGTGTGCTACTTTGAGTCACACCTTCTGATATGAAACCATCATTATAGCTGACACCAGCATATTTTCACTCAGGTTAGCAACTAGATACTAGTCTGGTGAAGCTGTTGCTTGCTAAATGAATGGAAAATAAGATGAGCTAACAAGAAGGTTGAGTTGCGAAACAAATATGGTGACTGGTATAGTGGATGGAAAGTGGTTGGCAGTGATTCTTAAAGGGGGTGAATCCAAAAGTCAAACTTGGGCTTTCTTCCAACCACCAACTCAAAGTTGACCCCTACACAGAAACCATGAAAGACAGATGAGATGGCTTCCAGTCTGCTTGTGGCCTACATAGGTTTCTGTTATGACAGTTGAGTGGGATAATGAATTAGCAAAAAAGGAGGACATGTTTTACCACACACAGTTCATGGATATATAGGAACCCCATAGCACATTTAATTCAAGATAAATCCTTCACATTCGTTGTACATAATGACACACTGGTGGGTTTTGGAATTCATGTTACCATCTGTGCCCTTAACTTTACCTTCTGAAGCACATCACCTCGAGCTGCTGTTCACACCTAACTCAAAATATGAAGACCTGATTTAAAACATGCAGGCTGTGATGAGATTAGCTGACAACCAAGTCAGTTTAGTTGGACTCATAGAAAGGAAAGAACATAAAATTTAGTGCATATTTCTTAGGCTAATGAAGGACAATGCAAAACTATTTCAATTTGAAGACATTACTGTACAATTATGAAAGTTTAATGTCCAACTTCTAGTATATTCTTATAGGAGAACTTCATTGAGAAACAGATATGATCATTTTAATGTGACATGGAATGACTCCACTATTAGTATAGTATTTTACAGTATGGAAAAACAGGTACACAGAAGTCCTTCTTACAGTTTTCTCTGTGCAAAATGAGGCAAATTTTGTGCTTAGTAATGCAATAAATCCTGTGACAGTTCAATCTAATTCATCCTCTTTGATTGAACGGAATTTAGGGCACTTTAATCTACAGCTTCCACTAAGGCAGCCAAATCCTGACACTTAGCTGAAATAAATTAAAATTGATGTTATCCTGCACTGTGTGAAACCTGACTTGTCTCTCACCTCACTGGATCCATTTTTCACATGGACCTGGGACATGTAGGCCACATGACCCAGGCTCTTGATGCTGTCCCCCTCCCAGGCCCGCACTGGTTCTGACAAGATCTGCAGCTCCAGGTTCTTGCGTTTCCGCAAATCCTGGCACTGTGTCTGAAAACACACGGACAATCAGTCAATTAAGATGACGAAATGTTTCATAATACATTGATACAGTGTGATACAAAGGGCTTCAGATGGATTTGGATGATTTCAGCACAAATTAAGTATGATATTCCACCTTTTTAGTTGAAGAACATGGTTTCTTGCCTTTTGGAAATACTGAGAAATGAACAGCAGATGATTCATCTTCCACTAAGGATATACATTTTTTCCACTATGTATACTTTGACATTTACTGTTCATGCGATTTTCTTACTTCTTACTTTGTCAGGGGACTATGTAGTAAACTGCAACATTAAGTAGTATATTCTCAGGTGCTAGGAAGGGGCTCTCCCTCTTCAAACAGGAAAAATGACAATGCAACATCTGTAGTTTTTCACTGCGCATTAAATAAAAATGAGATTCTGCAGGGGGAGTGCAGCAGAGATGTAACGAGGTGTATCCAAATCACACAGTCAAAACACACAAAGAAAAATGAAACTTGCAAATGGCAACAGTCAGTGCTGTGTGATGTTTTCTTCCAGCTTTCCTGTGCAGCTCTGCTGAAGAGACATGTGAGTCACCTCATCTATTTTTACTAGGAACTCAGAGCTATACCGAGGAAACTGTGTCTCAGAGTGATGTTCACTCAGGTACAATGCGGTTGCTCGTTTCTAATCCAACTCTAAGATAGCATTTCAGTGAACTCCCACTGTAGGAACGACACGATCACTCACCCTGCAGCAGGGAAAAAGCTTAGGCACTTTCATACATTTTCCCCTCTCACCAGAGCTGTGCTTGATTATCAAGTGCTATGATACCTTAGATTTTCACTTGTGTGTTACCCTGACAATAAAAGGGTCATCATATAAACAATAGACAAATAATGAAAAATAACCCACAGTTGAGACTGGTTTAATTTGAGAATTTTAGTCAGTTAATTAAAATTCATGATAAAGGGTCATGATAAACCAAAACAAAAAGTTAAAAAGCAAACTGGGAAATAAATAAATAATGAACACAAACAAGAAATCCACAGGATTTACAATCCAATAATTGAGAATTGACATGAGAGGCTTACAGGAGAAGAAAGAACAAGCCTAATGAACAAAGTGATTTAAGGCTAAGTTAAGCATGCAGAGCCTCCTGGGCGTCCCAGACTTACCACTAGACTCCTAAATGCCGCTGTGGCCTTTACAATGTCAACATAATCTGGGTGGGCATCCTGTGGTAGAAATAACAACACATCAGATCAAACATTGCTGCCTAAATCGACCAATAACACACACTGTCAGTGGCCAGATAGTTGATGGTTATCAATAGTTTAAAGCTATCAGTAACAGTATAGATATGACTACAATATTCAGACAGTATATTCAATTTATTGTGTATTAAAAGTAAATATTTAACTATCTATTATTTAAGTATATACTTAGACATTGTATGTTTATTTTGTCCTGTACCTCCACGTGTCTCTCCAGTTCCTGTAGCAGGGTCGGGTATTTGTCGAGCCTCATGAAGGGCTTACTGAGACTGGTGGTCAGGGTGAGGATCCCTGGAGCACTGGCTCCCTGGTTCTCCATGAACTTGTCTAGTTCTTCACTGTTAAAACATTATTTTAGGTTATTTCTATGGGGATAAACTACAGTGCACAGAGCAGCGCCCTAACAGTAAAGGTCAAAGTTCAAGGACAACTGAACCTTGATCTGAACAATGGAGATGACATGACAACCTGATGCAAAAACAAAAAAAACTATTTGTATCCAATTGCTGCACAGCGTAATTGTTTTCAATTTGGTATTTTGAATAATTAGTGAAGTATCATTTTAACCAAATGTGTCCAGATGATGCACACAAAACAGGGCTAAAAGTCACATATTTTGCATAAAATAATGATTTACCATTCACTAAATTTTGAGATTTGCTATTTACTGTAAGAGAGCCATTTGTTAAGTTTTGTTATCTGTATATATTAAGGAGAAAATGTACTTTCAAACTGAAAAACAATTCTTTACGAAATCAGAATTTAATCTATATAGATACTACAGTTATTCACTGTATCATCTCTTAGTTAATTTAAGCTCTCAGTAGACATGCAGTGTATAATCACACCTGTGGTGCATGCAAAACTGGACCAAAGTCAACACAAATTAGGTCAGCGGTTTTTGCTCTTGTTCACTTCACTGCAAATGTGGAAATGTGCTTTGAAAGTAACACCATTCATACGGTTCCATGATCCAAAACTTCTTGCAGTATCCTAGACAAAAACTAACTGACAACACTGGGTAAATGTGAATGTCACAGAAGGGCTCCTGAAACGGAAATGTAAATGTGCTTACTGTGAAAAAGTGCTGCGCTTGCCTCTCACCATAACCACAAATTCATATATCCTGTCAACAGTCAGCTTCCTGTGTGTAATTCAACTTAAACTGCAGCTCACAAGGCAGAACCTGACAACCACTTCTACATTACTGAAGATTGTATCATTTAAACTGCACCGATGCCATTTTGCTATTTCACAGCAACTGATCTGTACAATGCAGATTCACAACAGCAGGTCCCACTCACTGACAAATGAGGCTTACAAGAGGAGTGAGGGAAACTTTCAGCACAAGGGGACTACCTGCTCAAACCCAGTCGAGCCACCTGATCAGTTACAGATGGGAAGGCTGACACCTTGTGGTTGAACGCTAAACTACAGCTCATATACAGAAAATTACAGACAGTAGCTCCAGGAATCATACAGCAATGACCCATGTCAGCTTATCTCAAATATTTTAAACAAATTACAGTGAAAAGATATGCAAGTCAGTGAAATCTGAGGGGATCTGGGTTGGTTATATTAATGGTTCCCTTCGTTTTTTGCCCTTGACCTCTTTCACATATTACAGGACGCATGTTAAAGTTGTGAGCAGTTCAATCAAATAGTGATTTTCCCTTCTCAGAGGCAAAGCTATACAGTATTTCACAAGGATGTAAGTGAAGTAAGAAGCCAAAAGCCCAAAAACCTACACTGAAAATGAGGCTGAATGACTTTTATCATGAGACAGCAGGGTAATAAATTAGCGCCATTCATCCCAATTCTCGAAATAGCTCTATGAATTAAAAATGAGACTTTGCTGTGTGGTTAATGGCGGTGGTTTGCCATTTTGTGTGCAGGGGCTGACCTGTGGTCAGTGAGGATGCAAACAACTGAAGGGTGGCTGGAACAGTAAACCAGGTACAGGGTCTTGATCTGACACATCAGATTTAAATAGCAGCCCGCCACTCGCTGCTGACCCTCTGGGATTCTGCAAAGTCAGAGAGACAGACACAACGTTAGAGAGGTGAAAAGAGGCAAGGGAAGAGGCAAGGACAAAATGGTTAGTGGGTTTATAGTGATGAGAAATTATAGTAGAATATAAGACCATTCTTGTAGCTTTGAAACCTGACAGATTACAGGTCTTTGACAAATTCCTCATCCAGTTAACAGAGCGCCACCAAACCATAATTTCAAAGGTTTCAAGGCCCAAACACATGCAGATTTTGTGCAAAGATAATAACTCTGACTATATTTCGCTGCACGATCACTATGAAGGATGAGATATTAATAAATTTTTTTCAGCCTCTGCAGGTTGACATTTGTACCACGCAGAAATGAACAGGAAGAAGGAAGAGGAAGTTATTACAAATATAAAATCAAGTCTGGTACACTCTGCAGAACACTTGGCAGTGACATATAATGCGTAATGTGTAATGTTTACTGCGCAGTGGCCTCAAAACAATGTGAAAACTAGAATGGTCATCTTTAAGGCATTTTATTGTCTCTCTGTGCCGAGCATTGCTCACCACCGACATTTTTATAATGAAAGCTCAGTGTAACTGATTAAACTACAAAGGTTTTGATGATGGTCCACGTCCAGCATAAGCATGACTTACTTGGTACACTCCTCCAAAGCCACACATAGTCCCTGCTGGAAGGTGAGTATCTCCTCCAGGTTCCCACACAGGGTGGCGCTGTCTGCACTGCTCAGCCTAAACATGCACACATTTAGCATAAATGAGGGCGATATCAATTTGCCACAAACAAGCATGATGAAATAAAGTTAAACATCAAACTACAGTAAGCATGTCTCCTGGTCACTGCTCTTACTTGTCACTGGCTTGCAGAGGTCGTAGATAACAACTCAGCACTGTTTGTAATTCTTTAACAAACTCCCGCTCATGTTCCAAAATGTCCTGCACAACCTGCAAAAGCAGCACAGTAAGCAGAACGATTAATGTTGTCAGATTCCAGGCAGACACAGTGTTTCCTGAAAGTAACATTTTCAGAATTTTGAGGTTAATCATCAGGAAAATCTGGATGATTTTCTCTTTATTAGTCCACAATATATCATCAGTACTTTGGTTATCTTTAGTTCATTTGAAAGTGAGCAAAGTGATGCCATGCTGATAGAGTGGGATTTAAAATGTTGAAGTTACTTAAGGGTACTTGTTGACATTAAAAACCCAGAGAATAAACACAATGAGAAACTATGGAAAACTAAAACGACCCCATGGTCAGGAAGTATTTTGGATTATGCATGAATAACGAAGCAGCTGTTTCGAGTAATTACAAAAATTTAGTCAGTATGAAATCCATCACTTTCCAGCTCATTTACTCTGCTGGAGGATTTAAATTATGCTATTTCTGTTTTTGCCACTGTCTAAACAGGACAGCTGTGACGCAAGTGTGACAACCAAAGATTTTCAGTGGAAAAACTGTTAAGATATAAGAATGACAAATTCTATGAGGATTATGCAAAGTGACATAAAAATACATATTTTTACATGCCCTGCTTAATTTTGACTCACCACACTGTAGTAGTTCTTGGTCAGCTGAGTTCCTTTAGGAGACACTGGTTTCTCTGTAGAGGAGATAAGTAAAAAGGATTGGGGCGCTCCTCAGAACTGATTCATAAAAATTTAAAAAGCATTAAAGAGGACACAGTTATAAACATCCAAGTGATGAAAAACATATGAAATGTGTTTCAGATTACCTCTTTATTGACTTTCATCAGTTAATATAACTGAAGAAATCTCTTTTGCAGACAACAACAGCAAAACATTTTATTCTCATTTGCTCCAACAAATTATTTAATTTAGGGTCAATTAATGAAGTGTTGGAGCACAAATATTAAAAATATTAATGCTATCCCTCCCTGCCCAGGACGCTAAACTAAGATGTGAACTATGCCACTGCAACATCATAATCTACTAAAGCACCATTAATAGACTTCCAACGCAAGGTGCTATATGCAATGTATGTTTTGTGTATTACAGAAAATGTCTCTTTTCGAAACCGATAGCACCATAATACTCAGGAAAGCATGATCCTGATTGTGCGGCCCCAACTCACCGCAGGGTTTGACCTCCCGGACGTAGTTACTGGGGAACCAGCCTGTCTTGCCGTTGAGGCTGCCCTCCCACCATCCTCCCTCCTCCTGCCGCGTCACAAGGATCATGTCACCTTTACAGAATGACAGCTCATCCTCATTGTTCTGCTTGAAGTTAAAGCGGGCCTTCACCATCTGCCCACCTCCACCGTTCTCAGACATCTCCTGTTGGAGAGGGAGTCAGAGACAGTCAGCAACACAAACACAAACCTCATTAGGTTTATCAGCAAAAAAAGTCAATCATATTATATATTATAATATATATACATAATATATAATTCTATATAGTATAGAATATTTTGTCATTCTCTTGATTTGATTATTTCTTTTCCTGTGCAAGGGTAATGCACTGTGTAGTCATCTGAGGTAAACAACCACTAAATGATCTGACAAATTCAATGTAAAAATTTTGCAAAATATGGAAACTCAAACTGGAGTCAGTCAGTTTCAATGTGAAGGAGTAGACAACAAAGCGACAAAAAAGAATATATAGAAGAGATCATACCGCTGATTTAGATTGTCTACGCAGAGAGCCTTTTGATTTGGCAGAGGAGAGCGTGTGCGATGATGTCGACTGACTAGGAGAATGGGCACCGGACTGCGAACATGACCTCTCTGCAGCACAGTCTACGGACACAAACAATGAAGTCTGTTATTTCAGGTTACAATGAATTTTAAACTCGTGGTCTTAATCTCATCAAGTGAACAACATAGCTTCAACTTGAAATTGCACATATCATCATCATCATCATCACATCTGACGCAGGTGCACATACTTGGGGGGATGACAACTTGATGATAATTCATGTGTGTATGGTCCATTGCTCTGCACATCCCCAGGAAAGAAAACACGCCCTGGCTACACATTTACCATGCCTTTTGGAAATAATCTGATTTAACCAAAACTGGCACTCTACTCTGAAAAAACATCGAGCAGCTGTAAAAAGGACAGCAACATTCAGTCTTTATATTATAATTATTTTACATAATATGTGCCAATGGTCACTCATTCAGTCTGTGTGTTGGTTCAGCAAATACACTCATTCTTACTGATGCAATATTTGACAACATTTCCTCCAACCCCATCTCTTATCTTAACTGCAGCTCAAGGAATGAATTGTAAAGTCAGATTATCAAAATTGCGTTACAGACACCCAATCCCACCACAGTGTAATCAGTAAGCCACTGCAGCAGAGGAACAGTGATTCAGCTGCCAGCTGTCCTGCAGTGTGAGTGCAGTCCTTGAGATACGCTAACAGAGGTATCAATTTTGTTGCCAGTAATCACTCGAAAAGTGACACATGGCAGCTCTGCAACCTCTTACAGGCTAACAAGCAGAAACTGAACTGAAGACCCCGTATCAAATGCCAACGGGATGCCAGCCAGGTCCACTGTCTAATCCATGTGTAAATTATAGAGGAATAAAAAATGACAATAAGAGAGCATCATCAGCTTTAGTAACCTCCCATTTAGATCTAATAAAGAGCTGAACTCTGAGGCTATGGAATTGACTAATGGTTTGCTGCACTTTCACCTACAGGTAGTAAAATATGCCATGGTAACACCTTTTGTGTAACCATGTTTTATCAGCAGATCATCTGGAATCTACGTAGTGTATGTTGAGATGGAAAAAGGCTGGAGTTTCCCTTCTGTTTTCCATATGCTGACATGTCAGGGAGGCCTTACTGATGGGATGAAAAGGAATGGGACAGTCCCCATGTACCGCAGGCAGGGCTCATGGACTCCACATGTCACTCCCAACACACACACACACACAGAGGCCTGACAAGCTCTTCTGTCAGCTAAACTCTATGGTTACTACTTGCATGTATGCACACAGACGATGTTGAAAAGCATTTACTCTGAACAAAGATAAATGCTGAGCAAAGAAACGCATACGGCAGGAGCAAAGTCAGGCTTGGAAGAAGATCACTAGTAATAACACAGAGGCCGCTTATGTTTGATCATAATCAACTAAGTTGTGACTGATCCACTTCTAATCAAGTTCACTTTTGAAGATGAGAGAACAGCTGCTGGGCACAGCCAGCCTATAAAAGATTTGCATATCAAGCAGAGCCCAGCACTGACAGAAGCTTCTGGTCCACATCTCACACTGTGGCACGCATCCTCTTCTTCATTTAAGCACACTCAAGAGATTGATCATATCAACAAAGGAAGGCAATATCATGTAGTGTTGAAACAATTAGCCAACTAATTGGTGGGTCAAAAGACAAAAACGAACGATTTTGATAATGAATTAATCATTGAAATCACTATCATACATGTTCTTCGATAGCCTGGAACATATTTCTAGGCTATTTTATTTAGTGTAAAGCATGCGGAGGTGGCACAGACGTCTAAAAACTGACTGCATGTTTCTAATGGCTGCTGGTTCTCTGGCAGCTGTGAGATGGAAACTGAAATGAGACTGGTGTTACCTCTTCAATGCCCCCAAACGAGGACTCTCAAGTGGAGTAATCAGCCCCGAACTGCTGTGGGGCTGCTGCACTGCTAATCATTTCATACTGTGTCCTTATTGAAGAAATGCACTTGAGAAAGGGGATGTACGTGTGTATCAAAGCCATACACTCTGTCACATTATGTATTTTGCCTCATTCTGAGCTTAATCTAAATGTAAAAAAATATAAGGAATCAAAATAGGATATTATTCAGGGTGTATCAAGCTATGGATGCACATGAGTAAATATGGCACCCAGCATGACATAGACACACACTGCCATACCAGCTGCCCATGGATAACACAACCACGCATGATTTTGTATGGCTGAATGGACAGGGTGTGTGAAAAATGACCATTATCATAGGATATGCACAAGACAACTTGCATCATCTGCTAATTCGTAGCTACATGTGATTACTTATTCATTATCTAGGTTTGTTTATTGCCATGTTTGCTTCTTTACTTTCAGAGAGGACAAAAATACTATTAAGCAATCTCCTATATGGGGACGGAAGACACTGAGAGAAACCTGCTCAACTCTTACCTTGTGTGGCAAAGTTGACTGCAAGCAAAGTGGTCAATACCTTGCCGAAGTTCTCACCAGTGTATAGCCACTCTGGTTCAAAGCCCTGGATGGAAAAGGGAACAGAGAAGATGCTATCAGACCAAAAAAAACCCAAACACCATCATGTTCATACAACCTGAAATCCATCAGATGTGCACAAGCAAGAGGAAGTCAGAACTGGAATATTTTCTACTGATAGTAAATCAGATATGAGCAGTAATGCTTGCAGCACACAGACACACAGAGAAAGACATCTCATTCCAGGCTGCAGCACAAACAATAGGAAGACACTCACACACACACACACAATGAAATGCACACTGGGATTTGAATAAGCCTATAACAAGACAGAGATAAAAACTGACATGTTGAGCGTGACCCATATTTTGTGACTTAGTGGTTTGTAATAAAACAGACAGTGCCAGACTCATTTGCAATTTGCTGTGCACTTGCGTGTGCACATGGATGCTCACACACACAGTCACACTGCTTGCTCTCTCTGTCTCAGACACCTATCTTCTTTCCTCCAGCGGATAAGGTTTCACATTTTAAATAAAACATCTTAAATATAGAGTTTGAGTAGTATAGCCTAGGTCAGGAGTTGTGTACAACCTCATTCAGAGTTAAAGCAAGTGTGACCATAACATCACCGGGCAAGGCATCAGCCTTAGGGTCTATATGACTACCAAGATTTACTCAGCTTGCTTTTCACCATGTAGGAAAATAGCCAGAACATAATTCATTCTTTATTCATAATGATTTTGTACCACTAATCTCTAAAGTAGAAAATACTGGAAAACCCCATTTAAACTGATAAAGCCAAGCGAAGGAGTCAAAAGGTCTTACATCACAGTATTGACCTTGATCAGTAATAACTGTTCCCAGCATAGGGATCTTGACCAGGATTAAGGCTGGTAATTCAGTGTCAAAGGGTCATGTTATTAATCTATCTAATCATCTCTAATAGCTGTGGTAGTGCATAAAATCAGAGCGACTAAATCATTTCATGCAGTTCATAAGACCGTGGCGTTGGACAGTAATTGGCGCTTCCTCTTTCTCCATCTCAGGGCAGAAGTGAAAGTAGCATGACTGCTCCCTTTGTGCAGTCACAGGACAAGCAGGCACTATTTTCTATGGCAAAAAAAGAGCAAAAAGTTCTGCAACCATGATCACATCACTGACCATAGGGTGGGTAGGGCTGGCTTAAGCGCCACAGACATCCTCTGGCTGATACACATGACAGTAGCTCTCCAAAAACGTCTGCCCATGAGCTACTGGTTGGCCGCAGAAGGTCTAATTATGGGCCAAGGCAGGGTTGGTGGATAAAAGCAAAGGGGACCTCCCAGACATAACAAGCCAGCTGGGCAGAACGACTGAACTACTTGACTTTGCAGCGAGCCAGGCTTGCTGACTCAATTAGCTGTTAAAAGAAACCAACCGATGGGATGGAAGACCAGAAAGGATTATTTATATAGCTGGAGGAGAAATTACTGTCCAGTGTGGCAGTCGCAAAACAGGCTGGTACAAAGACAGAGAAAACTCCCAACATCTGCGAATGATTTGCCGCTTTCCATTATTAGGACATCTTTTTGGGAGCCTGCAGTGTTTGCCCGGGGGGGGGGGAGCTGCTGACAAACAAGTATCACCATCACAGCAGCATAGAAGAGAAAGGGGAATTTAAAAGAAAGTAAAAACTAAGTTGGTTCCCTTCCTGTCTGGTCAGTGGTGGTGACTGACAGCATGGACGTGTGAGGGAAAACATAAGCCAGCAGGGTAAGCAGATCACATCAGAGGCAGGCAAGGCTGGGTTCAAGTCTTTTCTGTAAACTGCAGTGGGCTGAGAGGGCTAAGTAAGGAGATCATGATCGAGAAAGGTCAGGCCATGTCAAAGCATCGTACGTTTGCACATGAAACTTGACATAGACAAGACAACTTACCTCCACTTTCAAGGACGAGCATCCTTTTAGAAACTCCCTGATGTTGGAAATGCAGTCGGCTTCAGTTCTCGGATCCAGGCAATACTGAAGACACACACAACAAAAATAAATATATTAAACGCATACCTCGGCTTAGTATGGCAGATAGACATCTGACACAAGCACTTCTCCAATGCCGATGCTGCTGCCATTGTAGTTACACATAAAAGCGCAGAAAGTAACACTGCTGTTGCAATGTGGTGACCTACAGTTGACAAAATAACTGTGGATTCTTCCTGCGTCTCCTTCATGCATACACAACCATTAAGACCACATACACGTCAAAGTGACCACATTTAAGCAAAGCTTCCGCTCACTTTTGCAACTTTCAAAATAAAATTCTTATTAGAGCAAAGCTGCAAAATGTACACGCACGACGAGTTTGGCTTCTCGCTGCTTCTAAGCAAAGTCAAGGCTGTTGTTTTTTTTTTGGTTTTTTTTGGACTAATGTACGACAGGAAAGCAGAAAGGCCGACAAACAGCGCAGGGTGGTGAGCCGTGCAAGAGAGAAGTTACTACTTCCGGCTTGAGCTATTTCCAGCTGCATTGACGGCGCTTTGTCAAAGGGGAGGTCGCACCGGGAAGAGCCGAGCCTTTCAGGAGGAAGTGACGACCTGTCTTTGCAACTGTTGTTTATCATTATCAACTTTGTCATGTCCTCAACCGAGCCAAGCAGCCCATTAACGCCGATCTATCGCGTCAGAAAAAGTTGCATCAAAAACTCCCATGCTCCCCCTGCGCTCCGCGCTCGGGGCTTCACGCACTCCTCCTGGCGTGTTGTCCCGTTTTGGTGGGTGTTCACACCGACTCACTCGCATCAAGAATGCGGAACATTTTCCTCGCTTCACAGGAAACCACATCTTGAAATTTCACATTTGAAAAACTCACCAAATGCAGCAGTATTTCGATGCTCTACGCATCGTGCAAAACGGGCGGCTGCTAAAACTTCATCGCTCGAGTGTTTTGAGATACAAAGAAAGAAAGAAAAAACATAAAGGCCTGCTAATGGGAGAAGTTGTTTAACCATGTTTTTTAACCGACCCCCCCCCCCTCCTCCCCTCCCGTCCTTCCTCCCTCCAGTCGATCAGTTGTTGACTTAAGTAACTTATATCAACAGCTCACCTTGGGAGTGAAGCCAGGTATGAGCCGCTCCGTGAGCTTGCACAGGACGACCCCATCCTTCAGCGATGTTTTCAGAAACTCCTCCGGGTCCGCTATGTTCTTTTTAGGAGAGCTGAGCACTCCGAGCGATATTAACCACGTTACTGTCTGCTCCTCTGGATTCATAGCTCCACAAAACGCTCATTGCCTAAGCACACATTGCTTTAGAAAAAAAAAAGAAAAGAAAAAACTGGCGGCCTGTTCCGTATCAATATGCAACTCACATCCGCACTTCTGCTAGAAGTTAAAAAAAAAAAAGAGGCGGTGGGGGAAGGACGACGCTGTTTCTACACGCGAAACTGATGATCACCCCTACTGGCAAACAGGCATCTCAACAATAGACAGGAGTCGTTTTTTCCCCCTGCAGAACAGCACAAGCTGGCAGAGGGCATTTTCTCTCCCAGATTGTGTTACAAGTTAAAATGCAGTGAGGATCAAGAAACGCCAGCAGCGAACTGATATGTGGTGCGCATCAGCATTATTTCACAAGAGGAACATGTAGCACCTACTGCGGGGCTCACTCAGGATGTGATCTGGAGGCCCGACATGGAGTCATCATAGCATCTACAGTGCAGCTTCACCCAGTTTTCACAGCAGTAAAAGCTGTGACTGCTGCCATGTTAGCACATACATTTGTGTTGTCTGTAATGTGTCCTCTGCAGTAAGCTGCATGACTGCCTCAATGGAGCTAAACATTCAGAATGGTAAATATTTATCATGGTAAAAGTTTATTTATCACTAATAGAGAATACACAGATTGTTACAACCAGGTACCACAAACACATCAGCCTCATTATATAAAAAATAAAATACAGTACCATTAACCGCCTCAGAATTGATAAGAGAATTGTCTGAACTGCATTCTTCTTTCATGACAACAACAAAACTGAGTGGACAAAGCTCTTTTCAAAGTCTTTATTGAAATCACCATGATATATACATTTGAGAAAATCCTCAGTCTGTTTTTGTCCCACTTTCAACGCGTTTCCACTTGAAGGATTCAGCCAGCACTCTCAAACAGAAGCCTGTGCCAGCATCTGAAAGACAGCAAACATTACAAAACAAATGATTACATAATGGTATACTTTTACAGCAATACAAGTCCACTATACCACAACCTTAGTGGTCATCTGCAATATTTCGAGAGTACATCTTCTAAAAAAATTTGTAAGATAAGATATTCCTTTATTAGTCCCATAACAGGGAAACAAATGTATAGTATTTTGCAGAGCTCATTATAACTTATTATAATAATGTTCCTCCATGCTACATTTCTTTTATACCAGCAACACTTAACATTTTTCATTATGTATAGAGTTAAATAATTACAATTAGTCTGGCTGACATACCCACACTGGTGCTCTGTGTTTTCACTGGTCCAACAACTTGACGACACATTTCAGGTAAGTTGCAAGGGCAGTTGCCTTGGAGCGGTGTTCATCCTGCAATGAGAAAA
Source organism: Pempheris klunzingeri (assembly GCF_042242105.1). Taxonomy (NCBI): domain Eukaryota; kingdom Metazoa; phylum Chordata; class Actinopteri; order Acropomatiformes; family Pempheridae; genus Pempheris; species Pempheris klunzingeri. The sequence goes on along the minus strand of NC_092020.1, from coordinate 17,076,132 downwards.
GAGTATCAACATGTTGCCCACCTCTTAATCGTGTATTCATAAAAACATCTGAAAAATGATTTTGTAGTCCTCGGTCCGACTGCGAATTCGCTTCAGTGACCGTTTCCAGTTTGGCAGTTAGGACGATGGTGTTCTTCCAGAGGTCTCCATTGTTTGAACTGGCATGCTTGTGGGAAATGTTTTGATACCGAGAAAATGGCTCTTAATCTAAAAATGGCTTTCAATTTTTACCAAGACGTTTTCTTTTGTTAAAAAAAAAAAAAAATACCTAGACATTTTTATCTAGGACTCATAAATGCACTGTTGCCAATCATTTCAGTGAGGTTGGACGATGGGTTAGGCAAAAAGGAACATCGTTTTGAGGGCTCAGTTGGCAAAATGGCTGTTAAACTTTCACAGCTGAAAAAGGACGAAACTTCTTGGGATGTTGCTGCACAATTTTAGCTGATGAAAACGGACTACAATGGAAAAGGCACATTCAGTCGACCTCCTTTTTTCTTTTGTCCTCTGAGGCAAAAGTTGTCTTGAGGGCAGATTGCAATACAGGACAATGAGAAACTCATTTACAGATGAGAAACAAAGAGGTTTGCTTTGCTTACCAGCTGTTGACTACCAGTCGAGTTGCATTTGGTTGTTGTTGCCTTTGGTTTTGTCGTTGCATGCCATCAAATGGCTCTAGGGTGATGGATCCATTTCCAAGGAGACTACATTGGAACATTTTGACAGTAACATTCGCCTAACCTTTGAAAACAGTAGCGTCCAGGTGATGGCACATTTGTGTTAAAAATGAATTCAAGTCACTCGACTATATAGCACGAGCAGAGACTCACCTAAGCTTTACAGAAAACTTCGTAAGGGAGATCATGTTGTTACTCAACATTCATGTTAACCGCCTCTGGTCTTGTTTTGAAAAGCGATGAGCAGTGGTCAAGATACAACTAAAAGCTTTATTAGAGTAGGAAAGCCAGACTTATAGGGCATTGCAGATTCCAACAGCACTGAATGTACAAAAACACTCACTTGGTAACTGTACTGTTACATGAGCAAAAGAAATACTAAAAAAAATGTACACATAAAAAAACTGGGAAAGTCAAGATACAGTTCAAAGCTAAGCTTCATATTCCACAGATTTAGACATGGCTAGTTTGTCTTGTTGTCAGATTTCCAAAACACTTGTTAACTGTGTACGGAGACTAACGTTTGCTTTAGTATGATTTCCAAGTCCAGTTCAGTATCTGCTGCGAGCCATTCCTCTATCGGGTCGATTGCCACCACGGCCACCACGTGGCCCTCCGCGACTTGAGCTGCTGTATGAATCACGAGGAGGGTAGCCTCTCTCAACAGGGGGAGCTGGGCCCCTCTCCTGCCTGCCCATTCGCTCACCACGGCTAGGTGGATATGGGTCACTCCGACTGCTGGGGTAACTGTCACGACTGCCATAGCCATCCCGGGAACTGCTGCCATAGTCATCGTAACGACTGCTTCCACTGCTCCCACCATAGGAAGGTGGGGGACCCCGTGAAGGTGGGGCGCTGCGAGAGTTACCTGCAGGGTCAATGGGTCAGGTAATTGGCAAGGTTCAATTGATACATTTTCTCGCACTGTCAAGTGCTCACTTTTTGCCAATAGAATTCATTCTGTGATAAATAAATCTAATGGACGACATTTTTAAATGTCCCATTATGTTATCGATCTTCAATTTAACATGGACATTTAGACGATATGGGCAGTAACATATCCAAGCACAGGGAATAAATGGGCTGTGTTACCCATTTCAGCATGCCATTGATTTGAGTAGCCTCCTTTTAGAGCTCCAAGGGATAGAGAACTGCAGGTAAGGACGAGGATTTCACAGTTGTCTTGATGGTTTTTTGGACGTTACTCCTTGAGGGAGTGCTTTGCTAGGCAACACATACTGAGTGGTCAACGGATGTTTCCAAGGACTTTTTGGGGTTCCTTACGGTTGCAAACTGTCTGGGTGACATTAAACATTCTGTTATTTCTGCATGATATTGCCGCAAACACTGATTCGGTAATATGGACTGTGATGTGTGGACACAGCTTTTGAAAATAATTTTGTATTTCAGTCGAGGTGCCAATGGTTGCATATTTGCACTAGCAAGAAAATATTCAAGTCGTACTGCAGGTCAGGAATGCGGCCAAGACAGAAAGAAAAAGTTTAGAGGCTCCCTGAACTTCTGTTTCCTCTGGGGAGTGGGAAAACCGCAGCGTCTTGTGACTGGAGATTGCGGTAGTCAATGTTGTGATTTGACTGGATGTTTGTGCAGCTCTTCTTTGTGCCACAGTGGTTATCTGTTGTCATTACACCCATGGAGTCATATCTTACCGTAACCATCATATGAATCTCTGTAGGAGCCACCGCTTGGACGGTCCATATAGCTTCGGGGTTCCCGGCCTCCTCCATAACCATCGCGGTCACTGTGTAACAGGAACAGTTGTTAGTTGATGACCAGGTGAAATACGATTTCAGTTTCTAACCATTTGTATCAACCCATTCTCATACCTGTATCCTCTTGACATTGAGCTATATTCATCTCGGGAGCTTGAATTGGAGTATTCTCTGTATGAATAATCTCTGGGAGGAGGTCCATAGTCCCTCGAATCTCTAGAATTATAATCCCGACTGGAGTAGCTGTGAAATATAGCATAATTAACTGCATATCTGTAATCATTAATGATGTACTTTGAAAGTGACAAAAACTGTTGAAAAGGTTATCAAAATTGATACATTTAATCTCAGTTGGCTGATTTTTTCTGTGTGTGCCAAAAATCCATGCAGGAAAAGTTTAGTTTTCTATTACTTGTGGAGTTTTATCTCCAGTTTAGACTCATGTACCCTTGCATTTTCAAACAGAGTGACGTGTGTGACCTAAAGAACTAAATATGAAATGTCTTACCTATCTTTTGAGTTGTAATGGTCATCTCTTGGTGATGGATAATCATCCCTCCTGGACATCATGGAGTCTCTGCGAGGAGGGGGTGGACCATACGGATCCCTGTCCCTTGACATGGGAGCTGGAAGACATAAAGTAATGACAAACTGGCTCATTAGTAATAACCCACAGATACACACAGACCATTTAGGTACTTGCAGGAGAGCTAGATGATAAATGAAAAGTGAGGGCAATAAAATCTGTTAAAATCTACAGGGCCAGCACACGCGTCTTAATTTTGGATTTAGTTGGTCTCCTGTCTGTACATTTTATTTAATAATTCGCATTATTGAGTGCATTGATAATGAGATAAGAACAAACAGAATTTCTTCACACTAACCTCTGCTCATGGGACCCGATGGGGCAGACCTCTTGGGTGGCGGACCTCCATTACGAACTGGGGGTCCTCTCTTCATTGGAGGGGGGCCTCTGGATGACATCCCTTTGAAGAAGGGTTCTACGCTGCCTGAATCATAGTAGTCTTAACAGACAAGAAATGCAATTATTAGCACATTAAGCTCAAGACGCATTATAAAAATACATAAAATGATAGAATATTTCAAAAATGCAATTGAACAAATTTACCTCGGGAAGGTGGGCCCCTCATACCACCAGGACCTCCTCTTGAACCACGGGGGCCTCTGGGTGGACCACGACTCCGGGAGTGCATGGGTGGAGGTCCTCGTCTGCCAGCACTCTCAAACTGAGGCTTTGTAGCTTGCTCTACTTTGATAGGCTTGCCATCAAGAGACTACAGGGGAAAAGTTACAATTACTATCCGAATTTCAGGCACATATCTTTTTAAAGATTACTGTTGATTAAAGACAGCACCTACCTTTCCATTCATCTCACGTGCTGCATCCTTTGCATCACCTGGACTTTCAAAAGTTACAAAGGCGAAGCCTCTCGATTTGTTTGTTTCACGGTCCTTCATCAAAAGAACTGAAATGAGGAATACCAAGTGAGGCGGAAGCTTGTGCATTGTAAATGTTAGTTTAAGCTGATTGCATTGTTGTCTGACCAAGGATACAAGAACTTGCCACCCCATTTTACTGAGTGTGGGAAAAAAAAGAATCTCAGTTCTAACCAACATGTCCCTTTCTCCGTTCAAAGTTTATCTTATCTACCTCAGAAAGCTGAAACTGCATTTGCAGTTAAAAAAGGTCCTTTGCAATAGGTGTAGCATCATTACAAGTGACTAGGGCGTGGAGGCTTGAGTAAAGAGGCCTGGTGGTCATACACCACAGTCAGATCAAATAATAATTTAAAAATCACGTTGTTTCTATCTGATTTTTACACATACATCAAATATGAATATTGATACATACAGATTTATAACAAATCTAAAATGATCCTTAATGAGATATAAAAAAAACTGAAAAGACAAGTTACAGCCAAACGCAAAACTAGGTAAAAAAAATAGATGAAACCACACTGCTCATTTTATTAACCAGTTAAATATATATACTTTATCGTGGGCTAATCACTGCGCGAAAGGGGAATAAAATGGCCAAGAGTGGCTCCATTCGCACCTTCGACAATCCTCCCATATTTGCTGAAGTACTGCTCCAGGGCCTTCTCGGTGGTTTCGGTGTTCAGACCACCGATGAAGAGCTTCCCTGGTCGGTCTGCCTCTGCCATGCTGCAATATACACCACCTGCACAATAGACGACTCGTTTATAATCACTGGAACTCATAACATTTACAAACACAAGTGCACAACACTGCAGTGAACCTCACTATCATTTTTGTGGTGAATAACGTTACCTTGCTGCTGACCAAAGTCTTGGGCTGCTGAAAGCGCAAAATGGCGATAAACACACCGACGGTTCTAGCTAGCTACTCGGCTAACGCTAGCTAGCTCTTATTCAAGCTACCAGTACGGGGCTAGAGCTTTACAAACGCAAGCACAGTGCTTTAAAAAACTAAAATAAAACGCGACTGTGGTTGTCTTAACTGTACGGGCGCACAGCTGCTGGTTTCCAAACAGCACTGTGTCGCGACTTTGTGTAAATTACAGAGAACAACGGTTGTTTCACTCCCCTTCCTTCTTCTTCTTCTTTCTATTTCCGGTAGACCAGACGCCCCCCTTTGGCGCCACACTGCCGCCTACAGGTCAAAGCCACGAACCGAAGACCGAAGATTAGATTCGTTTTCTGTCCCCTTTACTGTGTTGCATGACAAAGTTCAAGACTGAAAGATACGTAGGTTTAAAAATAACATGTAAAAAAATACCCTAAAAGTTTCCACATAACTCCTTTCCATCCAACATCCAAGGGAAGCAATGCCAATAAGCAAAACACATTTTTGAGTGTGGGAACTTCAATGTATGTTTATCAGGTCAGGTGATTAGAGAGCAGAAAAAAGAACAGAAAACAGGAAAAAAAGTACCCAGTTCCTCAAACTAAAACGGTAGTACTTTACAATAAGACTGCCCTTTTAAAGGATTTATAAATGCACAGTTTTCATACATTGGTGCAGGCTCACCATTTAGCAAGATCCAATGACTGCCTACTAGTCATTAATCTTACTTATGAGTTACTAACATTAATACTGGCATAAGGCAGCCTAATTGTAAAGTACAAAACACATTACCATTTATCAGTTATTCATTACCATCTATAACTGGCAAAATGAATTATGAGTAAACTAATTATAAAGCATGTCTAAATCCTTTATGAGGTAGTCTTATTGCGAGGTGGTACTGTATCTCTGTAACTGTAACACCTCTGATTGCACCAATGCTTGCTGGTTTGCTGGAGATCCAAAGTAGCCAATATGTGTCACTGTTTTAGAGACACACCAGAGGGTTTAATTGAATCTATTTAACCCATTATTCTGAAATTATTGATCTCAGCCTGGTTTGGCTCAGTGTGTCTTTTCTCAGCCTAACCATCAACCTATAGGATATACATTCTTTTTTTCTTTTGTCAGATTCCTATCCTGCTTCTTGTTCGGTGTGACAGTAACAGTGACATTCAAGATTACACATATACATACATCTTATTACAAGAGGGATGACGTGTTGCACTTGTATGACAAAATCTGTATATTTGCACCCATTCCGGTTTTTCCAGTCAATTGTCTTGGACTGTGATCTCTGTCACTAGCCAGTATTATCTGAATGTAGTTTCCTCCTCCCTTTTCTCTCTCGCCTCTTCTTATCTCTTATATATTGTACTGCAACCATAGTCATTCACAAGTTATTCCTTCATTGAGCGTTTTTTTCCAACGTGTATAGAGTGTACAGCGTAGGGTTGTTCCTGCAAAGGAAACAAGGATGTTAAAGGAGGAATTGATAAGCTACGTCAGTGATAGTTCCACGGTGTCAAGTCGCTCAGAGGAAAATAGGAAGTCCAATTTTTTGCCTTTCAATATAAAAGCATTGATGATGTACCCGTTACTTAAATTGGAAATAGAATGTCTATAATCCTATTTCTAATATTTAGCTAAACAGAATGAATCTATAAATACGTCATGGGTGCATCTACATCCTCTTTACATTAATATATCCGATATACAAAAGAGATTTCTTTTATTATTTTGAAAATAAAGTCATTTGACTTCCGGTGGTTATTTTGTCGCTTCCGCATAACTTGACGGAGCCAGGCGTCACGGAGCAAGAACCTAGCTAGCTAACAAAGTATAGCTACCAAACGTCCCCTTCCCCTATAAGAAAAAAAACCTATCCTCTATCACAAGTATACAACATCTTCGAAGAACCGTATCCGCGATAAAATGAAGAGGCGGATACACCTTGGTTTTGCGCTGGTTTATTTGCTAGTCTCGTATATCTGTTCGTGCTCGGCGTTTTATCTTCCGGGTTTAGCCCCAGTGAGTTTTTGTGAAGAGGGCAAAGGCGGTGAAGATTGCCAGGTATGGTGAATTCATAAGACTCATAATTTCTGTTAATTGTGCGCCGGTTTTGCTGTAGTTGGAATTGGCATACTTATTTCAATTTGTTATTTTCCTTAAGCTTGCTAGCTAGCCAGTCCTCCTCTTAGGCCCCGGCTATGAGCTGGGGCCGGAGAACTGCCATAATATTCTGATGCACTGCTAATTACTTTTGTTGGCATGGAAATATCTGTACTTTCGGTGGTGTGGCGTTCTTCATCAGCCTAGCATGTGATTGTTAGTACTTTAATACTGATCCACATGGTGGGTCATGACAGACAATAGTCATCATTGTAATGTCGCTACTCTTGATTGACCGCTGCTCTGTCCACGTTACCTGGCAAAGACCAGGTAAGTTTGGACTGGCCAAGAGGTTTGGATCTAGCGTCGTTCACCCCGAGACAGCCTGTCTTTGCTTACAAATCATGCGTTCCCTCCTTATTATATTAGTTGTATGAATGGCCTGCTCACCAGTAATAGCATGGATATGGCTGATTCAACCCACTGATTGAGATGGTAAGCCAGGTTTGTTTCAAGCCATCAAATGTAAACTGGAAGACAAACTGTTTTTTGCTCCTTTTCAGACCGTGATTCAGCTGTTTGTCAATCGTTTGGACTCGGTGGAGTCTGTCCTGCCTTACGAGTATGATGTGTAAGTAACATTTAGTTTCTGCTTGATGCTATTTGTGTAAGATTCAAAGCTCAATATCATTTTCACGTTGTGCGTGACCATCTGCAAATTTGTTAAAGGTTTGACTTTTGCAAAGATGCCAAGGAAAAAAGGCCTTCTGAAAACCTTGGACAGGTGCTGTTTGGTGAACGAATTGAGTCTTCACCATACAAGGTAGGTGTCAACAAGAAAATCTAAACCTGCATGACATCCAATCCAACTCAATTTTATTTATGAAGCACATTCAAAAACCAACAGCAGTTGACCCAAAGTGCTGTACAACCAGAATAGCAAAAGTCATTAGACAACAAAGTAAACACATAAAAAGTTGAACAGTTTAAAAGACAGTTTCTTATTTACATTCCATGTAAGTACCCTTTGTTTAATGAAATCTGTTAATCCAACATGAGTCGTCTGCCTTTTATAGTTCAGCTTCAATCAAGCTCTTACATGCAAAGCGGTGTGCACAAAAACCTACAAGAAAGGCGATGATGCAACCAAACTGGATTTTCTGAAGATGGGAATGCAGCTGAACTACCAGCACCACTGGTTAGTAAAGAACATTCTGCACTGTAATTACCTTCTGTATTTGTGAGTTATTTATAGTATGGATCTCACATGAAATTATAACATGAGCTCAGGCTGTATATGTCAAAAGGATTGTTTAATTAAACCAGTTTTTCTTTTCAGGATCATTGACAACATGCCGGTGACTTGGTGCTATGATGTGGAAGATGGTCAGAAGTACTGCAACCCAGGCTTTCCCATTGGCTGCCTTGTTACCTCAGATGGCCGAGCTAAAGATGCCTGTGTTATCAATGTGAGTTGTGATTTCTGTCTTTGAATGTGTAATCTCCTTAACATATTATGTTTTACCTAATTGGTCATCTACTTGTAAAGTGATCCTCATTGTGACATAGTGAGTACCAGGGATTCCTGAATTTGTCTAGGGTGTCCCAGAATTATATAGTAATTTAGTACATTTACACCTACTTATAACAACTATGATTAGAGTAATAATTTCTCTGCCTAGTTTTAATAATAATGTACATTGTGAGCATATAGGATTCTTGGTTCTTGTTGTTAATCCAAAATTATTATTATTATTATTTACAATGAACTCAAGTCAAGTCTCAAACAGTATTTGATTATATGAGCATATACATTTTATAACAATCTTTATTGTAATTACTGAAGCAAAGACAACAATTCAACCAAAAATATGACATTATTAGAATAGATGTGTCCAGGAAACACAGATACAAAATAAGTTGAAAGTCATGTTATAAAACTCTTTGCAGTCTAGAAGATACTCAGCAACATACAAATGTTTGTTTACAAATCTTACGCTGAGGAATCTGTGTACTTGCCATTGAATAAGAAAATTATTTTTCAGTCTGAGTTCAACAAGAAGAACACATTTTACGTCTTCAACCACGTGGACATCAAGATAACTTATCACAGTGGAGCTTCAGAAGGATGGAGAGGGGCTCGGCTGGTCGCTGCCACTCTGGAGCCAAAGAGGTAATTGTGGTTGGTAGACAGATATGATGCTACCATGTTTTGATCTATGTCCAATCTACTTCAAGACATTGCACCTGAATGACAACTCACCAGCCAAAAGTAACACCAGATTATAGATAATGACATAAAAGATTTTGTGTGTTTTGTGCACAACAGTATCAAGCATGCAGATGAGAAAAGCCCAAGCTGTGAAGGAGGCAACCCAATGGAGGTGCATGGGGAGTTTGATAGTGATGTGTCGATAACTTACACCTACTCGGTCTCATTTGAGGTAAGCCTCTGAGCGACATAACAAATTTTATTTTATAACTAATTATATGTAATTAATATGCAACAGTTTATATGAACCTATGAGAATGAGAAAAAGGACATTTTGGGTACCTTTTTCAATAATCCTAAATAATTTTACTTCCTTTTACAGGAAAACAATTCTATCAAGTGGGCCTCTAGGTGGGACTACATCCTGGTCTCCATGCCTCATACAAACATCCAGTGGTTTAGGTATGAAGATATGTTTCACATTGAGCACCACAGAAACACTCTCTCACTAAAAATCCCTGGGTCGTGATGCTTGTTAGGTGATCAGATGGTATGCCTTGTGTGTTTGTCCAGTATCATGAACTCCTTGGTCATTGTCCTCTTCCTGTCTGGCATGGTTGCCATGATCATGCTGAGAACCCTGCATAAGGACATTGCCAGATACAACCAAGTGGACCAGGTAAAGATGTTGTTGAGCTCTCTCAGTTGGAGCTGATCCAGATGTGTGTATAAAGCACAAACATTCATGTGAAGATTTCTAGTAGATGTAGTTATTAGAAATAAACCGATAACAGATATATTGTCATACTCAAAAGGGTACAGTTCGAATCGCATTAGTTCTTCTGTTATTAGTATTCAATTCAAAAGCTATTCAATGTAGTCTGCACCATTTTGGTGAAAACCTCATATTTCCAAGCCAACAGCTTATATATAATTGTTTAAATATTTTTTAAAGGTAATAAGGCAATGATTAGATTTTAGCATTAACTGTTTCCATCTGGTAGTAACATAGTGTTAGTAGTCATCTTAATCACAATTAGGTGGCTAATGCTTTAAATGTGCAGTGTGAAATACAACCCAGCACATTGGGGGCACAGTATCCAGAATTATAAATATTTTGTTACGTTTCACAGGCAGACTTGATAAAGCTTCCATCGGCCAAGGAAAAATCCTCTCTACCCTATGTAAGCTTATTGAAAGCCTTTCTGACAAAACCAGACTGTGGTTATTAAATCAGGTGTTTGGGTGTGTGATTGCGGCGAACAGACTCATTGAAACAGAATGTAAAATGTGGTGTGGCTATTTTATTAATGTGGAAGTTTCAAAAGGTTTCTTATACTTATGAACTGACTTCAGAGTTTTTTTGCTCCCCATTTTACACATTTTCCTCAACAAATTTTCTCTGTTTTCACCTTATTTTACTTTGCTAGCAGTTGTCAGATTGTGAGGTAGTGTTCACTGCTTGGTGGTTGGTTAACCTTTAACTTGAACCGTTTGCAAATTTGAAATACTTCCTTTTTGTGGCTGTTGCTTTATGGCTCTCCCTCTCCCTTCCCAGGAGGATGCACAGGAGGAGTCGGGGTGGAAGCAGGTGCATGGAGATGTTTTCCGTCCACCAAGAAAAGGCATGCTGCTGTCTGTGTTCCTCGGACAGGGCACCCAGATCTTCATCATGACCTTCATCACACTCTGTAAGGGCTACTTTTCATCAGACTCTAAGATACGATATATTGGAAATTCATTCTCATTAACCTCATATTACTAGTTTCACTTTTCCTTTGTTTTCACCACATCAAACAAATCAAGAGTGACAGCAATTTAAGTAGAACAATTCAAGTCAAACATTTTCCACAGAGGGTCATAAGGATGAGGGTCCATCTATGGGAGTGAATTACATTATCGTGTAAAGGCAAACAAATCAAACAAATTTTAGGCATTTTATTCCGAAAATTATGGGTGGCGCAGATTAAAACTAGTTTTTGTATTGATATTTTAATATTTATGAGTGATGACTGTCCGTTGTAGTCCTGGCCTGTCTGGGTTTCCTGTCACCGGCCAACAGAGGGGCTCTCATGACGTGTGCTGTGGTCCTCTGGGTTCTGCTGGGCACACCTGCTGGCTATGTGTCTGCACGCCTTTACAAAAGTAAGAGTCAAATGAAAACTTTGTTGCAAAATTTCATTAAAGGCTAAAGAATTAACATAGAAAGTGTTAAAGTCAGTGTGATCTTCTCATCATGATGTCTCCATCCATCTGTTTCTGTTCTCAGCTTTTGGAGGTGAAAAGTGGAAGACAAATGTCTTGCTGACAGCCCTCTTGTGCCCAGGGTAAGCTCACTTCACATTTTACTGGTTGGCAGAGGCATATAGCCACAAGGTAGTAGTTCTAGTTGTCTTTAATTTCTGCCCCAGAGTGACATATTGTTCTGAATATCTACTTACTTATACTTAAACACTGCCTTTATCTATGTCTATGTATTAACTTTCTCTGTGTCATTGTCCCTCAACCCCCTCTCTTCCGCAGTATTGTGTTTGCAGACTTCTTTCTGATGAACCTGATCCTTTGGGTGGAGGGTTCTTCAGCAGCGATCCCCTTTGGCACTCTGGTGGCTATTTTGGCTCTGTGGTTTGGAATCTCTGTGCCACTCACCTTCATTGGTGCCTACTTTGGATTCAAGAAAGCCGTGAGTTAGGCCTCCTGGTTTATTGATTTGTCCACCTTGAAATTACTTATTGTCGATGAAAGTTGTGTGCATGTTTGTAGTCATTTCTTCTCTGTTTCTACCCCCCTGCAGGCAATTGAGCAACCAGTGCGAACAAACCAGATCCCCCGTCAAATTCCCGAGCAGTCATTCTTTACAAAGCCCATTCCTGGTATAGTAATGGGTGGTATCCTGCCCTTTGGCTGCATCTTCATCCAGCTTTTCTTCATCCTCAACAGCATTTGGTAAGATGGCAGGAATGTTGTCTGTCCAGATTGGTCTGCAGTTCCTGTTTTGAACTACTTGCACTATTTACAGTAAGGAGGAGCTTGGCTCTTTTCCACATGTCTTTCCACATTCTGTCTTTTAGGTCTCATCAGATGTACTACATGTTTGGGTTCCTCTTCTTGGTTTTCATTATTCTGCTCATCACCTGCTCTGAGGCCACAATCCTGCTCTGCTACTTCCACCTCTGTGCTGAGGTACCTGAATGTTCAGAGAATTTAGTTTAATTTATTTATTTATATTTTGAATAAGTTCATTGCTACATATTGTCTTACTTAGATAAACAAGTACATCTACACCTTGCTAGGCCCTTATTTTTCATTGTCCCTGACTATACGTTATGTTAAGAATATATTTGTGTAGTGCAATTGACTAAGTATGGCCTTTTATTTCTGCATTTTGCTCCAGATTTCACTTCACATATCCTTATTACTGGATCCTAACATGCCATCTTTTGTACTTTGTGTCCAGGACTACCACTGGTGGTGGCGCGCCTTCCTGACCAGCGGCTTTACAGCAGTCTATCTGTTTATCTATGCTGTGCATTACTTTTTCTCAAAGCTGCAAATAATTGGAGCCGCCAGCACCATCCTCTACTTTGGCTACACTATGATTATGGTCCTCATCTTCTTCCTCTTCACAGGTGAGACCTTGAGTTAAGTTACATGTCAGATCTTTAAGCAGCCACAATGACTTCCTGCATGTCTTGACACACTGCAATGATACCTGTATATTGTAATGTTCTGATTGGTTGGTTGTAATTGGATGAAAAACACAAATTATCTTTTCTACACACATTATGTCGGTATTTTGAAAAATTTGCTTTAACTGTAGTCTGAATTTTTCTGAGCAGTGAAGAAGTTCCACTAGCGTACCATATGTCAGCAAGGAAAGGGTGTGTAGCTAGTAGGTGTAAATGCATTGTTTGCTTTGCTGAGTGCCACCCAACATTAGTTCATCTCAACTCTGACAGTTCAGGACCTTAATCCTGTTCCTATAACATAATACTCCAGGAAGGAGTCTACACTATTGTGCAACATTTGTTTGTCCTGGTTATTTATTTAAAACTTGGCAGTGACCCTTTTATGTCTATACTGGCAGTACAGAAGCACGGTGTCAGAGGCACTTAAAGAGAATTTGAACGGTCCCATTTGAATTTTTGTTTTAAAGTTTAATGAAAATCAGAGAGACTGTGAGACTAGAAAGTTCAAAGTCCCTCTTGGTCAGATCTAGTTTTGCGCACTTATTTGGGTCATTTACACTGTTTGTAGTTTGCAGTTTGACAGCTGAAGCCTAGCTGTTGCGGGGAGTTCCCTTTTTTTTTGTACTGCTGTGTATCAAAAGATACTAGCACCACACTCACTCGTTGCCATGGATGATAATGAGTCTCTATGCACTTAGGATTCTTGACCATCGCTATTATGACAACTTTTCTTGTGCTTGCACTCTGAAATCAAGCTGCGTGATTAAGGTTGTGGAGATCAATGCACCACACACATCACAAGGCTAGGATGAACAGAACATTGTTGCCGCTTTTGTCTCCATGTTAAGAGAGGACGATTGACACATGTTGACATGGTAACAGCCCTCTCCAGCCCTGTCCAGCTCTCGTGCACACCCACTCATGTGAGACTAGGGGTGTGTGTGCAGAAACAGGATAATGTGTGCAGGACTAGATAACAGCCTAGTCTTTATGTCGACCAGAAATACACGGCTCACCAGATGATGTCAGATGATGACACTTTTTTCTGGTGTTATACTGTCATTGGGCCAGATAAAAGTTAGCCCGTGGCCCTGCTTGTCACTGCAGCACTGCTTGACACTATCTTAAGACAGTGCTGTAAGTAGCAAAGGGACGAGATGTCAAAAGATTATCACCAAGAAGTAATCCAAGGATTCAAGGCAAAGATGATCAGTTTCCCTCCTTGCTTCCAGTTTTGATCAAAATAATCCTAATCTCTCCCACCCCCCCTTTTTTTTTTAACTTTTTAGTTTCTTGTCTTTTCTTTTTTTCACCTCATCCCAACTTTGATCACAACTTAATGCGGGAATGGGTTGCATTGGCCCCCATTGAGCAGTCAAATAGGACTTTTATACCCACATGAACTGATCCAGGATTTTGACCAATCTGGCCTCACAGCATCAGAGGAAAAATATTATACAATAATGTTTTTACTGTTGTGTGGAGATTGCAGTCCCAACCCTGTCAGAAGTTTTTTTTCCTAAATTATAAGTGGAAGTTGGTTTTGTTGTGGCAGCAAGCTGGCCTTGAAGTTTAACGCTTTGTTAATTTTCTGTGCCTGTGCTCCTAAAGTATGTTAATTTCAGGATCTTGTGGCTTTCAATTAATTTTGTGCTTTGTCCCACTTTGAGTGTTTTTAAGTTTTTAAGTGTGTTGTTGTGTTATTTTTCTATTTTGTAATAACATTTATCAAATCATTCCTCCAACCTGACTCTTTTTCTTAGGTACAATTGGCTTCTTCGCCTGCTTCTGGTTTGTAAATAAGATCTACAGTGTGGTCAAGGTGGACTAGAGGACTGAGGGAAAGACTGACTCCTTCCTGTCGCAGTACTTGCTTTCGTCAGTGCTGGCTGTGTGATAATGTGGTCTGAATGGACCTGAACTGAAACCATCACTTGTCATAGAAAAGACCCGAAGAGAAGAGCCCGTCCTCTTTTGTGCTTTAAAACCATTTTGCTGTTGATTTCTTTTTAAAAAAATATATAATTTTGTGTTCACTGTTGACAGGTAATTCTTTGAGTGGTTCCTTGAAAATCGGTGTGGGTTCCAATGGACTAGGTGTCATAGTGAGCAGTTTGTTTTGGTGGGTTTAACAAGAAACTCTGAAATGTTTTTATTTTAATTTTCTAAAGAGAGTAAAATGTTCTGTATTTTGCATTTCTGTTCCCCCATGGCTAAATGTTTTTTGTTTTTCATTACCTGTTCTGACGATGAAGAAAATGTGTGTACATATACTGTATAGAGAGAGCAAGCGAGAGAATGCTACTTCAAGATTGTCTCCATTAAGGAACCTTCTGTAGGAGTTTTTTTTGTTTCTTTTTTAAGGTAAAGACGGGGCTATGAGTCCATAGGTGTCCGCCTGTATTGTAGTTCAAAAATTATATAAAACACTGACATTGCTATGATACATGTCTTTTGTATTCGATGGCTGCATTTTTAAGTTTGCATAGAAATGAAGGGTACACTTGGTTAAGAAGCACATCTGTATCATAGAAGAATATGCTACAGCTACAGTATGTTGCACATGAAGGAAGGCTTCTGATCTGATGATTCGTTTGGCCACAGGAGAGATTTTCACCTCGTATCATAACACGGTCCATGAATTTACTGATTCCGTACATATACCACCAATGAGTTGCACCCTTTTAGATTTTAATAGGCGGTATGCTGAACTTTAACTACATAAAACACTGCTGCCTTTTGCTTCGGGCAGTGCGGAGTCATCACCTAAGGTGATAACATTTTTACAAATAAATGCAATTAATTCAAAATGAAGGCCACATGTTTTTTCTTTGAGCTGCTATTATGTACACATGAACATTCTCCACGTGATTAGCCGTGCTTCTTTGTTTTGTGAGTGATTTGATTTAGAGTGATTCAACTCCTTATCCATAATCAGATTATCTGATTAATCTATATGAATCTGTATTATAGATTATCTGACAAATGCTATGTAGCGCAGTATTTGTGGCCTCATCTCCCTCCTCAGTCACATGTATTGTATGTAACAATCTTTCCATTTGTGTGGGGATGTTCATGAATTTCTTTGAACTTAAACTTCTATGTACAGACTTCAAAATTGAGAAATTTACCACAAATGCACAAAAATATTCAATTTACGAGCCTTCAGGTTTTGTTTAATCTCTGACAACTATCTTGAAAGTGCTGCCGTGCAGTCATGTTTATTTTAGCTTGGAATTCAAAACATCTTTTGGATATCACTCATGCATTTATCACTTTAATTTAAGGTAAGATATTCCTTTCCTTTTCCTTTCCCGCGATGGGGAAATTTACAACGTTACAACAGCAGTGCGTAACAAAAACAGAGTACAATACGAACAAAAGGTAAACTAGTGGACTGATATAAACAGGAGGAGATATAAAAATATGTACAATTTCTTGCATGCCTCACTCAAATGCCCTGGTTGCACAATATGTTGTTTTGCCTGGTGTTAAATGTAAAGACCTGATCATAAAGAGCTGCTGTAAGTTAATTTCAAACTCTCATCACAGTGTATTTAAAGCCAGGCCTTTGTTGATAGTGGTGAGGAAGAACCTCAACACATTGTGCACACCTATTGTAAATGTAACCTCAAGTAAGTGTCAGATCTGGAAAATGTATTGAATTAAAAGTACAATTTTACACATAATACAATTAATTCACTTTTATTAAACAACAGACAAGTTTTCATTTGGATAAGGAAACCAGAAATAATACAAAAGCACGATAGAAATCACAAAAATGTGTAGTTTTAGAGCACTTAAAAACATTTTCTCTTATTTGATGATTCATTTCATTACATACTGCACTAAACCACTTTGTCCTTTACAGACCAACACCCTGACAAACTTATTGTACAAGTCTGATTGTCATTTACAGTATAATACTGTAGTATGGATTTCTCCAGTGACCTTCTGAATAAACCTCAAGGCTCAAATTCACACCACTCCAACCAGGTAATAATAATAATTATCGTTGCACACTGGGAGCACCCTGGTTCATTCTGCAAAATAGTTTTTTCTCTCTCCCAAAAGGGCACAAAAACATGACGAAATGGGGACGAGACACACTTTTCAAATAATGCACATAAAATTTTGATGCACCTATGACATCCTTTGGCAACACATAATCTAGTACTCATTCTCGTCATAGCTTTAAACAGATTTTTCTATTACAAATATCAGGAGGTATCTTTACAAATCTACATGTATTCACTGGCCAGTAACAAATCTTTTACATAAGATCTTGCAGCATGCAGCTTTCGTTTAATACGTGGTGCAAGGAGTCCACTGGAGTTAGGTTTTCTTTTTCTTTTTTTTATCATACCCTGCTCTCTATGTATTTTCTTTTCAACAAAAATACTACGCTTCCTCAAATAAAGGCCGACATTACAAAGGCAGCAAATACTGAGTCCAAATATACAGTGGCACACAGTAAGACACAACATTTCCTTCTCCATTGAGCTAGAGTTAAAGGAAACAAAGAGGCTAGGACATAGTGGCTATCCCATCAGGGAGAGGGAGTCACCAACACTTGAGTTTTCTGTAATTGGCAAACACAATAAATCACTATTCTACTTGTTTACTCAAAAGGCGCTTGGAGACTAAGAACAGTTACTGCAACACAGACGTCAACACACATATGCTCACTTGCTCAACAAGATTCAAGAACAGAGATGGGCATTATATTTTTTTCTACAAGCGTACCCTGAGTTCATTAGCTGCAGGCGAAGGTCGCTTGCACTACAACAAGGACAGAACATCCGATGCCCTTGGGCCAGATCATAGGGAGTAAAACACAAAAAGTTGAAAGGTGAGAGAGCATTTGTGCAGATACTGTAGATCAGCCTTGTCAGAGACACCTATGGCCTGCAATTTGAACGAATTAGTCAGAACAGCAACCATCTGATCCAACATAGCAATTTCTCTCTCTATATGGAAAGTCTAGGCTAAAAAAACTTGAAATAGGCCTGCAGGAAAAGACGTATAATACAAATGAAGTCTGGTTTCTGGATTTACTTTAGTTTTAATCTTTTTAAAATTTGGAATGATTAAAATTCCCATTTTAGCCAACTAGTACAATAATGGCGATTTGTAGAGACAAAACAGCTGCACACGTCCTGACTTATCTGACACGTGTGGTGACTCCTAAAACTGCATTTACATACAAATCCCTCAAATTGTGCCTGAAAATACAACATTGAAAATAAAATAACTGCATTGTCTTGTTGAGGATTTCTTTCACACAACCAGTATGTCATACATTCATAATGCAACAATGAATGAACCAATTCATTTTTCAAAGAAGTACATTTGGCCTCACGTAGGTCGTTTAATCAAAGAAGTACTACTACTACTACTTCCGAATGAATAACCCTGTTGTCAATAAGGCATATCAGCTGATGTGTGCACACACTGTATGACAAGCTCTTAAAGTAAGAGCAGATGACTCCTCAAGATAGTTTAGTGCCCTGTTTGCTGTGGACTGTGAGCTCCCTCTCAGAGCTGATACTGGTTGAGGTGGTATCTTTACGGCTGTCCCTTGACTTCCTCTCGCAAGTGGGGGAGGAGGATGTTGTGCACTCTTCCCAAGTCCGCAGAGGGAACACTCGAGCAGTCAGGCTGGGCAGGTGAGAGTGGGCACCGAAGCGTCCCTCTGTGGTTGTGAAGCAGCTCTCCACGGCAGAGCTCTGGCTCGGACGGCCCTGTTTGCAGAACAGCCCACAGAGCAAAGCGAGGAACTCCTTCCTCACGCTACGGTGCATGTAACCGTAAATGTACGGGTGGAGGCAGCACTGCAAAAAGAAGAGCACGAGGGCAAGGGAGGACAGCCAGGTGGGCACAGCTGCTCTGGCACTCATAGATATAGTGTTCAGTATGCTGTACGGCCCCATGCTCAGGATATATGAAGCCATAATCACAAAAACTACACGCGCTGCCTTGCAGTGGTAGTGGAAGCGTCTGTGCCTAACTCGGACAGGATACCCCCGGGCTGAGTAGGGGCCGCCAGGAGAGCTGGCCTGCTGAGGTTGGGGCTGAGGCTGCCGCTGTGGACTGCTAGGTCCCTGGAAGTCCTGTGGGCAAGGCTGGGAATAGGACTGTGTCTGAATGGGGTGCACAAGCGCATTTTGCCTTCGAGCCGCTCTGAACACCATCCAGTAACATCCGAGCATGATGAGCACAGGCAGCCAGAAGGAGAAGGTGGACACCACGGCGGAGTATGACAGGCTAGAGGACCACACCACTGAGCACACGTTGTGATGACGGTCAAAGTCAATGGCCCCCCAGCCGTAGAGGGGAGGTGTGCTCTGCAGGAAACTGAGAACCCAGGTGCAGATAATCAGGTTGGTGCCCAGGTGAGGGGTCATGCGGGTGGGATACGACAGAGGGTGGATGATGGCCAGGTAGCGATCCACAGAGACAACTATGATGGTGTTGACTCCAGCAAATGCAAAAAGGTGCATGAGCACCACCAGAGCCTGGCACAGTCGAGCATCCAGGGGCCACACACCTGGCACCGTAGCTGCGATGGCAAAGGGCATGACTAATATGGTCTGGAGTAAGTCCGCCAAGAGGAGGTTGAGGACGAAGCGGTTGGCCACATGGAGAAGCTGCGGCTTCCTCTGGAACACCAGCAGAACCACCACATTCCCAAACAAAGACACACACACAATGAGAGATATGAGCACCATCTTCACCATGCTGTTAGCAGTGGAGGACCAGACTGGGTCCTGACTGGAGCCGCTGAAACCGGGCTTCCAGGGAACATCAGTGAAATTTGCGCCCATGCCGGGCGCCTGAGAGCTTGGCATTCTTGGTCCTACAGCAGGGCCAGTGAGTGCACATCCAGCGTCACATTCAGCAGAGTGTTGACATGAAGTCAGGTTGGTCCCATGTCAATCAGAGGAGTGTCAGCAGAGAAAATCAGGTTTTGTTTGCTTCTCAGGGTGTCAAAAAAAAATGACCTATTCAGTGGATTTCTGGTGCAAAATGCAACATGCATCTCACATCACTCCCACATGGATCTCACCTAACATGGCAAATCATCCATCATATGTGAGAGCAGTCCAGTAAACTCATCCAGGAGGAGCCTGTAATAATGGAGATTATCAACACTGATTCTCTGTTCATCGTGATCAGTGATTAATCCCTGGACGTTTCACCCACCGAATGGGCCTTACTCTTCTCGCAGCCCACATCTGCAGAATGAAAAAAATGGAAATTGTCTGGCGACAGAAAATGCCACCGTTCAAGCCGTCAGCATCGACTGAGGCTGTCCAGACGGTGGCAAATATCGCGGATTGCTAACCTGTAAATGATGTATAATACCTTGAAATGATCAGTGATGCGGTGTTTTGCTTGAGGATGCTCAGTCTGACGCGCGCGGTTTTCGTCGTTTTGCTCCCATTTCAGCATCAGCACCAGTCAATGGCAGCGAGCTTTCACGGCTCAGCTAACATACGCTGCGTGTCTTCACCCAGCGGGGGTCTCTCATCCAGACGAGCATATCTCTCCTTCGCTGCTCTTTTCGGATTTCATGGCAGATCAAACATTTATTATTTTATCAGCTTTGAGTCCTCCTCAGCAGTCTTAGGCTACTTACGGTCTGCTCCTGTCTCCGAGGTGTCAGAATAAATAATAATAATAAAAAAAAAAAAGCAAGGACACCTGCACTGAAATCTCTCCCCGCTGGAGCTCGTCACATAACCCCCCCACCCCACCCCTCCGACTCCCATCCGCTTCCCATATTTTTTGTTATGGATGTGCAAGTGCGTTACACGACTCTAACACTTTTCCACATGGCGGAATCATAAGAAACAAATGCTGTTCCCACTTTTATTGTCTTTACGGATGTTTGAAGTGGAAAGAACATCCCTGCCCAGTGGGGGTTGAACATATAAATTATCATTTGTTCCTTTCTATACTCGGAGTCCTTTTTATAAGGGCCATTAAAGAAATCAGTCATCAAGAAATGTCCTTAATTAAGTGTCTCACAGGTCTCCTTAGTAACAACAAGTGATTCAGTCCGATGGCTGTTTATGTGATCTTCACATAATTGGATGGCTGTCAGGGCACAGAACAAAACAGGACTTAAGTCAGTCTCCATTGAAGCAGGCATCTCTGCAGAGCACCAAGCACTCTCACAATGTTAGCCGAGCATCAGTATTTTAGCAGCACCCAGCTGGTGCATCTGTCACAGGGTGACATGGGACTATGAGAGCAAAACATCCAAACTATATTACAAACTACATAGACTGTTTTAAGCATTTTCTATTTGAAAGAGTCCTGAAACACTCCATAACACACACCATCTGCTCATTGGTCTTTTGGTAATAAAACAGCGCTAAAATATTGCAAAACAATCTCATCTAAAGTTCCAGTTACCACTTGTTCCGGAGCTTTTGATCATATGGGGCGATTTTCATTAGCAGAAGTAGTTTCGCCTATTTATCATGGAGCTGAAGATGTTCAAATTGTAATTGTTTTCCAGAGCACTTTAAGGACCTCTCCATGTCCACGTTGGCTTAACATGCTCAGCTTTAGTGTTCATTCTTGACTTGAAACAAGCATTTGACAAAACAGTTTCATTTAAAGGTACATTTCATCTTCATCTGCAGATAGATAGCTATTTTCATGCTGATTTCTTCTTTCTTTCTGCACCACCTCAAATAAGCTCTCCCACCCTTTCTCCTACAGACATGAGATTAAAGACAGAAATACTCAACCTGTGTTTTCCAAGTGTTGCACAGGTTCTTCTAGTGTTACACTAGCAATCCCAAAGCACTGTAGGATCCATATTTGCTGTTGGTCTTGGCTGCTGTCTGATCAGTGCCCGGCTATATCAATACAACAGCTCTTCGAGAAGCACTTGGCTTAGGCTAAAGCAACATTTATTTGCCCAACAAGTAATTAGTTTTAACCTTAAAATCTTAATTTACTGATTTAAAAAAGAAATGAACTGCATCTGTTTTATCATAACAACTCTTTCAGGCTTCGTTATTCAACCTCTGACAGAGTGAAGCTGATACACGACCTTGATTCGTTCTAAACGTAACAGAGGCTGAATGGCTAAATAGCACCTCCTTGTTATGAGCTGAAATGTATTTACATGGGACTTGTGACGCCTGTATTAACACAAGCTCAGTTTTGATCAAATAACCACAACCTGTTGGTATAATATAGGCTACGCATTTGTATAAGCTGCCATTTTTATTGCTGGAAACACAAAAAAATTGCCTCACCACGTCAGCCTTTCTAGCAAAAAGACTTCATTAAGATGCACAGAAAACAAAAGCAGTACAACATTGTGCAATCCAATTAGTCTGTAGCTTACATCGCCTAATCAACGCTCGTAATTAGTCATTTTATTTCAAGTCTTTGCTCTATTTGAGCTATCAAAAAGCTCTTTGATGTGACTCTCCGGCACCCTGTGTTTTAGATTTAGATTGCAAATGAAATGCTGGTGACTGATTGGGGTGGGGAGATGCTTCCCTGTTATTATGCTGAATGGACTGTGGTTCAAAGGGAGACCCACAGGCCTGCTGCCTCATGGGATTATTGGACTGTTAATACAATATGAAATCTGTTCTCAGTGGCCTCAGGTGCCCATCTCTCTGTCTCTAGCTCTGTCAAGCTGCTTCTCCTTCATTCACTGTCACTCACTGACACCTATGGGCCAACAAAATCAAGCACATACAGAGAATAGGTCTGCTTGTTCTTTTCTCTCTCTCTCTCCCTCCATCTGTCTATCCAGGCGTCGATTTTCATTTAGTTTCTTTCAGTTAATATGAGCTTTATTGGCATAACTGCAAATGCACACTTGTGCAGATGATAATGTAAGAATTGGATATTATCACTGGCATTAATGTAATGAAGAGAAGAGGATAAACAATACATTATAGATTTAATCAATTCATTTAAACATGAACCTTGCAGCACTGATATAGTTCTTTTTTTAGAAAAAAAAAAAAAGCTGAATGTAAAGTGGATATTTTGAATTATCCCTCTCTCTCTGCTGCTTATCCTCCATAAGCAGAGCTAAATGGTCATTTTGAGTATTTGTTGTTTGTAATTTGTTGACACTATGGAGCAGAATACCTATAAAACTGGCAAATTGCTCCACAGCCCTGACATATGGCTTTATAAAGCTTTTATGGCTGATGTGTTCCATGATTATCCGCTGCCTAGAATTATCTGCTCCTGTGAAAAAAATTTATGGGTCTTCCCCCCCTGCTAAATGCTGTGTCTCTCTGCATTAACACCCAGTCAATCAGTCTGCTGGTTGTTGATTGTCAGTTTGTTTGAATGTTTTCTGCCCTCTGCTGGTCAATATCAGGCAGTTTTGTTAGGAACATGTCAAGCTTGAGTGAAGAAACAGAGATGAGAGGATTCCTATTCAATGTTACATCCACTGACTGTCTATATATATATATATATATATATATATATATATATATATATATAAACAGTCAGGAAAACACACTAGCATATATCTAGGTAATGACACCCTAATGACCTTAACTGTGTTCACCAACAACACTAATCTAACCATTTTCAATAATAGCAATACATATTATAATGGTAATAATATGTACATATACGACTATATTCAGTATGAAAATTACATGTATGCGTATTATACAGATGCACTCAAGCACATACTTGCAAGTACATACTGCATTGAATTTATGGTGGTATCATTAGACAGCTCTTGTCTCTCTCGGCTGTTTGCGGGTGACGGTGTTATATAGAGATTGTGTTGTTCTTGTATTTTTACCCAGCAGGACACATGCCTGGCTGCTCCATACCGATTACAGCAGTTCAGTCTTCGTATTTTTCCCAGACACTTGGGACACTGGGAAATATATTTCTTTAAAATTGTACATTTTGAACAGGAGAGCAAAAACATGCTGCTCATCCTCTATACTCTATATATATATTTTAGCTAAAAATGCATTGTTTACACTTTCACCTTTCCAAACCCTGTTTTACAATTAGCCTAACAAAGTTGGTATGAGATTGAGATGACTTGGCCTTTGAATTATGTGAATATAAAATGTTATCAAGTCAGACCCCACATGATTGTGTCAAAGCAATGAGATGACCTGATGGTGATTGTGTATGTCTGCCTTCGCCAATGAAATGAGAGCTACTTTCCTGGATTCTCAGGATTATTTTCGAAATGCTACTTCTTATCCATATTTATTAATAAAACTTATATTAATAATAATGTAAGGTGTCATTTTTTAAGTGTTTGATATTAAAGATTCTGCAAAGCATATTACGGTCATGGTATTAGAGCAATTTTATTGTTGTCATAAGAATAATTTTAGACATCATTAATATATGTCTTAATATCTTAATGTTTTGAATACCAAAGTGAACAGCATTAGGATTTACTTATAAATCTTGCAATTCCTCATATTTTGTTTTGCAGATCTAGTATGTATTTTTATTTATAGAATACATCTAAATAGTGCCAGCAAACCAAAACCATAAATGTTGAGGTCCCACAGTCTGCCAACACTTTTGGAGGAGTCTCCAGGAGTCTCTCTAAGCTGTTCTATTAATCTACCAGCTGTGGATCTTGTAAAATAAATCTTTTAAAATCTGTAACTCCTGAGGAAACAAAATGAGCAATTTCATAATATTTTGATAATTCAGCTAAGGGAAAAAAAAGCATTTGTTCAATTGCTATGTGTTTCAAAATTTGTCACTTCGTTGGCTTGTTTGAGAAGTCGACGTTTGCTGTTTGTTTTGTCTTTTTTCTATCTTTTCTTTTCTATCTTGCTGCTGCTCCCACTCATAATCAGTTAAAATGGATAAGTCGTGTGACAACAGCAATAACAACTATGCCTGATCAACAAAATTATATTCTCTTATCAGTGCAGCTCAGGAAATAGTCTACGACATTCTTCCGTTGCTCTCAATTGGAGGATGATTACAGCTCTGGGTAAATGCAGGAATGTGCACAATTAACATGCTCTTTAGGAATGGAGGGAACATTACATTCTTTAAATTGTGTAACTGAAATAAAGAGACTTGCTTATACAATGCAAAGTGTGTTTTTGTCTACATGATGAATGTCGATATATCCGCTGTCTGTCAGGAGTACAAGCATAGAAGTACTTAAAGGCATGGGGACGCACATAAACTGAAACACAAGCATGCACACACACATACACACACACCCACACATATATATGATAAAGCGTGGTTGCAGTGGGCAACTGCAAAGAGAAATCTCTGTAAACAAACAGATGACAAAAAGATTGAGAGCAACCATCACAGCACTGCTCTCTAAAGGGAGCCTTTCATTTTATTGCACAATAGCAGTTGTCTCCGAAGCCCAAACAGTTTAGAAGTAATTACTAGTGTTTTCCCCAGAAGGTGATTACTTTGCCACACTTGGCAGCCATTGTCACCGGCCGGGCACCACACTCATCAGCCCTACAAAGGGGAGAAGTGCTCGATTGATGATGAGCCCTCTGTGGCTCGGAGAGAATTTAAAAGTACTTGTATGAGGCTCTTTCAGGAGATTAACTTGCAATAAGGGCTACCTGCCATGGACACATTCCCTGTATTCATGGTGCTGGCACAAAGACTTTTTTAAGAGGGGCACAGCTGCATGAAAGCAAATGGTGAATGGGGATAATAGTCACAAAAGACAACAAACCTCAAGTGTAAAGAAATAAAGTGTTTTTTAAGATGGGAGGCTTCCATTCAAAGCCAGACCATTCCTTCTTTTGACCATTGAGGATCCGGCCACTCCACCACCCAAGGCCTCAATCTAATTATTTTAGGACAAGACATGTTATGGTGCAAAGTGACAAAGAGAGAGCACTCCGGACCAAAGTGCACTTTAATTCAATCATTCTATTGGACAGATTCCCCCTTCAAATGGACGTCACACAGCAGTAGACTGGCACAATCAGGAGGCTCCTGGCAAGGCCTCAGGTTCTTTTGGCTGAGATGAATAACACAGAAATTACATGCACTTGTAGATATGAGTAAATGTATGCACAGATATGAGTAGTGTCTTATTTGCTGGCGTGTTTTGCAAAATAATAAACTGTGTGAGGAGGTGCGGGTTTATTTTTTTATCGGTAAATTGTAGAAATCTTCAAAGGCAGATTAGACCAAAGCCACAGGGGCCCAGATCCGATTCCATTCATTAAGCTCAGAGAGAGAGAGACACACAGAGAGAGAGAGACTGCATGTGTCCTTGCTTGCCTAAATGTGAAAATTGCTCATGCCATTATTTCAGATGAGAAAGTAGGAACTGAATGGATTTGCTTTAATATAACAGACATGGGATACCACATACAGAGAGACAGAGGGGGGGCCAGACTTCTTTGCTTTTGCTCACACAGTGGAAAGGCCCTGACAGGTGTGCTTTTGTGTGCGTATGTCTATGTGAGGGTGAGGCAGATTGAGTGTGTGTGTGTGTGTGTGTGTGTATGCATGAACGTGCGCTTGAGGACGTGAATAAACACAGACATAAGGTGTGTATGTGTGTGCATTTGTGAGTGTGTTAAGCCGCTCCACGTTGTGGTGCCACTCCCTGGTGAAGAGAGGGGCCTTCTCACTTCTTCTTGGTCTGGTCTTATAGTAGGCCAGGATTCAGTGCTGACCTTCATAAGACTCAGACTAACTGATCCTGAGGTCGAGAGAGAGAAAAATAAAGTGTGAGCATATATGCAGAGAAAAGCCAGTGTTAGCTATTAAAGTGCTTGATTCTTACCACCATTTCGGAGATCTTTGGATTAGTTCCAATCTGTGCAAGAAAGTCGTCAATCCCAGTTTGCATCTTGGATCTTCGGTAAGAAAATTTAAATTGCCTGCTTTTATGTTTTGAATGGTTCTGTATTTTATTCAGTTTTGTAACGCAAGAAACTATATAGAATATAACATTGGGGAAGTTGTATCTAAAATGTTTGTGTGATGCCAGGTCAAAAAATGCCTGTCTCGCCAAGCATTGCCGTATGCCAGCTCATGCCTCCTGCGAAACTTGGGCGTTTCACCTCTTTAATTTTGACATCAGTGCCATGGTCAATCAGGTGAATGACACTCAAAGGTCAGAGGTCACCTCACCTAATTTAGTGACCAGGGATCAAAGATCAGAGAATAATCCCAAAGATAACTCTTTGTTAAACGCCTATTGATAGAAATGTTAGGCATAAGTTATACGTGCGCAATTACATTTGTTCTTTATTATTAAGATGCATTGCTCAAGAAAAAGAAAAAGAAAGTTTTCAGTAAAGGTTGTCCTGTACTATAGCAGTCAGAGACTGGTGCAGTTTTATATATGGCCACTAGATGTCAGGATTTGCCTAGTTACAATGCACTACCCCCCTCGCCCCCCACCTCCTCCGCCCTTTACCAACACCTGAGGGGGAAACTTGTGAGTAGCCTACACATGGTGTGACAGCTTCCCCAGGAAGCTCGGGTGACATTTGCCTCACTTAATGACACAAGCTAATTAATCATTAGCTGTCCCAGAGGTATTGCTGTTTGAGAGGCTTTGTCGTGCCTCTCCCCAGTAGGGGGTCCCAGCCTCAACATGTTATGTATGCATAACTGCCTCATCCCACGCTGCAACATCTTAATTCTCACCCATTTAGCTACTTTGACTGAACTACACTCATTCGTTTTTCAACCCTTCATCTCGGATAAAGTATAAGCTGCTGAGAGATGGAACACCTTAATTTTTCTCAGCATCTTGCATGTAACATAGGGAGCCACGGAGTCTCTATCCCTATGTAAGATGGTGCTTGGCCAGTGTTGTACTATTCTGCAGAAGTGAGGAGGAGAGATTTTATTGATGTTTGCTTGGGCAGACAATTGGATGGGGGCTTAGATTTGCTGCATGAATGGTTTTAACCACATCACTTTATCAAGGCCCAGTGGACACTTTCACAGACGTATCAAATTAATGTATTCTAGTCATATTCCTGTCTTTTTTAAATGGTCCTTCATTGGTCTTGTTCTTTAAGCTGGTCGTGGCTAAAGTTTGGCTTACTTTTGTGTCTATCTGTGGTCAAAAGTTGGAAATGTGAGGGAAGATCACTCTCTAACTCCAAGCAGACTGAAATTTTTATTGCGGCTCTGCTTGAGTGAACCTAAGGTGATAGAACATTTGAAATTTGAGTGAATGTGTATGTGAACCCAAGCTAACAGGGCCATGTGGGTCATGAGTAATTATCTCTCATGGGGTGAAACCCTTTCTAGCTTGGCTTTGACTCCAACAAGAATGTGCGAAAAGCCTTTGCGAAATATGGAGAAAATGAAATCTGCCCCCTGTATGTGTTTCTGCCCCCTCAGCATCATTACTGCCCCCCCTACCGGGTCTCAGGCTGGTTTTGGACAGACCAAGCCTGTTCATCACATACTGGGGGCTCTAGGTGATGTGCTCAGGTTTCCCCTTCACCCACCACAGAGGAGTATGGGGTGGTGCATGTGTGGACGGGGCCATTGGGGGCACTTGCTGATGAGGGCCTAGGCTGCAGGAGGGCTTTGAAAAATGTTAGAGGTTTTGGGATGAGACTCAAGGTACCCTTGGGATACTCTGACCCCTGACACCTGCTCGCTGGCCCTTGTGCTTTGTTCTGTGACCTGAGAATGGTGCGTACTTATGGAAAGATACAACCCAGCATTCAGCTAATCCAAAACTGTGGAAATCTGGAATGCAGGTTGCAAAGGTGGGTCATCAAATGATTGCTGCACGCTTAAGCCTCCACGTATGTCCACTCTATAGTGACATTATTTCTGTTTCTGTACTGCTGTGTATTACGATATGTTTCTCTGTATTTGCACGTCACGTTTACCTTTACCCATTGCCATTTACGCTAATGGCAGCCATTATAAAACAAGGATGGGCAACATGTTCGGATGCTGTTGTCCAATCATAGTTGTAGTTCATTTTCTTGGTCTGTGCTAGGTTTGAATGCAAGTTGTAAGGTGTACATCAAATAATAATTCCTGAAGTCCTATACACACATGGTAAAATTATTCCATTTCATGGGAGCGCCTACTTATTGATATGCAAAGGAGTACCGGGTGAGGCTTTAGCGCCCCTGCTCTGCCAGGTGCCATTTAATATCACTTGGATATACACAAGATCCTTCATTTCAACTCCAATCACGGCAAGATTTCACTCTGCCACGAACAGCCATTATAATTCTGCTAGTATAGGACAAACATAGGCCCTTTTACTGCAGCAACGGCATAGAGTAAACTCGAGTTCTGATCTATAGTGGTGAGAGAGAAGTCTGTAAAACAAACACAGGTCTCTAAGTAAACCTATCCTCCAAAGATGAGCTCCATGGGGTGCATTTATATGCTATTATTGTGCTAACACTATGTCACCTTGATGAAACTCTGCATGATTTAGTTTTCTCTGTTACATTAAAAATGAGGGCTGCTAAAGACAATCTTTGTGCAAGACATCTAAGCCTTGACCTTGTGGATACAGACACCGTAGTTTCCACAGCCCTAGCAGGAGGCCTTTGGACATGACACATGAAGAGACAACAAGAACTTACTGATTAAAGAAGTATCTGCAGAACCTTTAAGATGCAAAGATGGATCTACCGCCATGTTTGCCTTCCTCTCTGTCTCGGAAAACACCGGGGCGTGTCCCTCCTGTGGGAACCCCATCTGCAGGCCTAAAGTGATGGCACCACCCTTTCCTCCACACCCATCACCATTCACTGTCAGTAAGACAAACACACACGCACATACCCATGTGCACACACGCACACATAGATTAGGGAGCAGGCTGTGCAAATGTGCCTGACAGTGGCAGCGTTTGTGCCCTGGAAAATATTCAACAATGCACACTCAACACCCGCACCATCTCAGCAGGAGGCCACAGGAAACAGATGAGGACTAGTCAGGGTTATCAGGAAAACCACAGCCTACCTATACTTGCCGTGCACTGTGCTCACACTGCCAACCTCTGGGCTTATTAACAATAAATCAACATGATTTTCTTTAGAAAGCAGTGTTCAGATTGAGCCTATTCCACGATGCTGATGGCAGAGCGAAAAAGGGGAGTGGAATCACTTGTCGCTCAGTGCGGTTTCCACCCTTCCTGATTTCTAATGAGGACAGCCAGTCCTTCTGCATCTATCAAGCTCAACGCATGAAATTACCCTCTCTGAGGCAGCGAGTGGTGGATCTGTACCAGGACCTTTAAGATAACTTATTTACTGACTTGTTTATTGTGCATCAAAGTGAAGCAAACTTTTCTGCTCACCCCCCTATTACAGTTGAAGCTTCACAGCCCTTTCATGGTGTCAGGGGCGGAGCTAAGCTTTGCATGTGATTCTCTATCTCCAGAAACCCCGCAATTACATCTGGCACAACTCTACATGAAGTAACGCTTTATAAGCCTTTGTGCATTGCGGCTTTGAAGAGCCGTGGCCTTCTATAAGTTTGCTTTTTGTCCCCCCTCCCCTAACCCCCCCATCCCCCAGCTCGGGACAGAAGACAGAATGTGATGTGTCGTCTCCCTCCCCACACAAAGCCCCAGTGCATTGGACACACCTTGGACAGCACAAAGGATGAAAAGCACGACGAGGCTTGGACACGCAGGACCACGCTGCCAAGCCCGATAAAGACGCTTCAAAAGTCGAGCAGCAAACAGTGGCCTTCTTCTCTTCTGCTCTCTTCTTTTTCTTCCCAGGGCCTTGCAGTGACAGAGAAAAAAAAAAAGAGACAGAAAGAGAGGCTGACTGAGTAAAAAGATATTTTTGTTTTCTGTGTTTTTTATTCACATGAGTCCCATGAATGCGATTTTGGGTAATGTTGTGTCTAGAGTAAAGTAGACAGTGTAAATGCGAGTGTAAACACCTAGATTAATATTTGTATGTCTGCTTTTGGTATGAGTACAGGATTAACCAAAAACATCCCAGCTTTGAAGCAGGCGGCCCATAAATAAACTCTGCTGCCCCATCCCCAATCCCCTTGTCTCTTCAGCCGTCTGATCACAGTGGCAAGCCACAGCTAGACTAAAATCTGCCATTTAAATTGGATATGGACGCCATTTTACCTCGTGTCTAAAATAAGTCACATTTGGCCTGAGTTTGGTTGTATGGCAATAATTTTCCCTCCCAGTAATTCATCTACTTTATGGGCTTAAACTTTTTGTGCATCAAAAAAGGAATGGCCAAGTTTTTTATTTTACTCTTGAATTTAATATAAGCAAGAAAGTTGCAAATGTTGCTGTACATATCTTGTTCTTCCGCTTTAATTTTTGCCGCCTTGTTAGTACACAAGATTGTCCAGACATCATAAAACATGACTTTTCACCGGTAGCTCCCTCCTCCTCCTCCTTCCTCCTGCCTGTCTCTCTCTCTCTCTCTCTCTCTCTCTCTCATTCCCTCATTGAAACAGATGGCTTTTATGCTGGGCACAATCAGGACTATTCAGCGTCAGGCAGGGCAGGCCCTCCCCACCTGCGCTCAGCCCAATCACAACCTAATGAACACATTGGGAGCAGTCTGTTCCAAATTACTCCCAGTTGGAGCCAGGGCCACAGGTAACCCCCCTTGCCATCACACTCTGCCCCTTCCCCTCCACCTCACCTCCTTCGCAACAGTCTCCCTGCCCACCCGCTCGAATTGATATTGGCTCCAGCGCTTAGACCCTCAACTCTCACTCTTAATCAAATCAAGATTCATATCTCTGTGCTGTCAGCATTCCAACACAGCTCAGAGAGTCTGCGTATGCAACGACAGGCATATAAGTTACATGTGGGGAGATATGGATTGACAGCTAAGGTGTTTATGTGTTGAAGCTGAATTAGTTCTATTTGATGTGTCTTTGAGAGCTGTTTTTCCATATATGTATAGAAATCTACACTTTTACTGTTGTCTCCCTCACCTGTACACACAAGCATCCGCACACTCATACTGCCACACACACACACACACACACACACACACACACACACACGCATACGTGTACACATATGAAGGAACATTCAAGATCCCTGAAAAAGCTGTGGTGTTAACCACATCAGGCCTATCTGTGTGTCTTATCAGCATGTTTCCACTACTTCAAAGGGCACCACTTATGCATCTGTGTTTAGATTGTTTTTCCGCTCTTTGCTTCATGCAATCTGTGTTCGCAGCACATAGCATGTACATTCATGCTTTATTCATGTATTGAAGCCGGTCAAACAGTCAAACAGTCTTTTTTTTTTTTCTTTTCCAAGGCGTAGTACACTTGTAAGTCAGGCAAGGGGCAATTGTATATCGCAGGCAGTTGACACCAGAAGTGTGCTGTAGCCAAGAGCCTCTGACATTCTGATACACCCTCCGACATCCCTAGGGACAAAAGAATGAAACCAGGGCGCCTGCCTCGTCATGTCCCATCAATTGCTATAGGACCTCAGAAACCGCAGGCCAACTACCAGCCCCCGCGTGGGTGTCCATCACTGGTTTTGACAGGAGCGCTGCCCTACTGGCTGCCCTTCTTCACTGTCCCTCTGGTCAATCTGCACCTCAATTGGCCCTGCACTGGTGGGTGATGCCTGCTCCTTCTGTCGCATGTCAAAAAGAGCCAGGAGCCACAGAGGAAGTGCAAATATCCTCTAATGGCCTTGATCCAGATGGATGCGCCCATGACAATAGGTCCCCGTGCCTGTGGTTTGGGTTTTTGTCAGTGAGAAACACAGAGGCCACCACAATAACACAGCAAAATTATGCATGCAGGCCAAGTACTATTGACATGTTAAAGAGCACAGCCAGTTGCTATGATAATTAAGTTAGCTCATTCCGAGGCAGAGAGTTCTTTTCTCTTACCATGTCTTTAAAGGCACTTCAGGCACATAAGGCTGCTTTAAGACAATGGATATAGGAGGAGAAATAATGGATTTAGTGGGTCACCATTTCTCTGCCCATTTGCTTAACATAAGGCTATACATCTCTTAGTGAATGCTGCTTGATGGAATTGCCTTTAGGGGGGTGTTTTGTGGGTTTTACATTCTATCACTCAAAAGACTGTCATTCTATGAAGTCCATATGGACATTTTACGGATAAGTTAGATTAAAGGATGGAGTATGAAATATTCAGATGACCGCTCTACTTCATGACAGTGACAAACTTCTGAATTCTCTTTGTAGAGACCTCTGGGCTTAAAACATTACTCACAAGTATGATATTACTGTGTGTAATCTCACACTTGCCATGAGTGAACACTGACCTGTTTAAGCAAGCAATAACATCAATGGCACCCCCCCCCCCCCCATTCGCTTTGCTTTTAACTGGGATGTTTGGTTACGTCAAGGGGTGTCTGATCTCCCTTTGCCTCTATAGGGTCTTACTGAGAGTGGACACTTTGTGTACAGCTGGGGCGTGTTTGGCCAGTAACGTAAAACCAGGAAGCCTTTGAAACTTAACTAAAGTGTGTTCAGGAAGAGGTTGGAAGTTCATTCTTGTTTGGAAACTCCAAAGCTTTCTCCTTGGACACACTGGGGTAGGTCAGGGACACCAGAAGCCACCTTTCTTCCTGCATCCATGCAGCTGTAGGATGAACTTAAAGTCAGTGTCCTAGTTTTTTTTCTCTTTGGGTATGTGTGTCTAGATGGTATGTCTTTCACAAAAACTCAGCCAGTACATCAAGAATAGGTCATCAAAATTATGTTCAGTGGTCAGTATCCTGTTCATTCAAACCAGATACCCACGCATGAGGTGTGTACACTTTACGACCTTCATTTTTATATTTCCTCTAAATGGTGCCAATCTGCCACAACAGACAGGCGCTGAGTGAAAAGATTTTAAAATGCGACTCTAGCACTTTCAAGGCAGGTCCTCTGTGTTAACAAGATGGTAGTTAATGGTTCTGCTTTTATGGCGGTGGTCGCATGTATAATTAAGCTGCTGTTGTATTTGTCATAAAAATCACCGGGGGTGCAGGAAATGTTGCAGGAGCCATTTTTACTTTGAGCAGTGGAAAATTAAAACCGTCAAACCTCACAATGTTGTTTTGACATCATTCCAATGTTTATGGATTTTCCTGTGTGTGGTTGAGGTTTTGGTATTAAAAAAACACTTAAGTGCCTCACCTTGTGTTTGTTGGCGGAACAAAGGTTGCAATGTTTGCACAATGTAGATTGTCACTTCTGGGAGGTCTTGCCTCTGGTGCAACTTGTTGAGAAACATGTTGCATGTCTACCTTTAATGGATGTCTGCCTGCTACCTGTATTGTTGCTGAATCATACAGTTCATGTAACAATATTTGATCCATATGTGGTACAACCAGTCATAACTCCATCAAACTAGGGGATTTGTCACACTAGCATGTCATGAGTATAATGCAAGGCCAACACTATGAAATGGACTAGAAATCCTATTGAAACCGGTTTTACAAAGCCACTCTGATAACCTCTTACCCCAGATATCAGCACAACTCGAGCAGATGCGTATCCATGCACGCAAGAAGCAAGGACATAAACAATGAACTCTAAGTAGCCTCTCCAGGATTATCTATAAGTCATGCAGTTTTTGGAAGCAGCCATCCCGCAGACTCTGCAACCATTTACAAACAATCACTCTGACAGCACAGAATTTTTCAGTAGGGTTCATCTCTACGTTTTTACAGACAACTGAAGCGGTATTAAGACTAAATCGCTTACAAGGATTACTGAAACTTAAGGTGGCAGCTTGTTGGCAGAATGTCATGCACTACAGACGTATCATAGATAAGCCTGATGTATGATTTACCTACATGGCCCCAGTGGTATCTATGGAGATGAGTTGGGGTGTCATGGGCCTGGTGTCACCTCCCCAACACCAGTTCCCTGCCATGCTGATGACTATATCTATGCTAATATGGGGATCAGTAGAAAGCTCATCTGCTTTTGCTTTATCTTATCACTCTACTTGCCCGTCTCCTTTCTTCCCTGCATCAACACATACCTGGCATGCTGAGCGCAGCCTCTTCTCCCTCTCTCCCTTTTTCTCTATGTCACATTTCTACATTTCAACTTTTGCTGTCGCAGCAACAACTTCTGTAATGCTTTTGTAAATTATCACCCACTACTACCTATTATTGTGTGCTGGACCTGCCATTGATATTACAGGAGCTCAATCAGATTTATCCACTTTCTTTCAGTTTCTGATATCCTAACAAAGTAGAGAAGCTTTAGTTGGCTCTGCGATCAGACTATCAGCAGTACAAACCAACAGACCAAACAATCAAGTCAGATATACATCCAAAAAAGTTGTCATGTCTTTCATGTCAATTTGGGGTCTGTCCAGACTGTAAATCCTGTCTTACTTAACTAACCTCCCCGCCTCGTCCCTCTTAGCCTCTTTGTCTCGATCGCGCCCTCCCTCCCTGGCATGATTATTTCTTATCATGTATTTATTTGTTTAATCCACCCCTCCCCCCACAACACTTGGCGGCCCTCTCCCTATGCACGAGCTGCCTGTCTGGCAGCGAGGCCCCCTTATCCCCCACCTCCTCCTACTTGTCCATATCCAGTCCCCATCCCATCCCCACCCAGCTTCAGCCCAGCCACAATGGACGGATGTTGCTTCCAGAGCCTAGAAGCTTCATTCGGGGGGAAGAGACCCCCACCACCTCACTTCATCTTTACATCCCTCCCACTTGCATGTGGCCACCACTAGCCAGACTCTATGCACACTATAAATAATGGATGCATTAGCATGCATGAATATCTTTTTAGAAGGGGGGTGGGAGTGCCTAATTCATTATTAATCCCCTTCAAGGAAAAATGGGCCGTGGCTCTAGTTGAGAAGGGCCCCTACTAAACCCTGCTTTTGGGACTTGTCTATGCTGTACTCCCTTTTCTCCCAATTTGGTGACCAGCTCCACCCACCTGGCTACACCCAGCCCCCTCTTTATCAAAACTCCTCCCTTTGCCCCCTCAATTCCTGCAAAAACACATCTGGAAGAGTGGGGTAATCTGTAATTTTTGGGGGGAAATGGGGGTGGGGAGGATTATGATCCCAGGCTGAACATCTCCAAAAAACAGTCTGGCTAAGTGTTGGTTGGTTGATTGGAAAAGGTGGACACTGGTCTGGTTGTACTTCCCTAACAGATGCAAAGGGCCGTCCTTTTTAGAAGGTTGGGCTGTCATAGATCTCCTGACTTTGAAGTTGCCATCAGTACCATTTGGTTGAAGACCAGGGGTTGGCTGTGGGAGGACAAAAGTAGAAGCGGGGGGTGGAAGGTGGAGTGACTAGGAGGGTGTGCTGACATAACAAATGCGTACAAACCTGGTTAGGCAGCGTTAAGTCATGTATGTGGGTGGGTTATAGGGAATTATCTGTTATTTTTAAACCTGGAACACTATATCAGGTATTGAGAACAGTAGATAAAATAAATGGGTTAGAGGTTAAGAGCATGTGTTTCAAAGAGATAAATTACTATACAGCGAATTAATAAAGCATGTGGGTTTGATTGTGTGTATGTCTTTGCATGGTGTGTGTCTATGAGCAAGACAGAATGAAGTGTGTATCTGTGAGTATTTGTGTGTGATCCTTAGTGCCCTCCCCTCAACACCACACACCCCTTATCCGCCACTAGGTTGCACTGCCTGCCTCACAGCCTCTCCTCCTGCATGCCACAGCCCTCTCACTAATCCAACCAATCATAGACCTTTACAACAGAGCCCCATGAGAGCATCCTCCTATCAAAAAATACTACATTACACACATGCATGTATACTTGTGCACTACATGCACTTCCACAGTCCTGCACATTCTGGATATCTGCCCACATTACTAACATTGATACAATGTACATAATCCTGTTTGTCTGAATCACTGTGACATATAAATATTTCTAATCCACGTAACAAAGTCAAACACAGCTTCATTGTCCTTGTATTTGTAATACAGTATGTGAAGGCCTATGTCTTTCTTCATGTTGTTCGAGTATATTTGAAAACGATGACATTGAAAAAAGAAAAGTTATGTCATGAGAAATAATAATTATAGAGCTGATTTATTTTTTCTCAGACAAAAAAAGTCGAAGAGATGTGGTTGAAAGCCCTGATGAAAGCTAGTAAGAGGACCTGGAGTTGTTTTATTATTATTATTATTATTATTGGTTTATTTATTAAATCAAACTTTTGGTTACAAGGCAAGGAATTAATTTCTCTTGCTACACTAAATCAGAATTCTTATCTTTTGTTTAAATAACTATGTAACTAAATAAGAAGTGACAATAACTACAATGTGGTAAGTGTAATCCACAACTATTACACAAAGCATAAATGTTTCGAGGTTAGATGGTAAGGTGGGAATTTGAAGGGAGTAATTTGAAGGCCGTAATAAATTTTATGACTGAAGCCAGTGTAATCTAAAATATTTTGTTAAAATATTTAGTTGCTTGAATTTCACCATTAAGAAAAATACTTTTTATACACAAATGTGTCCTTTGTAAGCCTTTGAAAGCAGTCATATCAGCAGTGAGTAGCACAACAGGCCAATTGCAGGCAAACACCGGCCTGACACCGCAGACAGAATATTCACTTTTGAATTAAACAATCTCTTGTCTTTGTAATGTTGCACTCACAGAGGAGGCTGGGTCTCCTGTCATTTTCCCCTGTGCTGCTGTCTGTCAGGCTGTGCGATGGTGGCAGGGGTTGTTTTGTTGACTCAGAGAGGAGCTGGTTTCTGGAATGTTCTCAGCTGAATGTTTGGACCTTGGGTCTTCGGCATGAGGCTGGGGGCTGGTCGTGAGCTAAAGGCACCACACTGTGCCTCTGAACTTCACTCAACCCCCTAAATTCCTCTTCCTGGGCAGGAAATTGAAATATTGTGCAGTATTGGCATCCTGATGGTCATCTATCACAGGGGCCTGCGGGGGGACGGGGGTAAGAGGAGACCCTCGGCACATCACACATGACTGCTGTGTCTGGGTTCAAAGGTAAAGAGGAGAGACCCGGGTGAAGAAAGAGGATAGCGCTCTTAGCAGGAGTCGACTATCTTCCATCACCCTTTCTGCAGATGACTTCAGTATGCCTCAGTCTCCTCACCCACAATAGAAATATGTGTCCAAAGTCCAAATAGGCCTGGGCACGTTTTACACAGGAAACCTGCCTTAAGCTTTATGAGACTTTCTTTCTCATTATTTTGATTTCAACAGGTGCTCCAGGACTTTGTGATAAACTGTAGCTTTTGGGGCACCTTCTGTGCTAGATCAGGTTGTCATCTGCTGTGATGCACAGTCAAAACAGTGATGGTGCCTTCTTCATCGTTGCATAATCTTGGCCGTAAATGCGCACCGCGTACCAGGAAATGAAACTCGCCGGCGCATCACAGGGGGGTAGGATGATGTGGATGTGACTGGTTATATAAAGTATAGGGCACAGTTGAAATGAACCAGATGGGATGATGGCTGTCATTTTAAAGACTAACGCGCTTCTTGTCTACGTCTGGATATTTCGCCTCTGCATGACCTTGTGAACTTGCCTGCCGCGTGACCTCGAAAATTCCCTCTTACGGCTCCCCGAACACCCCTCCGCATCATTGTGCTCATTTGTACAGGCTATTACCCAGGCAGGAAGTGACATCAACGGGTCCAAACTAAAAATATGTCGCAGGACGGGCTGTCTAGGATGTCCAGGACCGGTGTTTGTACAGGAGGATGCCTTGTACCGACTCTACAAAGTGATGCTCACTGAAGGATGCAGGAGAGCGCCACACAGGCGAGACACACAGACGTGCTGGAGGCTGAGTGAGTCGCCTGCTGACTTGAGTGCTTTAATTCCGTCACTTTCATTCATGCAAGTTCAAATATGGTGCCATACTTTGCCCCTCTCTGAAGCCGGTGACGCAGCGCTTAGCAGAGGCGATAAGACTTAGTGTTTGAATTAACGAATTGTGTCGGTGTCGCTTTTATGAGACGGGGTTGAGGTTTGTGGTGCGATGGAACAGAAAACACCACAGTTTTGACTTGAATGGCAAGTGCAGGAGGGAGGTGTGACTTCCGTGCAGGGTTGGTATGTGCGCTTTTGCGCATTTTGATATAATAAACTGGGCAGGTTGTTGAAAGACTGATTTGTAACGATACCACTAATAAAAACAAGCGGCTGTGTGGAAGTTTACCAAGTTGGCCGTGGATCATGTTTCTTCGTAAGCGAACTCTCAACAAATGAATGGCGTCTATTTTTATCTGTCCAGTGCGTGTGTGCGTCGTCCTCACCAGGGAGGCTCTGACAGACCCTGCCGTGCGTCCAGACGGAAAGTGCTGCAGTCACGTGGTGTCTACTATTATCCACCCTCACGGCAGGTACAGCCTACTGCTGTGTGGAGGCAGAGTGAGGGAGGCTTTTGTCTCACAATTAAAGATGGGAAAGATGTTCAGAAAAGTGCTTGAATAAAAAAAAATATAATATTGTACTACGATAATATCTACCAACCCAAACTGTGCTACAACACCTTTAAAGTCTCGGTTAAAAACTTCCAGCTTAGATGTCTCTTCACAAAAAAAGCTACCTGTCAAAAGAGAGATGGGCAGAAGGATATTATTTCTGAAGATGATGAACAGGCTGCTTGCACCACCTCACCACCTGCTGTCCTGACTGCCAGCACTTAGTCTGACATGACATGGAGAGGTCATCGTTTGCATTACAGCTAATAATTTCTTATGATCTTATAAAGACACATCTTCAACTACACCTGGCAATCAATTTCTGGCAAATTAACATAATTTCTAATGCCAGATAATAGCTCGATAGTTTCAAATAACCAGCATAAGTGTAAGAGTTGAACTGAAACATTGACACAGTCATAGGTATATTAAAATATGTTTCCACAAATGTATGGTGTTGATTGTCTTACAATACAACCCTGCTACATTTCATTGAGTGTGCATCAGTGAAAATAAACCTCTGGTTGTGCGGGCTATTAGTTGAAGTAGTGTCCAGAGCCACTTGTCCAAAATAAGTGTGTAACATAACATAACATAACATAACATAACATAACATAACATAACATAACATAACATAACATAACATAACATAACATAACATAACATGTCTTTGTGCCTGGACTCCTCTGCTTTTCACATCAATGAATTGTGCTATTGTAAGATAATAGTAAAGCTAAGTTGAAGATCTTATGCTAAAACTCGAGGACACTGAAGATCCTTAAATGGTTCTCAGCGAATCTTCCGCAATGTGAAATAATGCATGAGCTATACTGTGGGGTTGCTACTATATATGTTTTGCACGTGTATGCAGCAGCCTATGGGATTACTGGTGTATATAACTCACACTGCTGTTGCCTGCCTGTCTGGAGTGATAGCTTCATTATTCATGGTTGCGTGTAGACAGCAGTGCTTAATCTCTGGGTTGAATGGGGCAGCCTGTGACTCTGTGAGTAAACGCCCGTGCTCGGTCAGCCTTATCTGGCCCTTGTTGAGGAATTGAGGGGCACCAGAGAGAGGGAG
Source organism: Pempheris klunzingeri (assembly GCF_042242105.1). NCBI lineage: Eukaryota > Metazoa > Chordata > Actinopteri > Acropomatiformes > Pempheridae > Pempheris > Pempheris klunzingeri. The sequence goes on along the minus strand of NC_092020.1, from coordinate 17,035,886 downwards.
GACTGCTGAGCTGGCCCTCCGGGTGGCAACAGCAGCTAAACGCCCCGTCCTGTCATGGCGTTTGGGGCCACTTTGAGGCCAGTAGCAATTAGCCAGACTGGACCAGGGAGCAGTGCCATATATTCTCTGTGGTGAAAGGGTCTGGGCAGGGGGTCTATTGGCGCTCGACAGGTGCAGTGGGAGGAAGGCGTCAGGAGTTAAGGGAATCGAAACCAGAGATGAGGCCAAACGACAGCGTCTCTGGCTTTTGGGGTCAGATGCTTTCTTTCACCCCTGGAGGCTCCAAAGCACAGCGAGAGCCTCTTCCTGCCCCCAGACACTGTATCTTTGTGAACGTATGTGCATTAGTGCATGTGTGCATGGTTATCTTTGTGCGTGTACAGGCATGTGTAGTTAAATGCGTGTGTGTGTGTGTACGTGGTTTGTAGGGCTGTGCATGTGACACTGGGGCGAGAAGATCAGAGGGGCATGTTTTGAGTTGTGGTAATCATCTGTCTTACTTTATTTAACTCACAGTTGCACAAAGAACATTGGGAACACTTTTTTGTTTAAACGTCCATGTGTCCACTAGTATTACACAACACTCCATGAGGAGCTTTGATCACTCAGCTGTAACAGTGAAATCCTGCCATGATGTGTTTTGACATGTTTTTGATGCCAAAAATTGTAGCATTGATTCTGCTGTGTAATTACATCGAGGAATAATCTGGACTATTCTCCACTGTAAAGGGGGCACACATGAGTCGTTGCACTGACCGTTAGAGGGTGAAAAAGCAGTGTTGCCAACCATGTCATATTTTTTCTTTCTTCCTGGCTGTTCTGCTTGAAGTCAATAATCCTGGATACAGCCATTACAAATCCTGCTGTCTTGACTTGAGACCCCAGACAGGAGACAGGCTCTGCAACTTGGTTTCATTTAGCATTCCTCTGGGCTTTACGGGCAGGTGTTTAACATTACTGGCAGGATATTTATTGGCAACTTTAAAAGCAACCTTTTTTGCTTACCTCTCAATTAGGCACACACACATACAGTGTGTGTACTGTAGATGCAAGCACACACGTACATGGGCACAGACACGCATAGAAACACAAACAATGATGTTCCGTACATGCAACAGCCTGATTGGCAGTATGGATGTGTAATAGAGCATATTCTCACTTCTTTTTCCAACACTGTCACACACTTTATGCCTTTTGAAGCACAGATCCACATCCTTAGAATCTACCCATGACCTGTGACCATCTCTATCTCTCTGTATGCACCCTCTTACCCTCCACCCATTATGCCAGGTCAGTGTATGATGTGGGGTAGAAATAAGGTTGGAGGCACGATGGGATGTGTGGCCTGTAATTACCGAAGCTTAGCGGGGCCAGTGGCTGTGATGTGCAATTCTCGAATCAAGGTGCAGCCTGAAGACTCAGCCGGCCCCAATGCTGCCCTCTGCTTCTTGATTGGTGGCAGCTGGGTGAGCCATGTCAAGTGGCAGGCTGGGAAATGTGAAATCCCAGATAAAGCACAGAGCCCTAAAAAGCCATGAAGCTCCGGTAATGAGGAAAGTGATGGGGTTTGGGGTTTGGGCATGCTTAGCAGGCAGGCAGCAGCCAACAGTAACTCTTTCTACCTCTCCCTCTCCTTGGTGTGTCTGTATGTGAGAAAGAGACTATAGGTGAAGGTGTTTGTATATTTGACTTTTCTAATCCTGGATTTAGAAGGATCCACCAAACTCCAACAATGCAGAACTGGTGGGTAGGTCAGCACAGCTCTAGATATACCCAACCTAAATCCTCCCAGGTCACCCTCAGACATGAATCATACACCTACAGTACACCCTGCCTATGCTTCTCATGTTTTCCCAGGGCCAGATCCTTTGAAAATCATGTTAAAAGCCCTGTAACGTTCCCTACTCAAGAGCAGCAGAATAATTCCTGATATTAATGGCGGGAGTCCGATTTAGAACGATTCCGGAGCCATTGTAGCTGTTAAACACATTCCTAGTTTTGTGGAGGCCATTATTCCTGCTTCTTAATCACCCCCTCGGCTTTTATAACCTCGCCAAGCCTTGGTGTGTGGCTGGGGGGGAACCACATGTGGGCAGAGACTAGGAAATAACGGCACTGCCAGGCCCTCCCCTTATCTAAACTAACCACCGCTAAAAACGCACATACCACCAACGCATATATCATCTCTTTTTAAGTATTTCAAATAAATATTTTCCTAATACCAAATTCCATGGATGTAATTTTTTGAATGTTATCATAGAAATTTATGTTTTAGATAGTTCCTTGCTGCGTTTGCCAGAATTGTCACTATTTTTCTTAATGTCAACAAATACTTTGAAAAGACCAAAACCTGCAACATGTTGAGTCCATCTCTCTGTCTCTCAGCCTCCATTTCTGCTGAAGACATAAATCTTTAAACACAAATTACAAATATATAGTTCTACTTCTGAAAAAAACGCTAAGACATTTCCTAAAACATCTGAGCATTGTAGTTTTCAACAAATGTTACTAAAACAGGAGGAAACTGTGCATTTGTTGGGGACTATTTTCAGCCACAATTAAATACACATTTGATGCTCTTTTGATTGTTTACAACAGTTGAATGGTGTATGTTGGACTGCAGTGCACTTACAGTGCTCATGTTTGGTAATCATGGACCATGTAACCAAGTGCAAGGCTGTGGTTCATTGATGTGTTTTTAGTGATTAAGCTCTATGACACAGAGGAATAAGACATAACAGTAAAGCTTTTGTCCTTTGATTTTTGTGCCAAAGCAGTTACATTGTAGTTTAAGCAAAACTGATGAATTTGCAGCAGCAGACTTGACAGGGTGATAGATGGAGCAATGTAGCACTCACTGTTTCACTGTGTCCATCCATACCTCTCTGCTAATCAGCTCTCAGGTTTGTAGAGAGCTACAGAGAAGATGAAGGGATGTGATTCGACTGCTCAATTTGTTTTTTGTTACGAACCTTCTATTTAATGCAGCTTGCCTTTAGCCTCTAGCTTGCAGTTGACAGTACGTGTGAAGTGCCGTGTCTGGCTGATGGTTAAGTTACTTTTAACTGAAACACCTGGGTGCTGAGACACCAAACAGACCCAGTTTACTGTGATGGGTGACACGCTGTCACACCAGGCTTGATGGCATAATTTACCCAGGTCACAGCCATGCATACTGTTTAGCAGGGTGGGAATAGGTTTGGGGGTGCATAGAGACTCGTTGCTTGTTTACCCTGTGCCTGGTGACCCCCTGCCAGCAGCTACATCAATTATCACCTTGGAGGAATGTGGGACCCTTGTGTTAAATTCCCTTTGACCTCCCTGTTGGAGGAGGTCAGGAGGTGGGCGCTCTCTCCAGGGGGGCATGCAGCTAGTGGGTGCAGGGTGAGTACTGTGTGTGTTTATGTGCGTGGTGGTCCAGAGAGATCCCCTAGATCTCCATCAGATCAGACCCCCAACACAGTAAACAAGATTTGCATGTAGTGTTTACAATGTAAATTGGTTTCTAAAGATTTCAATTTTACTTAGGGAAACACCAGTGGTGGTCTTGGAGCATACATGAGACAGAGGTTTCATGTATGATAGAGGGTTCTAGAAAACGCAGAAAGTTGTTGTTAACTCTTAAATTTCGCCTCGCAACTTAAGAGTATTATGTGAAAAAACTGTTGTTTGATGCTTTAGTAAATTAGCCCAACTGCTGGCACACTTTGAAGACCTCAGCATTTGTGATTTTAATGTGTTTGTTTGTCTCAATCTGTTTTTAGTGCACAAGTGTAAATCCCAACTTTACAAGTCAGTGTAGTGCACCATAAAGGGTAGCTGTTAATGTACACGTGTGTAAGTGAGCAGGAGTAGGCGAAAAAAGAAAGGGAGAGAGAGGTTTAGACATGAGAGATGTATTATGTGTGATGGTCTTCACTTTAGAGGTGAATCAGATGTGAACATGTGACATGTTTGGGCACAGGCATGTACACACACATCTTTTTTTCCCTCTTCCATCTCCCTGTGCCCCATATCAAATGTCTTCATGAGTGTGAAGAAAGTCGTTGGGAAATAGTATCATATGTGCTGTAGGGTGTGAAGATACCATGGAAATCGATTGCGTATGGAATCACTATTTTTTGACCATGATTGATGCTCCGAGCTTATGCATTTTTATCTTCTCTTTTACAGGCTCTCTATCATGGCTGTCTGCAGAATGTGGTGCTGTCTGCTATCCAGTTATGGTTGAGGTAAGATACCAAAATCATGAGCTTGTCTGCTGCTCTGTCTGCTTTAGATGACAGTGTTGACATAATATATTGGTACAATGTCTTGTGTGATATATTGCTGAAGGTAAACTTGTGTGTTGTAATAGCTTCAAAGTCAGCGGGGGAAGTTCAGTGTCTTCCTCAAATATCTCATTGATTTGTACCTCAGTTTCCCCAGGACAAGCAACTGTGGTCTGTCCTTAGTAGTCTGCGTTAAGCTGTGCATTGATTAACTCCTTCTTGAAGTCAGCCACCCCTGAAATGTGAGGGCCTTTACACGTTGTGACAAACCAAAGTATCCCTGCAGTGTCATCAGATCACCTCGCCACTTTCAATTAGTGGTCATCTCGGACCCTTTTTCGCCTTGTTGACAGGGCAGAAAAGCTGCAGCAGGCCAGCCCAGTGGCCCAGCCCTGTCCCAAAGATCCAACACTCTCATCATTTATTTATCCACACACAGGCAGACAAAACAACACACACCCATCCTTTACCAGGACCAACAGCTGTCAGCTACAAGACAGTATAGCACAGATGGGGTGGGGTAAGGTGGAAAAGGGAGGGACCAGCTCAGCAAACACACACTCTCCCACACAACACACAACCGGCACATCATCTACACCTTCTTGTCAGTAGTTGAACTTCTACAGTGTTGTCATGGCGACGTAATTTTATCCTTCATAGGGGCTGTTCTTCTCTGTTTCAAATTGCACTGTAATGTTGGAGGTGGCTGGAAGTAAAGAGAGAGAGAGGGGGGGTGCAGGGTGCACTTGACTGTACTCTGATAACGAATTCTATGAGGAGACGGCTATGATGTACTGAACTTGAGAAAGCCTTTTGATCTCAGTTTGTATGCTAATGAATCTAGTCTTATGTATGCATTGTAAAGCAACTCTTTCCCTTTGTTTATTTAGATGGCTTTATGTGGAGCCTTTATCCTTCAGACATTATTGTGTCATTTGCATTACCCTCATTCCAAAGATAACTGCAGCGGTTGCAAGGTTTCCTTTTATTTGCCCGTGTTGTGTGTGCAGGGGCAGACACAGCCAAACCCCTAACTGTGGGTTTTTGTCTGTTTGATAGCCTGACTGTAAGTAAGCCCCCTCTCTCTCTCTTTGCAGACTTCTGTCTCCCTCAGCACACTCGCTGCCGCAGCACTCATCCACGAGCAACACACTCATTCACACGCGCTTTCGCATGACTACACAAATGCACAAACAGGACTTTAGCCTTGACTGGCTCACGCACACAAAACACACTCGCTTACTCACTCAGGAATTATCGTGGTAGTAAAACTAGAGAGGAAGAGTGAGGGAGACGACGAGAGAGGAAGAGGGACTTTGACGGGGGAAGCAGAGGGAGGGAAAAGGAGAGCGTTTGCCCCTGCAGAAGTATTTTATCCCCAAGCGCTTTTTAAACGCTGCCATGTCCGTGACCCAGTCGTGAGGACAAGCCATTGTTCTCTCCTGTAGCTGCAAGGCCAATGAAAGAAATTAAAAGTTGCAGTAGCAAGGGAAAATACACATTTTTATATGTCGTATGTTTATAGTCTATTCTACAGACACATTTTGAACTAACATGAATAAAATTAGAGGCTTGTTCGCAGGTGTGCAATGTTCCTGTTATTTTAGTGGCTGTTTAAAAGCTGTACAGCTCAGCAGCTTACTCATGTTGTGCTAGGAAGGCTGTGGCAGACGTGTTCTGGAGTGTGTTGTTCTGTTGCTCCCACTTTTTTTTCACTCTCTGTCTGTACTTCCCCTACTCTGGCTGTGTGTGCGCGTGTGTGTGTGTGCGTGTGTGTGTGTGTGCGTGTGTGTGTATGTGTGTGTGTTCTCTCTGGTCCGCTGCTTTGGCACAAAAAGGAAGACCAGGCCGCCCCATTCTTTGTTTTGCTTCTTGTAGGAAACTAGCAGCAAATTGTGGCTCAATGAGGCGTTGCTGTTTTGTATGGTCTGATAAAGTGCAAACGAAACCGTCTGGGCTGCACTGGCCTGCTGCACTGTTTTCCATTGTAGCTATGAATGTAGGTCTGTGTGATGCTTGGTTAGTGTTGAACATTAGGTGATGGGAGGGGGGGGCTGCTGGGGGTAGGCACCATTCACACAGTTTTAAGATGTCACCCAGTGTTTGGAGCTGCTGTCCGCTGTGTTTAATTGTGATGAGGGATGATTAGAGCTCTGCTTAAGACTGGAGGAGAGTTTTCTGTCTTGCTTGCTTTCAAGGGTTTCAAAATCCCAATATTGTAGAGTTCTCAGATAGCGCCAACATGACACACTTGTCAAAGTGATCTGAGCAGGGCATATGTGTGTGGGTGTATTGATGTGGATACGGGAAATAGCCCAGTTTTTACTTCAATGCATTCATCCAACACCTGCAGTAACTACTTACGTTGGAAATGAAGGGGGTGACTCACTAAATATGCAATGATTTCATGATGATTTTGTTCTCCTAGAATTCGAGTAAGCCAGGCTCGAAGCAAACAACTACTTGAACATCATATTAAGAGTTTGTTGGTTCAAGGATTGAAGCTTTGCCAAGAAGTGAAGTATAGAAATATTATTAAATAATTTGTTCTTTTTAAGAAAAATGTTGTGCATTTGATTACACATACTTCTACTGAACTTGTTGTTGAGTGTGAATTTGTGCTTTTTTTTTTAAATATAGAAAATGTACAATGTATTTAAGAGGGGCAGCCTTTGGATTTTGCACTTTGCTTTGATTTGTTCCATGGCTTGATTTAACATTTTTAACATCAATCAGATTTACAAAGAACAAAATGCTGTGAAGATCTACGGATCAAGTTCATGAAGTCAAGAAAAAAATAAACACAAGGCTTGGGAGATAAAGAAGAAGGGTCTTGGGTGTGCCATGGCCTTTGTCTAAAGCGGTTATGGGGCCCAAATGGGCGTTCTGCTCTCCAGAGGCTGTTGGGGTAATTATCTGCCAGGGTGCACGTGTGAGACCGTGTGCCAGAGCCAGCATGTTTCTGTGCTCATGTCTGCGAAGTGCACATGGGATTGTAGCGATGGATGTTTCTGAGCATCCTGTCCCGTGTCCTGCTGCTGTGGCTCCAAACAGGATGAAATGTATATCCACTCGACCCTATATTCTTCTTCACGCTTGTGTGATATATATGTGCCCCCAAACACACACATGCATACACACACACCTTTTATGTCCATCTTTTCCTTACACCCCACATTTGAGAAAGGGGGTCTGGGAGTCTCAGAGGAGGAGCGTGGCTGGGGGAAGAGGCTGAGGAGCCATCTTTGACATGGGGCCCGGCAGCACAAAGCCCCATTCCCTGCTCTTCCATGTGGAAAATGGCAGGAGGGCAAGAGGAGGGGAAGGGGGGAAAAAGTGGAGGAAAGAGGAGGAGGAAGACAATTAGTGGGATCTTCTAATCACCAGGGCAACACTCATTTAATTGACATGTGAAATTTGAATTCATCTAAGAAGTCGATAAGCAGTACGACAATGGACCAGTCATCTAAGGTTTGCTGATGGAGGCCAAGGAGGGGAAGTGACAGCTGAGGGCCGAGGCCAAGGTCTTTGTTAGATGTAGCAGTGTTGTTGGGTGAGAAGGTTGTCCACAAGGAGATTATAAACAATTGTACCTTTGACCCTTTTGACTAAGTAACTCCACAGCTGCACCACACCACACCACACACCACAGGCACACATCGTAGCAGAGGCTGTCTATGTGTTTGTTTATGTTCTCTTTTTATTTTCAGCAGAAGGCTGAGTGAGTAAACAACTATTTTTTATACCACAATAAACCTGACCCTGATAATTCCAGTGCCTTGGATGAGGAAAAACACAAAAGGCGGTGGGCAGGGTAAAAAAAACTGCAATCTGTCCATACCTGCTTTTACAGAAATCAATAAGCTATTTAAGGTCATCAGAAGCAGCATCACTGTCATCCAGCTGCTCCGGGAAGTGAAAACACACAACAGTCACTGGCACCTCAAGAGATGAGTTGGAAAAGATGCAAACCTTTACTCACAGCTCATCTAGTCAGAATATTATATATTATTGCTAGTAGGTACTTAAACTGTGAAATTTGGATCACTTTGCAGAATGGTACACACAGCGTGTAACACATTTTCTCACAAATCCACATTTTTGGGAACAATTTTTATCCAATGTGTCAACAAGGCACTGATGGGCAGTCCAGACCCTAATATCTTGATAAATATCAAATGGATTGCCATGAAATTTGATACAGACATTTATGTTCACCACAGGACACAATAGTGAGGAATAGTGAGGCCCTGACATTTTATTCAGAGCCACACTCTGGTCTAAAGTTTCATTTTCATTGTGTTACTACCTCACTGACCTGCTCCACCGCCACACTCCTTCCTGTAGCCTTCGCTCCTCTGATGCAAACCTCCTGTCTCCACCACTCAGGACCAAACACCGGACTTATGGTGACAGAGCCTTTTCCATTGCTGCCCCCTCCATCTGGAACTCTCTCCCCAAACACATTTAGAGACTGCACCGATCCCTCCTTGTTCAAAAAACGTACCTACCTACTTTCAACGTATAATTTAATGTGTTGTCACGCTTTTAACTTGTATTTTTAACCTTTTTCTTTCTTTGAATTTCTAGAAAAATACTACTTAAATAAATGTATTATTATTATCATTAATTCTTTGGTTTATGACCAAATATCTACTATCAGCCTCAGTTATACTTATTTTTGTATTTAAACACTGATATGCAAATATAAACATGCTGAAAAGCTAAACTGATATGAATATTTTAAACATGACCGTGTAAGCACAGTCATTGTGAGTATGTTGCCATGTAGAAAAGATGCAAGTCATTCTGATTTCAATATTCCCAGTGCATTTCAAGTGACACAACTACAGGAGTAAGATATTTTTAAGAAAAGGCCCTTTAAGAAAGGGCCTCCTACTTCAGGAAATACCAATTGTCAAATCAACTAACTTACAACCGTTTGATTTATCTGTTTCTCAATAGATGAATATGATAAGTTAATAGTCACCCAAATTGCACTCAACATGTAGATTAAAAAATGGTAATTGGACCACAAACTAATCAAAAACTTTCTCAAAAAACATTTCAACCCCCCCTCCAACTATATCACGCTTGGTACATTCCCCCAGGTTTGCCTCCATAAAATGAGTCCAAATCAGTTGGTTCAGGTTTGGTACTATGTGGACCTAAAACAACATGGTCAAGTGAAGCTAGAGAAGAGGTAAGAAAATCAGGCCTGATAACTAAATAAAGAAGTTGTCTGACTTTTCCAGTCAAACAGACAAATGTTTGACACTGTGCAAACACATCCAATAACAAACACTACTAGCACAGGCCTCATATACTCAGGTTCAGTGCCCATTCCCAATAGCATGCTGTCTGAACACTTGAATATCTCGTAGATGACATGAAATGTTTGTGTGGTGGGCAAGTACAGTGTGTTTCTTTCTCAGATTAGAAGGCAGGAGGTGAAAGTGTAGGAAAAAAAGGAACATTTTTTTGTAGTTGTGGCCACCATTCCTGGTGCGAAGTATAGCCAAATTTATTTAGTTGACAGAACAAAGGTGAAACCGTCCACATTGTTTGTCTGCAGTGTACACGCAGACTTCTCAGTTCAACTTTGACCAATTGTACTACCACCCAGTTTTCCTGTGAAAGGGATTAACAGCATTTTGTTTTTGCTCACTTTCAGATTTTGTAGATCCGTGCTGCAGATGGGCCTACCCAAAATATTGCTTTATTTACATCCTAATTTGGAGAAATGTCTGGTCAGTTTTCACTTTGATAAGTAGAAGACTAAAACCCTGTCAGCCCAAAGCTGTCCTTACTTTCTTATATGGTTTTATTTCAACACGGATCTGATATTAGAGACGCACAGCGTGTATACATAGACACAGTTCATACCAAACACTTGAAGTATTACATTCGCCCAGCTTTTATACAGTCTGTCCCACGGCACATAAAATCAACTATAATCATGCCACTAGGGAGAAAATAGACTCTTTATCTCTGGACACCCAGACTCTGCTCACATAAAGTATGGCTCTGAGGCCTCTCAGGTTACCCAACCATGGCAATGCATAAATCATACATTTCCTTAATATCCATAAAGGTTTATTACACATCTTGTCTCTTGTCACTCTTGATGTATTTCCACATCTCATTACTTTGGGAAATATAATATTATCCTAACTAATAAAAATCATGGTCCAATATATGCAATGAAGACCAAAGCTGTAAAAAATAATTTATGGTTTTGTCTGGATATTGTCCTTAATATCAAACACCGATTGTCTTCCTGCAGCCTCCCTGTCTGGCTGGCATGTGCAGCTCTGGATAGCACCGCACCGGCTCTCTGTACCACTGGTGAGTCCTGTCCACACTCTAAACAGATCACATTAAGGGTTCCAGTTTCCCTCGTTTCCCCACAGACGCTGCTCATCTGCCTATTCTGTAACATATATCTCTTAATCTTTGATTTGGAATTGTTGAATGACCTCTACATCACTACAGCTTACTTTCCAAATGTACTTGTGTGTTTTGGATTTATCACTCTGCAAACAGTAGTTCCTTTGTCGGAGGTGACTTTGTAGAAGTGGCAGAGTCAGAGGCGACTCAGGGTCCTTCCAAGTCTTTCAGCCAGACTGTAATCCTCTTCCTTTATCTCTCTCGCTGATCTGGGCCAAATCGCTGTGTGTGAGAATGATTCAATGAGTGCCTGCTTTTCCGTGGCTCCCAGTCACGTTTTCTCTCTCGTTCTCTAATTCTCACTTGTATGTCTGTTGTTCTGGTGTCTTGCAGAGTGACCTGCACTCTTTAAACACCTCTCTGTTTTGTGTGTGGGCAACAATAATCGCTGTTATGCTGCTCTCTTTTTATGATAGAAGATCATCTCTCTCTCTCTCACACACACACACACACACAGACGCCTCCTTGCACGACACACCAGACAGGCAACTTGGATTATGTCCAAGAACCACAGCTGGATTGATGGGTGTGTATGTGTGTACACTAGATATTTGTGTGTTTTTCGTGATGGGGTTGAGGAGTAGGCTGCATCTGGGGCATCTGATTGGCCCACTGGCACGGGAGCCAGGCAAGATAGCTGATGATTGGGTAGATGTATGGAGACTAGCGTGCAGGTTTCTGTGGTCCGTGTAGCTTTGCCTCCCAGAGTGCTCACCAGTAGCCCCACATATTGAATGTATTACAGATTAGAGCCAATGTCGCTGTGTGCGCATTCGTGTGTGTGTGTGTGTGTGTGTCTGCGTGCTGGTTTGTGTCTACACTACTCATCTGTGCAAGAGCACTTTTATCCTCCATGAACAAATCTGCAGTGTCTCTGTTCACCGAGGTGATCATGAAATGTATTTGCCTCTCCCAGAGTAATCATTAATTATTAACGGCAGATTTGACTTGGCATTCCAGATCGATGCAGTAGCTGCCCATCATTAGACGATTAAGACTGTTCTTAAATAGATTTTCAAACAATCAAAATGTGAATTTATTGAAAATGCCTTATGAAAGCAGTAGGCAATCACTACATGGTTTTCTGCAGAGTATGCAAGCCCATCCAGCTCAAAGAGAGATGTACTAACACAAATTTTCAACATCATGGTTGCCAAATCAGCTGGGAAACCAGCCTGAATCTGGTCAAGGGTCATAATATCTTAAGCTAACTTCTATTTACTGCTGTTTATGTGTTGTCGGTGTTGTTGTTTTTATCTGCGGCTGTTCTCATGAAGTACTCCTTTGATTGAATTATATATCAAAGTGTAGGGATATTTCATACTTTTATCAAATGAAATCCCATTTTACCTTCACCACCATCAAAGCGTCTCAAAATCACTGTGAAACATAAAGTCAAATCATTAAAGCCCCAATCCACAATCTGTATAAACAGTGCCTCTCCAACTGCACGGTGGATGAGTCTAAGTGGTTGATTTCAGATCTGGACTTTTAAAGAAAAAAGTTTGGCTTCATCCTTGATAGTGGGACAAAAAATTTTAATCTGATATGAGATCACCATCAGAATGGAGTTGTTTAGTTTAGTGCCATCAGGAGTTAACTATTCCCTTCTGTTCTCACCTTCTGTGACCTTTCGACAACAGAGGAGAAGAAAAATAAAGGCCAAGAATGGAACAGATGAGAGGGAAAAGTAAGTATAGCACACAGAGAGGATAGAAGTGAGACGTGAGGACTGCTGAAAACAGTAGCTTACAGTCCTCTCCGTGGCAGGATCTGGCCTATTAGAGGTCTTAACTCTGTCATTACACTTGTCAGCACCATCCACTGTAATTGATGCAAGTGCAGGGCTAAACCACAGAGGCTTACCATGCATCAGACACACACATGCACTAAACAATACGCAAAATGTGACCATGCACGCACCCATACTGCCCATATGGACACGCAGAAACAGAATAACAGACACACATACATATTCACACACAAAAACAGTCTCACCATCAGCACGGCTGCACATGCCACACGGTAGGAGACACACACACACACGCACACACACATACACAAGCACTGCTTATTGAAAACATGGCAGCACTGTCAACCCCCAGACGGCTCTTCTCTGTCCACCTGTCAAAAAAAAAAGAGAGGAAAATTCACCTGGCTGGTATCTCAATCTTCTTCGGCGCTTAGCTTAGCTTAGACCAACCATCTGGCTCAGCAGCTCTGCTTTCCTCCCTCCCTCTTTACCAACTCTCACTCTCTCTTAGTCTTTTTAAAGCATGTCAGCACTTACGCGGCGCAGTGGTCTCAGTAAGGCTGCTAACGTGGCTAAGTGTCCCTGGGCCTCTTAGTTAGTGGGTGCCGTCTTTCTTAATGTGTGTGTGTGTGTGTGTGTGTGTGTGTATGTGTGTGTGTGTGTGTGTGTGTGTGTGTGTGTGTGTGCGCGCTTCACAGATGGCAACGGGAGGGGAGGGGGAGTTGGAGGGGGTGATGGAGAGAGCTGTCTGAGGCTCCGGCAGCTCTCGTGTCTCTCAGGCAAGGCGGTCTGTCTGCGGGCATCTGCACTGGCAGCCCCCGCACGCCTCCACCCTTTTCCCGTCCACCGTCACCACGGCCTCCTCACCATCCAGCGCCGCAGTTTGGCAGTCACCCACGGTGCAGAACAGTCCCTAAAAAGATGATTCCCCTTGACCTCAGATGTGTCACTTCACCGCCAAACTTCTCTGTTTGCCCCGGTGGATGATTATTTTGATAAATGATAGAGGTGTTTAGCACATTATGGTTACGCTGGGAGAAGAGCAGGCTGTGACTGAGGCTAAAAGTTGGTCAGGGAGGAGCATCTGTGTGCGTGCGTGCATGTGAACATCTGCATATGTGTGTGCGTACATGGACGCATATGTGCTGTGCTGTGTTGTGTCTGCTTGGTTGTTGGAGATTGATAGTCTTTGATTCAGAGCTGGTCTCTGGGTTTGTGTTGGGCTGCAATACTTTGAAGATGATTAGATGAGCTGTGTTTGTAGTGTACCCTGTACAACTGCTTCATTCTTTCTTCTGCTGGCTTATTGATCACAGCGCAGCGAGTCGCAATATTATATTTAACGACACGGCTCCTCGCTATAGGCAGATAGGTCAAGATACTTTTTTCTTCTTACTTTTTTCTTTGAACCTGTAGTTTTAAGTATCTCTCACATTCCCTCTGCGTTTTCGCTTCTTCTGATTTGTCAGGCACAAAAGAAGATGCTTCGTGTGGAATTTTCTACAGGAATCTAATGTAATATTTAGCTTCTTTTTTTTTTTTGTAGTTTGAAATCGACAGTTAAGCCAGAGCACATGGTATAGTTCTTTAAAATTGTGTGCAAGGTAGACCTCTTTGCTTCCAGGTAGCTCTTGCAGTCTCTCTTGCACAAAGACAAGAAAGAACTTTGCCTTTAATCCATTGCAATGGTTACGTGCTTCACTGACTGCAAAAACTACAGCAGTTAACAGGCAGCAACTTTAGATTCTGACAGGATTTCTGAAAACATTCAAACATACAGTGCACAATTAAGCAAATGCACAATAATTTATGCAACCATTCTCTTTGTGTAACCCAGTTCTGATTAGCTTAGACACTGCAGCAGCACAGCGTACGGGCCGGCACAGTTGACACATCTGTTCCTGAGAATTTCATGGAGGTTTGGGCGCTGGAGGTGTTGGTATGCACTGATTAGCGCAAGGCTGTCTTTACCCAACCACCAGGTTTCCTACTGGGCTTCCATAAACTGTTTACTAAGGAGTCTGTTGCCATGGTTTTCAGCCATGTTCCAATCAGTCTTTTTTTTGACCACTCAGCTTTATTTATTCCTTAAAAAGCCCATGCCTTCTGCATCAACCAACTGTTGTTCTCCTCAGACCAATTGTTCTAAATCATGTATATACTGAATTTCATTTATCTGCAGCATAGAGGGTTTGGATGATGATTTGAGCCTGATTGGATGAGCTTTGGAGAGAGTCGTTACAAGCTGACACCTTGGCTCATGGATGGTTTTGAAACAGAGGCTTTTATGAGAGAAGGAGCTCACTGTCATAATAACCTAATAACACTGCTCTCTGTGTGTGTGTGTGTGTGTGTGTGCTCTGGGGCTCTAGGTAGAAACACATGCTTGCCATACTTTTTGATCTCCTTTGAAAATGCTATTTTCCCAAAAGAAAGTGGGCAAGATACGATAAAAGCAAGATAAGGCAACCAAAATTGTCTTTACTCTGTCCTTTCTCTTGAATTCCGTCCTCCTTTCATTTCCCCTGTCTCGCTGTGTAATGAGGGGAAACTTTCATTAATCCGACAAAGCTAAAGCAGCAGACATGAAGCAGCTCCCGGAGGTCAGGTCACACCTGAGGAGTGTACTGATGCTAAGTGTGTCAGTAAGGTCAGGGGTTTGTCTTCCTATAGGCTGTAGGCTGCATCTTTAGTGTTTAATAGCCTTGTAAGCTGTTTATTTCGACCCTTTGCACCTCTCTTAACAGGAAGCCGTATCCCTCAATTGGATTACAGCTAATTAAATACTACACACGTGTAGAGTCAACAGACAAAGGTGTCATGCACCCTTGTCCTCTGCTTTTGTCATACCAATCCTCCAGAGGAGCAAAGTTACAGCTCTACTTTGAGTTGCTCTTTTAACTTAAACCTTCTGCTCGAGTGTTATGAATTTTTAAACATCCACTCCATTTTTACTTGGAATCTCTCCGCTGTTATATCTTTATCTCTATTATTTTTCTTTGTTTTATGAACAGATTTCTGTGAAGATTGGTGAACAGATTGGTGAATAGTCTACTTGGGGAACAAAGTCTCACTATGTAGCAGGGTCATGAATGTTAAAGGAATAGTTGAACATTTTGAGAAATGCACTTGCTTTTTTTTTGTTGCAGAGTTAGAGTTAGATAAGAGGATCCTGGCAACCTCTAAGATGATAATACTCCAGGGAGTCATTTCAATCGGTAGTTGATGTATATAAAATAACATATTACATTAATTATTCAATATTTATTCCAGCACTCTTGCGCTCCATGCGCTATGGAATTCTTGTTTACAATTTGCAACATTTTAGCTTGTAAAGTGTATTGGCATTATATGTTGTTGTTCATTGTTACTTTTTATTTTAGTTATCTATTTGTACACTATAATTGAATGTTTTTTTTACCTATCTTTTTTCAGCTTTGTTGTCCTTGTTTTTAGTTCTTTGTCAGTTTCTATCTGTCTTGCTGAACAATACTCTTGGAACGGTGTGTAAGAACATTTTAGAACAAAAATTAATAAGAATAATTAAAAAAACAAAAAAACAGTAAAATTCCTTTGTTTGTATGCACATACTCGGCCAATAAAGCTGGTTAGGATTCTAACTCTTGGCAAAAAAGTGAGTAACTGTGTTTCCAAAAATGTTGAAACACTCCTGTAATCTAGATTTATATGGAAGGAATAATGTCTTTGGGTAATAGTTGATTGATAATGATTGCCTGACAGTCATTCTACTCTTTGACCTTCTCCTGACCTATAAAGCATCTAATTTCATTATTTGGGTTTATCAGGTTATTTCAGTAATCACCTGAATCCAAGTATTTTTAGTTTTTATCAGTCTGCCTCCACTCTTCTCAGCCCCCACCTTCCAAACCAGCCCTTCATTTGCCAGTTTGTCGGCTCTGTGGTGACACAAGGTGACGTGTGACTGTTTGCAGAGTGTAAAGATAATCATTGGGCAATTAATGGGCACCAAAAGGGAACCATTAGCAAAGTGTTACCTTGTGATACCTGCTTGGTATATGATGAGAGCTTTGAGGGGGAGAATTCTAAAGAAAAACAAACTTGGAATTTAAATTGCACCATGCAAATGCAATGAATTGAGACATAAAGTTCATTGGTGTGGTGTGTTTGTTTGACTGTATGACTGACGAGTGAATTTATCTGCTGAATGAGAGCAGCTGTAGAGGTTTATTTAAACTTTGGTGCCAGCTGTTGCACTGCTCTGACCGTTTGTCTTACAGTTGGGTAATCAAAATTGACAAGATCAAATGTATGATACTTAAGGCTAAAATGCATAGTATGTTGGCACAATGACATGCAATTGCTTCTTGCTGTGCTTTTCTGAAAAAAAAAAAAAACCATTCTCTCTACCAGCTTCCCTTCAGCTCACTTGCTGGTTTTTTTCATTCCGATAACATCCCTGTCGCATTATTATCAGTCAGCTAATGTGTGTGTTCACTGTTTCAGATCCTACTTCTACCACTCTGGGAAAAAAAGAGCATAAAATAAAAAGAAAGAAGTGAAATGATGGATTTCACAGTCTTTTTTCCCCTTGCAACAGGCAGCTGCCACTCCTTGATCTTTGCCCTCCAGTGTGATAACATAGTTGCAGTGGTTGTTATTGCTGGTTTGAATGTTCTAGAAAAAATAACAATTTTGTCTGAATGGATGGAAGTGAGTGACAGTGGGATCCAGTAATCACTGAGGCACAGCACTCAACACAAGAACTTCAAGGATGCTAGAACCTTAAAGAGTCTTATCATCCTTCCCAAAGCCCCCCAGTTGGATTCAGGACTTGCCTAGAACCATACACACACACACACACACACACGTGGTCATGTGATTCTACAAACCTCCTCACACACATGCAGACGCACACTCTCACAGACAAAGCCTTTGGAAAAACTCAAGAGAGTTGTTGTCTTTGTTAAGTCTCAATCTTTTTATTTCTATTACTGTTTCAGTATAGTGCTCTTGTGTGTGTGCATGCATGCATGTGTGTGTGTGTTTATATTCTTCTGTAATCAAAGGCATCTGTTTTATGTTACTACTGCCCTACATATCGTAGTTGGGGTAGAGACCCATCAAGGGGAATGTTCTAATTAACGATGCTGCCATTCTTGCTGACACCTCTGTCTCTGGCACTATCTCTTCAACTTACAGCAACCTCAACTCAAAAGTATCCACTCAACGGGGGATACCGGAAACACACACACACACACACACACACACAAGGTTGTGCGTATTCTTTTCTGCAAGGAATATCTGGAGCACTGATAGACAGGAGTCATTTTGCTGCAAATAGGACAGTAAGGGGGGAGAGAAATGCAGGCAGGCAGGTTGCCATGAAGGGGAAATACACACAGATGGCCTGACAGACTGACAGAGGATGAGAAAAAAGTAGACTGACAAAGACAGACACAAAGACACATACGTACAGGATGTATATGTGTGCAGATACCTGCACAAACATGAGAGCACATCTGTTTGCTGTAATGAATTTACACATGATTTTGGATTCAGGTGTGTACACTTGAAGATTAGACCTGTACACTGGCTTCTTTTTTTTTTTTAAACCTATCTAAATACTATCATCCATTTCTGATATGACGATCATGGTCATGATCTGTATGTTTGTGAAATTTTAAATTAGCTTCTCTGAATCAATTCATTCATCAACATTCACCCGCTTCCAGTTTCTCAGAAGTGAGAATTTGCTACTTTTTGCTCTTTAATGTCATTGTAAATGGAATATTTTTGCATTTTGGACTGTTAGTGAGACAAAACAAGAAATCTGTCAGCCAGGGCTCTGGGTATTTTTCAGTGGGAGTTTTTTTCCACAACTTTACTGACATTCTATAAACTAAGTTGTTCATTAATTAATCAAAAATATAATTAGTAGACTTTATAATTACAATAACCATCAGCTGCAGTGATAAAGAGTAGAAAGCAGAACTTCCGTACTTACCCTGTCTCCTAGAAATTGCAACACCAAACACATTTTGAAAAAACATAATACTGCCCAAATATTGTAATGTAATTGACATATTGCGGAAACATTTCTAACGAGTCCTTGATGTGTTTGACGTCTTTGCAAAGTTGAAAAATGTTCATGCCGAATGTAATGTTCACTTTCACTTGATTTAATTTCTGTTCCCTACAGAATCTGCTTGTGGTGAGTAAAGCATGATTAAGTTTTATGGTCATGTTGAGGCACTCGGACCACTTGTCTAAGGTTGGTGAAAAATTTGAAATAGTGACTTGCTTGCTTACGGGACAGACAGGACCTGCTTATATTGTTGTAGCTTGTAACTCAAACTACTGCTTTTATTGCCTGACCCTAACTACATGGAGGACTTATCGTGCAAAGCCCAGCATGCTGTCAAGAATGTAACACCTATTTTGCTGACAAAAATGTTGCAACTTAAATGATGGCAGCAGTTAAATTTTTATGGCATATTTGCCAAACCAAACACAATATTTAATTCTAATAATATGTAATTCTTTAGGAGACATAGTTTGTCTACTACACCATGTCCATACCAACAGCGCAGATTTTCATTCCATGATGAAAGCCACAAGATCATCTTGCTTTTAAAGCTGCTAAGATAATTTTATTTTTCAGGATCCAAATTTGTCCCTTTTTCTGACATTATGGTATGATTAGGGAGTTGGCGAGACCATTCATGAAGGAGACGTGATTAGACTGAGCATAAACATCAATGCTCAGCAGCCTCAATAGAAAAGAACAGGTATTAGTTACATTTATGATAACTAACAACTCATAGACACAGGTTTGTGGCAGCAGGCGGGCCTCTGTTCATGATGGCTGATGTTGTGTGAGGGTTGGGGGATGCTGAGCTTGGATCCTGCTGGGTCTTTTGTCACCCCTGCTAATTGAGTGATCCTGGTGACCCTGTTGTCGCTGCCTGGTAACACGTCAGCAGGAACCAGTGTCACTGCCCTCAGCTTTAAGTCATAACTACATGTCTGGCTCCATGATTGGTAGTCGTTGTGGCATGTAGTGGTATATTGATGGAAGGTTAGATGATAGATGCAGGCTGGATGTACTGGCTATACCATAGTCAGGGAGCAAGGTTAAGTGCAGTTCAGTGGCTCAGCATTGACGCTGTCAACATTTCCACTTTGTTTCCTTGCAGGGCTGTCAGAGCTAGAATTGATTGAAATCACAGTGCTTTAAGTAACATTGAATAAAAGCATCCAACTCTGCTGGCTTGTGACTTCATGAAAGTGTGGGTGGCTGCATTCAAGAAGTGTAAAGACAAATAAATGGTTTATTCTTCCTTGAGGAATTTTCTGCTGCAGGTATGCAAGCATCATGGAGAGGATGAAGATATAGAGGGACTGTTAGACAGTTTCAAAATTAGTATGCTTTGAACATATGAGAATAACACTTGACAGATGCTCACAGAGTGATATCATACCCCATCTTATGATTTTTCATTAAGTATGCTATAACAGCTGCACTTGTACATCTCACTCAGCGCCGACAGCCAGAGCATGCCAAGTCTTGAGAAAAAAAAGAAAGAGAAAGAAAGAAATCACTCATATTTCAATGCATTGCCATTGGAATGTCTTTCAGTGAACATGTGACACTTTTCAGATAAGTGTTTTTGTGTTAACAAAATGGAAATCTTAATTTTGCTAAGCTAATTATAGCTTGTAGCCCGTTGCTAAGCAACCTAATGACAGGAGACAGCAGGGAGTCAAGAATCTAACCTTTGGCTGGATCGAGCCAAGAGGTGACATTTGGATTTCCTTCATATCACCCTCTATTGATGCACTGCCTTCTGACTGTGGCTGTATTGCACTTCACAGTTCAAATGATGCAAAGTATGCTTTAGAGTAACTTTATGATATAGAAAGTAATAAAAACAGTGAAAAAAATGAAAGCATTCAATCAATGTCAGGCAGTATTAACAAGGTGCTCCTATGAAAATGACGGTCCTTATATGTGGATGTGCATGAGTCATTCTTCACTTTAGAAATGTGCATTTGGTGATGTCATCAGTGGCTTTTTATTTCTACTCAGGGGGCATAAAACACTTGCTTAGTCAAAAAAAATGTATGCATCATGATTTTTCCCGTAATGCAAAATGGAGGAGGATCAATGGAATGAGTCATGATGCTGAGTGTCCTGTTGCCTTATGTTATGGTCGTACTGTTGGATTCAATGCTAGAGCTCTTCCATATGCAATAGTTGCCACCATACAAGATTCTCTGCACTCACTCTGTGTTAGATTAATACAAAAATTTGGAATTCCTTTCTTTTGAAGGGCTGGATCAATGATGGCTTCACATATAGTCGTGAATAGATTGTTGTGTGTCTGACTTGGATTAAATTGTATTTTTGATCTACATATAATGCAGCCCTATCTTTTCATCTGAGATCCCCCAAAGACAATGTTTGTATGCTCTGAAAATTTCTTTGTGGGTGTCTGATTTTTCCTGACTATCGAGGGGGAGTATTGGGTTGAGGGGGGGGGGGGGGGGTGATCCATGGCTCAGCGCCAAAATAGTTTTGAAGTATCTGTGAAAAGACTCCTCTTAATCCGTTTTATTTGCTCTGCTACCTCCGAACCATTTGTCCACGCAGAGCTCCCAAAACCGCCACTCCACCCAGCCATCTCAGGGATTTAGTGTGGTAGAGCAGAGGTGCAAGAGCCCACAGACAGTTAAAAAAAAAAAAAAAAGCCATCTGGCCGGGGGGAGCGTAGTGAGGTGGGGGTGTTGGGAGGTTTAGGGCGGAGGAGTCGTGCTGGGCAATCAAAATGACGGACAGCAGTGAGAAGTGTTTTGCGGGCTCCCATGTACATGCAAAGTAGCCCGACTTGTGAGCTTTCACAGCTCCCTCTGGTCTTCAGGTAAACACTGACCGGCCAAGGTATGCGTGGTCTCTCCCCACCTCACTGTGTGTGTGTATTTTTGTTTGTGTATGGTAATAATGTGTTTGTTGGCTTGCTTGTGAGCGGAAAGAGTGGATTTTCTTGTGTTTACGTCCGTGTCAGTGGCTCGTGTATTTGTGTGCTCTACAAGAAAGGCTGCCAAGTTTATTTCTGTAGTTTTTCTTCTTTTTTGCCAGCGATAGTGTTTGCCAGTGGAAGGTGTTTGACCAAAGAAGTCAGGGTTAGCAGGTGAAATAAACAGCATCCATATTTCATGAACCATCAAAAAAAAAAAAAAAAACGCCTTCTTGGATTCGACACAGGCTCAGTTCTAAGGACACTGTGAAATGGGTGCACAATTGCTCCTCTGCGCTCTGAGCAAATATTATAATCCTATTCTCTTATGCTTTCCATCTTGCCCTCTCTCTCTAATGTTCACCCCAATGGCGGCCCCTTTGCCTCAGTGAAAACCCCTCCGAATGTGTGGAGGCTTCATTTTTCACTCTCCCTTTGGGGCTCTGTTGTCAGAGAGCAGCCCTTAGGAAGTCTTTATTTCTGCCAGGCAGGGCCTCTTGCGTTCCTCCACCCTCTCCCTCCGTTCTCATGGCTGTCCCCCCCACCTGCTGGGATCCTGATCCCAGCCGGGGCAAGGCTTCAGCGGGGGACAATTACTGCTGCTCCCCAGCTTTGATCATCTGACCACATGGAAGCATAACAGCTGACCACATGTTTCAACAGACAAGAAGAAGAAGTAAAGAAAGAACAGAGGAAGAGTTAGAATAGGGTGAGAAGAAGAAAAGAATTCCCCTTTTCATTTAAGTTGAGCCCAAAGTTCCATTCCACTTTGGAGGCTTTGCTGAGAGTTAGCCAGAATGGTCAAATCTGTGTTTCAGACAGATTCCTTTGATGGTGATTATTTATTTGGATCAGGGCAACCGTACTTATTACAGACTATGTCTGACTACAGCCTCCAATAAAGTTCAGTTTCAATTTGCCACTCTCTCTTTTGCGAGTGCCGCAGAGAGAGAAAGAGAGAAGCAATTTGAGGCAGCCCTTGTAAAAAGTGAGTGCTAAGTCTGTTGGTATTGTCGGCCAAATTGTCAGGAGGCCAACTGGGCTCTGCTGTCGTGTTCTGGCTTTTTCGCAACCTAGGCCACATCCACACTACAGATAATAAATAACTCGGGGGGGGTGGCTACAAGAGGTTAATGGTAGGCATAAAGATGGGAGTAGTGTTGCAAATTGATTCAAATGCTGTTAGAATATTAGTTAGAGAACAAAATACAATGAAAGTATTTGATTTTCTGACAGTATACTTACAGTATGAATAGGAACATAAACAAACAGGGTTGTTAGATAGATACAGGAAAAAGAGTATTCGTCTAATACTTCATGTTGATGATTATTAGTATTTTTTCCCTCATGTTAGGGGATATCTGCTTACAGGATCCAGGCCAAAGGGGTTAGATGGAACCTGACAAGGCTAAAGGAGAGGGGAGGGAGTTTGCTTTGCTCTGGTTGTCAGGGATGGCCTCTTGGAGTGTCCCAATTGTGGAGGAGATCACTTTACCACATTAAGGGTGCCTCAAAAGAACCTCTTCAACAGCACTTTGGTCCAGCCTGGAAGAACAGGACTTGTTTTGACTGGTCTGCCACCTTTTATTGTCACCGCTCTGCGGACCAACAGCTTGCTCCTGCCTCATCTATACTGCCACTGTGGCTCTTTGAGAGACGCTCACACAACATATGTGCACACACTTGTGCACAAACGCGCGCATGCACTGCAAGCGCGAATGCAAATGTGCACATACTCGCACGTACATGGACATAAGCGCTCCCACGTATTCTTGTGCGCACAACCCAGCACACAAGAAAACCCCAGGGCAGACTGAGGAGATTGGAAAGATTGAAATCCGCTTTGATGATAGCACTGGTCAAATAAAGCATGCGAGCATTATAAATGTACTGGAGTGAAAGAGGGAGAGGCAGACCCACTTGTTACCCTATCTACGTAATGATCAAAAGAACCACAAGTTCATATATCATCAAAAAACTGCAGAGCAAATTTTGAGTATCCTAAAATTTTCCCTGTGACTTATTTGATTAATACTTCCTACCAACTACTATGACTGTTTGAAAAGTTATCTCTCATTAGTAAGAGAGATGTGAGGTAAGTGTGCACAAATATTTAACATGTAACAGTCTGTTGGTGAGCAGCAGCAGCTATGACAAATAGTCCAAGTAAATGAATATCTGCATTTTTAATGAGGTGCAAATGGTCAGAGTTAATGTTTCGTGATTTGTGATGACAACTATTTATAAAAATGTCTTTTGATTAGTGCATTTATGCAAAAAAAAAATCAGTAGCACGAAAACTGTTCTAGCATGGGTTGGAAAACATACACGCACACACACACACACAGACAATCCACTTATGTATATCAGATGCACTCAGTAATTAATTCTTGTCTATTAAATTGAAAAGACAGTTGGGATGAATAATTTCACTTACTGCTGTAATAAATATAACATGGAAGAATAAATTTCAAAAAATTATATGAACTGAGTATAATGCATTTTTCATTACCATTTAATTTACCATTGTTGATTTTTATGGAGATCCATTTTTCATTTATGTGATTCTTTTTTACTTTTATCATCCGTTACCAACAAGCTTGAAAAGTCAGGTGTGCTTTCTTGAAAATAAAATAAATGAACTTACTTCTTTCTAATCAAACAGGAAAAACTAGCTAGACTAAAACTAAAGTTAGTTTTTCTCCAAAGACAGGGGTCACTTTATGATGGGGCCTCGGCCATTTGTGTATCCTGCCTTACTTCATAATCATTTTTATCTGGCAGTTAAAAATAATTAACAAGTCATGCTCTTTTGTCGTCCACCATTTTAGGTCCTCGCTCCCGCAATGAAAGGCCTCTCCATCAACATGGTCGCGTAATAGTGTCAGGATGCATTTTAAAGTGCAGTAATTCAGCGGTTTACACGGCCTCATAAAATACCGACATGCCCCGATAATGAGAAGCATGAATGGAAACTTGGAGTTCCCTGTGGCCCCTGTGTGTGTGTGTGTGTGAGTGTTCGAGTGAGTGGGGAGACGTAGATAGAAGGAAGAAATAAAGGAGGAAAGAAAAAGAAAGAAGGCAAAGAGATTTTTCAAGCCACACAGCTGCTCTCTAGTATCCCTCTTTATGGCAAAAGAAAATGAGATGACAGGAGGACTATACTCCATAGATAGATACATGTGCTCCCAGAATGCAGGCAGTCTGAGACTGGTATGCAGGTTCATAGTGGCAGGATTGGGACTGAGGCATCCCACGGTTCCCTCTCTGAGTGATATCATATGGACAAACAGCAAAGGTCACAGACAGCTCAAGCACGTAACTCTTCATCTTTCAGCCTGTTCTGACACTCTTTATGGTGCCTTGACCTACTGTCAGGCAGGATGTGTGTGCACTGGTGTGTGCATGTATGTGCTATACATGGATAAATGTAACTAAATCTTAGTCTGTGCAAGTAGTGGGTGTAGGGGCTGTGTGTGTGTGTGTGTGTGTGTGCGCCTAAATGCTTAACTACATGTCTTCCTCCACCAGGTGATCAGTGTCAGGCATCTTGCAGAACACGTCTTAATCTTACAGTCCCAACGTCTTGCTGTCATGGAATAAATCATGATGCAGCGTGGAGGTGGTGGCAGGCAGCGTGAGTCAGAGAAGCAGTCTCCTTGACTTCACACTCGCTGGGGATCTGGTAACTCAGCAGGTAGTCCGAGTACAGATTGAAACTAACTCTGCCTTTCTGTGCTCAACACACCCCAAGAGCTCTATTCAAGAGCACGCCTGTTCCTTTATTGTAGAATAAATTGCAGGAGTTCTTTTTTATTGTGTACAGAGGGGGTAGGTTCAGGGTTGCTCAGCTTCCAGTCATTTTCTCACAAGGTGCGTGTGTGTCAAAGACTTGATGTAATTCAGATTTTACTGGAACAACCTGTGAGACTCCAAGTTGACGATGAAAAAAAAAAAAAAATCTGTGTTTAAGGGATACTTGTTTAAAGAAATCAAGAAGGAGAACTGAAGTCATGGCTAGGCCGGTGATTTGTTACTCTCAGATGGTCACTGGGCATTAGTGAGTTAAATCCTGGAATCAGCCTATGACCTCTCAGTGAGGTTACCACCACAAGGGCTGTTTTTCATCTCCCTTGTGTTTTTGTAAGCGATAACAAGATTGACTTATAGCAGATTTGCACTACTGTGCATGTCGTAACCGCTGACTAACTAGCAGTTATTCATACAGCAAACAGTATAATAATGGCATGAATGGGGGATGTCTGATTTATATTAAGAGCTCAGCATTCACATCTGTGTTTATCAGGCAACCGTTTTGAAAATGACTCAGCCAATCAAAGCTATCTGTTTTATAGTATCTCCTATTGCTGAGGTAGTGTGTAAATCAGTATTTCTGTATAGCAGGCAGTTGCTGGGGCCAGTGCCAATGAGTCTGTGAATTACACCCATGCATAAAGCTGTCCTTGTGTCCCGCTGGCCAAAAGCTACAGGGAAGCTGGAAATGATCGTAAATTAAGCAGCACTTGGCTGAGGAAAAATCATACAAAATCTGGGATTGAAAGGAACATTTGGAATGATTACCAGGGGCCATAAGAGGAGTTCCCATAAAGTGAGGAAGGCAGACAGAGGTGGGGCACGGGATGTACAGTATCAGAGTGGTAGACTACATAACAGACTGGTGGAAGAGGCGGAGGAAAGGTCAGATTTGGGATACATCTCTCATAGTAACAGTAGTAGTCGTAAACGGTTGTTCCAGCTGATGCCTGCTACAAGAGATAAATTATTCACTCACTTGTCAAATCAATAATGACCCGGTCTTTAGTGGCCTACTCTCCCCATGCCCTACTTATCGGTTTTGGGGGGAGAGGATGCATCATTTTGATATTTTAGCGGTTTGCATTCATTGTAGTGGACATGCGGCCCCTTGCTGAGGTAAATTGCTTGTCATTTGTTGTAATTTTAAGGATTGTTTCTGGAAAATTGGAACTTTGAACGGAGTGTTACTAAAAAGAAAAAAAACTGACGCTGGATTGAAGTGAGCACACATGATTAATATGGCAGTTTTGTTGAAATGGAATGTGGAAAATGGAGGTGGGGAGGGGATTGAAGGGTGGGGGGTCTGGCAGGATGGGGGGGGGGGGGGGGGGGGGTGTTGCCATGGCTTTTAAGGGCATGGGCATGTTTTGGATGGCACGGCCCACCCCCTGCCCCTCTGCCTCTGTTCATGTGTCACTCACTGTCTTCCAGCCTGTAATTTTCCATCTACTGTAACAGTCTGGGCACATCGCCACCCAGGGAACTTTTAAAATAAATAAAGAATTCATTAAATAATTAGTATCTCCACAACAATCTCTTTTGTTCTGTCAATCTCTGAGTACTCAAAAGTCACCCCGAGAGATGGAGAGAGAAAGAGGGCGAGAGAGAGGGAGGAAGAGGGAGAGAGAAATTAGTGAAAAATCAATTTAAAAAAATTAAAAGCATTGAATTTTTTGAAATGCTTTTTACTTATCCGCCATTGATTACATCTAATTGGACCTCATTTCCTGAAAAAAAGTAGTGTGCACATACGTGTACATGTATGTATGTGTGTGTGCATGGCTGTCAGCTTGTGTGTTTGTGACATTTCCTAATGGCTGGGTGTATAGATGATAACCACTTGGCTTGAAGACAGACAGATATGAAAGGCTGTCACTCTGAGCAAAGACAGCTATAATGGCCCCATCAGTGTCTCTGTGTGTGCGTCTGTGTGTGTGTGTGTGTGTGTTCCTGAAAAGGGTGATGATAGGGGCCCACATTTGGGGCCTGGCCATGCTTCCTAATCAAAACCCATCCCCTTGCTGGGTGCTTGTGCATCACTGTGCTTGCTGTATGGTGTTTACATTGGGAGAGACGGAGCAGAACCACCTCTTTGTCCCCTCAGAGATTTGACATTGCTGCCCCCACCCTCTCCCCCCACCCCCTGACTGCCAACCTGCTGTATCTGTGGTTAGCAGCCTGGAACATCTTTGTGTTTATGAACAGCTTGCACTATGTCTACACTGTATAATGAAAAATCATCATAGAAACTCTTGAAGTAACTTAATCACAAAGACAGAAGTTTGGCCATTAGCACACAGGATACAATAACTTACAAAACTTTAACTGTGGCTTTGCTGCAGGTGAACTGGCTACAAAAACTACCAAATTATTTATTTAGTTATTTGTCAAGAGGCCAACCAGTCATATGACAAAGGCAGCCAAACTGCACTGACAAAAACTTGAGTTTGAAGCAGCAGGTTAGTGCCAACAAATCTAAAATCAATTTCAATAGCAAATACAGGCAATCAGCTGCAGCTGAATGTGGTCCAACATTGTGTGTGCAATTGTCATACAGTTAATTCAGAGTTAGAGACCTTTTTCATGGAGTCTTTATATTGTTTTTTGTACCCTGTGAAAAATTGGACACGTTTGTGGGTGTTTGTTTGAATATAAATGTATGTGCCATTCAAGTGTGATTGCATATTTGGTCTGACGCCAAATTTAAAAAGTGCTGTGTTGTCGGACTACAAATAATGACGTCTAATAAATCTTTATGTGCATAAGCACCAAACTGACACGACACCTCCTTAAGTGCTTCAATACCAAGTGTACCTCGGAGAAAAAAAAAATACCCTAAAACCACAAAAATATCAGTTTTTATCAAATTGTTTGGTCGTGTTCCTGTGCATCCATAAATGTGACTTTTACAGACTGTATTTTCCGTGTTCCAGTTATATTGAATGTTAAACGTGACATTACTGTGTTTTTCTCCCAAACGGATATGGAGAGTTTTGGAATGTCGCCCTTCAACACTTTTTGGGCGACCAGAAGCACTTGTCGCTCCTGTCTGTCACTCCTGTCTTTTTATTTTGTCTAAGGCACTACACCGACTCGACATTTAGTTTTTTTCTGAAATTAATGGGGAATTAATGATTCCGTTATTCCCCCGCTGTGCGAGGACGGGGGGTTTGGGATTCTTTTTTTAATCGCCCAACCTCTAGAAACTGATTGGAGCAGAAAAAATACGCCCAGTCCCCTTCTGCCAGGCCTCACAATGGAGGCGCTGATTTTTTTGATAGGGTTCTATGCTGCCAGGGGGCCAGCTGGAATTAGAAGTGGATTAATAATTTTAAACAAGGCTAAACCGCTTGGACTGTCTGTCTGTCTGCTCTTTCCAATGCTTAGCCAATGGTCCGTCTGCTCCCTGACCACATCAAAACAATCTAAAAACACTATATCTTCCTAATGAAGAGGGTTGGGTTTAGTTTATGGGGTTGAGAGTACATGAAAACATGCTTATTTAGACAGATTTCATGAGGTTCTGAGTCTGAGAACAAGACAGGATTACTGTGAACATTTTTGCACCAGCAGAACAACATCCTTAAAATAAGCATTACTTTGACTTAACTATAAGTAGATGAGAAGGTGTTCTTTTTACCCAGTAGATGATCAACTTTTTATCAAATTTCCACAGTTTTTCTTCTTTTATACTTGACTAAGCAAATCTTGGACCAGCTTTTAGCATTTAGTACTCCTTTACTATTAATGTGTGGCAAAATATGCTGAAAATTCTAATCTACGTGATTGCTGTATTTCCATGCACCTATTGATACTGCTCCACCCCACTTTAATACATGTATGAAAAAAGAGCACATCTCTGTGTGTCGGATGCGTGCTTTGATGTGAGACAGACTGTGGACTGAGTTGGTCGGAGTTGGTCCAGTGGCTGGAAAGCTAAGACCACCAGAATGGTGACCCCAGTCAGAGGAAAGATTAGGTTTAGCACCAGTGGGAGTGTTAAATGGTGAGTCGCAGGGATTTGGGGGGCTATTTGGAATGATCTAAAAGCAGACGTATTACCAACTGAATTTGGGTATAGTAAAGCCTGACAAATCAGGCCCTGCTGGTGACATCGCTCACAGAACAGAACCATGTCTCCGTAATCCCCATGTAATTTATTTGTGTGTTGAAGTTCAAGTGTGTGTGTGTGTTTTTGTGTAAGTGTGTGTTACAAGGACAAGCTAGGAAGGACGATGTTTGAGAGAGTTTGAAAGTGCACGCGTGGTCGTGTATGTGGGACTGAGTGTCTTTGGAGAGGTGAGGGAGCAGAAACAGCCCTCAATAATATTAATTGTTCCAACTGGTCCCCCTTTGACAAGGCAGGAGGAGGGAGGTGGGTCCTAAAGGGCCCAAATGACAGCCAGGAAAGTCCAGACTGCACGGCACAGGTTATTTCTATTTTACAAACAGCATTTTGGATCTTAATCTGTTTACACCGCTTAAGCCAAACAGGATAAATGAACTTACTGAAAGCACAAGCACAGAGCAAAACAGGACTAAAGTGAAACATGAGACTATAGCATGAATCTATACTTTTCCCCTTTTAATTCAGTCATTATAAAAATGTTCTGTGAATGTAGCAGGGACATTAGCCCCCTTCTGAGCTATTATCCTGGCTGTCTGGTGTTGCAATTTCACACTCCACTGAGTCTGACAAGCAGTAGAGAGTCTGCATGCCCCAGATTTCACCTTATTTAGGTAATACAGGAAAAAAAATCATTCCCAAGACAAGGTAAATTAAACTGGGTACTGGACTGGCACGCTGTTGCCAATTTCAACCAAATATCAAACACCAGAATAGCACATGAGATCCACTGCAAAACGCTGGAAATGAAATTGAACTCTACACAGATTTTATTGCACTCCATAAACCTGCAGATTCTGAGTTATTTTACTGCTAAAATGATGCACAGGTCTAAAGTCAAATCAGCAAAAAAAAAAAGCTGAGTAAGTTTGTTCACTTGTGTATTGATATTCTAAATGTTTTTTTTTTGTTTTTTTTTTTAAGGGGGCCAAGTTCTTTATCTCATCTCAAGGTGTGAACTTTGTCGTTGAAGGTTGAGCCAATGTCACTTCTTATAATATCACCTTTTACAACAGCCTCTACCGCCTTCATCTCTAATGCATGAACGACGGCATATTAAATGGAACTGACAGACAGGAGAGGTTATACATTATTTATATTCCGCAAGAATGAAAACAAACTGCCTGCGTGGAAACGTTTCTCACTATTAAACTGTATCCTGACCTACACACAGCTTGAGTTATGGCCCCTCGCCCTTTTGTTTAATTTAGTGGAGAAGTCTGTCTAAATTACGTTATCTTTATTTGTCTTTTTTTTTTTTTTGCTGCAGAGAACAAAAGCGTCGCGCTGAAACGATTCATTGCAGAATAAAACAGAACATTCAGAACTGTACTGAACAAATTAAAGACTTCCTGTTGGTTGAGGCTTGAAACGCTGACGTGTATGAGTTTACGTGTATATATATATATTATTTATTTCCTGAGAAAAGTCGTGTGGATTTCGTTCTGCCGACGCAACACGGTTATTAATTCAACTTATTTAACAGTTCCCCTGAATGAAAGGCTTTTCCTCACTGTTGCTCCGGTAAACACTTCGCCTCTATAGACATTAACCCTGTTTTGATTGAACTCTGTTTCCTTGACTTCATTGGGCCCAAAACCTTTCAAGGGCAAAGCAAGTGGGTCGTTAATAATTAGAACTGCGCACAGTTTCTTTTTCTCTTATTTTGAGTTGGTCAAGGCGGTGAGAGGAAGGTTAAAGCAGCTGAAAAACGGAGGCCTTGTAGCTTTCTTTTAACTTTAAATGGGCTTCATCAAACCCTTAAATTAAGGAGTATAGAAAATTACGTTGAAGTTTGCCAGATTTTACAAACTGTTTCATGTAATAATAACAATACTACTACTAATAATAATAACCATATAATAATTTGCTAATCAAAAAACCTATAATAGCAGCATTAATAATGAAAAGTTTACACTATTTACTATATATAGGCATTGTACTGTTTTATTTAGTTAATAGATTTCGCATAGGTTACTGAAATAAATGTAAAAATTAAAGTAGAACAATTCATTTAGGAGAAGAAAAAAAGGCCATAGAGACTTTTTTTTTAAATGACTCAGTTTTGGGACTCTTTGGGGAAACTGTGAAAGGAGGTTTTAGGTTTCGCTGGGCCTGCTGGGCTTCACTCCCTCCATTAGGAGAGAAATATGTCATCGGTCATCATAGCAGAGGATGGATAGAGTGTCTCAGAGATGAAAATGAAAATATTTGGCTATGTTACTTTTTAACAAACAGGAGATTAGTTACAACCTCCAAAGGTCTCCTGAAGGAAAATGTGCGATCTATTAAGGAGAGATCTGCCAATCACACAGCCACGTACAAACTTTGAATGCACACTCCTGGTCTTGTTGCGTGTGTCTTTGCTGTAAAATTTAAAGCCACTGCTTGTGATGTTTTACATAACATACTAAAATTATTCTACTCCCGTTTAGAGCTATATGTTGACTAAGAATGCTCCAAATACAATACACCACACACTTTTGCAATGGTTGTGAGAAACAAAGTC
Source organism: Pempheris klunzingeri (assembly GCF_042242105.1). Taxonomy (NCBI): domain Eukaryota; kingdom Metazoa; phylum Chordata; class Actinopteri; order Acropomatiformes; family Pempheridae; genus Pempheris; species Pempheris klunzingeri. The sequence goes on along the minus strand of NC_092020.1, from coordinate 17,003,962 downwards.
CCTTCTTTTTTGTCACTGGCCCTCAGACCAGAATTGAAACAGGAAAAGCAATTATTGGAGAGATTGTCCCACAGGCATTGAAAAGCTATCAGCATGAGGGTTGGGATTGGCTTGGAGGACACCTATGGCCCCATGCATTATCCTGGCATGAGGTCGCTTTGGCAATCGCCTGCCAATTTCCACCAGCACCTGGCTTTCCCTTCCCCCTCCCTTCACCAGGCCCTCCTACCTGGTTCCTTTTTCTCCTCCTCCTGCTCATAACCCAGCTCGCCTGTTATTGTCCCAGGATGGTGACCATTAATAGAAAGGGGGAAAAAAAAAAAAAATCTGTACTGGCCAGTGAGTATGGCACAAAGTTGAAGGTGTGCAATCACCCTGTATTGTTTCCCATCATGATGGACCTGATTGCTGATACTTCTAGGGGAGAAAATACCTTTGACTCTGCTCTGTTGGTCTAGTCGAAGACAGAACTGTGAAAATACCCAAAGACCGAAAAACCTCAGACTAATAGTATGTCTAATGCTGTGAAAATATGAGCTGGTGGTGCACTGCTTGGGCCAAAAGGCACAGTGGGAGAGACGAGTCTAGATTAGTGGAAAAGCGGGAAGAAAATAACTGGTGCTATGTCTAACACTTTTTATTATGGCTGTTGAAAACCTGTATAACACAGCTGTTGAATATCACCCTCCTTTAGCAGCAGAACCCCCGCCACCTATCCACAAACCTGGTCCTTTCCTGTAAGGCCCAGTTATCTAAACACATCATATTCCACGACCACCCCTGCTCAGGGGCTTTAAAGAGTACAACAAGGATTGGGCTGTGACATATGGAAAATCCAGGCTGCGTTGTTGTTGTTGTTGTTGTTGTGATGGATTCAGACTTCTGTTTGCTATTATGTGTCATGCTTCCTCTCTCCACTCATACTCATCCTCACAATGCCTGTGGCCATATTCTGCAGATGTTTACACACACAGAAATATTTCTTAAGTGGTTCCTAACCTTGGAAATCCCCTCCAAAGATGCTGGAAAAGCACACTCCTGGCTTGTTTAAAAAGACATTATTCTTAAAGATTTTTCATTGTTGTTGTTTTTTTTAATTACAACTGGAGCACTGATATACTTTGTCAATTAACTAAGGGATGTCTCTGGGCAACAAAAGAAAAGTACTGTAAGAAACTCTTTCATTTTGACATGTATTTTCAGGGTCAAAGCACCAGAAGTTAAGTATAACACCAGCACTGATGTTCTCTGTAATGTAAATGTAATGCCCCCTGTCTAATAACATAGCATTTATTTATTTTTCCACATATGCAGAAGAAAGTAAACCAGCAGAGCATGCAGACCTGCATTCTACTTAGATCATCCTTCATTTTTTATAATTTAACATTCTGGTGAGCATCCGCTGTACCAGAAGTGTCTGCAACTATATTTTGCACAAGGCAGCACTTGAAAAAGTATATCATGCATGCATGATGAACTGGTTTCACAGAAGGGGCCAATATAGCACCAAGTTAGGCTGAATCATAACAGGTCTTTTCATCTTTCAGAGCTGCTAATCTTTTGGGAAATAATGACTCCAGGGTTCTTAGAGAAGGCAGTAATGTTGAATCTATATTGATAATATTTGAAGCCAGTGTTATTTAATAGCAGGTGGAGGCAGTGGTGTTGAGGCGAATTTAAAAAATGGCTAAAGAATGACAGAAATAAGACAAATCTAAAAAAAAATATGTGTTTAGAATAAATTGTACCCCTTCCAGTTGAAAGGCCCTCTATTTTCACCCTTTCTTTTTTACCATGATGTGTTCCCTAAATTTACATGACAAAGATTTTTATCTCCCTATAAAGGTGAGTGAACTCTAAAAAGGCCAGTAAAATAGGTCTATGTGGGTCAAACCCCTCATCACCTGCCTGAATGGAGACTTATAGGGAAAAAAAAAAACTTGAAAGAAATTATCTTTCATTGTTTCTTTCTGTGTTTGTGTGACGCCAGGAATCGCGCGCACACGTGCTGCGGCTGTGGCAGGATCAAGCAGACTGTTATTCATGGTGCTACCCCTGCCTCATACATATCCATAACGGATTAAAGATTGCGCAAACATTATGCAACCAGAGCTTGCCTTTTCGCGCCCTGATTGGCATTTCTGGGACACAAATCGGAGTTGTGCGAGAGATATGGGCTACTTTTGTTTCCCTTTGTGTTGTAGTAGCGGCATGCTTTTTTTATTTTTGAAAGGAACGAATGCTATAGACTGTTTATTAATTTATTTATTGCTTGTTCATTCATGCGCTTTTGTCTGTTTGGATGGATGTATATTCGACCGTCTCACTGAAAACAGCTTTGAGCGTCTGCACTGTGTAACATCTGAATGCTGACATTAAAAGACATGTGCGTCCCTTCCGTTCCCTGATGCTGCAGTATAGTCAACTTGGAGTTTAGCAGAACTCGGATCATTGCGCAAGCGCGAGAAAAAAAATATCACCACGGGAGAGGCAATGAATGAAGTCTTTAAATAATGGAAAGGCACTCTCCAATTCTAATTCATTGTTTCCACAAAAAGGGGACATTAACGAGCATTGTCCTCTTTATTTTGAAAGGCTGATGAATATGTGCGCGCCGGTGTCCGTCCCCTCAGGGGAGAGCCGTCCTGTGAGGCGGAGGCTGTCCCGGGACTGGGGTGCCTCTCAGGTGAAGAGTTTGCTCGAAGTGCTGAATCACGCCATTCATGCAATCTGAAACAAATGCAGCTTTTTGTTGAGTTTGCAGGTGATAAAAGCTGCACTTTGGTTTTAATTAAAGATTTAATTAGAGGCGGTGGTAGTTTAGGGGTACACATTTTTTTTAACAGCTTATACCTCAACTTTATCCTCCAATAACCTGCAGTTCAATGATTCATAAAACTAGTCGTCACTCCTCAGGGAGACTTATTGTTATTGCGCCTGTTTTGGGGGGAATTACAACCGCAGCGTTCAGAGTGCGGAGCAACGGGCCATTAAAAGGATGTCAATTGCTCATTTGCCCATTTGCCACCTCTCAGACGTGTTGAAAATATATCTGTCAAAAGACAAACGCAAAACACAATTGCCCGAACATCTGCTTTGCTGAATGAGCGTTTGCTGGAGCCCTCACTCGGGACCTATTAGCGTTGATTCCTGCGCCTGCTCTGATAAGGAATTCATCAAGTTTCTGACACCCCGCCAGATGTTGGGGAATTGGCGCTGTCTCCTGTTGGACATCCTACTAATAGTTTGTCTTTCAGCCTCCAGCATAATAGAAATACAATGTGAGAGATGGGTGTTTTAGTGTGCTGCGGACTGTAAATGATGGTGCCATGACATCATTAAGTATAAATCTAATGTTGTTGGCCCCTTGGTATTTATTTTATCTATTATGCACGTTTAACACTATCCAAGGTAACAGAGTAGGAACAATGAATTTGACTGATCTGCTAATCTAGTAGGTATTTTATCAGGCTTACACTTGCCAAAGCAGTGTATGAGTGCTTTGGGAACTGAACTATAATGCTTCACAATTGGAAGGCCGATCACTTTCACTCATTTCCTCATGAACAGAAATGCCTGCAGGCTACAGTATACAGTATGATGGGGGCATGTAAATGTTTCTTAGGAGTCCATTCAAGAATAATTTCACTCAGAGACAAAGCCAACGTGTCAATCAGTTTGCATCACAAAAGCCATGAAACACGTTAAGATATAAAGACTCACAGTGGATTAAGGTACTTTGTGAATGCATATTCAACACCCTGCTCGGGGTGAAATAAGCATCAATAATTGGCAAGCACATCAACTTCCGCGCAAATGGAAGCCCTCTGTTAAGCAATTATTAGATGCATGTTGGGTCTTATGAAATTATTTGTTTATCAAGTGATAGTTTTCCTTATGTTGTTACAAATCCATCTCACTTCAATCTAATCTCGTCATGGTGCGTTTGGTGACAAAATATTCTACTTTCCCTTGCAGGCTTAATGTCTTGATTAAAGAAAGATTGTCATAAATATCTACAGTAATCCACTATGTTAACTTGTTAGGCTGCTATATGTGGAAAGATAAACCCTGCGTTTCACATTCTCAGACGGCTGAATTCATTTGTGATGATTCATTTTGTGCATCTCATCTATTTAGAGCTGTGATGGGAGGAAATCGGAACATCCCGGCGTGCGTGTGTGTGTGTGTGTGCGTGTGTGTGTGTGTGAGTTTGGCCATGTGCTGACAGTTACTCCCGAGGACAGTCCCATGTCCCAAATGTCTTAGATTCGGATCAAGGGCCGAGTGCCCAGCTAAGGCGCCCTTGAGCAAGACCTTGGACTCTACACAGCGTCAGTCAGAGTAAAGCTTTAATAGAGCCTCAAATGCAGCCTGAATATTCTTGCATGTGCAGCTATATCTTATAGGCTGCACATATGAGTGCATTTGAATGAACTGAGCAGAAGCACGTGTATGTTGCGGCTGATTATTATTAATTTATTAATGAGTGATAAATTAGCCACTGGGTTTATTAAGATCACAGACTCCTTTGCGTGACAAAAGGCATTGGGGACCTGCTTGTGTCGGTTTATCCTCTTAGAGTGCGCTCTGCCGCTTAGCCAGCAAATACTCTGCAAAGACGGAGGAAGGTAAAAGGGGTTGGGTTTGACCAATCGATCCGATATTAAACTTCGGCAACAGGCGATAGCCAGGAATATAACTTAGTGCTATTTTTTTCCTGCAGAATACAAACCCCCCACCTCTCCCCCAGCAGCCTCCGCTCCCTGCCTCCTTTGGATACTACAAGCAGACCCTATAGGCTGGGAGAGATTATAGGCTGCTGCAGGCTGCCAACAGTCAGCTGCCGTCATCCGGGTACACACGCTGCAGCCAAGTATAGCAATCCATAAAATAACTTGCGATGAATGAGCGCTAACGTAATTCATAGCCAGTCTGCAGCAGAGGGGGCATTGTTATGATACAGCCGCTAGTCTTTACACAACTGCATCCACGTGACCGTCCCTGCTTTCTAATCCATTGAGAATCCCCCAGAAAGGAGCCTTTCATGTGTTTTTTTCCCTTCTGGATTGAATCGCCTGCTCCGGTTTCTCATATGAGCTAGAAACGATGACTTATATTGGGCGTCAGCATAAAAGCACATGCATGAGCATTAACACGGGCTGTTCCCACTGGGGGTGCGGGGGGGGGGCATGCCTAAAAGTCAGAAAACCCGCTGTTTTATTTGCGGAATTACAGTTGACCCACCTCGTTTAAAACGACATTAATGACTGATGTAATCCCCATCCCATGTGATGGGAAGGAAAAGTGATCCACAATGTAAATGTGTTCAAGTTGCTTTTATTTCATTGTCATATTTTGCGTCCGTCCCCCACGATGACAGGTCAGAGCGCAGCCGCCTTCTCCCTTCAGCACACCCCTCATGCATGCGTAAAGATGCAGCCTCCATGTGAGCCCGCCGTGTTTCGGAGGAAGCCGGGTCTCGGTTATTTGACGTCACGGTGTCTGTGAGGGGGAACTTGAAATGTGCGACTAGACGAGCCGGGGAGGGAGGGGGGAAGGTAGGGAGTGAGGGAGGGTGCAGTGGGGAAGAGGGGAGGGAAGGGTTGGTGAAAAGAAATGAAATCAAACGGAATGCGAGGGGGTGCGCTTGCGCAAAAGTCAAAAGCAGAATTTGAATCAATATTCCTAAATCTGTGTATAGTTGAGGGATATTCTTGGGGAGAGCGGGGGTTTGAGGCACCTTGTGATGGTGTAAAAATGCTCATCTGCTTTAGGCTCCAAGTGGGAGTAAAACATAAAAGTCTCCACTTTACAGCAGTCTGTCAATTTATAGCCAGTGTGTTTTTGTTGTTATTCCCTGCGTTTTGACGGATCTTGCTGTGTATGCAGCATTGGATAAATGACTGTGTAATATTAGAGATTCCAGGCCTGGTGCATGTGCTGTTGTTGTGATTAAAACTGATTTATTTCGCCGTTTAAATGCTTATTATGGCGTCCATTGATGTGTGGTAACTCCTTTGGTTGCTTTTATGAAGCGGTTCCTTGTTAATCGGGTAGTGGGAGACGCTGAGACAGCGCCGCTTTTGGCAACGTATCCCACTCCACTTTCACGGTCACACACTGTCCTCAGTTGCCCGTCTTCCAGTCTGCACGTCAAGATTATTATTTGTAAGTACTCATTTAGGGAACAAAACTTGTGCATGTACAAGCCTCTGCAGTCATGGACGGATGACCCACATCCCAATCTAAGCCCACCTACTCTCTGGCAAAAAGTGGTCCTCTAAGTTGCTCGCTCCCACCAATAGTCCAATTCACTCACACACACACACATACACACACACACACACACACACACACACGCCAAGATACTAAGATGGCGCCTTAATCAGTGTCAAGTTCAAGTGACTCCTACTAGTCTGATACAAACAGCGTGGCAAATAGTGTCGGCTATATGCCTAAGGATGCAGGGAGCAGAACAACATGGAGATAATAATAATAATAATAACCAACGTCGCAGTCTGAAAGTCGCTTTTCATCATGTTTTTTTTTAATTTCAGTCAAAATTTCCGTTCACATTTCTTCATAAATAGTTGGTAAAACAAATCAACCAACATACAGTAGCCTAAAAAGTACAAGGAACCTTTGCCTCTGGTAGCTAAATAGGCTGACGCATAGGCCTGCTGCCGTAACATGGTTTGCCTCAACGTGGCACAGTGACACAGTTCATCAGTAAAACATTTTTGCTCTTCAGGAATAACTTGGAGTGTGACCCATATCTCCCAGAAAGTGTTACAACATCACATTCTAGCTGTGTTTATACATCAGATATTTTTTTTCTCTGACCTCTGGACATGGGGCAGAAAGGTGGTGGGAATAAGAAAAAGTACTTCTTTTAAATTAAGGTATAGAAAATAGCATATAAAACATATATTCCTTAAATTATTTAAATAAACTTATTTCATATATCACTGTCACGAGGTACCGTTTTTACATTTTATTTTAAAAGTAGTGCTGGTGGTCTGAAATTGTTCTCATATGAGTACAATATACTTTGTGTATGCATAATATTTAATTCTTGAGAATAGGTTACAATGCAATGCTGTAACTCTTTTTGCCACTGAACGTATTCTCCCCCAACCCACATAGATCTAGAATTCCTTCCACTAAATTTTGTTAAACACAAAAAATGTCATCTTGACAAGTTATTCACACAAAACAAGCAAATGTGTAATCAAACTGCTCTATATGCAACACCACAACAAATAACACGCTTAGTTTCACAGAAGAATTACATTTAAAACAATGCAAGCTGACAGACAAAAAACTTTTTTTATTTTTGAAGATACTGTGTTGTGACAGTTCCATTGTTGCCGATGCACACATTTAAACATACTTGCACAAAGACATTGCTGGAACTATAAAGAATTGCGATACTGGCGCATATATTTGGGTGCTTGACCCGAATTTGAAATACTCAAAATGCTGTCACCTTGATTTGGAAATCATGAACTTCGCACACTCGTCTAAGACCTGTATAGGAGTGCAATAGGCTGATGGGTTTATTCTTTTTTTCCCCCCAATACTGAGTTTATGCTACGAATTGACATCTATTTCTGATCCTATAAAAGTAAAATACACAAAAGTTTAAATTTAACCAAAAATAAAGATATCAACAGAACCGTTTTATAGCTTCTCAGCTCAACTGAACTCAGTTCTACAAAGTCAGTGATTTACATGTCAATGGTCTCATAAACAAAATAAAAGTGATGGAAATATCTGCATTATATATAGACAAATCCATAATATTCATATAGATGATTTCTTCGATCCAAATAAGACACATGTAGGCCTATTGGTTAAAGAGAAAATAATGGAGAAAAAAAAAAACAACAACAGAAGGATACAATCGCGATGTTGGAGCTTTAGAGTTTATCATTTGTTCAATGTTAAGCTGGTTATGACCAAAACTGTACAGTTCTTGTTAAAAAACATTTCCATAAATATCATTTAAGTTTCAGAACTTATACCCATAATTAAATTACAAATTGATAAATATGGCATCATGGATATGTATTTACAACGGTATTAACAAAAGGCAACGTTATATTCAACGGTAACAATCGTAACCTAATACCACATTTCTCCACCTGAAAACGGACGTTGACAATAGATTCGACCCCATCAAACAAGGAAATACATTCACGAGTATAATATTTATTTAGGATTTTTTTTTTCTGTGTTCAAGTTCATGACAAAGACTTTGGCACGTTTCTTAAGACTGTTTGAAGTTCCAACAATCAATCGAAGAGGCGACAATAGCGCGTCACCGTCATATAAAACAGCGTGAAATAATCTTCCTTTTTATTCTTTTTTTTAAATAAAAATTTGAGAAAATACATAAAATGAAAAATAAAACAATTTTTTTTCTGAAATCTGTAAACTAAAAGATAAAAAAACATTTATTTATACTGAGAAAGTATTACGTTTATTTATTCGTGATTTTTTTTTTATTTGATTTCCTCAAAACTGCGAAAAGTCAAATTTCGTGATCCTGAGAACGGACGTGGCCTGCTTGGTGCTGGCTTTTGCTCTCATCTCCTGCTGCTGCTGCTGCTGCTTCTGCTTCTGCTGCTGTTGTTGTTGTTGTTGTTGTTGTTGTTGTCGTCCCAATCCCATTCGTGTGTCTGACTGTGTGTGTGTGTGTGTGTGTGTGTGTGTCTGACTGTGTGTGTGTATGAGTGTGTGTGAAGTGATCAGGAATAGTTTTTAAGGTTTTTATCCTCATTTATCCTCAGCCCCGTGGTCCACATTGAGATGGGGTCTGTTCTTCTGACTTCAAACGTACCATTCATTAAAGTTGGGTGCCAGTCCTTCGCTGTGGCCAGACGTGTTTTGTACGGCTAACGGCGGTGTTTTTGTCGGGTCTTCGGTGCTGGCTGATACCAGCACCGGCGGTGTGGACGACTCGTATCCAGAACTTGCTGCTGGGGACGACTCAGATCCTTGAGACTCATGTACCTGCAAAAGGAGGAAAAAAAAAGAAAAAGAAAAGAGTGACATGAGCGATGATGATTGACTGGCAGTGACTGGATAAGACCTAACAGTGCATTTAAAGGTGCTTGGTAGAATGGGTGTTGAAGTTAAATGCGGATTAAGTCTGGGTTTTATAGCGCAACTATAATAGTAAACAGACAGCACACTTGAAACAGGCATGGCCACTTCTACACTGCAAAAGATATCCACACCAATGCGCCATTAGTGTGCACCTTAAAATGTAGTTTTTCTCAAAGTTGAATATTAATGAGGACAGAAAATGTCCAGGCTTTTAAAACGGGTCACTTTTAAAAAACTAAAACTAAAAAAAACAAGGCAACGAGGTAGCTGTGAATATACTGATAGACAAGTATAATATTCACAAGTCAGTCACCACTGTATTTCAATTGAATTAAACAAAGGGTGCCACTAATAGACTAAGTGGTGCTTTTTACAGTGTGACAGTGCTATAACATCTGAAGCAGTGCCTCAAGTTGTGATAGTCTCTGTCTGTGGTGGAGGAGGTAGGGGGGGTGGAGTGAGTGTGTGTGTGTGTGTGTGTGTGTGTGTGTGTGCGCTAATGTGTTTAAGGAGTAATGAAGACATTAATTACCTTCATGTGTTTCCTGAGAGAGCTGGGGTGTGTGTATGACTTGTCGCACACTTTGCAGATGTATGGCTTGTCTGATGTGTGCACATGCATGTGCTTTTTCCTGTCGCTGCTGTTGGCGAAGCGTCTGTCACAGCCATCAAATTCACACTTAAACGGCTTCTCACCTGCAGGATTAAATACACACCGTGAATTACCCCCATTGCCCCGCACAAACAAACTCCCATTGTAACGCCACCGTATAACCCGCAGCCCTCAGATGTAAATTGTCTGCAGCCTGTTATATCACAGTAACCTACATTTTCAGGGCGACATGGATACAGCTCCACTACTACACGCTGCTCTGTCAGGCTTTATTTATTCAAGAGGCCTGCTCCTTCATGCTACTACTGCTCTGCTCTGTGCGTCTGCTCTTATATAGTAAACACTGAATCAACAGGGCATTTCTGCACTACGCCATAGCTCAATAAGGGCGAGAATTACAAACACAGTCACAAACGGATTAATTGTAATTGTGCAGGACGTTCAGAAAGCACAAGAGTCTTAAGTCTCCCTTAAACAGCCTAATGCAGCCTGTGCACTCTAAACTTTGACAAGTGAGTCAAAGTGCTGCCCATCTTTATAAAACCCACCACTCACAACTTCTTAGTATGAAAAACTACAGCAGTTATTGAGGGGTAAGATAAAGTTTGGTGAGCAGAACCACGTTTTTCTGCGATGTTGAGCCAATTCATCCCTGTATTCAAACTTTCAAAATTAAATCACAGAGCAAACACTACAATAACAGCAATTTGGGAACAGTCCAACGTGATAAATGTGGGCCCAAGCTCTCTAATTGTTCTTGTAAACAACAAAAACATGCACTCTTTATTTCTCTTCTTCTTCTTCTTTTTTTTTTTTAAAGACACTGTCTATGACACAGTTTCTATTCAGAATAGCCTCACTCCTTAATTGTTATTTCCCCACACTCCATGCCGTGATATTGTCGATTGCCTACCTGTATGTGTTCTTTTATGAATTTTCAAATTTTCCGATCTGGCGAATATTTTCCCACATCCGGGGAACGGGCACGGGAACGGTTTCTCGCCCGTGTGCACACGGATGTGGTTGACGAGTTTGTACTTGGCCTTAAAAGATTTCCCTTCCCTCGGGCAGTCCTCCCAGAAGCAAATGTGGTTGCTCTGCTCGGGTCCGCCGACGTGCTCCATGGACACATGAGTGACCATCTCGTGCATGGTGCTGAAAGTCCTGTCGCAAGTCTTTTTGGGTCTGTTCATCTGGTTCTCGTCTATCCATTTGCAGGATAATTCTTGTTTGATCGGTTGCCTCATGTATCTAAAGAAGGCCCCTGGACCGTGGTGTGTCGGCACATTCATCCCCATGTTCATGTTGATAGGGTGGCTGTAGTTGTGGAGCTGAGCCCCGTAGGGGTCCGTCCGAGGGCTTGCGACCGGACGATACGGATCGGGTCTTCCGAAAATGTCCCCGCGTAAGCCAAGATGCATTTGGCTGTTTACAACATGTCCACTCGGTGAAGCGTGGCTCACCCCCTGCTCGTGAAGTCCGGGAAACAACAGATGTCCGGGGTTATCGGTGATCCCGGGCGGCCCGTGGAGGCTCCCCGCCGACGCTGCAAAGATCCCATGCTGGGCGCCCGGTCCCGTGGACTCTCCAACACCCCGGTTCCTGAAGAGAAAGTCCCGTGTTGAATTGAACGCTCCTCCGCCGTACGAGCCCACCTGCCCGCCGTGAGTGTGTCCCAGGGCAGCTGCATATCCAGTGGCTTGCGGGGTGAAAGCTGACGTCTGGCTGGAGGCGATATCGTGAGCCACCGGGCTGATTTTGAAAGCTGCGGAGTGGGAGGAATCGGTGAAGGGATTGATGCCCAGACTCGGGTCTCTGTTCCCGATATCGTGGTGCCGTGGTGTCCCGAAGCCCCCCACTCCTAACGATGCAAACTGCGGACCGCTATCAAGAAGCATAGTCATGAGCTTGAAGCAAACTTAGGAGACGGGAAGAAAACAGAAAATAAAATTAAAATCCAGTTTAGCGGAGCGCGCAAGCTGCAGACACCGCGCCGAGATTTACCACGTTTGGCGAAAAAATCCTAAAATAAAAAACACAGCAAGCCAAAACGGGGAAAAATCCTATGCGCACAGAGTTGGGAGAAAAAAACTCCCGTTGAGTGCGATCCGTGAGAAAGAGGATCAAACTTCCCCCCCTTTCCAGGCGGATGATGTCCTTGGACTGATAAAGTCAATCACTCACTCCCAGAACATAAATGAACTCGGGAGGCAGTGCTACGACGGCCAATCAGCGCTCGGCTACCCCTCTGACACGTGACTTCGAAGGAGGGTGTTAATTGGCTAGATTTCTAGTGATTGGCACAGTTTGGTATTGAAGATGGCAGGTCGTCTCAATTGGTTTCATTTGATTGGCTCTTACAGGCATTATTTTGCAGGTATAACGGAGCACTCTAGCGCAGATCATGTGTGTGTGTTACGTGTAGCGCATGCAGCCTTACGTGATTTACACTCTAGAAACTCCCAAGCAGTTTTATACATGAAAATAAATATGATCAGCACAGGCTATGACATCAACTGAAGGCTTTTTAACTACCAGATTCCGTTCAAACTTTTAGTGGAGCACTTATGTTATTTTACAGAAACAGTTTGTATTAACGAAGTTATTCTGCATCATAGAATGTGTTTGGTTTCTTATATTTATTGGGTTAGAAATAACTTTTTAAGACGTTTGAAGGCAACTTTAACTTTTGTTAGAGGACCTGTATATTTGAGAAAAATCAGTATCTATCTATCTATCATCTATCTATCTATCTATCTATCGTTTATATCATTGACTTATCTGTATTAGTCTATTTTTCTTTTTCATGTGAGCAGTTTTGCTCTTATTAACTGAAAACTCGAATGTACTTGGCACACTTCCAAAATGTGCCTTTCTTGAAGCCGCTCGAAAGGGGAGGGGGTATTTTTTTTTTTCTTTTCTTTTTTTTTTTTTTTTTTTGCAAAAGCTCTATAGGGTGTAAGACGCAGGAATAAAAGACAGAAAGAAAGATGGCAGTAATTGTAATATCCTGAGATTTTTTCGCTCAGCCAAAAATTCGTGCCATTGAGCAAGTTTCACAGGGCTGCCGCTGACTCGCTGCAGGACACATAAAATCTGATCAAGTTCAGAGACGCGCTGAGTGCTTCAAGCGGCGCTTTTTAACTCCAAGCCTTTCACATCCTTTCCCCCTCAATCTGTCCCAGGAAGGAGCTCACATTCTTTATTTTAGGGGATCTGGACCAAAAAAAAAAAAAAAAAAAAAAAAAAACCTTCAAATCAGTCCTTCATTCTGCCTTCGCCCTCATCCAACCGCATTCACTCCAGAACATTTCCTCGAGAAAGAGTTATAGATTGAAAAGGTGAGTTTTCATACTTATCCGTCGTCTTTCTGTGTTATTGAGAGGCAGCGTGCGTCAGGTCTGTGTGAGCTGCATGTCGGGGAAGTGTGTACAGCTACAGTTTATTCTACTTAGCCGGTGGACGTTGCACGGGCTTGAGTTTTCTCGAGGTGAACATAGCATGCTCAGTGTTAGGCCTGTTACTCATATGGTAATTTAATTGTTGCAAGGACCCGCATACCTCTGGTTTTTATGGCGGCAACACTTGCGCTTTTTGTGCATAACCTCAACAACTTATCTTGAAGCAAAACGACGAATGAGATTCACTTCATCTCTTTTTCTTTTTCCTCCGTAAGCTGCTCTCTCTCCCTCCGTTTCTCTGCCTCTCTCCCCCTCCCTCCCCCCCATCTCTCTCTCTCTCTTCTCCTCTCTCTGTCTCTCTCTCTCTCCCTCTCCCTCTCTCTCTCTCTCTCTCACTACGAAGCCTCTCTCAGTTTACTCCCCCCTTGACTCTCTCACACTCGTCTTCTCTCGTACCACATGCGCGTGCACAAACACACAGTGTATTACGAACACACACACACACACACACACACACCCTCTCTCACACACGCAGTTAACAGAGTTTGCCTTTGCAGTTTTGCAGTATGAGATTTATGGCGACCTTTGTGAACTTTCACAAGTGACAAGCAGCCTGTTAACTTTTCCTGTATTCCCTCCATATTTTATTGGCTTGTTGAAATGTGAAGGCTCCATACGCCACTTAAGGTTACGTGCAGTGTATTTGCAGCCATGTTATCACTATGAAATAATTAAGTAACAGGGTTTAGATGAGTCACAAATGTTTGTGAGCGACAGAGCCGCAGCGTAGGCACTGAGCACTTGCTGAGAAAGAAGGGGGGGCTGCCATCAACTAGGCCTAATGTAAAGCAACTGTTGCTTGAGAGTTATATTTAAAACTGCTGCCTAGCTCTTGTGGTATACTGGCATTTTATTATTTAATTAGCTGTGTGGAATTTGGCCTCAAACACTCATTTTTTTTAGTATGTCTTTCCCTGCCATTACAACAAACCAGAGATCCAGGAGTGCAATAATCTAAGTTTGTTGTTTGTTTTTAGACATTTTTGATCCCCTGTTTAAAAATCATCTACTTCTGCTTGTCTGAGAGGAGCAGATGCGTTAATGCGTGTTGACGCATTGAAAATATTTTTACTGGACAATAGAAAATGGGGAAAGAAAGCTTTATAGACCTCTTCTAGAGCTGCACTTTTGTTAACCGTTTGTCTCACTCACACCAGTCATTCCCCCTCCCAAATATTTTACACCGCTCCTCGAGCATGCCGCCCTCCGCTCACTGACATTTTCACCTCTAATTTTTTTCCACAAATGTATTAATTTAATTCTGGTAAATATTGCAAGGTTATATATATATATTTTGTTTTGCAACCACACGGTTCTGTATGTCTGTTTTAATCTCCAGAGATTTTAATTGCATGAGATGATCAGATGAATATGCATCTGGGTCTGGTTTAGGCCTTTTGTCTTATTCGCTTCAAACGTTGGACACAGTTGAAAATCTCTAATGATAATTCAAACGTAGGCGTAATGCAACGTGCTAAATTATAACGGGTTGTTCTGCAGGACTATGTATAATTTGATGATTTACTTCTCTTTGCTGGGATTACCTCATTGGGCGTTGGGATAGCCCATTGGTTATAACATAATCTCCCTCTAACTGAGCATGCGCGGTGCCTTAAAATATCAAAATATTGTAGTGTGCATACCTCTGTGACAGTAGGCCCATGCTGTTGGAAAAGAGCAGAACATAACCCTCAGCCTAAATGGTAAACTACCCACATTTATACATTTATAATCTAACTAAATGTGTTAGACTGAGTATGAACGTTATTTCAGTGCATCATTTGATAAATGACCTAGTTGCATGATAATTATTTTCTTATATAAACAAATTGGCCTATGACTGCCCAATCGGCTGGATTTTTTTCTTCCAGCAGAGTCAAGCATTTTTTTTAGTCCATGTTGTCTGGCCTGTAGCCTACACTATGCTTGGCTGGCTCAGGCCACTTGTGCAAGTTTGTGGGTTTGAAGTTAACTCAATAGTGACCAGGCAAAAGTGAAATGTCCATCTCTCTGTCTCCTACAACAATGAGAGAAACCATAGCACATTGTTGCTCCCATTTAGCAGATAACACTGTATATAAATGTGTGTTTTCCGTATTTGCATTTTAAACGGACAGAAAATGGTCAATGTGTCCCAACCGCACAGTAAAATGAATGATAAGTGATTCACTGTTTTGCACTGAATGAACATGCAAGTTGTTGCTGTGGTTTAATGTGGCATATCCCAACTCTCACATTATGCCTGTGCCTGGATTTAATACGAAAAATAAATAGTGGCGCTCTGTGTGTGCTGGGTTGGGTGCATCCTGCATGGCATTTTCCTCAGTTCTCCCACATTCTGCATAGCCCACTACAACATAAAGGTTCAGGTTCTGGTCTGCATTCATACCATAATCCAGTAAATTTCATACATTCTCACAATAAAATAAATTTCAATTTTGGCTCACATTTTATTCAGCGAAAATGCTCTTTATGCATGCAATATTTGCATCCACTTGGTTTCAGAATGCTAAGTGTTTACAAATATTTGCATTATGCGCTGTATTTTCACATACATGTAGCATACATCACATGCTATAATGGATTTCGGTGGAAGTGTATAGCAGCTGATAATGAAAAGTGTTTTGTCCACAAAGATACTAAAGCTTTACATGCTGAATGATAATTTAACTATCTTGTAATTTGACAATTTCACAATGTAGTGCTTGCATTGCTATCTGGCATATATCGCTTGCTGTGTGTTTGTCATTGGAGAAAATGTTCTGTTGTTCCCTGTTTGGTTCATGTTATTCAACACAGGTTCATACTTGCACCTAGAACTGCACAGATCGTCATCTATATTTCATAAATTATATGGTCAGTTGGGTCTTGAGTGACTGCTACAGTACTTGGTGTTTGCCTTCATATGGCTGATGGAGAGGGCTAATTGACTTCTTGCTGTGATTTACTGGAGCATCTGTCTGCAAATGGACTCATCCCAAACCTGTTAATTCATCTAAATTTCATAAAGTCATGGCAAGACTGTGCACTGCCATCCCTCGTCAATTATAATATCTCTGCACACTCCACACTAATACATGCAGTTGTTTAAACATATACACAGATGAAGAAACACACACACACACAAGCATTCCTGTTTGCTCCACATATATGAACAAACTGCAACTTTGTGTCTGTCACACACACACACACACACACAGATTTGGATGCTTGATGAAATTATTTTCTGCTCCCTATCCTTCTCTCTTATTATTTTTTGCAGTGTCACATTGACATTTATCACCAAGTGTAACAGGAATTGATTCTCATCCAGATTGGTAATAGTTTATTATGGACAAACATACACATTCACACATATTTTCATATATATGTGTATATGTGTGTGTGTGTGTGTGTGTTTATCGCCTTTGTGCGAATAGTTTTCCCAAAAAGATGATGCGCGTGATTGTCGTTGCCATCCTGGTTTCTGTAAATAAAATCTAATGAATTTTCAGTCTAGTCTACAACATGGTGCTATACTGCAACTCTGGTTTCATAACTGGCATTTGTTCATTTTCTCCCTGCATATCACCGTTATCAGTCATTTGGTTCATTTTCACTGTACTAAGGGTGACCTGGACCTTATGGATGTGAGGAGCCTTCCCTGACATGAATGTTTTGATTGTAGGGAGTGATATTTTGCTTGCAACAGTCACTAGGATTTTGTCTGGCCTGTCAAGCAACCAACATAAATGACTGAACTCATAAAGCTGGAGGGTAGGAAGGGACTGCAGATGTCACAATGTAGATGTTTAGACTGAAGTTGTATGGACATCAGTGTGTCGTTTCCAAATTTCAAAATGCTAAATTGTCACGGATTTGGTGTATTTTATCAGATTTAACAAATAATACTGTAAAGATGTTATAGTAACGTGTCCTGAGCTAGGTGCAAAATAATTGCGGTGTGTTTCTGCATGTCTTGGCCAACACACAGTACGATTTTTTTTTTTTAAATTGTTTATCGCTGTTAATCCAGTGAAATTAAAATTTTGTTCAACCTAATTGGCAAATTTTAAACACATAATTTTACTAATTAGATACTTACACTCATTTAGTTGATATTGCTTGACTTACATACTGTATTAAAGGAATGAATAGACTTGTAATTTATGGAAAAGTGCTTATTAGGCTAAACTCTAATTAAGTTATGACCACATTAAGGGCCATGTGCACATTTAGGCAAATTTAGATGTTATGAGCATTTAAATAATCTCAGTCCCTTATACAAAATATTCCAGTGTAATCTGCTGTTATCAAACGCACCTATAGTTTACATCTGACTTTCTGTGACTGTGTTACAGAGGTGAGAGTGAATAGCCTCATGGAATCGGCGTGTTGAATCATAGCAGACATATTCTGGACAACCCTCTGTTTTGTTTTGCCTTCATGCTGCAAATAAGGACCTGAAATCATTTGGGGCGCAGATCCTCTCAGTCCTTTTTGCTCTCTGAGTGGCAGATTGGAAACTTTTGTTTTATATGCCTTCAACCCTCAATCATCGCAGATGCATCGAGTTAAAGGTTGACAAACATGAGCGTCCATTACAATCCTGACGGAATCAGGCCAGTTCTGGGCCTGTCTACTATATTGCGGCATTTAATGTCAAGTGGGCCCCTTGCTTTGTCTCTGCAGGTGACGTCAGCATAACAATGTGGAAAGGGATTTATTTCTTCCTCTTTCCCCCCCCTTTTTTTTTTTTTTTTTAAATAAGATAAAGTTGAAAATTCAGACAGCCACAGTCTTTTGGAAATAAACGAGGGTTTCCACCTTAAACCTATAAGCTGCAGTCCGGAGCCCACACCACGTCCTGTAGATTTAAATGAAAGCAACAGATAAAAGAATTTGGCTAAACTGGTCCAGGTAGAAGAAAGTGCGTTAATGGAAACAGAGCACGTCAAAGCCAGGAGACGTGCAGGAAAATGTGCTGCACTAGAGGAGAGTGGAGAGCTGGAAGCTGCTGTCCTCACAGCACCCCGAACCAAGAAAGTTTATCTGAGTTTCCAGTGAACAGTGCAGCCAATCCACTGCTCTTTGGCACGTTTAATAATTTGCATTTTACGTAACCATTTTTACATTTGCGCTACCCTGCGAGAGGCATGGTGCTCTCCTGATGATGATTCGTTTTTTTTTTAAAGCTTAACTGGAAAGGGTTTACAAATGGTTCACACACTGGGCTCGAGGGCAAAATAGTACACCCTGTTCTGTAGTGTCCACCAGTGACACTGCTGGAAAATGTCCGTCTGAATCAGCTTTTT
Source organism: Pempheris klunzingeri (assembly GCF_042242105.1). Lineage (NCBI taxonomy): Eukaryota > Metazoa > Chordata > Actinopteri > Acropomatiformes > Pempheridae > Pempheris > Pempheris klunzingeri. The sequence goes on along the minus strand of NC_092020.1, from coordinate 16,985,477 downwards.
CCAGTGAGATGATTAGGATATTTTTGGTGTTCCAGTGCGTTAGGCAGGCCTACTTGTTGCTTTATCAAAGTTCTATTTTTCTATGGACATGAAGTCAACATGTAATTTAGGTCTCTTATGAAAATTCTTGCACTATAAAATAAGAGAGTTACACAAAGTTACTCTAACTTTATGACAGCCCAGTAACCTACATATAACATAAAACAAATACTGCCTTAAACTTTGTGGTCATACACACAAATGCCGCACAATGTTTTTTTTTTTTTTTTAAATAGTATTTTGGATAAATTAAAATAAGAGATTGAATTGTTAGAATTAGTTTCCCTCAACTTTCACTGTTTTCAGATGTGGCACTTTACTCAAAATGCAAGTGTTGACAATAACTGGCCTGGACACGCAATGGCCAGGCTCTCTATTCTTGCAGGGCAGGAGTGGGACATTTGCTTTTGCAAGATTTCCAGTGAAATAAAAGAGGGCAGATAGGCTGTGAGTGTCTTGTGTTTTTCTCATGTCTGCATTTAATCATTTGCCTTTCACCAGATTATTAGTATTACACATTAACCTCTACATTTTTCATATAGGGAGATTTATAAGAAGGGGTCTTATACGAAGGCGCCTCAAGTGAAAGAGGCAGCAATATTTGCAAGTGCCGCGGCACATTTCAAAGCATTTTCTGTGAGATATTTGAAAACGGAGTCGTGCAGTGAACGCCTGCGTGTCCCTTTTAAAACAAACCCAGCGCCTGTCAATCACGGCGCATTCCAACCAATCCCAAAGCTCCCTTTTTAAAAGCAGGTTTGCCTGCTGTGCTTTTATATTGCACCATGGCCTGTTTCGAAGCATTTTTACTACCACGGTTATTGCCACAAATCAAGAGGGCAAAGTGAACGGCATGGGACTCACACCAACTTTAACGAAATTGAGTCTGGTTCCTACTTCTGCGAAGTTCACGGCCAAGAATTTCACATGCAGATGATATACAAACAAGGGAAATGGAAACTGAATTTCTAGGTGTATCCTGAGTGCCGAATTGGTTGATTTTGCAAACTCATAGCCAAACTCACAACAAAACATGACAAGCCTTACGAGGTTTAGTGGCTGCCCTCTCTCTTGCGTCAACCCCGGGGAGAGCAATACTGAACCCAGCGTGGTGCTGCCACCTTTGGCAGGAGAGCACATGGGACACCCCACTGGCAGTTCCTTAAAACTCTGCCCCTCGCACAATTTGCGAGACTACCCCGAGACGAGGTCCAGTGCATATGTTGACCACTCGGTTCCCAATTTTTCCGACTCTGGATACCCCAGCCACCGGTTAGAGCACAGCCCTAGGGGCATTATCATTGGAGCCAATCTTTCTGGAGTCGGCATGCCACCCGTCACTGATCAACTGGCATCAAGAGCTAACCAACATGGCGGGATTGGAAGGTATCGTGACTTTCCTGGCTGCAGAGACAACAGAAGCCATGCTTTTTTCACAAGTTATCAGGAGCAGGCCCACGCCTCCACCGACTCATCTCGAGATCTCGGCAGCCAGATGATGCTGGGTCTACCTGGCGACCTCCTCACCCGGACTCACCCCTATGGCCAAGCCATCAACCCTAAGGGAAACAGCCAGCAGCTTGTCACGCAATTCCTGGGTCTGTACAAACCCCTCAACATGGCAATTCAGCGTGGAGGAGGCGACGCTTTCCTCAGGTGCTCAAAGCAAACAGTGAAGCATGAGCTGGTGTGCAAGTGGAGTGACGGCCAAGAGGGGGCTGGGAAGATGCCTTGCTCCAGAGCCTTCGGGACCATGTATGAACTTGTCACCCATGTGACAGTGGAGCATGTCGGGGGACCAGAGCACTCTGAATATGTGTGTCACTGGGAGAACTGTGCGAGGGACAGGAAGCCGTTCAAAGCCAAATACAAGCTGGTGAACCACGTCAGAGTCCACACAGGGGAAAAGCCCTTTCCCTGCCCCTTTCACGGCTGTGAGAAAGTTTTTGCAAGATCAGAAAATCTTAAGATCCACAAGAGGACTCACACAGGTTAGTCTGCAACACACGATTTCATGATGATGTTAATAATAATAATAATAGTAATGATGATAATAATAATAATAATAATGATGATAATAATAAATAATGGTACATTATTTTTTTTTTAATAAAAATGTGGTCAGTATTTCCAAATTCAAACTGCCATTGAAAATGATCAATTTCGCAGTGTTTATCTATGTAAACTTTTTATTTTGAATTTTTCATTTTTTAATTCATTGTGGAAGGTTTGCTAATTGTGTGGCATTATTATCAGTATTATTGTTGCTGTATTTATCATTAATGTTGTTGTTTAATTATAAATATCATTATTATAAAACGTTGCTGGTGTTATTTGGAGCCACATTGTTATAAAAATGGTGTAATGCAAAGCTTCTCTCGCTGCCTCTCGCCGTCTCTGTTATTGTCTGGGTTTGCAGGAGAAAAGCATGCAGGGGCTCCATGCAGGAACCACAGATGAACAGTAGTAAGCCAGTTACAAACGAGCATAGTGTGCAGGCCTAGTGGTTTGGGTGCCTCTCCCACTTCATTCAGTGAAATTATTAAATAAATGCCGGGACACCGGAGAGTTGTGACGTAGCCGTTACGCTGTCTCTGCCTCCCAGGGACTCATCTCATGTGTTCAGGAGCTTTAGCAGAGCACATCACCCAGTGCTGTGGTAGGAAATAAAAAGGTGACTGCAAGGATGACATCAGTCAGCAAAAGGAAAGAATTATCAATATGAACAAAATGAGTCATATTTCAAAAAGACGATTCATTTATAGCTTTGTCCTCGTTCAATTTCCATCTGTTCCTTGTCACGACGCACTGTGTAATTACGTCATAACATGAATTTCACTGTAAAACAGTGACTTTCCTGAGGCTTTTCCTTCTCTGCCACTTATATGTGCACATACTCTGATGTCTTCTCTAAAAATGATTTGGTGTGCACTCTTATTTTGCTCTTATTTTCACACACACATCAGGGGCTGTAGCAGATATCTCACAAAGTGTAATTATACTGAAATGGAGGCACTGAAATTGAAAATATTTTTGACAAATGAAGTGAATGGCCCTCAGAAAAAAAAAGGCTGGAGGAAAAAATATTTATTGGGCTCCCCCTTTTACTTCTGGTGCAAATTGTTTTACTAATGAAAGGAAAGAGAATAGGGACAGAAAAGGGGCCCTTAATGGCATTTGTTATTACAGATGCACAAATCCACAGCTGCACATGCCTGGTGCGTTGTTAATTAGACATAATTTATGTCAGAAAAATATATTAACATTTTCTTTTTTTGGAATTCCGAAACAGTCAACCATTAAGATGCAGGCCCACAAAATGAGTGTCTGTCCGCTTCATCAGTGTGTGTGTGTGTGTGTGTGTGTGTGTGTGCGCAGGAGGGACAGTGCGCAGCTGTGGGCAATTTTGAGCTAAAAGATCAATTAGCATCTTGATAGCCATAATTCATTCTATGCATGATAACTCCCTTTAAACCAATCTTTGCATTTGCTGTCGCAGGTTCCTCATAATGTAATGCATGTTTAACGACAGCCTTGTTGATTTGGCCCGCAGATAATCCGCATCACTTGTTGCGACCAGGAGTGCACCAAAGTTTCAGCAACTAGTTTGAATTCTAATTTAATGATTTAAAGCATGTTTTTTTTGCACAATAGTAACAATTAACCACAACATTGAGCCATTTTAAACATTTATAATCCAGGCTAATGTGGCCTGAATGGTTATTTCACAGTGTGGAGTGAAGTCTGGAGGTGCGCTTTTGGCTCATAGGGCCATTTTTCATATTCATACAACATGGTTATAAGGAGGCAGTTGGCTTAGGTCAGAGCAGTATTAGCACATATGACCTGGGAGAGCATGCACGGGCCTGAACCCACTTTTTTTTTTTTTTTTTTAACTCGCCGTCATTTCTCTCTTTGCACGTTTAGGTGAGAAACCTTTTAAATGTGAGTTCGAGGGCTGCAACCGGAGGTTTGCGAACAGCAGCGACCGAAAGAAACATTCTCACGTGCACTCCAGCGACAAACCCTACATGTGCAAGGTCAGGGGCTGCGACAAGTGTTACACCCACCCGAGCTCCCTGCGAAAGCACATGAAGCTCCACTGCAACAAGGCCCACGTCGCCAAAAGCGGTGACGCGCGTCCTGGTGACGGGGGTCAAGTTGCGGAGGCCAGGTCAACCCGAGTCCCGGATGGATCCCACTGCAGCCCCTCTCACCCCCCAGCCTCAACTCAAGACGTCCCCATGTCCCCAGAGAGTCGAGACGAGTCGACCCAGAGGTCACGTTTCCATCACACGTTTGACAGCAGTTTGGACTACTCTGCGCACAGGTCACAGCCCCTCTTGGACCCTTTGTTGCTACAGAGAGGCAGCTACAGGTCCCAGTCCTCCCAGTACCCCTGCGGCCAGACAGGTCACACGTTTGCCCAGAGCTCAAGGACTTTCCCCTCCACTTCCCCCTTTCAGAAAAGTATCGTCAATGGATGGTACACATGCCACAGCGGCGTGGACTCTTTCCACTCAAAGCAGTGTAATAACATCCCGTCTCTCTGAGTTCCAGCTGGGACACATGCGGGCGTCTTACAAATTTTGGGCCTATTTTTTCTTTTTTTTTCTTTCATGTTATAGCCGAAAACTTGCAGCTGTATCTCTATTACTCTCTGTATTTTTTGTGTTAATGTTGTATCAAATATTTAGTGACACGTCCTGAGACATCATATTGGAATCTTTGCTTTGCGAAATGTGACGAGCTTTATTTGTTGTTGTGAGGCCTGTTTGGTTGTGTCTGGCTTGTAGCCTGTAGCTACATCCACCCCACAGTGGGTTATAGGAACTTTTTTTTTAACGAATTGTATATGCCTAATTGTTCGCTGTGTTGCATAATTATCAAAGATATCTATCTTAATTGAGACAAAAAAACGACAAGGGATTTTATGGAAATCCGCGTGTTCAGTTCTCTGAACTTATAGATTATTACTGGAAAGTAAAAGGAAACGTCTTGCTGAATGTAGCCCTAATTGTAGGGGTATTTCTTGAATGTAAATTAGGTGTGATGTATGTCGGGAGCATAGAAACATTATTAATGTCTAAATGTATGTCGCAAGACGAAATAAATATCTCAAAGATCTTTTCTTAAGTTAAATTTTGAGACCTAACAAGCCGTGATATGGGCCTAGAGCATGATACTGGGGGCTCACCAGGTTTCTTTCTCCCCCTCCCCTTCATTAAGCTCCACTTTTCGCCCCCTTTTCATTAAACATTCGTATTCTTGTTTGTATTTTATGTATATTTCACAATTCTGTGCAAAGTAAGTCCGGTGTGAGCATAAACCAGTGTTCGTGATACTATTAAAATCGTTTAATTAGCATACAGTTCTACTGTACATAAGCCTACTGTATAATTAATTATGTATTCTATATTTTATTAAAGTGTCTATATTCTCTTTGATCAGGCCTGTGTGGTTAAAACCAATCAATGCATTTTCATCGTGAACTTTTTTTTCTTTCTTTTTTCTGAATTTAACAATTTCTAGTTGCCTACGCCATATTTGCAGGTTTGCAGTTTTGTGCAAACTAACGTGGATGCGGAGAGGATTCTCACTGGTGTACTCAGTGTCCTCGCAAAAGGTCTTTAACTGGTCTCGTTGATGATTGGTAAATCTCCTGAAAGTGAGTGGCAACATGTGCTAAACTAAAATTTACTCAAATAAAATAACCCAAGTTTGATTGTCACTCACCACAACAAACGGGCCTCTCTTGACCAAAGAGCGTTCGTTCCGTTTTGATCACATTTGAGTTTTCTGAACTGCGTGCGTTTTTTCTGAGTTACAGGTGTATTTGCCACAAGGTCACGCGCATGCAGTCTTTCAGTGAGCTCGTCCTCATGTGAGTTTTCCTTCCACTTGAAATCAATTTAGCTGATTTTATATCCTATTAGTCCTTTTTTTTTTAAATTTATTTACATCTGATTTCAGTCTCTCTCACACGCACCCTATAACACGTGCCCTATAACCTCTTACCTTGCAAACACTAATATGACCCATGTAGCCTCAAAATATTGCATTTTCCAAAAACTAATAACTGAACAGTCCAGTTTTATTACTTTTATTATTTTATTTGTACTGCAAACAAAAAAGGTTAATTTATCCCATAAAGACTTCTACATTCAAAGAGTTTGCAGCTCTTCACTTTGAGTCAGACTTAATAGATTTACTGTATTTCACTGGTCAATAATCATAGTAACACTGAGAAAGGACAGATATGTGGCGTTCTGTTTCATTTGGCTAATGACAAAAGTTGAAAAAGTTGGAACAAAAAGCTCTAAAGAGAAATGTTAGCTTTCCCTTTCTGGATGCACACACAGCTAATAGTAAAATGTTTGCTTTACTTCACCTAAGGTACTGTTCCGCTGACATATTTGTTCATTTTTGCTTGGTTTTTGTACCCTCTGGAATGTAAATTTCAACAAACACCTCATTATTTTAGAGAAATAACCTGAGAATATTTCTGTTTGAAGCCTCCCTGTCTTTTTCTCAGCAGCACCTCACTTCACTTACCCTACTAATCCTGGTGCAGAGCTAAGCTCATCTGTACTGAGTTATTATTATCATACGGCTCATTCTTAGTTTGCACTCCCTGTTTCCAGTGTCAGAAATTACAACTCTGTCTAATAATATTACCTATTTAGAATGGATAGTGATGTGACCAGGCTGACGTACAGTTAATGAGACATTACTTGTGTTCAGCTAAAGATGATGTACATAGTGAGTGTCTGTCCTTGTCCAGCTGTGGAACGTAGGCCTACAGTTTGATTATCGTGGAGGTAGGACAGGTCACAATTATGATGAATAAGGTAATGGGGGGAAAAAAAACCTCTGCTCTATTGCCAGAAGCAAAGCTTTATACTTTTTACCTGCATGTATGGATGTCAGCATTTTATACCATGAAACATGAGGATGGTGACTGCCATTATATATATATTCCAATATGCTTCACACATATCAAAAGGAAATCGGGTCAAAAGAGCGTTAATTTTACATTTCTTTGAAATATTTGCTTACAGTGATCTGACAGCTAACTAGCTGTAACAAGGATGTCTTTTATTCTAGTAAAAGGATTTGTTGGAGGGGCATTTATCTGTATGACCACAAAAATACATGGAGGAAATGCTCCATGACTGTATTGGAAGATGTTTTTCTTCCATTGTCGACCATATTAATACACTCTTGGTTCTTTAAAAGTTCAGCGGAGGTTGGTTATGATGCTGTTCCATAGCAAGCATGATAGGACTGCAAATCGCTCACATTGTTTTTGTTGCACAATTCCTCCTTCCGTACTTTATAACACAGTCAAAAAAAAAAAAAAAAAGAGAAAAATCCCCAACCTGTTTTAATACTGTCATAGTTCGGAGTGAAACATGCAAAGTAAGCACCTACAGTTTATGTGCTCACAGCGTAATTGTTCTCAAAATGGTGTAAAGCTATGATGAACTTGTTTACGCGTTCTGTGTGTGGGTTAAAAGTGTGTGTTATACATGAATACTCATGGGGACACATCTGCAGGAAGGCACAGATATTTTTGATGTTGCATTTTGCAAATCCCTTGACCGCAGATGATTTCTGTTTTTAGGCATCTTTCTGAAAACCATCCACAAGTTTCAGTATCAAGGATTTCAGTTTTGATAAGACAGCAACCAGTTTGTGTGAACTGTCGATCAGCTGACACTGGACGAGAGGCCGGGCACACCCTGGACAGGTCCTGTTTAATCCGTTTTTTTCCCAATTTGCTTTTGCTAATGAGTAGTGAATGTGTACATGTAAAAATATTGCTGCATCAGTAATACTGATAATAATACCAATCATTTTCATGGAGTTGTCGCTTTTGTGGTAACTAGTATGATACGGTCTAAGATACATTATTTAAAGTGGTTATGTTGTGAAATATTGTGAAGTGCTTCTTTCTTCAAGTAAATTGAGGTGAACTGGGGTTGCCTTTGATCAGTGTACTTTAAGAATGTGATGACTAAAATGTATGAGATCACTTTCTCTTGTATTGCACCCTAATCTATCGCTAATATCAAAAGCTGACACTGTAACTGTACCATCAATATCTTTACAGTAATCTCAAGATATTCTATAGCTCTACCTCAGAACTCATCTTCTAAACCCCAACTAATAGGTGCACTGCCACATTCTGTCCTTTCTGCTCTATTCCTGAAAATAGCAAATCTCTTCACCAAAAATATAATAGAGCTGATCTAACGTGATTTTGTTCTCAAAAAAGCTTCTGTATTTGTATATGGAACTGATTTTCTGTCATTATGTGAGGACATGTATATAAAATTAAAAGGCAGCGGTCTAAATCGCGAATTTCTCCGACTCCAGCAGGCATGCTTTCCGCCGCATATTCTGACCAAGCTGTGGTAATATTCCATAATCATTGAACCCTGCCACACCCTTCCCCCCTGTAATCACAACTGATTAGACCTCCGCTTCCCAGTTTGCCACTTGTCCACCGCCATCTTTACTCTTGCACTCTCTGCCTAGCAACAAGCGCAGACGCCATTTTGGACAGGGTACACTGGGTATACATGAATTTAATGTAAATAAATCCATTACACCTTGGTATCCACTGAATTACTATCTTGCCCCCCCCCCTGGGCTGCCGTTATGCCATACTTGGGTTGAGCCCCAGCTGTGTACCAGGGGGTGGGCTGCTTTGTCACACCAGGTCTTTGGTTTTATGCATCATCATAACCATGTATGACATCTTGCGTAACTTACACTGTGAGGCTCCCATACTTTTCCAAGTACAATTTAAGCACTGGGCTCAGGCTGTGTCAGCGTTGACTCCGACTGACCGAGTGTGATTTTAATTGGATCTCTGGCTTTTTCCCCACCCACCCCAGGTCAGGCCAGTGGTGCTGTTGCTCCTCTACTTGCTTTCTTTTCATCCACCCCTCTGTGCCCCCTCCCCCCCTTTTTTTTTTTCTTTTCGCCAGGTCCTCTTGTACCTCCGTCTCATCTATCTCTATCCCTGCAGCTCCTGGCTATCTTCACCCTCTATGGCTCCTTCATGATGGCCCCCTAATCTCTGCCAGTGTGGTTCCATGGTAAGTAGATGTCCTCCGCCAGATTCTCCCCCAAACATGCATGGAACTTGACTCATATATCTGCTGTTTCGGTACACTACCCCTCTCTCCATGCAAAATTGCTAACCCACATGGGAAGCTGGATGCAAATGCAGCTTCACGTTCTCTTTCCAGTTGGAGAATGGTTGCCTCTGAAGGCTTTGGCATCAAGGCATCAGTGATGCTAACAATACATAACAGCGGCAATTGTAACAATGAAGAAAGATTGATTCATAAGTAAAAGATTGGACAATATATAATACAGCTGCCAATAAGATGAAAGAGTGGAGTAAAATGAATCTGTAGCTCATGTGACTTGTTTCTCTCTGAGAACATTAGTAAGGTAATCTGTTTCATGTCTAAGCCTGCGTTAATTTGACACCTTGACAATTAATAAGCGCATAAAACACGCCATCAGAAGCAGGGCTCTTATGTAAGACAATGCAAGCATTACAATTATATACACATGTTTAGTGTGTTTACAAACTATAAAATGGTGTGTAGAAACGTCCCCGCACTATGCTCTTATGACTTAATCTAACTGATTCTTTAGATTTCTCTCTCATCTTCATCTGCATTGCAGTTTTCTGGTTTCAGCGGTGCCAGCCCCCTGCGTAGTCCAGTCTGTACCAGGGCTTATTAAACTAGGCTCCTATTCACTCTTCCCAACGGTCGCTCCACTGTCAACTTAAGCCCAAGCCCCTTGAATACTCAGCTCTCCGACTATTGTTGCAGAATTCTCCCAAAATCTGAGTATTGCTGAACATCCAATATGCAGCGGGATAGAGAGAAAGACCCCGCCTATCCTCATATCTCATGCATATTTGTCCTTTGATGCATTGCAATTTACCCCTGTGCATGGTTCTTAAAGAGATGTCTTTTTTCTTTTCTCTTTTTGATTTATTACCCATGCGTTACATAACATATTTTGACAGTTTCTGATGAGCCAGTTTCTGAGAAATCACGTTTTAATGGTCTCCTATGAGCCGGTAAGCTCAGGAGGTAACCACATGACTGAAAATGATTATCTCGTACGAAGAATAAACATACTGAAAGCAAAAGTTTTTAGAGAAGGCCTGCAGTATTTGTTGCAGCCTGTCGCAATTCAAGGGGGAAAATAAATAATATTTTAAAAGTCCACATCTTTCAAAATTCATACATCCAAGGATTTTTGGGAGTCAGACTAGGTTGTGTGGGGTGAGCGGACCTTTGAAGATCTTTCAACTCCTGCAAGCTCCAGGCCTATGAGATGCAATGCCGCCCTTTTAAGGGAATGACCATAACTTCGGTCCCCTTGCTTCTAATCCCTCCTCCAGACCCTTGTCATCAGAGATCAACCAGGCTGAGCCTTAATGTCCTCCACTCGCTGGCAAGGGCAGCTGGTAGCTTTCATGTATGTGAAGAGCCAGATGAATATGCTTAAATCTGCACGCTGGACCAGGAATTGAAGCCTTTATCTTCATCAGTGCTTCTTAACAGTCCTACCGTATATGATCTTTGAGAAATTATCAGTTACATTTTAGAGCCTTTGCTTAATGATTCACATTTTACAGAATGCATTTGAAGCATTTGTTGGAAAATGTTAAGCAGGCTTTGATCATCACGCCTAAAAAGCACAATGCCTTAGATTTTTACAAAAAAACAGTGCAAAGAGACCCTAAGTGCCTGTTGTCTTTGCTGTCTCTCAAAACTATCACATTTCATTAGCGACAATTCTTTTCTGTTGTGAGATGCAGCATTTGAATACTTTTTGTATGATTTCTCAAATCTCAGTTGTTTGAGGTTCAACTTAAAAAAGGGATCAGATTGATCACGGTCCAGGGTGTTTCAAAGCACTGAGTAATCGCGAGTGTTTAATTTTATCTGTTGCAGTATGCATTGCAAGGCGGCTGTGTAATCAAGCCTGTGAACTCGACATCTGAAGGAAGGATTCTGTTTCTGATCACATGTCTATTGAAGTCCATCCATTCGCTGAACGTGGATGTGTTGACGTGCTCAAGCTTACACTTGTTGGTATGAGGCTGTCAAATTACCATGTACTTGACATGATGCTATATATGATTTTTAGCCATTGTTTAGTGTTTCTAGCAGTACTCGGGGCCCACGCGGCTACATTTTAGAGAGCCTTAAGTGAGGACGCATGGCGATCTCACTGTTAACCTTCAGCGTTACGAGAACACCCCAGGGCCTAACTCTACAATGATGGATGTAGGATGGCGGGGGGTTAGGGAGGCCCACACACAACCCAGGAATTCCCCTTGGGCCTTTTCAATTACAGTTAGACCAAGCTCCACACTGTGATGATATGTTGCTCTAAGGCAGTGACATTAATGGAGAGGACAAATGTGATTTGGTGTGGTGTTGACCCTAAAGTGCATGACACAGACAAGAAGCACTCTCACGGCATGGAGGCAACAGGAAGAAATGCAAGGTAATCCATTGTTGCTTTTATTTATTTACACTCATCAATGAAATAATCCAAACAGACCAAAGTGTCATTTAGGTCCCTCTGAAGTTAAAGAACTGTTGATGGAAATAGTTTATCATTAGCCACGGGCTAAAGGGAGCACAAGGAGCATGAGAGAGAGGAATTAGTCACTAGTGCAGCTTTGAGGAGCCCAGGTAACGGATTTAAAAGTGTCAAAGGGAAAGTGATGGACTGTCCCTTCATCTCTCTCATGATCAATAAGGCAGCCTAACCTTGTATTGGACTTATACTATGATATGGTAATAGGCTGTACAATGCGTGTGCGTGTGTCTGCGTAGGGGTATGTGCGAGCACTTCTCACATCAAAAACAGCTGCGGTGATTTTGTTCCAAGATCAGTACTACACCAGTTATCATTGCTGACCTAAACATGGGAAGTCTGCACCCTTCCACAGATGACTTTCAAAAAGAACAAGGCAGAACTGACTGAATCTATTTTAGTCTTCAGGAAATAATCCTGTGTTCTAGTTAACTGGAAGTGCATCAAAAATCCATCGCCTATGCAACAACAGAGCGTTTCATATACTTCCTTCAGCTCCACAATTCAAGTGGGATCTGGTTGAGGTGTTCAGTACTTGTCCTCAGCTCCTCTCCAGTAGCTGACACGTTATCTGCACTGTTGCTGTTGTGAATGCCATTGTATTGCTCCAGTTATGTAATTGACAGAATTATGCAACCCATCTGTGAAACTGGGGTGTGTCTCAGGAATATTAATCTGCAACAAAAAGAACACATTACTTTGGAAATGCAAAGCCTACAGTATGACAAATACACCCCCCCCCCCCCCTGCGCTTTGACAGATTTCAGGTAAACACCCAAACAAAATCTGAATTCTGAAAAGAGGTTGTGTGGACAAGAGAGAAAATTAACCATAGAAGTAGTGACATTCTAGTTTGAAATAGTACAATATCTGTACTAGCTACTAGCTATGATTGAATCACTAAAAACTATGCATGTACTGTATTATTACCACTTAAGCAAACACATCATTAACTATGCTCTGTACATTAACTTAATTCAGAATATACCATGTCTGAGGGGCCTAAGAGGGGAAAAAAAGCCCCTCCCTCTTCAGTTTATTACCACGCAGCTGTACTGTAAGTCCCAATCTGTGCTTTTTCTCTGCATGTGTTTTGAAATGGTGTACATTTACCCCCATTTTATCAACACATAAAGTAAAGATACCTGCCAGATCCATAAAAAACAGACTAAACGGATCAGGAACCAGCGTGGGCTGTTGGTAATCCACACATGTGAACAAGATGCCAGAGGCAACGTGAAGTCACTGACGTAATTATCTAAACACTTTTTATTATTCATCTCCATAATAAACCAGGCTCTTCTCTTGTAGCATGTTGTAAATCACCTAGGAATGCCTATAGATCAGATCAGATCAGATCAGATCAGATCAGATCATAGGTACTGATAATAATTGATGCTGTTTTTTATTAGTTCAGTTTAATTTGTGGGAAGCCTGAGCAAAGATGGAGGCTAATAAATGTCTTTTATTGTCCCCAGAGAAAGCCAGATGTTGGGGGTGGAGTAGGTGTGTGTGTGTGTGTGTGTGTGTGTCCAACGTTAAAATGAAACCTAGGACGCAACAGCGTGGAGAACTGAAGTCCCCGTGTATTCTAGCTCACAGATCACAGAAGTTATGAAAGACTGCTCTTTGATCATTTCCATTTCTAAAATAATTTCCTTTGAACATTTCAAGTCACTTGTGCTTTTATTTATAAAGCCTATTTAGACAATCAAGGGGCTGAAAATAATTAGGCTCGTATGCACATGAGTGTGGACATGCATTCCCTTTCAATCAGTTAAAACCAGCTCTGTTAATTAAAGTTCTGAGCTGTTACTCTGCCCAAATAATTTTCTTTTTAGCTACTGCATTCCTTAGATCTGTTGTCAGCAGAGCATATTTTCTTCTGGTTGCTCCTTTCTATTTTTTTCCCTCACAGAAATCCCACTGACCCATATAGTTGATCTCATTTTTGAAGCGCATAATATAGATTCCGAGTTAAGAGAATGAAGGCTCTATTATTAGTCCCATTTGAGGTGCGCAGCCTCCTTCTAGGTGCTGCTGTGTGTTGCTGAATTCCCTGAGTGAAGGTATTACCATTTCATTTGGGTAAGGGTGAGATTACCTCATGCAACCAAGCTGTTTCATCACAGAAAATGCAGGGGAGCTGAGCTGTCGCTGCTGACTGTTTATACAGGCAGCTGAAGGTAGAGACATTTCAGATACATTTCACGAACATCACACATGACAACTTGTGATACCACCTTACTGATGTTTCCCTTGAAAGGTCTCTCACTAACAACAACATCCTATTGATCCTCAGCACCATTTTAACAACCTCCTCACACCCTCTCACACACACACACCTGAGTGGGTATGGATTGAAAATGTTAGCAGCTAGCGGCTAGCTTTGCCAACACATTGTTTAGTGTGGTTGTCAATTAGGCCCAGTCATTGTGGGATCAGCCCTAGAGGAGTCCTGCGCAGGGAGAGAGTGATGAAAATCAGTAGTGTAAATAACGCCTCATCCCTCAGTGCTGAATTAATATGCAATACTTACATTTTTGTGCTGATTAAAAGGCTGTGGCACGTGATGAGCTATCAAAACAAGGCATAGACTACTCGGATTAAAATTCTGCTTTTAATTGGATAGATGAAAGGAGCAATTAGTTGCAGTTGAGTTAAGTTCTTTTTTTTTTTCAAGTCAGCTTGTCCTCATTTATTAGAAAAAGGGGGTAAAATAATGCATTTTAACCATACTTCATTTCTTTCTCTAATTTTAGCATTTTTGGGTTAAAAGACCGTATTTGCATTCAGGAGCCACTTTATTAAGCACACCTATACAATTCAGTGCAACAGCTCTTCCATAAATCCTACCTATACAAAGTTGGTCATGTTCAGTTGTTACTGAGATCATAGTTAAAGGTGGTGTTGTACACCCAGTTCATTGGTGTCCCTAACTTCAAAATATTAGAATTACCTCTGAATATGTATAATAATACCTATATATGATATGTCCGGGACAGCCACTAAACCACTAATTTTGACCTCAGTGCTAAAACAGAATTCAGTTTTCACTACTGTGACTGTGATAGTGATCTTGGCTTTTATGGCTTTAAAAGAGATGTGCACCACTCAATTCATTTGGTACATCTAGCTAAAGTAACAGTAAAACTTAACTTTAAGTCCCCTTATTTAGCATTTCTAAACAGTGTAATAACTTTAAAATAAATGGTTTACAACATGTTATAATGCAGTTGTAAACAGATGTAAGAGCATTCTAAGTGTTAATCAATGTACAGTATTTGCCCACAGTTACAACTTCTTAAGGTTGTTTTACAATATTGTCATTTGTCATCTGTTTATACAAGAGCCTCAACTTATGGGAGGCCATTGGAGTCTATATTTTTGATAAATACAGGATAAATGCAACACTTGTATTTGCTTACATCTATTTATCTTTATAAACATTTATTAAACATTTATATGCTCTTATTAATGGTAATAGGGGGCTTAAGTTGTTACCCATGCAACAGTCTGAGTAATTAGGGTTAAAATAACTGCGTTGCTTTTCACTGAGAGGAGTTGATAATATTTTTGCTCATGTAGTTACGTGATAGACAAGATATTAGAATCACCTCCCAGCATAAACCCAATGCAACCCAGCGGCACCATAAGCTACAGCTGCCAATATGACCATAACCTTTACTCAACACATCTCTAAAACAGTTTCAACAAAGACTGAACACTACAACCTTCATGAAGACAATATTTATATTAGACTGCGTTAGTTATAGCAAATAAACTGAGTGTATAAGCTTTGCTCTTTTTGTTTTATTCCTTTGAAATAACAAATTTTATTGAGATGAATCGCAGGAGGACTAGGGCAATGCTCATGAAACTGTATAAAAACCACTTTTTCAATTTCTGTCTTTCATCCAGCTACTGAACAGAAAGCAAGAAGCCTCATTCCCACTTGTTGGCCTCCACCCTGTTTAGTCAATATTTTTTTAAATTCTGTATGTTGTAGCCATGAGGCTCTTATTTTAAAGCTATAATATTTCAAACGGGTGATGTGGTAGCTGTTTGGGTCTGAGGGGCAAGGCTGCTTTGCCGTGTTAAAAAATATGTTTCCTGTTGTGGAAAGCGGGCGAGATGACCAGGAGTGTCGTTCTGTTATTGCACCAACCTTACTCATCAATCAGAAATCAAAGCTTTGACAGTTGCCAACATTAAAGGGCTGCTGCTGGCTTGTCCTGTGCCAAGAGGCTTCTTTCTGCTGAGCATTTTTAATATACTGTAGGTCACAAGGAGGCTCATCAGTGATCATGAAGGGAAGGATAGATACTCCCGAGCCACACCAGGCACGGTTCCAGTCAGTAACATACAGTCATCAAAGACAGAGCAGTAGTGGACCACTGAAATGATTGAAGTGGTAAGAGAGTTTCTTTTTTTTTTTTTTTTTTTTTTACATCAATTAAAAATTTAAAGTTGACAAAATTAAGAAAAACTAGACACGGACAGTAAAAGGTAAGACATCATGAGTTTAATTGAGAGATCCATTCCAGTAATGAATAAATACAAGAATAATTTTACACACACATACACACACACAGATTATTTGTTTGAAAAGTAAAGCTTTACTCACTGTTGGTCGACTGTTTGCATGTTGCCTAAAGGCCTGCAGACATGTTTGTTTTTTAAGGCTGATTTGAAGAATCGGCTTCATAAATAAACCTCACATGATAAAAATACAAAATATGAAACAAAAAAATCAAATAAAAGTAACCAGGGTGTCACAGCTGCCAGATGCAGGCTGCGTCAAGAACCAACTTTTCATTCAGATTCCAGTCATCTGTGTTTAGGTGTGCTCGCTATGTTTTTCTCCATCCCTTTTGGGATTTTGATTCAGGCAAGATGTCTGTTTATCTGAACAACCAGCAGAACCTCAGCTGAGCCTCTTTAGCAATCAAACAGTGTCTTTAAGATCTAAAGGAAGTCAGGTTAACAATCAAGCTAACTGCTGTAACTCTCTTTGATCTGCTGCTTTAACCACTCAAATAGTCACATTCATTTGAATGTAATTTGTGCCAAATATCAGAATTTATCATTTACCTGTAATGAACTTTTATGCAAACTGATGGTGAACTAAAAACATCAGGTGTAAATATGTGTAATTTGGCACGCATGTTTATTTATTTTTTTATTGAAAGATAAATTTCATCAGTTACAATGAGCCTGTCAGTGTGACTGACCATGCTGCTTAGCAGACGTGAACAAGCAAAATCCATTCACTCTTCTGAAAATGAATGGACGTGCAGCATACTGCTGCCTCACAGCATCACCAGTGACTAGTGCTGTTTTGCAAGGAGGGGCATCTCTCAAAATTGAGATGGAACCACCTAACAAATCTCCAGTTAGATGAAACATGTGCTGCATAACATGCATGTTTCATGATGTCGGTAACAAGACATTCTGAGTTGGCACCATGTCCCAGGCAGTGTAGTTTATGCCTTTACCAGCATTTAGAGTATCTTTATTCTTATGCAGAGAGTGTGATTTAGCCTTTTTTGTATGTACTAGGACATGTTTATGGGCTAATAGGCCTTTGTTAGTAGTACTCTATTTATTTAATACAATTGTAGTGTGAACAGAAGGAATAATAAACAGGCTGACTAAACATACGATTCTTCTTTTGGGCTGAGAAAACCCTGTGTAAGGACACAAAAGGGGGACGTTTCCACTGCGGAAAGTAAATTCTTTTGAAGTGGAACTAATCATCTGAGGGATGGTTCTCGTTGTCCTAACAACGCAGCTGAATTGGAATGAGCCTTCTTTTTGTGGAAGATATGTTTTCTTTTTTTCATTCAGAACTGATGATGATAGTAGTTTCACGCCCTGTCCACCCACATTGTCCGTCCAAACTTCTTTGCAGATAAGTCTTTACTTGGAGACGCCGAACACACGGCGGGTGACTCTTGGACTGTGACGTCAGCCTCACTCCTCTGTCTTCCAGTCTTTACGCTTTTTAATACCGTTAGAATGAAAAGGGAATCTCACAGCAAATCCTCTCCAATAACAGTTCTTTCTTAGTGTGAAAAGATCAAGACTTTTAAACTTCTCCTATATCATAATGTACCAGTCACTCTTTAGATAATGCTGCTCTAATGTTTAAAATTTGTGTTTCTTCCCACAAAATTAAGAGTTAGATATGTACATTGTGTATGTGCATTCATCTATTGATTTAAAAAAAAAAAAAACTATAGCTATTTCCAAACAGTACTTGAAGTAAACAAATATATGAACATTTTCCATCTTGTAATACTCTTTCTTAGTGTAGAAATGTGTTAATAATAGTTTATTAATCAGTTTATTTTTATATATCAGAGCATCTTGACTGTAGCTGTTAAAGATACTATTAAAGGTCTGTACAAGGATATCCCTGCTTTCATCTCTCTCTTTTTATCTCTTTTGCAACTTTGCAACTTTAAGTTGTATTAATTACTTGCTTCTTACAAAAGGGGATCTAAATTGTGTTTTTAATTTTTTCTTAATGGACTGAATATGGTTGAAGGTGTAAGGAACAGTTTTTTGATCTCATTGTAATCAGCCTCTTTGAATTTAGATTGAATTAAAAAATAAATAAATAAAAAGACCTGTTGACACCTGCATGCTTTGCACTCTGAATGTCGATCAAATGACAGAGGTCTAAATTAAGTGTATGAGCAAATTAAGCTATTCTTCATGGAAGCTCAGGCAGTTATTTATGATAAATTAGGTGAACCATTCTTGCTTCGTTCTATGCAATATTAAAAGTTCTATTAGATTGGAAAAGGCTGAAGCAAAGTGAATGCAGAAGGCAGACTAATGTTTTTCTTATTAAAGATGGTACATCTCATTTACAAACCAAGTAAGCAATTATTGGCTTGAATGATGAACTGTCTGATTCACTGCGACAACTCCTTTGTCCACAGCTGAAGGGATGTGACTGTGTGCTCCAGCTTGTGTCCAGGGTCTTCTCATACACCCTCAGGGAGTTTAGAAAGGTAACTTTGGCCATCTGACCTCAGACTGAGAGAATTCCAATCTCTTACCGTTACTAAATCTTTATCTTCACACAGGCTGTATAGCTTGGCCTCTCTTGAGTTATAAACTGTCGGCCTTTCTGTTAGTCCTTTAGTCATCCAGCCGTTTTATTGTCTCAGTAGGGGTACAGAGTTCAGGCAGCAGTCATCCCCAAAACAGAGGTGAACTGTTCATGGAAGCTACTACTTGGCTACTGTGCTAACTTATCATTCCGACCTGTCGAGGCTTTGAAGGAGCACCAAAAAAAAAAAAGAAAAACGGGTGCATTCTCTGTTGTAGACTAGTGTAGGTTTTTAGTTCACAGACTGTTTATCACAAATAAACAAAAGCTCTTGGTCAAACTTTAAAATACCCACCTTTTTATCTCATATAAATACTACAACACATACTATCATTTGAAACCCCATCTTCACAGTGTAAATATCAGTGGAATGGAAATGTTAGCATCAATTATCAGACAAATCTAAATGAACCATGAATTCAGATTCATTCACATCTGGCCCCAGAACTTTGAGCCATATTTTTACTATTCATGCTTTTTCGTGACTCTATTCAAAGCTTCCCTACTGTGTTTCCATGCCTATTATATATGCAAACTTCTGGTGGCTATGTAAGTCTTCATTATTCATACATTCTCTCATAGATGATTTATTAATTTTGATATTGCACTTTGCAGAGGAGGACACCCAAAGAACAATAGGTTTCAAATTTATATTATGCTGTAAAACAGTTAGAAAATGTTTGAAGTCAAATAATTTTTCAACCCTCCAGAATAGCAGCCTGCTGGCAGTGAAGTCATGAATGTAGCAGGAGATTTGGCAAACAAATTAGACCCAATATGAGTCTGTGTTGATAACTATAGTGAAGTATTTGTATTACTGAGAGGCAGGTGGCAGCCAAATGAACAAAGTCGTTCTCAGTCAAAAGCTAATTCAAGCGCAGCACAGACTTGTACTCAGCAGTCATAAATCTACATGATGTCCGGTTAATGCAACAGCTTTTCACACAGCAGTTAAAGTGTATTTAGACCGCTGATGTGGGATTTGGCAGCAGTGTGTTCACAGTGATGTCACGCAGGGGTGGCTCTGTGGTTGCAGTGACAGGAGAAGACAACTGTGTCTTCCTCAGTGAGGTCAATAACAGCAGAATTAGCCTTTTCTTTCTTTAAAAGACGGTGAAGCAAATGTTCAGATGTTGAAAATGGTTTGTCTTGTCACTGTCTTCTTGCTGCACGCTGCCTGTTTTCTGCTGAAGCTTCACTGGCACACACACTATTACTGACTAGAGCAGGTTAAGGCAGGACACAGCAGATAAGCTTGTGGCACACTTGAATGTAGGCCATTTTCAGTTCTTGTTGGTTAGAAATTCAGCTCTGTAGAGGATGCAAAGTTAGAATCCTCAAAGACCTCATTTCTTCTTTCCAGCTCGAAATTGCCTCTTTTAAAGCTATTGAAAGCACACGGTGTTTTAAACTTGGTTGAAGGGGCTGATGTCCTAGAAATGCAAAATGGTTAGCAACAGCAATGCCCAGGAATCTGTTTTCTTAACGGAGCGATTGATCAGTTGTGCTGTATTATGTTCATATCTTCCAAATATCCCTTGGCATGCTTTGTCATTTTTACATGCCATGCGGTAGCTGGTTGCCATTGTCATCATGGCAGACTGGGAGCCGGAGAGAGGACGCCAGCGCTGTGCCAGTTGGCTGCAGTAGTGAAAACACAAGGCAGACACAGCACCATTCTGATCTTTATCGTTCCAGACACGAAGGTCACTTTTGTGGCGATTGCAGTTTATATTTCTCCCATTAGTCACAAGACAGAATCCATACACAATGTACGGATCTATAAAACGTACCTACAGTGGACCGTAATTATCTGCTTTTTGTCCTGCGTATATTCAACCTAGTTAAGTACAAGATTTAGCCCAAATACACAATTAAAATGTGGGTTTTCCACATAAATTAAGGGACAAAGATTGAGGTCAAGTTATTCAGACATGTTATGCAGTGTTATGTAACACTGGGTGAGCCAGAGCCACTCCACAGGAATTGCATAAATCTCTTATTAAGATGTAAACTTCTACTGGAAAGAGCAAATAGGTAATTGCATATCTTACTTGTAATATCACAACATCATATGTAACGATGGTAGGAATGTAGTTTCAAAAGAGCTCGTCGCGATTTTTTTTATTTAATGAGTAACATCTATCGCCCTATTCTGTTAAAAACAGAACATATGCTGCTTTCTTCTTTCCCCTGTATTGCATTCACTGTAGCTTACAGCAAATTAAAAAAAAAAAAAAACGTGTGCACTTCATTGTATAGCTTTATCAGTTTTCCTACAGCTCTGCAGCCTGTGAGCCTATCCTCCTGGTGGTGCTTTGCTCGGTAGACAATAGTCCTGCAAATATCAGGGGCCAAGTCATTATCTTCTGCTCAGCAGGTGTAGACATTATTGGAGTGTTGAACTAATGATATGTAATGAGCTCTCTGTGACACATGTCTAGCCACCCTTACTATCATGGGGCCCGTTAATAGATAACAGCATCATAATTAGCTTAGCTGGGAAACCAAACCTAAGCATATGAACATATCAAACTATGTTTAAGTTGTGTGTGCTATTCCACATGCTGTATCTTCATGTACTGGGTCAAAAAATGTATTAATCTTGCTTTTATGACTGAATTTAGTTTGCATCAACATGGTGATGCTTACATACTATCAAAACACCATGCATAGTACTGACCAGTGCCCTTTCTACGTGTGTACGTGTATAATTTAAATCTGAAATGACTGTTCTTTATTAAACAAACGCAAAGAAAATAATTCCATGACTAACAGAGTGATAAGTCATTATTTGTTAGTGTTTTCAGTGTACTCAATAAATTGAAAGCCCAGGACACAAATGCGTGGCTGTTTTAAAAATGTATATTGGAAATGGTTTTGATGTTGTACCCCACTGCAAACACTTTCAGCCTTCTGCAGGTCTCCTAGCAACAGCAAACAAAGGCAGGACCCATCTCAAGTTTCCCGTGGAGCGGCCAGTCCGGCGTGTCTTTGATCTTGACTGGGAAAATAGCTGAGTGGGCACTACTCGCATTTGTCTTTCATTTACTCCGGCCCCCCCGCCCAAAATGTTCCCTGAAACAGCCAAATCTTCATCTGTCCCCAGCAACCAACACCCCTCCTGGATAATCAACCATAGCAAGGGAAGTCATTGAAGCACTACAAAGTTTAGTTGAAATGGGACGTTTTCCATTTTGGAGCAGGGTTGCTACCTTTAGTAGGTTGTCATTTGTGGTTCTTTTGTGCTGGAAAGTGAGTGTAATCCAAGATGGTATTTTGTCCTTTGTTTATTTTGTCTTAGTGTAGTCTTACAGCAAAATTTCTCAAACTCTGTCCCAGAACTTTGAAATAAAAGCTTTAATAAACACATAAATTGCCATTTAACCCTGCCTTTGCAAATGTTTTCAGCTTTATGTACTTAGACCAAACTTAAAGTAAAAGTTTTCTTCTATAAACGTCCAACACAGTGGAGTTAATGTGGATTTTTAAAGTCATGGGGCTGCCACAGAGTGCTCTTATTTAGAATTCTACGTTTAAAAAATAGGCTGCACACAGGAAAAACGGTATTTCGAACTTGTGTCTATGCGCTTGATGGTGCTTTCGAAGTAAGTGCCAGGAATCTAAATATAAATAACTACCTCATTCTATGCACGACCAAGGATAGATAGGGCAACGTGTCTTAGGGCTATTGAATGTTATCTTACTCCAGTGCTCTGCTCTGCTTTCATCCAAAACAGCTCATACAGCTCAGGAGATTTAACAAATTGAAGTGTTACACACTGTTTTGGTGTAATTTACTGTAATTGATGTTTCTATCAAGTACCAAGGCCTTCTAAAGCAATTGCTTGTGTTTGTAGGAAGACATGCAGCCCAGTGGGGTGTATTGACTCAGACTGTTGACTAATACTGCTCTATTGGCATGTTTTAATGCTCTCCCATTGTTTGACTCCTCTGTAAAGCTAAAAGCACACCTTGCACACTGCCTAAGATGGAGACCAGTTTTATTCTTTTTTCTCTCTCTATAGCAATAAACTGGAAATAAATGTCTTTCTCTGGTGTGAGTAGGTCACTTTATGTTTTCTAGCCCCGTTCTGTAAGCCTACTTCTGGTTTTAAGGCACATCTTACACAGCTCAGCAAATTCTCCCTCCTTCTCTTTATAATCTCAGTGATGGTTGTACTTTTTATAAGAAGATAATGGGGTTAATACTATTGTTTGTTACATTGCACATATTGACTGAAATGCAATAACCTCGTTAAGCGATGATGTGTACAGACCAATGGAGTACCTGATTCTGTTGTTATGACCCAATATTTACCAATGAGAGTAGCCCAGTGTAAGTGTTTCAGGATATACTGATTCCATCTTCACATCCTTTGTTTAACTGAAAGTAACAATACCACAATAAGTCCAGAATATTGTCAGCAAAATTTATTTAATGACTCCAAAATAAAAGTACATGTTATGCAGAAAATGACACACATGATTGTAATATGATAAGATTTTATATTAATTGATAGTCAGTACTGGTGTAATAATGATTAGGGAACATTATAGTGTTGTAGCTAGTTTAGGTTTAGCTGAAAATAAATACTCTGTGTACTGTTTGGTAGCTAATCTATAACGGTGTATCCTATTTTATATGATCATCACACGCTTTATATGAAAAACCTTGATCTGATAAGTAACTACTAACTAAATCTGTGAAATAAGTGTTGAGAAGTTCAAAGAACAATATTTCCCAAGTGCAATGTAGTGGGGTAGAAGTATGAAGGCACATAAAATAGAAATGCAGGTGCAAGTACCCGTAAACTGTATTTAAGTGCAATACTTGAGTAAATGCACTGAGCGTACTGTACTGAGAAAAATAAGTCTGCTTAACAATAAATGGAATGATAATAAACAGACATATGTCAGAAAGAGACAGCAAGGTTAATTGTTTTGTTCATCAAATAAGTCATTCTATGATGTGATATTTTTGATTAAAGGCTCAGATACCTTAAAAAGCTCAGGAAAAAGCTACTAATAGGACTTTGGGTTAAGATTATTTTGTAAAAAAAAAAAGAATGAACACACTATTTCACACTCTGTATATTCTTATGCTGAACATATTTTCCATACAGGGTACTCTCTCATTGTTTTTTTCACAGAATGTCAGCTGCAATTTAGCAACTTCATCACATTTTGTGTATATAAACACACACACACCCCACAATTAATCAAAATACTTCAAAACAGTGTTTTGTTAACTATATTGTGTATGAGTGCTATTTGTGTATTATTCAGCAAACTTTGGAGAGAAGAGGCTCCATATTTCATTTGTTATACTGATGCTTGTTTGTGAAAAACACTCGTCCTAGCTGGATCCTATTTTGGTTTGTCAAAGCAAAGCGGCAGAAGAGCAGGTTTTTACATTCCTTCATGATCCTTTTATGGAAGCGACTAAGGTTTGGGTTGTTACATGTGAAAGAACTGTGAACAAACTGTTCCACCTCTGCCTTTAACTGCCTTCATCCTCCCCTGCATACACTTTACACACTGAGAAGTCTTCCATTATATATTATACATACATACATACATTACCTCATGTAGTCACATTGCTCAGCACTAGACCTGAAGCAGAAAGAAGAGCACTGTTGCCGACATGATGCAGGATGATAAACAAAAGGTTGTGATTTACTACAGAGAAACTGAAGTACTCAGACAAGCAGACCCTTACCTTTGAAGCAGGCTTGTGACCTGGAAAGGCCAAGAAAGGTTTGCTTTTACCTCTCACCTTCAAGAACTCTTCTAACTGAGAGGGTTCTTCTGGGAAGAAAAAAAAAAACGTTTGAAGCAGATCTTTTTTCTCTCTCCCTCTCCCAAAAACCCATTGGAACGCATTTTAGCATATTTATTTATAGCATGTTTCTGATTCAGAATCCTGCGCAAAAAGACAGTTATAGCATCAAGTATCATCACATTACCCCTGACAAAAAATAAAGCATGTCTTCATGCTTGTCTGCACCAAACCCCACACAGAGTTATACCCCTCTGATAACTGCCTGTGCCATCTGACTCTGACAACAATGTCGGGGTGGAGAATGTATTAATATCCTCCTGAGCCCTAAGCATGCACATTTACTGTCACCTTAATTCATCGCTAAATATGCTTACCAAATAAAGGTGTCCTGAAATATACTTTACTCTGGTGCCAATTTGATATTTACTGTTTGCTTACTATAGCAAGAGGGTGAGGTGTTTAGTCATTTTCTGTGACAGTATCATTTCGACATTTGTTCAATCAAATACATTTGCCAATCTGCCAGTTTGCTATTTTAGATTTTTTAAAGCCAGAACTTGTTTACAGTGGGCTTCTTTACCCTTAAGAGGATATTATTGTTGCCCCAGAACTGCCTTATCTGAGTAACTTTGGAACTGAGGACCCTTATTATGAAACAAGAAATGATTTATGAAATTTCAAGGTGAGTTATAGTAATGCATGGCTTGTCTAAGTAACATAAATATCACCTTAATGAAGGTAGTCCCTGAAATCCACTGTAGTAGATGAGGCATAGTTAAAAGAATGCAGCTCTGTAACATTTTCCTTACTGCTGCCGCCATTGGTAGCTGTGAGTTACATAATGACATCTTTATAAATAACATAGGTCAACAATTATGCAATAATACTGTTTTCTCTAATTGCATCTTGATATTTAACATTTTTTTTGTCTCAATGTATCTTTCAGCCACCAGTAGCAATGCTACCGAGCAGCTGTAAGATGTTCTTGTTAATGCTGTGGTTTTACAACTACCATTCAATACACCTGCACACTTTCATTTGCATTGCCACCAGATTTTTTTCTGTGTGACTTAAAGTGTTGCGAACAAGTTCTTGTTCAAGCATGAGGCACTTCTCAAGCTCCACTAGCTGCCAAGATGACAGGACTCACATGGGACTACAATATGAGCGTTGAACTCCTGATTCAATGCTGTTTGTTTAGATTCCATTTTAAATGGTCAGTTTACCCAAATTAGAATAGATAAACACAGTGGTCTCTCAAATCCCAGACAAATTAAACCCAAACTATCTGGATTGTGAGATGCCTCTAACGGTATTAGAGTAAATTATATATATTTTTTCATTTGGGTGAACTAACCATTTAACCAAAAGCCACTCAGTGCTCGGTAACTTGTCTTGTTGTGTTCTGTCTAAATATGCAATTACAATTACTTTCTCCTGAGTAAATAGACTTTAATCATTAGTTGAGCATATTAACCTTCCTTTGAGGGACCATATTGTTCCTGCAGTCCTTTGAGCTTCCCTAATATTTCTGCTCATTTGCAGATGATGTGGTCCAAATCAAAATAACACCATTTTGCTAAACAGTGCAGTTTAATTTTTTTCTGTGAAATAGGATGTTTAAGTGTGGAGGTGGTAAGAAGAATTTTGCTCACTTGACTGGTGCAAACCCACCTACACTTTTACAATTCATCATAATATGAGTGCAGACCACTGTAGTTTTACATCTAATGTTTAACCTTTAAAATGTTTTTTCCTCATACTCAAAGCCTGAACAAACTAAAGCCTGCTAAACTCAAGTTGAGTATATGGCACAGCAAAATTCTGGAAAGAGCAAAAGTAGAACAGTTGGAAGCAAAAGCAGAATGCATTAACTGAATCTGAAATCAATCAGCATTTTTAAAATATGCATTCAACATATGATCCGTTGGCCGTTGCTCTTGCCAAACTGAGGAGATTTAGTATGCTGTTTATCGATCGATACAGTTTTCTGCATTTCTGGAGTTTTCTGCAATGTAGGCTGCGACACCTACACAAAAACAGAAGTCCTATAGATTTTCACACATCACTGAGTTCTGCAGTAATTTTAACCTCCTAATATTTTTTTCACCTCTGGAGCACTGCGATTAAGTTCCTCTAACGTTTTCAAAAGTTTCCACTCGAATCTCTGGGTACGTAAAGAATGAGTAAAGCCTGCATGGCTATTTAGAGTGATGCAAAGACATGTTGCACCATCTCAATCTGTGTCAGCCTATATGCTATGTACACTTGGAAGAAGTCAGTATCTGTTTGTGCCATATAGAATTATCACCTCTTAAGTATATGACATTTCTGGAGAGAAAAAAACAATCATGGCACAGACGGAGAGGGGGTGGGGTGGCATTTGTCAGTGCTCTCATTGGGGTTCAAAAGTAGAATGTAAAATGTCTGTCTTTGTCTAATCCAACACATTTTATTTTTGTAACTGAGAAATCTGTTCAGGGACCCCAACATTTTTTCCAACTGTCAGGGTGTCATTTGTCAGAAAAAAAAAGTGAAACTGAATTCCCACCCCCAGTCCTTCTGTATGTTGTGAGGTTATAGCTGTTTCGCAGACGAAAGGTGTGTGTTTGTGTGTGTGTAAGGAACACACATGTGGACATGGTGACCTCCCTCAAACACACACACTTCATGGTCATTTTGCCCTGCAGAGAGCACTTTGGCCGATCTCCTGACTTTCTGTTTGACATTGTTATGACCTATAGTCTCATCCTCCATCAGTGACTTTTACAGAGCCAAAGCCGTTGGACTCGAGAGTATTGTCCTTCATGATTGAGACTTTAACCTTCAGGGCAGCCCCTTGCTCTTTAGAGTCTAATTTTTTCCTCCCTCCTCTCCCCGTTCTCCTCCTCCTGCTGCTGCTGCTTCTTCTTTTCCTTTCTCCCCTGGTTTTTCCTCAGTCCAGCAGCCTGCACAGTGACATCGTCAAGCCATTAGTGAGTCCCAGCACTGATAATGAAGCCACAGAGGTGGTCTGAGCCAGTGTGGCACTGGAGCTGGAGCACAGGGAGAAGCTAGATTAGGATAATTACCTGGCCACAGGGGAATGATGAGAAAGATGTCTCACTTCCTGCAGGCCTCAATTGGCAAAGGAGGAAGTGCAATATAATCAGGTGCGACACCCTTTGCTCGGAAAGGAAGGAATAAAGAAAAATTGAAAAATTAGTTCCAATCATTTCTAATGATCAAAATGTGAGAGGCTGCATTTCTGATTTTCCTGTGACTTCTTCTCATTCTCTGTTTTTGCAGGTGTCCTCCACGTCTCTCGCATGCATGTATGTATGTATTTATTTGTTGTTTATGTAGCTGTGGTTTAGGTCTCTCACACATACTGTACATAAGTCCTAGATATCCACACTCATGGAGACTTTGAAGAGCCTGTGAGGTCAGGTTTTAAATTATGGTCTGCACCCACACCAGGCTTTCTCTCCCCACTCCTGTAAATCCATTTTCCACACAATGCATTTCAAATCAAAGCAGCGTCACCATAACACGCCTTAGGAAACATTAAGCCATAGTGCATTACTTTCATGTATGATAGCATAGCCCCTGTATGCTTTGATGTGCTCACTTTTTTTTAATGCTTTATTAATAATAACACACTGGCTCCTTCTCACACCAACATCAGCTTCTGGTGCTCCTTTCTCTCCTCCTGAACTACATCTCTCAGTCCTTCCATGCCTCAGCTCGTTCATCCCTCCCCAGCCCCTGAGCCTTGTCTTGGGATTGGCCTGTTTGGGTTTGGGAGGGGGATTAGAGAGAATGACATGGACCTCGAGATGAAGAGAGTGACAAAGACCTATCAGAGGGCAGAGAGTACGGAGCGCTGCATGATCATTGGTTGCTGTGGAAATCAGACACGTCTTCATTTCTTCCAGCCATCCTCTCCGATTGCCCAGCTTTCATTTCCATGCCTGGGGAGGGAAGCAGGGAGAGGAAAGGGAGGCGGAGGGGGGTCAGGATTAGAGTTTCTGTTTGTGCGTTGAAGTGTGTGTGTGCGCGTGTGTGTTTGCTTGCATGTTGTGTGCAGTAAACATCTTAGAGATACAGAGGGATGAGCTCGTAGACACTGATAGCACTCACCTCCTCCAAAGCTGGCCAAAATACAAATGCTGGAGCAGTCTGCAGATTTCTAGTGTTGTTCAAGCTGAACACTTTCCCTATGAATGGGATGCCTGATTCACAGACCTACTTAGGATACAGATTTCTCAGATTTTTTCATTTTATTTCATCTTGTGCATTAGTGTTACAGGCAAAGGTATCCCTAAGCTTACAATAGCTGTTAAGTATTTGCTGATATTTTCTTTCTTACAATTTCAAGGCAATGTCTGCAATTTACTGGATCAGTTAGCGGCTCCCCACATTCACATGTGGGCACATGTTCACAATCATCTGCTGATTTAATTTGCTGCTTTGTGTTTTGTTTGTGTTCCTTTTTTGTGTTTCTTTCCTGTTTTTGCTATGTAGCGTTATTAAATCTTGATTTTTGCTGTTGCATTATAATTTGAGCCCACAAATTCAGTAACAGTTTGTCAAATCATTTAAATGCAATTTTTGGTTGTATTCTTAAAGAAATGAAAATATTAATGTCCTAAGGAGCTCATTTCCGTTTCTTTCAGAATGTGCTCAATACAGCTACATTTCCAAAGACTCTCCATTGACCTGCATGTATTTAATTTGCTACACTTACCATACTAGCATGAATGCACACTCACACCAATTATTCAGTGTTATGCAATGTTGTGTACACAGATTTGACAGCATTCTGCAGTGGAAACCCTTCCTAAAGTTTTCATATGAAGAGCGTGCCTGCTTGTTGTGCACCAGACTGTTGTCAGTATTCGCCTGCTTGTTAGGATGCAGCCAGTTGACTCTGGCTGTCTGAGCAGTGATATGACTGGGAGCAGTGGGGCTGGGCCCCAGCCGACTCCGCTCTCCTCATCGCCCATAATAGATCTGCGTGATCCGCAGGGTCTCTGAGGGCACCTGGCTCCACGCTCTGCCATCTCTGGCCAGATCGATCACAGAGGCCATCCTTGCGCAGAGACCGGGGGTCAGCTTCAAAGGCCTCCTACCCACTTCCTGCCACCTGGTGTTCCATTTCGGACAAAAGGGTACATTTCCTTTCCATTCCCTCCACCCTCTGTTGCCCTCCTACGAACAGGTTAAGGACATGGAGCAGGTACAGCTCCTCCCTGTGATCTCCTTCAGCCTCCTCCCCAGTCGCCCACACAGGGAGAAAGGGTGAGAGATCAGCCCTACCACACAATCACATCCCCATTTGATGTGAAAATCTGCTTTGGATTTAATTATGGCCTAACAATGCATTGCTCTCTACATGGTTACATTCTCATTTTCATGGATCTCTAATCTAGATTTTTATGTGCAACCATAAAATGTTCTAAGTTCAGTTACTGATAAAATAACCACATCAACACAGAATGTTGTTATTCACTTACAGGATGTTTAAGCTGACTTGCATTATAATAAAGGTAATAGCTTTATAATGATGAATTCAATTTAGTGAACTTTTTGGTTCTCACTTGAAACTTGTTTCATTGTTACCTGATCAACAGATATACTATGGTATAAAAATCTCTATTTCTCTTTCCCTGTTGGTCAAGTAACAAATGGCAGGGCTATTGAACACACATTTTATATCCATGAGGGCTGTCGGACAATTAGCTCCAAGAATACATATTAATCAATCGAGATTTTTGAATCTGTTTATTAAGCCCAGCCATTTTTTTCCCTCCAATACATTAGCAGATCTCAGTATGTCCGCTACTCTTGTGAACAGGGATGAGAAGGAGATAGAGGGAGAGGAAATAAAGGTCTGATGAGTTTGGCAAAGAGAGGATGGAGGCTGAGACAGATGGCATGAAGTCTGCAGCACTCTGGCGTGGCTCGCCTGGTGCTAAAATCCTCCTCTCTCACATTCCAACAAATCCTACCAGGAGGCTGGGGAGTCTGTCACACCACTCCAAGGATCCACACGGCTCTCTTCACCCCCCCACCACCCCCCACCCCCCTCCCCCTTCTCCTCTCTCGCCCCGGCCCAACCAAGCCTCTGACCACGCTGTATTGCATTCCTGCTATTTTATCCTCACATATGTATTCATACATTAACATGTATAGAGGTGGGTCATTTGGACCTTTATAGGCCTGGTAAGATAAGACGCACCAGGGGGTGAAGATAGAAGAAACGCCGTCTGACTACTCTTATGGAAAAGGAGCCAGGGGGGCTTAATTGAGAGAGGTGGCCTTTGCTGTCACTCCAGTGTAAAAAATCTTATTCAGTAAACACTGTGCCAAATCATGGGGGAAAGACTGTACAATCCATTTATATCAGAGGAAGAAGACATAAGAAGCTTTTTGATTAGTTTCACCACAGCCTGCATCAGCCCATGGTCTTGAACAGAAACACTGTGGCCCAATCTCAATCCAAACATACACTGCTCAGACCCAAATTTCAAGGCTCCCTGTGGTCCTTACAATCCAGAGTGGACAGTAAGTGTAACTGTGATTACACACACAGCACAAGACCAACAACTGGATCACGGGCTCCACATCTTCATCTCCAAACACTGTACTATTAGATATCCTTTAAATTTCTCCAGCATTTCTTTTACAATCTCAAAGTGGTTCACCTAATAAGAACAGACTAATTTATTTTACGCTATGCTCTCTCCCCATGGCTTTTTCTCGCTGTCTTTCTGCCTGCCTTCTGTTTGTTCTAATGAATGACTTCTGAGATGAGGTGCTGCTGTGAGGAGGTCACAGCGGGCTTCAGAATCACATTACTGTTAATGATAATAAAAAGAACAATCTGTGCTAAACCTCTTGGATGTCTTCTCTTCTCTCCCCATATGGAATGAATGTTTTATGTGCTACTGTTTTGAAATTCTTTAAATGTTTGAATTGAAGTCTGTGCAATTAAAATGCACACTAAATGTTGTTTTGTGTTTTCATGCAAGCATTGCCTACTGACAAAAGGCTGCTCTGATTAAAGGTATACAGTGGTGCACCATCTGGGTTACAAAGTACACCACCAAGCACAACATCGGGCATTTTAGCAACATGGTGCTGCATGAGAAAATATATTCCCTACGGTAACATTTTAAGTGCACAACGAACAGTCAAAATGCAAACACAACTTCTAACATTTGACAAGGATCATGCAGGAGTCGGGCTTTATTGATGTGACTATACAACTTTCCACTGACAAAAGGTTGCAGCAGTTTTCAGCTTTTGGTCCAACTCTATTCAACTTAGAGCAGTTAACTGCAACATGTCTGTAAAAACAAAGCTGTGGAAGCATGCATTTGATGGATGACAACTTTGCTCATGTTTGCGTGGCACGTAGGTTCAACACCAACTTTAATAAGCAGTGCATATTTACAACTCCGTAATGGCAATGGAAAAACTCATATTAACACACTTTTAAAAATAGTTTTGAGCTGAAAACTCAAACATATCTCACCAAACACAAAATAATAATAGAGGCTCCTATGTTATATCACCGTGCAGGTTTACAACACGGGTGGAGGCCGTCATATCAACATCTACTCAACACCAAAGTATTTGCTGGGGTTGTTTACATGGATCTGACATTCACAAGCAGATCATCAGTGACTTTCCCTCCCACCACCACAGAGATAGAGTTGCTGGCTGTCCTTCCTACGTGGCAGGGCAGCGTGGCGTCCCCAGGCTCATTGGCACTGCAGCTGTCACCCACAGGATGGGAAAGTGGCAGGGTCGATGGCTCCGCGGCATGGCTTCTGGCAGCATCCCTCCCTTCCTGGCCTGGTGAAAGGGCAGGGATGGGGAGCCCAGTCTCTCAGTGCATTGATCGAGGGCCAGCCCTCCATTAGCCACCGTCAGAGCTAAAGGTCAGCTAAGGCCAACGGATGGGTCCTGTGTGCGCATCCTATGGAGTGACTCATTCTCACACCCAGGGAGTGAGTCCTTGTCACTTTGGTCTGTGCTGCCCCCTACTCTTGGTGGCCACATGACGATAGCCATTCCTCTCAGAATAGTATACCCCTCCCTGACGGGTTGATGCCAGCAAACCTTGAAATCCCCTTTTTGTTTGATGTCAGCCACATTATGCATTATTGTTGCTTTTAGAGATATTACTATCTGCTGCCAAATTAAAAGAGCCTTCCTTCTAATTTTCTCTAGCAGAAATTGCTTAATAAATGAGCAGGCCCTGATTTGCACTGATGATCACACAGCAACACAATTGCATCAAATTGCTCCCCGAGAAATGGTGCACCCCTTCGTGCTCATCACTGAGTGGCAACTACTGCCTGGTGTGGTTTACATTAATGCAGCCAGGCTGTGAAAAGGGGATAATTGTGGTGCTAAATGCTGTAGAGGCTGACGGGATCCATTTCTTGACTTGTCAAGGGCACCAGTGATAAAGAGGGTAGTGCCGGGGTCTACACACACACAGAGGCGGATGAGCTTATTTGCACCAACACACGTGCACAAATCTGGGCACATGAGCACACACACATAGGCAGGCAAAATCAGCCACACTCCACATAGAGATGATTGTCTCTTGCCTCTGTCAGGTTGTGTTTTTTTCTCCAGCCATGGAGACCTCATCCTGGGAAATTGAGCAATTTCTGATTGAAAACAGTGCCGGTAATTAGAGCACTCACTATTTGTAACCACTTGGCATTGCATTAGTATGCAAAGCTGGCAGCCAGCTTATCTTGGGGAAAACGTTTGTTTCCTTAATTGCCCTCTTAGGACAAAAGTGAAGTGGGTGGGTGGGGAGGGAAGAGAGTAAAATGTTAACGTGCTGCAGTAAGAATGGAGACTGGTGTGTTGAGGGGATGTGACTCCCTGAACACAGGGGTTAAACTCCACTAATAGGCTGCATACAACACACATGGGCACACACACAGGCACAGAGTAACAGTGGAGCACTCATACACCCACATATGGGCACACACTTGCCTTGGCACATGGGTACATGGAGGCACAGACAAAAAGACAACTATGATGAGTGCACACATTCCAGGACACGCACAATTAGGCACAATTAATTCCACAGACATACTGTATACTGTAAAATTAGACATGTAAAAATAACTATTCACTACACTAATGAATTAAATGACCCCGTCTTTAAATAAAGAATCCATTAAGATGGAAAGCAGGAAATGAGTTTTCTTCAGCTCATTCAAATGGTTTAATAAACACTGTCTCTCAAACATACAGCATGCAACACACAGCATCTTCATCTGCGGAAACTTGTAATTCAACTCTTCATCACCCCTTGTCATCTATTGAATGCAAAGCTTTCCACTTTGAAATCTTACTTTTTGCAACAAAAACTAGTCTTTTGGTTTGCAAACATGCAAAGTGTGTTTTTTTTTTTTTTGCACCAGTGGCTCATGAGGCGTTTGAAGTAGATGCTGATTTACCATGATTTCCCCTGATTGTTGGTCAGGAGTATCTATATCTCACAGGACCAGAGAGTGAGACAATCTCCCTCTCACAAAACAAAGAGAAAATGTTGTTTAATTAAAAAGTTCTACCACATGTAAGGACAAGGGACAGATTTAATTTTACCATCTGTGCACACATTTAATCAGTTTTCACAGGGCTCTGAAAAACTCTTTATGCTTGTACATTTAACAGAGAGTCTCTGAATGCAGACGTCTTTGTTTTACTATTTTCATCAAATGAATGCGATTGTAGTGACAATCTTGTTCCTCTATGAAAAAGACAAACTTTGGTGTGGCGCTGTCTGTTTCCTGAATAAGTAAAAGGCAGCTATAAAGCATGTGGGTTGTATATCTGTCTGTTGAAGACAATTAACCCCTCACTCAGTTCAAACCTTACTAATGTCAAAAGAGCGTGATATTTGTGATGTCTGTTTTGTAGAAAAGAACATTTAATAAAATATAAGAGTCTGTGTTGACCCGTTTAAATGTTTTCCTCTTTGAAAAGGTTATCACCACATGTTGAAACTCCTCTGTCGAAGTCTAATCCGCTCACTCACAAACTGGCACAAAGACGCAAAATCACTTCATATTAAGCAGAATCAAAGTCAGTCAGCGCGGGTTTGCATGCGATCTTAAGTCTCATAGAAACAGTATTTTTTTTTTTTAACACGACAATGTTTGAGTGATGCAGAATCAAAACCTCTGACTATGACCATATTACTAATGGATTACTTCGATTGGTCTCTTGGACAATTATGTGCCATTGAAGAAGGCGATTTTCTCCAAAATGAGATATGACAATTACAGTTTGGACGAAGTGAAGGTAATTTGCATGAATTAGTTTGTCGCTGTGTGGAACAATGGGTCAGCCTGCCAACCCAAAAGCACAGTAACAGGAGAGGATATCTAACGGGCTTTGATGTCAATATTGTGCGCCAGAATACACTTTTCTATCCCACCCTTCAGGTTATTTATTCTAAATAAGCACGTCAGTCATGATGAAAAAAAGAAAAAATCGACAGCCCGTTTTTAATAACACGCAGCAATTTTTTTTAACAAAATAATCAAACGAAATAGTTGACAGAAGTGAGGAAGGTTTTGCAAAAACGCCATTATAAAGCCCAGAAAAAAATAAGCGTTTTCATTTCTACATTTCCGCCAAAGCAACAAAAGCCTCGATGCCACAGGTGGACGAATAATAATAAAGCATCCCCCAGACAGCGGGCCTGGAGGCCCCCTGATGAACTTTGGCCACTCAGCTTCTCCTTTAAAAAAAAAAAAAAAACCCGCAATAAAACTATTTCCCCATCAGGTTTACTTCCCTCAGTAAAATGATGAAGGGGGCATTAATTGGTGTTCGAGGGAATACAGTTTTCGTCCTTCTCCTCAGAGATCTGTTGCTTTTTGTTAAAAAAAAAAGATGGAAATGTTATATCTCCCTCCCGCAAAGTTGCACAAAATAAAGATACACAAGAAGAAACCATCATAATGAAATTCCTTCAAAGCCACCAGACAGTTATGAAGGAAAAGTGACGGTGAGTCGCACACGTCCTCTTTTAGGCTAAAACATTTGGACGAATCGTGTCAAGGTGATTGATATGAAGATAAAATACGTACAGGGGACGTTTTAATTAGCTGCAGCCAGTAAAGCAGCCGATAAAATAATCTGGCTTAATGAATTATTAAGAAATATGTGCAAATGTTTATATTTACACCTCCAAATGCAGCATGCGGGCACTCTCGTGCACACGCGGCGGGTGGGCTGGGAGGCTGGGTGCGCGTGCATGTGTGTGCGTGTGTGTGTAGGTGTGTGTGTGTGTGTGTGTGTGTGTTGTGGAAGGTGTTCAACGTTACCACATGATTTTCATATCACTCAAATCAATCGTTCCGGCGTCCGCAAATTATTTCTGACTCGATATTTTAAAAAAAGGGTGCTCTGTGGTTCAGTAGTTTAATAAGCAAATCCCAGGCATCATGTGATGAGTTTAAGACATCAACAGGATGTTTTTCTCTTCGTCTCTGTGAACTATAATGGAGGCTGCGACTGAATTCAATGCTTTTGGATTTCGCCAAGCAAAACCTGAACAAACAATGACAATGACAACAACTAACTATCAATGACGAATGGCTGTGTTCCTTGAAAAGGAGTCCCCCCTCTTTAGATCATCTCCGGCTGAAGGTTTGGGAGTGTAAGACTTCCTTAAAGTTCTGAGGGCCAAAATGGCTTTAGGAGAGCTGAATCCTTGTCCTTGTGTACACACCATGTCCAACAAAAGCAGGGGCTAATCCACCTAATTTACACAATGCACAGGGCCCTGTTTACACGGGATATACCCACAGAGGGCCTCTGTCTCGTCCTCCCTGCATTTCAGACCGGACAGAGGTACAGAGTCCTTTTTTTCCCTCTCTCATATGCGAATGAAAGGCAAAGTGAAGAATCATTGGTGCAATCTGCAATAAAACCAAAGCAGATACACGGAGAGCATTGACATGTTTAATTCAATAGGAGCATCAGCATCTGAGCCACTTGAGCCAAGTGAAATCATTCCAACAACAGATTATTTTGAGGCATTTATGACAGAAAGGTTGGAAAAGTCTGCTCTCCAAATTATGCAAAGTTGAAGCTGAAGTTTTTAAAAAAAAATGTTTTTATTTATACTTCCAACGACAACAAGAGTGGACTATAAACTATATGGCTGTAAAGAAAAGTCGTGAGTTGCTGTGGTCACTTCGTTTCACTAAACCGAGATAACTGTAGATGCAGCACCTGAACGTGCCACTCAGACGAATAAAAGCAAAATGAACCTAAAGGATGACGTTATAACCAGCATATAAAGTAAACGTGTTGTTTTAGTGCGCAGACTCAAGCCAGGGCTATGTTATGAGTCAGAAGTGATTTAATTACAAAAGTCTATTTAATCTATTATTGTAGGATGGGACATTTAATGCATCAGCAATCAAATTTTAAGCCTGACCTTCACAGCCTCAAGCCCATTTTAATGTGAGCTGCAGGGTGCTGCAATATTAGCTTTTCCTGTTTGGAAAAAAAATCTGCCCCCCTTCTGTCCACGATTTCCAAAATAACCTAGAAGTTACTGTCAATCACGCTCTTATTGTGCATGTTTCTACAGTGAGTTTGACGGGATTTTACAAATATATGATGAAAATATAGATACTGAAACACATTTCCCGTTTTTTTTTTTCGTTGTGGTCCTCGGCCCCCCCCATACACGTTTTGTGCACAGGCCCATTTTAACAGATTACACGTTTTAACGATATGTATTCAAGATAAACAACAAACCTGTAATTGTAACCACATATTCAACACTTCTTTTAGTTTTTTTCTTCTTCTTTTTGTCAACGGATCCAAAAACTGTTCCAGAAAAGTGCGCATTGAGCCCCAATATGTAAAAAAACCAAGATGTATCTAAATAATTATTACTACAAACAGCCTTTTCACCAGCAGGCTTTGCGTTTAACACTTAATGGAGCATTGTCTTTATTTTACGTCTTTTCAGCTCAATCACCTTTTGACTATTTAAGCAATAAATTAACAGCCACGGCTGCTGCGACGATTTTTAAATTGCCTTCATTACAATCCTGTTTATTCGTCTGAGAACCCTTTATATGGTCTCCGTCTGTAGGTGTGTTTTACTGCTTCCATAATTGCCTTTTTTTTCAGAAGGGGTTGGTAATTACTTTGGCACATGCAGGTAAATTCCGGCGCTAAATTGAAATATTCTGCTTTAATCCTCCCTAAATCCCAATTGTCAGGACACGGAGATGTGAGCAGCAGAGGAGTCATGTGGAGCCCCGGTTGCTTCTTCAGGTGAGCGTCGCGTCGCAGGGGGGCGGAGGAACTCCTCTCTCCGCCATAAGCATAAAACAAGATTACTAGATCTTTATCACCGGCAGTTTTCCCCCATTCACAAGAGCAGCAACTTCACAATCTCAGATTCAGATTGGAGATGTTGCATAATGAAAAGGAAATGAATTGTAAGTTGTTGTTTTGTTTTGTTTTGTTTTTGTTTGTTTTTTGAGGGGGGGTTGTTTTAAGCATAAACGAGTAAATCAGAATTTAACTTGTTTTCGAGGCTTTTCATTGTGAGCTTGCTCGTGTAAATGAATCAGGGGGTGATATCTGTACAACTTTGCTCCACGTCTTTGATTTTCATGCTATTTGTGGAGGGAGATGCTCCTGAAATTCATAAAAAACTATATGGACTATAAAAAATATAACCAAAAACAAAAAAGTGTCTCCAGGTTTTTAAGTGTAGTCTCTCTTGCAGGAGTAAATACTGGCAGAAGTGTGTACATTCTGGTTGTCATGGTTCTGCCTGAATTTACCTTCCCCATATCTTTAATTTGTAGTCACCAGGAATAAAAGGCTGAGTCTCTCAGCTCTGGCAGCTCCCACGTCAGTCTTTGCAGGAGTGGGTGACAGAGAACAGCAGAGGCAGATAGCATGCTAAAATCGCATCACTAGAGACCCCACATCAAAGTAGACCAAACCTCATATTGAGTGAACTTTTAAGCCAGAAAGACTGTGACATCAGAGCACCTAAAATGTGACTGTCATGTTTTTCAAACTTCGCTGAACACAGCCTCAAAGACTTGAGAAGTATTCAATGGCGAGCACTGTTCAAAAGCACACACTAAGATTAGCAGTCTTTGTCTTACAGGAACTTCAAAGACCAATTAGATTGAGAGATGGGTGTGACGAATTTGTCAAAAATAAGATGATAGATATCACTTTGGCAGTGAGCAAACATGGCTGGGGATTTCACTCAGGCACAGTCATTGACAAGGCACTGTCAGAAAATGTGTCATCTTCAGCAGACCTGCCAGTTGACAAGGATGCAGCTTGGGATTGAGACTGATCAATTCCCAAACTGTCAACAAGACATTGCTCTGATAGCGGCACTTCATTTTGTGAAGTAAAAAAGTATTATTTGCTTAGATATATTGTCAACTTTTTATTTGCATCACAAGCCCGCACCCTCCCAAGATACAGAAGCATGAGAACGTGTGGAGAAAATTTCAGATTTTAAAAAAAGTGCCAAATTTATCTGTGGTTTCAAAACTGGAACAGCAGACTTTTGACCTTCCCGCAATTCTGTTTGGACATACTCAGGGAAGTGGCATGTAGTGCACATGTCTGGTTTTGTTGTTTAATGTACATCAATTCGACACGTCTAATACTTGAGCTCGTCTTTGGCCACTATTTCCAAAGTGAAATCCGATACTCAAAGCACTTTCCCCTTCAAAGTAGTTTCCTGTTGTGCTTTGTGACCACAATAGTGTCAATCTCATACTTTCAAAGCCTCATCTCTGTGTCAGCTCTGAGTAGCTGTCTATACATGTCTCTGAGTGGAGTTGAGGCTTTGATGGCTGGTCTGAAAACAGCTGGGAACATTATGACAAAATCTAAAGTGGAAAAAGTCTTTTTTTTTTATTGATTTTGGCTGCACGTGAAATTTGACCTGTGGTTTGTCAAATTTCTTTTGTAAGCAAAAATGGTCTTTGATGGTTTCAACATCAGTAAAGCGTTGTGAGAGCTATAGGAAGGAGATTCCCGGTCAGCTGTAAATTACCTATAACAACCAGAGCTCCAGACCATCAGGTAATTACAAAGGGTTATCTTTAAATCCATGAATATCAGGCCTCACCTCTGCCTAAAACTGCATATTAAGCTTCATAGGAGCAGAATGTTGTGCCATGTTTATAATCAACATATTGATTTGCCTCAATTAGTGCGGAAGGATTATTCAATTGATCAAGTGGTTGATGAACAGAAAATTAACTGGCAATTTTGGTAATTGAATAATCGTGTTAGTCAGCAAAAATACTAAACATTCTCTGCTGCCAGCTGCTCATATTTGAGTATTTGTGTGCTTTTCTTTATTCATATAATCTAAAATCAAACATTGTTAGGTTTTGAACTGTTGGTCAGACAAAACAGGCAATTTGTAGATGACACCTTGGCTTGGAAATTTGTAGTGAGCAATTTTCAAAAACCTTCTCCATTTTATAAATCAAACACTAAATTAAGGGAAAGAAATGAACACATAAAATCGAGAGGAATCGATTGTTGCACATCTGCCCTCTATAATGATTCATTATACTGTATGAATGCCTTTGTATTATATTTCTACCACCATGAATTAGGCGTTCTTGTTTTCAAAGATATGAGGTTTGTGGACATGTTAGAAAAAAAGCTCCTAGTGTTGTCCTAAACAATAGTCATTTGAAAAGCTGCGTTTGAAGACATGCCAAGTGATTGGGAATAATCAAATGACAATAATCAGATGAAAAGAGAGGCAATCTCAATAAACTTTGTCATTCAACTATTCAAGGTTCAATCATATCAGAGGTGTTTTGCATAACTATGAGACCCTGGTTCTAATCCTCAAAGGGTTTTGGGGCTACTTGGCTTTGCACTGTAGTCATTCAAGGTCTCAACCCGGTAGGAAATATGGGCTGCCATAGCAACACAAAGATGGCCTCTAAAGGCTTAGCATAATTCTTCCCTAATAGAAAAATAACAGCGGCAAATCCCGTCCTTAGTGAACTGGCTTATTTGACAGAGGCAGACTCCCACCTGTGAAGCACATAGTCACCACACCAATGCGTTAAGACTACGATAAGATGAAAAAGAGCCCCATCTCTGGATGGGGATGGGCGGCCTAAGCTCAAGCCAAATTCTTTCTCTTCTCTGAAGCTGAAAACAGCCCACAGTGTGTCTCTGGCTAGCTTTAGGTTTTTGAAGCTGGACAATATGAGCTGCCAAATGAATCATACTCTCTATATAGTACTTAACTTTGAAGTGCTTAAGCTATAGTCTGAGAAAAACTTTTGGCAGAAGAAAATGGCTTATATAGGATAAAATCTCAGCCAGTGAATTGTTTTTCCTTCCTCTCTCTCATTTTAATGCTCACGTTCCAGTGGTAGTAATATGGCGTTAGGATGGTCTAAACCTGCCTAGTAACCGTCCACTCCACTCCGATTGTGACCACAAAATATGTGATCCCGCTCCCTTTACCCCTCCTCCCACTTTGTTGCCAGGTACCACTGAGATGGATTCTTGTCAGTGTGTGAGTTGCATCAGGATGATGAGCACCGGAGAGAGAATAAATTACCAGCACACTTTAGAGTGGGAGGCATGTAAGTATCAGGCGCTACAGCAGTGCATTGCTCTCTGCTTATGGAATCACTAATGAGGAGCGATATCCAGCAATGTAGCAGCCATGGCGATCGTGCTAAAATCAAAGGCTTTATGAAATCATTACTGTCAAAGCTGGCTATGAAAATCAAAAGATGGCCCAACATGGATTTCCGTAAGAGGTATATGGTGCTGTTTTGTCACATGCAAAGGCTAAGATGGAGAAGCAGAGAGAGAGAGAGAGAGAGAGAGAGAGAGAGAGAGACAGTTGTAGTTGAGAGATGTGATACCTCCTCTGCTGTGCACCTGAGTCAGCCATTTTTAGCTCGACTGGATTTCTGTTTATTCACTATATTCAACAACTCTAGCCTCATTGTCTGGCTCAGATGCTGCATCTTCCTGTCAGTATCCTACTGTACATGCCAGCCACTTGTCTTATTCAGCTTCATTTAAAGGGTATTTCAGCCCGCCGGGATGAGTCCTGCTACCTCATTCCTCACTGTGTATAATCTCATCAATGTCAGGGATGTTTTTCTATTTCATGCCGTTCAAGAGCAGTAGTCAAGATGACAGGGCAGAACTGAAAGGAAGATTATCATTATATCATAATGTCCTCTCAGCTCAGGGCAGAGAAAGCTAAATGTTTTTGTCTTGCTCTTAACTCGACTACCATATCAATATAAAAAAAATCACTAAAAGCCGAAAAGATTTATGGTTTAATATCTTAATTTCATTGAGGATATTTTCTCTCTATCTTAACATCTGGTACTTGTGGTTCTGATAATGGGGTAATGTATTAAGATTCTGAAGGGACTTTTTTTGTCATGCAAATTCACAGTCTTTCTTTTCTTATCAATTCATCTTTTTGCTGTTGGGCAAATATGCAAAATTCACATATTAATATTCTATTCGTCTTATTATATCAAGAGTTATTCAATATATTGCCATTAAAAACAATATCTTTTCCTTTGCCCTTTACAACTTTGAAATTCTGCTATAGCTACCTTTGGCAATGAAAACCTCCTCACTGGATCCTCCACATTCCTGCGGCTTGCCTATATTATGGAGTGATTCACAGTGGAGTCTTCACATTAAATGGCCAATGACATTCATGATGGCCATTTGTGGGACTAAATGTATTTTATGGTGTGGCCTCAGTAGCTTGGTGAATAGCAGAATGGAGTAATTAAATCAACACTGTATGGACGACTGTCCAACAAGAGGCTAGACTCTCTTCCCTGAAGGGAATCCCATTGAATGCTAGCCTGTATAAGCCTCCTGTTTCAGTCTTACGCAAAGCACCTTTCCACATCAAAGCTTGCTCAGCACCATGTCTCAAAGATTCACATCTCCAGGAAAGAATGGCCTCTGCTGAGATATGGACACCTCTGGCCTCATTTAACGTGCACAGTCCCCTCCCCCCTCTCGAGGCCTGAATCCGAGGATAGAGTGGCTATCTGACGAGATCACACAGAGAAGTACGGGAACTTAAAGGCGAAGAGTTAGTGTGCATCCTACCAGGAGTCTCAAAAGGGTTCTATTAAAACACGTTCAATATGCCGGTCAGGGCTTTCAAAGTGCTGCACACCCTCTAGCCCCGGCAAACTCAAAGGGCATCAGTTCACATTCAGTAAGGGGAATCTGGCCCCCATTAATTTAATGAGTCTAGGGTATTAGTATGCCATAGCCAGCTGTGAAGTCTCCCTTTTTTTTTTATCTCTGGTGCAGTTTTTAGGAAAGATCCACCAACTTGGGAGTGACAAAGGAGAGCAGGGAACGAGGTGTGCTCATCTAATCTGAGATCAATTTCTAGCTGTCAGTCCTCAGAGGGCAATTTCCAGTGGTTAAGATGTCTTTGTGCAAGCTGGAAATCCAGATAA
This sequence comes from Pempheris klunzingeri, assembly GCF_042242105.1. Taxonomy (NCBI): domain Eukaryota; kingdom Metazoa; phylum Chordata; class Actinopteri; order Acropomatiformes; family Pempheridae; genus Pempheris; species Pempheris klunzingeri. Next base: position 16,942,327 of record NC_092020.1, on the reverse strand, counting down.
AGAATGCAGAGTGGCACTTTTACTGTCACCAGGAGAACTTTGCTGTCTCTTTATCGTGATTGCTTCCTCGGAAAACAGACATGAAACTTGTAAAAAAACAATGGGCAGGGGATTGGCGCTCGAAGACATATTTGCATAACATATTTGGATACATGCTGTGGTCATTATAGCTCTGTGAGTTTTTTTTTCATTCAAATCTTGTCTACAGTCACTTCAGAGTTAATTAGCTTGGTAAACTGCAATGCTGCTTTCTAAAGCTCTAACACCTGACTTAAAGAAGAACACACAGCCTGTCACTATACAACGAGCTGACATGCAACTGACAGTCACCTGTAAGAGATTACAGAGACAGTGGAGTTTGCCAGGGCCTGTCAACCAGGAAGTAGCAGCTGCTGGAGCTAATTAAAGGCATAGTAACATGGTAACACGGCCCAGCTCGGGGCCACATCAAACACTTCTCTTCATGCCAGTCTGGAGTCTCATCTCTGGGATGTTGAGGCCCTCTGTGACCTGTGCTGGGAGCCTGCTGGGCCCTTGGCCTGACCTGAGAGCTGCAAAGTGAATTAGAATGGGTCAGGATCACTGTGGGGTGCACCTGGACCAGACTTACCTGTGTCTGTGTATCTGCATACCAAAACGTGGCCATGCGGCTGTGTGGACGTGGCTGCGTGGACTCTGACCTGCACAACAAAGCAAAAGGGAGAGCATGGGTGAGAGGTCAGGAGGAGAGAGGAGGCTTAGGGAAAACACACATAGGACGCATTGGCTAAACATGATCAGAGGGACACATATGGCTCGGCTGAGGTAGAACCAGATGCCCTCAGATGTCCTGATGAAACATAAGCTCAATGTAAACATATCGCCTCACTACAGATTGTGCTTAAATTATGCATAATTTAGCCATGAGCTTCAATTAAGAGTCAATAACACTGTGTTTATCTGGTCATCTCCAGATAAAAAAAAATGCTTAAATTTGCCCAGTTACAAATTAAAGAGCTGTGTCAGATTGTCGTCTCTCAAAATAACACTGTGCTCAATCGTAATGAGCAGTCTCGCTGAGTACCTGGAGCCCACTGAGGAAAGGTTGTTCCAGCCAATATTTATAGACAAGTGATAAAAGAAAAAAGATAAAAGAACACATAGTTGACTCTCTCCGGTCCGTCTGTTTCTTCTCTTATTCTGTATGTTAGTTGTGGAGCCTGTGTGGAATGAACCAGAGAAACATATCCAAACAAATCTCTTATGAAACCTTCGCTCAGATGCAGTTGGAGCAATAATATTCCAAAATAACTGAGGAAACATAATAGAAAACATTACTGACTCAATCCAAACTCTTTCCCTCGATAATGAGTTAATCTTAAAAGCTTCTGCGTAAATAAACTTCAATATTATGTTTGAATATTTCACCAGTTCCAGCACCATTTATGCTTTAAATTTTCATCACCTTCGGAACCAAATGTTTTCCTGTTTACTTACTTCGAAGTCAAATTTGAGAATAAAAAAAACAGCCTGACGGGGTCGGTGAGCAGTATCACATAGGTGGCAGTTGCACTACGGATTCAACGTCAAATCTAAAAGAAGTGTGGCAGAAGGCTGTGGGTGTTGTCTAAGTCCAGTGATCTGGCCCTGTTAGGTGGGAGGCTATGGCTGCTGTGATGTGGGGCCGGTCCTGCTGCAATGTCTACTAAGACATCTGCAGTATACGACACCATGGCACGCCGCCCCGGGGCTCCTCGCTGCAGCACATGGAACACCTGAAATAGGTCTGCTGCACCTGCCACACAGAGCGCAGATACAACGTCATGCAGAGATGCATGTGTGCAGACCTGTCTACAGACATGTCACTGTCAGCTGAGACAGACACCGATTTGCCACCATCTTGGGGAGGTGAACACAGTGCATGTGACATACGCAGAGAGTGTGTTTAAAACCGCTCCGTCAAAATAAAAGATTTTTTTCTTGTCTGCTAACTCTTCACAATAGCAGCGAAAAATTCCATCCAGTCCATGCTGGATATTTTGTGTGCCTGTCGGGTAGGAGGCCTGTACAGCATGAGAAAGCCCTTGACTGGATTTTAGGGGCCTAATATTATTCTGCCACCCTGGGCAGCCCAGGTTCTCTTGTTGTGTAAAATAGAGTGAAGGCAACTTTCCGCTTCACGTCTTTATGGCTTCATGCTCGGAGTGACTGGGTGTGAGGGTCTCAGTGCTGTGTTCTTTCAGCAGTCATCGTGTGGTCTCAATCTCTTTACACGTTTCACTGCCAGGCTCCTCTCTACCAGGCCTCCCCAAACTGAGTAATCAGCAGATGTCTTTATAGAGCAGCCCACTGCCACGTGCACACCCTGCATTCTTTGCCAGTTTCATTTTGGCAATATATATTTTTTTCTTTTAGATTATTATTATTCTTTCAAGCCCAGCAGCTATATTGATTTGGTTCTTAATGTGGCCTGAGGTTACAAATACTGCTTCACTCAGCATTTTGAATTCATATGCCTGAATGATATATCCCAAGTGTACTTAGGTTAGTCCATTCTATTATACCACAGACCTGCTGATTTAAACAAACTGACGCAAAGTAATTCAACAGAATCCTTTGACCTTCATTTGGACAAAGTCAAACCGACTGAGCAGGATTTAGGGCTCGCCATCTCTGAATAGTTTCAGTTATATAATATTATAAGCTGAACTGCTTCATACACAGACAGAAAAACTGTGACAAAAATCCAAAATAGGGTAAATATTAGGGTAACTATAGTAGAACAGGAGGTACATATTTCAGAAAAACGACTGACGCATTTCCAGGTCATCATGTTAACTAGGACATTTAGTATTGGTTAGTCTGCGAACACCCTCATTACATCGCATTGCATCAAAAGTGTGACACAAGACATACAATGATGTGAAATTTATTAGCAACTAAATTTGTGATATTGCACTAAAATTATAAAAATACTGGGTATTGCAATGTCTTATTTACTCTATGATGAAATGGACATTATTGCCATAGGCATAGGCTACGTAAGGCATTAGTCATGATATCAGTGCATTACTAAAGTATCATTTTGAGGCATGGTACTTTACCTGAGTATTTTCATTTTATGCTATACTTGTACTTCACTTCATCTCAGAGCGAAATATAGTCCGTATTACTACAGTACATTTAACTGATAGTTACAGTCGATAGCTTCTCTCAGATTAGCGTAGAAAGAGATAAATCATTGATGAGTAAACTGGGGCTGCAACCTGAAATTATTTTCATTACTAATTGATTTTTGGATTATATTCTTGTCAAATTAATTAATGTTTTAGTCAATGAAACATCAAAATATAGAGAAAATATGCTTGTGTTTTATCCGACCAAAATATTTAATCTGCTTCTATTTATGATAATAAAAGCAGGTAATCCTCATATTTGAGAAGCTGGATATTTGCTATTTTGCAAGAAAAATGTCTGGCACAATTAATAAATTTATTATTTGCAGATTCATTTTGTTTTCGTACAACTAATCAGTTAGCCTACTAATCATCGCAGCTCTAGATTTCACTACCTGATATTATACAAAGAAGGTAAACTTCGCTTCACCTTGTACTTCTATAATATTAAAACACTGCGTATAAATAAAAATCTAATCACATGATCGGAAATATACAGTTGACAAGTGTGTGTGTGTATATGCATATATATATACATATACACACACACACACACACACACACTCATATACATACACACACATACACATATACATATATACATATATACAGTATATACAACAGTACTAACTTTTCTGGCCTGAACATAGCCTCGCAAGGCAACATCCATCCACCCATTATGGGCATGTGGCAGCATGCATTTTCAGGACCATGAGCACCACCTGGGCACCATCAGGGCACCAACATGCCAGTGTTCTTTGTCTGTCACCATCTTCAATATTGCTGCAGAAGGTGGCAGACTTGTTAAGGGTTGGGTACTCGTGAATTGAGCTGTCAAAATTAGCAACGTTTCTGGTTTGTTTAAAAGGCAAAATGGGTCACGCGCTGAGGCAACAACTAAGACCCAAGAGGGATGCCATGATGCTCGTTGCTAAGAAATAATTCATTACTCTATGTTATCACATCAAGAAACTATTTTCATTTTTTTTGTCATCATCATCTGAAATAACCTGATGGTTATGGGAACTAATTATTTTACATAATTGTGTCCTAATAACTGATATGATGGTGTTGATACTTCTGTCACTTACTCCTTAATGTCTATCCTGACCTCTGATAGCGATCGTGTTAATGACAACTCCATGAATTCACTTTTTATTAATTGGCGATTTTGCTAGTGTAATGACATGAAGATAGGGAGTTGTGTGTGTGCGAGTGTGTGTGTGTGTGTGTGTGTGTGTGTGTGTGCACAAATCTAACATCACCACATAAGTGGTGATGTTAGATTTGTGCACTTGGCAAGCATTTTTTTTTCGCTCCATTTGGTGACAGATTGGGTTTAAATAACATTATATCTTCACAGTTGTGACTCACAAGCCTCAGCGTTACAAAGTCAGGGTGAGGTTTAGCACTTCAGATGAGGATGAAGGAGGACCAGGTCGTCTCACTTTGTCTTTTAGTTTATCACTTTCTGCTAGGCCTAATGTGGGACTCAATGAAACAAGCCTCCAACACTGTTTTGCTGTTGTCAGTCAACCCACTCCTCATTCTTTCTCCACCTATCCTACTGATCGAGCCACAGCATATCTACAATTTCTAGTGGTAATATGCACAGATAGTGAGATGGCCTGAAACTGCATATTACCTTCCTTAACGCATTTTGTCGATTGATTATGGCGTGTTACATTGTGGGGTGCTAAGCTTTGCTGAATGCCTCTTAGCTACCATGCTAACCACAGCGCTGCAGCTTTCGACGTGACTTCGAATTTTTTAGCTGAGGCCATGGCAGGATAGGTAGGAGGGCATGTTCGGGGCCCTAAACGCACCTCCAACATTAATGTTGCATTAAGTCTCTGAATCAGTATATGGTATTGTCGGCCCTGCCCCCCCTTGTCAGCCATGTTTGTTTCTCGCTGGTGTTGGGCTATCAAAGGCTAGCTGCTTTACAGCACCTCCTGGTGCTCCTGGGGAGCACTGGGGAGCACCAGGAGGTATTCCTTTTAAAGTAAAGAATTCAGTTCACAGATTTAAAGGTAATAACAACAGTTTGCTATGTGTGAATTTTTTATTATTTTGTTCTTTCAATAATGTAACAAAATGTTGTGAACTTGCAGTGAGTTTGCTGAGGCGGTTCCAGGGTTTGACTGACTATGGGGCCTTTAGAATAAGATGTGATTTGTGCTGATGGATACATCAGTGTTGCTTGTCCAAAGATCCGCTTCACACACTCCACAGATAACTTCCTGCTCACGACTGTTGCCCTTTAACTTTTTTTTGGCTAAACCCATCTGTATGGCAGATGAAGCATTAACTGTGTCATGTCTTTTTTAAGCAGTAAGTGTTGTGTACTTGTGTACCAAGAAAGATACACTGGAATGTGGCCTTATGCTCTAAAGCTTTGCTTACGCACTGCTTTGGCGCACTTGTTCTGCCCTGAGCTGCCTGTCCTTCAAATCCAGGGCTTAGTATGAGGTAGGGCACAGAGGGGGGATAAGGGCTGTCATTGCTGCTGCTGGGGTGTCCACATCAGAACAGAAACTAATAAAGACACACAGTGGTAGGGACCCGCCGACCAAGCAATGAGATGTCACCATAAACAAGCTGCAGGACGTTGGCAGTCAACTTCCTGGTTATATAATGCTGACCCATTTTTACTGAAAGAGAGATTGCGGGTCCCACTTAACTGTACTGTACAAATCCGAATTCAGAAAAATCGTGTGGTTTGTTATTTCTTAATTTTCTAAATATCACCACCATCATTAATATCACTTTAATACTGTACCCTGTTTTTTTTTTGGGGCGGAATTTCACCACTTTGCAGTGGAGGTGGCAGATGTCGTGTAGCCTTGATGCTAGCTGCAGTTATATGTTTTTTAAAACCACAAGCTAAGCTAAGGTTACTACATTTCCTCACTTTGTCAGTTGCACTTGCTCTTTCAAGCCTCAAGCATCAGCTCAGCTCAGCAGCAACATGCGGACGGGTCACATATCATGTATGTCATCTTTGCAAATATTGAGTGACACGCAGCAGATATTCTCAGAACAAAAAGTGACGCGTGGCAGCGCTCAACTCAGACAAGTGTCACAATGTGATGTGTCGTGATGGCAGCACAGGTAACACCATAGACGTTCATAGACAAATTTTCAACCAAAATGTGCATCAGCAGTCAAAATAGAGTACTGACTGATAACTAAAAGCACTCACATGTAGCCTAGATATGACTACATGTCTTCAACTCTGGAAATGGGAAAGTAATAAAGTACAGAAAGGCAGAGACCGAAAAGCGCCAATTCATCAATATTTAAGTAGAAATTTAGGCTAAAATGAAGTACAGTGTTTAAATTCTTAACAAACTCAAAATTGTTAATTATTTACTTTGCAAAATATACATGATTTTTTATTAATTTAACTACAAAATATCATATCTCAAATTACCTTTATTATACGTATGTCAAAGAAAAAAGCCTGAAGACGGAACAGCAGGAACAACACTCATGGAACTAAAATACAAGGGTGCTTTAATTTGACGGTGTGAAATTGGAAAAGGCTTTGAAGAGCATCCACAAAACCTACTCCCTATTTATTTCTTTCAACGGTGTGACTCTGACATGTCCCTTTTGTGCACTAGAATTATGGACGGGCTCATTTAAGATTCATTTAAAGAAATATGTGACCAGAACCTTTAGGTGATTCAATTTAACTCGACCAAATCAAAGTGGGGCCTCTGTGATATAAGTAGGCCTCTCACCTCTTTGAATGCATATTGTGTTCACACTACTCTTAGTCACCATCACCATCATCACCATCACCATCACCATCACCATCATCATCATCATCATCATCATCACCATCATCATCATCATGTCTGTTTCCTATTTCTTATGTATTCTGATTGGTACCAAAACATTCAGAATGTGTATTGCAGAACAAAACAAAACAAAGCAAAACAGATATGTTTTATTGCTCCTTTTTAATGAGGCATCTGTAGTGAAAAGATATTTATTTTTACACTTAAATTTACTTTTTTTCTGTAATAACAAAAACATCCACCTTATTGTCATCAGAGGTCGAATGTTGTTCGATGTTGAACTTTTAATTTTCCAAATTAGTAATACTCCATAACCGTTCATTTCACAATAAATGTTAAATTAAAGCTCGACACATAATAATTTAGATTTTGTTACTGTAATTCAATACGGTTGTAGGGAGGTGGTTTTTGTTTTATTTAATTTTAGTTTTTGTCAAAAATAAAGTTGAAAATTTATCCCGTCCCAAAATAATTGTTTTATTCAATATTGAGACAAAGCGATAATAAAAGCGATGATAAAAAGCGAGATATTTCCATTTTTTTCTATATAAAAATTACCTACAAAAAAAGTAAAATTAGCATATTGATAAAATGAGTAGCCCGAAATCGTTGTTTTAAATTTGGATCATAAAAACTATTGCTAAATTGTAATAAAATAGTACAATCTCACTAACAATAAGCAATTGTCTTTTTTTTTTTTTAAAAATCATTAAGTGTGTTTCAACTTGGTTTTGAACTCTGACATACTTTTTACAAAATAGAAACAGTTATAAGTGGGCATTATAGCGTATATTGTTATTTCAGCAGATGGAGAAAAGAAAGTTATGCGAGCACTGTAAAAGTTTTCCAGCTTATGTCAGACAAATGGTATCTGAAAGAACAATCGGAAAGTGATTATGCATACTTTGTGTTCATTTAGTTGTTTGTTGAAGAAGCCATCTGTTTGTACGTTTCTTTGTAATTCTTTTCAATTGTTTTTACATTTGCAAAACTTCATATGCAGCATCAAAAGACAATGAAATTCATTAGCTCTCTATTTCAAGGTGGTATCTAACTGGCAGAAGTTTCTTTTATTGCAAGTCTTTTTTATTTCTTCAAGGGACATTGTCTCGAATGCGAGGCTCTCATCACAATCTAATAATATGCAATGATAAATAAGAACCAGAGTTTTTGATCAAAAAGTGAGAGTCAAATCAGATGTTTCTCTTAGATTGAAATGTGAAACTTCTCTCAGTTTGCGGAATGAAAAGCCACCATCTGTTTCTCGTATGTTCATGGAGAGAGGACACTGAACTGTCAGCAGAGTCCCTCCTACTTGTCAGGACACTTTCGCATCCCCACAACACAAATCTTCAGTTCCTTAAGGATGTTTCGTATTTGTATTTATATCAATTATAAGGAAAGTGCGAACAATAAAGTTTTGCTTATCAACGAAAGTGGTGTTCATATTAGTCATTTTATTTAAGATGACCTGTAAAATCATTATGAAATTTTATTTTACGGGGGAAATCTTATTACAGCATCGTAATGCAGTAGTGCTTTAAACAATTAAAATACTCATTTTAATTTCCATTGCATTTTGAAGCCTTGTCTTTATTTCTTTTATTTTCTGTTGTTCTGTCTTCATGCCTTTCTTTTTTTCTTTCAAAAGAAACTGTTAAAGAAAGTTTAAATCTTATGGCGCAAAATGTAAAACCCCTAAAATATATTCACCTCCATAATCTACACTTTAAAATCAGACATCAGTGGAAAACTTTACTGGGAGAGAAAGTTGCCAATCTTATCTGTCTCTCACATGATTTCCCAAACTTAATGCATAGGGAGAAAAAAAAAGGAGAAAAAAATCTGAAGGCTTTCCTTGTGTCACACTATGAAGGCTTTCAACTGCAAAGACTTAGCAGCCTTTCACATCAAGCTGTCACTTTACTCATCTCATAACTCACAATTCTTAACCAAAAATGTTTACGTAGTTGCTCATTCTAATACTAAAGTCTGTAGATGTGTGTGCTCTTATTTTATGCACACCATTTGTCTCTAAATTGTGTAAATTGTAAACAATCGCACGCTGAGAGCACAAAGTTACACATTCTAAAAGTCAATCTGAAGCTGGAATTTCAGGAAACCTTTAAGAGAGCGAATCGCTTATACAACACAGCACATACAGTGTATCTGAAACAAGGTATACTAGAGAGGGCAAACTGAGCGTTTAGTGGCTCAAACAAGCCGAACAAAATGAAAAATCCTATGCGCTGTAGTATTGGGAAATGAACATGCTGCTTTCAAACAGCATTCAGAGAGTATCAGCTCCATCTTCCTCCTCCCCTGTTAGCTTAGCAACAGCGGCCATTTTGTCTGCATTTGCATTGGTCCAAATGTCTTTCTCAGGTCATGCCGCTTTGCTTTGAAATTCCGGTCAGGTGATGGTAACGTCATTTTCTAGATATCTTGCCGGAATGAGATCTCTTAATTTGTGCCTTTGACCAAGATATATTGTGGAAAATGCGGATTATATCAGGCATGCGCTGTGCATGTTTTGAGCAGTAATGTTTTCATTTTCTGCTCAGAATGTACCAGAAAGTGTTCAGTATTAGCCACATGGCTGTCACACAAATCCACATGCATGCAAGACACATTCGTGTGCATGCACACGATACGGGTGCACACCACACGCACGCACAAGCACGCACACACACACACACACACACACACATAAAATAGGATGAGCTGATCCTGAGTCTGCGTCAACCACCCGCTGCTCCCACAGCCACACTACGTAGACAACCAACCACAGGATGTATAAACCCAGCTGTCCAGAGGTCACCTTGGTTTGTTTACTTGACTGGAGTGGATGCACAGTGGCAGAGTGGACCACTGCCATCCACGACAGCTCACCTACCAACATGTGTTCAGCTCTCAGCTCTTACTGGATCCTTAGTCATACTCTGTGGGTAAGTAGCACAGTCTGTACTTTTTACCCAAATCAGCTGCACCAGAGAAAAACTGTGATGGACAGACCTGCTCAAGACTGCTGTCTCTTATGTCTTTCAGCTCTTTGAAAATCTGTAATTTACACACACACACACACACACACGTCATCAATTAGTAATAGTTCTACCAATTAGCATCTTCCCTTTCAACTTTGCTAGAATAATTCACTGAAAATCAATACATTTTTAATCTAAGGTTTCAGAGTTGTAGTTGGCTTGGGCTACCAGGAGACTTCTGTAAAGCACTTTCCTCCAACACTGAAATAGAAATGACCATATTGTGTATGATGGAGATGGACAATTTCATGCGCGGCATCTTCCTCAAATCACTGCACCTTTATGAATCAGCAGGTGAAAGTGGCCGTGCAAGCGCACAAATGCCAAGGAGATAAATGCAGTTCTAACACTGTGAACTGTCCCTGCATTTCAGAGGTTTATGGGCCCGTTGTCACTTTGCAGGCCGAGCCACCAACCCTGAACACTGTGGCACGCTTATACATACCAGGTACTAACTCAGCTACTTCATGTTGTCACAGACAGCTCTGCACATTCGTAAACACACAAACGCATGCCCACACAGACACTCACCTTCTGCACTGCTGAAACACACCACTATGGAAACACTGGAGCCTCGTCTGATTCTGGTAAGGTCCGAAATGTCCATGTTATTGGCACAGAGGGGTAAAAAGACTGTCTGGGAGTGAGGCCCGGAGACTGGGCTTTCTGTGTTTCCAGAGAGCTGCCCTGACCACCCTGGTAAATATAGGAGAGCAAATCCTTTTCAGGTTGAGAGTATGACACGGGACTGCCACATAAATCAGTGCAGGCCCTGCCCGGCACAGGCTGGGAACGCCATGGGAGTGGTAGGCGGCTCTACGGTGAGGTTTTTGGGGAAGGATTATGGATTGAGACGTACAGCTGGGAGGCTAAAGTTACACTTTTCATTACCACTTCGAGGGGGTCTTGGCTGCCTGGAAGCCAGTCAGATTTGTGAAGACCTCTTTTTCCCCCAGGAATGGTTGTAATTCTGCAGGCACATTCTTCACCTGAGGACAATTGTTTTTGATATGGCAAAAACAATTTGGCGAGACGCGATGGGAAATACTATTTTTTCTTCTTTTCTTTCTTTTTTTTTGCCAATGGAAGAATGAAAAAATAAAGAAAAAGGAGAGGGCATTGTGAAAAGTCCTCATTCACCAAAAGACCAGAGCAAAGAGAGAGCAGTATGCCCCCTTCTGGCTCTTTTCTTCTCTCCCTCTTTTCTTCTCCTTTTTTCCCTGGCGTCTGGAGATGTGAAGAAATGTCTTTTGATCAGCTCTGACAGAGCCTGGGCCATGTGAAGAGGGTGGCTAGCGGGACTCTGCCAATCCATGCAAGGCAAAAATGTTCCTAATAAGAGAGTAATAAGCTAACGAGTGCTGGGTGTCTGTCTGATCCACATTCTGGGTACTGTTTGTGCCAGCACACCCAGTGCCTTCTGACGTGTACCCGACTCTCATCAGTCTTTGGACTGTTTGCCAGGTCACTGCGTTTCACCTGGCCTGTCCCATATGCTCTCACCAATGGTGCAATAGCCTGAAATTTAAGAACCTTGTGGGCACAACAAAATTGAAAGTGGGAATATTTCTATTTCTGATTTTACACACATTGCAAGACTGTCAATGTTTAGAATGTACAACATGCAATGTGTTTGCCTTGCTGATATAATATATAGTGGTGGAAAAATAAAGTGCAGGGTTGGTTTTGAGCAAAGCAAATTTGTCTCACCTTGCCCACACACATCAACTTGGGCTATTTCCACAACTGACTGCTTCCATTGTATGTGTGGTTTTGAAGTGGTCACATATCAAAGGGTTCTGTCTCTGCAGGGTGGATTCTCTGGTACTCTGTACAGCACAACAAGGAGATAGTTACCTCTCACAGCTTCTCACTGCAGCATCCCAGCCCAAATAAACACATCACCTCCACTGCAGGGGGAGGAGGACAACTGCACAGCTGCCAACCCCCTGTCTTTTTCCTACCCAGCAGCAGCACCAGCCAAGTCCACAGTGCTGCGGGGCATCCTAGGCATGAACAGGTGCTCTGTTGGTGGAGCCGGGCCTGGTCTTAGGCCTGTCTCTGGGCCTGTGCTAAGTGCTGGATGTGTGAGGGCTGGTGAGGACTGGCTGGCCAGACTTTAATGGTGTGTTGGTGAGTCCTGGGCTCAGCGCTGGTAATTATGGTGGGGAGAAGGCGATTAGGCAGCACTGAGCAGCCCAGCGAGGGGGACGGGCCCACGCCCAGCAGGGAGGGGAGTCCTGCCACGGGAGGGACCAATCAAGTGTAAAGCAGAGCGCAGACCCTGGGCCTTGGTTCAGTGGGAAAAGGCTTGGCCACTGGTTCAGAGCGCCGCAACTTTCACGGATTAGTAGAGACACTATTCTGAAGGCTGAAAGGGGGAACACAGCACGGAGGCAGCATCAATGCATGCGTGCACGCACACAAACACACAGTCACATAGTCGCTCCCTCTTTCTTTTTCTCTCTCCCTCTCACACACAAAACCCACCAACAGCTGGGAGGAGGGCTACAGCCATTGCCATATTACCATAGCAACGGCATATCTCACATTTGAGCCCAAATGAAGATACTTTAGGCTGCAACCGGGATATTTATCCTTCCAGTTAATGGAAGTATTTTAATAGTTTCTCTACGTGCTTGTAGAATGCTTCCCCCTGACTGAGTTAATGAGCTGCAATTGGAGGTGCTTGGTGCATCAGACAAGCATCTTGTCATTTTGCAAATTACAGGATATCTATACTGCAGATTTAACTTGTGTATTTATGTGGCAAAGGGGCTTCTATATCTGCCATGGAGACTTTCAGATTTTGGTTAATCTTCATTACTTCCTCAGGTCCACTGTAGAATTCAGTGCAAACAAATGGATCACATTTGAGAGAAGCAGCACTCTCAAGTAAAGTGATTGCAGTTTGCTCATATTAAACAATTTTCTCTGTTCAATGCCTTTAGCAGGTCCATCAACTTTGAAGAATAAGCTTACACTGTGCTCCACATGCATTTGATCCTTTTATTCGTTTGGGTTTTATATGTCATTCTTGAAAAGCAGATAAGAAACTTGAGGGCTGTTAAATAGCGGGGTTCAGTGCTGTGTGGAAAATGGGCCTCAGTCATAACGAAGTGACTAAAAATGAAAAATTACACAAAGAAGAGTTTGAGGAAACCTTTTATGTATTGTGTAAAGTTTAAAAGTGGAGCAAATTGATTCAGATACAGGCCTTTCAAAGAACACGTAATTTATCATGGAACTTTCTCATAACACTGTTTATTGCACAACAAACAAATTAAACAGACCATTTCGAATTACTGTGTTGGCAGTATAATCTAAAATTACACTGGTAGCCTAGTCTGAGTATGCTGAGTTAGTTAAGCAAGCGTTTTGGCAGTGAAAACACAGAATGTAACTATCAGAGTAAACATCTGGCCTCAGCTGCTGTTGCTTTCATCCAGTATGACAAAATCCTCACTTTTCTTAGCATGCTTGTTTTCAGTGACTGTTTTGGTTCAGCTTTGTCCTCATTTTGGAAAGAAAGTAAACACGTTAACGGTGATGCTGATTTGCTGATTTGTTTCTATATGGGTTTGTGGGGTATGAGAGCTAAGAGTCCTATTCTATTCTGTTTAATGGCGTCTTCCTCAGACAGCCTGTGCGTGTGTGCGTGTGCGTGTGTGTGTGTGTGTGTGTGTGTGTGTGTGTGTGTGTGTGTGTGTGATTTAGCATTCTTTGAGATGAGGAGAGTACGCCTGTATCCAGGGGCCTCCCTCCACCTCACCCCCCCATCCCGTGCTTGCTTTGGGTACTATCATCCTGAAAAGCTTTCTCTCTCTCTCTCTGACACACACATACACACACTTCCTGTCTCTCTCTTGGTCTCTTTCTCTGTGCATTGCTCATCATGCTTCGACTTTGAAGTCACAGCTTTCCCTTTTCCCTTTTTTTGTCTCTGTGTGGCTTTGATGCACTAACATTCTGTGCATAGTTCCTCTAATGCCTGGATTCTTGTGCCTCATTCTTCCTCCTCTGCCAGTGTAGGAACGGTGAGTCTCTTGCCTTTGAAACGACGTCCATAAATTACAACTTGTCAAGTGTCATTTTTCTTGTTTACAGCCATTTTGGGCTCCCACTCCCCCATGTTCCTCTCTTGTGTTTCACATTTAATTGCACCAATAATGTTGGTGGTGCTCACCAGCTCTGCACATGCAGCTTGTTGCCGCTAAGGGGGTGCGGAAACTATTAAAATATTTTCCAGGCTTTACGAGTTTTATGTGTGTAATTTGTGTGGATATATCCCACTGTGTTACCACCAACTAGGAGAACAGAATGAGATTGTGCTGCAGCCTGTGTTACAATAGTGAGAGGGAGTCAGGAGGAGACGGCGGGAATGGGCTGGAGGGTAAGAGGAGGAGTTAGAGACGAAGAGAGGGAGAAAGAAGGGAGAGTATGTACAGTCTGTACAGGAAATCTACACTAAGTGTTCCTAAAGAGCTTGTGTTTTTCCTCCCCTGCACAAACAGCTTAATTTATTGCATGTCTGCTGAAGTCAACAGCCCTTTATAACCCCACCATAATTTCCCATATGTTCCATATATCACCACAGAGAAAGGGCGGAGGAGAGAGGGAGAGGGAAAAAAAAGACAGAGGCAGCAAATATGTTCAAGACCCTACTGTACATACACACACACACGCACACACACAGGAGATCTGGCCAACTGCAGCAGGGACAGTACCCTCGTCTTAATAAGACCCACATTGGTATGTGTGGATGTACTCAATGTGTTATTCCCTGCACACCGCTACACCTGTGGGTGGGCCATGAAATATTAAACACTCTTGTTCATGTTGTTTACTTTCATCATTATGGAAGAGTCCTTGATAATAGAAAACTTCTCCTGATCTGCAGCAGGGAGTACCTTGTAAGGGTCTGGCACAACCTCCGCTTCTCCAGCAGGACCAGTTTGTTCTTGTCAAAACCCATGTGCCATGATGAGGCTGATGAGGTGTAGGAGTTCTAAAATAAGACGGATTTGAGTCAGCAGCCGTCCAAATCTCCTTCTTAGTTTCAGTGGTTGGAATGAACAAGGTTGGGCAGAGTTTTACTTGTGCTCTCTTGATAGGCTATGAGTAATGAGTGTTGATGTTTACACGCGTCTGAGTGATTCTTCGCGAGCAATTGCATGCTGATTATTATGCACCTAGGTATGCAAATATGTTTTTTAAAATTTCATTTAGTTTTATTTAATTTTATATTAATGCGTAGTATTTATCAGTAATTGTGACTTATCCCATTATGACATGTTTTATGTTAGCTGATTAATTAACTATGTGATATTGTCATTCATAATCTGTCTCAATCTGTCTCCAGCGTGGGTTTAAGATCCTCTTTGTCGGATATTTCACAAATTGTTCTACATGACACGTTGCATCTGTCCATACAGCTTTGGTAACACTGGTAAATGGTTTGTGAGTTTTATGTCAACCATACAAATGCTTGTATTGGTGTCCTTTGCACAGCCATGACATCGAAAGGATGACAGCCTCACTCTCACCAGAGAAATGAGGAAACAGGCAGCCCCCTGTTGGTCTGGTTGATACACACAAGGATGGGATGAGATTCTGGAGGTGGGGGCTGATGGTATGGGGGCTAGGTTGGGGTGCCAGAGAGCTGATCGATCCCCAGCTGCAGGTGGCCGAGCTGGAGAGCTGTGCCGAGCACTCCGAAAACCTGTTCTGACTACTAAGCAAACTGTATGCACAGGCGCGTGACACAAACAAAATAGAACATAAGGAGGGACTATACACTCCAGCAATCATCAGCTCAGACAGATGTACCGACTTGAGAAAACAGAGTGTGAGAGATGCTTGATTAGATAGTTCATTATGATCCTCACGCAGAATACTTCATAATTTGATGTCGTTGACGCATTAACATAGAGCAACAGCTCTGAGGAACACCTCAGAAAATAGTCATGTTCAAAGTGTTGTATTTTATTGACAATAATCTTCAGATTTCTCAGTAATTATTTATATTAGTAAAGCAGGTATTTTCATTATGATTAAGGTAAATTAGGTAAATGGTCCTTGGCATAGCCTCTGTTTCATGGTGCATTATAAAGCTCTGTTCTATTTGTTTATGTGTAATTGAAAGCTCAGAAAACACCCCTCTCCCCGTAAAGGATGAACATTGTTTTTGTACTTTTTGTACTGTACCCTTTTATAGGCCTGACTACAGCACCACCATGCACAAGAAACATTGTGAGTGATCATCCACACAAGATACATATTCAAGTAACGAAATGGTTAAAGCTATTTTTCTCCACATATCCACAAATGAGTGAATCATCAAGTTATACGGTGAGAGCAGCCCCATCCCCTGGAACTCCTTATTCATAAAGAAATAGGTTAAGCCTTGATGTTTAAATCACAGGCAGAGTGTAAATCTCCTAAAATCCTTTCATGCTTGTTAAGACAAAAGGTTCTTGTTTGGGAACACGTCTTTAAGATCATAGTTTGTAGTGGCAGATGCTACATTTTAATCAATATATGGTGCAGTGGCGTAAGAGATGGATGCAAACATGATGTCAGAACGCAGGAGAAAGTCAGACAGGAATAAGACTATTTACTTTAAAGTTTGTCTACCCTGAGAGCTCTGCAGACATACAAGTTAGCTTAAAATGATAGAATGATCTAGTGTTCGTGTCCCTCGGGATGGAAACTGTCTGGACACAGTGTGCACTCAATAGCAGATCAATATCTCTACAATATCAACCAGACCCAACCTGGCTCCCTCCTCCCAGCACAAACAACATGAAATGAAATTTTATTTGATGTTGCTCTGTGGGCAAATGATTGAAGGTTGCCTTAGGCTAAAGAACATTTGGTAGGAAAAGAAAACTTAAATACGTCACCAGTGCTTAATGATGCACTGCAGTGAAAAGCACAGGTGCGTATTTCCATGTCTTACCTCAGGTCTATTGCTGTTAAGCCTGAACACAATATATTACAGTGTTATTTTTAGGCCTGTGCACTCAGGGCCAAAGGGGTGTTTTAATGCCTCACCAAAATCGAACAAACATGCTTTATTTGCCCTTTCGTACTGACACACAAGGAAATTATTATCCCGGATATGCAGCAGTGGAGAACTGATATTTAAGCAGTGATGAATCCACTACAGCTGAGGCTACCAGTCTGGATCATAACTGCTTATAGCATTTGTTAAAATAGAAGGAAGAGAAAATTGGATCCTGCTTGAAACCCCGACCACTCACTAGAAACTTGATGAAAGCCATATCCCCAGAAATGTGTATTAATGCCCTGCAATGGCTGTATGAAGATTAGGGGAAGATATGTAACACTGGCTTGAAATGATTCACAGACTGAAACTGCCACTTGCCAGATGAGAGGTTTTTCTTTCATGTCATTTCTCCTTGGGATAGATTCCTGTAACAAATAGCAAACAAAGACACAGGAAAAGAGGGAAATCATGTAGTTGATTAGAGGAAACGACTGAAATGTCAAGGACTTCTCTTCATTACCAGAAAAGCCTTCTCAAAACTCTTCCTGGTGAATGAGCTTTTGTGAAAAGAAAGCAGCATTCACTCACTATCCTATGCAAACAAGTTGTCCAAGAACCACATTGTTTCAAAAGACCTCATGACACACAAAAAAAGCAGGCAATGTCTTGGACACACATGCTATCCCAGACTCTTTCACGCCCAGGCTAAACGTTTAGCCACCCTGGCTAATTAACTGCTGTGAAAGAACGGGCATCAAAGGGAGGCGGAATCTGGAGTCTCTCTGACCAACCCTCAGGTCCAGAGGTCAGCCCTCTCCAAGACAGAAGTTAGGACGTCCTGGCCCTGGACCTCTGGATGCTAACCCTTAACCCCTGCTGGAGATATCAAAGCTCCAGCAGCAGAGGGTTGCACAGACGTCCCCCAACAATAACAGGAGGACATCAAAGAGCTGGTTGGAAAAAGACAAGAGGAAAAAAAAATAAAAGCAAGCCAATATCAAATTCCCTCTTATTCTGCAGATATTCCAAAAGATGAATATAATTAATCTCTCCAAGTTGTCATGGGTCTAAAGGGCCCTTGCTGTGCTGCAGCCTCCTTGGGGCACTTGAGGAGAATTATGTGATTAAACAGACCTGTGAATTCTGGACACAGGCAGAGAGAAGAAAGCTTCAGTCCTCTTCATAATGCCCCTAATGAAGTGGCTGGTGGCTCCGTCATCCCTGGCTGGGCCTTGTGCAGCCTGTTCACAATCTGTCTAATGACAGAGCGGGGGCTGCCGAGCGCACCAGTGCTTCCCAATGAGCCACAAAGGGAGATCACAGGCTCCATTGTGGCTAGGCACAGGAGCTTAGCACTCATCAGGCCCAATAAACCTGTCTCTAGTCAGGGTAGGACACACCCCTCTACCGCCAGCCAAGAGCCCCACACAGCACACTCCTTCAGTCGCTCACTGTCATTATGACATCAGGGTGACATGGCCTTATCACCCACTGAAATACAACTTACACTCTCGTTCACTACTGTTTATATTTACATGTTGACACTGGAATAACAGGCCTTTTTTTCTCTCTTGGCCACTGCTGTTGTGTGTACTGTAGTGCAGATAATGTATGGGTATGTATCTGCATACACTGGGTGTCTACTTGCCCGCCCTTTCGCCTCCATTTTAAACAGGGCCGCTCCTCTTGGCCTGTGTTGCCTCACGGAGCTCTTGCCAAACGTATGCAAATGAGCATGTCCACAATAGTGCCCACAGCTGCATGCAGTCGGCGAAAGACAGAAGACAAGGCGGCCATCCCTTTCATCCGTAACCCCTGATCCCCTCTCAGTGACACGTCATGTTCACCCCAACATTGGTCCCCGCCAAAGAGCCATGTCGCCTCCCAGCCTAGATACCCACACCCTACAGCTTTTCTCTATACACACAGATGAGCCTTTGGCCTGGCTTTTAGGAGCGTTGGACAGAGTGTCCAAAATCTGCTCAGACATTCTGCATCGTGATTCACATACCTCCATCCTGTCGATGGCTCTTGAACCTTTGTTAGACCAAAGTGAAAAAGGAAATGTGGGGAAAAGTAAACAACTTGTGTCTTTTTTTTTCTCCACACTTTTTGAACAGGCTTTCCTCTGTGGTCATTATTTGAGCTAAAATTACTGTGCCGAGCGGACAAGGACAGAGGGAAGGAAGGGGGAGGAGGAGGGTTATCCAAAAAGAGTGGGGGTAAAGAACCTGATTGCTTTAATCTCAGTGCTCGCGGCGCACCCCTTTTCATAAAGCTCTTTGGCCGTGTGATTCAGACCCAGGCCCCAGTGTTCTGCGCCCCACTATTGTTCTCACATGAAAATCAATTCCCTTGAAGACCCTCCTTAATCCCGTTTTTGGCGTCAACAATGGCCACTTGTGCACGGCCTGATAGACTAAGAGCTGGGATGATGCGGCTGTCTGCTCTGATTCCAGCCCATTCAGGTAATGGCGGCCTGCGTCACTTTGTAGTGCCAAGTGCAGGACTCGACAGGAAGACGTTTGCGATCATAATTTCCTGCAGAGCAGAGGCCCAGGCACCCTACACACCCACAAGACTTTTAATTAGGGCAGACAACCACAGAGATTAGAGATCAGCCTGTAACAATGACTGTCCCTTTGAACGGGCCTCAGCCTCTGTCTCCACTGAGCCCATATGGAGAGCACAGTGCCATGATCACGCTAATAACGATCACCTCAGCAATAGCACACAGCAGTAGTCTCCACAGTGGACTACATGTTCTGTATATCTGGACATTTCTCTGTATGTAAATGTGAATATTGAAAAATCTAGTGATGTCAACTAAACTTTCCCATGGATTAAGTTATAAAAAATAACAATTTCATTTTTTTTTAATTTCAAAGGAGGATCAAAGCTTCAACTGAGGTGTCTTGAGGACAACCCAGAGTGGTTTCCTGCAGCAGGCTCTTCATAATTCAGGTTTTGGTAGCAGGTAGATTTTCACGTGTCTTCAGAACAAAAACAGTCATGTCTTCGCCTGTCAGGTACTGGTTTTCGACAGGTTCTGATGTCCGCTGATCTTTTTTATTGGATTCAGACATCAAAACAGTGCAGTTTCCGTGATTGCTGGACTCCAGATATAAGCTTTGATGCAGCCTTCCTCTAACTCTCCAAAGACCAACAGGAAAGGCGGCAGAGAGCAGCATCACAGCAACAATCCCCTTTAATTACAGTCAGAGCTATATCTAAAAATCCTGATGAGGGATACAAAGGCCTAAGTCTACAGAAGAGATTTCATTACTCGTTCCTCTCCTTACCTTTTCTGTGTTTGGCAAAGAAAAGGAACAAAGGAGGAACCCTACTGATTGAAAACTAGCAGAACAGTGAAACAACAGGACACAACTGATCGCTCATGCATGGCTGGGATTAGGATAAAAGTAGAAAGAGCATGGAGAAGAAAGCACACAACAAAAGAAACAGGGGACTGACAAACTTTTTTCTTTTTCTTTTGTGGTGAAAAGGATGGAATGAAAGGTCTGGTCATATGAAAAGATAGAGAGAGAACGATTACCAATCAGAGGCAGTCCTTTCTAGCCTCTGTATGCTTCCACTCTCTTTCCTTTTAACCAACTACATGAAAGATGAAGCTCAGGTCTCTGGTGACCAATATGGGACAAACACTCCAGATGAAAATGAATTGTTTATCATGATTTTACTATTAATTAATTCATTATTTGTTTAAAGGCAAGCCGGTTACATGCCTTCCATCTTCAATGTGAATTTCTAAGAGCACAAGAATGGAACACTGTGATTCCCATTGACCAACTGGCTTGTGAAAGTTGTTCATTACACACTAACTAGCAAGACAGCACTCTTTTCAGCCCCTGCCTCCACTAAGTGGAGATCATCCAACAATACTTTGAGTGCCTCCCCTGCCTTTGGCCTACGTTCAAATTGTATTCTATTCTTTATTTATCTCCCTTGACAAAATAGGAGGGGAAGGCAAGTGATTAGAATTTCTGTCTTTGACTTCTCCTCATTTAAGGGGGTATTTGTGAATGTGGGGAGGTGATGGCTACGCCTCTATTTCGGCCGGCTCGTTTTAAGTGGTGCACCACTCATCCTCCCTCAGTTTGGACCAAGGGTGAGTAGGGGGGCATAGTTAACTTGTCTGGAGGTGAATGAGGTCACGGTGTGAGTGTGAAGAGGAGCACAGGCGTTCTAGATAAGGGATGAAGAAATCACAGCTATTGTGTGGACAAAAGGAAAGACTTAACTCACAAGTGAACACCTCAAAGTGTTTGTGTTTCTTTCAGTGAAATGTACGCACACTGCATCAGACGCGTCAGTCTTTTTGTAAGAGGGAGGGATGTTGTGCTCTGAAGAATATAACTGAAGAATTTGAATTTTATAATCATAAATTGATGCAATGTTTTCTTTTGTATATGCAAAAATCCCTACTTATAATTCAGATGTTTTCCCACGTGACATTGCATATATACAGAAATCTGAAATGATTTAATAACATATAGGTTTTTTAGATTTTTTTATTAAAAGAGCCAACAAACACAAGCTAACCCTTGTGTTTTGTTGACATTGGCTTTACCTCCTCAATGCTTGTGGTCCTTCTGACTTCACTGTTAAACCATGTGTGAAAAGTATTAACAATAACTATATTTTTTTCCTTTTTCTCCTGCCAAATGCTTTTTTCATTTCTTTATAACCTTATTAGAACTCAATATGTAGAAATGTATTGAAGTGGTAACCTTTCCCTTAGCCACAAACTGGACATGCGCATTTGGTAAAGGTGACAAAATAGTGAGATAAACATAGAACATTGTTATTACACCAAATAAGAAAATATTTCATGGTTTCTATGGGCTATGTATCAACAAATACATAGTCATTTTAATTGCCAATTAGTCATTTACAGAGAAATAAGTGTACAGGGTGTTATTGTAATGGGGATGTTACTTATGTTACAAACTCCTTGACAGACCTATGATCAAACTTGAATAAAAGAAATCTATATAGACTTGTGGAGGTGTAGTCTGCTTAAAAAGTTCTATTTGCACTGATCACAGACACAGAGCTGATTAAAATCCATTGTTTTTGTCTATGGTTTAAATACAAGCAATGCATCATTTTCTCTAGTGGACTTCCAAAACATGTTATCAGTTCAAAATCAGGTTAATAAGTAATTCTCATAAAATTTGAAAATGTCATGTAAGCCAAGTATTAAGCTAATTAAGTGTTGATTAATGTTATGAAATGTTAATTATGTTTTCTGAGCTGTGACAGAAGGCCCAGGGTCTCCAGCACCCCAAACCGAACATTATGGTTAAAACAGCATATTCAGTATCCCAGTTAATCAAGATTATGTAACTGCAGTGTGAGACACACTGACAGGAAGACATGGGCCCTGCATTTGTGTTCAATCATAAACTGATGTTGAGTTGTATTTATAGAGCAGTGCACAATCCAAGCTGTCACTCTTTTGTTAATGCATTGATAAAATCTTCACGCCTAGGCTGAATATAACCAGAACTGTCCTTTAATTTTGTAAATATCTCTTTTGAGTGTTGATAAATGCGGAACAAGCCAGCAATAGCAGAGAATTATAACTGAGTTTGATTCATAATGTGCGCAGCAGCACACCAGTGAGTCTCTGGAGCGCACAGAAATCCCGGAAATACAGTTGGGCATAAATGAGGGATGACTTAAGTGGTTGCAGAGAGACAATAGTCTGTCTCACTGGCCAGCTGTGCATGCACCAGTGAAAAACACACACAGCAGTGTGAAAGCTGTGTAACTAACTCACTCTGTACGACATTTATAAACATAAAAACTTTCCAATGGAAGTGTTTTTGTTATTGTCGAGTTTCTCTATGCAACTTGCAGCTGTAAAATGAAAACATGAATTACACAAAATAATGAATCCACTAAAGAAGCATTTGTTTCTCAGAGATCTTATAGGTTTGGCAAAACAATTTTTGTTGTTGTGCGTTGGTGTAGGATAACCATACAGTGTTAAGGTAGTAATCAACCAAAATGAGACTTGGACAGAACTACATAGCACCTTGGGTCTCATATAAGCGGAGGGAAAATATACAATTAGATCACTTTTGAATGCATGCTAAAGTATCACTGATTTCTTCAGATAAACCAAAGTACAAATCACACTAAGTCCCTACCATGTGTTAACCAGCAAAAATGACCTGTACAAACACGTACGGACATATGCACATGCAGCCACACACAAATAACAGTCAAAACAAGACAATGTTACATGTTATTCATGTGTTTGCTTAAGTGCTCCTTTCTCTTTTGAGGAAGTTCTCACCATTATCCTGAAATATAAACCACGCATGTCGTCGAAGTGGCTTTTTGGCAAACAATGGTGTCTGTCCTTGAATGCAGGGGTCCATGGGGGACTTTTCTGTGCCACCCCCGATTCTCTCGCATCTTGTAGATGGCTCCTCTAATCGCCATGACTGGCTGACCTTTAGGCCGGTCCCCTTCTGGGATTTACAGCTTTCACTGGCTTGACCTTTGCCACCCAACACTCCTACAGACACTCCCTTCACGTGAATCCAGCCCGAAGCTGGACAAGAGCTACTGCAGGCTGATGTGTAGGCTGCTACTGCTACCTCAGCATGTCAAAACCTCTCTAGGTGGTATGATTCAGGCGGTGCTTCATTAACCCCCACCTTCAACCACCCCCACTACCCCCCATTGCCATAAAGAAAGTTTCCCCTTTGGCCTGGAGCAAGGTAGACCTGCTTAAAGCTTGGCCTAATGACGTGTGCCATGGTAGAAGAGGCTAAATGCCACCACCACATGTGGGGATGATTACAGGAAGTGGTGCAGAGTTGCAGGGAACCTCAGGACTTTGGGGGTGGTTGTGGGTGTGGGGGACTCAGTTGGGGCACAGAGGCAGTGAATTCCCAGAAGCCATTGTAAGGGGTAACTCAGCAAAAGCCCCATCCTGGCCAGGTCACGCAAATTTAGGACCCAATGAAATTTAAGTCTGATGGGGGGTCATGCTCTCTTAATCTTTAATTAAAAAGCCCTCGCACTGCCTCAGCAGATATGAAATAAAACAAAATCAGTGGTCCTCTTTTAAAGTTAGGTAAATGCATAAGGGGGATATCACTGCCGTTTTGGAGCTTTTGAATAGAACCGGCCAGGCTCACTCACAGGTCGGACTTCTTAGTGTACAGCCCTGCTCGGGACAACACTCCTCTCTTGGAAACACAGTAGCTAAAGTAATACAGCATTTCCTCTTTGGGGGGCAGTTAATCACCCCTGAGCAAACGTGTGTACTGGGGCGTGAAGGCACCATTTTTCGCAAACTTCACAATGAACCTTATTTTACTCGCCTGCTCCACCCCACAGCCGAACCAGAGACTGCTCTTCTCTGATTACCTGCAACAATCAGAGGACTAAATAGCGAGGGTGAAATTATGATTTTGCCATTTGCTCAGCAGAGAGTCTCAACCGGCTAGAGGAGCATCCACGTCGGCTTTTATTTAGACTTGCCCGAGTGAAGCTCACCCTACCCACTACCCAGTCTGTAAGACTTCAAAGGTCACAAGTTATTATTTATTGCCTTGTTTGACTGTGGCTAATGAAATCCCCAATGCCTTAATAGAGCTAGTTGGTAACCTCCTACCCAATGAAGTGGTCTTTTCTCTCTTTTCTCACAGACAAACAAAAACAAAACAACAAAGAGAGGCGGTACATAAAAGAGCTGTGGTCAGATGGGTCACATGCTGTCCATTGAGTCTCAGGTCCATCAAGACCATTCAGCAGGCTCTATAAAACCGGCAGGCTGCTTAAATACCTGACAGTAAGAAAAGAAACAAAAACAAAGAGAAAGAGGGGGAACAACAGATAAAATAAATAAGACAGCCCCTGTGACTGATGTGTATAGATGGTGCCGGAGAGTCACTGACAATTCAAGAAATGTGGCTGTGGCCACAAAAGACGGCTGGAAAATACTGAAGGAGCTTGCTGGGCACATTTTTTAGGCCTTTCCCACTTGGACCCCCTTTTGAGTCTTTGTCTGTGCTCTGGGTCCATGAGAAAAGTCAATCACAGACACTTGGCTGTAGATTCTTGGTTTTCCTTTCCTTCTGGCAGTTACTTCCCCAGTGTTAAGCGAATGAAAGATAGTCTGTTTATGTAACTAATTAAAGATGTGGATCTATATTACAGCGGAGCAACAATTAAAGGAAATAGTGGAAATACAGTGCTTTTCCTGTCATACCCTGATTAAGATGTTACTCATATTTTAGCCTGAAAATATGGCAACATCAAAAGATGAGTGGAGAAGAAAGATAAATACTGGGCAGTGATTAAAATCCATATTTATGCAGCCCAATTTTCCTTGCGAGGGAATTCAATGTGTTGGTTAGCTGGCTCCATTTGATCTGTGCTGAGAAAAGAGATGTCTGAACCTCGGGGGCCTGTGATCCCAGGCTAATGCATGGGCAAAAACAGTCAATTATATTGTAAATTATGGGGAGAGGGGCGTCAAACTGTTTGAACAGCGCAGTTTTTTTCATAGATTAAAATAGTCTGCGGAACACAAAAAAATGTGAAGATAAACAGGTTGGATCAGTGAGCATTTGGAGAATCAGATTTGTCAACAATGACGTTTAATTATAGCGAGGTAATCACAGAGTTTGTGCAAAAGCGCAGCTCTTCTGACGCAAACAAACAAGGAAAAAATGACATGACCTTAAAATACCTCCTAAACCTCACCCTGCACACAACAATGACATAGGAATTCTTTTATAGACTATAAAGATCGAAGTTTGCATCAGTGCCTCTACAATCTACTTCTATGTCTGTGTCTCTTTTTCTGTCACAAAGAATAGGCTAAACAATAAGATGTTTGGATCCTTTACTTCCCAATTCCAGTCAAGTAATCCAGTATAGGACCGACCCCCCTTCTATAACAGCCCCAGAAGAATTCAACCTCCTGCACAAACATTTCACAGCCTGAAAAATAACAATACTCGCAAAGTTTTCGCTTTATTTGAATGGGAAGTGTTTTCATGTTCAAGCCACGGAATAAGTGTATAATTTCCCCAATGCCCCATTTTCTTTCAGTCTTTCCTATAAATCTGAGTGTATGTGCCCTTGGGCTGTGTGTCGAGCATTTACACTCAAACCCAGCTCAGCCCATTTCTGTAACCTCATGTTCATTTTGACCCTGCAGATATCCAGTAAATCTCAAATATTAACTCAGTGTTGCTTCGTCTGCTATAAACCGGTCTGCAGGCCTTTAAACAGTTTTGATCTGCATAGTGTTACCCTCTAATCTATCTTTTCCATTGCAGTGTAATCGCTCTACAATGAAACATAAACCATGAGACTTCATTAATACTGTGATGAGTATTGTCAGCGAAACAGTGTAGTGCTGCAGCCAGTAATGCCATGTCAAGTAAATCATCAAAAGCACAGAATGCGAACAAACACAATTCAAGGAAACAAACAGTAAATAACATGGTGAGAAGCTCTACCTATTCTGTCAAGATTAGCTGTAGTGAAGACAAATGATGTGTTCATACATTAATTGAGCTGTTTTGATTCTCCTATCCTGGTGTGTTGCATATGTTCATTCCAAAATTGAAATTCCACTTTGTCACTGTGACCAGTGGGCAAAAACTAAACACCAGTTAATTCTCTGCTTGAAATAGCACAGACATGAGTAATCATCTGTCGTAATCTTGGCAATGTTTTCCAGTAATGGAATAGATATTATGTTATTTCTTGCATGATGAGATGTGGTCGGCTCCCTCTTTGATCTCGTGCACTCATCAGGAAGAAGTAGATTAAAAGGTTCGTGAAATCAAAATAAATCTTGAATTGGTTTTTAGTGGGGCGCTTGAATAAGAAAGATAAAAAAAAATTAGCCTTATGCAAAACATCAGGGGCACGTGCACACGGTGGCAAGACCGACAGCTGCCTCATACTCACATGACCTGGTATATTTCTGACATCCTCATTTGAAATGCAGTGCCAGATAGCTGGGTGCCGTTTTATTAAGGGATCACGTGTAACCTGAAAATCCACACTTTTAGGTTATGCTTTTACATGTGCTCGGAGATCACAGTCTATAAAATAATAAGCATGTCTTTGGTCATACTGCTGTGTGGTCAGAGGAAAGATGAGGGCTCCTTTTAGTGCAAGGCTGAAGTCAGGGGGGTGGCTATTTGAAGTGAGCACAGAGAGCTTGGTTTGATTGGATAAATCTAGGGCTTCACAGAGGAGCTGCCCTTGGTACAGGAGGGGGAGAGTAGATATATATATTTTTTTTCCTGTGGCATTTTTCCCCATACAAGAAAAAAAAGATGGGCACTGGAGCTAGGCTGGAACGTGATCATAGGGCAGCACCAGACCAGAGAGCTCCCCATTAAGGTTTTGGGTTATAAACAGCATCTGTTTCAAATAGGGCTAAGACTAGAGGAGCACTCGCTCCCTCTCTCCCTCTGCCTGCACCACAGATCTGGCACAAACTCTCAAGTCTCTCTTCTCTCCCCTCGCTTTTCCCAACTCATCTCATTGCGTCTCTATTCTCCCTCCTCTTTAGAGTTTTATACGCCTCCTGCTCATTATGGCCTTAAAAGAAAAGGATTTATCTAGTGCGAAAAACAAAAAAAACAAAAAACCTCAGCACAGCATAGGCATGCATACCGGTTTGTGTTTGGTTCCATAACTTTCACGTGGAGTGCTGCCTGCAGCTTACTGAGCCATAGAAGTGACAACATAAACCACAAAATCACCAGTTTTCTTAAGTGGTTTCCGCAACCTTGTCCTTATTGTAAGCACAAAATAAGAGGGACAATGGTATTTCAAGCACAAATGGAAATGACATGTGGCCTGCAGAGGGAAAAAGCCCTTACAGGTTCTTTTCAAATCTTTGGTAAATAGGCTGATATTACTGTATAAACAGCTTTTCAATTGTCTTACACTGAAAACAATCTGCGAGCTGAAGACTCTCAGGAAGACTCTCAAAGAGGCTGTGTGTCACCCTCTGCTGGACAAGACAGAAAATTATGTATGTCACTGCTTGAGGTGCCACTTCAGAAGCACACAGGTCTGGTTATTCATTCTGGTCATATGAGTGGCTGTAATGTCGACATCAGAATTTTCTTCCATAATTTATATTTCATTGATTGATTGATTGATTGATTTATATTCAATTAAAATGTATGTCATTAACATGATCATTTACAAACAGGTCATGTGCCACTTTCAAATGAACAAACAGTATCTTTGAGTCAAGTATGTTGCATCCACCCTGAACCATTATTTAGCTTGAGACAGGCTCAAGTAGCTTCTGCACAGAGTAAACAGGAAGTGTGTTATATTTACACCAAAACCCCACTAATCCTTTCTCCGTGGACTGGTGTCATTAGGGAGTAGCATGAGAGTGTTCTTGGCAAGTTGCCTCTTCAAATAACAGCTATTAAGGGGCTGCATCTTGTTTTTTATCCAGCACCAATAGACATTCGATGCTGTGTCTTTGCTTCAGGAAATGTATTATCTATTTCAATAATTTGGACATTCAGAGTCACTGAAAAAAAGACAACGAAAAAAAAAATTGACAGTTCCTTTAAATCCGGTGTGCTTTTGTTGGTAAGTGATAAGATGGCTGATTTCAAGTTAAAAGACTGGAGAGAGGGTGGAGGTAGGTCTTTGTTCCCAGCTTGCTAAGTGTGCGCAGCGCTCTAAGCTGCACCTATTTGAACACTACGCATTAAAGTTTATAGCAGCTTGAGGCCCCTGGTGTGAGAGAGAAAAGCGAGAGAGAGAGAGAAATAAAGAGTTTTCAGAAAAGTCACTGCTTTGTCTGTACAGGAATGACATGACACAAAGCTGCTGCTTTGTTCCTCGCCTTTTACGGTGTGTGACAGCTGAGCTACGATAAGAAATTGGTATGGGGGAGTACGTATGTACACTCAGTCACTCTCTCTCTGACACAAATGTCAAAATAAGGCCTTGCAAAACACACCATTACCCCTTCAGTTTCCTTTAAATCAGTCAAAGGCGAGAAAAATGAAAGCATGTCAAATGGTTCACTGCATGATTTAAAGAACTTTCAGATGAAACGGCTTTACTGCAGTGTAATAGATGGGTCATGATGCTTGGCACGCAAGGTTGGGTGAGGACTGGCTTACACTATCACCGGACACTGTCTGGACTGAGACTGGGCAGCAGATGGTCACCTGGATTAATAGAGTCAATTAATTCATCCCATTATGTAATTAAGGATGGAGTCTGATGAGCAGAGAGGGCCATGCTTGGCTTCCTAAGATGTTAAGCATCTAATTTATCACCTAAAAAAAGCAAACCAGCACCAGTTATCTATCAAACAGCACCACAGCGTGGAAAACAATTGTTCAAAACATGAGCAAGAGCAGCGCACGTTAGAGGAGGCCACCCCTCCCCTTTTCAAATGATAAATCCAGACTTCCTCACGCATACCCTGTACCTGATGGAATTTCCTAATTGGTCCAGTTTGGTCAAAATATCTAACAAGAGTCAGTTGAGATAAACATTTTTATCTAAAGTGCCTTCCCTTACCCTCACAGAAGGGTCAACCCTGGACCTTGTTTTTAATCACAGCTTCATGTTGCCACTAAAGCAGGGTGTTGTTGTAAATAGGTTTGGTAAGAATGAGATATGAAAATAGATCATTTACTTTGTATTCGTATTAATTCAATACATTTCTGTGTGTCCTATTTAGTACAGCTTTAGAACAAACCAGGACTGATCACAGCACCTGCTTCTTTGCAGGGTCCACAGTTCATCCACTAGAGGGAGCTCCACTGCAACAGCAGCAGCAGCTCCTGCTAAGACTGTCTGATCTGCTCCCCTGCATGCATTGACTTGAGTGGATCTGCTGTGAAACCAGTATTTTGAGGACACAGCTGATGAAATGTTGGATCACAGTGAGAAAGGGATGACATGAAAGTGTTGACGTCCTACTGTTCACGTCCTGTCTTACTTCCCTGAGATCTGTGAGCACATCCATTACATCTGGATTCAGAGAGAATTAAGTAATCTTCATTATGAGGCTTCCTGCCTTATTTGCAATTGCTTTTTCAAGTGTGTGTAAGTCTGTCTCTGTGTGTGTGTGTGTGTGTGTGTGTGTGTGTTTCCATGTGTATTATTGTATAATAAATGCCATATTTACCCATCTGGAAAGGATTTAACAGTCAGAGTCAGAGTAGTCAGAGTGAATGATTAATCAGGATCAATATATTTGATCTTAAGCTGTCACTACTTACCTCATGTTTCAATTATAAACCTTATTGCTACTCTGATCAAAGCTCCCAAACACATGTGCTCTGAAATGAAGGATAAAAGCAAAGGAAGAAAACAATATTCATGGAGAGAATAAAAGCTTATCTGCTAGAGCTTTATGTCACTCATAACAATTAATTTCAAACGGGACAAAATGTTTTATAAGCAAAAACATGCGCTGAACCACTGTGTCCTTAGTTTAGAATTTAATCCTACAATTTATATCAGTCATCTACAAAAGTGACATTGTGTTAATTTGGCTGAAGGGGCAAAGATACAGAATAGCAGGAAACCTCTCAAACGGGGACTGTGGCGAGACATTTCCCAGTAGGGTGCATGGTCAGTGGGGGGTATGTCTGGCTGAAGACCTCCTGTGAGTTTGGGGGTCACACGCTCACACACAGATACAAGCATTTTGTAATCTCAGCTACTCCTATTAATTACCACTGTGTAATCTCCCAGGGTTTTCACACATATCAAGAGCTGGCCCTGTGCTCATTTAATTTAATGTAGGTTAGTAAGAGAGGATAAGAGGCAGGACAGTTAAGCTGATCTTGCTTGCCCCCCCTTCCGAATCCCATTGAAAACCCAGCCCCGCCAGAAAAGAGGATGCAGTCTAAGACATGACTAATCTCGGTGCAACTCTTAGTCTAGCCTGCTTGCAAACTGTTAAATGTCTAAGAACAATGTTGTGTTTGAATCTCCGATGACCTTCCTTTGTTTTTGCCCTAAACGGCGGCCAGTTGGGACCTGGTGGATTAGACTGGGTCTGTGGAGCCTCGAGGTCTGAGTGATGGAAGGAAATAGCCTGGCCCTCAGTGTGGCCAGTAGGGTGTGTCTCACTGGCCTTTGCTGGATTGCATTTGCTACATCAAAGAGCCTTACTTTCTTTGTGCTTATCCTAGAGCAAAGCTATCCAGAATGGAGTTTAGTTCTCACCGGGGAGCATGGGAAAATGAGGTTAGTGCCGCACACTTTAGAGGTTAGAGAGGACAGGAGAGGAGAGGAGAGGAGAGGAGATGCACAAGAGAGGAGAGGAGATGCACAAGAGAGGAGACAAGGTGCCATAAGGTGGCACCACATTTACGCACTACATTTTTAGCCTACACTGTTCAAAGCCAGACTGTGAGGTGCTGTAATTAAACATTTCAAACTTCACTTGGCACTTAACATTCCTCAAATAGAAACTTAACTACAGCATGAAAGCTTTTACCCAACCTGAGCGGAACAGTTGAAAGAAAAACCTGTCTTCCTGTTTGTTTTGATCCCAGTGAGTTGTGACAGCTGCGTGGAGTGAGTACAGATGAGTCTTTTGCATGCCAACTCCGTGTTGATCCCATGTCTAACTCTGCAAATATAATCTGCACCACGTTAGATAAGACATTTTGCATTCCACTTTATGTTCAACAATTTCCAGTTAATCTAAATTGTACACATTTCTAATTTCTACTTTTATGTACCTTTAAAGTGAGACACATAGTTTTGCATTTTATCTTTAAATTCTCAAAGATGTCGCACATCCAGCTTTTGTTATTGTTGTAAAGGGTGCCTCATAAATACAACGTGAGACATAAAACAGAAAACAGTTCCTTCTTTTTTTCAGCAGGTGGCAGCATTGCACATAGAATGAGGGACACAAAAATCTGTAACATGTCAGAGGGGCCATAATTAATTCCTTCTACCTCCTTGATGTATTTATATCCACAGCATTTCTGTTGTCATCAGGTGAACAATGGCACAGGTTCTTCTATGGCAGCCAGATCATTTTTAATGCTCACGTAACAATGACAGAACACTAGTGAACATGTTTTGACATGAGTCTCATGGGATTGTTGCAATGTGCACCTCTGTCCCCTTATCATCTCACTGTGCTAATATCTTTCTGAGCAATGACTGCAAATAGACAAGCTGAAAGATTTATTTAAAGCTGATGGTATAAATATATAAATATAAAATATTTTTAAAGAAGAAGTGCAAATGTGGTTGTGCTCCCCTGCTGCACAGAAAACAACAAAATTGTTATTGTTGTGTATTATTCATTTGTCCTGTCTCCTCCTATCTTCTCACCTAAACTGATCAGAGGAGTAGCTGAGGCTTGAACCTTCAACATGGAGCCCTAAACCTATGTAGTCCTAAAGATCCCTTACTCGCTCTTGTGTCTTATCACACAGGGCTCGTTATTGACTCTTCTGTGTGAAATGGATCAGCCTGATAGGCCATAAACTCTACAGGGAACATTTCCACTTGTGAGGGCTAACCTCTGGAGCCACTTTGTGAAAGCACTAACACAGGCTGTGGCTGGCCGTCTGTGGACGCCTAATGCATCAAAAAGGAAATAGGGGTCAAGCAAAATCAGGAAGTTGGTGCAAAAATGAGATGATGTGATGTGGCTGAGGAGGAGACTGAGCCAGTGGAGGAAATATGGAGCTGTTAAGAGAAACATGACCCCAGGGCATTTTCCCACTGCAAAGACCTGTGTAAAGTGAGATTAGCTGGACCACAGGGGGCATTAACACTGGAGTCTCTGGCGGCAGCAGTTGATCGACCAGGGTTAAGCCAAGGGAATATCAGTAGATAAGACAAGGTGAGTGTGAACAGTCAGTTATAGAACAACTAAATAGACATGGGGTATCTCAGATAACATTTAAGATGCTTTCTGTTGTTGTGCTGTCATGCTTAGTATGAAAAGTATCAGCGAAAAGAGTCAGTGTTTCTGCATAGGGGCGTGGACTATTGGAAAATGTGACAAGCGAATGGCATGATTTTCCTGACTTTTAGAAAAATCTATTAGAAAGAGAAAGAAGCAGGTAACCAATGTCTCTGATGACTTTTTCTGGTGGCTGTTTTTAGCATCATAACTCTTTTGTTATGATCCGTATTACTATATGAGGGCTATATGCCGGCTATAAGAATTCAGTCTATCTACTATTTAAGATTAACAACAAACAGACATCGGTTTCAGCATCCTCTGCATGTACACTTTCAGTGTGTCACTATTTATTTTGCCCAGGGGGGAAAGATGAAAAGTACTGTAGCATCAAAAACATTGCCCCTCTCCAGCCACCCACCCACATACAACAGCTAGTCAGAGGATTGTTCTGCACTGCTTTAAAAAAGACATTTTCCCACACAATTCTTGCAAGATTTCTCTGTCAAAATCATTCACATTGTCCAGTAAAGTAATACAGTGCTGTCTCATCTCTGCTCTTCTCTTTCGCTGTCGTTTGCAGATGAAGTGACCCTTGACCCTTTGCCCCGGCTTTGGCCCACTTCCTTTCTTCCTGAACTCTTACACATCCACACTGTTAAACTCAGACTCAGACTCAGTCTTTTCATTACTGAGTTGTCAAAAATGAGCATCTGATCAGGACATGGCATGATGTCCGTCCCCCACCTCTCCTCGCGCCTGCACCCTCAGATTTATTCCCGAGTGATCTAAATGGCCAAATTTATTTCGAAGGTGACTGCTCTCGAGAGCTAAGGGAGGTTTTCAGGTTTATAAAAGAGATCTATATCCGCAGCCTGACATCCAACGCTGTCAGCCTCCACAGACCCGGCATGCTGTGATTACATAACCAGAATCTGAATATGGGAGAGAAGACAGGAAGGAACAGACATACTGTACTGATGATAATTATCTAGCACTCCATCCCAGCACTGTAACAACCTCTGATAATACAAGCTCTACAATAGATCAGAGACACAAACTTCGGATTCAGATTTCTATAGATTCTTTGAAAGCGGAATAGATATTATCTCGTTTGAGGGTGACGTTAAAACTAAAACAGACCCCTACTAATATAAGTTAGTGCCTGTGTAGCATTTGCAATGACTTTTTTAATAATGCTTAATCTAATGGTGATCATTCTGTAATCTGACTTCATTATCATTTAATAATTAATGCGTAGTTAATAAAACAATGGGTAGATGGTTCTAATTAAAATACAGACATAGGTCTCCATTGTGCGTAATTTGCAAAAGATCTCAGTGTCAATTAAAATTCATACAGTTGTACTAAAATAAAGCAAAGACAAAGTTGAGATGTGACCTTGACATCTAAGAGGAATAAGTTTATTGATGAATCATAAATATCTTATCAAACTATGTGTATTTTAAAAAAAAGAAGAAAAAAAAAAACAGGAGGGGCTCTATTGATTTCCTGGACTGAGTTTTCTCATTTCTTTGAGGAGCAGTGGTGCATTTTGTTTACTCTCTATTGATTGATGACAATAACTTTCCCATCTAGCTTAGCCACCTGCCATCTGGCTGAAGTAAAAATATGCTTGTGATGCTGTTGTGGGAGAGAATTTCTCTTTGCTATTTGAGAAAATGCCAAATGTTTATGCTGTGTGAACAAATAAGAATACAAGCCACTTAAACTAAGTTCTTTCATGCTCTAGAGCCGAAAGGAGATAAACTTCATGCCTTTAGATTTTTACACGAGGCAGAGTTTATGACACATTTGCTCCTACAGGAGTCGTGTTTATAGGCCTAACTGCGTCTGATTATGATATTGTGTCCTCCTGGGAGCAGTGAGGTTAGGGTTAAGTGTTGTCAGAGGTTAGGCTAGGGTTAAGGCCATGGGTGACATGACTAGGCTTGTAAATCACATGAAGGAGGAGAGACAGAAAGAAAGTGAATACCAATCTGTGAGGAAGTAAGTCAAGCATTTTATGCCCCCTCTGCTACATGTAAAACTCTGCGACCAAAGGCTACAACAGCTCAGCGGGTCAGATGGAGGGAGAGAAGAGAACGACTACACTCTGATGTGTCCCTGAGGAGGAAACAACAGTGAGATGGACCCCCGGTACTTTCCCCATGGAACTTAAAAGTCCTTTAATTCTGCGACAGAGCCATTAATTTCCATCCATAAAGCTGCAACTATAGTAGGATACTTAAATGGAGGGTTACTTCTTATTTAAAGTCAACAAATGTGAGGTTAAATCAAAGCCATCTACTTGAACATGTAAAATACTGAACAGTAGAAATTTGTAATACAGGGTGTATATAAATACATGCCATAGACATGAACAATTTGAATTTTCAATTCTATACATGGTGACTATTATGGTTCTGGGTGCAATACAACCCTAATGAAGTCTACACTATCCTACCTCTTATCCAGTGGGCTTAAAAGCGGTTGCCTTCCATATTTAGCTGATAAATTTTGTATGTAGCTGAGCATGCACTTACGCATGTTTGTGGTTGCAGTAGTGAAGACACAGATTATTTGTGTAGCTGCCTGTATGCCAACATGTTCAACAGTAACCACTGGCAATGAAAAAATTGCAAGTCTATGCACATGTAATATACAATTGGAAAAAACACACAATAACAAGACCATACTGGTACACTGTAGCTGGTTTATAATATTCAGTAATAACACATTAATTCATTGCTTTTGTTTATAAGAACAAATAAAGTAGGGTTTCGAAGCTGTAACAAAAGCATCAAATCACGGAAACCAATTTTAAATCACCCATTTGGTTGAAAAAAATGCACTTACAGAGAGAAAGTGCTTCCAACATTTATGACCGAACATTAGAGCTGTTATCAGAGATTTAGCACACTGCAGCAGAGAAGAACAAAAGGTTTCAGCTCATCCACATGATGTCATATTATTGTGTCGCATGGGCTGGTTTTAACAGTGTGACTAATCCATAAAGTCTGAGTTTAGTATCTGCAAAAACACTACAAATCATTTAAAACACAAAAATCACATTCAGGTATTATAACTTTAAAAATGATACTTTGTGTCTTTGTGTCTGTGTGGCTCTTTGGCTATAAGAACATTTTCTGTCTGACCACGCCCAAGCCTTGATCTCTCCTCCATCCTTCCATCCTGTCTGCCACCCGATCCTCCCATAGGTTCAGCCTCCTTCTGGGTGTCTCCCATGGTGGCTCCTCAGCTCCTGTGAATGTTGTCCTGGGTGGCATGAATTAATCATAACAGCAAAGGCTTCACAGACCAGGCTCATCCATTACATAATGCAGGCAGGTCTGCTGCAGATCCACACAGTTTTTGACACTTAATGCACAGCACTGTACCGCACCTTCCACAGCTGACCCTTTTCACCCTCCTTTTTTCATCCCCTCTGCCTTTGCTGCTGCACACAACATATGGTGCAGTGGGTATGCAGCCATATGGTAGGTGTCACAAGTATTTACCCATTACCTGTGCAGTGCAAGTTATATTTTGTATATAAAACTTGGCTAGTGGAGCACTGCAGTATAGACAGAGATAGCCTGAATTGATGGTAGATGTTGAGGACTTTAGAGCGTTTTTTTTCCTACACCAACTTTCCTTGAAAATAATAAGCCAAACAATCACAAACACTCACAAAGGCAGAGATATACTATTCTGCAGTTAAAGAGGGGGAGGCTCAATTTTGCTTCCAATTAGAGAGGTGGCAAACTGCAGTTCATCTCTCCAGTGCCATTAGGCAGCAGAAGGCTGTTGTGTGTGATCATTAATAGAAATTCATCTGCCTCAACACCCCAGGGAGGCCTGAATGCCATGGGTCCCCTCTGCACCTGGATGCACCTCATTACGTATTTTCTGCAAAGCCACACAGGAGATGGTAACTAGCCACTCAGCTCTTTTGTTAGAAAGCCTTTTAAAAGACCAAGTGATCTGGCAAATTATCCACCCTCAGATGTGTTTTTAGGGATGTTCGCCGATGGTGGAGACAGAAATTTGACATGAAAATGGAAACATGAAATGGAAACATTGTCTTCAGAACTCAGAACTCAACCTTAGCAATACAATTCTTATTGTAGCTGCTTTTAAGGTACTCAGTGGCATGTTTGGCATGATGAACTAAGGAAAATATACTGTTTTTGAAGTAATGAGTCTGATTTATGGCAGCCACTGCTTTAGTGCTGGGTCTATTAGTTAAAACTCAGCTTTGTTTCAAGGCTGTTAGTAAAGCACCATTAGAGTTTTCCTCATATAGACTGTTTGTGTTCATCCTACTTCGACATTCTGCACAACAACCTAATGAAATATTGAATAACTTCTTACTGAATAACATGTCTTCCCTTGTTTTGTTTCACTCCGTCCTTGTCCCTCACATGTTGGACAAAAGTAGTGCACTGATAGGGAGCAAAATCTGTGCACTCCTGTATTGAGGATTACAAAATGAGATTGGATATACTTCCCTATGCATTTAGTTTTATGAACAGTGATTGCCAGGCCAACACAACCCAACGCATCAATACACAACTAGAAGTTCAGTTTTTCCCCTTCAGTTTTTAAAATTTCAATCATTCAAATGTATGATTTTTATGTGCCATTACATGAGGGTGAACAGTGGACTCAAACATCATAAATTGTTTGGAGCAGAATATAGTGAATTTGACCCAACTTCTTGTCGATGAAAGAGAAAGCCATCAAAAGGTATGGAATGCATTTGTTCGAAATTTTCTCTGCCTTGTGACTTTCTTTGTTCGCACGAATGTCAATTTCTTAATGAGTCCCCTTATCTCTCTGTATCACCTCTGTCTTCTTGACACAGTCTTACAGTTTTTCCCTCTAGCTTCAACTCTCTTTCTCTCTTTCTCCCCTTATCCAGCTTCACGGTTACAGACTGCCATTAAAGCTGTGGAAGACGTGTGATAGGCCATTAACAATGGATTAGCTGTAACAATTCCATTTCCCCTCTCCCTGTGTGTAGTTATCACACAGCCAAATGCTCCAAACCTCTAATTATATGCTCAGGACAAAAAGATGGGTTACGCAACTCGAAAAGTGTCTGACAAGTACAATGTTATGCTCAGGTTACTGTTACTGTATATTGTATATTGCTACAATACTTAGAGTACCACGTAGAATGCAAGTTGGAATCACATAATATTTTATTTCCTTTTTTTACATTAATCTTTCTTAAGACTGTAGAGTGAACAGTGTACATTTCAATACTGTGAGCAATCCAGAAGGCACAGCTTTTAATGGGCACACTTGGACAGGCACACACACACACACACTCGCACACACTGCCAAAAAAGTGATCTTAATCACTTCTGACCTCTCCCATGATGGCAAGTTTTCACAGCTGTTAAAAAAGTAGGAAAAGCATGAAAGAACACTGTGGCTGTAATGGAAGTGTCATAAATAGTTCATAGCAGTTTTCCTGCAGGCAGCAGCATACCTTGCAGCCCCAGAATTGCTGCTTGGTTTTACAGTGGGAACTCCTCCAGAATTACATAATGCACCAGAAGTGTGTTTTGCTTGCCAGTATGCTGGCACACATTGTGAGCGGTGCTTGCTTTACATGACACGCTCTCTCTTACTTACTTATAGACAAACACACAATTTATACTCAGTTTATGCATACATATATAGATGTTACTCGACATATAGTCTCATTCCTTGCATTTTAGCCCATTCAAGCTTTAAAGAATGCTTTCTTGCAGCAATACGACCTGCCCTCTGCTGGTCACTCCTTCTGTTCATGCAGTCCAAAGTACAAAATCACGTGTCTCCTTATGTTTACGTGAGACAGTAGAAAAAAGTTATCTGGATTTATTCATCCAATAAATCCTGATTTGTGAAGTAGGTTATTGTATGTGATCCCAGCTGAAACGATCACTCCACCATAAATTTCATCCCTCTGCATGCTGAGAAGACATCATGAAATCTAAGCTGATTATGCAGTACAAAAACAACCCTCGAGTGGTGCAGGGAGCAAAAATGGAGGCTGAGCAGGAACACAACTAGTGTGCATGTAACCCAAAATATTTCTATTAAACCAGCCCTAATTTAGAAATCACTCGGGGAGGTGCCTTTCAATGTTTGCCTGAATGCTTATTGTAGAGTTGAATCACAGCTGAGCGTGAAAGATGTTAATTGAAAAGGAGAGGGTTATTGGGAAATAGACTACATGTTTCTGTCACGACTCACTGCTTCCCCCTCTTGTTGTTGCTGCCAACACTGAATGGCCATAAACAGCCATTGAGATGCTGCTGATATGCTGGAAAGGGGGAGAGTAATATGAAACCAGTCCAGTCAAGGCAAATCAAATTTGATTTAAAGTGACCAATCACCAAGGCGTACTTTTGCAGTCTTCTTCAAACTGTGACCTCCAGTCTGCACCAGCAGTGGTTGTGATGAGAGTCGGAACAAAATATGCAGCAATGATGCACTGCAGATTGTCCCCTCTGTATCTGGGACAGGATTGGTGCAGAAAGGAGTTTTAGTGTCTCTGGGACTTGTGCATTTGTCCAAACCCTCACCTGGGATTATACATCGCAAACAAAATAATGCAAGTCACCTAAATAAGTCTCCTTTGCAAGGTGGGTGTGCTCATCCTAAGCATTCAGAAGAAGCATCAAGTAGATTGGATGCTCCTTGTCATTAGGTTGCGGTGGCTGATGCAGCTGATTGGTATGCCTTAAGGATGATGCCCTGTGGTGGTTTTCTAGCAATGACCAACTAGAAGGAGCCCCTGGGGCAAACTCAGAATGAGCTTGAGGGATTTATCTATCCATTCTGGCCAGGGAGTCCAATCGGCTCCTCAAGGAATCACGAGAAGTGACTGAGGAGAAAGACACCTAGGCTATTAAACTTTTTCGTGCTGCCACCTCTCTACGACACAAATACACTCTATCATAAAGTAATAAAGGTCAGCATGTGCAAATGAAAGATAAGCTAGTACAGATGTATACCACACTACCAAGTCTGAAAACATTTGTTCCACCTTGCCTTAAAAAAACTGGGTAAATCTACATCTGCATCAGATTGTTTCCTATCAGTCACAACCTGCTAATTCTGTGATCAATGCAACTGGACCCATGGCTCAAGAACAGGCCTGAACAAAACAATGCACACTGTGCAGCAGTTACTTGAAACAAAAAAAGTAAGTACATTTGCTCTCTGGTTTCAGTGCTGATTTCAAAGCCAAGCATCACGGTTGTCACATGCATAGCTGCGGAGAGGAAGAACACTTTACCTGATAAATGAATGAAAAAAAAAGTTAGAGAGAAATTGCCCATTTCCATGTCAGCATTTTTCCCTGAAACACTCCGGTCATTGATTTCAACATTAAGCAGACCTTTACACTAACATTGTTCCCAGACGCTGCTCGAAGAGCTTATTGATTGTGGTGGACAGCCAGACACCACAGATGCATCCTCAATCACCCATAGCAAAATTAAACATGTCCTTACGATAGCTGGCTATCTAATTCTAGTTTGAGTTTGGAAGAGGTATGAGCATTACAAAGTAGAGAGACTGCAAGAAAGAAACAGATAAGAGAGGCAGATAGACCCTCTGGCATCGCATTGCTAGATAATAAGGTGAATTACTCCTAGATATAAGATAGCGAACAGCAGTTATTCTGGTGTAAAACAATGAATGATCCAAAATGGTTGGAAGTATCTGATGCTGAGATGGTCTAAAATTACAGACAACATTAATGATGTTTGGGATGATGCTCGTAGACAGAAGAGTAGGATGAATCAAGGTAATACAGTAATACATCAGAGTCACATGCTATACATGGTGTAAAATTCATCTTCGTTGTGTTATTAAAATAGACATCCATCAGACATACACAATATCCTCAAGATACAGTACATCAAGACTGAAAAAAAGAAATGCGAGGAGTCAACTGCAGTCTCCATGACAGCGAGATCCGAAGGTGGGTGTTGAACTATTCACCAGGGACCAGCCCCCGCACTGTGACCCTGATCAGTGAAGTCAGAGGAACTAAGTTACTCGCCTCCATTGCCTTGGACCTGAAACCAGGCTCTGGGATGCCCGCTCTTCTGCTCCAGGCTACAGCCTTCTCAAAGGCATATTAAGTCTTGGGCTGCTTTATTAAGGAACACAGTCAACACACAATTATAGTCTCATGCATGGTGTTTGGTGTGGAATGCAGAAGCTAGTGGGCAGAATGTGTGGGATTAGATCTGCATACTGTACTTGGCTTTCTGTGTGTGAGCATTATGAGGTTTAAAATGCTTGACATATAAAATATGCATTTGTTTATAAGTAGGTCATGAAATGAGCAAAGCTTTGACAGGCTTGCGGATGTATTTACTGTATGCATGCACTAGATCAGCGTGTGTAGGTATGTATGCAGGTATGTGTATTTGTCTATCCATCTATCTTTTTCATTTTGCACTGTCCAGATACTGTTTTTGGAGCTTGGCAGGAGAAAATGGTAAAAAAAAAAAGTGGTATGAGTTATATATTTATATCTTATTGATATATTAGATATATTTGCATGCATGTACTGTAAGAATCGCTGTACTCTATACTGGGAAAAGTGACGGACGGATTGCTTGGCAGGCAGGCTGGTCTACTGAAGTGGGGTGATCGACAGGGGTGCGTTTCGGCCCCCTGTTGAGGCGCAGCAGGGGGGTATGTAAAGGTGAAGTTCTGGGTCTCAGTGCCCACAATGCAGCCCCCCCGGGGAGGGTAATCACCATGAGGCCAGCAACAGTCAGCACAGCAGTGGCCCCTCGTCACAAAGACACTCCTCTCCAGAGACATGGCTGCGCCTTTGTGCTCCCCCACACTCTGAGTGTGTCCCACTCCAGGGGGCTTGAGAGGCACCACAGGGTGCCCATTAAACCATTAGGAGCAGAGGACAACCCTGACAGCCTGATACACAAATACGCACACACTCAGATACAAATACACACAAACATTCAAAACCTACACATGTACTGTAAGTACACAAATGCCCTGAGATGACAAAAGGAAAGCATTGTTCACTTAACATCGCTGTCAGCCATTTAGAGCTTGAATGGTGGAACAATCTGTCATTTTTGTTTGCTCACTCACTTGCTGGCCAATCACTCATTGACTCACTCACTCGCTTACTGACTGACTTACTGACTCACTCGTGCACTGTTTAAGTTCAATAGCTTATTGCTATGTCACCCAAGCTGATAGAGACTTGCCTCGGTGCAACTCAGACAAAACACAGACACAAGCAAACTGTGCATATATCAAATGATCAGTAACAAACACCATAACACAATACCAGACCAGCACAGGATTCCAGTTTGTGCTAACGACATTATAAAATGTTGAACAGACTATACAAGAATATGGCTTTATGGTTCTGTAGGTGGTGTTAGATGTGCTTTTTTGTCTTTCTTGTTATTATTGTTTTGAAATGTGAAGTAATAGATGGCAGATAGGTACATATAATGTTGATTATCATAAATAACAGTCTTTTGGTCTGGTGGCCATGTCTGTATGAGAGACGTATAGAAATGTTTGTTTCCTGTTAGACCAGAAGTTCAGGATGCAATGATTCAATGATATATCAATATATACTGATTGCAGTATGTGGAGGCACCTAACAAGAACAATCGTGTTAAATGCTGAATTGAAGTCAATAAAGATATCTTAAGCATGTATGGGCTTCAGTAGAAGAATCGAATGTATCACCCACAGGGCTTGTTGACCTAATGCAAACTGGAGTATAACACTGTGGAGATGTTTACTGCTCTAACCCTCATGTCTGTGGTCATTAAGGCGGGTTATGTTATATTTCCTAAGGCACTGAAATAAGAACCTATATACTGGGAGCAAGAAGAGACCTTGGAGGGTTGTAGTGACCAATTAAAAAAGGTAGAGAGTGTCAGCGTAAGCTCATCAGCACAGTGCTTTAGGGTGGCTGTAATAAACCGGCCATGTAGCCCTGGTGTTTATTTGGCAGAGCACGGTTCTGGCTTCATGTTCTGAGATAGTAAAAGATAGGTTGCCATTAACAAGAGAGAAGGGGTGGGTGGTGTTTTTTTTAAAAATCAAATCCAAACCTGCAATAGAACGAATTAAATCTTTCGAGTAAAAGAAGCATTGCAGTTCAAACTAGGCTTGGGAGCTTGGTATTGTGCTGTGTGATGTCTGCACGCTCTGACACCCTTGACATTTTTGCCCTGTAGCTTAGTCTCTAATTTGTCTTTGCAGCAAGCTTCAGTTTTTTTTTTCACAGCCTTTTGAATTTCACAATTCAGATGTTTGTGTGTCACACTGATGCTGTTCTTCACGGCCTCATACTGTATTTCTTTCGGAAAAGCATCCCTACTTCGTCCCTGAACCACAGTTTGTTGTTGCTAAAAACTGTGTTGGTGAGAAGACACACGTTTTCTGAGAACTTGGAGTGAAATATTACAGTATCATTGTCGATATTATCAATATCCTATCCATCAGTCTTAAAAGTCCTCCAATCTGTGGTGTCTTTCAGCATTACAGGGTAGCATTCTGTTTCTCTCAACACACCATTAAATACCAATTATATAATACCAATAAAGTCCAAACATAAGCAGCACACAATACATACATAAGATGCTTATCTAAATAAAGCACACATGTTATGGGCACAGTATCTAAACAAACCATTCAACCTCAATATCAGTTTCACCAAATAGCCCATTAGATGCTTGGTATAAATTACATTAAATCATATCTTCCACTGAATGCCATTAGTCCATTTTACAAATTAACAGTAATCACTGAGAAATCATTTTGTTCATGGTTATTGCAAAACGCAGATTGAAAGTTGTTTTGCTCAGTTAAGGTTAACTTATCAATGCAATGATTATACAGGATTAAATGCATTTGCAGTCTGAATCAGGATAAACAGTGTAAGTATTGAAAATGTTGGATCTTAATCCAAGAATGGAAAATGCAGAACAAATTCTATTATTTTGATGATGAAACCATTACCTACTACAGTTGCACATCATAGTGTGGGTGGCTGGCTGACTCACTGCATTATTATATTGCTGACATCTATGGATGTCAGCATAATGGGTAGGTACGGTACAGGAGACACACCTGCTAAACTGTGATTAACAAACACGAGTAATAGACTGTTTCAAAGCGCTAAAGGTGGGCATTACCTGAGGAAAACAACAGCGACCTCTTAACACATCTAACTCATTCTATGAGACACTGCCCACTCACAGGGACTTTTACTATTTTTTAATCACAAATTACCTTTGATTACCCCATCTTTTTTTGCCATTTCAATATCTTCTTTTTTTTTTTAATAGAATATTTGCTCCCTTAAAAATGCTCAAAATTAAAACCGGAAGTGAAATGGCACTAAATTGTCCGGTTGTCATAATTGTTTGTTTGCACCTCGGAGAACCGTGTGGTGTTTCACTTCGCTGTGCACCAGAGAAAATGTTATCAAACTGTCCGGATAAAAGACTATTTCAGGATCACGCCTCGACTTCAAACCTGCAGGAATGTTTTTTTAAGCGACCTGTTTTCAAGTTTTTCAAAGTAAAATTCAGTTTGTTTTAGTTTCACTGCAAACTTAGCAAACACTGGCTAGCAAAAAGGGGCTCTCCTGGTGGAAACTTTGAAACAAGTAGATGCAAAAGTTGCAAGACTAAATAATGAGTAATGAGTCTGAAGATTGTGAGAACATTTCCAGTAGATTAGACATTACTCGTCGCGGTTTATTTCAGCAGCAACAGCTGTGGAGGAAAGCTTGATGCCGCCAAAGGAACCTTTAAACATGGAACTGTGCAGTTCAGGGAGGCCACTGTGAACACAACTCATACCCAACCAGTTTGGCACATGGACTTAATCGTCAAGCAGACCCACAAAGAGTAAGTGCAACAATTCTTAAA
The DNA here is from genome assembly GCF_042242105.1 of Pempheris klunzingeri. Taxonomy (NCBI): domain Eukaryota; kingdom Metazoa; phylum Chordata; class Actinopteri; order Acropomatiformes; family Pempheridae; genus Pempheris; species Pempheris klunzingeri. The sequence continues at coordinate 16,897,395 of NC_092020.1, read as the reverse complement.
ATCTTCTGATAGTTGTGTATTGTGTCAGCTATTGTACATAGCAATATCAGCTCATTGTATTAAGCTGTGCAGCTTGTGTTTGTGTGGTGCAGGACCTCTGTCACACTGTTAGATTAACTGAACTCATTAAGTGAAGCCTGATAACAGGCCTGTGGTTATCTCTGTTTGTCCTCACAGTGGGGCCATGATCAGCATCATGTTTTGGTTATTTTAGGCTGCCATTCCATCATTTAACCTACTTGTGACTTCATGTCTGTCTTGAAGATTCAACTAAATGTGTGAATCACAGAGGTTGGTCTGAAGTAGCAGTTAAAGCCAGACTTGTGGCAGAAAAAGTAAATGTGAATATTGTTTCACCCCATTTGTTTTACTGCCAAGGGAATTGGCATAGTCCTGCATTATTTAGCCAGTAGGTTGCAGTGTTTGACATTTCTGGCATTGAATAGGACTCTGAGTGATGCTTATACTACTCTTATCATAATTTAGTACTATAATGCAGACATTGCTAGTGTTCCTCTGTTGCAAATTACCTTCGACTGAGCTCAGATCTTGCTATGCATGAATATAAGATGTACGGGTGATAACTATTCCATACCACAATAATACATTCCCTGCGGTCACATTTTTGAGGCCTGTAATGGATAAAAGTGCACAAAACATAAGAATGAATGGGTGAAAGTCTGCGTCTGTAGTTAAACATTAAAGGCTTTAAGTTTCAGAAACCTCTCGCTGCATTTTTCAACATGACTCAGGCCCCACTTTATGAACTTGCATGTTATTTTTCTTTTGTCAGTACATAATACATAGATTTTAGTTAGTGTTGAGTACTGATTTTCACCCCAGAGTAGCATTTAACAGCATGAAGAGCAAGAAAAGATGAGAGCTGGGCCATCTAGCAAAAAGTTAGTTAGTAGAATAAACAACAAAAAGGGTAACAAATGGTGGCAAAGTGGCTCTGGTGAAGTCATGCATTATGAAACGTGCTCCTGTTAGGCCCAAATGATGAGGTGAGGAAGAATGCCCACTTACATCAGCATGCAATTAGTCATTAAGGACCACGACTAGAGACTTTAAAACTAACTAAAGCTCACTTAAATGGCAGCGTTAGTGTAGTACTGCTATCTTTTTCTTCTCAAGACTTCTGTTCTCCTTTTTTCTGTTGTCATATGCAGTCTTGCATTTATTAACATACTCATGAATGTACCCATGTACACAAGCATTACTCTTTACTCAGGGTTTCATATCAAGGTCCCCCCGCTGTGACTACTAGGCTTGTTAGGATCAGGCAGATCAGTTTACAGACTGCATCATGAAACACTTGACATACTGTGCTGGCTGTATGGATACTGCGAGTTCGTAGTTGGATAATTCATTTGCTATTTTAAGCAGGCTACTATCAGGCTGAAATGATAATGTTCAACCAGAGCTGAGCAGCACTCACTTAAAGCTCACTCACACAACACTTTGCTGCTTTGCTGGTTGGTGATATGATAACATTTGTCCATGGACAGAAATTTTGTCATTACTCTTTGTACCATGGTAACTTTCACTTGACTGTGGTGCACATTTGTTTGTGAAATGATAGCTGATAGTTACACTAACATTTGAGGATAACCGGATTACTAACCAAATTTCAGAATTGAAACCCATTTGTCTGATGGGGTATAAGTGTGGGCTGGAATATTTTGCATGTGGGGATTTAGTCAACGTGTATGCAGATAAAGACATCTACATCAGAGTAACACACTTCATTAAAAACACTGCAATCCATATTTATCACCAAGACTTTCTTAATGCATCGCTAGGATAACTTAAGGTAACTGTACACTTGAATTTTGTGTGAAAGTATGAGGAAATGCATATGCTGTTGTGAGGAAATTAGGAATAGATGATCACACAGTGTTGATCATAGAATTATTTTCATTTGAGGATGGTGCCAGAGCAACTGAGAAAAACTGTAAAAGCTGGGCCAAGCTGGATAAACCATTTAAATACACAAGTCTTTACTTGGTGGATCACTGTCACTATCTTTACCGATGTTTTATTGTGCCTGAATTGAGTGTTTTCATATCAGTGAATGGATTATGCTGTGTTTTGTCAGTCTCCTGACACCCACTGCAAACTAATTTCTCAAAACATGCTGTCATGCGCATATTTTTGTTACATCCATGTCCTCCTATTGTAGCTTTTAAATGGCAGCAAAACCAGAATAATTGAAGAATAAAAATTGCCATAATTTCTTCCATTTATGAAACTGGAGGGATCCGTTAGAGTAAGCGCAGCTGTGACCTTTTGTCAAATGGCAGATTTTTTTTTGTTTCGCAACAAATCTGTACAGATGCTAACAACCGTGAATGATTACATCATACTATGTTGACCAGTCTTGTGTTGTGTATTTACTGCAGGCAGCAACATCTGTTGGCCAATAAGTGTTTATGTGCGTGCATCAGTGACAGTGGATGTGTTCGGTCAGTCACACAGAGGCTCATAACATTGGGTGAGTTTAAGCTGCCCGCAGTGTACAGGTCATTGCCTCATGTGTGTGTTCTTTTGTGTCACAGGCTTTGGGTGTGTGGGAAGTGCGACTCCTGTAACTGACATTTGTGTATTGTATTGTTTTTTTCCCTTTTTTAATGAAAAAATTACCTAATTGTATGTGCTGAATATACCGCTTTGACAACTATTGCTACTGTAGAACACTTAATGAGTGATCCTTTGTTATTAAGTCCTGGTTAAAACAGAAACATAAGGCGCATAATCCATTCAGAAGTGCCATTTTTAAATACTTACAGAACAATAAAAGGGGCTGTTGAAATGCTGAGTGGTAGTTACAAACCTGTGGCAAAAAATCAAGGGAATTTCTTCTCTGTCACACAAACAGAAAAACACGAGTATGAATCAATAGTTATGAACATATTCTGTCACCTAGTATTGTAGATGATGTAAAAAAAAAAAATCCTGCTGTGGGCAATTACAGACTGTGATTTATAGCTGTGCGCGAAATGCATAGCACTCTATAGAAATGATGAATCACCTGCTGTACACATGGGAGTGAATCAATACATTGAGTTCATGCATTGGTGTCATAGTGCACCACACATCCAGTACAAGTGAATAAGTTTTGTATATACCAAGTCTTATTATATACTCCATCTGCAATATCGTTGCACCCTGTTCCTGCTCGTTGGTGAAGTGCAGTTCAGCATAGCCTAGCAGCAGCCTCAGGCCTGTGGTGAGTTTTTCAGCTTAATTTGACTGGCCTCCTCCATCTCTGTCACTGAAAGGCTGTTTTTGGACCTGGCTACCACATTATTAATAACGCTGATACATTCTCATTTGGCCTGCCGGGGGAAATGAATTATTCTAATGGGCATAATTCCACTGTCGCTCCAATTCCCCCTTCTTAGCATGTGGGGCAAGATGGATGAGATGTGTGATTGAGTGGAACAGTGACATGGATGCAGCGATTAAATGTTCTTAAGCTGAGCTTTGAGCATGACTGAAGGGTCTGTATGTGCTCAGCGGGAAAATACTTTAATCAGAGCTTCATTCAAGCAAGCGCAATACGAGAGACATGGTGGGGGGGAGGAAGCTGCTCAATAAGTAATCGTGTCATAATGTAATGAATATTAATTAGCTGATATTAACAGGGTCCCCTCTGGCCAAACAATCTTTCAACTGCTCACTCATCTGTGGGAGGTCAGCCAAGCCACTGCTGTTCAAACACCAACTAAGCTGTTTGTTTATTGTGATGGCTGTTTCCTCTCCACTATCACATTCTCCCATTTGGTTCAACTCTGTCCATCGCTGGTTCTCTCTCTCTCTCTCTCCGTATTGCTCTCTCTTGGTGTCTCTTTCCCCACTCCTTTCTAGCCACTCTGCTCTTTTACACCCAATCTTGACAAATGTGCTGTGCATGATGTATAATAAAATCCAGCTACCGGTTGGCATTGCTCGATTTGGTACAGAGCCATGCTCTAATTGGAAACAGTGCCATCATGCTGGACTCTAATGGTTTCCATAGCAACTGCACAAAAAAAAGGTTTCTTCTGTAGAGTCGTGATAGATTTGAAAAAAAAATCTCAAGAGCAAGGCATAGTATGCTTTCATCTGTTCTTATACCTATAATACCTGGTGAATTTGCACTCAATCTGTATTAATTATTTGATGTCATCCTCCAAGGTACATTGTAAAGAATTTCAGTAGATGTACACATTCTGTGTAGTTTCTATTTCATGCTGTGCAGCTATTATTAGACTTATCTTACCCAGGGTGAGAGGCAGGTCTGTGAAGTTATTAAAGTTAAGAGTCGTGGGTTCAGTGATCCTCCGGTTATTGTGTTCAGCTGCCTCCTCTGCTTATCTCTCTTTCTCAACTGTAAAATAACACCATGCACAAAGACGCATACGAGAAGATGTGAACATGCACGTTCTTGCCCCTAAAATATTCTTGAATGTGCATACATGCATGCATGATTAGGTCAACAGCAGAAACCTACAACTGCTCGCCAACCTTAAAGCACAACAGAAGCATCTCTTGGTACTGTAAATGTGTGTGGGTGAGTGTGTGTGTGTGTGTCTGTGTTTTGTGTGTTTTTTTTTGTTTTTTTGACAAAAATCTGTTCAGTTCAATATAGTTTCAGAATACTTTGAGGGTTTTTAAGTTCATGTGCTGTTTGCAAAACTTTGATTTGCTCAAGATGGCCTGTAAAATGATCAGATAGAGACAGGGCCATGTGTTGCAGCGTCCAAACAAAATTATACAGCAGACCATTTGTAGCTTTTAAAGTTTGGGTTTCAATGTCCCTTATATTGACAAGAGCAAATTGTGTTTATACTTTTTTTCATTCTACACCTGTACGAGTCTGTATTGCTTGACTTTCATTCAATTTTGGTTGGTCAAACACTATTTCTTGTACATGTTGTAAATCCAGTAGTGGAGTTCTAAGTCTCTACTTAAAGACAGCCAACATCATGGTGCTTTGTTGTATTTTTGTGGTGAAAATCCTGCCACATAAAAGGCTAAACGCCTGCTAAAGCCCAGTCATGACTCCCCACAGAGTAGTCTGGTGTCTGTGTGTAAATGTGTGCGCACTATGTGTGAATAGGAAAACGATGACAGGAATGATATGACACATGTAGGCGAGGGACAGTGCCTGTGTGTTCTTGGAAACCTGTGTTGCTCCATCTGCTGCTGTTAGGCAACCAGCTGCCTGCCTCCCATCGGCCCAGCAACACCAGCCACAACTACTCTGAAACCATGGCAACCAGCTCCCATCTGTGGGGTGCCAAGAATGACCGACCCTGCCTCCTCTTTCTCCTTCCCTTTTTCTCATCATCTTGGAGTAAATCGTGCCAAGGGTGTTTTGTTTCTTTGATGAGTCGTGAACTCCTCTTGCTCTTCTTGTCGAAAATCTGCTTGTCAAATGGTGTCAAGTCAAATGTAATCCAGTACTGTACTATGCAGTGTGTTGTTCTCACTTTAAACATAAGCATTATGTCAATACAGTGTGGTATTGGGAATGAACATGCGCCAACCAAACGCACCCACATTACACACCCACACATCAGTGTCCTGCTTGCTCACTTATCTGCAGACGCATAAATTCCAGCCATGCACACACAGACACATTGACCCAAACTGTCATCATCTACCTCAGCCTGAAGTAAACACAACCAGAGAGAATCCCCTCCATTCAGTGAGGGCCTCTCTCTTTTGCACATCTCCTGTAGAGAAATTGATTATCAGCACTCAGAGCTTCAGGGAACTCCACCCCCCACCGCCGCCTCAATCCTCATCACCAACAGAGCACTCACATTTCCTGCTTGAGTTAACGGGCAACCACACCACACAAGCACACTCAAAAGCACAAAATTCACACAATTCATTGTAATTTGTGTTCTGAAAATGTTTATCTATACCTCTACACCTATATCTATGCTGATTTTGAAGCACAATGATTGTTCTGCAGTTGGGCATGATGGTGCAGAGGGAGTGAGGGAGGGCTATTGCAAACTATTTCTCTAGCTTCCTCTGCAATTGTATGTATTGTATGGTCAACCATTTCTGAAAGAACCATTTCTGTAGAGTCTGACACCTGTAGTCTAACAGTGATTATTTCCAACATGTTTGAGAAGAAGTGTTTTTTATTAAAGGGATTGAACGGGGGACTGCTCAGACATTATTACTTTACTTTACTTTACTTACATTAGAAATACACAATACAAATGCTCTTGCTTATTAAGGCAACATTGCTGACATGAACATGATTAAGGTGCTTTAATAAGGTGTATTTAAATAGAAGAGCAAAGTGATTCTGGCAACCTCTTTGACAGGTTAATCATCATTCATTTTCAGTGACTGCAGAGCCTCGCGGCAACATGTTCATTCAAGGTCGACCCTACTAAGTTATGATTTGTAATGACAAATGCAACAACCCATTCCACAGACAAGCAGTCTTCTTTTCCCCCCACAGGCATCATTAGCCCAGCCAATACATAGTATGCACATGTGCAATCACCAACACTTACTACTGATTTATCATCGTTCTCAACTCATTTGTATATTTGTTGCTTTATGTCTTTATGAATTTGAAAAAATCACTAGATACAATTCTAACACTTCGAAAGCACACCTGCTAATTGAAATGATCTGATGTTTAATATTGCAGGAGATAACGATGCCTCGTGTCAGTCATCCCCACCGAAAATTACAGCAAAACTGTAGCAGCAAATGCTGTTTATTTTATTGACAGCAGGCTATTTCTTGCATCGTAGCAATTGTTATTTAGCTATTTCACCAGGGGTCAGATGCATGAAATGCCTGTGTAGTTTCAAGATGAACTGTGTAAGCATAAAACAGAAATGCATTCACATTCTTCTTGTCAGATTTATAATGCCATGCTTACACGGGATTCTGTTTTGTTCATCTCAATAAATGTGGGACTTGATGTACATATATTTATAGCACTCCTATTAAAACAGACTTACTTACTTTACAAGTGAGGATAAAATAAAAAGATCATTAACACACAGATGACTTGAATGTAAATTAAAAAGTATGGGGGGAGGGGGTGCTCCAGTCAAGCTTAATTAATTAAAACTAAGTTTATAAATGTGGCTCTTGATAATCACAAGAAATAACTCGGTCAATTAAATTAGCAAACAACCTAAAGAACAATGTTTCATTATTTATTTTTGTGCCTACGCAGTTTTTATACATCAGGCCCCACTTCTGCATGTTACTGGTTGGCTGTGGTCAGTGCTGCTACTAAACAGCACTATAGCACTGTGGTTATACCCTGCTGCGAAGCAGTAATAGACTGCCTCACACTACTAAAGCAGACAGGGGCCATGGAAAAACCTCAACTACAATTCATACATGGTAGAAACATCTGATCACATGCCTTTTAAATTTCCAACAGCTGCCATTGGCAAAACATGCTTTTATAACACTTATTGGGGTTTAGCTGAAATTGCAATATTTTTCAAATTTTAAAAAGCAAATCACATACTGCAGCAGAACCTTTTCTGCCATGTGTGATTTAATGTTGAATTGCTTACTTTAACACGTGAAGAGAAAAAGGAAACTTTATCAACTTGATGGAGCAGAATAACTGATTTAAATCTAGAGAGACAAATCTTACCACTCAAAAACAAGAAGGATCTGCATTTGTTTAAAGATATGTCTCTGTTATAGCTCTAAATATATTATGTAAGTATGTTATTGCAGTATATGCTAAATACTGCACATGGTGAGGTCTGTGTGTTTTTTGTCTACGTGCTGTGCTTTCTGTATTTGTCCTGTTTGAAAGAGTTTTGCTAAATGACAAATCACTAGCAACGCTGGGCCGTCTTTTATTTCTGTGTGGGCCTGTATTTGCAAATCTTTGTGCACAAACGTACATATGTGTTGCTGATTAACAGTGGGCGGCAGAGATGCCTTCTTCTTGCCAGCTCACCCAGTGAGACTGGCAGACAGAGCTGCCTCTTGGTGAAACAAGCTAAACTCTCTGCTTCCCAATGTAAACAATCAATGGCATTATGCTAACACAAGATCAGATAAATCACCAAACACATCTTCTCCGTCCACATCTTGCACAAGAACTGTAACTTTTCGCACTGTCATCATCATGCTATTCAGATGTGTCTGTATTATTAGTGTAGCTTTTAGTGCTGAGGATGAGGATGGAAATGAATTTATGAGACACACAGGTGACAAGCACAACTGGATGTGTCCGCTGGTGAAAGTCAGCAACATTTTTAAATAGAATAAACTACTAATGATCTTCACTGAATCCTGATGTGAATTTTTGACATGGTTGTTCCCTGACTTGTGACAGAGGATATTTCATAGTCATTTTTAACAATGACAGTCCTCTTCATGGTGTTAATGACAAGAGAAAGTGTAGTGATTCAGTGAGTTTTATTGAATATTGGAACCTCATGCCTATGGAGAGAAATTTGTCTCATATTCATTAATATTAAAAGGAGTCAGCTTGTCTTGAAGAAGTTAACTTGTGTCTTGTAAATTGACACAATACAATCTGTATTTGTGGGTCAGATGACACATTCATCGAGAGTTTTGAGTTACTGTCTTTTTCTCTTTTGAATTTTGAGACAAATACAATGGTGTAGCTCTGTCTGTATATGCCCAGCAGGTGTTTATGTCCCCAGGGGCTACTGGCTCCAGCTCCACTTAGAGATCTGATAGACAGTTGGCCAAGATATTGACATCCTGGTTCATTTGAGCTCAGAGGCTGAGCTGTTAATGGGAATTTAAGCCACAGATCTCCAAGCATGTGCATTATTTGTCCTAACCGCAAGTCCCACAATTGACAAGTGGAATCAACACCAAACTATCAGAAAGAGCAAGGAGAAAGTGTACTTGATGCAATTTCCACAACATTACACTTCTTGTGTGAAGCACAGAGACAATGATCACTCAGAGATAGAGACTAAAGATTTAACACACAAGCATAAAGCACAGGAAAGCTTCAGCCGGAGGGAGAGAGAAAGTGATTGTGCTCAGAAGATAAGATCAGGAGATAGCAGAACATTAGCCATTAGAGAAACTGAGAAAGGGAATTGTGATGGTGTGGAAGAGGAAGGGAGACCGTGTGTGGTTGTGTGATAGAGAGGGAGAGAGGGTGAGAGATATGAAAGGAATCTCACAGCTTGGCGTGTAAAGATGGACACACATTATTATTGCCGGGTTGATGATGCTAATTATAATCCAGACATCACGACTGATCAGACCAAGTTGGACTCAGTCCGTTCTTGTCTGTGCTAGTTGTTAGTGACAATCTCATCCTGATCCTGTCAAACACCATCATTACAATTAATGACATTTAATTTGTGATTTTCACAACTAGATTCAGGATGGACAGACAAACGAAACTGTCTGAAATTTGTGACCACATGCAAAACAGTGTATTTCCTGCATTTTTAATGCAGCACAAAAACGCCGCAAGGTGTGTAGACAGTGGACAAATTCATTCATGAAAATAACATGAATATATTCTTCAGTGGAACAGCAATGAATCTCCATGAGTTAAAGTACTGGATCTCTTTTACACCCTTCTAATAACTGTAACAAGAATAGCCACCTGATACAAATGAGAAGAATAATTGTTTTCCCTCCCTATAATATCTGTAGATGGATTGAGATGCTGATTTGCATTTTCTCTTGTTGACATTAATGTGAGATGGTTTGAAAATTCACCTTTGCTCAACATTTGGATGGAAATGTAGTAAAGAGTAAAGAGGATAGCACAGATGCATTAGAATCTTTTTAGCTTTGACAGACAACATGGTAACCTGCTATATGCATATTGACTTAAAAATGTTAAGTTATTGCAAGCAGTCAACCTTTGATCAAATAGAGAGCTTCCCTGTTGGGAGCTTGATATTTTGCCCTATTTTTCTGCTGTGTTCATAATCTATGTCTTGCCTTCCCTCTCCTGTTTCCTCAGGCTCACACATGTTCTATGTCATTTTCTTTATCTTCTGTTCACTTGCTCCGTTCTCCCGTCACATGTTTAATGTCAAGGCTATTTATTTGCATGGGGATGTTACTGGTTTGCATGTGTGGAAGAGGAGATAGCCTTCATAAACTGTCATGCTTCTCAGTAGAGCAAATTTCTCTCCTCATTATCAGAAGAGTAAATCATGCCGTCCCACCAATACGATAAGGGCGGGCATATTGATTCATCCCCGGACCTCGGCTTGTGGCAGTCAATCCAGGATAGGGATAGATATCATAGACTGCGTCATTTACACATTCTGTTTAAGTCTTTCTGTTTACCAGTGATACATATTCAGTGTAATGTCAAAACATTACGACACGCATTTGATTACGTGGTCTCAGTCGATGATTTATCAGATGCTCTGAAGATGTCCACAGTCACATCTGTCGGCTCAGTTCTGCACGTGTTTTCTGGTTAGACAGGCAGTGATCCGAGTTCTCATTGATGTCCCCTCAGGCTTGCTTGTTTTTTTGTATTCCTGTAACTATACTGTACTGCATGTTCCACCTCTTTATTTTTTTGGGGGGGATGCACGAGTAAATGATGCAGGATTCAAGGGCTGGAGGCAAAATGTTTTCCACACAGCCGTTTAACAAGTGCTGTGCTGTACTGTAGAAAGGCTGGGGAAGAATTTATGCTGCAGAGGCTTCATAAATATTGGATGTGGCCCCTGCCTGCCTGCCTGCCTGCTTGCCTGCCTCTCACTGCCTGCCTTATTGCTTGACTGCATACTAACAGAGGTGAGTGCTGGTTGTCTGGCTCGTTTGCTCCGTTACGTAATGCCTGACCTCATCCACTGCAGTGAGGCAAGAGTTGGGATTCCCTTCTGCACATGGAAACAAGCAGTGGGGAGAAGGGAGGCGTGAGACTGAAGGGAGGGAGGGAGGGAGGGAGGGAGAACACCCTGCAGCACAAAGAGAAAAATGGATGGGTATTGATGATAAGAGTGGGGACAGGCAGAATAGAAGGAAAATGCTAACTGAAATGCATTTGGACTTCAGATGACACAGATACGATGGTAACAAAAACAAAAATGACAAGAAATGAGTAAGATTAGATTCTTTGTGGTGACAACGTCATATCTGTTATTCAGTACTGGAGTGGCTGATTATGGTAAATAGGACTGAGTGATTCACAGTGCTGGAGATGACAGAGAAGGGAAATGAGTAGTACACTAAGTATTTCCTCTACTCCTGAGGGAATGACTTGGCTTTGCAGGACTGCAGTTTTAATAAGTCAAGGTTAAAAGTACTGAAGCAAGTCCAGTTGGAACAGGTAAAGAAATATTGGAAAATAAAAGAATTGAAATGTACTGCAGTTGCATAACACACCATGCTGGTTATTTGGACATCTCTTGAATGAATCTCATTTCAAATAGTTTTTCAGGTAGCAAAACTAATTAGTGATGCCCCTGTCTGTAAGAATTGATGACATTTATTTATAGAGCGATTTGGTTGAATGGGGTTTGAGACTGCAGAGAATATACACAATGATAACAGAGCACAGAAATATGGTTAAGGGTCTGACACAAGATCAGTTCATAGTATCTGATGAAAATACTAATAGGGTTCACACAAACCTCTCAAAAGGTGCCATAGAAAATGAAATGGTCTCATATTTTGAAAAAGAAATACATAATTATGTAACACCTGTCTTCTTTTTATTGGTGTTTTTATTGGAGACAGAAGAGAGTGAGGGTATAACCTCAGACAGTGGTTCCTATTTGAATCCACAATATCAAAGGAGATGAAATGTTTCTGATCCTATTCTGTCACGTAAGACTCACAGCCATACAGTCCCAAACTCGGTGTACCAATAAATGTCTGCTTTTATTCTATAGAAATTGAAAAGTTCATACTGAATTTGCAGAACACAAAATCTCATAATTTCACACCACAAAAAAAAAAGCTGAAATAAAAGGAATAGAAAACTTCTGATCAAAGCAATACTAAATGTTTACCCCTCTGTGTTTCAATGAAGTATATACAGGATATTTCTCATTCCCATTAAAATCTACCACAGATAGACAGATAATCTAATGTCACACCAAGACATTTTAGGAGAGCTACAGTGTTAATTGGTTGCACAAAAAAGTTAATCTGACATCTCTGACAGTAAACATCAGGCTTTGGTGTCAGTCCCTCGGATTCGAAGAGGAAGAGCTTCTTGCCAGATAACATTTTCCACTGACATTTAATAATCCTTCAGGGAGAAATGCATCATTAATGAACCAGAGATACAAACTCTCTCCAGACTTGAACCTCAGTAGACCAGCATGCCTAACAGTCACAGGGATATATTGTAATTTATTCTAATTTTGTTTGTTTTGTGCAAAATAACTCCTGGCATGTAGTGATACACATATTGATCATGTAACGACTCATGTGACAACTTTGGGAAGATCACAAAAATGTATTGCTAAAAATGCATCTGCAACATATCACATTGTTTTCCTATGTTACAGCACATCTGGCATGTATTTGCCATGCTTCATGTCATCAAGTCTCCATTAAGTTTTATTTATCTATTTTTTTATCATCATTGTCTCACTCAGGTCAGGCAGCCACAGGAGCATCTGCATAGGCATTTTTGATGTGCATTTTTAAGCCGAGACCCCTCGATGAGCATCTTTGAATCCTATTTTTTAGAGCTAATTTGCATTTAGACTAAATATAGCTTATGTTCTGTGCTGTACCTCGGGCAGAAAACATTAAGATCTCAGCAGTTGGATGAAACATGTAAAGCTAAATATTAATAACCCCCAGCCTCTCTCTCAAGCTATAAGAGAGCTTGTCCATAGTTAAAACAATTACTACAGCTGGTGGCTTTTTATTTTAAACCCCTGTGGCCACTAGAGCGTTCTTTGGGTGTGAATACATACAAAAGCTGTAATGGGAACAGCTCCATACACAACAGAGAAAACATTTCATCCTTACATTATCCATAATTCACATCCAGACCTGTCCAGGTTATTAACTGGGGCTTTTTCATTAAAGTAATGGGTTGTTCTTTTTGTCTGGATTATAATAATGTTAATCTGCCTTTCCTGGTTGAGACTGGGATAAGTGATGACTCATTGGTTGGTCAAAACCCTTTCAGGCTTTCATGGCACTGCATCAACCATTTAGTCCAATTACTGTACTTGTATAATCTTTTACACGATAGGTGTTGTGCAAACTGTCACTGCCTATATGACCCCAGATAAAACAGGTCCAGCTGTACAGCAAAGCTATGACATATGACAGGTGTGAGAACTAATACGTCATTACTGGATTTGACAAAACATTGCTCAAACCAAACAAAGGCTTTTAGTAATAGGTTTTCCATCAGCTTATTTGTAATTTGTTAGGATGTGTGGTCTAAACCTGTTATCTAATACACAGAAAATACAATGCTGTGCTGTAACCAAAAGCTTCCACAGTGATGTAATTTCCCTACCTAGCCAGAGGTCCTTGGATGTCCAAATGGTTTCAAGCTAAAAAAAAATAAGCAACTTGACTTCCTCTCTTGAGAAATGATACATTACTGAAATGGGAGTTCTACTATAAGTCCACCCACCCACAGCATTGTACTCTGAATACACAAACTTTTATTTGCATTAAATTTGAACTATTCTCACTCTACATTGATCTATCTATACAACTACTGTATGTGTTCAATAGTAAGTGAGATGGATGAATAGACGGACGCAGTGATATGTTTTTCGTTGTTTTCGCTCTGCATGTACTTTAAATGAAGCAATGACTGTGAGGTTGAAGTGCTGACTTCAATATCTTGGTTGTACACACGAAAAGTGCCATAAATAGCTATGTCACAGAGAGGGCTAGGTCCTGAACTTTGGTACTTTAATGGTACCAACTGAATTGCCTCGATACTAGAAAGTATTGAAAAATGCCTTGTCCTTCAGTACCTAATTTCAATACTACTGGTAGTAATTCTTACCAGCGTCCGCCGGTAAGCACATAACATTGTTGTACTGAGATCTAATAATGCTGGTGATTACCTGTCTAACATTACATGTGGTAGAGGCATGCAGGATTGGTTAGCAGTTGCTCTCATGGATGTAGCCAATTATAAACAGTTGTCTTATAATCTGGAGATTGCCAGTTTGATTCTGGCTTTTATACATTTTTATTTATTGATGAGTATGTTAACAGATAACTTAAAATTGTGTTAAGAAGGTTTGTTCTTTATGTTGTAAGACTGCTTTGAGTGGAAAATTCCAAGGTGCTGATGCATAGAATGAAGTTAGAGTTGAAGATTTATTTTTTTATTTTATGAAACTGTCTTGAGTGTGTAAAAAAGCCACAGACTTGAAAAATAAAAGTCTTATAATGTGTGATATAATTTTCCTTCTTGTTAAAATGGATTTTATAAAAATGGTATTGAAAAAAGTGTTGTTCAGGAACCGGTATTGGTAACGGTACTGGTACTGGTGATTTTTGAATGACACCAATCGCCTGGTCACAGATGGAAAAAGAAAGCTTGAGGGAGGAGATGGTTTCAGACCTAGCATATCTTACCACCTACGCAAAGCTGACCAGTCACAGCGTGAAGTGGGTCTGCATGTTGGATTGTTGGTTAAAGAAAGTAAAAGAAACAGTGGGACACAGCCCCCTAATCACCCCACTGGAAATGTGTGGCGGGAGGGGATATCCAAAGCTTTCCGACCATTCAACAAGCAGTTCTGACGAAGATTATTGGTCACTGGAATGCCATGAAAGTTGGTACAAACATTCATGTCCCCACCAGGTGATCACTTTGGGCATCCCAACATTTCATCTAAAAATTAACTTTGTTCTATATTTTCAATACTTTTTTTTACCAAATATTCCATTAGTCTCAGCTCTTTTTGTGCTTATTGGCAAATGTTAGCAAGCTAACAAGCTAAATTAAAATGGCCAACATGGCAAACACACCTGCTAAACATCATTGAAGCATTACCATTGATCACAGCACCTCTGTGAGCTAAAGGTACTGCCTCACAAAGCCAATAGCAAAGCTGTAGACATTTAGTCTTCTTGAAGTATTTTTTGGGGCATTTTATGCCCCTGTTAAACCAAGATGATGATTTTGAAGATGCTAAAATCCAGGCTTGAAAACATCAGTTCACAAACCAATCATGTCAGGGTGGCTACCTCTTTTAAACAGTCTGTGGAGGCTACAAGCACTCAGCCAGGGCACCAAACCCCAGAGCCACCTGAAGTGTTGGCTTTAAGTCCGTTTAAGAGCATTCACATCTATATTGGAACAGTGACTTGTGTATGACTTTGTGATGCACTTTCTATACATATACACCTCTGTCCATCAAAGCATGGTTTTCACTTGCTTAAGACCAGACTGGGGTAAAAATGTTCCAGAAACAAGCAAGAAGTAAAAAGGTTTGCTGTAAAAGCCCAACAGAGCATTGCCACGGAATATCCCAAGTGTCTACTGACCTCAAGAAGTCACTGACTGTGAAGGATTTCCATAATGCTTTCTGTCCACAATGGGGCAATTATGAATGAAAAAGGTTTCTATGCTGTTTATCTGATATGCATATAAATAAACTCAGCACTTTAACCTTATTGTTTCATTGTGCTGGAGCACAGAGCCAAATCAACAAAAACTGTCACAAATTCTGTGTTCCAATGTAGTTCTTTTAGTTTTTTTCTCAGTAATCACAAGTGGGTCGAGCTCCCATCTCTGATAAAGAATCCACATTAACTCCAACTGTAGCCTGAAGAATAAGCAGGAGTCGACTCCCCAGCTGTGCTGCACCTCTAATGGGGGATGCAGTGATGTCTTATGCTATTTGTGGTGAATGTTATCAATGTGCATTCTCTGGGCAGTGTGTCTCACCCATCTTCTCTGCCTGTCCCTGGTGCTCTGATGTGCTGGTGGTGCTGATAAGCAGAGGTGCGAGGCACTCTCTGCTCAGGGTAATCTGTTGAGAATGAAGCTACTGCCTTTTCTGTGCCAGCCAGGGGCACATGGGGATGATGATGGAAGAGAGGTTGTAAGAGGGACAAATGGCAGCAGACTCTATTTGGATTCTCGGCTCTCAGAGGGCACAGGGCCGTTCAGGGACTGAGAGGCCTGGTGTTTTCAAGGTTAGCAGTGGCGCATTTCATTCAATTTCATCAGTTTCTCGACCTGACATTTTTTCTTGTATGAGCTAAAGGCCTGCAGAATGTAGCTGTCAGCTTGTGTTTTTGACTGCTGCTCCCTGATAGGCTTATTTTTTGGGGTTGTTTTGGTTTCATGTGAAAGCTGAGGCATCTGTAACAGCTCTGTGCACTGATTTTACGCAAAAACTAAACTGAAGTGTCACTCATTTCTGCTGTTTTCTCCCCAAGAGGGATAAGCACAACTTTGTTTCCTAACGCTAGCTGGCTGGGTGACTCTATTTATCTTGCTGTTAAGCCTTTTTATCCTATTTATTTCTCCTCTATCACATTTTCAATCCCCACACTCCTGCCTGTTTACCCTCAGTATGCCTCTGGGGTGTAGAGCCACATAACTTAACATTATTTTTAGTCTGTTAGCATCAATCTTTGTTTGTTTTGGTACAGTCCATGTTCAGGGGTGTAAAATCACAATAAAGCTTCGTGATCAAATAGATCGATTCTTGACAACACATAATTTTCATTTACTTGTTTCATCTGCAAACAATGCATCAACGCATGGAGTAAATGATTCCTAAATAGTCCATAACAAACAGGAAAAAAGGAAGTTGAGAAAGAGCAGAGGAAGAGAATGAGAGCTGCAGCTGCCCCTCGTGGGAGGTTTTTGCGTCAGCCAGTCAATTAAATTCAGTTGTGTTTGTCTTCTTCCAAAGGTTGTAAAAGCATCAGTATTTCTGGGAAGCTGCACTTAACTCAGTTTGCTGTACATTAAATTATGTGCAAAATACGAAGAGGAAATAATTCCAGCTTGTCTCATAATTTGAGTAATTTCATGCATTGACTTCTTGAGTGGCAGGTGGAAAATTGTTTTCTGTATAACACACCTCTTGTGACAACACTGTAAGAGAATGATAACAAAAGGCAACAAGAGACATCTTTAACATCGACATTGTAAGTGAGGAGTAACCCCTAATCCTAATGGAATACTGATCATTTTAACACTATATGAATTTGAAAGCATTTTAGCATTTAGTTTACAACTAAATGCTAAAACTGATTATTGAACCACATCTTTTACATACCACTTAAAGCATAGTCATGAACGGTTGTAAACTGTTATTTGTTGTGTTAAAAAATTATGTATTCATATTTTGATTACTCTAACTTAATGTTTATTGCTGATTAGTAAAGCCTTAATGAATAATTTGGCAACCATACAGTCGATAAAAACAATTGAAAAGTGGCACCAGAAGAAAAAAGATTACATTTGAAAGCTATGAAAGCAATTTATAGAAAGATTTGTGTCACCTCTTTACATGCTCTGTAAGAATGTCTCACTGAGAATTACAAAAAAGCAACAGTGAGATTGTGAAGAAGGTGACAAAGACTGAGAGGGAGACTGGATAAAAGAGAGAGAGAGATGAAACCACACAGCCTGTGCTGGCAGTGATAAAGGGTAATGAGTTATAGCATTCACAGGTACACAGTGCTCACATATATCACAGTTCCATCAGCTCTGTCTGATTCGTGATAGATTATTGCAGACTGATCTCACTCAAGATCTCAAATCCTTGCACAATGGAGTGGCAATAACTTTGCTTGATGTGTGTATATTTGTGTGGCTGTTTGTATGTGCAGACACACCCTCAGGATTTGCATCTGCTCCTTTTGGGGGCTCCACGAAGACTCATTAGTCTGGCCAAGTGAAGGGCAGAGTAACTGATTGGCCAGTGAGAGAGAGAATACAGAGGAAAGAAGTGATACTATAGAGTCTAAGTGGCTGCTCCTCACATCACCATTTCTGAACAAGGCTGGCAGCCTTCGTTAATGAATTGGACTGCCCCATGCTAATGAATGGAGTCTAGAGATAGGCAAAAGGAAATGAAGGGAGTAGGGGGATGTCAAACTACATGAACGATGAAGTAGCATATCAGAGCCTATATTACAGAAGCCTATTAGTTCTCCTGTCTCTGCTGGCAATGGGCGTAATGAGGCAGTCTCCAAAGACCAAATTGATGCCTACTCTATCTCGCACTCCAAGGATCGAGAGCAAGCTTATTGTGTAGTTGTACAATAGACTGTAGTAACCACTAAAAGCCTCTTTTGCTCTTATTCTATTGTGCAATGACATGACTCACACTTATATCTTTAGACCAGCGTAGCGACCTTTTCTTTAACGTTTATTCTACTAGCTTGTTTGCTCTCTGTCGAATTCAGGCTTACAAAGATGTTTTACGTGATCCTTATTGGTTAAAGGTTTAAGTGATAACTGTCTGCACATTAGCGGCACCCTGGACTCTGTGCAACTGCTGTGTCTCACACTTTTGATGCCATCGGGTAAACAAGTGTGAGCTGCATGGTGCTTGCAGAATTCTTGGATCATTTGTTTGGATAAGGAAACATATAACAGTAGTAACATATTTGTGTCTGTACTCAGTACACCGGTGATCAGAAAATGCAATTCTGAAAGTTCTTTAAAGAAACTACATTTATTGTTATGACATGTAAGAGTTAACTATTACACAATACTACACAACTATATGTATACATGATATAGTTCATGTCATTTATTTTTTGCCTTAGATTTAATCTTACTAAAGTTACCTCTGGGTCATTAAAAGTCTGGGTTAAATCTTGACACTCCTTGAGGGAAGTACTTGAAAGAAGTACTCCAACATCGACCTTTGCATTGAAATGATCTCTGACACAAAATTAAAATGATCCATATGCAAGTATCAATCTTATGCAAGAAGGACTCTTGCTGAATTCTAAATCCCTTGAATTGCGTCCTTTGTTGCCTTTTACTTTTCAGTCATGCCAATGTATGGCTCCATAATAAGGAATAATGGGTAAGATTGTAAGAAGTATGAAGATTCAGTATTCTGATGCGTATTGTATGGAGGTGATGGGGACACTCACTACAATTGTTTTTTCAGGCTTTCTTTGAGCTTGACAATTTACATAGAAAAGAAACAAGGAAAAGCTGTTTAAGTGTTCATTGAATTTTCACAATTGGTAAACAGCAGACTTACTGGTTTGCATGTCCCAGCTTTGCTGCAAGTTCAAATTGAGAAATTCCTTCCCAAACTGCTTTGTGCTGCTCCATTTACTCAAAATGTTTAAGAACCCAGCAGTAGCATAGGTTGAGGATGTCTGTCAGTGAGATTTCTTAGATTTTCAAACTACAGGTATTATTTAAATGTGCCTGATTGACATATCCTATATAATACCTTTTTTTTATTTCATAAAATTGATTCAGGGAACCATCAATATTCTTGTAGTATATCTTCCACTGGACTTTGACGTTTTTTCATATATTGCTTATTCTGTAGTCTCATTTTGACACCCTTTACACCATCCTGACATTGGATTGTGGGCGACAATCAGAGCAGAGTGAGACTGGACAAAACCCATCATTAAAGAAAGTGTTTCTTCCCAAGATGACAGAGACAGTGAAGGAGAGGGCTGACCTTATTAACAAAACCTGGTAGGTTAACACAGTGTCATGCCATCCTTCAGATCACTCCCAGTTTGTCTTAGCAGCGACTGACTTGCCAGGTAATTACCTTGTGTCACATACCATGACTCTATAGCATTGAAGTATACTGATTTACCCATCAACTGGGATTGCTTTTTTTATGGTCTAATTATGTAAAGATTTGTTTGATCATGCACAGCCTGTCGTTGCCTTTACTGAGAAGGAACCCTGAGGCAGGTCTGGATGTGATGTCTTGTGCATTGGCCCAAACATGATTTATAAGAAATTTAGAAGATATTTGTGGAATTTTACCAGAACCCATCTCAAGATCAGCCTTTGGGTAACAAGTCAAAGTGATCTTGTTTACTTAGTAATGTTGCTAAGCCAAGGCAGCACAAGCCACAGCAGTGGTCCAGTTTCCAGTTATATAGTCTTCAGCCTTTCAAATCCAAAAGAGATTGATTTATTAGAAGGAATGAGCGCAGTAACCCTGTCCACCTCAACTCTGAGGCAATATCCCACCTCTTTGTGATGCCCACAGATAGGAAAGATGCCGCTTGTGCTCAGCAGCTCCTTAAGGGCGAAAGCTTTTTAAGCTCGGATGCATCATAGACTGCTCCCGATTCTGCACCATCAGTCATTACAGATCCTGCAGACTAAAATCTAATTCCCACAACCCAATGTTCTGTATAATTGCAATGGCTAGAGGGTGGAAAATCTAGATTAGCACATAAGAAGGCAGATGATAGGACAAAGAGGAAAGTCGACACATTTTAAAAGTAAATCTTAATATAAACATTTTATTCAGTGCATTTTTGTGTATACAACAAATAATAAACAACTGGAAGTTATCAGGCAGCCACAATGTCTGCCTGTAAATGTTGTTTTAGCAGATTTAGCCTGGTAGTTTGGAACACATGATCCAACATGGGTTAATACACATAGCCTACATCATGCAGCTCTAGACCAGAATTTCCCTGCTTTCTCCCATGCAACAGATAGGTTCACCTAATACAACCTCTGGAGGAAACCAAGAAAAGAAAGCCTTCCAGAAGCATGTACCAGAAAGAAGTTATGTAGCTGAAGGGAAGAGTACCTAGCCCACAAAAAGGGTCCTTTTTGTACATAATTGTGTTTGTACATGCCCTGTGCAGGAAAGGGGAAATGTTCATTTTTGTATGTTTTTTTTTTTTCACTTTTACAAATATGACGTGTCCTATAAAATGTTAAGCCACCTAAAAGTCCACAGTATTCTTTTTTAAATATAGAAAATATTGTCACCACAATAAGTTACTCAAACACATAACAAGCATCCTGGGAAGGGGCTGTCACCATATTCCTATGGTGAACTGTATCAGTCAGTACAAGTTGACAAAAAAGGATGGTGGGAAGGGGGTGGCGAATTATGACACAAGCACAGAGGGAGGAAACAGATCACAAGGACAAGAGACAGAGACTTAGTGACACAGTGGTAACAGAAGGGAATGGGGACACAGAATAGTCGACTCGTTTCATACCTCTGTCGTCGAGCATATCAGCAAAAAGCACAACATCAAGCACGCTGCCAACTTCAAAGTGTTTAAAATCACTTCCTTTGTCCGTTGTTCCTTCTCCCCCACAAAATCTTTGCATTCTTTCATCAAAAATGTACAATGAAAAAGAAAAATTCCAGCATTGCCTTTATACTGGCTTGGTTTTCAGCGGCTTAAAGGGACACTCTTTCGTTCTGTCTTTGGTTTGCTGGAACCCCTTTCAATGATGAAACAGCAAAATACAAATACTGAACAATGGTAAGGGATAAGAACAAGAGGTGACAAAAACAAAACCAGTTATCAAATAAACAGCTCTCGGCTAATTCAGAAAATTAGCAAAAACCAAGGTGCAGCTGTGGCATTTCTGAAAGGAAACGAAAACTGCAAGAGAGCCACACTGTCCCTTATATTTCAGGTCAGCTGAACATAGGCTTCATTTTCCCATGCTAGAGAGCTCAGTCTCTGAGCGTGTGCACTAGGACGCAGGAGAGCTACCGTCTGGCTGGCCACAGTCCCAGCAGCACTAGGCTGTGCCACACCAGGGAGTTTATAGGCTTTGTATTCACAGAAGCATGGATGAGACATAGATCAGGGCTTGTACTGTACCACTTCAGCCTCGTAGACCAGCAACATTACTGGCTGCCCTGAATGCCTACATGTCTAACTTCCTGTCCTGTCTGACAGATGCACGAATGCTTGATGTCTACATGACCTAAGAAAAGTTATTGTCCACAGGAAATTAACAAAAATAAAATAAAGATAAAGATGAGCTAACTGGTATGCGATCATCACCAAAAGAGAGTAATTAAGGAAATAGATAAATCTCAAGCCCAAAATAAAATTTTTAATTTGTTTATGTGCCGTTAAGCGTCTTACTATTGATGTTGTTTTGATGATGATTGACCAGGATGGTACCTAAGTGTTTTTTTATTGATGGTGTCAGGGTGTTTGTGTATGCTTTGTTGTCGTAGCTAGTCCTGAACCGCTGATCGGTGAGAGAAGTCTGCTTGGATTCACGCTCTGCTGGAGGTAAGGTTTCGTGGTTCGGCCCCAGGCCTGGGTTCGGCTACCGGGCTACGTCGACTCATTCTGGCTCACGGCTTTGCCTCCGTTGAGCACAGCCGAGGCACTCCGACTCTTGGTGGGTGTGCCACTGCCAGAGCGGGAGAACTCTGTCAAGTCATGGAGGGATGGCTCTCTGTACATTGCCACTATGGAAACACAAAATAATTGGGGATCAGACAAAGTGACATTTTGTATACATTGAACACGTAACAACAGAAAACAAGTACTGTGATTTACAGTATTAAAATAGCATAAAATAAAATAAAGCTGTTAAGTGGAACTGCACTCTGGTGTGGTTATTAAAATGTGATGGTACATGAGATTTTACTTATAGTTTCTAGCAAACTGCTGAATCAAGACATCACAGCAGACCAGGTTGGTGCTAGAGTTAAAAAAAAAAAAAAAAAAAAAAAAAAGCCTATATTTACAGCATGGCATTATAAATTCAGGAGTTGCTAGTGCTTTAGCTCTGCTGTGTTTGCAGCCTTGGCCCAATCTGCATCTCAGCAGCCACTTTTCAGAAGAAATATCAGTAATCTCACAGTCTTTGGTTTCAGGATGTTGTCAACATCCTTCTGCCTAGAATGCTATTTGATGTTCATTCCTATGGGAGTCTGTCGCTGAAACAGCAAACCCAGTCCCTCAGACACTTCACTTAGCCCAGCATTTTTTGTTGCAGCAGCAATCCAGACACTGTCCTTTTACACATCAATCAATGGCAGGGAAACTGCTGATGATTGATTCCGTTCTTGTTAGTGACAGTATTGTATGATTTTAACAGTGGGCAACTGACCTGAGGATCATGGTGTCACCTCACTGCCACTGGTGCTATTCATTTTTAAACATTTGTCCCCAATAACCATCCATCTTGTCATTTTTTACATCCTTCCATACAAACCTCCCCATGTTTCAGTGATGGACGACACACTTTCACGATAAAGGCGGCTCTTTGTGTCTTGCAACAAGAGTTTCAGGGAGAATTTTAAGAGGATTTTCCTGTTTGGGTTTGAATGACGTGAGCTGAACTTGCTTCATCCAGAGAAAGACAGAATGAGAGGCTGTGGGCTGAGACTCACAGACTGGAACCAGAGGAGTAGTGAGTAATGGCTGGAAGAGATGCCATTGCCAATGCAGAGACAGCTTCTTAATTGGTGCCCTGTAACACCACTGCCTCTGAATCTTTATGAGCTGCTGGAAGAAATTCTCCTTTCTCTCTCTCTCTCTTTCCCTTGAAAAGCTATTTCCAAACCACTTCCTACATTTAGAATTTAAATAATGTAAAAGATGAGTAAATATTGTACATTACTGGATAATTTAAAGTTTGTGCAAAAGAAGGATGATGTCTTTACAGAATTACAACAAACGTATCTATTCATTTTATTTTTCTCATTTGGGATTTGCTGCTGTTACCATATATCTTCTCGTAGATAAAATACACAAGTGGCAGCTGAGGGCAATCGTTTTTGGAATCTGTTAGAATTACTGTCTCATCCATCCTATATTTGTCCTTGTTATTCTCTTTTTCTCTTTCTCCGTATTTTTCCTTCAGCATAAAGCAAGGCAGTCATTCTCTGGCTATTGCTCTTAAGTGTGTTTCAGACCCTGGATGGCCTGTTAAATGAAAGTGAAAAGCTATTATGGTGAACTCAGAGGGCAGACATAGATTCTTAATAAGATGCTGGCTGGGGGAGCTCCACCAAAGAAGCAAGAAGCGGCAGCATCTCATTGGCAAATAAAAGAAATAAAGAATTTAACTCCAAACTGGAATATCAAGCACTGCTATCACAGCTGAATATTGGGATGAAAGCCCATATTGCTCAGGTAGTTTACACAAAAATGTATCACATCTGCATCTTTTCCTGTTTTTGTTGAGAAGGGGGTGTATCTGGCCTGGTATATCAAATCTTTCTATTGACATTTTGTGGCTCGATGTGGCCATTTAAAATGAAACAAAAAATGCAATGATTTATATTGGCCTTCTCTGTGGAGAAGCATGTATATCTTAGTTTAGCCCTAACACACAATTATACAATGCTGTCCTTTATTGATGATTATAAGTATTCCCAAACAGGATAACGTATAATCTGAAATAAGAATATCAAGTCAAACATTTTTTATGCTAGTAGTGTCTTAACATACTTAAAAATGTGATCCTATTATTTCAAGTGCGCATATGTAACTCTGCATCTCGGCATCTTATTTCTCTATCTATGGTTAGAGTGTGAAGCCGTAACTGAACACTCTGTTCTATTATATAGTGGGCTGGGTGTTGTGCTGGACTGCGTTATATTCAAAGGTGTTAGTAATATTATGTCCAATCTATTTACATGCGCACATAAGGGGACACCTCTCCATCTGTGTAATGCGCTCCAGTACGACATCGCCCACTACAATCTCAACCATAAACATGAAGTAGAATTATCATGGTTCTGATGGTGTCAGCAAAAACTGAAAATTCATGACAAAGCTGTTGTATTGAATTGCATTAGATTGTACAGGTGTGGCTAATAAAGTGGTCAGTGAGTTGTATGTCAGTATCGTATGTTTAAACTTGATCATTTAAATTGTGCTCAATCACCTAGTCCATGTTCATTTTATGATACGATACTGTATGTGGTATTTCGTAAGACCAATTGGTTAGACTGGGTTTACAGCTCAATTATGTTTTCACCCAGTTACTACAGAGACCAGTAATAACTTGACAGTGCTAGCATAAATGGTTTGTGTGCACACAAAACAATATAGTAAAACCATAAGAGCCACATATGACAGATCCAACCAATGAAACTTTTCAACAATCTAAAGAAACTGCCCTCTTTTCGTTATTGTTTAGATTTTTTGCTCTGCAAGCCTTTTATTTCTTACTGGGAGGAAAAAAAGTGTCTTTTATCCCACTGAAGTGAAAACAGACTCTCTCTCCCGCTCTCCTAGTCTCCCCTCTGTTGACAGGTAAATCTGTGTCTTGTTGAAGATGAAAGGACTGTGGCCTTTTCAACAGAAAAAAAATAGAGCCATTTCTCCCTTTTCTTCCTCTCCATTTCCTCTGTTCTCTACAACCATGCTAGCACACACACATACATCTTGCATGGGTGGGGTTCTCTGTGACTTTACTGTATTGAAATGAAAGTCCTGGGTGCTACTGTTCAAAGCATTTAAACATATTGTTCCTGCTGCTACTGGTCACAGACAACGGCTCAGCCTCCTTCTGTACTGCAGAAGTGCAGAAGAAGCAGAGTGAGCCGAGCTAGAGGAAGCTACTGAATAGGTCCATGCCACCATCTCTGAGGAGAAAGCTAAATGGCAGAGGGTCATGTAGAAAGCAGATTATCTAGTCTAATATCCACATGGGCTGAAAGCATAAAGAAAATTGGAAAATTTAATTGGATAAAAACTAGTGGTTCTTGGTGGAGGTCAGTTATTGTGAAAAACAACCCCTTTGCCAACTACAGAGGCATTGCTGAATAAACAATAAACTTTCTCAATTGATGATGTAGTTACAGCAACTTTATGCCTGACGGCAAACATTGCACTGAGGCTGCCAATATACTCTGTCAGAGCTGCTTGTTAGATAGTCGAATAGCTTCAGAACCCCATTCTCTAAGAGGTCCAGATTTTCACTCCACCTTCAGGTGTTGTTGTTGGGGACAACTATAAACACTTGTATGAACTAGTTCTCACTGAACATAACAATACCCTTGATACTGAACAGTAAAATGTGAAAGAGGATCTGTGCAGACTTACCTTTTAGAGGTTTGGGAAGGAAGTGGGCTGCTGGCTTGTTCTTCTTGACATGGTTCCCCTTCATGATTTCTCCTTCCTTGTTCAGACCGAGGTACCAGCCCCTGCCCGACTGTTGCTGCCGGTATATCATGGAGGAGTACGTCACATAATAGTTCTCGAATACCGACTCCTTGAATTTGCACTCTGGCGTAAAGTGTTCCTGGGGAAGAGGGGAAGCAGATACAGAGTGTAGTAGTTGTTGTACAATCATTCACAAGGTCTCAAGAGTCTTTGACACCCTGGTATGAACAGAGGCAGCTGAAATGCAATAGTTAATTACTTGAGTGCAACTTAATAACGGTACATTCCACTGCACGTCCAACACAGACTTGGGCACCAGAAGAGGGAAGAGGATAACTCAGGCCCCTGCTTTAAAATGTTTGCCTCTTGAGATCTTCTCTATTCATTCCATTTACCGTATTGAATAATGTAGCACTTTATAGCATAGATAACAGTGATATGACATAGCATTAATAAAACATACAGACAAGATGAAGAGTATATTCTCATTTTGCTTCTAGCTGTTAATTATTTATGGGCAGTTCATTATCTTATTGTATTGTCCGTTGGATTCAAGATTGTGTTGGACATGATAATTTCTTACTGCCATTTAACTTATTTTACTATGTATTTAAGTACTGACCGTTTTAAATTACAGGAAAATGCTCTCCCGAGGTGGCATCATTGGTTTATATGCAACCTCTGTTCACTTTGATAATGCATGCAAGGTGTGTGTTCTCCACCTATCTTTTTACGTTATCTAGGTACTTGCTTATCTCTTTCACTAACAAGCTGGCTGTGGGGAAACCTTAAAGATTTGCAATTTTGCTGTTTATGTTTTGGACTCAATACTGTGCAAGATTTCACTCCTCCTTCTGTTCCAGTGTCTACATAGGATTTGGCCATTTATGCTGTGTGTGCGTGCGTGCGCGTGTGTGAGTGAGAGAGTTTGTCCAATTTGTAGAGCTGCTTTGGCACTTGGTGTACAAAACAGAGTCTAATCAGTGCGAAGACAATTTCCCCCGAGAAGATCGGGGACAAAGGCGAGGCTACTCGACAGTCAGCTTTTTCTTGTCGTGCTTCTAAATGCTCTTATTTAAAACAGTTTGTATATACTGTATGTATTTTTATCTACACACAAACACCACCATAGCACATGGTTACACACAGATAGAATAACCAATGGGTCAAACTCACAATAGGTTTTACAAAGTGAGCGTTCTTAGAAAGAGAAGGATGGATGCCTCTGTCAGACCTAAGCAGGTCTGCCCAGAATCAGTTGGGAAAAAAAAAACACTTGGGCGGGTGTCAGTGGTGAACATGACGACGTGTCCCCAGGGCCAAAGACCCACTGTGAGATCATGACAAACAACATGTCACTACCAGACAAGGAGTCATTTATAACAGCCTGTCTGTTTTTTTAACAGTTCGACAGCGTCACTCTTCATGCGCTACACGAACAGGACTTCAAAAGACTGGCCGAGGTTCACGTCTGGTATTGTGCTTTGCTCTTCTATTGAAGCTTTGTAGACAATGCAGCTAAAACATACAAAAACTGTAACGGGTCGGAAAATGTTCACTTGTCTAACTTGTTAAAAGAGCAACCTCGTATGGTACCATATTGTTTAATGCCTTTTGTCAGACCCAGCCACAGAGCCCATTGAAGACACAAAAACCAGACCCAGCTATAGTAACTAACAGCCACACACATTCATCATCCCCTCTTGCAGATCTAGCCTTCACAGCTAGACCGAAATCTCTGACAGAAACAAAGTTAAAAGTCACAGGAAGCTTGTGACGTAACACCTCAATGGGATACATTCTGTTGGCTCTGCCCTGGTTCTCAGATAAGCTGCAACATCACAGGGGTACCCAACACTCCATGTGAGTAAATGCCACCAGGAAGGTTGCAGAACCAGCTGGGAGCTTGCAGTGTTATGGTTCAATAAGGAATTAGCCTTCCTTTCTTATTTAGGACAAGAGAACTAAGTAAATTGTTAACATTTTCTATCACTCAAAGTGTTGCAGTGTCTAATGTCAAATTTCTGGCTTGTTAGTATTCATGTAGCATGAACAACCATGGTCAAAGCTTATGAATGGGGCTTCCCATCAGCTCAGCAGATCTGTAGATACTGAGGCTGCAATATATTGGATTCAAATCCACCCAATGCAACTCCACAATAACATGAAGAAATTAAATAAAAAAAACATTACCTCTGCTTTGAATCAGACCACACATCTGTAGTCACTAACAGTGTACTTTCAATAGTTGAGATTCAGAGCTGAAGCCAAAGAAATCGATCTCTGTTAGAGGCCATGTCTGCACTTAGTTGTGTCTTTGATCTCAGCATCAGTCCTGCACAAGACAGGGATCTACAGGGGATTGCTTGTGTGTCTTGGCTGTGTCTTCCGTTTAGTGCTTAATGCCTTAAAGAATAGGCTCACATTTTTTCAGGTTTTTATTAAATCAGCACTTGCATGTGAACGTGTTCATTGAACAAGTTAATGTATTGGCTGCTGCAATTATTCCTCCAGGCTGCAGATACTTCCCTTCCTAAGCTGCTTCCAGTGTAAGTGACAGAGGACAAAATCCACAGTCATTGGTCCGTACAAAATGCATCTCAAGTTTAGCTAAAGCTAATATGAAGTGGCAGCAGTCTGAGTAAATCAAGTGGCTATCTTCTACAGCATTAATATTCTCGGTAAAAAGTTCACATTGCATTCACGTTGGTATGGCCTTACCAAGGGGTGTGTTTGCGGCTAGTATCGAGAAGAATATGGAGAGGAGGACCGAGCTGTACATTGAACAACTCTTTTACTGTACATATCCGCATGCTACTATTGTTTTTACATATACTTTTCTTTTAATTTTGAAAAGTATAGATTAATTAATTTATTCATCATGTTAATAATTTGAATAAATTGTTAGTATGTCTTTTCCCCCCATTAACGGGGTGAAGGATGACTACTCCTGTCGGCCAGCCTTCTAGTCCACAGTTAGTTGACTATCCATCTAGCACACACAGTCAGTCTGTTGTTGTCAGTATGTTGTTTCCTCTGTCCAAGACTAGTTCATCATGATGTTTTATTAAAATTTGAACCTCTAAGGGCATCTCTCTAAAGTCATATACTCCTTCTGTCTTAGCTGTACATATTTTTCATATCTCGTCGAGTCTGCTGTGACATTGTAAATTTCCCTGTCGTGTGACTAATAAAGGAATCTCTTATCTTAAGATATGTAGTCTTGTTTATGTAGGTACAGGACCTGATTTTAAGGGTTTTCAAATCCTTAAGCCGAAACCCGTAGATGAGTAAGTCCGTGACTGAAAGATTTCAGCAGTTTTACTCCTAGATCTTGGAGGGGGATGCAAGACATGATGGACAGCACTTTACGCAGCTTCTTTCTTTAAAAACGGTTAACAGCTCCAGGCTAGTTTGATCAAAAACCCAGTGTTTTCAATCAGTGCATTCAGTTTGTTTGCATTGTCAGCTCTGTTCCCTCTGCCCCAGCAGATTGTAGCAAAATTGGACTCACAACAACAGCGTGGTAAAAGATTTGCTGCACACATTAAAGGGCCTAAGCTTCCTTAACAAATAAAAAAGTGCCTTGGCCCTTCCCCTAGGTATAGCATTGTCATTCCAGTGTGTTGTCAAGTTAGGTTTCTAAGATATCTTTATCTCTCAATTATGACATTATTGAAACAAAGTCAGTCGTTGAGCCTCAGAAGATTATCCATTGTCTGTGAGATATTTAGTGGAAGGCTACTGTATAGCAGTATTCTTAATGTATTACACTGCTAATCTCATCTTGTGTGTACTGTATACTATTTATTTGTGCAAAGATAATGAACACAAAGACTACAAAGTGTAAGCACAAACAAATGTGCTGTGCTGTGTTTTTGGCCACATACTGAACTTGGTGGTAAGTTGAGGCTTTTGTTCAGACCATTAAAAGTATCTTAGATTTTTTTCCTCCTGTAATCTCTTGATTATATAAGTAAGACATTTTGTCCTCTATTGCATTCTTAATCCTTCTCATACATTGTTAATTTCTTGACTGTTCACCACCCTCAATACCTCAGTGTCTTCTTTCTTTCTTTCTTTCTTGCTGTCTGACTCTGATTAGCAGCAGCAGTCTTAGAAAGGCTTGGCAGCATCCATCTCAGTTATGCACGAGCACCAACTGAAAGCTAAACAACGGGCTGCTCAGCTCTCAAGCCAGGAGTTCTGTTCTACCTCTAATAATGAGCTTATGTGGATTTGGCTGCTTGCACTCGCCTTGGAGAAGAATAAGTCTATTGATAAACAGACGCATACAGAAAGATACAGGCATACTTAGAGCCAAGATGGAGGAGAGGCTGCTGGCCGATACTGCCGTATTGGAGTGGGTCTATAGACAACAGGCTCGCTCAGACTGCCACAAGGAGGGGCCAAAATGGCAGGGGATCCCCATTTCTATACTAACAGGACTGTGATAGACAGAAACATTCAGATTCTTTTGAATGGTCTCCAGTAGCGTCTCCTTCAGTCAATAGCATATCTATTGTTCACTGAAACCAGTCTCTCAATGAAAAAATCTCACATCACTTTAATCATGACTCCAGTGCCAGATGGAGCGAGGGGAAATCACTTTAGAAATAAAAAGCAGGACACTATCTGCATAGAAATAATATCAGTCGTGTCATCCTGCCCCCCAGCTCTCCATGGTGGTTTGGCTAAATGGACTTTTAATGATCCCATCACACTAAGGGGGCTTTTCCTTAAAATATAAAACTATGACAAGTCCTTGTCCAAATGAGGCACAGCTGGCAAACTCACTTACACAATGTCTAGAAAAGTTTTTTGCAAAAATTTCTTGACATTTTACCTATTCACCTTCATTTATGTTATTTTGATAGTTGTGTTGCTGGAAGCTGTATGATACATTTCTCCACATTTTAAAAAGAAAAAAAAGAAGAGAAGTCACACTCCATTAATGGTTGTTCCTATTGTCTAAAGCATCTGTATGGGAGGTGTGCAGTGTTTTCATTTAACTTTATAGACCTCTCAGTCTTAACCCATGCTGTTGGATTTACCTGCTACTTAGGAGAAAGAATGTGAACAGGGAATGAGGGCTGAAAACACTTTATGGTCTTTTGTTCATGTTCTATACCAATAGTGCCAGCAATGACATCTAGTTTCACCTCATACTGTATATTAATATATACATTTTTAGGTAAAGTTTTACATTTGTTGGTATTCTTAAGCAGTATACATTACATATGTTCGTGTGTGTATGAGGAAGGTGTCCAGCAGGTGGCCAGCAGGTCCACAACTTTATCTTAGATTCCACTGTATAGTTTTTATCAAAATCAGAGCTGACATACTTAATTTATCAAAGTTAGTATCTTGAAAATATCAGCAAAACTGCACAATCAGCATTTATCTTTTATGAATCACAGCCTTAGACACAGACTGAACTTTGCTAGAAGCACATAAGGTTCGCTAAGGTTTTGCTTCTCATTATCCCTCCTTGCTTCTGAAAATGTCATTACAGGCATGCAAATCTAAGAGCAGGGTAGTTAATTTTAGTACTTGAACATACATCTGCACATGCCTGTACATTTCTGTAACAGTCATCTTCACTGTCACCGTCTCACCTCTCAATAACATCTGCTCTTGCGTGCAGAAATTTCATATACACGTTCACTTACACTTGTCTTTCTAAATGAAATGAATTTCATCTCATGAGTAGAGGGCAGGGAGAAACAGAGAACAGTCCTAGTTTTTACAGCGTGGGGGAATCCCATTTTAAGTTATGGCAGTATTGCCTGAGTTTTTTATGATCCAATGACTGCCTATTGGACGGAGACATTCACAGGCTCATGAAAGTGTTGAGCATAATGTACTCCAGGATGTTTGCCTGCCAATTTTTAATACCCATGAACATAAAACACACAGACACACAGGCGCACACTGCCCATCTGGGAAACCTCTTCTACTCTATCGTACAATTACACAATTCAGCAGTGGTAATGGTAACTGTGAAATGAATGTTCCATTAGCAAGGCAGTCGTGTCAAAAAAACACAATCAATTATGATACTCTCTCAAACAGCATCGTGTTGGCTTCAGGGAGTAATTACAACCCAATAGTGTTTTCCTGATCCAATCAGCAGGAGGAGAAATAGTAGTATAATGGATCTGATCTCTTCTGTAAAGATGTTGGTCAGATACTTTTCAAGACAAGCCAAATCAATGCTGCACATTGCCCCATGTGCATTCAGCTGGCATATCAAAACTAGGATGACACCAATTATTGCAATGGAATCGGAGCTGAGTGCTGTTCTACTTTCTCTGCAGCCACATCAATGCTTGCGAGACTCACAAAAGCTAATGCTATGGCTGGGCAGTGAAGACAAATCCGGCTTTTCAAAGTCCAGTCTTGTCAGCTCTGAGGAAGTGGATTAAAAAGCACCTTTTTCTTTGGCTAAAGATAAAGTACACTCATGGTGCTCATTTGTTTGGGAATAAATTGGAGAGCTTTAAGCTAGTGGAAAATACTCCTGCAAATACCAAACACAAATACACACACCCACACAGGGTACACGTTCAAGCCAGCAGCACATACGCACACAAACACACACTACACTAACTAGTTAATGACACAGCTCAGTGGAGTGAAGCCTTACAGCGGTGGTTATTTACCAAAGGCATTGTGCTCGCTAAATGGTTGAAAAGGCATGGGTGTGAGCCAACTACATATCCAACAGGAGTGTACTAAATATAAATACATAATGTACAAGCACAACAATATATGGACTTCTTTGATGGTTTTGTTGTCTTTATATTTATTTATATCTATCCCACGTACATATGGATCTGATTATTTTCTCTGAAAAATAAGATAATAAAATAATATGCTCTTACACCGATGTCTTACACTGACTGATGTGTTCTAGTCGATATGCTCTTGTCTGACCAAATTCTCATTCTCATCTCTCATTGGCGTGACTTTCATAAGGAGCAAGCCCTCTTAATCCATATTCAGTGTGTATTTTGTAATTCATGACTGGAGGAGTACTGGCGCTGGATTGAAGGGAGTGACTGATATGAGACCGCAAGAGGAACACAGGAAGAAAGCGCACGTGACAGGTTTTCTTCTGCTCTGTGTTCTTCTTGCGGTGTCATATCAGTCATTCACTGAATCAAGTAGCGTAGCCCCCCATCCCATCATCCTGACCAATCACTTGGTTAAGGGGTAGATAGAATTTCAACCAAGATTTTCTTTGGTTGATTACACCCCTAGCTTACGCAACCTCTGCATTCCTCATTAAAGGTTTCAGTGATTCTCCCTAGGCATCGTTTTTAAGTTAGAATTTATTCATTTAATATATGCGTTTCTCACCTTGACTAAAAATGGCAGGAAAATACTTAAATTGACTTAAGTGTAGATGTAATGTGGGTGTCTCATCACATATCTTGGAGCCTTTTTTTCTTTTCACCTTATCAACATCATCATCATCATCATCATTCTTATGCATTATTCAGATTGGCTTATTTTAATGTAAAGCTGGCACTTACATACCGAGCGCCATTATGAATTAGATGAGAATGTGATGGGTTTCATGTGTTCATGCAGAAACTCCCTCACAGAACGCATGACCGATGCACCGAGGGATTTAACTGGCCCAGTGATTTACGTTAAAAAAGAGCCTGTGAACCTCCACGGTAACCTGATAAATATCTCCACCCCAAGAGCCCTGAACTCTCATTTTACACACACTCGCACAAAGCAGTCTAGACGAGACTCAACTGGAGCCTCAGTGACTCACACTAATTCAAATATGACCCACCAGGAAATTAATACACCACTTCAAAGGCACCTCATGAGATATGTGGACACCATTTAGCTCGGGATCTAAAAATACACCCGTACATCTGAAAACATATCAAGAAAGCTTAAATGCTTTTTTTTTTCATATTCAGTAGAAATATTCACTACACTGCTGCAGATATATAAGAGAGTATTGGGTTGGTAGCAATCATTTTCGCAGATTCTTTTAGATTATGTCGGGAACACTTTATTGTGTTGAATAGAGGGCAGTTCTGATGCAAAACTTGCTCAACTACCCTTGCAAAAGTAAAGAGGCAAACAGTAAAAGAGAGTATAGTAAAGTAAAATACATATTAATTGTTTTTTCCTCTCCCACACATTGACGCTGATGGATGAATATATTTTCACGGGTGCATTCTGCCTCACCCACACATATGCACTCTTTTTCTCACTACTCATTTCTCTCACTCACTCTCTTTTTCTTGGTGTATATTCTTCTATGCATGTTATGTACAGATGCACATACGCACAGCCAACAGCCACACACCAGCCAACTCCGTCTATGGTCTAAAAGTCACTCATAATCCTACCAAAGGAAATGCATAACATTAGTTTAAACCTTAACATACATATAAATGTATAATTCAGTATGCATTAGAAGTTGTGTCAAAAATGTAAATTAACTATACATGTAAATCATTTGAATCCTATTCATTATAATACAAACATTCACTCATGATTCCAATCATGCATGCACTTATGCACACACGTAGAATAATGGGAGTCATCCAGATCCCAGCAGCAGCACTCTTCATCCCTCCACCCAGAATACGTCATCTGTTGTCTCTCCGCTGTTGATTGGGAATCTCCCTCCAATGCTGACCTGCTATTGGCTGGTTTAATGTGTGGCTTCAAGGCAGCACTTTACCATAGCAGCAATTCCAGCAAGACAGGCACTATTAGGCAGCCAGCTACACATTCAATTCAATTCCCTCTATAATTTAGCTGAAACAGAAACCTCTAGAACCCATCCCCCAACTGCGTTCTTCCAATTTAACACACCCCCAAGATGTGTTGTGTTTCACATGGGGGCTGGTAAACAGCATAGATGATAAATTGTATGTACCCTGCAGTATTCCTTTTTAGACCGTAGCTTTTATGGTCTTCGCTATTTGACTAAAATGTGATACAGTTATAGATCACAAAAAATAGAATAAAACTACCTATACTGGTGCGCTGTTAGCTGCCTTTAATGATGTTATTTTCAACAAACAACAAGCCCCATAGTAGTGAATTTAACAGTTTAGAAGCCACGACCTCTAAGTCCTTTAGTTTTAAGCTTGGAGCAAAGTAAAACAATAAGAATCTCAGAGACCATCTAGTGACATAGTGCTGTAATAGCTCATTAATGTAGCTAGGCGTCCGACCAATAGGAAGCTCTAAATGTGATCACATGCACCTTGAATTTGATTTTGATGAGACACTAGAAAGCTTCCGCCACCTGCTCTACGAGGTCTAATCTGACACCTACCTTGAGTTCTTTAAACTGTGCCCTCATCTCTTGTGTCTCATCTTAAGATATATTTTGAGGTCAAAAGGGATACACAATGCACTTTGACATTATCTGTAAGTATGTCAAAGTGTATTGTGTATCCCTGTGTGTTGTGATAGGATATACCTTTTAAGCTACTTATTATCTGTTTAAGGGAAAGCATATAAACAAAGTAGGCTCCAGGACAGGACCTTGGGGCACACCATCTGAAAAAATTATATACACTGTACAATGACAGTCTCATTTTAGGATACTTTGATCACCTTTTCGAATAGCGTGCATCACAGTATAGAAAGACATCACTGAAGATTTTGAAAAGAGCTGTTTCAGTGAAGAACAACTGACGGAAGCAAGTCTGAAATTTATCAAGAACATTATGCCCACCTAAGGACGTTGTATGCTGCTTGTTGCATCCAGTTTTCACTTAAAACTGACAGTTTAGACAGTTTAGAAATAGGCCAGTGCTACCTATGCTTGTAGAGCCTTTGCCAGCTGGACCTATCTTTATTAAATTAATTCTACAGCTTGCTGCATATACTAAATGACTGACAGCCGAGCTCATATAATTAAAATTACTGACTAGAGCTGCGGATTACTGGGGAGCCATGTTAAATACAGTGCATGACTGTGTGTGTGTGGGAAGGGGTTGAAGGAGTATGTTTTATTTAAATTATTCCTGTATATTCCCTTCAGGCATGCTTAGCTGGGGCAACCCCCAGTGGATATGTTGTCAAACAAAAGCTAGCAATCATTGAAATGTAACATTAGACAGACCACACAATCGCTCGCCAAACTCTCTACAGTGATTGTTGTCATTCTTTTGCTCTAACATACTACACTGATTGAGATCTTGAATCTAAACATGACTGTTAACTAGAAATTATGTATTTAGTTTCAATTGTTGAAAATGTTTAAATAGATTTTTAACATTACATTTCTATGGACAGAAGATTGGTTGTATTTACTATTAAATGCTAAATAACAGATAAAACAGCGCAGTTCCAAAGGTTTCAGTCCTGGATATAATGAAACAGTGCTCCAGTTCTTGAATGTAACAAGTATTAACAACAGAACTAACTGTGTAATTCCTTGATAGAAGTGTCTCCAAGTGAACTAATGCTTCTTGAGAGCTATCACATTAACCCTGTGTATTAATGCAATTTTGTGTTTGTGTGTACAAGAGAAAGGCCAGTCTCCTCCTTCCTTTATTACATTACTGCCTAAGTATGTAACAGATAATTTGTCAGTGGCAGCTGCTGAATAAACAGCTACAAGATCATTAGGTTTTCTTTGCTGTTTCTGAACTTGTTTCTATCAATCACCATTGTGTCTGCCTACTGAGACCTTTACCTTACAGAACAATCATTACTAATTTGACTATGAGGATTGTCTTTTAATGGTGAATGTGTGTGTGTCTGCACGCCCTCTGGGTGCACATCCAGCCAGCCTGTCAGTCTTCTCAGTGATGCCTGCCGCACAATGCGATGGTGGCATTTGGGGAGGAAGACTAGCAGGGACATTGTTCGGCCAGCAACTGAATTATTCATAACCTTGCACATTTTATCAGAGATGAAGAGCCAGCTGCCACGAACGGATATGTCACTGCTCCGCCTGCTTACACAATCCTTCAACTTTTTATTGACACCGAATTCTATCAGGAAATGATGCCAGTCTTTGATCAGGCTTAGGATGATGTTGTGCCTTTAGTGGTCATGATGAGAGTGAGTTTTCTACGAATAATGTAGATAAAAGATTAAAATGCATCTGGTACTTGACACTTAAAGCAAACTGACTGCTACTGACTGTATCTTAAGTATACATCTTGTCTCTTTCTCACGTTTATATTGTTTTGTCAAATCGCTCATGTCACCATTGTCACTCAGATGCCTCTCTGCATACAGCTGGATCAGAATGTCAGCCTATAGGATAGAAACACACATGCACATAAACACTCACACGTGCATTAAATGAGGCACTTACTGAAGTGTACAAGTAGCCCTCACTGTTCATAGCCAGATAGAGTTTGGTCTGCACCCCTTGGATGGCCACCACTCGCAGCCCCACTGGAATAAGGTTGAACATGGCTGGAAAGAGACAGACAGCAGAGACAAAGGATAAACAAAGCGTACACTTTAATCACCATTTAATACATGTTTGTTTTTTGTTTTTTTTTTAAAAGGCAATGAATAAAAAATGTGTAAATATATTATGCTGCTACCATAAGTGTTCCTGAGAGAAATCCAAATTTTAGAGCAAGACTAAAGCATAGTGAACCCCGCCAGGTTTGGCATTCACCATTAAGGGGTTGAAATAGTTAGTTAGTGTTCGCTGTCTCTGTTTGAATGGAAGAGAGAGTTGTCAACCGAAACCACAAATCGAGGTACGATACAAACTCAGGAGCTCTCCCAAGGGTGTTTCATAAAGCAAGTGAACAAAATCAGAGACAGAAACAGAGAATTGTTGAAATGACAAAGAAGCTCACAATGTTGTGCGTTCACACACATTAACTGAGATCTTGGACTGCGTTAAATAATGTGTAAAATAATTTAAGATCTAATCGACTGGTAATATGAAAACAAATTGTGTAGCCAAATGTAAATCGATGATGATGACAGTGCTGTTAATGTGACAGAGCTGCTCTCTCTATCATGTTATCTACCGGCAGTCACTAAGGGCCAGTTGTGATGAGGCATTTTATTGGAGTGCAGGAAGAGAAAACACTTAAACACCTCTGTACATAAGCACATACATATAAACCTGTCTGTGAGTAATGTGCTGAGTTCAAGTTGTGAGGCTGAGAAAACCAGCGGTAGTGCAGCTGGTCAATGAGGTACACCTCTACCTAATTAATGTCGGCCTGTTCTGTTTATGAGTGTCTGCCTGCGTTTCATAGCACGCTGACGAGGAACCCACGATCTGAATAGAGGAAAGCACACAAACATCGACCTGAAAGTCTGTAGTCGCTCTATTGCAAAAAAAGGAAACTTCTCGCCTTTTGTTTTGTCTATTGTTGGATGTATTTCCAAGCAGTTGTGCCATCACAAATGCTGTGGGTTTTTTATTACCCTTGCGAGAGGACCAAACACAGCAAATAGTGTCCACAAGAGAATCATAGGAATTATCTCAAGTTTCTTGATTGTTAAGACAGTACATTGACAAACACACACACACACAACTTCATTCTCACATCATTTAAGCTGTGAGTCACAGTATGCCCTTACTATAGGTCCTCTTGTCAACCACTTAGTAGATCCCTATCTGCAGACTCCTTTGAGCGAAGTGCACTATAGAGGCTTTTTGATGGGCTATTTCATCTGCCCTTATCACTTTAACATTGCAGGCCTTCCTCTCTCCCAGCTTTCATTGTAAACAACAGCCATAGGAATGCATAATGTATCTACTTGGTTGAGTAAACGGGCAATGCCAGCAAATTCTTGGTTCAGTGGAAATGCATTTAAGTCCTTGAGCCACTTTCTTCCCTTTCTCTCTGCCTCTCCCTCTCCATGTTTCTTTATACCCATCTTTAATTCTGTTTTTTTGTTTCTTCAAATGCTCCATGAAAGGTTGTTGTCAACAAACACTTTTGTCTGTCCCAAATGACATGTTTGAAATAATTCAACAGCCAGAGTATATCAACAATAACAACAAAAGAATGTCAGGATTTTGGACAGATAAAGATCCCTTGAGTCCATTTGTCAGCCAGACGGGTACATTGAATGGTTGATCAGAGACAGCAGGCCTATTTCCAAAACAGCTGTTACAAACATATAATGCTTTAGTCTAGTCTGTATTCAGCAGCAAGATGTCTTAATGTTGAGCATGTCTTTATTATTAACTGTACTGATGCTGTTTTCTGTATGATAGAGGATCCTCCACGCATCTTAAATTCTCAGTTATTTTCTCAGGTACAGTATGGTTGAGCTACATTGTTAACTAATTTCAGCTTACTCTAAAACTTGCACCACTTTTCAAACACATAGTTATAGTTTAAGTCCTGTGATAATACAGCAATCAGAAGATGGCTCCCTTGGGGAAGACGCAGTACTCTCCATCTTGAAGCTTTCAAAATTACAGATTGGTGTATCTTTGGTGATGCCTTCTTTGGCAGCTGTGTATTGTGCAGCAGATGCTGACAGTAAAATATAAAAAAGAAAGATTACACCAGGTCATTTTAGCACAACTTTTAGGAATTCTAGGAACTAGGAAGGAACATGAAATTCCTTGGTAGTTTTAGCTTTAACAAATGTATTCCAAATGTTTGCTATGTTTTGGAACGTTTCACAGTACTGGATTTTGGAGGCTTGACGGTTTCTTGCCAGATATTAATAGTAACAAGTTACATAGTACTACCAGCAAACTTTCTCCACAAATATTATTCAGAGCGATCCATCTTGGCTTTGCTGTAGTCAGAGTTAGAGTGGATGTGAGATTTTCATACGAAATCTCCCCTTATTACAACAAGATCTGCAGACTTATTCAGGTATGAGACACATTTTGAGATGCATAAATACATTCTGTATCCTTTCTCTTTGTATGCAGCACACTCTTTAGTTGATTTCTTACTAGTCTCAAACATCTTGCCACACGAGCAGATCTTGTCTTTGTAATTGCACCCTTCTAGCTCATCGTCGCTCAGAGTTTTCTCCCTTCATATTTCCACCATGACGCACACCTACACATCTGCAGACCACTTCATTTTATAAGGATTACCAGCCGGTGTACTGATGGAGATTTTCAAGAGGGGAAACTCAATTACTTCCGGCTCCTAGAAACACCTGAGCACACTGGAGAGGGTGACAGGGCTACCACCCACTCACAGACTTTTCCTAGTGCAGAGAGCCACATGGAATAAGAAAGGTGATGAGGCATCGGGGACAGTTTTCACAATTGCTTGCTGGCTGTCTCTGTGTCAGTTCCACCCACCAACAGCCTAGGAGTCATGACAGTGTGACAATAAACCCAGCAGGTTCCCAGCAAATGCTAGTCACATTTTAAACATTTATCCTATCTCTTAGTCATTCTGGGAGCACCATGCCTGTGATTAGAACAGCCTAAATATGACAGCACAACATAGTATTGGAAGTAAAAAATAAGCTGTTGTGACAACGTTATACAGCACCTCTGTGGTCTAATTACTGTTCAACTGGCTTTTTGTTTGAGGTAAACTGTTTTCGGTTGAATTCAATTCAAAGCCAATAATGTAAGACAACTGTATTCAGCTGCAAAAACATTTCATTTGATTTGATAGCAATTGTGAGTGTAGTGCCATTGTTGCATGCAGGATGGCTCTAATTTTAGATGAGTGTATGCTGAGCAAGCTCAAAAGCGACATTAGTTGTTGATTAGTGAGACGCTCTTTGGGCGGAAAAAATTGTGAAATAGTCAGTGGCAATTAAATTTGATGTGAATTACACCTCAGTAGACTTGCCAAATTCATTGCCTAATACTGGGATCCACATTATGTCCAGCCATGCTCACAATTGGGAAAAATATATATTTTAACAAACTCTCCAATCTGTGCTTTTGGTTCTGTTTACAAAGAGGAGGGTTGAAAGCATAACATCTAGGACAAGACTGAGAACGGACTGCATTTTGCACACTGAAACAGTACCCTTCCTCTTTCAAAGAAAGGATTTAGAGTTGCCTCACAGTTCTGCCTTTTTTTTTCTCTGGATACCCAGTGGATTTGTTCAGTTGTGATGCAACACAAAAAAATGGTTGATTCTGTGTAAAAATGGAAAAGAGATCACTGGGATTTATGAGACTTGAATTTGTTATTTCTTGTTATTTGCCTTTTAATATAGAATGTCACAGAAATATCAAACCTCTGTATTACCACAGCCAAGTCTGTTTTCTCAGGAAGGTGTGTGTGTGTGTGTGTGTGTGTGTGTGTGTGTGTGTGTGTGTGTGTGTGTGTGTGTGTGTGTGTGTGTGTGTGTGTGTGTGTGTGTGTGTGTGTGTGTGTGTGTGTGTGTGTGTGTGTGTGTGTGTGTGTGTGTACATTTGAGTAGGTCCTCTCCCACAATCACAAGACACCAGTAGCTCCAAGAGGACTGCGCTCTCCGTCACCATGGAGACAAGCGCACCCAGCGCCTAACAACGCTATTTTTGGAGCAGTGCAAAGAGCTTCACTCTTTCTCCTTTTCCTATTCAGCAGCACACTTTAATTTTCTCTTCAAAAACTATTTTGGTGCCATTTCGGCCCAGCTGTTATGTAAGTCTACAGAAAAGTGAGTCCATGCAGACATGATAGGTGAGGTGTGAGAGGTGAAGAATTATATTGTGTGTGTGTTTGAGATGTTTCATTTTATTATCTTCATTTCTACTTGTGCACATAGTCTACTCTGTATAGTAGTTAACTTTGCTGAAACAAATTCCACACAAATTACAAAGTAGTGTTCTGCTTGGACAACATCCCACAGAGCTGCTATTTATATGTAAGATACACACGCCATCTCCACCGAGGGAGTAATTGAATACAGAGGTACTAATTCAGAGGCTCCAGAAGTGTTTACATCCGCTTAGTGTCGGGATTACACAGTAAGTATTACATCAAAGCTGTTTCAGTGTGCCGTGCTAATCATTTCCTCAACAATATTGTTTTGCTATGAGGGCAAAGTGGATTTCACATAGGTCACTAACTGCTGTACTGTTCTAGTCTTTCAAAGCATGTAGTGTTGACTGCACTTTCTAATTATAATGTGGTCTATTTCTGCTTTATCATTACCAGACAAGTGGTTGTGTTGTTATTCTTCTATTGATCTCCTCTTTAATCTGTCTATTGGAATACAAAGAGCTGGTGGGTGTAATGGCAATGATAGGGACGCATCAATGCATAGTATAAGACAAAGCTGGCTCTCATCACAGAGGCAGTGTGTCGGAGAGTAAAAAGTCAATCATCATCTGTATTCAGGCTGCCATAGGATGACTTTGATGAGATAAAAT
This sequence comes from Pempheris klunzingeri, assembly GCF_042242105.1. Lineage (NCBI taxonomy): Eukaryota > Metazoa > Chordata > Actinopteri > Acropomatiformes > Pempheridae > Pempheris > Pempheris klunzingeri. Next base: position 16,855,094 of record NC_092020.1, on the reverse strand, counting down.
TAAACAGCTACTCAGGACTACAGCACTTAATGCACTGGCAAATAAGTTCTTAGTATTGGTTTATAGTACAGGACAAAAAAAAACACTGTTTATCCATGGGAGTGAAACTAAAAATAATCATAGTTATGAGCAGTTTGAATGCTGTTCAAAACTAAGAATCAGCAATTCAGAAGATGAATTTAACATTTATAATCAAACCTAGGAAAAGCAAAGCAATATTGAAGGGGCACGAGTTTAATGTTCACGTTTTCATAAAGCTGATCAGCAATCCTGTCTATAGTTCATGAAATTGACAAAAGCAAGATAAAAGGTTCCTACTTACCAGCAGTGCAATGGCTGTATGATAAACATGAGGGGAACAAAACATTAGAGTGAAACTTACTGTAACCATTGTCCTCCTCCTTCGTTCCATCAATGGTTCCATCTGCCTGCAGCTGCAGGTGGAAACCTTGTCGACTGTACAACTTCGTCACAATCCCCTTCAGCTGGGGCTCTGTGGAAGCAGAGGGGACAGGAAGACACAAGAATGAAACCACAGACTGTAGAAAAGCATCAATGTGGCAACGTGATGTCGCTCGCAGCCTTCTAAAGGGAAATTCTGAAGCTTCGGTGTCGGTTTACTGCTTGCTACCATTTTGAAAGTTACTGAAGCTACAAAATGCAATTTAAGGCTGAGTGGAGCTGAGGTGGGGCAGAAAAGAACTATGGCGGCTGACCGTGATAGGCTGAGACACCTGTCCGTCAAGCAAACACAACCCCAAATCACCACCAAAAGCATGTTGGAAGAAGCAAAACCATTGTGGGTATCCTGTACAGTCAGATAGATTTGAGCCTCGAATCTAGCAGCCATTTGAGGATACTATTTATGGTACTTTTGCAAGTACTTGACAACTCAGTGGTTGCCACTTTATGAAACGAGAGGTCTGATAAAGGCTCTGGGCTTGCTAATATCCTACAGGCAGATTCCCACTGATCTTGTAGCCGCTTTACAAGGACCATTACACTTTCATTGCCCAGAGGGTATATAAACAAATAAAGCCAGACGTCTGATGAATTCAAACAATTTAAAAACATTTATGTTTTATGGATCTGTATGATCAAAGGCAAAATGGTAAAAACTAGAGTTACATCAGTGTTGCTGAGTTCACAATCCATGAAAATTGACAAACTGTCTCTGTCTTTTCTCTACGGTAGAACAGAGGTGACTAAAAAGGCAACCCCTATAGTCTATAGTTTGACAACAGAAATAAGACCACAGGTGGACAAAAGCAAATTGTATCAAATTCAAAAATGGTTTTAGGGGCTTGTGCTGGCTCAGTGGTCTTAGATGGCTGAGGAGACATTTCTTGCCCCCTCTTTCTCTCTCACCATGCTTCTAGTCACTATCTACTCCAGTAGAAGGAGAATGCTAGTAAATAATTAATCTTTTAAAAAAAACCCAGAATTATAATAACTTGTTTGGGATATGTGCAGATAGAAAGTAAGTTTAAGTAAAATGGATTTAAGAGTAACTTCACTTATCACAAGTACAAATATCATTATGTATATAGCAGGTGTTAAGAGTAGTGTTCAATGTTTCAATGTATTATTATTTTTTTTTTTACAAAGAAAGAGCCATATTTTTCAAATAGATTTAAAACAAGCACAAAATAAAGTGCAGAGTAATGAAAATAGTTATAGTTCTACCAATAAAATGAGAGACCTATACTATAATGTGTTACAACATATAAAACGGGCCTCAATAAATCTAAAAGACAATAGTTTTAAGGGGCAGAGCGTTTTAGTTTTGAAGTGGCTGGGTAGCCTGTCTGTGTTACATCAGTGTAATGTCTGATAAGAGCTAAGTGCTCTCCATTCCCTGGTTACTGTCCCTGGTGGAGTGTCCTTTACTGTGGTTTACCACACCTTTCATCTACCCTTTCATCTCACTTACCTTTCAGCACTGCCTTATCCAGCCTTACTAAGGTTACTTTTGCTGCAGAGGTCTGTCCAGTCTGCACATTGGGAACATTGTAAGGATTTTGTTGTAAAACTTTGTACATGTCATTAAGATGCTATGAAGCCTCGCTGTAGCCTGAACATATGCATCAGATCTGCAGTCGCATGATTCCCACATACGGACATAAATTGAGAAATGTACACATTGTAGCGTGTACTATAAACACAGATGAACAAGACCATGTGTACACTACATTACTAGGCAATACACCAAAGTACATACACACTCCAGACTGTATTTTCGAAAGATGCCAGTTTTTTTTGTGTTTGGTGAGGCTCCATGTGTAAGCCACACACAGACAACGCCTTCTTGGCACTCAATGCTTCCTCCACAGGATAGAAATGGAAATTGGAAGTGAGAGGGGTGCAGAGACTGTAGGATAGTTATGCTGTTGCATAAACATGCACCCTGACCTCCTGGTGCATCATATACAGAGTTATAAAACTTGATTGGAAATTAATTAAACAGATGGGATTGAATAAGGCCCTGAGAAATCACTGAGCTGACACTTGTAAGGCTGTGCAGTCGTCACGTCCACAAACAATCCAGAAACCGACAGAACTGACAAACGGTGAGCTTTGGGCCTGAAGACAATGTGATCGGATCAGTTATCCAGCCATGGTCACTTCTGCTCTGGGTTTGAAAGAGAGTGGGTGCTTTAAGCTACAGAGACACACAACTGTCACTGCAGTGATAAAAGTGCCTCGGGAGCCACATGTCCAGTGATAAAGTAGCATTTATAATAATTATTATAAGTGTATAAGTATATACAATATCAATCATTTTATTTTTTACTCCTGATAATCAGGTACCCCTTACTTCCTCTTATCTGCCAAGTGTTTTTTCAGTTGGATGCATTTCAGCAACAAAGAACTCGGCCCACAGTATTAAAGGAGAATATCATTTTTGAGCTATTTATGAAATCTTCTTCAAATATATTCTAAATAAAAGGTAGCACCTGCTTATTTGAAATGTTTGTGTCAGATGGTGTTTCTCTTATTTGAGATTCCATGTGAAATATTCATTATGGAGCTTATAGTCTAACCAAGGGTAACTTGCATCAACAGTATTAAACTGTTCTAGAGATTGATAATACAGATATTTAAAAATCCCTATCAAACTTATTCTACAATTAAATTTGAACTGTGAACAATGACTGACTCCTAAATGACACTATTTAGTGATTTCCAAAATCTACTTAATAAGCACTTTTGTGTGCCTTGTCCAGTGTGGACTGAATAAGTAGATGCTGAAGGATGGAAGTATCAGTTTAATGTTTGCCTCAGAAGAGCGTGAGACGCCAGAGGTGACCCCTCTGCGGATAAACTTCATAAGGGAGCCCCCTCATTCTCCTACCAACTTTGGCAGAGTCATTAATCTCTTGAATAGACACGGAGCTGTGCTTTGTAGGCTATATATAATTTAGTTTCGATGATTTCTGAAATATAACAGCACCCTGTCATAGATGAAGAGTCAGTGATCATGGTGATAAAAGCCTGATGAAACTGCACAACAGACCTGGTCGTCTCCGTCGCCTCTTCTTGGAGCCAAAGAGTTTGACTCTGGAGAAAACGTTTAGTCGACTGGGTTTTTCACAGCCTCCTTTGGTTTTACTGGGGCTGCTAACGCAGCGGCAGGCATTGGTCTTCTCCCGCTCCCTCGCCTGCCTTTTCTGCCTTATGAGGGAGCTGGCAATCGCTGCAGCCATGGCCAGTTTGGCAGCGCTCTGGAAAAAACTTCCGGAGAAGCGTGAAAATAATCACCCCCTTTTGAATCCAGTAAACTGGATTCCGAAGGACAACGTCCAGCCGCAGCGGTAACAATCTGAATCAAACACAAATAGTCGTTTAAAGAACAAGTGGACTGTGAAGAGTAGACAAGAAGACAGTCCCGGTAGTGCGTTAAGGCCAGTTAGATCATGTCCAAATGAATCATATTTTCACGACTTTGGGCGTTATTCAGGGATTGTCCGTTGTATCTCCGAGAATAAAAAAGTGAAAGTTAACAAAAAATAAAAACCACACGTTCCACCGTGAAGAGGTACAAAGACTTTCACCACAGCACGCTGCATGTTCCTCCAACTGTATCATTTTGTCGGCATCACAACAAATACGCACAGAGCCAGTCTCTGTGCGCAGTTTTGCATCATCCCACTAAACTACATGGCCGCGCACATGGTGTTCGGGTTGGCAGATAGTCGTGAATGAACCTCAATGCGCAGCTAATGGATGGAAACACCTGTTTGCAGACGCCGGCAGAGTGTTTGCAATGCTCTTTATCTGGTTTCCCTAATCCTTTACTGAAGCTGCCGCTGTGAGGAAGAGACTTACAGCGCGCTTTAGAAAGGCAACGCAGAGGATGTGAACGAATCTCTAAGAGGAATCCATTTGTTTCTCTCTCTTTTGTTGAAGCAAGGCAGCGCAAGGTAATAGCAGGAGGTGCCTCATTGTGGATGCGGTATCCGAGCTCAGCGCAAAGCACAGACTCAGCTGTGCTGCTTGGAGCATCCCACCGACAACCTGGAGGATGAGCAGTGGGGAGGAGGGGGGGAGGACAGGGAGTCTAACTAGTGAGACACACAGCCAGTCAATGTGCACAGAACATGAACATCTCAATATAGGCCGTCATATGGGATAATTCACATCACATATCAAGGGGCGTGGATGGCGTGTGGGGCGGGGGAGGAAGTGGCAAAGAGGAGGCAATATCACAAATATTTGGTGTTTTATTACACGAGGCTGGACAGAAAGTCACAAGGAGAAGTTTTAAACTGCTGATGCAGCTTGGGTTTGGGGAGAAAGAAAATCCCAGGTTTCAAATTTAAGTGAGGACGCACGTCCAACTGTAGGCTGCAGGGATTTAACACCGTAAAAGATGATTAACTAAGTATATAATGATGGTGTCAGCTGACTGTGAGGGATAAAACAGCAGGTAGCCATAATCAAACGTCGGCAGTGATGTTATACAAGATGGATATAGTAGAATAAGCATTGATTTTCTGGGATTAAATATGACTCCAAAACCCTCAAAGCGACGGATTAGCCTTTTGTGGCATCATACATTTCCATAATATTAATATTAACCTAACTAACAAATATGAATTCCTATACCGTGCCACCTTTTAACACGTCTATCTTTTTCTAACTGGCTTCTACTGGTAATCAGGAATTTACATAATGAAAATGGCAACAACAAAAGCAGCGGTCCACGCTGTTTTAGTAAGTGTAAAGGCCCAGTCCACAAGTCATGCTCTCACACTGCTGTGTCGGTCATTTCCAGCCCAGACTGCCAGACTCAACACTCCCTCACTTCTCCTCAGCCCCGGACTGATCGCAGCTATCAGCTTAACCAATGGTGCCATCTACAGTCCTCAGCCCAAACTGTTCCATCCCAGTCCTCTCTGATGAATAATAGACGCCAGGAACACACCTCAGGTTTATCTATTTTACCATGATTACATCTGAGGCGTCGTCTGACATCTGGGGGGACACAGGAGTACATTAGATACAGTGAATAGAGTAAAACAACAATCTAAAACTAAACACCACGACTAAATAATGAACACGTGAACACTCAAAAAGCTCCAAACTAAACGGAGACACAACTCCAGGGCGAAAGTGAAGATTTCAGGCGGTCAAACTGTTTCTGTGAAAGGCACCTTCGCTTCAGCACCACGGACAGCTCCGAGCTGCAAGAGTCATCCATGAAATAAAAATCAGCTTGACACTATTACCAGCATCAATAAAAGCCACAAAAGAAAAGAAAAAAAAAAACAGTTTTACTCAAGATAAGTTTGGAAGCGGTGCCTCAAAATCACTTTATACAAATAATTTCAGCTATAAAAGACGAAACAAGCGCAGCATGTTTTCAAAAACAAGAAGCTCAGCCTACCTGAAACTGATTTCCTCAAGGGAAAAGTCATGATTCTCTACAGCGAAGCCAAAGCAGTGACTTGAGGACTTGCAGCCGTTTGGTGGTGAAGTGAAGTGAAGTGAAGTGAAGTCTACGTTCAGCAAAGTTCAAACCATTGTCAGACAGCTGTCAGAGGCGTAGTGGAGGAGAGAGCATCGAGGCGTGGCCATCAACAGGAAGATCATTACAGGACATTAGCGACATGCCATTATGACTCCTAAAATGCTCATTAAACATTCATTTAGAGGTCTTGTTGATCCGGCAAACACGGGCGTGTTTGCAGCGTATTGCTGCGCTCGACGGGGCCGAATTGAAGCCGAGTGATCGAAAATGTAGGCTGAGATTGTACTTCCTTCTTGGGGCAGGGAAGACTTTGCTCTCATATTACAAAAAATCATGTAAAATGATCCGATAATGCGTTGTCTAAACCGGTTATACAGGCCTGTCCACTTTCGACTGAAAAATATCGACGTACAATCAGCTGAGACAACAGGCATTAGGCAGAGTGTTTTTTCTCTCCCAAAGACAAGTCTCTGTTCTGTGGAACTGAAGATCCAGTTTTTTAAAGAAAAAAAAATATGCTCAGCTAACATTGTGGCTGACCAAACATATCAGCATGAATTAATGCCAATGCAATGCATGAAGTGTGGTCTCTTGGTTTGTTTGTGCAGATCAATTTCATATTAGTCCAGTAATGTAAAGCATAGAAGTTAATGGGATGTATAGCCCTTTATGGACGTGATTACAGAAGCGGAATCATGTGTGCACTCTGCGTATTGACAGACTGAGCAATGAGCTCTGAGATTTAATGAGTTTTACAGTAAGGGTTGGTGGTCCACAGTCTGTGCACAGCTCTCAACACTAGATGGAGCAAGTGGACAGGCTATCAAAAGCAGCACATTCACTCAAAAGGGAAAATCCACCTAAAAACTCAGTCAGTTTTTCTAATCAACATACATTATGTCAGCGCTCTATTAACAGCATCAGAAGTTGAATTCATGATTGAATCGCGATTTGGGGAATTGGTCTATTCACAATTAAAGAAGCGGCTGAGTTTCTTCGAACGTCGCTTTAACATGCAAATGAGTTTCTGTAAATGCAGGGCTTGTGGTTGTAAATCAGAAAATGTCCTCATGTTCCAGTAAAGATAACCATTACGCTCTATCCATAGAGTACTTCCAAGATTTGTCTCGAAGTCACTGCATCACCACCGTCTCTCTCTGTGCTTTTCTTGGCAACAGACCTTACTTCCCATTCACAAACTGTGTAAAACTGTGTAATTTTATCCAAACAGCCCACACAGACAGTATTTAAGTTTGGAATGAAGTCACTTTTATAGACTACAATACATTTTTAAATACCTATCAGAGTTGCATATCGAAAACCATTAAGTCCCCACTGTAATGAAATAAATATTTAATTCAGAAATTGAGCAAAAGATGCTGACCAGTCAGCCATGCAGAAGCTGGCTAGCAATATACTGATTTACAAAGGATGTGGCTTAAATAAGATAAGGCGCTACAGAGGTAAAAGCATCTGTTTCCCCTTTGCCTTCCATTAATGTTGCCTGTAGATATAGATCTCTATAATGTCAAGGAGGGAGTCTAACCTTTAACCCCACACAGCAGAATAATATATGGTTGCCGCAGTTGTTTAAAGGTTGTAGCAGGCTTTAGAGAATCATCCCTTTCTCAAGAGCAGTTAGCATATATATGATAGCAGTTATCTCTATTGGGCAGTCTTTTCTGTGATGAAGAGTAGAACATTTACAGTCACAAAGGCTTTACTAAAACCAAGGGAAGGCAAAGATCTCACCTCAAGCAAGAAAGCAGTCTAAGATTGAACGAGACATTAATGATCCTATTTGTGAGGCATGATTTAAATGTTTTCAGTGATTGCCTTAACTTACTTACTGTAACACTGTTAGTTGGTTCAGCCAAGAATATTATAATGCTGCTGTAATCAACACTGCACAATTTTATCATTTGCTTCCATCTCCCTCTTGAGCTCAGAGGAAACGTCATTTTTACACACCAAAATTATTTAGATAAGAAATGATTTCTGTTCGAGTCAGTATTTCATGTTGAACTTAGAAGGTTTTAGCAGAGATGTCAAACTTATGTTGTGGGTGAGCTATGGATCAAGTCACATGTGCCGTATACAGTAAGAACTCAGTCATTTTTAATGCAGCACCTTGTAAAATGTGACCTCTCTTACAGCAGCATAGCAATTGTTAAGGATGTTGCTATAAAGTAGGCATACTGTGGTCCTACCTTCTGATATGCAGTTTGTTACCACTGCTCTCTGGAATAATGAACTTCCATACAATTTGATGTACACTGCAGTGTACAGTATCCCTGCCTGGTGCTATCCCATACCTGTAATTCTGCCGTGAACAAACACAGGCTGACAGTTCTCAACACTACCACAAGCAGGATTTACCTCAGTCGTCCCACTGCTGATAAACCTGGACCATCACTCAAGCAGTCAGTGTGGCCCTTCAGGCGGATTGCTGGGTTTATCACTGACAGTTAGGAGGACAGAGAGAGGCGATGAGAGTCGGGCTGCATTGTACAACAGCGACACTAATCAAACACCTAAGAGGATACTAAAAGTGCAAATGTGTACAAGCCTGATAATGTCCATCCCACCGTTAGAGCTGTTCTTAGCAGCGGCCAAGCTTTGATGGAGAAGGATAAATACAAAATAGCATACAATGGCACAAGTGGAACTGCTGAGATAAGTACAGGAGAGAGGCATATTTCAAATAGACAAAAGGTGGTTTGAACAATAAAAAAATAGATATAAATAGATGACACATGTATTTTATCCTAGTTTCTAAAGTATTATTTGTATTCAGAAGTCTCTGAGGAAAATATAGAACTAGTCCTCTTTTATCTTTTTGGTCTTTTTGCAAGACAAAGCAGACTATAGCTATATTTGACTCATTTGAAGTCTACTATAGACTTGCAAGTGCAAGTGAAAGTTAGCTATGTTCATGAACTCTGCTGTCAAAAAATCAAACCTCTCAGATAAGAGGTTTTAGTTTTATCTAGTTTTTTTTTTTGGTTTTATCCAAATACAAAAAAATGTTTCTGTCTCAGACCTCTGTAACCTACATCTATAGACACTGTGAGTAAGATAAGCAAGAAAGACCCAAGGACATTCATGCACGTGATTTCACAAACACACATACACACACGCATAAACCCTCACACCGAAACTGCCTCTGTGTTTCTGTGTTGCTTGTGTGTGTGTGCTGTGGTTGCTTGTGTAGCAATGTGCAATAGGTACATTAATTACTGTAGTGCCCCAGAATGCCAGTCTGCTGTGGCCTCCCGGGGGCACCTTCACTGTACTGCACTCACACACACATACAAAGGGAGAAAATAGCTGAGAATAGCTCAAAGCATACAGTTCTGTCAGCTTCCATCATAATGCAGTCAAGTATGGATAATGTGTACAATACACTCTACATGTATCACAAGAGCAGCCTCCAAACCTACGACACGTGTGCTAAATGATGTTCTTTTGCAGTACACTAAAATGTATGTATTAGCAGCCCAAGGTTAGATTTAGACTTGATAGACTAAAAGGCTAAAAGATGTGTTTAAGAACTCTGAAAAGTGTCCTACACTAACTGCTGTCATAGACAAGGCACAGATCTAGCATTTACTCTTCATAACACAGTTAATTGTTTAAACGTAGTCCTCCGAAAAAGCACCGTTCAGCCTGCATAAACACCTCACTGAGTAAGACTTCACGCAGACCTTAAGGTCCCAGCACCCTGCTGCTCTGGCCATCTCTGGCCACTAGAGAGCAGAACCTCCTGAGTAAAAGTGGAAGATAGGCCTGCACTCTGCCAAGGTTGAGCACTATGTTGACCTTTGTGTTATTAAATACAACAAAACAATGAAAGCTATCTCTTCTTAATAATAACCCGAGGCTATCATAACACCCAGGGTTTAATGAATTTTTAAATTCATAGAGAAAAGTGGCCTCCAAGGGCAAACACTGAATAAATGGAGAGGTTAACCTTGCTCATGGTGTGTAATAGAGGGCAAAGTTGCATACTAAGATTGTACCCCTGATTCTATCAAGACATTTAATGTCTGACTAAATGAATGTGTTCACATACCATTCAAAACTGCAATAGCAGGTTTTTTAGTTTAACCTCTTGGTACAGAGTGAGGGGATAAAGTGAAATATCATCTGGGGGAAAAGGATTGATCTGTGATGAGCTCAAAGGGCTGCTGCTCGAACCATTCAGCCCTTTGGCAGCAGTCTGCTGGCTGTGTTCTCTTTGTGCGTGCACTGGTACAGTAAATCCACTACAGCAGCTTGCAGCATGCTCGGCCACCAATGCCATAGTGATACCACGCGTTACCATGGAGACTGCACATACGTAAGAGGGTGTGTGTGAAAGATAGAGCCGGAGAGAGAGAAAATGTGTGCTGAGAATGGGGGTTGGATATTACAGAACAAGAAACCATCACATCACTCAGGGCTCCAGTGGAGGAGGGGGCTAGAATACAGTCATGGCTGACTGGCAGACTCTTGGCAATGATTGCGTGATCTATCCCACCCCTTTGGCACCAGAGGGCTGTGTTCAGGACATGAAAGCAAGGAGTCAGTAGACTGAAACTGGAGGACATGAATTCCATTATTTCTCCCAGTGGGTAAACCAGGATGATCTCCACCTTGGGGACAAATAAGGATGCAGGCAGAGTGTAGAGAAAGTGCCCACAACTGCACTATGAGAGCTAACCTGAGGAATAGATGCATGTCACACCGTATTATATATTATAATACCCATAATATCATATAGAGTTTATCTATCATTTGATATTTTATCCTGGATAAAGAAAGTTATTTATTAACAGGGTAAGTTTGCCTAGTTTCTAGTCACAGTGAAAACAAAGTAAGACACGTATGTTTAAACATCAATACTATTTTAATAAGGTGATATCTGAGCTGTGTGCCAGTCCACTCATTAGACCATCACCAGTTCTACCTCCATCTCACTATAAAACACTAAATCTAATTAAGAATAAACAGAATGCTGCCTGGCATTTCTCATCTAACCTCTCACCTTTTGTATAACAACTAGCTTCCAAGTCTTTGTCTACTGATCAGCACTGCCGTATCTTCTCTCACACAGAGAGAATAACTGCAGATATTTTTGTTACCCAAGTGAAAGGAGCACAATTCTATTTTATACATCAGTGAAAGCTAAATATGGCACTGAAACATAGAACTGAAGGAAACAAAAGCTGAGCATCAGCCAGACAGTTTGGAAGTGTTTGCTTGATAACAATACAAATAAATGAGGGCATGCACTGCTGAATAATTTCCACCCATTAGATGTTTATTTGAAATCTGGACATTCACTGTTAAATGCAAGACTTACGGAAGTGATATTTCAATGAATCGTCATTCATGTGTGCCCAATCCGTTGCACAAAATATGACGTTAATATTTATGCAGTTATTTAATTATGTAAAAATGACATTTAACCACTAACTAGACGGATTGCAGCTATTGTGTTTTATAATAGGTCGCTGAAATTCAGCATTCAGCAAGGACATAATGAGAGTATACTGGTTCATCTTTTTGGTTCTGATTGTCTTCATGAGCAGTGATGTAATATTCAAATTAAAGGAGGTTTATACTGTAAGTTCATGAAAATGAAATGACACACTTTGAACTGGATAGTACAACCTGATCGAATGAATTAAAACGGCACCAAATTCTACTGTCAAAATGGATTTTTCAGAGTTTTTACGTGTTCCTTTTCAACCTGTATTGCATATGAAAAAATAACAATTCACACGTAGGTGTTTACAAGTGGATTAAATTAGCTGGTCCTCGCAGGCACTTCATATAACTTTTAACAAAAATCACTAAATAAAACATCGCTACACAAGCCTGACTTTATGCTCGGAAGCATACTGTGGATTTTCACATGGCCCATATGGCCTCTGTGCTCTTTGTGTGTGTGTGTGTGTGTGTGTGTGTGTGTGTGTAGCTGTAATGACGTGGAGAAATCTCAATCAGCGGCACCAAACGGTGTGTGAAATGGCCAGAGTTCAGACAGCAGCCTGCTTGGAATGACTAATACTGTACCAGCGATGTGCTCTCATTATCCCGACACATACAAGAGTGTAAAATACAGGCCACAGAGGCTCCCTATTTCTCTTGTCCTTACAAGCTGACCCTCATTTCTCCTCAGAATTCAAACAACGATGGGGATGGCTGGCGATACTTTACTAAAAAGCTCCAGGCCAGAGACCTTAAACACCCTGAAGCTAATTCTCTCTGATAATAGCAGAGTTTGGCATGTCCTCTTTGTCCCCCTGATGCCCTGAGCTGAATATGAAAAAAGTAGTGATGTGTCGGTCGCGAACGATCCGGTTCTTAGAGTCGGGAGCCGATATGTTGGTTTTTCTCCTCTTTTTTCTGTTAAAGCCGCACGTGATTGGTCAAGATGTGTGATGGTGTCTATGTGTCCACACTGAGCGGGAAGGGAAGGGGGGGGGTATAGACACACAGCGCAGTGAGCACACGAACTAGAGTGAGGGAGAGACAAGAGAGCGAGAGAGAGCACTGCTACAAGTCAGACTGCAGGCAGGACAGGTGAGAAACATGAGCGACAGAAAATGTAGAAAAATTTGGACACATTTTAATATGATATTTATTTATTATTTATTTTTTAATATTGATAGTTCAAAGGCAGAGTGCAGACTTTGCAAAATTTAAATTTCATATCAGGCAGGCTCCACAAATAACCTGCACAGGCATGCGTGTACTGTTCACCCATCAATTCAGTTAGAGGAGGAAAGACAAGCAAGGGAACCTGCTGTTAATGAAGGTGCCAGTGTGTCTACTGCTCCTACAATGTCTACAGCATTATCCAGGACAACACCACAGCCACCAAGACCTACAGCCCAGAGCTCTATGACCCCAGTAAAATTAAATAATTTCAAATCAATAAGGCAATATAAACAATAAATATTCTATATAATGTGTATTTTACATTAGTAATTCATTTTTCACATAATTTGGTAATAAATTTATTGAAGCAACAAAAAAAATCTGAGGAGCCACTTGGGAGCCAAAAGAGCCGAAATTCCCATCACTAGAAAAAGGGCAGGTTTATTTAACACTTGGGATCGGTTATGAAGCATTAATGAGATGATGTCAGCAGGCTACGGTTTTGTTTGGGCCACTAATGGAAATTGAAATGTAATATCCTTGTCGGTATGTTAACACAGATTTGTGCAATGTGTGTGGATGTGTCTACTAATTGCATGACCCCGCAGTTCTCAGTCCCCCCGGGGGATTGTGGGTGAATCATAACCTATGTTGTTGTAACCCGGAGGAAGGTGGCTAAAAGCCCCTGTGACCGATTGCTATGCAAGGTGTCCTAGACAGAATAAACACTTTAAACACCAGCAGGTCTTACAGAACTAAGCCACATGATAAGGTTGATCCAATAAATAGGTCTCAGTTCAGATTATATGGAAAAGTTTAGCTCAAGAATCAAGTTCAAAGCAACAATGTCATTTTATACATGATCTACTATGCACAATCAACTTGGTGCACATGCTGCCTGTTTCAAGGTTAGCTACAGCACGCAGTTTCTCATGCCACATTACTTTTCCATCAGCCAGCTGAGGCAGAGCGAGTGGAAGATAAGATCATACAGCATGGTGTATACACACATGCACTTTTGTATATAGATAATTGAACAAGCACACATAGATACATGCATAATAGACACACACCTGCATGCACACACAGGCAGCCAGCCCACCAAATCTAATAGGAGTCTCTCTAACTGCCTGTTATCAGAACCACATCCAGTATCTACCATTGCCAGCATCACAACAGGAGGTAGACGGAGGAGAAAATCAAGTGCATAAGATGCTCCCTTGCCAAAATGGATGACAAACAGTAACGTGTGAATCATAGATGGTGAGTCAATGGAAGCCCTTTGGCAACATCCATCATGGTGGGAAAGCAACAGAGAGAGCATTTAGGAGTTGAAAGGCCATAAATAACAAAATTACTTTTATTCTCTTCTCAAATTATCAGTCCTCCATTAACCAGAACAAACCCAGGAAATGGGCTCTCGTCACAGTGAAGAGGGACATCTGGTATCAAAGAGAAATCGAGGAAGTGTGCTGCAGCCAAAATAAAGAAGCTCAGACTTTCTGAAAGTTTGTATTAATAACACCATGCTAATTATACCCCGTCTAGCAAGAGCAGTCTTAGTCCCAGAATACAGTAAGTGAAGTGATGTTGTCCTACTTATCCCTTCCAGTATGACACATCAAGGAAGAGAAGGGAGTGAGATTAAAGGCATCATCTCAGACACCAGCTGGTTTAAACTGTCTACTTACTGATGGAGACACAAAGCAAAGCTCTGAGACAGGCACAAGACCAAAAGGTCATACTCGCTTAATCTAAAACATTGTTGTCTTAGTTGATGGACACTTCCTGATGAGGATGAGGAAAGCACAAACTATGCTGTTCGTAAAACCAAACTGAAGCAAACATGGTGTCTTGAGTTAGAAATGGCAAGCAACGGGGTCCTAACACAGAAGAAACTGTTGCTCCTCTGTTGTGTTCACCTGGTGAGAAGAAACACTGACTCCTGTCGAGGTGTCATATGTTTCATCAAAGCATTTATAACAGACTGATCTTGGCCATTAACCAGGTCTCTGTTCTCAGAATAACCTCTTCACATCCCTTGTCTGACCTCAAAAAATAACTGTGAACATTATGCAATGACGTCAAACGTGCAGTGCAGCGAACATTAATGAAGCTCATTTTAGTCTGGCCACACACTCTGGATTTCCCCTGCCACTGATGCATTTCCTCAGATGAAGAAGGGTTCTTCTTACAGTTAGTGATGAATGGTCATAAACAGGTTCTACATCTCTGGCATTGAAGTTGAAATGATTATGTAGATTTACTAAATTATCAGAATGTGTGTAAACATGGCAGTGTGATTGCGTGGTTCAGATTGGCATGGATTATTTCAGTATACTTAAAAGCCCAACGTGTTAGGTGGAACAGATCGGCTAAGCTGGAAATGACACGACAGGAGACATGACTCAACTGATGGGAGTGGGTGGGTAAATAGGTCATGTTCCCTACCCAACACAGCATATCCCACTTTTCATTTTAGTCCCTGTGCTTGTTAGTGAAGTCAGCACACAGAGAAATCAATGGAAACATAATGACAATGGATGGTAGTGGACCACTGTTTGGAATAAAACAGGTGGGGGGAGCTGTGCACAGCTGATAGAGGTATGAAAAAGTAGGGCAAAGCACAGCAAGTAAAGCAGTGAAGCCTCTCTGTGGTTTGAAACAGGTATATGATATGAAGGTATAGAAAAGAACTCGACTGTGAAATCATAATGAACCATAACAGGAAATTATCTAATCCCTTTGTCTACATCACATCATGCCATCTCTCTGAACAGCGTTTTAATGACGTTTTAACTAGAATAAAACTGCTAAAACTAAGTGAAAAAACTCAACTAAACTCTTTGTTTCTCTGTCATGGGGCTTGTAGTGAAATTGTATCTGTTTCCTTTAATTTTCAAATGCTTCACAGATATTAACACATTCAAAGACAGAGCCAGAGTTCAATGTTTGTGCCAAATGGCAAACAAAGACTACGAAAATATTGTCATACCATCCCATTGAGTGTTGGCATCATTAAATTCATGGCCTTTTCATGTGTACACACGTGTCATGACCTCAAAAAAAACAGTGTCATGTCATGTGCACTCATTTTTGACTATTGTGAACTGCATCATCTGTATTCTGCCTTTGTGTTGTATGTTATCATTGTATGGTAATGCCATTTAAGATTATTTTTAAGTTTGCCTACGGTGGTGCATTCAAGTGCAGGTGAGACGCTCACTACAGAGCACTACTACAGCCTTCATGAACCGTGTAGAAACATGGCAAATACAGATCAAACGAAAAAGCTTAGAGTCAGAGCTATAAATCCTGTCCACAGCAAGAACAAAAACAAGGAACTTAACACATGAAATGTGTTTGCCTCACAGCATATGGCAAGAAGCGTTTAACAAAGTTGCAGTGGTAACAGCTAGTAAAAAGTTTTGTAAATACAAACGTGCGCTACTTTCATTCTGCTTTTACAACATGGGGTGATAAAAACACATTTGCTTTATGTTTGAGCTATCCACCTCCCATAGTGGCCAGTCTGACCTTTCTAAAAAAGCAGAGGAGCATATTTATTCTCCTCTTTGATTTGGGCTGCTAACAGTTAAATAGGAATGAACCTTGTGCAATATTCATGCATTCTTCAATCCTGCTGTCTTTATAAACCCATCAAAAAGGATGAAGAGGGATCCAAAAAATCCAAAGGTAGCACAGCAGAGTCCTTACTGCAGTGCATGCCGTTTGTGTGTATACAGTAGGCATGCGTGTGTGTGTGTGTGTGTGTGTGTGTGTGTGTGTGTGTGTGTGTTGCGCAAACCCAGTGAGAGAGGGGATCTGGGGGATTTTGAGGTAGTTCCATTTTAGTCTCTGTAAAAATCTTCAATTGCCAGGCTCACAAGCCCTACGTAAGCTAAACAGAAGATTTTCTGAGAGAAATTCATCAGCCTCATAATTATCCTCTTTGCTTGCCAAGTTGAGCATAACTAGATGGGAATAGCTGCTCTGATAGCAAGAATATAATCTGAGAAATATTACAGTAATTTTTGAGATGGTAAAATGAGATTGAATGAATTTACCACGGCAGAATACAGAGGTGAATGAGAATGGGACTGACAGTGGTTTTGTGTGTTCTTCAAATGACCATCAGGGGAATGACAACACAGTGTCCCTCATTCTCTCTGGGCACCTCCCTCAGTCTGGCCCTACAGCCAGATTGACTCCTACGGCATGCAATAAGTCAGGGGTTATGCTTTAACATGATTGAATGATCTCCCTGAGCCTTCTGCTACCGATTGCAGGATCAGTGAAAATGGCCGGAGCCCATATCATATTGCCAAAGCTAAGTTCCTCAAGCAGCACAGCTGCTGTGGTATTTTGTGTCTGAAGCCCTGTCAGTTAACAAAAGTAGCTGCCACAAGCATGCACTCATATTCAACAAGTCAGGACAAGTTTGTCTCAGTACTGCCGGATCAGATTTGTACCACAGACTGTCAGGAAAATAACCGTTCCTGAACGTCCAGCCATGACCTGTGATATGCACCATCATCCAGGGTCAATGTGTGTGTTTGCAATTGAGGAGATAACATGAGGAGATTAGGACATATTAACCAATGATTTGGCAGTTAGAAGGCACAGATTAGAGATAGGAGGCTGCGTGCCACTGGCAGCTTGTGATGATGGTTTGCGTGTCATCAGCACAGCTGAAGGACTGCTGCCCTGTCTGCCTGATTGCTGCCCATTACATCATACTGAACATGCATCTGAGGCTTGTGACATCTTACTCACACACACCATCAGAGCAGGGCCAAGAGCCATTCTTAGTATTTTTACCATGACATTGAAGAGGCACTCAATTTATTACAACATGTAAGTAAATGCCATGCCTTCTTTGGTTCCCATTTTAGCAATCTGGCCTAGCATAACCATGTGATTTCTTGACCTTTTGACTTTCAGTTGTGTCTCTTTTATCCTTCTGTGTGTGTATTAGTTTGTGTGTGCATGCACGCTAGAGATAGAGAGGAAAAAGAGAGACAGCTGTCAATGTATGCTGGCAGGGCTTGATGAGATGTGCGATGTCTAATTATCTCTCTAGCCAGTGGATTAGTGAGCTAACACTAATAGCTGCCATAAGGCCGTAGGTCCCAGAGAACACACTCCTGCACACCCACACACATGCACAAACACACACACACTGAAAAAAATTGCAAATGAGACAGACAAGAGCTATTAAGAGGCTAGTTGCTATATGATGTTGTTTTGAGGAAAAAAAGGTCGCAGTGAGGCAACAGCAGAAGGCAGTGAGGGCACGAGGAAGCGAAGTGGCCTGTTTCCATTGCTGCTGTTGCTGCAGTGTGCATGTGTGTTTGTGTTCGAGCATGCATCCTGCTTCGTCTCACTGGCACCTGGCAGCTGAGGTTCAGCACAGCCACGCACATGCAACCCCTCTATGTTGTATATCCAGTCCAATGCACTACCGTTCCCGCTTGGTTGCTCATGTGCGTGCTGTAAAATTAGATTTGGGTCTTAGATAACGACTTCGCCTCATGTTCACAGCATACTAATGCAAGACACCCGACCAAGGGTGTGTGTTTATATGTAGTGAACAATGCTGTACGACACAAGACGCTACACTCTGCCGAGACTTATTGGAGTTAAAGGTGTGTCGTTTAGGCCAACCGAGTTGCTTGCATCAGGGCTTATTTGACAAACACCTGCAGAGGTTAATAGAAGAGCACTGCACACCTTAGTGAACAGACACTCATGCAGCAGGGAGCTGATGAAGGGGAGAGGACTACCAACTGGGGAAGCAAGAGAGAGCACTTTTGACAGTTTGAAGAATTACCATTTCATTAACAGTGTGCATTATTTAGGCCTAACCCATCTATTGTCCTGGCACATACAATTACAAGGGCCTTGAGTTATCACACTGGGCTACTAATGATGGAGAGAATATGAAATAATATTTCAGAAGAATGCTCTACATTTAAGTATTATCACACTCAAGTATTTTCATTAAATATTAGCTATTCATGTTTGATGTATGTCTTTTCTGACATTTTCATTCTATTTTATTTGAAAAAAGAACTTTTGGATGGATCCACGTAATGATACAAAAGCAAATCCTAAATTAGACTGAAAGTGAGAAGTCAGAGTTTTAGACTATGACACCTGCATGCACATACCTGCCCATGTTGAAATATAACACTTTTATTGTCATTCATACGTGCAAAGCTATGGTGGGGTGACGTTAAGCAAACAGATCAGGGATGACCCTGTTGAAAGCACTGTTGAACATATGTGGATGTAAACAGCCCTTATAATACATCTTCGTAATGATTAAATACAAAATGTGGATGAGCTAAGGATTAAGCTATTTTTACATGAGCTGCTGTTCTTAAGTTGGGGAGGAGATCGCACAGCACACAGATCACTGAGTCTGCATTAAGTTGGCTAAGGCGTCTGTGGAATACCCTGGACACTTTCCAAACATTTAACCACCACTGAGAAGGAAGTAAACAAACAATCTGTCTCTTGTGCAGCGCATAAAAATACAACCAAGAAAGAGAAACGGGGAAGGAAGACAGAAACTGGCTGCCTGGCACAACATCTAATGTGCCTGGTGTTTTAACTGTCATCTCAGTCTTAGATAAAGGTTTTACAATGTAAGTTAACCAACTTTTTCCTAACATCGCCTATATCACTATACAGCACATCCTCTGTATGTAAAAGACAGCACAACTTTTCTGTTCCTTAATCTGGGTTTCGTCAGGCTCCCTGGAAGAGCTAAGCCTTCTCAGGGGCTGGCAGGCTACATGATGGGAGAAATTGGGTGTCTGAATGAATCCTAGCCAGCATCAGCCCTAGCTGGCAGGCCGGCACATTACTTAGTGCCCCCTGAGATGAAACATGCAAGGTCTTTACATAACCTCGCCAGCACCCAAGATGACCCACCAACTGTCTGTATGTATCAGAGCCAAACCGGCCTCTTATTCTCTGTTTCCACTAATGTGGTGCTTAGGCAGTTCTGGTGTTTCCTGCACAGAAATTAGGAGGTCTGCAGAGCTTTTACAGTCTTAAATCATTTAATGTCAAGGTGCCACAATTGGGCATTTTTGATTATTTTGAGTTCAATTACTATTTTACAAATTGAAACTCTGAGCTTCCTGTGTAATCTGGTTGATTACCGTTGCTATAGGCTTTACCAACCACCATGCTTGGTGGAACAGATTGTCCAATCTGGTCCACTACCATCCACTACTGTAGGTTGGGTATGACTCCTGTGGAGGTCATTGATTTCTTGATATATTGATATTGTTATATATACATTTGTTGATGGAAATCAGTTACCTTGATAGAAACAGCTAAATCTAATGTAGTTGGTAAATTTAGAATGTCTAAAAGTATATATTGCCACGTTACCCAACCCTAGTTATTGTGTAGAAACAAATAAATGTGTGGGGAATTAAAAATGTCAAACCTCCTAGATTTTCATATATCAGTGTTTCATTAGGTACAATAACTGTGTTGTATATTATTATCATTCTGTGAGACTAATTATATATTGCCTGTTTTAGTGCATATTAATGAAAACTTTGCATAGAGCATTGGTTTCCATCTAGCTTAGGTTGTGCGTCCATATTTCTCAGCCATTAAAGTTCCTACTGTATACTGTATGTAGGTTGAAAATTCAGATTTTGGCAAGACTGAGAATCAGATGAGATTATCTAATTTATCAATGAACAAAAACCCCAAATAATTTTACTCAAGATAAGAAAACATAGGAGCTTTACAGGATGGTCTTGGGATAAGAAAACTCAAACATTCAATTTAAGATCACAGAAGGTGACAGAACTGGCAAAGGAGAGCAATTGCAATTGTTAGTATAAAAATGAGGTTATAACATGTTATGTCACATAAAAGCAGAATTCAGTATTTGTTCACAGTTAATATATGTAACAAATTTTCTCTCCAATAAGTTACACTAATTAATGTATCTGTAATCTCTATCCTGGCAGCTGTCAGGAGCCACTTTGCTATCCTCCCATTAAGGTGGTGCTGACTCAGCAGTTTGCCTCATTGCCCCAATTAAATAGCTGAACTCTTGTTTACTCTGGGGAAAACGTACACACTGCTTGTGTCACAGTTTCTGTTACCTGACCACTTTACTGATTGTTCCCGTTTAGCTCAGATTTAGAGCTGGCCTGTAGTGGAACAGGAATTCTGCTGAATAAAACGACAATACAGCATACCCGTTTGGGACATAAGGTGGGATTTTAGTGCCACACTGCGTGAAGGTTTGTCATATTTTTAGGCAGTGGGAGTAATGGGGACCATCTGTGTCCAGACTAAAGCTGATCATGTGGAGATGGAGAATAAATACACATGCAGCATTTGGCTATGTGGAATATAAAACAGTATGTTACTACTGCACTGTACCCACATCTTTTTATCACACAGTATTCTAATTCTAATCCTCTAATTATACAATATAAAAATACCACATACAATAGTCCGATTCAACAGATGAGAACTGTTGAGATAAAACCTCCCTCTGGCTGATGACCACATTCTGCTTCTGTCCACTCATCCTTCCTCTCTGTTGCCATTTTCAAAGATGAACGCTGACAAGCAGTTGATGTACTTATGATGCAAAAGTTAAAAAAAAAAAAGTTGTTATAAACCAAATAATTTGTCACATGTATACTATTTTTCAGGAGCACTTTTAAATTTGACCCGTCATTCATGATTCAGAATTTTAAATAAGTTTAAATGACAGTGGCTGGCACGCTGCAAATTTAGAGTGAACATTTGTAACATTCATTCATTAAAATAATTCACTGTATGTATGAATAGAACAGTCCTGGTCCCGCTCTTATTTCATTCAGTGTGGCTGTTGCTGAGTCTGCCACGAGGAGAGGACCTGGGATGTGGAGGCGAATAAGAGAGAAGTGATAATTAAACAGACAATGATGGAACGTAATAGGCCTGGCAACTTTACTCTGCTTCACTTCTCTACTGCTCCCCAGAGTCATTTCTCATTAATGTTGCCATACACACCCTCTCCTGCTGTTTGTTTATGCCTTTAGTTTAAGCCCCAGAGAAGCCAGAAATTTACACTCTGTCAGCATTCCCTAAATCTGAGAAAAGTATCTAAAAAACTGTCCCCTTGTGTGTTTGTGAAATATGTATGACATTCAAAGAGCATGTTCACTTGTGCACATAAATGTCAACTATTTTAATGGTCACATTTTGCTTTAGAAAGGCCAAAATTTAATTTGCAATGTAATCTTGGCTAATAAAGCAATACTCCTTAATGCACGTGGGATTATTTGACATAGATATTTTCTCACTGTTAGCATTAATTCTTGCTCTTTTTCTTATCTGCTATTAAAAGGAATTAAAGCTTAGTCTTCAGGTGCAATAAGTATCGACCTGATTAAGAGTCAAGGCACAAGCTAAAACTTTGATATGATGCAAAATTCTCACTTGTTGTCCTCCAGGCAACCAGGGAGGTCAGCTACAGCAGAACTTGCCGCTGATATGACATTGACACTCTCCTGCCAGCCTACTCTCTCCAGGCACCAAATCACATTATCATACATATTATTTATGCATGCATAGTCTATTTATGTGTTGACTTAGACAAACAGAGTTGTTGCTTTCATGCAGAACGACAGACTCCGAAGGAAAAGAAAGAAAATTAAACAAGCTGTTATTGGAGCATGAGTGCATCCTTAGGCTGCATGTTTGTCTCTTGTCAACATTGCAGCAGTGTGCAGGACTCACTGAGACACTGCAATGGGATACTCTGTTATAGGGAGCGACACTGGCCCACTGAAATGTAATTGCACTGCGTCGACTTTGTGGTGAATCACTGCCATGCATTTTACATTGGGTGTGGGAAATGGATGACACTGCTACACGTTCCTCTTGCACGTCTACTTACATTTTTGTAGCTGAGTGGGCAGTAGATGAGTTATTTTGCCAATAAGGTTAGGTAATGGCCTGAACGTTGGGCTTTAGATCCTAGAGCATCCTAGAGCTCACAGTTGGTTGACACTGTAAGAGGTTGTGGCTTAACTCTTTCAACAAGCTTCATATTGGCCTAATTAGACCATTTTAGTTGGGTCACTGCTCCAGCTTACCAGCCGTGAGCCTACACTGTTAAAACTCATATACTGAATCATCCTTAAGAGCAAAGTTTTCAAAACAACCCCTGTCAGGTCTGCATTATAAAAACACAAACATTAATATAAAGTAATAACAGCACAGCGTTCATTATGATGGATTACCAGCCTCAAGCAAGGTTTGAGTATCTGGAAGCTATAGTGAAATTAAGTGAAACTAAAGGCTTCCTGGAAAGTTTGGAGTCAGCCTAATTATTTATTGTATGCTTTACCAAAAGGTCACCAGTAATATGAAATGTATGTGATTTGTTGATAAAGCAAAAATCTGTTTAAATGCTCAGATGAGTACCTGACAGTTGTTTTAGGACAGACTCGAAAAAACTGTGAACCTATCCATTAAAACTGCACTTGTCAAGGTGCATTTAATGTTATAATATATTATATATAAAGTATAGAGCTATTTTGAATCTAAATTACCGTTGGTTGTCTCAGAATAAACAAAGTTTGGGCTTTGAGTTAAATTGACCCTGAAAACAGCTGGGTCAACTATAACTCTTAAAGATCGAATCTGAGCTGTGACAACTTTTTATAAGATTCACTTGGGACAAACCCAGTGATTTCCAACTTATAATGCGAAGAAAAGTCCCTCATGTGTCAGTCACAGTCAGACCAGCCTCTAAGTCAGTGCAGATGAAGTGCAAATATTTCTAATTGACACTGCGGATTCAAATTCAAATTTGGGGCTACAAATGCACAACACTGCCTAATTAAATGTGAAAAACACTCATTGCTTCAGTTCATCTCACATAAATGAAAACATACACAAACTGCTCGTGCTTTATACTTCTGTGTTTGCATCTCCATATGGATATCTGTCTGTCTGTGTATTTATTGCATAGACTGGAATTAAAAACACAAAGAAATGCAGTCGTCTGAATAATGGATGGAGTGTTTACACAGATCGGTCCCCTCAGGCACCATCTTTTATGTTTGCTGTGGAAAAACAGAACACAGAACCAAACGGAGAAACGGTAGCAGAGGACACAGGAGAGACTGATTTGAGAATGAAGAGGAAAAGGAATTGAGAGGTGGTGACACAGATTGAGCCAAAGAGAGTTGGATAGAGAACAAACTGTCTGACTGACAGCAGGCAACACACAGGCCTCAGGATGGAGGAAGCAAGTCCAGTGCTCTCTTATGCCTCCTGCTCTCCAGCTCTTCAGAGATTAAGTCATTAGTGCGGGTAGGTGGGAGCTGTGTGGGCTTTGCCAGAGTGAAACACAGTGCAAATATGATATTACCTCCTTGAATAATCTGTAATAGAAAATATTTTTGATGGTTTACGTAGTTTGTGGATGTATTATTCTGTTGTGGTTCAAATACGAAAAATGTGGTAAATTTGAAGGATAATAGTAAATTAATGAAAATAGCATTAAATAGCATATTTCTTCACTTCAAATAGTCCACAACTGACTAAAAATAGTCTCTATGGAAATAAGGGACAGTTTCCATAGTGAAAGTGAGGCTGCATGTTATCGATGCATCCCTAGGTGCATTTATGCAGAATTGACAATGGTTATTCTGCTGAATTCATACAAGTGTCAGATTTAACTATAGAAAATGTAGCCTAATATGTCTGTCAGTTGTTCTTTCAAATCATTAATATGTATGTGCACAGAAGTCCTCCTTTCAGAAGATACATTTCCACATGCATGGACAAACTGATATGATGTGAATTCCTCCTCTGGGGTGTTACAGTCCAAGCCCATGGTGCTGCTGATGTGTTGTTCTGTCAAGCATGTCTCCAGTGACTTATGAAACCAATATCTTGCTTTCTGTATCATCCACCTGAGTGTAGTGCTGGGATATGAATCAGAAGAAGGAGACTCTAAGGAAATGATACTGCAGATAACTGACTCTGTCAAAGCCTCGTTAGAGCTTACTTTAATGTTTATACGTCTCAGAGCATTTGTCACATTTCAGTTACTCACCCACAACTGACACTCCAGTATCTCAACTGAACTAACATCAAGAAAATCTTAGAAACACAGCCTTTTAGATTTTCTTTTACTGCATACTGTATAAAAGCTGTCACAAACTGTCATTAATACTATCTAACCATGTAAGGAAAAGACAACCAACTAAAGCTCCTGACTGAAAAGCCTGTGCTGCAATCCACTGTTTCTTATAAATTCTTTTAACATCTAGCTAAGTGTACAAGAATCTAGCATCCATGAAGATCATTAATAAGTGTAACACAAATTGGTTGGAAGGTTGTTGCTATGGTAACAATGTGACAAGGATGACTTTCCTTCTCAGATCTCTCAAATTATACAACCTTTTTGTATTTCTTTTCAAAACAAATACCATTTTTCCAACAAAGATAAAGCAAATATATCAAAATCAACTACCAAATTTTTTACGGTGTTTATGTGTTATTTAGACCCTCCGGCAAGAATATTAGCAGGCAGCTCTGTATTGTAGGTTGTGTGTTTCTGTGTGTCAGTATAACCACCTCCACACAAGGTATAACAGTTTCCATCTGCACCATGCATCAACATTAATGACGTCCTCATGAACAGATTACGTAACAGCTGTAGTCTCCCCTCCTTCCTTTGTAAATTCAGTCACGTCCAACTGGAGCTGCAGCCAAACTGAATAATACATCTGTACTTTTCTAGCCAGACCTCTGCAAGTATTCCACTCCTTTATCTCTCTCCCCCTCTCTCTTTCTCACAAGGATAAGTGCATATGCTTGAGCAGTTACACAGACACCCATCAACAGGTTAACTGATACCTATGAGTAGAAATACTACAGCAAACATGGCCTGCTTTTAGATACGACAGAAGACAAAGCAAAACACTGCAGAAAACAAATCAAGTGTAAGATAATTAAATCTTACCTCCTAGGAAGTCTGCAAAAAAGGCAATTTCTACAATCTTAGTACTCTATTGAGGGATAGATGATAAAAGAGCCTGAGTGCCAGACAGTGCAGGGTAGGGTAGCATGCTTGGAGCACAAAGAGATTTAAAAATTTCTACTTTACTGCGTGTCCTAACTTTACAAAGGCCGATAACGCAGGCATATCCTCATGCTGCTGCAAGCACTTAAGAAGGAAACAGTAAGAGAGGTGGGGGAAAAAGGTGAACAAGGTTGCAGAAGGGGAGAAGGTAATGTTTGGGAGGGAGGGAGAGAGGGAGGGAAGCAAGGAAGGCTACAGCCACTAAGACCAGAGAGCTACAGACAGAAGCATAGGAAGCACAGGGAACAAGAGGGGAGTGGGGGGAGGGGGGGGTGCTGACTTGCAGTCTGTAGCTGAGTAGATCACGTTTTAGTCATGAATATGAAACATTTCAATCTTGCATGGTCTTCAGGACGGGAGAATAAAACAGTTTTACCTTTTTGTTCTATGAGGCCAGTTGAGGTGGAAGCACATACTGAAATTGCCTCGTCATTGAACTCATTACGGCAGCAGCTGCCTCCATCTATAACCCCCTTTTCTTTTTGCACTTTGTTTTGGTCTGTGCATGAGCCTCAGGGTGGCAATGACCGAGTTAATGGTTTGGGGAAGGGAGGGGTGGGTAGGAGCTACAGATGCTATGCTCCTCAGTCCAACATAAGAGGTGTGCAGGCAGACACGCATATACACAAACACACGCTCTCATCCAAACACAGGGGCCCAGGGAGAGGTGCCCTCCTGCAGGTTCTCTGCTAGCAAGCATGCCTTAAGCATTTAGTCTTATGCTCAAACACACACACACTTGCACACACATTCGTGCACTAGCACACACATGCTAGAAAGGGGCAGAAACGCACCAGATGCTCTCTAAAAATGGGACAGGAATGAAAGAGAACTTAGTTTGGAGGGGTGGAGAACTATCAGTTCACACAGAATATGAGAGAGAGGGGAAAACAAGACGGGAGTGGGCAGGGGATACGAGGAGCATCGGCAAATCAAAGCAAGGAGGGGGTGCGAACAAACCTTCGGGCTCTGCGCTCTCTTTGTGGACGGCTTGCTTCAGCGGGCAGCAGAAGATTTCGTGACACTTAGCACGAAAGGGGGACCCTTTACTCCTTATATCCGCGGAGTGGATGGAGTCCTGCCGTAACATAATGTACTCCTGGGTACCTGGGGCAGCGTCATCCTGGACTGCGGTGGTGCCATAACAGAATGAACTGGGGTTAGAAAGCTCACCACACACACAGAAACAAAAGAAAACAACAACAACAGCAAAATCACAAGGAAGAAACACGGGCAAATAAAAAGACATCACACATTGGCAACAGCAATAGCTTTAAATAACAGTACCATAACATAGAGTGACAGAGAGAGAAGGAAGAGAGAGGAGAGAGGGACAGAAGAGAAAAAGAAAGGAATAGACAGTCTAAGATCAAGAACACCAAGCTCACAAAACAACTCAAATTAAAGACAACCAACAACAGCGGGGTCATTAAATATATCCTTGGTCACTGAAAAAGAGAAGTGATAAAATAACACAAAGAAAAAGTGAAAGGAAACAAGAACAGTTCAATGTTCAAAATCATTGTTATGGCAGGATTTTAGCAGGCACAGAACTATGAGCTGCTGCACTTGAATGAGGTGATTGTAGGGCTGGGAGAGGGCTAAGAGGTTGTGGGATTGCAAGGCAAGCGTGCAGTCTGCAACCGTGTATGCCATGTCAGCATCACTGAAACTCAGGTGGTGGGTGATTATGGTCCCACCCCCATTCACCACACATCCACCCCATTTACTGTATGAGTAGACAAGCAGATGCAAAGGCATGCACAGGCCCCCAGGTCACACTGGAGTAACCAGAATAGCTTTCATGAAGTCATGCTTACTGTTGTTGATGTTGAGGAGAGCTTTTACTGTACAGCATCACTCTGCAAATGTGTCTATAGGAATTCTGTTCTGGGATCCTGTGAAAAGCCCTGTGTTTCTGCCTGTGTGTAGCGGATCTATTACATCTGTCCTCTTCTGGGCACAGTCCCTGCTTGGCTTCGATCATTGACCTATTTTCTCTGTGTTGATGGATTAGCTACAAGCGAATCAGCCCAAATAAAATGTATCTTCTTTTCCGAATGGATCTGAGTGCTATGCCTTCTGACAGATTTACTACTTAATGAAAATGACTATAGAGAAGGTTATTAATCAGTAGCCACTATCGAACCCCCTCCATTTCTGACATGTGTGACCAACCTAATTGTTTTCAATTTTCAGTTAAAACTAAGCTCATCAGAATCATGAATAGTGTTAATATGTTACACATGTAACTCACAACCCGAGAGTTGTTCTTGATGATCGTCCTCATGCTGTGAAAATATCGCAATCCTCCACGGCATGTAAACTTCAGTCAGCTTTACTCAGAAAGCCAAAACATGAATGGATTACAGTGCTAGTACAGCACACTAAATATAAACTAAAGCATTATGGAGACACACTCCCACACACTGACTTCCATGTACTGTATTTTCACACAGAGTGCACAAGAGTGTCTTCTTCACAAAAATAATATCAAGAAGCACACATACACATTTCTCTCTCTTCATGTCTGAAACGGCAACAAAAACACACATAAAATTAAAGCTGCAAGCAGCGTTGGAGGGCCCTCGCACCTCCGTGCACGTCGTGGCGTGCGGCGGCTCTGTCCTATTGCTGAACTCCGACCCTTCCATGCGATAAAACAGGGATTTTACCAAACAGAACATCAGTGCTCTTCTACAGCTGACTCAATCAGTGAGTTTGTTTATGTCATTGTGTTACTTCGATGCTTTTAATGGTTAGTTTGGATCCAAAGAAATATTTATGTAGCACACAACAACACAAACATACTAACCGAATGAGGCAGCAGCAGCAGCAGCTTCCTGTGTTCTGTGTGGTAAAATCCCTGTTTTTGTGAATGGAGTCTGGTGTGTGTGCAGAGAGCGATATAACGGCTGTTTGTGGTTAAACCAAAAGGATCTTCCAGGTCTCTCTCTGTAGGGATCCTTTCCATGATGCTGTCACACACTTAGAATAACACTCTGAGCCTGTCAGTGGATCAAACAAGCACTTTTAGTCGACCTACTGTGATCAGGTGCAGTTGGCAGTCGACTGAGGCAAACTGGACCAATTTTTTTTTAAAGTTCCACTTTAATGTCTGACTGAGCTGCAGTGAAACGAGGAAAGCTTCAGTGTGACTGCAGGATTAGTTGGTTCTGTCATGAGGAAACCAGCTGGAGGTTCCTGCAGGGAGACTCTGACCCATGTGACGACGTGACACCTCATCGCTTCACACCGTCGCATACTAAGAGCAGAAGATGGGCCGCATGTGTCGTACATCCTGATCACACAACTGAACACAACGCAAGCTGATTTGTAACGCTGCAGTAGGAAATATTACATTATAATTCTGGTTGAAATAACCCATTTTGTCACTTAAAGGTTTCCTTTAAAAACAAATGTGTCTGAGTGCTGTTCCCTTTGTGTTTAGATTCTTTTTGGCCTGTAAATGCACCAGTGATAATATCTAATTATATGAAAACACACTTTGTCCGTGACTCCTCAATTTAAAAGAAGAGCTGGAGCTGGAGGCAGGACGTGGTTAGCCTAGCTTAGCATAAAGAGTGGAAGCAGGGGGAAACAGCCAGCCTGGATCTGTCCAGAGTTCAAAAACACACCTGTGAACACCTCTAAAACTCATAGACGAAAACACGTTGTGTGTGGGTTGAGTGTGAACACAAACAGAAATTAATTAACACAGTGGTTTCAGGGTGAGTTACGTGCTGGAGTGACCTCATCTCACTCTTGGAGAGAAAGCTAAATAGCACATTTCTGAAAATGTTCTTCATGTTACAATTAGACAATTAAATTAAAAAATAAATTAAAAATAAAAGACCTCCTCGATTACTTGGGCCTCCTCAAGTGGAGCGACCTCTTCGGTGACTTGGGCCTCCTCCAGTGGGGCGACCTCCTTGGTAACTTGGGCCTCCTCCTTTGGGGCGACCTCTTCGGTGACTTGGGCCTCCTCCAGTGGAGCGACCTGGGACTCCTCCGGAAGGGCAACCTCCTCTGCGACAGAAGTGTTCTGTGGTGCATGGAGGTCAGTTGTGATCAAGTTGTTTACCTTTGAAATGGGGTTTTTTCCAATCTGCTCACACACCTGGAGCATCATTGGGTTTTTGTAGGTATCAACTTGTTTCTGCAGTTCATGCGTCTTTAGTTTGAAGACCAACAGAGAGTCTCTTTCGCCTTTCAGCCTTTCTTCCAGGCTCAGGACTTTGGTGACTCTCTCATTAAACTCAAGCCTGAGTTCCTCCAGTTCTTTTTTCAGGAGGTCAGCTCTCTGCCTTTCAGCTTGGACTTGATCTGTGAGATCTTTGATCAGGTCGTCTTTGTTGTTCGACCCGTCCAGGGGCTCGGCTGCGAGGGCTGTGGAGGAGAGACTCTTGATTTCCTGTTTGAGCCTCACCACCTCCTTGTCTAGATCGAACCTCAAGCTCTGCTGCTGCTTCAGTTTCCACTCTGCTTCTTCACGCATGTACTTCTCATTGTAAGAAGTTTGCTGCTCCCTACGTCTCAAACCTCTTTCATAGTGAAGGTCGGTTAGGGCTTTCTGCAGACGCTGGTGCAGAGGTGGATTCCTCCCCCAGTAGTACTGAGATGACTGGCCACCCCGGTGGTTTTGAGGTGGCTGGCCATCCCCGTTGATTTGAGGTTGCTGGCCATCCCCGTTGTTTTGAGGTGGCTGCTCCCTCTGGGTGTTTTCATGAGGCTCTCTTGCATCCATCGGAGCAGGAGAGACCTCATTGGACTCCCAATCCATATTTTCGACAGGGCTGCTGCTATCATCAGGTAGTGTAGCTAGTAACTCCTGTTTTTCGTCCTCCAACTCCATGATCTCTCCCCAGGTGAGACCCGCAGGCAGCATTGCCTCGACTGGACTGCTGTTGGCTTTCATTGATCTTCTTAATGGAACCGATCGCAGTTGTAACGGGTTTTCAATGGTTGTTGAAGTGTTCTTTGAACGGTGGTGTGTCTCGGATGTGTGGTGAACGTGTATCTTTCTCTGTCTATCTCCCTCGGCTCAGTTTGGGTTCCGTCTCTATTTATACCGTCTCAACATTCTGGAAGCCTCTGAGGTCATCAGTGACACCCTCAGCCAACATTCTGGTTACTTACAAACTTGTTTTTGTTTGAAAAATAGTTTTTCCAGTATTGTTCATCACATAGAAATATCTCAAGACAAGATATCTCAAGATATCTTGTGTATATGTCAATGGTTGCAGGAGTCCTTTAGGAGTTTCTGAGAGCTCTGGAAGTGGCTCTGCTATGACTTTTCATATCCGAAACTTTAAAAATGTCCGATTTATTTATTTCCTCATAGAAATGAATGTGAAAAATTTTCAACATTCCCATTTCTTCACCCGACTTCTAGCCCTCACAGCTCCTTCATGCTTTTAGCTAGAAACTCCATTGAAGCTTTAAAACGTTCATCATCTCTCCCTCTTTCAGCACATACCTCTACCTCCTTTGTGCCATTCACCACGTCATCACAGTCGTCTTTTAAAACATTTTTAAACTTTTTCTCATTTTACATGAGTGTGTATGTGGCCGCGCTAGAGTGGGTGACGTCATCGCTAGAGTGGGGAGGAGCGGAAAAATCACATGAAACTTTTGTCTTTAACTCGCTGGTTTGGCCGAACCGTTTCACCCACAGTCACAGTTTATCACTCAAAATGTAGCTTAAGTCTTTGGACACGCAGTCATGTGACTCACAACACACAGAAACGCACGCAGCACGTCCCACGAGCCTCGGAGCGACGGGAGCACCGACCGAACGCCTCATTGACTGCCATGTTAAAATGACAGAGGAGGGAGAGAGAAACACTTCTCTTGCGCTCATTTCACCAGATAGACCTTAGCTTACATCTACGTGTTCAGGAGACTCTCTTATGTCCACTGGTCTGCACTTTATGGCTGTGGCATGGACCGTTTTCAGTAAAACCTGCATTTTCAGGGCAATGCAATAAAAAAAAAATTTAAAAAAATCAGGGCATTACGGAATTTTTCACCACGACTGAATTTTCTGCAAACTTTCAGGAGTTTTAGTGCATGTTTAGGCCCCCAAAAATGCAATTCATTGGGGAAAAGGAGGAGGAGAAGAAGAAGAAGAATAAGAAGAAGAATTCCTTGCATTTCAACTATGTTTTTGGCCCCCTGGTTGCTTGCATTTCATATATTTTTTCAGCCCCTTCATGCTCAGGGCCTAAGGGGTCCGTACACCTCTTGGTTCTTGGGTACTGGCACGTTTCCTCCCTTGCACGTTTTTCCTACTCGCATTTTTATAGGGTCCTCGCACCGCTTGGTGCTTGGGCCCTAATTATATCTGCAAGCAGCGTTGGAGGGCCCTCGCACCTCCGTGCACGACGGGGCGTGCGGCGGCTCCGTCCTGTGCCGGACTCTGACCCTTCCACGCGGCTCAAAATGTTCATGTATGTCGGACAGTGCGTGAAGGAGTTACACGTCACTTCCTGTTCCCATGTGGCGCCAGAGAACAGCCACTAATCACGTCCTATATTCCAGTATATGAAGTGTTGACTACACTGTGAAAATGTTGTGCAAATCAAATGATCATTTCCATAGATGTGTTACTTCCTGTTGCCACCAGGTGGCGCAATGACTGTGGTCACTAATTGGCATCTAGATGTCTTCAGGTTGGGACTCTTATTAAGCGTGACAAGTTTGAAAGAGATTGGATAATGTACGCTGAAGTTATAGCAGAGCCGGACAGTCATCAAACTGTATAAATTTGGTGAAGATAGGACCTTGTACAGTGGAGTTACAGCACTTTTAATGCTCATGGCGAAGGAAAATGTATTATCGAAATCGCCTGGTCGTCACGGCTTCCCTGACCAAATTTGAAGTGGATCTGATCAACTGGCTGGCCTTGAGCCATCATAATGTAAAACATAGCATTTCCTGTCACCACCAGGTGGCGCTGTGACTGTGAATGAATATTGACATGTAGACGTCTTCAGGGCGGGACTCTCATCAGACATGTGAAGTTTGGTGCTGATTGGATCATGTACAGTCAAGTTATTAACAACTTCCTGTTTCATGGCGAGTCATGGTGAGACACTGAACTTTGACAGCTCGCCATGCCCAAACCGTTCCAAATCTGTAGAGACCTTTAATAACTTTTCATCGTTGATGCCTTCTCTACCAGCTGACCAAGTTTGAAGTCGATCGCTGGAACCCCCTCGGACTAGTTCGTTCATTTACGTCCCCTGTAAATCTCCAAAAATGCATGAAAAATCCAATATGGCCGACTTCCTGTTGGGTTTAGATCATTGCTCCAAGAGACTTTTTGTGTTCGCCTTGAAGAGATATATGAACCCTCCGAATGTCGTACATGTACATAAAACGCAGTTCCGGGGCTGAGTTTAGGTGGCGCTACAGAGCCATTTTGTCACACCCATTTGCGAAACCTATGAAATATGTAATTTTTCACCACGACTGAATTTTCTGCAAACTTTCATGACTTTTCGTGCATGTTTAGGCAACCAAAAATGCAATTCATTTGCCTAAAAAAGAAGAAGAAGAATAATTCCTTGCATTTCAACTATGTTTTCGGCCCCCTGGTCTCCTGGTTTTTTTCATTTCACGTATTTTTTCGAGGCCTACCTGCTCAAGGCCTATGAGGTCCGTACACCTCTTGGTTCTTGGGTACTGGCCCATTTTCCTCCCTTGCACATTTTTCCCCCACGCAGTTTCAATAGGGTCCTCGCACCGCTTGGTGCTCGGGCCCTAATAACAGAAAAAACAAGATCATACGTATTAGAAGCACATGAGTCTTATTAGTAGTTGTTTTAATCCTTTAAAAGGACAGAAAAGGCACAATTTGGAACACAGTGTGCACACTACAGATGAACAGCTGTGTGGTAAGATGTTCTAATAGAATTTAAGGGTAAAGTGACTGTGTATAAACATAGCTTTATGAGTCAACCCCTGACTAACCCTAACCCTGACTATTTAGCAATAATCAGACCAGTGTGGGTACAATGTTTCCGGCAGCAAACTACAATAAATATCTGTATTCATAAATGTGGCACACTCACCCTTTTTGAAGCCAACTGGGAATAAAGAGCCGAAACCATTTACAGCTAATAATTGGTTGTAGGTTTACTTTCATTTGTAAAACCCTTTTATACACATAAACATTAAGTATATTAAGTAATCAACAGGTGATGCAGCATGACAAAAAAGCATTATATAGGAGATAAATTGGTTAAGGTGGGGGAATGACCCCTAATTGTGCAACCTAAGCATTAGAACTTTAGGATTTAAAGCATTTTATTGACTTGACTGATTTGATTACCCCTGCTTAAGCAAAACAAGGGAATGCCTTTGACAAACAGTATTTTTATTCTTGTATGATAGAGCTGTGAATACATATATATACTTAGGAGGTGGTCATTGATAAAGAGGTCAAATAGACTATACAATACATGATTGACAGTTATCTGTTACAAAATAAGCTCCCTATACTAGATCACATAAATTGGATTCCCTGAACTACTATTGATCTTTGTATGCAACTTTTAAACTGAAACTGACTGAAACCAACTAAAAAACTGTTCAGAAATATTGTCATTGTTGTATTTTCTATATGTTTATGATGCTTTTATATGCTGCATTTCTTTTATTGTTGTTAGCTAAATGAGTTGAAGAGGTGGCATAAGACTTTGTTGCTTCAATGCTCACTAACTGTTCAGTATGTATCTGATGATTTTGGAGTAGTTGTATCCAGGCTTAACTCTCATAGTGACCTCACTATAGACAACTGCCAATGACATAGATCAGGAGGACGCCATGTTCGGCTGATACACCTGATGGGCCTTGAATGGAAGACCTTATATTCTGAACTGTATGTGTCTAACAGGGCCCATAAACTGGGCCACGAGTCCTAAAGGTAGATCCAGAAATGCCAACAGGAGCAGGTCTACTATCCAGTAGGACAGCCATAGCCTGACACAAGCCTCCCTCGTGTGTTTACCTGATAAAACACACACACACACACCAACAGGCAGCAGATAATCAGAGTTCCACACCCAGTGCAATTAATCACCACATGCCTTTTCTCCTACGGGATTTATCAGTATCTCTGTGCTTCCTTCAGGCTCCAGTATAACCTGCTACACTAACACCTTCGCACCAGCAGAAGATCCTGAAAACCCCACAGATACTATCCACCGCAGCCCCTCGCCAAAAGAACCACATCACTACTGAAACTTTAATAGTACTCTGGAATGACAGAGAGGAGGTTTAAGTGTCCTTCCAGGAATATGACCTCATTCTCTGCTCCTGAGGCACAGAGGTGCTGCTACTGTACTTGGTCCAGTAGAAATTTACAGTATCTTAAAACCGCACATAGAGTAATAGAAAACAACACTAATGAGTGGACATAGTTAAAAATGAAAGCTGTGTCTTTAAACCATTCATATCCGGACTATTTCCTTGTTGTTGAATGCAGGGTCTGTTACATTTGCTCCAGACAGGTGTTAAGCTGCGCTGAGATACATCCTCAGGTTGGTTGGCAAAGGGTCAAACTGCTTACTGGCACAAACAATGATGCACTCTGCAGTTGTTTTCTCTCTGTCATCCTCACTATCCTGCCTAATCATCTTTAAGCATTCCTAACTGAGCACATAGCTGAGGTAGAAAAAGTTTGTGTGAAAGACAGAGAGGAGAACAGACTTTCGAGAACTTCAACAAATGTCTAATTCCAGCGGGCTTTTATTAATGAGCCCACTAACTGTGGATCATCCGAGGTAATAAAACTGAGTGACGGTGGGGCTAAAAGGACGAGCAGAGGAGGGGGTGGGCATCTTTTACAGCCTGTCTCCTTCATCCTTGCCCCAGCCTTGATGAAGAGCGCATATTGGGATTGAAGGATGCATGATGAATGACACAGCAGGACCTGAGACCTCACTCTCTATCAGACCAGCCACTCAGAGTGATCTACAGGCACCAGTGTTGCCACACTGGACCTTCAGATGGCTGCAATAGATGTCCTTGCCCCTCTGACAGGAATAAATCTCATAGTAAGGAGAAATGGGTACAAATAGAAGGAGGGGGGTGAGATGTGTCTTGCTTCGGTTAGTTGCTCATCTATTTACAGCTCCTTATGACTGACAGGGCATGTTCAGGTTTTATGTCAACAGTACGGTAGATGTACTGTGTGTGTGGGCAGCATTTATCGCATGGGGTGTAAAGCAAGTGATGCAATGACCGTACTCTACTGATCTTCTAGTGTGGCCACGTCTATAGGACAGAGGAGCAGGCTTAATGTGACAAAGCATCATCAGTGACACCCAGGCTCACAAATGCCACCTGCTTCATGTTCAAATAGAGTTCAAGGACGTGTGTAATCAACTGAAGCACTGTCAGCTCCTGAGAAATGAACTGCACTTCCATATATGAGGTGCAATGTGCACAATTTATTCAAGTCATGGCTTATATCCATCAGGAAGGTGGAACACATTCATCATGACTTGTCGAATGGCATACTCACTAAATTAGAATCAGAATTAAGCACAGGAACAGGTCTGTAGCCTGAGGTTTGTGTTTCGAAAATAGCCTGGCCTCAATGTGGTTTTACAAGGAGCAGAATCTAGCACATTGTCTTCTGGGATGCCTTCAGTTCAGTGTTGCTCCATCTCAAGAAAGAATAGTTTTATTTTGGTTGTAAGTCACCTTGCAGGCAGTGGAGAAAGTGAGGCGAGTTGAACTTGAGGTTTTCTTTGAAACGCAAAACGAGCTTGCATTTTTACTCATGCTCTTTCATCCCTCTGAGCTCATTGTTTGCCGCTCTCTTTCTCTCTTTCTTTGTCTTGTTTTCTTCCTCATTCTTTGTTCAGTTCCTTTTTGTTATAAACAGAGGCTCTACAGTGTAATATGATAGCTCGGGACAAAGATTGTAGCCTTTTGTAATCAGCACATTAATCGCTAAATAACCAGAGTGATGACAGTTGAAATAAATAAGAAACTGCAAAGAGGAAACCATCAGCCTTAATTCTGGCCTCACTGTAACTGTGACCGTATCTTAGTCTGGGCTTCAGTATAACTACATCTATAATAATGATATACAATGCAATTATATGTACCATAATGTAAAATAACATTTATGTTTTCAAATAACTTTGTGCATGCTCCATTGGTTATGTATGAAAATGTATGTTAGAGTACAATTCCATTAGAATAAAGAAAGCATGACACATAAAAGAGCACAGGGAAACAAATGTTTGTAATTGCTCAAATGCAATATAATATGGTCATGGCTCTAGCCATTCTCTCTATGTAAAAGCAATTCATTAATGCCAATACGCAGTGTGTAAAGAAGCTATGAATCTGACTCAGAGGGCAGTCTGCCATCTTATTCTATTTATTCATCAAGAAAAAAGTGTGGACTAATTTCATCTTCCTCCCATCTCACACCCAGTGTGCATCATGACACAGTGAACCACACACACAAGGGTGATTCCACTGAACAAAGCAATGATTGCAAAGGAAATGTAACTAACTTACATCATGACTAAACCTGTGGCTATGGTTACATTTTATGTGTTTTTCAGGTCTATTCAGACATATGGGGCTGACCTTTGAGGCATCTGCAGACTGTATGATGTGGGGAAATTATGGGCATGAAACTCTGAGCCATACTGAGTAGAGTCACTTCTACTCTGACAAACTGTCACATACAATGCAGTAAAAGCTCCATCATCTGAGGTTCAGTTGGTTGGTTTGGTGTTTGTGAGCAAGTGTGTCTGTGCGGTGTGCTTCCAGAAGAGTGGTATTAGCAGGTGGAGGAGAGCAAGTGTAATTCTACTGCCTGCCGATACCACATGTCTGCAGAGATGAATGTGATGAAACTGCTGGCCAAGGCCCAATGATAGACACATACAGCGCTCATATGAAAAAGTATTGATCCAGCATCAGAGTGGCCTTGCTGAGGGCTGATTTTCCTTTTTCTGACAGCTTCTTTAGCTTCAGGGCTAGTAGTCCATGCACACACTCATGCGACTCCCACTTGATGAGTCAAAATATATGTCGTATGCCATCTGTTTATAAGAATGTTTGTGTGTGGTGGTAGTGAGTTGGGGTGGAGAGGGGGTAGCAATGTGGAGGGTTACGCTGATTAAAAAAAGGTTCTCTGATAGTACCTTAAACAAAAAAGGTAACCATTCCCCCACTCAGGCAGAATAACTAAATTGGCTTCAAGTTTAATCTGCGTTTTCAGGAAGTGCTCTCAGTTGTCAAAAACACTGCATGGGCACAAGCCATCCATTAAACACTCGAAATGGTGTTAAAATATCCAGTGCCATCTCTAAAAACAATGGTCAGTTAACATCATCCTCTCACATTGTACAAGAACGTAATAAAGTGGTGTGATTTCAGTGGTTTCTAACCTTTTTGGCCTGCGAGTTGTTAAATGCAGTGGTATCTACTTTGAACAGCTTATCACTGAATGCAAATAGCCACACGAGTGGCTTTACACTCTGAATAATTGCTAGAGGTTAAGCTACCTATGAAGAAAAGACGAGATGTTAAGTCTGAAAAAAACAAATTATTTTTCTTCTTTACTGCCCCATCAATAATCTCACCACCCCTCAGATTTAACTTGTGACACATTGAAGGATCCCGACCAGTTGGGATTCACCAAAGTAGATCACCATCAGAATCTAACACAGACAGTAACATTCTACAGAATAATAGACTAACCTGTTTGTGGTTTATAATCACATATTAATATATTAGATCATAACTGCATTTTGACCTGGGCTTTAACTTGGCAGTTACAAATAAAGAGTAAAGAAATCTGTATTTGACATTTTTCTTGGTTTTCTAGTCTTATCTCCATCTGAATATTTCTCTTTTGTGTTTTTTTCTTTTTTATTGGTCAGTTTTACTCAAATGATGCAGCTATATTAGAAATCACACCACCTATGTACTTTAAGTCCCATTTAAGAAAATGACTACTGAGCACATATTTATAAACAAAACTATCCTTGTTTCACCTTCTCTCCCTGAGAACTATTTTTTGGACCCAATAGTTTTATAATGGAGTTTAAATCCCTTGAATGCACCAGTTGGCTTGAAAATATGCCAAGCTGAGAAGAAAATCAATATGAAGAGACTATTTGGGTCCGAACTCACTTGCGCTCTCTCTGTCTCTCTGCCATGCACACACTTAAACATTTCCACTGTTTCTAACCTTTTTAGTATCACTTCAGTATGCTGCTTTGGATGGCAGAGTGACAGCAGATACAGTGCAACACATAAGTATACAGACAAAAAGACGCTCATGAACATTAAAACAGTGACAAGTACAACTAATTTCTGGCATAGAGTCTATGTCAAGTTCACTGGGACACACTTTAGTAGCTTTTTTTAAAGCAGAGTGTCTATGGATAGCTACTGCAGGAGAATTAAAAACTGCTTCTCTTAAAGTGTATTGAAATTGTGTTAGATTGTTTGAACTATATGTCCTGCTTATAAACAGCAACAACCCTTAAGAGCAAATGAACAAGTACACACAAATGACCTAATAAAATGTTGTCACACACACAACCTCCATCCCCAACATGGATTCAAATGTTTAATGGATATCATGTCAACAGGCAGGGATCAAACACACACTCCTGCTAAGGCGGATTAATGCTAAGGATCCCTTTCATGGCAATTAACAGCTGACAAGAGCAAATAGGATTGTAAAACATATAGTTCTGCCCGCTGATTATCAGGCCTTTGAGATCAGGAAGACTGAAACATTATGGGAGGAGGTTCAAGTGTAATAGGATCATCACAGCGTAAGCAGTAAGTGACACCAAGTAGCTTATGATATATCATATGTCAAATCCGCTCCAAAGTCACGTATGATTCATATGTGTTGTCTGTCAAACATCACACGATAAGGTTATAAGGACGGAAGGACGGGTCGCCTGTCCATCTCTCTATGGTTTGCTGGCAGCTGTGTTTTATGAGGTGCATTCATCTCCCGTCAAGGATTTTAATAGGAAACATCTTTCTTTTATGCATAAGACGATTAGCACAGTGTCGACAACCTCCTCCACAAAATGATCATGAACTAGTGAACTAAACGCACCAATGCTCGTTTCACAGTGTGTGTTCAGTTAACAGCACAAATTAAGTAGCGTGACCCACCCACATATCTATACATACCATGTACAGTAATACACAGTAGACACAGTATGCATATATATTCTGTAATACATTTATGTTGAATATTATACTTTTATCATGACAAGTGACATTAAACATTGGTTCCAGCCTTAATTTGACAGTTAGTTTACTTTAGTTAGTTTTGTTTGTATTAGTCTTTTGGAAATTCTCTTTGTCGTTGTTTTGTTGATTATCATCATCTTCATCATTCTGAGAAGCAGTTTAGCAACCCTTAAAAAAATCTAACATTAATCTTGATTTTAGGCTTTTAATTTTGCAATTGACAGGAGATGGCTGTTACTCTAATACTGTTACTAACCTTATGAGGTGGTCCACATTTTGTACTATCAAAAAATTTACTTGTTCGTTTGACCTCCAATTTACCTTTACAGGTTCCAAATAAAATAATAAAATAAAATAACTGCCCTGAAGTAATGTATAACCAAGTTTAAAGTTAGGAAATGTCACAAATGTGTCCTTCATTGACCTTGTGGTATGAGTGGACATAAGAGCTCAACAAAAAAAGAGAAAAAAAACACAGAAAATGCCTGCCAACAGAACACTGTCATCTAGCGAGTTGCATAACAGGAGGCAATCTGAGTGTGAGACCTGCAGCTCAGAGTGAGAGAGACGGAGTCTGAACTGCTGGATCATGAATCCCTATATAACTGTCTGCAACATATCAGGCAATCTAAACGCTGAGATCTGATCAGAAACCAGTCTCTTAATAATTTACAAGCTATGGACAAGTATAAATATTTGACATCAGATACTGATTTCAACCCTTACATGTGCACTCTGTTCTTGTTGGATTAAACAGCATTATACTGTGTGATGGGAACAGTCCACTTGCTTTCTGCTGCCTGTTTAGCATGGAGAGCAGTGACCGTCCCCAACCTTCTGTTCTGTCACGACCTTTAGTGCACTTACTGATGTCTCAATACACAGCCGGCTAAGTGCTCAGGCCCATTTCATTTCCATCCATCTCTATAAGTTAAGGTGGGGTCGACAGGTCCTGGGTCAATGCTCGGTAACACCTCAGCTCTGTCAGACTCTGAAAACTTGAATGGGAAAGTGGATCTATTTTAACTTCTTTTAAAGCATGTAACCTCTCTTTAGCTCTCCCTAATATCGTCTACTTCCAGATCTCAGCCCAATTTGACAAAGCATTGTCAGGCTCAAATCAAATTGAGATAAAGAACAATGGAGATGAGTGATTTCCAGAATTTCAAACATTAAATAACTAAATTTAATCCAAAGTTTTGATTTTTACATAATGGTTGTAAGCACCATATGATCATATCACCACTGAGCCTTCACAAGTTGTGACAAGCCTCTTTATTAATAATTTTACCAAAAAAAACCTCCTTGATCCAAATGTCTCTGCCAAGAACACAGTCCTTGGCAGAGCAGATATAGAGGGCAGCATCTTCCTCTGCCCTCTGCCAACCAGATCAGATCCCAGATGGGCACTGAAACCACCCCACACACACGCAGTTTAGTAATGCACATTTACAGCCTTTCCTGTTCATTAGAGGAGGAAAGGTAGCAGAGGGAGAGGAGGCGGAGAAGGAAAGAGGAGGAGTGAAGGCATGTGTACAGTTTTAAAGAACAGGAGTAAGAGGTGGAGCAAAGGAAAGGAGGGTGACCTTAAAAAGCCGTTACTGTGAGTCTCGCACTGCAGAGATTTTACAGAATGTTTGCTGCAATCACAAACACTGCAGAG
Source organism: Pempheris klunzingeri (assembly GCF_042242105.1). Classification (NCBI taxonomy): domain Eukaryota; kingdom Metazoa; phylum Chordata; class Actinopteri; order Acropomatiformes; family Pempheridae; genus Pempheris; species Pempheris klunzingeri. The sequence goes on along the minus strand of NC_092020.1, from coordinate 16,813,400 downwards.
TCTTACAATAATTATCATTAATCATCAGTCATTAATTGCAGATGAATATTTTACAGAGAAACAGAAGGATGGTTAGATCTTAAGTTAAAGTGGGCAATAGCCATGACTGTGGTTCCTAGAAACTTTAATTAAGTAAATAGATTTTAATTCCTCTGCAGGTTCCTTATGGAAACTTAAACACGTACAAAGATTCACAACTAATGTATAAATTCCAGGCTTACCAAGCACAAGACATTTTGTCTGAATCAGTTTCTCTTTGCGAATGCTTGTATAAAGCTGTTCTTTTTATCATTTCATGGCTTATTGACTGGCAGATTGTAATTTATCATTGCTGCCAGATGAAGATAAATTCAAATTCCAAAATCCAACAACAAAACCCTTAGTGAGGCACTTATAACCACCAATAAAACAGTTGACAAACTCTACAGCATTTCATTTACATGAATCTCTATAAACAGATGTCTGCTAATAAATGCAGAATCTGTAGGCTAGGAGCAAGATGTTGTAGTCTGAGTAATATTGACCAGTCACATTATGAAACAGATGTTTATTGAGATCAGCCGAAACGATTATCTGCTGGCTGCACCGGAAGACCACTAATGTTATGAGGATTTTCGAGCAGTAGAACACCTACAGTGTTAAAATGGTAATGAAGAATTGTTTTCCTGTTGTTTCTAATGTGTTCGCCAAGCCCTTAAATATAAATGTTTAGATAACAGAAAATGTCTTTTTGTGCTTTGACTGTGTTGCTATGAGTTAAAGTAATCAGCTTATAGCACATAGAAATGAATGTGATTTTTTTTCTCATGATGCTTTGTCAATGTTTCAATTATGTCTTGATATTAATTTATCTATAAATGTAAATATGTTTCTGTCAGTGTCACTGGTATAAAGATTAAAGGAAATCAGTTAAAAAAAATTGTTAGAGCAGATGAAGACTGGCCCACAGAAAATGAAAACAAGAGCAAAAGGATCAAACAATAGCTCCTTACATTACTACATAAGTGAATAAAATAAAAAAAATACACTGTCTGAGAAAAGGATTATGCTAGTATTATGGCGAACCCTTCTGCTATATTAACACATGATGAAGACACTGTCAATTCCAATTAACCCAAGCGTCCCAACTAGCTTGGCCTTGATGCAGGATTACATAAAGGATTCAAAGCCAGGCATTCAGAATGAGGAGATTTAGGAACAGCTAACGCCAACGTTATCTGAATCATCAAAAATATGGGATTAGTGTTTGATGGCTCAGTTTCCTGATGATGCATTTTTAAGAGGGACAAAATCCACACACATACACAGACACACACACACACACATCCCTTAGTTGTTTTGCTCGTGTCAAATCGGGAAAACATCCAGGCATTTGTTACGCTTTGTGATGGGAACCACAGCAAGAGACCAAGCGAGACCGAAAGGACCAAGTTGTGTCTTCCAATCTTTATCTCTGAGGCGAGCTGAACTGGAACAAATTTGGTTATTCCAGAACAATAGTCATTGTCTTCGACAATGGTCCTTCTGCACTTAGGTGACAGGGGAGCTAACCAATCAGGCAAACTTTTTCTCGTCTCATCCTCATATGCTCCTTCTAATTTAATGGTTTTACTAATTCTTTTTAAATTTCACTACCCACATCAGTCTCACACAAAATGCTAATCCTTCATACATTTTAGAAAATAAATTTACTATCATGGAAAATTGGCCGATTTCAAGCAAAGACTTGAAAACAAACCAGAAATGCAGTTAATCTGACCCAGAAAGCTGTATAAATGGATCCATTCTGAAAGTTTGGCTAAACTAGAGATGGAGATTATGTAGTGATTTTTGTTTTTGCAGATTTATAAAATGGCCCTTAACACAGGTTAAATGTTTCATGGGATTCCCTTCCTGTCTCAGAGAGCAAACCAAAGTACAATGGATACATCACTGTCATTGTAGCCCACTATTTAGAATATGAACTGAAAAACATTTTCCAAGTCTTGTGGTCTGACACCGGACGGATCCTGTTCACTCGCAGCTGTTTCACAGCCTGAACATTTCCTACTACATCAGCCAAGTCGTCCCAGCTGTTAACTGATCATGTGCTCAACACACACGCACACACACATACTCAAATGGGAAACCAGAAGAAAATGTTCACAGGGACAATGAAGGGTGGTAATGGTGGCAGTCAACAGTGGTAGTAATGCCAGAATAGTTGTCCTCAGTGGCCCAACAGGAGATTCCGTGCTTAACACCATCCTAGGTTGGAGTGGATCAGGAGAGACAGAGATACTGCCTATAGGTCATGTCAGCTGCTGTGGCTCTGCACAGCTACACAGAAAAATTTCACGCTTTTTGGTTGGTTTGTTACAACACATTCTGGCGAGGTTTTAACTGACTGAGTAGATCTGTAGAGTTAGACACAGATCCAGACACACTGTGTTCCCCTGTTGGACTGTTATGTATTGAAACGTCAGCCTTTAATGTCTTGCTCAGCAGTGGTTTCTGTCAGCCTCTTGTTACTTTTTTATGTGTTTTGTATGCATGATTCCTTAAGGGCCCAATGTCTATAGAAAAGGTGTCATCCTGTCCAAATACTGCACAACCTCTGAAGACAATCTGGCAGCACTGTGAAAATAACAACCTGTTCTGAGCTCTGTCACTTCAAATCAAACCAGAAACACAGCACGAAACACCCACGTCACAGCACAACAGCAATGACTACAAACCGGCCCGCCGTTCATGGTGAGGTCACGGCCCCTGGTCATCTTGCTTATCTTGTTTCTCAGAACAGACTCATAGAAATGCGCGTGCGTGTGTGTGTGGAGTGTGCCTAATATGCTTGTATAACTAATATCCCAGTGCATACTGCGTTGTGTGTAGACGGGCTTGTCTGGGGAGTCAATCTGCCCAAGGGTCCTCAGGGTATCTGGAGACTGTGCATGCACATGTGTGTCTGCATGTAAACTCACATATACAGTGTACACAAAGCTACCATCCAGATTTCACAATGCCATGACCTGCAGCTTGAGCTAAACAATCAACCGTGACATTTTAATGGATTGCATGTTACAAGAACTGATGTCATTTGTAATATGAGAGTAGGACAGATTATAAATTCACACCACAGGAATATTTCATTTGATAATGTTATTTGTTGCTATACGTTAACAGAAACATTGATTACCCAAGGTAATTTACCCCTCACTCCTTGCTGTTACCATTAGGGACACTTAAGCCAACATGGGTCTATTGAGTCTATGAGTGTGCATCCGGTTACAAACAAGTTTCACTAACTGCCTGATATTCCTGTTTTGCTTAAAACTAAACACTTGGGTATCCTGCTGGCCTAGTGGTTAAGATGCAAATCATAATGTAGCCAGTTTGATTTCTGACAGAACAAAATACTAAATTAGGCACTTCAAAGGACAAACTGAGTTTCCTGTGGGCTATTTTTAGGTTCATGCATTAATATGTTTACATGCAGACATGAGACACAGTTTGTGTACAATAATCTGTGGGTAATGTGTGTGTGTGTGTGTTTGCGTATTTAGCCTGCCTTTCCCCATGAGCCCCCCCGTGAGACATGTAGACTATACAGGTCTTATCTCAAGTGGCACTCTCCCCATTTGAACACTAATTCACAACAGCGTGCGCTGTCCAAACACATGTGGACGCAAGCCTCTACATCACCGACTTCAGGGCCTGAATCTCACTACTTATTTCTGGCTTCGTCTAATAGCTCTAGATGTTAATTGATTATATGTCTCCTTATAATGAGGAACACCAGGCGAATAAATTAGACAATCCTCTCGAAGCTAAGAGAACATTTTTTTAGTATATACTTAAACTCTGTGTTGCCAGCTGCTTCTACAAAGGCGTGACTGTAGAACAACTGCAAACATAACCAGGGAAAAGAATTAAAAGTGTAATTTGAAAAAGAAAAAAGAAATTAAAACTGGTCAGGATAGGAGCATGCTCAAAGTATAAAATGCAGTGTCGCTTTACTTGAACAGTGTGTTACGAGCAGAATGTTTAAATTACAACCATAAAAGCAAACAAATGTTTGGACTGAAGCACAGTGTGATACATAAAGGATGGCGTGTGTGTGTGTGTGTGTGTGTGTGTGTGTGGAGGGGGTAGGTTGGACATTAGTTGACGCTACCCGCATTTTCTGACTACACAGAGCCCATTATACAGTTGAGGAGTACAGCAGGGAGAGAGGGAGACATGGGGGGAGTGTAGGATTTAGTGCTACACCAAGACATGAATTATGCAGCCGGGCCATCCAGACATGTACCTGTGTATCTTTTATAAATGCCTTACACAGGCAAAGCAAGTTTAGCTAACATTTCCTCCCGCCACTCCGTTACTATACACATCCAGAGGAAGTGAGAGAGAGAGACAGAGAATAAAAAGGGAGGGAGTGTGGGTATCTTAGCAGAAGCTTCTGGCACCACCCGTGATAAAAACTGACATTCGAGCGCGATGCAGCAAAAAGAGTTCATTCCATCCGTCTTACGCGAGCACTGCACTCGAAGGATTTAAAAGCATACATGGAGTAAAGTTCTCCCTCTTTCACACTTTGATCCCGACTGAGGGTTTCACAAGAATCGTACTGGGTCATGAGCATAAATAGGGCAAGGGGCACCATCTGTGCGAGTTTAGAATGGATGAGGAGGTCATCATGTTAAGCCCTGCAGATGGTGACCAATCAAAAACACAAGAGCCATAAGTGGCCACTTATTTCAAGCATTATACGCTGTGATTTTAAGGACACATAAGAGCTCCACAAAGGAGCACGGGGCTTCCGTGTGTGTGCACACATCTAAAAGTCCAGGTGTCTTTGTACTGGCATGCAAGTAAGTGGAAGAGAGGAAGAAAGAAAAAGGAGAAACGGTGCGCATGTGTGTGTTAATGCTGAGTTGAGCTCCAGGCTAGGTTTACTATCTGGTGTTTACAGAGAGCCTGATCAGAGGGATTACAATTACACAGGAACTGCTTAAGACAGCTGCTTTACTCAGCGTTATCAAACCACCCACGCTCGGCATACGCTGACACCCGACAACACATACACAAGTGGTAAATGGAAATCTACACCCTTTCTGGTATTTACGAGCACTTGCGATGGCAACAGGTGAGTATCCAGGGTGCCCGTTGTTTTATTCACAACATTTCTCTGGGGATTACTGGCATCCAGGAATTTCTAACAGGCGTGTCAAACAGTGTCTGAAAATAGCATTATTTTTAAGTCTACATTATGTGTCAAAAGAACAGTTTAGACAGAGGCAAAATACACTTTCCTGTAACTGTTCAAACAAAGACAGTTGATGTATAAAGCTGGATTTCTAATGATACTAGGAGAACAGATACATAGTCATAGATACCTGTGGTGAAGGTTTTGATTTATAGTTCTGTGTTCTTGATTTCAGCTGTTGAGCACGACTACACTAGACAAATGGATTGTATGTGATCAGGCCAAAACATGCATTAATCTTGTACCTGGAAGTAAGTGTTTACATAACTTCCTTTACTATGTGATATAGAGGGATGTTGGGCTACATACATATTTCAAGTAGGTGCATGTCACCTATGGTGTAGCTATGGCAGCTATATTCCTACTGTAGGCACTAAATCTATGCCTTAATTCACAGCTATAAATCCATCTTAAATAGGCTAAAACAACCTGTGAAAAAATGTGTTTCAATTAAGCAATTATGGTGCGATTTGGTTTCCATTTGTTTGCCTTATTAATAGGTTTAAGTTTAGATACATAAGCAGCCTTCTTTAAGAAATAGTTATTCTGATTGCCAAAACACACCAATTCAGTCTAAAAACTAGTGCATCGTTTGTTTATTCTATGCAAAACATGACAACCTTCAATTTCGACAGATTTGGGTCAGATCAGCAGCTATCAGATAAATCAAGCGTACCATTTTTGGTCCGATTTCGCTCAGAATGAGGAACATTTGGTGAAACCAATGCCCAAACCACTGGAGAAAAGCTGGTGATATCGTGAGGCACAGCAGAACAGGACTACATCAGTGGGGTTTCAGGTTGTCCCAGCAACTACCTCTAACACAATACAAAGTTAATCCTTAACACCTGGAATGACACGCCAAAATATTTATTGATATCATGTGAGAGTGAGCGACAGCTACAGAGAGGTGACAGTGTGAGCTGAAGGAAAGGGCCAGTTGTTGACGATCCCCGTGTGAAAATGGTTCTGTAACTGAAAACCGCTTGTTACCCTGCCACACTATTCCAGAGCAGCCTACAGTGTGATGCAATGGGAGCAGCTGGGGAACCAGACCAAAATGCTCTGTCTCAGTTCAGCCCCAATTTAATGTTTTATATGACTTCAGTGGTTTCATTCATTTAATCACTCAGTGATTGCCGATGAATGAATGAATAGCTGAAACGAATTGAATGCTTAGCCAGTACTTACGTTCTCTTCCACCTGCGCAGAGAGGTTATTGTGTTCTCATTAATGGTCCCACAGCTGTTTGGGTGTTTGTATTTGTGTGTATTTGAACAGCCAACGCTGATGAGCAGGAGCCAAGGCCACAAAACACTAAACTGCTTCACAATGTTGCAGATAATTACCATGACAACATCCACGGCTTAAAAGGAGAGATGAGACAAAATGGCTGGAGTAGAAACACTGCAATGTTACAGAAATCTATCAAATGAAGCAGATTTTCCCATGGGATGTGGGCTATTAGTGTGGTCAATACCTGTTTAACGAGGAACAATTGTAACAATTAAGAATTAATTGCTACATCATGGTTATCTGCCCTGATGCTTACATTGTTGAGTAAATTGTGAGTGGGCTTCACCTGCCAATTCGTGTCAGAGTTGATTCTCTTCAAAACGCAGCCACCCACAATTCAAAACAAACGGAGATGAATTAGTATGCAGGATTCATATGCTGTCAACATGAGAAAAGTGTTGTTCTCGTCTATACTGCTAACTTGAATTTTGCACTGCACTTCTGAGCAAAACAAATAGTAGACGTCACTTCAGCAAACGCTCCTGACATAAAACACGTCTTTGTCTACTGCAGTAGAAATAGTTGTCAACTATGGTATGTTAAATATTTGAGCAAAGGGCTATTCACAACGTACAAGGCTGGCTTTGACGCAATCACTGCAAAGCATATTGTGCTACATGTCACAATCGATTTAGAGCACTGGCAGCAGAAATTGGATTAATGCTATTCTTCCAAATACTGATAAACATACATAGGCTTAAAGTTCAGCCATTTGATGGAGATAATGAACTTGCTCGTCAGTTTCATAGGTCAGTTTGTACTAACAGCCCTGCCCTTTTGTTTTAACACAAAACAAAGCAGCACACTCTGGAAACAAATGCCACACTGCTGCACTAGACTAGTGAAAATGGCACTGACAGAGAGATTCTTGATACAGCATCCATTTCCTCATGTTATTATGGTTGTATTGCTACAGGGCCAGATGTCCTATTCAGCGGAGATGAAGAGATACTAAGAATAAACCCAATATCCTCAGTGCTTCATAATATTACAGCATGCAAACAGACACGGACTGCAGCGTTTCGAATCATGTAACACGACTCGCATCACATGTGATGATCGATAGCATCAGTTCTTGTCTTGAATCACAGCCAGAATTTGACCTCATCCATGACATATTATGCAGATGAGTGGACATCAATCCCAGGTCCAAATCCATCATCATCAGACTATGCCTCCTTTTTTGTAACAACTTCAAGAACAACCTTCATGGCCCCATAACATGGTCTTATCAAATGAAATATTTCGCTGTATTAATGTCTGTAGCTGGGAAAGGTCATCTTAACCTCGGTATAAAAAAAATCAATGACATACAACCAAGAGGCTTTCTATAAAATATAAAACTACAACTGTGGACAAAAAAATTGACACATTTAGGGCAAAAATGGCAAACAATTGATGATGTCAGGTTCTCAAATGTGAGAATTTACTTACATGATGGTGAAATGAATAGTTAAATATGTTGAGAGTTGGATGGACAAAACCTTGTGCTCTAACATATTATAATTATAGGCACACACTTTATTCCAGAACTCAATGAAATAATTGAAAAAGGTGAGAGAACGGGCCAGGTGTCCCACTTTATCATGACAAATGTCTGTCAGCAAACTGAGGTCATGGACCCATTAACCTCTTTTGGCTGGAGGTTGTTGTTTTTTTGCTGTTCCCTATTTTGAGGCTTTATGTTACAGCCTGCATTAATGTCAAAGCAGTAGACCTTCACCTGCAAATATGAACATGCTACCACAGTTGACATGTGTAGAGGGTATTACAACTGTATGCATCAAGCTCACAGACTTGCATCTGATGCTTTCTCTAAAGTCCATCAGGTTTAGATCTAATGCAGACAGCATTAGCCTTTGTCCTTCATGTGACCCAACCACAAACACTCCGTTATGGCTTGAGGCCATAAAATCCGGAGGGGCCGTAGTTCAGCACATAGAGCACCTCTGGTCCAGCACAATTCCCTTAACTGAACTTTTCCAGTGTAACTCTAATAACCAGGGTACGTCAAAAAGCCATTAGGGTCAAATAGCCATTCTATGCAATGAGCCTCACATTCTGTCTAGTTTGCAATGTCAGTGACCAAGCTTTTACTAGAAAAATCTGAAAGTGAAAGAAGGGAAAGTGGCTTGTTACTCTATGATATAACATGTACCACATACTGTACCAGGGTACGCTTAACAGCAAGGTTTAATAATGTAGGTTAGGAAAACAAATAAACAAAGAGAGTGGCAGTGGTTTTTACATGACCTTTGCTGCTGATGCCCTACAGTGTCACTATCCACAGGGGATTGTGGGTAAAGCAGCAAGAGATGATGGGAGGTGTCCTCAAGAATAACACCGTACTGAGAGGGAAGAGGAAGAGACAGACGGACAGATATGGACAGAGACAAAGACAAAGACAAGGGGTCCTGTAGATGTTATTGCACTGATAGGGGACAGAATGGACTCTAAAGACAAACAGATAGATCTTGCTGTGTAATGGAAAAAGCAGCCTTTCTTTTAATGCAAATTATATTCAGTAATATTAGAATTCTATTCAATATTCATCTGAAATTATCATCTCTATATACTGCACTAATAACAAATTCAGATTTGAAGAGTCTTATTATTTTGAAAGATTCAAAAAGGTCACATCTCCAATGAACAAATGACCTTTGGCAATAAAAGAGGTCTAAATATAGCACGGTCAGGCTATGTAACCCCAATGACCTAATTCCTTTTCTGACGAGTCTTACAACCCACTTCTTTATTCACACCCCAGGACCTTAGGGGTCACCCTGAAAAAAGCACCATGACCACAAGATGAGGCTACAGACAGACATCACTCCATCCATCATCATTCTCCTCATCCCCAGCATGCTTTCTAGCCTGCTCGGTGCCCTGCCCCCTGACCTATGTCATAAACAGGTGTAATGACATTCTATAGGAGCCAAACTATGAACATGGCAGCCCAAGGCTGAGAGCACGATGACAGCTTAGCGGCCAATCAATGCCTAAAATACATCTGGTTATGCACTTTAACAACTGACATCCTTGGTTTTGACAACTGAAATGGGCAATGGACTTTAACTGGTGGCACAGAGATCAGAGTTTTACAACAGGCCTGATGGACTATGTGAGCTGATGAGATTGCTGCAATTAAGCTTCTGAACTTAAGGTATAAAGACAAAAAAAAAGATATGCAGTATGTGGCACTGATGTTTGAAAATCTGTTTTTATTATAGTTTTTACAGTATGTTTTCATTGTCACTGACGTTTCCCCTTTTTATACCAGTTTGGAATAACTAAATCCTCCTCTGATACATATAGACACATTTGATCCTTCAGCATCTTCCCATCTGCAAACACTGCCAGTTGTGTTTGATAGGGTGCTAAAAAACTATTCCGCTATAGGGTTCGCCTAATGATGACATCATCCATGGGCCGATGACATCGTCTATCGCTGACGGCTGACAGTTGACCTCTGAACCTCTACCACTATAACATCATTTTTTTAAATGTCAGAAGACATCATCTGACACCCAATACTCTGCTGTGAATTTAACCACTACCAGAGTGGATGAAAGGTTTCGCTGCTTTGCCATCCAGGCCCCTAACAGTCATTTTAATATATATATTTTAGGTAATTATGACTTAGATAATATGTCTGGCAAAATATCAAACATGTCCCTTGCTGTTAATAAGACAGCAATCACAACCAGTGACTTAGTGCCAAACAGACATCCAGGTTTCATATAACAGTGGAGGAAGAAGATGAGACAAAGCAACTGATTCCAGCTCTACATGTCATTCACCGTCAAAGACACAGAAAGTCAGAGAAGATATACATACATGCGCTCAGGCTCACAGGCATCTAAATCCATGATCACACACTGAGTATGTATTTTTCACTGTTTATTTCAGAGATAAGAGGTATATGTGCATGTTAGCTTGAACAGCAAGGACTCGATTCACTCATGGAGGCAACAAGGACCAAAATGAAGTCAAATCCTCTCCTAAACCATTGGAATTTTTTGTCCCCTTTAACATGCTATATGTTTTAAATTGATCAAATAAAGAACAAAGCGTGCACAAAGATCATGGGAATACATTTGAGAAGGATTTCTTTTTTCTTTGTAACATTCAAATGTGACTTTCCAGAAATAGCTTATTGTCAGCTCCATCCAGTTTAGCTCTCACTCATGAATAATTCAGCGAAACATTTACAGGTGAGAATGAGCTCATCCACATACTCCTACAGAGCTGCATCAGAGACAAGAAAGATGCTAAAAAATAACACACAGTCACATACATCCACAAACATCAAACAAAAGCACTTACACTCTACATGTACATCACATACATTATGCTGGTGACAGAGAGAGAGGGCGCCTCCATGCCGATCCCCCTTTTTACAGACACGCATGCTGTGTGTCACCATACTTAGAATATACATTGGCTACCCTACAGCCTACATTATGACCTAGATGGGAGAAAGGGGGGCAGCAAGGAGACTTAAACACTTTTCTCTGTCTGCTGTCTCAGTGGAAGTGTAAGGCCCTCCTTCTTCGACACACTTCGCCACTTAATGGGGCCCAGGCAGTGTGTTTGTGTGTGCAAAGGAGGCACGTTAATCCTACCTCCCCTGCCACCAGCACCAAGACCACCTCACTAGCCACACTAGGCTCACGCAGAGAGCATGCTGATTAAAGTCATTTGCCAAACCCATGAGCCTGTGATTTGGCAAAAGGCAGGACTTCATGGGAAATTTCCCGCTGAATTCAGGCCTTCATAAAATGGGCTGAGCAGGGCAGGTTTCTGGGTAGAGAGGATGAGGATTGTTATGCCATGTAAAGGCACAGTCCTCTGGAATAGGTTCTACTCTGCAAGGTTAAACTGACCAGTTTGCGCTTAAGTGGACTGAGTAACTGGGTTAGTCTGATCTGGTCTAATCTGGGCCGGGTTGTTCTGGGTCTGTCTGTTGACTGTCCCCTGCTCAGCTCTGCCAGTCTGTGCCCAGAGGGCCTGTTATTTTGGGAGCTCAGCTGAGAAGAGATGACAACATCATGGACTGCTTAAGCTGCTTACATTTCCTCAAGCACTCCCAGTGCACCCTGGGATCTACACCCTTGTGTTACCCCTGTCACTGTTGCTCCGCATGCACTGATTGCATGTTAACAGGCATTGTGTTGCACGTGCACACGCGAAGCATCAAAGCACACACAAAGCCCGCACACTGTGACAACAGTTGGAGTGATGTCACAGGGACACATGTGACTACCTGATGAATGTGAATGGATCAAGCAGAGTCCAAAACATCAGGACCAGTCAGTGAGGCTTAAACATTGGAGAGTGCCAGGAGACTGTAGATGGGAGTGAGATGTGGTAATACAGAAGTGATGTGATGGAGGGATGAGTGTGTGTGCTGGGGGGGGGTTACATGTTATAGACACAGGTCTGATGAATAAGTTTGTCTGTGTTGTAGATGGTCGTTTCTACAACTACATGGGCAGAGAGCAGATATGCAGTCTTTAAATCAAAAGACTTTTTTGTATATTATTGGAAAAAGCACTGAAATGACATAGCTTTTTGTGTTTCTCTTCATTCATTGTTTTGATGTTCAACTTTTACTGCAGTTTAATTTCACTGCAGTCCTCTGCAGTTACTGCCGCTCACCCTGCACTCACACAACCAGTCCCTTTGCAAACAGCACAGACAGGCCACTGTAAAACTTCTGGCCAAGGATATTACAAGCTCGTTGGCCAGCAGAGTGACATAAAGTTTGACAACATTAAATTTAACTGTCGCTGAGGGAAGAAGAGGAGTCAAGCAGCAGGTTATTCTGAGTCAAATGTTAAGAGTAAGTGAAAATGATAGAAGATAAAGTAGACTAGCAGAGAGATTTAAGCCTTTTCTAAAAAAGGGAGAACTAATATGTTGCTAGAAGGAGGAGTTTTCTGAGGTTTATAGAAATGGACTTGTTAGTGAAGTATTTATAGAAAAATCTTTTTCATGGTAAGTATAAGTGATAATTCTTTGTCAATGGACTGTCACACACTCATACACTTGAATAAGGCATTAACTGCAGATAGTCATTTGCCAAAACTGCAAGACTTGCAGTAGTTCTGGACAGCTCCCAAGAGCTCCGTAAATTTGTGTAACACTCAATTACTTTGCTAATGCTGCAAATAAGGATGTATGCCTTTTTTAACTTGCGTGGCTACACGAGGGTTAACTCAGAGGGGAGACAGACAGTGAGATCAGTCGCAGGTTATCTGTGCAGACATTCATCAGCATTCAGACTGTTGCTGGCTCAGACAGCATCCTACAGCACAGCACAGCACGCTTCAAAGTGGGAGAGACAGAGAGAAGTGAGAGGAGAGCAAGAGAGAAACCCTCCAGCCAGAAGAGTCACATGAAGTAACCTTGCGAGACCACATGCATGGGCCTCTGCCATGCAAACTCTGCACAAGCATACGTGCATTAGCAGTCACACAGCTCACGGGAGGATAATCATACAGCTGAGTGCAGTGAGTGGGTGTGGAGATTTCTGCATTATGTGTTTGGAAAAACACTACCTGACTTTCAACTTACACACAGCACTATGCACTGTGTTCCAAATTATTATGCAAGTAGGATTTCAGTTAAATAAACTTTAGTTTTTTTGTTTTTCAATGAAACATTTTGCTTGTGTTGTTTCTCTTGTCTGTTTAAAACACTAACATCAATTTCAGACAGGTTTGATAATTTATTTGGCAGGTGAGCCTAATTAAAGGGAAACTACTTAAGGAGGTTGTTCCATATTATTAAGCAAGTCACAGGTTTCATGCAATATGGGGAGAAAGAAGGATCTTTCTGCAGATGAAAAGAGTGAAATATTGCAATGCCTTGCAAAAGGTATGAAAACACTGGAAATTTCACGAAAACTTAAGAGAGATCATCGTACTGTGAGAAGATATGTGTGTGACTCAGAGCGCAGACTTTATCCTTCAGATAAAGGTGCATTGAGGAAGATTTCTGTCAAGCAAATACATCGTATTAAAAACCCACTGCTGAGCAGCAAACAGGTATTTGAAGCTGCTGGTGCCTCTGGAGTGCCAAGAACCTCTCGATGCAGGATCCCTCAGAGGCTTGCAGTTGTGCATAAAGCTGTATTTCGGCCACCCCTAACCAATGCTCACAAGGAGAAACGTTTACAATGGGCTCAGAAATACATGAAGACCAATTTTTATTTTATTCACTGATGAATGCCGTGCTACACTGGATGGTCCAGATGGATGGAGTTCTGGGTGGCTGGTGGATGGCCACCATGTCCCAACAAGGCTGCGACGTCAGCAAGGAGGTGGTGGAGTGATGTTTTGGGCTGGAATAATGGGGAGTGAGCTGGTAGGCCCCTTCAGGGTGCCCAAGTTCTTAACAGATCATTTCCTGCCATGGCATAAAAAGAAGAACTGTGCCTTCTGGAGTAAAATCATTTTCATGCAAGACAATGCACCATCCCATGCTGCCAAAAATACCACTGAGTCCTTGGCTACTATGGGCATAAAGGGAGAGAAAATCATGGTGTGGCCACCATCATCCCCTGACCTCAACCCTATTGAGAACCTGTGGAGCACCCTTAAAAGGAAGATCTATGAGGGTGGACAGCAGTATACCTCAAAACAGCAGCTCTGGGAGGCAATTCTGGCATAATTAAATGAAATCCAGGCAGAAACTATACATGGACTCACAAGTTCAATGGATGGGAGAGTTGTGAAGGTGATATTCAAGAAGGGCTCCTCTGTTAACATGTAACTTGACCTGTAAAGATGTTTTTGATTGAAACAGCATTTATTTTGAGAAAAAAAATGTCTCCTAATGCAGAGAATACAACAGATTTCCTATTGAATGCTTTGAAACTCTGTTGTGCATAATAATTTGGAACACTGTATTTTGAGTTATTTAAAAAAAAATACAGTTGTCATCATCTGAAGTTTTGTTTAATAAAATCCTGATTATAATATAATTGTTGAGGACTTAAAAATTCGTACCGACTGTCATTTGTATTGACTATTTAGGAAAAATGAACAAAAACAGCATATGCGTAATAATTTGGAACACAGTGTACAGTCATGAAGAGCAACTTAGTGTAGTTCTCTTCAGCATTTGAAGGCAGAATAGATTTTTCACCAAAAGAAATATTAGAACATCACTGAAATAATGATTATTTGAAATCCTGCCGTCCTTTTTTTGGAGAATTATTTTTCATTTGTAGGAATCTGAAAAGTGATACGGGGCCTTGAATGAAAATGAGTATGAGTATGTGAGTAGATTATTCTTCGTGTTACCACATGCTGTGACTTGACGTCATTCACGCTACAACACATAACTGCATCTGCATGCAAATGTTAATTTATATATTCACAAACACATGTGCAGGCACTCGCAACAGTTTTTCCATACTATGATCCTGAACTCATTGGACACAGACGCACACACACACACACACACACACACACTTTGTTTCAAGTAATGTCTTCAGAATAAGCTAAAATTACCTGACTGCTCTCCCTCTCCCTCCATGTTGTGTATTAGATGACTTGCAGGAGCATGGGGCCCCTGCAACAGCCCAACACTACCCAGACACAGCAGATGGGAAAGCCATTAGGTCTATACTAGCTCACACAACCCCGTGCCTCCGAAGGTTTGCTTTTACACAGCCTGGGGTAAGGGTTCAAAAAACTGATCCTTCAAAATAAGAGCTAGGACTTGTCTTTTCACCACTGTAAGAGGCAGACTTAACACATGTGGTCAGCAGTGATATGCTACCTATTAGCTGACTGACCTGTACTTCCTTCAAGTCTCCCTTCCACTACTTGTCATTTTTAACATTCCCATTTATGACAAACCACGATGGCATTCACTCAAGTAATAAGTTACATGCAACAAAAACTGACAGAAAAGGCAGGTAACTGCACATGTGCGAGGTAAACCTAGCATATTTTGAGGTCTGTTTGGTTTAGTAAATTCTTACCACAGACTTGTGCTTCAAAATATTTCTGTAATTTTCTGTTTGAGTATCAAACACCAACTCTGAGTAGAGTGCTTGAAAACCACCATTATACCATTATGAAGTTTAGGCAATCACAAAGAGCGAAAATATCCATAGAAACTTCTGAAATAAGTCCTGCAACATAATCTTTTCCACTTTTACACTGTTCATCTGTGTGCTCGGTATGTTCCAGCCATTGTTTTGCCAAAATATGAGTAAATACAGTGCTTTTTTCAGTAATTTTTTGCAAATCTGTGAGTCTTTGCAACATACTGAGCATGTAAATAGACAGAAGAGGTGGTATTGGCGCAGTGTTTATGAACATCCTATCATGTTTTGAGCATATTTCCACAGTGTCGATATAAGACTGTATTTTAATAGACATGAATTCAAGCTTTATACCAGCATACTTTTTTACTTCTAATTGTATAATTGTAATGAATATGAGTCCAATGTGCAACAGTATAGCTCAAGTTCTCCTTAAACCTCAGTACTTCTCAACTGAAAGGAATCTGTGTCGCCTATAACCTCCATGGGAACATTCAGAGCACCCACACAACTGCCTGTTAACAAGCCCAACTTAGCAAGATTCAGCAGCGTGTACGACAGCCTCAGCACTGCCTGTTAGAAAATCTGCCACCATCGGGTCATTTTTCTTCAGTTTTTTTGCTTTCATCTCCCCTTCAATCGGCAGGCAGGGTGCCGTGACACAACCACTCATTAGTAAGCAGCAGTGGGCAGGCGGAGATCGCTTTGCAAAGACAAACAACTTAATTAGTGGCAGCACAGCTTTAATAAGTTCAGCTCAAAATAGTTTGTGGAAAAGCGGGTGAGAAACATAACATCACCAGCACTGTAATTATGTCTGGGCTGGATTTGGACTCCACATTTAAACGGGAGGACACAATAACTGTGGCTGAGGTATAGTGAAGCTTTTACTATATTGTAGGCATTCTCCTGTATGTGGTGTAAACAAGCCAACGAGTGATGCAACTGTTTGTACTGTAACAACGTGATGTTCATGAGCTTTTATAACATGACATTCATCGATACTGAGGATGTGCACACAGACAACCATTTTACATTGTACATCTGATGGGCTCAGAAGATATATGCATCTGCATTGATGACCTGTGTCCTCTGCTGGCTTTTCTGTGTGTACATGTGTTTGTGTTACAGCCCTTGTGTGTATTCGTGTGTGTACATTTGTGTATGCGTTCATGCTCAGACTGTTAACAGCCAAGAGAGAAAAGCGCTTTGCTTCCTATACACTGCCAGCTCAAAATCTGCTACAAAAGACAGCAAACACAGAGATGATTGAATTAAAATACCTGTGCACCCTTATATACCTGCACATCAATGCAAATATATACCCAATCTGCCAGGGTTTTCAGTTTTATTCAGAACAGGATGTGCAGAGCTGGAGCAGCATCAAATCTAACACCAGTGGGGGATATATTAACCTTTTCTCACCATTCCACTGTCTCTCAGCGGTAAAATGTAGATCACTAGGGCCAGATTTACGCAGGGCAAATTTGCATTACGTCTTTCATTCAATTTGCACTGGCAATCTGCTGGTAATTAGTGCCTAATTATTAAGGTACTAGCTAGAGGCAACTAGGGCCTGAGACTGCCTTCTAACATGCAGTTCACTGTGATGAATTTGTCTAAGAACAGCAAACTCGGATGAGAAATTAAAAGGTAGTAATGCTACATAAAGATACTAATTAATATTCCAAAACGTGTACAAAGGCCCTGTGGTTGGCTGGCGACCAGTTCAGGTTGTACCCCGCCTTTCGCCCAAAGTCAGCTGGGATTGGCTCCAGCTCCCCTGCGACCCTGACGGATAAGCGGTATAGATAATGGATGGATGGATGGAATTAACAAAGGTCACAGTTCAGCTGCACATGAGACAAGAATATTTGGCCTTTTATTATTCATAGAATTATTAAAATTAAAGCAATAGGAGCCAAGACATAAACAGCTGAGACCGAGGTTTTCAAACTGTGAGACACACAAGAGTTGAGAGGCGACACAAAAGAAGAGACATGAGGCACAGATAGTGCATGAGGTGATAGCGGCAGGCGTAAGGTGTTAAAGCGTTAAGTAATTGTTGACAATTGTTGTTTATCCCCCTTATCTGGCTCGCTCACCATCAGTCAGCACGGTGGTAGACAGCAGTGGTGGCTGTGACAGCTCATGGAGGCAATTAAGGTACTTTAAAACCCAGATCATTCACTTGCTGCATGTTGTACCAAAAATAGCACTCCCTCCTGGAGTCATGCTCAGTTAGATCTTAACACTCAAACATGGTATACATATTTTTAGGTTCAGTGTGACTTATACTTTCTAAGGATGTAATTATTTCTGATGGCCAAAGAACAAAGGATCCTTAAATCTGATTAATATTCATAGAAAAAAGAGGTTCCTTATAACTCCAATTTGCTCAAGAATCATCACATTTTTCTCTTCAGTATCACAGTAATCCAGCGATGGTTGTCTGTACATACCTGGATACATTGCTACCAGGAACTACAAAAAGCAAAGCATATTTTCGATTATGCCATATTACCAAAATGTAAACAAATTCCTGCTTGCAAAAGAGCTGTATGCATTCGCCAAACAATTAAATTGCAGTTTACATTCATGTCTGTCACGACTCATATAATACATATCATGAAGACTTTGAAGGAATTCAATGACAGGATATGTAACTTGGACTGTAATAAACCCATCTGATCATTTTATTTAGGCTGAAGAATGACAGAGAGCAATGACTTAAGTTTCTGTGCTGCGACACACTGTTGTTTACAGTACAAAACACATTTGCTCATTTGTGCCTATTGCCGTCAGATTGTATAACAGCAGTGGAGGCCACAGACAGTCGCCAGCACACAGCCATAAAAACATAATCCATGTACTGTAACTATTGTAAAGAAGAGCAACTCATAATGTAGCCGTATTTTAAGTTATATTCATGTTAATGTAAATTCCATTGGCTTTAATGTGCTTGTAACATAATGTGGTGCCTTTAAGTTTAATGAAAAAAAAAACCTGCTGAGCCAGTAGCCTGTCGCAGCGATTAGCATGTTGGTTTGGATTACAGCATGGGTCAGGTCACTTGCAGCAGCAGGGTTAGTGGTTATCGCAGAGTAGGCAGCTTGGTTAGCCTGCAGGGTAAAGGGAACTCAGATACTTCAAAATGTGTGCGTGCGTGCGTGCGTGCGTGCGTGCGTGCGTGTGTGTGTGTGTGTGTGTGTACTATATGGGTGGGTGGGTATTACTGTATTGCCACGGCCAAGACAGGATAGAGACCCAGAGCCAAAGACAAGGGACCGGTAGAGCAAGTCGCAGTGAAACTGAGCAGCCATCTGGCCCTCAGAGCTTTGTAGTGCGGAGCGCTGAGCACCCACCCACCCACACAAATACACACAAACCCTACACACACATACACAATCCCCTAAAGCATTTAGCTGATGGAGTCTGTGCATTTGTAGAGTAGCATTTTAAGCATCACGCTTTAACACTTCCTGAATCTACAGAATTTGTCACTGCACTTGTTCCTAGTCTCAACATCCCTCACAATCCATGAATGAATGAAAAAATGAATGGATACATTTGACAATGTCAAATCAACATCCATGTTTTGTTTGGATGATAAGAACTTTTTGAAATCTACCAAAGTGAAGCATCTACTATGCATTACATTGATGCATTGCAGCCATTTTCATCTGCATCAAAAGAGGATTGTCGGGGGATGGGTAGAGGATGAAATCGTGCACCACAAGCTTGTCATGGTCTCAAACCGTCAATGGTTCCAGGAAAATACACAATGAATAAAGTTTGACGACCCGACAGACAAAAATAGGATTTTTTTTTCATTGTTTCTGCTTTCCTGTGTCTCACAGCTTAGAACCCATGCAGTATATTTTTCTTAATGGGTGTGATGACTGATTTTAGAGCAAGTGTGAGGAGTGCCTCCACAGAGTGTTAACAGCACATTCTGTTCATCCTACCAAAAATGCCCACAGGGTTCAAATACAGTTTGTAAGCAGACATACTAACTTACAAAATCATTAAATAAAACTGTTACAAAAGCATCACTGTGTAGTAATGTAAGTAATGACATTCAATGGATTTCTAAGGTTAAAGGGCTGCTGAACTCAATACTTGGTATCAAGAATCATACTGAAATATAAACGGTCTAGCTTTTACAAGGATGTGTATGTTTTCATTGGTGACATGAGCATGAAGGCAAAAACTATAATTAAATGGAAATATGTGAGTGCGCGTGAGTGTAAATAAACACATTTCTTAAATAATTTAGGCTCCACTGTGAATGTGGAACATTTTAAGTGGATGAAACCAGATGGTAAGATTACGCCATATAATTTTATAGAGTGATGCACAAAGACTACTCTGCAGTAAAGCAGACAGGACAGTGCCCCTCGTCCTCTGTTCTTTCTGGTCAGCACAGGTTCAACTCTGACAGGACAGGACAGCAAAGTAAGAAGGAGCAGGGGGGAGAGGATATTCACTCTACAGTGATACAGTAAAACAGGGTTGTCTGGTTTAAATGATTGGTTAAGGGACTAATTGTTCCTTTCGTACCATACACACACACACATACACACACACACACACTTTTAATCACACATATATGCTGTATATAGAATCACATATACATGGTGCAGTGCACAGAGGACTATCATAAAACAAACATGAAAGGAAAAAAATAAATAAAATCCGGGCTGTAAACAAACACCAGATGCCTTGCATTCTGATCTACATAGTACAGCCAAAATACAAAGAGAGCTCTGCAAATTACTAAGAATACACTGGCAGAGCAGACACATGGACACACATATAAAGACATTTATACACAGACCATCATGTGAAAACAAGAGCCATTTCAGACTGCTGGTTGGAGATTGCAGTATATTTCCTCCACTGTCAGGTATGTTCTAAAGGTTGCTATGATACAAAGGACCTTTTGCTATGTATAGTGCAACAAAGATTTGATAAGAAAAGATATAAATATTGTCTCTGTTGTGTAAGTCCACGGAGAACAGCTGATCACTTGGTTGCACAGCACACCAAAGGAAAGGGACGTGGCATAAAGGTCAGAAATGCGACTGGCTACTCACAACGACTGAGTATTAAGCAGCACTTTATTTAGACCTGGTGTACTAAAGCTCATCTGCTCTATTGAAATTACACAGACTACTTTCTGAGTGGAATAAAACCAAACAAAACCACTAGGATTACTATAAAAGGTATTAGTCAAGGAATTAAAGCAATTTAACATTGTTCCCGTCCAAATTTTCCACCATAACCTTTAAGCAAAGCTGAAGCGCTTTGTCGTTACTGCATGTAACCTTTTCATCTCGCCTACAGCAGTGTTCATCTTCTTTATGGTAGCCAGTTCCACTGTTATGGATTACTGTTAGATCACTGACTGCCATCTCTCTCTCACACACACTCAATCTCACACTCCCCTTCTTTGTCCCTTTGCTTCCCTCCCCATCTTGTTATCTTCTTCTTTCTCCGTACTGCAGTGCAGGCAGAGACTTGTCTCCTCTAATTACATTGAAAATGATGCGATCATTCACCACAGAGAATCTCTCGTGACATCTGACAAAACAAAAGTAAAAGTTTGTCAGGTAGGACACTGAATCACACTGCAGTCTAGCTGAAGGTCTACTGACTGAGGTTAAGGTTTGTAGAGCTACTGCACTAATGTATGTTATCAACCATATTCAAACATTCCTGCAATAACAGGCATTAAGTGCTTGATAATACAGCTAGTAAAAATGGCGTTCTGAGCGGCTAACATTTCTAAATGTATAGTTTTGCAGAGTAGAGTTCATGCAAAGATGCTTTCTGTCCTAACTGTTAAGGCTGTAACGTTTGCTTGTGCAAGTTATTATTGCTGTTTCTTCTCCCGTTTTGAATCCCTCCTCTGAAAGGACTTGAACTAAACCCATCAGCATGTGTCACATGCAGGTCACCACACACTGTTGAGATTTTAGAGGTATAGCCTACGGTCACCTATAACACCCTTCTCAGCATAAAACTGCAAAGAAGTTTGTGTGTTTGTTTGTTTGTGAGTCATAGCAGTTGTTTGTACGCGCCTGGGCTCCAGTATGTAGTCTTACTCTGCAAGAGAGCTAAAAAGTTGGCAGAACTGTTGTTTTGGAGATGATGAAATAATGGAACCCATTGAATTACGTACAGTTTATATTCAAAGTTGTACGACCTCGTAAGCAATTTAGACAAATACTGGTGATCGAGCGCTGTCATAAACTTTACTCACATCAAGTATCAAAAACACATCACCATGCTCCGGCACCAAAACACCAACCCACAGATAAACTCCCGTGTAATGCGCGTACCATGTTTACAATGCCTGCACAACACATACCTCCAACCCCTTCACCAACACCACCCCAGAGGATGGACCATTTACAGTTGCCTTCCTACCCTTTATTTTCTAATCAAGTGTGTCTCTCCATACGGACTTTCTCTCTCAGGCTCGGAGCATATGTTTGTGTGTGTGCATGTGTGACGGCGTTCACAGCGCTGCGGCTCACAGCCCATCAAGAGCGCATGTTAGGAAGGCACCTTGGTATCCACCCCCCATGACTGAGGACTGCCGTGCTTATTGGGGCTTTGTTGCCGTGGCAGCGTCTCATTATGTAAATGATGTCTCCCTGGTGAGAAGGAGGCAGGCGCAGCCATGATGTTCACTGCTCCAGACTGTGTAAAACTGGCTTCAGGGACCAGTTAAGGACCGTTGCTATATTTAGCAGGCATCTTAACAATGTCTTTCTTTCCCATTCTTTCTCACATCCTCGAAACAGAAGGCCCACTCACATTTAACACTTACTTCATTGTTTTCACACCGTGAGTACTAAAATATTACTGAAATTAACAGACATATGAAAGCGCACACCCACTTTTCATTTAAGAGGTTCACATTTACTACTTCAGGGTTTCATACACTGTGATTGTAACCGTCCACCATTTTATCTGAATTTCTTTTATCTTCTTCTCCCTGTTGAATATTTTGTTCCAAATCTATTACCCCTCCATCCTCTGTCCTCATCATTGCTGAATGAATGAGCTTTCTCAGAGGAATGGTACTAATGGCTTTTTGCTATATATCATCTTTCAAATTCCAGCTCAAGTGAAGCCGATACTAAGTGCTTCAGTCATTCCAGAAATTAAAAATGGCCCAAAGATTTGATGCTATACAGTACGTATATATGTCTTTTAAATCAGGTGCAATTATTTATTTTGCTTCCTTCTCTGTCTCTATGTAATATTCATACTAGTATTTCAGCTCTCAGGATGTTAGTGATTATGTCCAGCTTCATTAAAGATCTAATCCACACCAATATAGTTTGTGTTGACCCCTCCTATCTGTCAGGCAAGACACCTGGAAGCTCCAACAAACACACTCTATTTCTGGCATCCTTCACTCTAGAGACTGTGTCCATATCCTCATTCTAATGAAACAGCTATTTTGAGTGAGTGACCCAGAGATCAATACAGTCAATAGTATTAACCTTCAGAGTGAACGCAGCTCGGAGGAGATAGGGGGTCTGTCAAGACCTTAATTAATGAGCAGTGACTGAAATTGCTTACTCTTCCTCACACTTCCAGCTCCTGCCATACAGCAACTACATCATGTCTTCCACCAAACTCACTGGCTAACACGTATCTACCAAATGAATACCTTTAATATACAACTATTTGGTATTAGCAACAACATTTAGGGGAAAACTTAAAGACGCTGCAAAACATTGTTGTTGTTGTTGTTCAGTGTTTTTCAGTTGGATATTCCTGCAAATTTTGCATATTGCGGCTAAGTATGGTTATGGAAAGGTTGGTTTTTGGCAAATAAACCAATTAAAGGTAAATGTTGGGAAAGGATTGCGGTCCTG
This sequence comes from Pempheris klunzingeri, assembly GCF_042242105.1. Lineage (NCBI taxonomy): Eukaryota > Metazoa > Chordata > Actinopteri > Acropomatiformes > Pempheridae > Pempheris > Pempheris klunzingeri. Next base: position 16,789,894 of record NC_092020.1, on the reverse strand, counting down.
TTTTACTTTTAAAAACTTTGAACAAAACAATCTCCGTTTCCACTGAAGGGTTCAGTTGCACTTAGCAAATGTGTTCAGAAAATATAGCTTGCATCCCAGCTTTCCTTTAACACTTTCCTCCAACATTTTGTAGTGTCCCATTGCATTTTGTATAATATCCATGGAGACGGGATTTGGATGGTTTATCTTCTTATCTGCAACACAAACAAAATGCACAAATTCTAGTGCAGTTTTCAGCTAACAGCAGCACTTTACAGACATGGTGCTCCAGCAAAATGTCATTAAAATAAATGCAAAACAACTATATCTTTAAACCCGAACCAGCTCTGCTCACTCCTCACTGTCACTGTGGATATCATTAACTGAAACTGCTGGCTGCTATTTTGTTTGTGATGCTGTACACTTAACTCACACACAACGCTGTGCATTAAGGAATAGTTTCCACGCTTTTTAAGAAGCAGTTGGCCATTTCTGACGTAGCATACCCAGCATGGGTTACAACAAACTAGAATTCTCAGACACAGATGGATCACGCTTCAAAAAGCCACTCAAAAAAAGAACAGCCTCTCAAAATAATACCTTTATCTTTGCAATCTCATCTATCCTAATCTTCCAGTCCATCAGGTCAGCTCAGGACTTCCCTTCTGCTTTCCACACTGATGGTTCTTCTCATAGGCAGTGAGACCCACTGAGGTGGAACACTGATGCAAGCTGATGTGCGGCCCTGTTTGTAACTTGCTTGTGAAATGAGCTGCAGCATTGGGAAAGAGCAAGAAGTGGGTAATCCTGTTAACTATTCTCTGCATGTGTGCAGAGGTGATGGTGGTTTACTGTTCTGGTGTCTTCCTAGTGAATCATTACAGAGACTACAGCCTTGCCCAAAGTTAAGAAACTGTCAATTACTAATCTGCATTCTGTTCAAACCAGAGGCAATCATTTGCAGTTACCATCAGCGCTACAGAGGCCTGCCGGCCAGTTAGACGTTGCCTCCCAGGCCCGCTCTGTTCCAGCCTGTAGCTCCTGTTTATTACCACTGGTCCAGCCTTATCGCCTCCCTTTCTTACCTCGCCTTAATCCCCTTTATAATTTTCACCAACTTTAATTAGTTCATGTCCACAGCAACTATTAATCCTGAGCATGATTTAAAATATAGAATCCAGCAGACCATAAAACCTTTGTACACTACATGATTTTGAGACCTTGACGTCGCTCAGAAGCATTTCACCAATGACACTCCGGCCAGAAAATGCCCCACTCTTCAATGTTTAAGTCAAAATAAGTCTACACTGGGGTGCTTCAGTGTGTTGGTTGTCTTGGATGACGACAGCAACTCACAGCTTCTACAAGTAACCTTGGAATGCTGTAATTGCTTCTATGACCTCTCTGTGCCCTTAAAACCTCCAATATCTCTCCACAGTGCCATACAGGGTCAGTTGTTGTAGAATTTATACCACTGCTGTGCATGGAAAACTTAACTGAAGGATAATTTGGGGCTTCACTAATATGTCTTGCTAAATCATATTATTCTACTCATATGATGGTATTTTCTTGAATGACTTGCATCTAAACTACAACCAATGCCTTTACAAAAATAACCACTTGAAGTGTTTCAAACCTTCAGTGGTGCCTTACTCTGTTTGGAGTAAAGACATCTGTGGCACTCAGCTCCAGGTGAAGTGCATGTGCCATGAACTACTGTGCACAATCCGAAAGTGAGCTTGGGGTGCTGTGAAGGCTTACAGACAAATGAGTCAGTGCTGCAGCATGCTCAGTTGAACAGATGAGCTCTTTCATTCATCTCAGATGGGCTAACAGCATTTGATCTGCAGTGAGCCCATTAGCACTCAGAGTTGGATTGTCATACGCCTGGCAAAGGTATTATATGGGGATGAATTGATTCTGTTTGCCATTTGTCATCTCCTCTATACGATGAGTGCAAAAAAAAAAACTACACAATGTAATTAAAGTGTGCTCTGTTGTTAGAGCAGCAGTGGAAAGCAAACCAAATCAAAATGCACTTAAGAATAATTTTCTACTGATGTCCATGTGTTTGTCCATGAATTTAGCTGATAATAAGCCATTAAAAAATTGTCATGTCCTCCTCTTTCTCTTACAGACTGCTGACCTCAACTCTGGTTCTGGGTATTAGAATTTATAGGAAAGGCTCGGAAAGAGTGTGTCCCACAAAGCTGACGCAAATGTAAAACCATACATGACAAAAGTTTGAATATGCATTGAAAAATTGAAATATTTCAGTGTTCTGATCCTGTGAAGAGACATCATTTGTTGTTATCAGGGCAGTTTCACACACATAACCACAATTACGGGGGATTATCTTTGGATGGGATTAACTACTGTAGCATGGAATGCATTTCTGAAAGTAAAATCACAGTAATCCAGAATCCACAGGTAGTAGATACAGTAACCCCACACCTATCTGTCATCATTCTGATCTGCACCACTATTTTGATGAAATGACTCAAGTGTCGACATTAGATTACCATCATGAGTTAGGGCTGGCCGGTACACTAGTGATGTGCCATGACATGGACTTTGCAGTTCCGTCATCATCATGATGATTCAATATTAATTCTAAAAAATATGGCATTTCATGTTCTTCAAAACTGCTTGCTTCTCGGGGCAGGTTTCCCGAGGTGCGGTGTCCCATCTTTGCGTGGGCCTCTTGTTGCCTGCCCGTATCCATCTTCTTCCACCAGAGGCTGCAGCCGGTGGAAAGGTGGTTGCCCCTGGCTGTGAATTTCCCCCTGGGGATTATTAAAGGAATTCTGATTCTGATTCTGATTCTGATCTGAATTATCATGTATCACGTTTTAACCCTAGTCTGGGCCTCATCCCTACCAGATGCCTCTATTCAATTCAATTTTTGTATAGCCCAATATCACAACAGATATCCTCACTTCCACCTATGCTACACACCTCGCAGCCTGCTTCAATGCCACCGTAGGGGTGGTGGGGTCCTGTGCTGTGTGGGCCATTGGGACCTGAGCTCAAGTGTGGTGGGCGGCTTTGGCTTGGTCATCTTCTATGAATCTCTGTACTCAACTCTCCTGTCTGCTCTGGAGAGGATTCACTGTTCGATGTTGCTCTGTTGCGTGTGTGTGTGTGCGTGTGTGTGTGTGTGTGTATATATATATATTGACCGTGTCAACTATAATACCATAACATTATACTGTCACTTTAGAGAGAGAATTATTTTATTGCTATTAATGTTAACACAAAACACACTCTCTTTTCCCTCACAGCTCCAGTGTCATTAATACACACTTGAAAACACATTTTTAGATGGCCGGTTTGTGAGATTACACTAACACATAACCACGTCTGCTGCCTTGTCTGTGTATTCTAATGTTTGCTTAATTTCACTGCTGTTTCGCAAGGCGGCAGATGTTTTAACATCCATGGCCATTTTGTTAGCGAGGATTAAAACCCTTCAGTTCCTCTGAGTGACAGTGTTTAGAGAGAAAGCCAAATGGCATGACCAACTTAAATATCTACCAAGGGGAGTATTACCACATCAAGAAATGAGAAGGAAAAAAAGATGGCAACACAGAGGAAGAGAGAAAGCTATGCAGGGAACCACTGACACCGTTGACGTGCATTCACTGGTTCTGTGACCTGGCAAATTATAACCAGAGGCAGCCATGTTCCGGTAAGCACTGAGGGTACAGCTCACAAAGCCATTCACCTCAGAAGACATGCAGCTCTGTGGATTACCAGCTGCAAGCTGACTAATGCACCACAGCAGTCAGGTATTTAGAGATTTTAGGGCTGGAGCACTTCTGGCAGTGATGACGTCAGACAGAGCGTTTTTCCATTTCGGACTCAAAGGAAATTAATTGGATGAAAAATGTGTTTAACCTGGACATGTTGGCAGATATAGTTCATCACAGATGGATCTATACTAACCACTGCAAACTTTGGCAACAACCAACTCCAACCATACTTAAAAGAACACAACTTTCTCTACAAAAAAAACTAACTGTACAGAATCCAGGAACCAGAAGCCAGTGCACCCGTCACAGGGCGCCGCGTGTCACTCAGAAACCTAAGGTGACAGAGGAATTGAAGAGGGGGGCTCTCAACATTCCCAAACAGCGATCAGCGTGCAAGTCAGCGATAGAGAGTGGCAGATCTCTGATGCGAGGCGAGCCAGTTTCCTCCGGGCAGAGTAGCCGGATCTACGTCAGTACCAGGAAAGCATCTGACAGGGAACAACTCCTCCACCCTGACTCCACAAATACTTTCTGTCCTCACAAAACCCCAGTGTTTACATGTGGCTACTGTTTTTGTTGTCTTTAATATACTGTCAGGAATACATAAATGATTTTTACTGTCATTTTTCATACACTTGAACTATTTGGAGTATTTTTCTGAATTGCATGTTTTAGAGTACTTTAATCTAAATTTAAAGAGAAATAGAACATAATGCTTTTTTAATCTGTGCTCTCCTACCTTTTGCATTGGGAAATCATTATCTACTGTGTACAGATAGTTCTTTGAGTTTAAAAAAAAAAACAGTCACTAAGAAGGATCTAAAAGAAAAAAGCCTGAACTGAATGTTGTGATGGTAGAGAAAAATGTTTTTAAGCTGACCTTGTCAAATAGCTGAAAATCCAGAGTTTGCTGGGTTCAAGATTTATTTGGAATCATTTTGAAAACCCTGGGATTAGAATCCTAGGACCCCCACATGAAAATCTCCTGCACCACCAGATGAGCTCACACACCAATGAGACTGCACAAGAAACTGCAGTGTGTGTTGCTGTAACCTGCCGTGTAAGCGCTGTGGCACGCACACATTGGTCACAGCTAAAAACAGAGACATAGTAACTTTCACTCTGCAAACAGTTTAAATGTATTTTAATATTATACACGCAGTAACTTAATTCCTGCTTTACTAAAATTCCAGTAAAGTACTTTTTCCGCCACTTCAGATATCTTTCAAACATCCTGTGAGAGGTAATAATTAAAGCTGACAGTGCAGCTATTGACTACATATGAAATGATGTCATAATCATTGAACAGCATGGGGTCAGAAGAGAATTTGTTCAAAGGGGCCTCTATGAGATCCAGCCATTAGATCGAAAGATTTTAATGACGCTGTAGACAGCATGTGGTTCTGCCAATGAGATTAGAGCAGGTGTCAGTGTTGTGGAGGACTAAGCTGCCTGCATTGTGATTAATGAAGCAGCTCCAAACTCATCTCTGGGCATCTATTGATTCAGTCCTGCTGCTTGCCTCGCGCTGAATTAAACTGCCTGCAAATATGCAAGACTTATGACTTCTGCTCCGCTCGGACCGCCAGTTGGAGGCGGACATGAATTCACTGGCTGACACTCAATCCACTGCACTGAGATGAAGTGTAAGGAGAGAGACAGAGGTCCAGGCAAAGTTCTTTGCCCGCAAGAATGTGAGCGTCAAGCATTTATGAACTATAAGCAAGAAATACATACAGGAGAAGTGATCAGAAAACTATATGTGCTGGCTTTGTTGAACTGACAATGTTAAACATAATAGATTAGATTGTATTCATGTCATTAGATGCACAATGCAGCACTGTTAACGTGTACAGGAGTTCATCCAGCTGAGTTTTCAGGCTCTGGAAAGTTGTAAAGCTGAGAGTGTGTGTGCGTGCGTGCGTGTGCATGCGTCATACTTCGACACATCACTTTGTCTGCACAACTTAGCCTCCCAAGGACAGGGGGAAACTAACACAACATGATTCACTGGTGTTGATATTGGAGCTGCGCTACACACCATTTCCTTCTCCCCCACCATGTCTTTCTCTCCCTCTGTGTCCCTGCATACTTTCCGTTTTCACGTGTACCCCTACAGGATCAACTACGGCCTTTCTGACTGAGCCACAGAGGATAACTGTCACAAAACTCCTACTCGCCAAGCAAAAGATAATACCCTGTCACTTAAGTGGAAAAAAGTGATTTTGTCCTGAGCTGCACAGTTTAAATGGCACGTCAGTTTTTGATATGATTACTCGTGGGACCAGAATAGAGAAAATATATTAATTCAGTGTCAGTCTGTCTGGACCCAAAGAGAGTTTCCTTTTCATTCATCCAATTCCTATTCTACTTGTCAATACCAACTTTTTGTTACAAACAATAAATTCTTGTGCCAGAATCTTGCACCAGAAAGAACTTCATTCATTTTCCAAGATGTGCTGTAGTTATGATTTATGTTGAATCAGTGATCAGCTTTAGTAGGGTGTACATGTTCAAAAGAACTTGATATGAAAGAACTGAAACTGAACGCTTAATTAACAAGTAGACACTAAACTAATATAATAACGATTGCATACATTCCATATGTAATTTTAGCAGCCTGGTAAATTAGCTGAGACTTTCTGGATGGAGACTCCAGAAAGGCCTTTTCAAAATGATGATTAAATTAGATGAGAGGAAATGGGGGTATCACTTCTGTTCAGGAAAAGCAGGCCAGTCAGGAGCTTCTGTTGGCCAACAGCTTGCAGAAAAAAGCTGTGGAGATGGCAGGTGGTTCCGGCTTTAATGGACTGTTTCCCTGAAAATTGCCAGCGTTGGCAGGGTCAGTACTGATTCTCCCTGTGCAATTCCCTGCTCTTGTGCCATTCAAGTCTCTGATGGAGGGCAGTTGGCATTAAGTGACCTTCTCAGTGATGTTGGATAGTGAACTGCAGTTTTGTTTTGTTTTGTAATTTTTCCTTAAATCACAAAGCAACACAGCCACACCAGTTTTTGGCCTTCAGCTGCACATCTATGAAACCAAACCACGCTTTGTTGAAAATTCTTGGTTAAGGTGAAGATGTTTTTATCTCATCTGGGAGTTTTTGAGATGTACTGCCCAAGGGCTTAAATGAGTCAGCCTTTCACACATGCCATTGATTTCCAGCCGGAGATAAGAGCGAAAGTTGCTGTGGAGGTTAATCTTGAAATCAATTCTTTTGAGCATATTTTGCTCACTGTTTTGTCAGCACAACATGCCAAGTTCTTTGTCCGGTAGCAGCTGTTTTGTCTTGTTTGTTTTGTTTAAGCTTTATAAGTTAGCTTTGTTAGATTTATTTGTCAGGCACCACATTCAAAAGCTGCTAATCACACACACAGAGTAAGGATTAAGTAAAGTATTAAGATTAAAAAAGGGACTAAAACAAACAACAAATTAAACTCTGATATGCACAGCTAAAACAAGATTTAATTATTTTTAGGTCTCGTATTTTTGTCAAGGCTGTTGATAATAATTGGTGATAATTAATTGACAAATGAATTACAGTAGTTAGTAGTAGTAACATATGTTTGACAGTATATGATTTTTTGATATATTCCTACTGAGAATGAGTCTCTTAAGTATAGTAACCAATGATGTAAATAAAAAAAAAATTATAGCAATAGTTCATTACACATTAGTAATTGGCCTCTAAGCTGCCAGTAATTGGGGAGAATAATAACTTGCATGCTCTATAAATGAAGTAAACGCAAAGGACAACTTAAGAAAAGTTTCAGCACTCAGGCTATGTTTGGGGTAGGTCTGTGTTATGCAGTCATTACTGTATGCACCTCTTATAGTAACATCAACAGGTCATCCCATCGCCAGCAGCGCTGCCAAAATAAGCCAATTAGGTTTATTGATTTGCTGTGAGCACCTTAAACAGAGCCGGAACCTGACAGCAAGGAGATGCAGTTGTATTGCTTTACTGTAAACAAACAGGAAGGGCAATGGGCAAGCTGCCACAGTGTGAATCCAGGTTATTATATTACACTCAGGAAAACCGTGTTTCCTCCCTGACCATAAAGATATCTTTAGGCAATACAAAGTCGTGAATCCTGATTCCAATGAACGTTAAAGAGACGACGGACTAGAGTCTGATTGGTTTTTTTTTTTATGTTGAAAAGCGTTGTATATATATCTGTAAACCAATTTACTGATGCAATAAATTGCGTCATTATTAACCACCATATGATTTATTTATTCATTCTTCTAATCGTATAACAGAAGCACCGGGACAAAGGTGCAGTAGTGTGTGCCGGTGCGTAAAGTGTCGTGCACAACCCCGGTGTGGATGGAGCGGTTACACTGATTAGTCCCGCCGGGTTTCTGTGGCAACCCTCGCCTCTGTGTCCATGGCAATGGATGGGCACTTTACTTGCTTTTTTTTCCTGAAGGGTAAAGGACCTACATTTTAACGCCATGGGTCATAAGCTCAGGCTGCGAGACGGAAAAGGCTCCGCGCGTCATTGTTGAACAGATGTGGTGAGAACGTGCCAATCAGTATGCGGAGAAACACAAAGGGACATTTCAACAGGATGCCAGTGACACAATAGGACGCCACTGCCATCATTTCAGCGTTGTAATGTGAAAATGATTTCTATTCACAGTCTTGACACTGAAGCCCGCTGGCCTGCGACATATCGATTCTCAGCTTTGCCTAATTGTGTCTCTGCTTTTGACGATCGCCAAGTCAATGCAAGTGAAGCATGTGATCTCAGACCAACACATCGTGCAGCATATAGCCTAGGCCTACACCACAGCAGCAATTGCTCACATCTCAAACAGCAATGTCCACATGCACCATGCTGGGAACGGCTCACCATCCAGTGGCTGCTATTGTCTCCAGTCTAAGCTCAAAGGGTGGTTCGAGCACCATGTAAGGGATGAATGGGCGCATGGTCGCGTCAAAAACCTGTGATTTAGGGGGGAAAGCGGGTCTGTGCAAGGCACGGCTCGCCTCTTACCCTTGGAAGCATCCTTGTCTTCTTTAGGCTTCGCCACTTTTCCGCTCATAGATCCCAGTTTGGATGTGTAATTCCCGATTTGGACAAGAATCGAAATCCTTTTCGCTGCTGACTGTCCTCAATGAAATCCTTACCAAAGGTTCCAGGTGCTGAGATAAGGGTTCTGTGAAGAGAGAAACATTCATCAAGATGTTCCCTTTCATAACACAACAGCAGCGTTTGGTGCTAAAGCAGGAGACAATGGACCGTGGGAAGCAAGGTGTTTATCAATTGGATATCAATGGAAACATCCAACTATTGATGCTCTGTGGACACACTCACATGGCACACGACAAAGAGCCCATATGGTTTCAGTAAACACCAGGGATCAGCCTGGGTGCCTGTCTGGCTTTGCTCAGCCTTCCCGGTGTTTTAAAAGCACGCTTTAACCTACCTTATCTCCTCCACGTTTTCTGCTACATCAATGCACATTGATGAAAGGAAACGCTCCCACCATGAATCCCGTTATGTTGCATACAAAAATCACGACCTGCTCTACTGTGACAAAGGAGAGGAGCAAAAAGCAGCTGCGAAATGGAGCGCAGGTTTTGTTATTTGTTTTTCTGGAGGTCTTCAATCAGCGTGGAAAGAGGGGGGAAAAATAGAGGTAAAAACACTGAGCGGTCCTATGAACACACAACCCACAAGAGAAATGCCATCCGGTGCAGCTTGTCTAAGCAGGTTTTCTTGTCTGAGGCTTTTTCCCACTGACGAGCTCAGCTCCTCTAAACGCTCGGCAGCCTGAATCAACAGGATACACAACGTGAGAACGCTCCCCCGGCTACAGCGCCCATTCCCACCGTGGACATTTGTTGTTGCTGGTCTTTTTTTTTTTTCTTTTTTTTTTTTTTTACTTCAGGATTTTCTCTGCTGAGATGAAAGCGAGCTCCATCCGTAAATGCAGTCAGTGTGCGGGCTGTGTTGTCGCTGTGCTGGTGAACTAAAGCAGGAGCTGGTGCTGCATGGTGCACACCATCTTTGCTGTTGCTCTCATTCAGTTGCCTTTGCAGAGCTATGCGTCACCCCATTCACATACAGCCTGCGCATTTTCTTCTCATATCATCTGTGAGGGGATTTCTTTGGACTTAACGGGAAAACATTTATATATTTCAGTATAATCTCTAAAAGTCCAGTCTGTGACAACCATGTGTTCACCAGTTAGTTTATTAGGTATCTGTTGCATGTGATAGACTGATACTACAGCTGTTATGTAAAATAATCTTTTAAATTTCTGCAACTTTGTGAAAATGACAACTTGGTTTAAAGCCAGGTATTGAAATAGATTAGATAAGTTCTCTTAGCTCATTGTACATTAACAGGTGCAGGAAAGTTTTCTAATGACAATTACAAAACTATTTAGCCCCTGTTATTAACCATTAAAAAAACCTGTTTTATAATTTTGAGCCCCTTTTTTTCTAAAAATCTAAAATCAATTGAAAAGTACATGACAATGACACAATATGTCTTGTTTTGATGTATATCAATACATTTTCATGATTCCAGAATCTACTCATACCAGTAGCCTATAGGAAATGCAACAATACAAACTCAAGTAGGTTCTATTTTGTACAGCATGTGTACAAACAAGTGTGTGGGGTTCTTACCTCTAAAACCTCTAAAAGTCACACCTCATCCTTCACTTGGTCTCGCATTTGACCGTCCAGTTCCAAATGCTGAGTGAACAATGCTTTCAACCAAAAATCCAATATGTCTACAGCCTCTTAATCCACATCTGAGGTCACTACAATAATTATTACTCTAAGTATTACGTTTTCAGGTGTCATGCACAAGTCCCGGTCCAATCCTTGTCTGATTTTTGCAGGCTTTATGTCACATCTCTTAGCCCTGCAGGTCTGTTAGCACTCAGTGGCAGCAGAGGAAAAAGACCTGCGGGTTGAGGGTTACAAGATCTATATGGTTGCTATTTTTAGAAGAAACAGGACTCCTTTTAAACTTTCTTCACATGCTCAAATCTTCCTGAGACATCTGAAGCACACTGTGGCCTGTTTGGCCCAAATGGTCAAATCATTACAGCTTTAAAAACAAATCTGATCTCTCAGTTGAGTTATGTCATTGCTTTCTCTACTGTCATTAACACTAATTATACCAAAATGAAGCTGGTTGTAATGTAACCAGGCTTTCAAGTGTCTAACATATTAGAGTGAGCAGGACAACTAAAACAGTATTTTTCATTGCTGACTGAATGCATAAAACTGCCTATTTAAATTTTTACTATGTGTCTGGAATATTAAATTGAACATCCCTCAAGCACACACAGTCTGGATTAATAGCCATTAAACATTTAAGTCCCAGGTCAAAAGCCTTCATTCCTAATCCTGGTTGTCTCTTAAAGTCTCCGTTAATCTTCAAACGTGGATGGATCTCAATCCTTAATCGCTGCCCTCTGTTTTCCCCATTTTCCATAAGCAGCCAGCAGTGCTTTTTCTTTTTTGTTTTTCAGAATAAACAGAGCTATTTGAAAATGAATATTTATTTGACTTAGATAGTTGCAATCAAGATTTATGAAGAATCATATATGTACAAATTTCTGTTTTCCTAGAAAACACTGTAATACAAAACTTTTCATTACAATTCTGGAGCTGTTAAATGTGTTCGCTCATTACAGAAACAAAAATCAACTAATCAGTGTAGTCGCTCGTTTTTTGTGAAACTGACACAAATTATGGATTTACAACATCATAACCAACAAATGCAACTTACAACAACCAAAATATATTCAAAGTACCCTTTCCTTTGTTTTGTTTTTTCCAAATCAAACCATGGCATTAGCATCTTAGATTAGATTTCATGTGTGTCAAGGCTCAACACATAAAATGTGATTAGTTTACTGAAGCATTATAACTAATAAATAAGACAAGAAACTTTGTTGTAATTCTTTACTATAGCCAAGTGTGATTGGGTAGTTTGCTTATTTGGACCTGGGCTATTAAAATGGTGACTGACAGGGAAATGCACCAATCACTTCATCTACAAGCCTCACTAAAACAGTATGAACATATGTACAGTGGGGCAAAAAAGTATTTAGTCAGCCACCAATTGTGCAAGTTCTCTCACTTAAAAAGATCAGAGAGGCCTGTAATTTTCATCATAGGTATACCTCAACTATGAGAGACAAAATGAGAAAAAAAAAAAATCCAGAAAATCACATTGTCTGATTTTTAAAGAATTTATTTGCAAATTATGGTGGAAAATCAGTATTTGGTCAATAACAAAAGTTCATCTCAATACTTTTATATACCCTTTGTTGGCAATGACAGAGGTCAAACGTTTTCTGTAAGTCTTCACAAGGTTTTCACACACTGTTGCTGGTATTTTGGCCCATTCCTCCATGCAGATCTCCTCTAGAGCAGTGATGTTTTGGGGCTGTCGCTGGGCAACACGGACTTTCAACTCCCTCCAAAGATTTTCTATGGAGTTGAGATCTGGAGACTGGCTAGGCCACTCCAGGACCTTGAAATGCTTCTTACGAAGCCACTCCTTCATTGCCCGGGTGGTGTGTTTGGGATCATTGTCATGCTGAAAGACCCAGCCACGTTTCATCTTCAATGCCCTTGCTGATGGAAGGAGGTTTTCACTCAAAATCTCATGATACATGGCCCCATTCATTCTTTCCTTTACACGGATCAGTCGTCCTGGTCCCTTTGCAGAAAAACAGCCCCAAAGCATGATGTTTCCACGCCCATGCTTCACAGTAGGTATGGTGTTCTTTGGATGCAGCTCAGCATTCTTTCTCCTCCAAACACGACAAGTTGAGTTTTTACCAAAAAGTTCTATTTTGGTTTGATCTGACCATATGACATTATCTCAATCCTCTTCTGGATCATCCAAATGCTCTCTAGCAAACTTCAGACGGGCCTGGACATGTACTGGCTTAAGCAGGGGGACACGCCTGGCACTGCAGGATTTGAGTCCCTGGCGGCGTAGTGTGTTACTGATGGTAGCCTTTGTTACTTTGGTCCCAGCTCTCTGCAGGTCATTCACTAGGTCCCCCCGTGTGGTTCTGGGATTTTTGCTCACCGTTCTTGTGATCATTTTGACCCCACGGGGTGAGATCTTGCGTGGAGCCCCAGATCGAGGGAGATTATCAGTGGTCTTGTATGTCTTCCATTTTCTAATAATTGCTCCCACAGTTGATTTCTTCACACCAAGCTGCTTACCTATTGCAGATTCAGTTTTCCCAGCCTGGTGCAGGTCTACAATTTTGTTTCTGGTGTCCTTTGACAGCTCTTTGGTCTTGACCATAGTGGAGTTTGGAGTGTGACTGTTTGAGGTTGTGGACAGATATCTTTTATACTGATAACGAGTTCAAACAGGTGCCATTAATACAGGTAATGAGTGGAGGACAGAGGAGCCTCTTAAAGAAGAAGTTACAGGTCTGTGAGAGCCAGAAATCTTGCTTGTTTGTAGGTGACCAAATACTTATTTTACCGAGGAATTTACCAATTAATTCATTAAAAATCCTACAATGTGATTTCCTGGATTCTTTCCCCCCATTCTGTCTCTCATAGTTGAAGTGTACCTATGATGAAAATTACAGGCCTCTCTCATCTTTTTAAGTGGGAGAACTTGCACAATTGGTGGCTGACTAAATACTTTTTTGCCCTACTGTATCTATTATCGTACATCCCCTTTTAAGTATCTTTATTGTATCTTTGTTTCTTTATATACTATTAACAGATGTCAGTCTTCAATCTTTGGTTGCATTTAAATTTGTGGCCACAAATGTTACAGTTGAGAGTTGACAGACCAGTGGTTGTTGTCGTCATTCTTTCATGGAAACAGCTGGGTCCTTCTTCATGTGCCTTTTTACTGTTAATGAATCATAATATGAAAATTATAAAATGAAAGCCCATCTGCTACTTTGAGTTGCCTCCGTTTTCTGTAGAGTGCTTGCTTCCTTTTTTTTATTTTGGAGAAAATGTATTGACTTATCCTTTTTCCTATATCATGAGATATGTCAGTAAGCCTCATCTCAAGACAACTTCATTAATTTATATAAAAGTTCATGACATTTCTCTGTCATTATATGTATGAAAACCTGTGAGTAAGTGAAACAAGAGTAAAAACGTTAAACTCAGTTTAACCAGCATAAATGTTAAAGGAATTATATAATAGAATATACACTGTTGCCCATAAAATTGGAATTGTGGGTAATTGTTCAATACCCCCAATTTTGTTAAAGCCTGAATACACAGTTTGCAAAGGTTAATTGTGGTTTAAGTTTCACTGTGATATGTTTGGAAGAGTTTGATCACTAAAGTTGAAAAGATATACACTTTATTTATCAAGAATAAATCACATTGTTACAATCATTTCATGAGAAGAGGTAAAAAACATTTTATTCCAACTTTATGGGCAACAGTGTATATATATATTCATATATACCAGATTCATAACTTTATGGTATTGTTATCCCAACTTTAATGGGATACAATGCAGAACAGTGACATATCATAATTAACTATAATGACAATGCGTACTACAAACCCTTTAGTAGTGTATATACTGTCAAGGTGGCAAAATATTGACTGACCAAAGCTACCAGAGTTCATGAAGAAGCAATAATGGAAGTTAAAGTTGTTTGGTGTGTTCATGCTCGAAAATTTAGCAGCATTTTAAGTGTTTTGAAGGAGATGTTTACGAAGTATCATCATAAGATCCCTAAAGGTGCTGTTGACTTCTTGCCTTACCTTAATGAGTTACACAAGAGTGTGGAAATGAGGAAGAGCTGTGACTCGCCAGCAGGACATGTGCATGTATGTTGGGAATGAGGTATAAAGAGCGGGGGTTAGAGAGAGCGTAAATGTCAGTGGGTTGTGTTCCCACTGTGTCCGTGGCTTGTGGCCCCCTTTGACCTTTCCAGCAGGGCATCGCAGTTCAGTGCTACATTCATCCCCAGCCTGTTTAAAACAAAGCCCTGCAGCCCAGTTGGTACAGCACAAACAAACTCCTGACTCACAATCTGTCACCTCTGATGTCACATCACTGGCTGTGTCCACCAATGCCAGAGAATAACCCTGAATCACTTCTGTTTGTTTGTCTGCTGATTGCAAGTTTCTGCTAGAAAACGCACCACCACCTATTAAGCTCACGCTTCCCCACACGCAGGCCCTCACACTCGGCAAACTCATCTGTCTTAGTTCTTGCCTTTTGTCCCATATAACCATGCGCCATGGTAAAAGTTAGGCAAATGCGTAAACCCTTGAAGCTCAGTAGTTGTAGCTCTAAGATTTGTAAACCATGAGCTGATGTGTACCTCTTGATTAGAACTGATTATCATATGGTGTCACTGTGTAGAGTGAGCTCCGTTACACTGTAGCAGGCCAGTGTAGATCATCCAGTGGAGTTTGTTAAGAGTGTGGGAGGATTGCAGTTAACTTAACTTGTGAGTTATTTGTCATTTCTGTTGTGAGTATTTAAGCAAACATGATATTATAATATTCCAATCGCAAACAGGCAGTCAGGGGAGCATGTTGGTATTTGGATTTCATCCTCTGTGTTTGCATGAGGTCACTCCAGCTGCGGTGGTTTCTTCTGTTATTTGTAAAACAGGATTCAAAGTGATATGAGGCTTTAAACTTCCCAGATACGTATCTAAGACCCAACCAGACTCATTTCAAAATGAATAATTGTATTTGGGTGTTTAGTAGTTATTTTACTTTGTGGTGTCAGTCAAACTTAGATCTTAGATTCATGACAGGTTGATCTTTTGGCAACATGTTGCTAGTTTTCCAATGGCCAAGTCAAAATTATGCACCATGTGTATTGTGGGAGAAGAGAATGAATGGAATAATTGCTAAAGTAAAAACACATTAAACATCTTTTTAAGCGTTTTGTTCTCAAAAGCTCGTAAAAAGCTTAAAAGATTAAAATGTTAAAACGCCTGTGTTTTGAATTGCATCAGATTTTACAGATGTTTGTGTTATTTCCCCTGCCCCCTGATAGTGCCATGCACTTTATAGGCCCTGTCACACTGTAAATCACTACATATTTCTTTAAACAGGTATTTTTTAGGGAAATTAGTACATAGACTCTTAATTTACATGTTCTTCATCAGCTTTGGGAACAGCCTGGTTCTTTTAACTGACAGTGTGTATTAATCAAGACAGACAGTTCAAAATCAATTTCCAATCGTATGGGTAACAGCCACTCACCCATCTGCACACTGAGCTGACTAATAAATCAGCTGCACAGGATGGCAGACTAAAACTGGCCCAGTAGCAAAAACGCTTCTTGATTTGTAACTCGGCTGGACTGAAAATCACCCAAGATGATATTTGTGGAGGTGCTAAGAGGGATCCGTCCTAAAAAATCATTCTGTGGGACAGGCAGCGAGTTGTTGGAGGGTGATTAATGCTCCATTGCTGTGCAGCAGGGCTAGTTGTCTGCCTCTGATTGTAGGTGCCTGATTCCAGCTCTGAGTTTGGCTGATAAGGTAATCAGACTGGTTCTGTTACACAGCTGCTGATAAAAGGGGATATAAGCTGGAGGTCGAGCAGTGTTTATAGAATTTGTATCTGTGCTTTGTGTAATATGGACTAGATCTATCACAAATCCTGTCCTGTACGACACTTAAAATGTGCCAAAGTTACATGAATCACTTCGACTTGTGGCATTCTCTCTTATCAGATAATTGCGGGTTTTACGAATCATAGATTAACTGACTAAATTGTGGATTTACTCAGATAATATAGAAGGTGGGAACTACAAAAAAAAGATTTACTTGTTCATAGTTTGGAGGAGATTACTGTAGGGAGATGATTATGCAGCATTATGCAGGAGAGGTCAATGTCATGTGTTAGGCATCAAGCAAAGCAATTAAAATATTCACATGTTGTCATCATAAATGAATATAATGAATAATAACAGAGTAGTAAATGCAGGATAGTAAAAGCTGATGATTCAAAATGAAAATGAAGGCTGTACAAGTGTTTGTGGGTTTCTGTCTGCGTGTTTATGTGTGTGTCCAAAGGCCCACACATAAAAATGATGGATTTCATCAAACACTATTTGCAGGACAGTTGCACCTGCTCATCTGTCTCTGTGCCTCTCAGAGATCAGGCGCACCGACCTCAGTTCCAAAGGTCAGAATGGGGTCAGCAAGTATTTTTCAACCCTAAGGAGGTCAGGGTCAAAAGGTGTGATATGACGTTGTATTTCTGTCACGTCGTCCTATAACACACCACATAATTGACTTGGCCATTCCCCAGATTGCATTTTTATATCCCTAATGTCAAAGAGTCAGGGTATATTTCAGCTGTGGAGCTGATGATCTACATGTATTTGGTGCAGCTGACACTCAGCCATTTACCTCTGGTGATGATGAAGTCTTCATCAGTCCACTGGCAGGCAAGTTATTAGCGCCTGAAGAATGATTTACTATGCAAAAAGTGCAAAGTCGGAACTGATATATTATTAGGACAAATTCATTTCACCCACTTCCACTGCATTGGCTCTGTACAATGTCGCTTTTTGCAACCTCATTTTTGACATTCAGCAGGAAAACAGTGAGCTTCGCAGGCACTTTCTGACCAGGAGGGATGGGAGCTCCACTTTTCATTAACGGTGGCTGAACATCCCTGAGCCGGCAGCGTCTGTCAGCTTGGCTGCATCACGGCTCACAGAACCAGGAGTGGATTTTAACTCTCATTTCTAAGGAACTCACAATAGTATTGTGTTTCTGGGTCACTATTGGCAAGAGTAAGCATGGCTCAGTACTTATACACTGATGCAAATCAAGACGCTAGATAATTTTTCCTGCTTCATCTTCATTTGTCTCACACATGCACATGTAGTTGTTTTGGACATCATGAACCCATAAATGATGCATTTACAAATTTAGCTAAACCTCTGAACTAATTAGAGCAAGCATTACTGGGTCACTGAGCCATTTAGCCTTACCTGGTTTAATACGATTTATATGGAATTCATACGAGTGCAGAAAAACAGTATTAGAACATTTTACTGCCATTTGAGCGCTTGATGTTGCTGAGTTAGTTATTTCGCCTTATACTTGCACCACATACGTGTTAAATTGCAAAAATATCAAATTTTAAATGCCAAAACAAAATATTTTTACAATGTTTACATCTGCTGCTATTTCCAGTGCACCAACAACGGCATCATGGGTTTAAACATACTTTTTTCTTCACATTTTACGAGTAGGATTTCATCTGCAAGGCCTCATGATTGGCATTGCGAGCCTGTAAATCATAATACTATCTCTCTATCTTCAGCAAAATATCAAGCCAATTGTTGAAATGTCAGTATTTGGTTTGGTGGGGATGCATGTGGGCAAGCGGGGAAATGGGTGTGAAACATCAGGCTTTTAAATTACAGAAATGACTGTACTAATTAACGGAGCGAGACTCTCTCAAATATCACATTAATGTCAATGACTTTATCCAGAGGAGGGGGTGATGGGGGGTGGGGGGGGGGGGTGCTTTGAGGCCTGCAGTGCTTCCTTTTAAAGCTCACATCATAGGAGCTCCCTGTGGATAATACTGTACAAGCTCTCAAGACTGAAGTGTAGTGAGAAACACACAGTAATTCAGTTTTTGAGTATCAAACAGATATCGCATTTGTCTTCATTTAACAGTATAGTACAGTATAGTTCTTGCCGAAGGTGCCTGAAGTGCTGCTGAAGTGAACCATGTTACTGATCATGTCGGCCATAGTTTTAGTGGTGAAGCATGAAACACTTCTGCTGCTGAGACTTGAGAAACCGTAAATTGAAGTATCAGTTAATTCAAAGGAACAGTTCCTACATTTCTAGAAGTTTCATATTCCAAAACATAACTCTTCATGTACCATACATTTTCTTTTTCTTTTTTTTTTGCACTTGAGCTTGTTAAACAAATAACATGATACCATGTTAATTTATGGACCATGAAAATGCTGGTAAGCTTCTTTTTTCTTTTTTTGGAGAGACGGGCATCAGGCTTTGTTTTCCAGTCTTCATGCTAAGCTAAGCTGACCATCTTTAGGCTGTTGTGGACGGAGAGATGATAATGACAGCATTATCATTTGTGTCAAGTCAGTTATATATTTTATTTTAACCTAAAATCCAAAAGGGACTTCACATTCTGTATAATTTCTACAAACAGATATCAACATATGGAAGCAGAATCTGTAGGTAAGGGACAAAAGTGTCAAACCATCTGTTTTTCAAGAGGTATTGCCCAAATGTGTTTGAGCGGCCTTTGGTTGCATCCAGGTAAATAGTCCATGTGAAGCAAAATCGGTCTAGTTGTCTAGTGATGGTTTTTCACTTTTTATTAGCTTTTTTAAAATTCATCTGCCTTCATATCAAGATAGCTGTTAGTTTAAATGTCCGATGCCTGGAAGAGGAAGTCATGGCCAAGAGCAGAGTCTGGATCCAAACCCAGGGAGAGAGAGGTCCCAGTATGGCTGATGGTCCAGCACTGACAAGCCTGAGTGAAAGCGAGGCTCAGAGGGGGAAAAGATGATAATAAACTAACCTAGATAAACAGAGTGCTTGCATGTTGCTAAGCATGTATACAGATAGCTCAGCTTCCTTTTTTTTTTTTTGCTTGCATCTGTGTATAAATAAGCCCGTACATGAGAATATTAACATTTACATGCTTTGAAGAAGCATGAAGAAGCCCTGAGCTCATGTTGCTCCACCATAAAACCTGGAAGGAAGAGCTGATCCTTCCCTGTTGCCCCAAGATCTTTTCATATTATTAATGTAGCATCATTCAAATGTCACTGTGTACAAGCTCACCAACACTTTGTAGATGTTATGTTTCATACACTGTAGTCAATTAAAAAACAAAACATAATCTATTCGGGGATTATTCAGACCACAACTATGTTTAGTGTAATCAGAATAAGACAACAAAGTGTCTGTCAGTGCAATGAGTGCCTGAGAGTGTAAATGTGGGGTCACTCTGGGAGAAAGAGTTTCTGCAAAAGTTCAGAGACAGTCCAGACTCACTAAGCCTGATTGGCACAGTCAGCATCTTGATGGAAAAAATGTTCTTAGTTCCTCATCCAATCAAAATTCAAAATACAGGCCTGACTGATTGAAAAAAAATGAACAATTCTTTTGATTTTGGATTAGGTTGTTTTTGTTTTTTTTTAGTGTTAGTTTTCACATTAAAAGGCCTGTTCATCAACTTGAAAGTGATAGTATGTTGGATTTTTTACTTTTACAATTAATAGTGCCTTTTAGATATCAGAAGACTGACCAGAGAGAATTAATTTTTTTTGGTGTATTTCTCATTGCACAAACTTCTCCAAAACATGCGGCTCTTGTTTGAGCTCTACAAACATTCGGATTTACAACTACAAAGAAAGGCTTTAACACTGCAGAACATAAGCTGTCTGCAAATGACACTGTGTCCCCAGTGAAAAGCAGAGTTCTTGGCTGCCTGCAGCCCAGGAGATGCTTTACAGTAACAATCAATAGCACTGAGCAAGCATCAGAGTTTTGATTATGTGAGGGGCCCTGACTCGATCCCCACTCTAGTGACTAATCTAATTGGAGCCGACACAGACTCCCCAGCTGCTTGGTGCTGCCAAAGAAAGAGTGAAGACGGAGATTTCGGGGAGATCTTCATAAATCAATCGCCAGTCACAGACAATTTTGCTTCTTTCTATCCATCAATACATCCAACCCGTACATCTAACACAGTCTTGTTAGTGTGCTCAACTCACAATTCATCACCTCAGCGCTAACAGCAAAATCCATTGTTGCTATTTTCTCTTGTACATGGTGTAGTAAGCCCTGTCCACTCTGCTGTTTAACTAGGCTGAGAGACTATGTGGAAAGTATGCAATTGGGGTTATCAAGCCCACAGCCTCTCCACAAGGCTCAGCAACAGACTTAGATTTAGAAATATGACTCAACCAGGCCAGTGCAGAGTATATGCAGTAATGTTTTGGACTATAGTTGGAATACCTGTGAAAATGTTTATCTCAGAAAACAGCAGTAAATACCTTTGGTAGTAACCCGACAAAATCATTATAATGTGAGTGAATGCACTCTAACTACTTAACTCTGATATGCATCCTGGCTGGAAATATTGGATTAGCTCCTGTATCCGGCAGACAGTGTTAATTACTCAAGTATGAATTATTCAGCCGTGAACGATTCAATGAAATATAAATGGCTACGGTCAATAGTTGCCAACACTTGAGAAGACTTTGGACTCCCTCTGGGGGGATTTTGGAGCCGGTGATGGGTTGCATCTTTTACTCCAGGCCACAAAGTGACACCAGAGTTAAATCCTCAGCTGGCATGCTGGATCAGCACAGACATTATATCTCCCTTGTCCAC
Source organism: Pempheris klunzingeri (assembly GCF_042242105.1). Lineage (NCBI taxonomy): Eukaryota > Metazoa > Chordata > Actinopteri > Acropomatiformes > Pempheridae > Pempheris > Pempheris klunzingeri. The sequence goes on along the minus strand of NC_092020.1, from coordinate 16,768,792 downwards.
TGCATCATCTACGTGGGTATTGATCAACCATTGACAAAAAAAATACTGTTCTAGATGTAAACATATAATATGAAAATTAATTTTCACAACCTAAATGTGTTTGTGTTTTACCCAAATCAATAAGGTCAAGATGTAAAATGCTGTTATGTTATGTATTCTAACTCACTCTGAGAGCTGCCTCTGCGCTGCACTGATAAATAATGGTGTTCACGATCCTATAACCAATTTCTAACACAGTCTTGTTGTGTGGTGTGACGTGAGTGAGGTGCACGTCCGCCATCTTGTGGTAAAGAATCCAAAGTGCATTTTATCGACTAACATTCCTCTGAATGGCCCGGGCATAGAAGACAGTATGAAGAAGTGGGTTTGTCATGAAAAGCATAATTTGGATCGTGCCATTCCACGTACAAATATTATCAACACCAATTCAAACAGTCAAGATAGTGGTAAAGATCACACCAATTCACAATGAACCAAAAAAGACCAACATTTAATGGAAATCTCCATAGAAACAGAATATTCAGCACCTAGAATGTAGAACAAATTAATGTAAAGAAAAAGCAACATTACTGTGAAAAATGGAGCCAAAGAGGCAGTTGTATATTAAAGTGTTGATTTAAAGAGAAAAAAAAAATAGAGACATATAAAGACAAATTTTGTGCAGTGCCTTGTTTGCCCAATATGTTGACATTTTGTCTCGTAAAGTCATTAAAATAGAATATAGCAATAAAGTACATACATAAGGGAACAAAATGATGGTGTTTTTTGTGTGTCTTTAAATACGCATCTACAATCCTTTCAAAAGCTTCAACTTGACAAGCATGAGCTCTATGTGTAAGTAGGTAATCCAATGATAAAACAAATAGAAATGATTCATGTATTTGGTTTGAGGCATCCTTTTCTAATGAAATAAGGAAGCTCCGGGGCAGAACACTGAGAAAAATATTTGCTCATTTCAAAGGATGGTAACATCGGTGACCTTAGCTGAACCCAGTGAATGAGAGCTGGAGCATGAAAATCTGAGACCAGAGGTGAAAATCAGGGCATGAGTTGTCATACTGACAGATAGTTGACGCGCTGGGACGGTTCTGTGAGTAGCAACATTTTTACTGTTTGTTAATTTAGAAATTTCCTGTGATCTAAAGGAAACCCCCAGAGTCTCATGTAGATGTTGACTCACTGGCTTTTTCAGACAGATCGGGATGTTTTGTGAGCGTGCATGTGCAAACAGAGTTTTGTACTTTGGAGTGATAGTCCAGTGTGTGTGTGTGTGTCAGGCTATCAGAGATGTATGAAATGGCACTGTTTTCCTCGTCTTTCTTATGTTTGCTGCTTTTGGACTTTCAGCTGGTCTATGGAGGTATTGTATATTTCATCTTGATGATGCTTATAAATAATTACTCTCTGACTTTTTAATTTAGTTGTGCAGTCTTACTGTGTTCCCAACGTATGCGACAGATGGAAGATGATCATTTTTTATTTATTTACAAAACAATGTGTCAGGATTATAGACTATGGACTATATGTCCTTTTGCTCACTCTTTCCCCCAGCTCCTGTCTCAGCTCCTGCCTCAGGCCCAGTGTTCCTGTCCAGGCTGGCAGCAGACAACATCTTGAGCAGACACAAACGCCACAACACTGGTGTGTTTGAAGAGTGGCTGGAAGGCAACTTAGAGCGAGAGTGTATAGAGGAAGTGTGTGACCTGGAAGAGGCCAGGGAGACATTTGAGAATGATGAAAAGACAGTGGGTATTTATTTATTTAGTTTACTTTTTTATACTATTTATTCTTGTTTTTGCTGTCTGTACTCATCAGAGACTTTATTCTTGTATTTTAGATGGAGTTCTGGACAGGATATATCGGTAAGTAGGTAAGAATGCTTTAATAAAAAGACTTCTCCAAACACAAACAGAAAATGGTAGAAATGTTTCAGCGGTGGCTGTGCTTCTGTTTGTCTAACATGTTTGTTGTGATCATTTTCTCTCTGGCTCCTCAGACTATGAACCTTTCACATTACATGCCTTCCCTAAAGTTACTACTAAAGAAGAGAAGATCTTTGTGTCCAGAGTAACTTCTTCATCTTGTAACACAGAACTGTAGCTTGTCTCTAGCTTTATGTTTCTCTTCCTGTTTTTTCTCCCTGAGTAAACATTGCTTTATAAAAGTACTCTACAAACTGAGGTCATCAGATGACTGTGCTGAGGCACTGTGTCTCAATTTTTTCAGATGGAAATCAGTGTAAATCAAGCCCATGTCTAAACCAGGGGTCATGCACAGACCACCTGGGCTACTACACCTGCGCATGTCCGCCTGGCTTCACTGGCAGGAACTGTGAGATTGGTGAGTGAAAGTCTCATCGATTTAATAGTGTGATCAAAATAAATTAGATTTGTATGCTACATGATCGGAAATTGTCTGAGAGTATGAGATCAGATCTCAGTTTCAAAACAGAAACAACCAGATGCCTTTTTTCATTCTTTCTTTAAAACAAATCAATGGCTGACACTCCTAAAACCAGACTGTGGTTTTAGGTCCCAAAATTAGATTATTTGTATTTTTGGATATTCTAAAAACAGCAGCCAAAGTGCTCTCTTTCTCCCATTATACCTTTATTTGATAGGTGCCCTTAAAGGATAGGCCCACAATTTTCAAGTCTCTGTTAAAATTATAGTTATGTGTCCATGTGAACAATGTTACATGTTGTAACCACACATTTAGAGATCCCTACCTAAGACAGAGTTGTAAAATGTGAACCTATATCTTTAATCATACAGGACAGGTCGCACAATACATGTTTGACACTTGAACAAAAATATAGCAGTGTATACTGTATAATAGTAACATGTCATTTTATATGAGTAATAAGTGGATGAATTTGAATTACTAATGCATTTTCTCTCCTCAGTTGTAGTAAAAAGGTGTGATGTGAACAACGGAGACTGTATGCACTTCTGTGAATCAATGGGAACCTTTGGAGCAAAATGCTTCTGCGCGACAGGATACAGGCTGATGCAGGATGGGGTGAACTGTGAGCCAGAAGGTATCAACGTCCTCCTCATGAAGTCTCCGCTTCGCTAAATATCATGACAGTGACTCTTAATTCCACAATATGACTCCTCTTTTCTCATGTCACCAGCTGAATTTCCATGTGGCAGAACTGCCCTGACAGCAGTAAGTCCAGTGTTCGCAAGGTCCCTGCTCAACTATGAGAATACAAGCCTGCAGAACACCACGTCACAGACCAGCCATACCACTACTACATCGCCTCCGTCAACTCCAGCCAGTACCACGGCATCCTTTCCAGCCATAGATGCCACAGTGAAATACAATTCCCTAAAGACCCTGTGGTTGTCCAGAGACGCTAAGGTTCCCACTGAGGAGGTTGAGCGCATTCACCGCATTGTATCCGGCACAGTGGTAACTCCAGGGGAGATCCCATGGCAGGTATGGCATCATATGACAGTAGAAGTATTTTATGCAAATAATGCTTTTTTTTTTTTTTTACAGGACATGAAACAGCAGGCGCAGTATGTTTGACCTCTTGTACCTACTGACATCTCCTTTATTCAGGTGGGCTTGATAGCGCACCCTAGTGGTGTGTTATTCTGCGGGGGCTCCATTCTCAGTGAGCTGTGGGTTGTAACTGCTGCTCACTGCCTGGTGGAGGCACAAAGATCCTTCTTTGTCAGAGTGGGTAAGATTAGTTTTGCCTCTGCTAAAGCATGATGGAGTAGCTGTACGTAAAAACTGGTTACACGATTTGTCAATTAGTGAACTATTTTGACAACATTTTGAATAATCATTTGAGTCCAGCTGAAAGACCAAAATAACTTGGTTATAGCTGACACTTGTGGGGACTTGCTGCTTTTTTTTCATCTTATATGACAATAATATCTTTGGGTTTTGGACTATTGGTGGGTCAATTTGGTGGGTCAAATTTGAAGACATCAGCTTTTTGTATAGTGCCTTTTTCTAGGCCAAGAAGAAAGAAAACAATCTGCACATTAAGTGATAATAAATTGTAAAAAAATCTTATACAATGTGCTCTCAGACATCCACAGCATGTAATTTATTGTAATGTAAATTTATAAGAGCATCAATGATACTTGTATCTAACAGCCTACTTCTACCTGCAGGGGAGCACAATATCCACATCAATGAGGGCACAGAGCAGGATCATGACGTGCTGGAGCAGCACATGCATCCGCGCTACAACACTAGTTTAAGCTTGTACAACCATGACATTGCCCTGCTGTACCTCAAAAGCCCCATCGCCTTCTCCACAACAGTCCGGCCCATCTGCATAGGGCCCAGGGCGTTCACTGAGGCCCTAGTGAAGGAGTCTTCCCCCGGCACGATTAGCGGCTGGGGCCGAACACAATTCCTCGGATTACCGTCCGACACTTTGCAGAAGGTGGTGGTTCCCTTCATAGATCGGACAGAGTGTAAGGTCAGCAGCAGTGCCAGGATCACTCCCTCCATGTTTTGTGCAGGATACTATGACGAGGCCAAAGATGCCTGTCAGGGGGACAGCGGAGGTCCTCACGCTAACAGTATTCATGACACGTGGTTCCTGACGGGCATTGTGAGCTGGGGGGAAGAATGTGCAAAGCAAGGGAAATATGGTGTTTACACCAAGGTATCCCTTTATTACCGCTGGATAAACCATGTTATGGGATTGACTAAACAATGGTCAGCATTTGATGTGGAAGACCCTGACCCTTGAATTTCAAGATTAGAGATTTTAGAGATTTTGGATAATTGGATTATAAATGTCATACATCTCCAGTAAGGAAGGTCATTGGCCTATGAATAAGCCGCACCAACTAATGTGTCCATATTTCCGGTTGCCTATGAATTACTCTTTACTACACTTGAAATATGTAGCAGATAAATATGTAAAAAAAAAATGCATGTGAAATAAACATTGACTGAATGAATACATTCCATTGTAGCAGTTAACTACAGAATCAGCCTAGATTATAAATAATGCACAGGTAAAACTTGATATGGGTATGTTTTAAGGGTTTTACATCAAATGGCATACCTTCACAGTCACATCAACACACATCACTCCCACCTGCTGGTAAATAAATGTTTTACAAGTACAAAAATGATCTTAAAATCTAAACCGAGGCTTAAATTTCTTATGGGACCAAAACACAAAAACAGAAAAGTCTGCACAATTTTATTATACAAGTTGCCTTCCGTGTAGACAAAAATACAGGAATAATACATTAAATCAGGGTGTATGAAAATGAGCAGCCTTAGTGCCTCATGTTAAAACAAGTATTGAATTATTTCAATTACAGGACAATTATTGCAATAAATAATAACTTATTTTAATTTGGTTATTTCCTTTTTTTTTCCGCCATAATTGAAGCAGTACAAAAGGAAGCCAGTTTAGAACAGTGACAGTCGAACAACATAAACCTGCTCATTGCCATGCATTTTCTCTTTAAAGAAACATTCAGCAACAAGCTTAGGCTACTTGGCTCATTAGGATACATAATATTTCAAGCAGGGTTTTTTGTTTGTTTTCCAACCTGGAAAAACTGTGCAAAATCTGCAGCATTTTGGATGAAAATTACAAAAAAAAAACATCTGACTCTGTCACATATGCTAAGAGGAAATAAAATGGAGTTTTGATGTGCAGTCAAGCGTAGCTCCTGTTAATATATGGAGATGTAATTTCTTTTGGGGCTGCACAGATACCTCACAATGTGAAGGAACAACATGACAGCAAAATAAATAAATTAACAACATAGGAAATGTGTAGTGCGCAGCAGCCCCTGCTGCTTTCTAGATGCATTTCCATATCAAACACAGTGTATCAAAGGCAGCCCTCCGACTGAGGCCTTGATTTGATGTGGTAAATTCATATAAGTCTGCAATCAATATTTAATTAAGCGTTCTACACAGAGGGTATATTTCATGTTGGCTGTATGATCCCTTTTAATGGGGAACCCGAGATTAACTGAGCTGTAATGGTGAGGAGGAAACTATCTGCCTCTGTGATGGACGGGTACACAGAGGATAATCTCTCTCTCTCTCTAGTCCTCTTACTCTGCCTCGCTCTCCCTTCTCTACAGTGTGACTGACAGAGGGCTCCCAAAAGATCCTGAGGAGAATGACAGTGTTTGGTGCACTGTGGCTCAAACCTCCCAACGGTCTATGGCACACACTGAGGAATACACTGCCATCAATCTTAATTATGTCCTCTTGTGTCTTACATTACCATGACTGACATGTCAACTGCTGCCTGCATGCAGGGGGTATGTCTCCCCTCCTCCTTAACACACCATACATTCAAGAATAAACAAAAGGAACTAACAGCACGAATAGTGGGAAATACACATTAAGAGAGGTAAAGCAGCAAGCAATGCACACATCAGTGGATAATAGGTGGATTTTTTTTTGTCTCTATTGTCCATCCACCTTATTAAAGTGCCTGTTGGATATTTGTGAGGTCAGGTCGAAGCAACAAGAGTACTTGATTTTGCAAACAGTACATAGAAGAGACTCCAAGAGAGCAGGAAGAAAAAAGGCATTATGGCATGGCACATTTTGGCATTTCAACTTCTAGGCTGTACAGAAAACGATGCCTTAAGGAACGCAATGTAAGAAAAATATAATGAAGTAGCTCAATGGAAAATGTCAAATAACTACACAAAGATGAAACACTGAGGTACAATAAAATGTTAAAAATGATACCGTGTATGTACAAAAGTCTCTGCTTTAAGAAATGTTTCAGGCAAATCCTGGGTTACACATCCATCCAGCACACTCTAAGACAAACAGGAACACACAGTGAGATACTATGATCTCAAGTACTAGCTGGAATGAAGAGGGGCTGTAAAGTGAGTCCACAGATCACATTGTGAATGAGCCACTGCTGTAGCAGGAAACTCACATCCTGATTATATGTGCGTTACAGATGGAGCTTCAAAAGGACAAGATACTCATCACCAATCAGAAAAGAGGAAGACCAATCAGGATCCAGGGATCGGCTATTGATTGTCTCAAGAGGGCTAAATAGTTCCTGAGCCTTTGGGCTGCTGCCACAGCACGCCTTCACTATCAGAAAATACTAGCCCAGGAGGTCGTCAATCAAAATCTGGAGGATGCAGATTCCGCAAGTTCCTGCATGATTGAACTATGGTGAAGAAAGCAGGCGGCACAGGGGAGTGAGGAGTAGGACAGCTATGGCTCAATCTGTTCCTTCTGTCTCTTCATCATCCACAGGTAAATATTAGATTCACATTCTGTGCTCTCTTCTCTATGGGGAGCTGAGCTTTCTCACCTTCAGGTTCCCTGGGTCTACGAGAAAATATACAGACTTTTAAAAAGAAAATCAAAGTAAAGAAATATTATGTCTCAACACTGTATTGTCATCTTGGAAGCCCATGTCTTTTCTTTACCCCCTAATCTGGAGGAATGTCCTCGGCTGCTGTCTCCTATAATCAGCTGCAGGCTTGCAGGTGCTATGAAGCCCTCCTGTCGCCGACTCAGGTTTTTCACCAGCCTGAAGAATAGAAATAGGTGTTGATGAGATAAGGAAAAGGGGGAGAAATTAGATGAATAAACTTTACCAGGTTTAGCCTTACATTTTTTTCTGCATTTGGCTAAACAGAATTTCACAGTCTTACTGAAATAAAAAACAAATCTCTTGCTACTTTTGCCATACCTTGTACCATTTCACATATGGGATCGTTTGGCACTTCACTAAGCCACCCTGATGACCTGGTTTAGCTCACATCATGTGTGTAGACAAGCTAAAACCTCACCAGCGCCCCTTGTTGTCTTCACACTGAAGCTGAATGACGTCTCCACATTTGATGGTGACACTGTCTGGTCCATTTTGAAGACAGTCAGCCAAAGCCATGTATCTGCCTGGAGACTGACACAGACGGAAAACTGTCAACAACAAAGTACATAAAGATTTATTTATATAGTCAAGACTTGATATGGAACTGTTCAGGGCAAAAGTCAGAAAGTGTTTCATAATAAAGGCAGCTGGTCACAAAATATCAAACAGGCTGGATAGTAAGAGGACCAAGGATGGAAATAAAAATAACATTAAACGAAAGGGCAAAACATCAACACTACATCTGTATTCTGTCTCACCAGTTGCACCAAAACCTCGTCCTCTGTGTCAGATGGATGGAAAGCGTCCGGACCTCCAGGCCACTCCTCCAGACCCTCGCAGATGTCTACCGAGTGATGAGCTCCGGGCCAACCTGGGACAGACACATTACTTAGGCTGTTACCGGTATTGATGAAAGCCTTTATTGAAACACTATGCCTTGTAGATACTTAGTAACTATACCGGCATTATAAAGACCCCTTGTCACTTACTGGGAAATTAACAAGAACGAAGAATCAAAAGCTAATCTCAGTAGTTGGACCTTTTTCCCCAAAATTCCTCGATGTACCTGGTTCTTCAGGTCAAAGTACACCTGAACTGCTGAGGGGGGAGAAGTTAAATATCTACATCAGTTAGAGATTGTGAGCAACAGCAGTACAATACTATGATTTCCATCAATTCCCAAAACACTTTCTATGATTTAGTTACTAAGTATCTACTTGATTATTGTAAAATAAATGTATCTGGATAAGATGTACTCACTCCTGCGGTTGTGCTGGTGTTTAGGGGAGTGAGGCTGGGGGTCTGGACTGCTCCTCCCTGACTCGGTGTCCTCTGAGCTCACTGACGCCCTCTGCTGTTTGCTGGAGGAACAACAAAGAACAAGACTGTTCACCAAATGCAGAGCACAGGCAGCAGACACGCTCAGGAGAGACGCCATCCTCAGCCACACAATCTTGGGTCAGCTCCCACTTCCTGAATCTGATCCACACCTCCAACACTATAGCTGGCCCCAGATCAGTGTCAATGAATAACTCTTTCCTGTTGCTTCTCACACAGCCATGACCATTCAGGCACCAGCCAGACAGCAAGACACAACACAGAGCAGTCATGTGCAAGCTTCTCTGTAAAAGTTGGAAGTAGAACTCACAAACCACTGATGTTCACACAGGGTTTGCAAGTGTCAACACATGGGAAGATCTGGTCTCTATTTATCAATATCTAAATTTAGGGATATTAGATGCTGAGTAAGAATGTTTCTGCAAAGCAAATTCTGTAGCAGCTTGATCAGATCTCAAAAAACGAGCCCCATCTTAAAAACCAGCTGTTATGAGGAAATTAAGAGAAATTCATGAGATGAAAATTAAAAATCTTTTTTGTTGCTCTTTGCGTTACATGCAAAATAGCAAATCTGAGATGCAGAAACAACAGCAACTGTTTTTATATATCATGTTAGAAATTCCATGGAGGAGCTGCTAAGATACAGGCCTCTCAACGCAGCAAGGGACTGTGGTGGTCAGGTATGGACCAGAATGGAGGCTATGAAAAGGGGGTGCATGTGACAATCAGTATGCAAACACAGCAGCCCTGGGATTTTGGTTCCCATGCGGGGCCAGATGGGTCATGCCAGGGCGAGGCGAGGTGAGCCGAGCCAGGCTGAGTTTACCACTGAGCGTTTGGGCAGGTCAGTGGCGCTGGGGGTGGTGGCGGGGCCGCGGCCGGGGCCGTTGCCGGGGGCTTCGGGGACGGGGGCTCCGGGAACGCAGGCACAGAAACACATCAGCCGACAGTGAGACAAAGTCCAGCCCCGGCAGACAGCCCCTGGGAACCCCTCTGGACGGCCGCATGCCCCTGCAGGTGGGCGGATGGGAGGAGTGGGGATAGGCAACCAGACAGCAGTGGACAGCGTGGGGCCTGCGCCCTTTCTCACACACTGCTACACACAAAGCCTCTACAAGGGCAACATGAAATGATGTCATCACATTCACCCAAGCTGTGATCACATATGAAAACTCAGCAAATGCAGATAGTTGTGCTGTGGCTGCAACTGGGTGTTTTGCATATGCCTGTGTGTTTGTGCAACTATAGCCTACAGTCGGGATCTTAACACACTACTGAAAATACTTTATCTGTAAACAACCTTAGGCACTGACCTCTCAGAGAGCGGTGGAGAAAGTTGCATGTGTCCAACCATTTGACCATGTTGATAGGCTTCATCTGTGAGAAGAGAAAAGAGGTAAGGGATAGAACATTTCATTTTCATTTTCAGTGCAGGTCTTCCACTTCCACACTAAAAGACAGGGTATGCAACTTATTTTAGAAGAATTCTTTGTTCTATTTGTTGAAATTCTCATAGCATCTGTGGCTGTCAGAGACCTGTCAGCCATGCATTTGTGCAAGTACATGTGAGAATACAGGAAGGGGCGTGAATAAGTATGTATTTATGACCATATGTGCACCTTTTTTGTTTCGTGTATTTGTCTATTTTCCTTGGGGGACAGGAACATGTACAGAAACAAATTTCATTCCTGGGACAAATAAGATTATCTCTCTACTTTTGGGAACAGTATATGGGAAGAGAATCCATATACAAGGTTCATGCTCTCTGGGGCCGTGAGAAGCAGTTCACAGCTCTGAAGCCAGTGAGCTCACCTTTGTACTCTCTCATATTATCGTATTATATCATATTATTATCGTAGCGAGTTGTTCTCAGACCTCTAAGCATCTTCTGCTGGTTAGTCAGGATTCTGCGGAGCTCATTGAGCCAGGCCATCTTCACCTCCACTGTAGGAGCCTGAGAGAAAACAGAAGTATTACAACGAAGGATTAGAGGATTACGACATTTTATAATAGATATTTCTAGCTACAATATCGCCATTTCTTTTGTTAGGCCTCTATTTACAGTTTATACAGTTAATTGTTTGTCAATAAATGTCAGACAATTGTTAAAGATATCGATCACAATTTCCCAGAGACCACGGTGACATTTTAAAATGTTTCATCCTACCAACATCCCCAAACCTTTCCTTTCCTTTCTTTTCCTTTTGTAAAGTAAGAAAACTGGCAAATCACAAGTGACACTATAAAACTGGTATATCTTTGCGTAAGTCTAATCATTAAAAGATTAATTTATTTTCAAAATTGTTGCCAAATAATATTCTGCCAATGCAGATCTAGTTGAAAGGGGTTAGATTTACAGTGAAGTAAGAAAGGGCTAAATTATCAGCAAGCATTTAAACTACTGAAAATGTTAGCATTCAACACTTTTAGACTCCTTACCTGAACCACATACACTTCCTCCCTGCCACTGTACCAGATCTCAAACTTCTTCACATCTCCCTTGACATTCTCTGTGATCCCCACAGCAGTCATCTGCCAAGAGACATACACTGTTTACACCAACATACACACAGCATTAAGATGAGCAGCACATCATACATCAGATTTACATCATGTAACACATCTGTCCTGTCAGAACACAAACATTCACACTTACACACACACACACACACACACACACACACACACCTCCGCTGTGTGACTGCTTCCTCCCCACATCCTCAATAATAAATCAAGAGCAGCAGCAGCAACAGCAGCAGCTGGCAAGACACCAGCTTTGACAACCTCAGCACATCAACACATACAAAGACAACAACAAAAGAAGTCTTACAGGAATACACCAGGTTCTGTGGCCAGCTGGGCAATTAACACGTGTTAAAAGATAACCACACAGACATCAGTATCAACGCTGCATCTCCAGTAGATCACTGACTTCATAACTTGTGAAGTGCTAAAACCAAAGTATAAATCATGATAGTGATAGTGACAGGGATAATAAGTGATTATACATCAGATTATACATTTATGACACAGTATCATTCTTAAACCCATAAAATGGCAGGAAGTGAATATAGTTTGGTAGGTAGCAAATGAAGAGTGATTTCAGGCACAGTAAAAGTTTTCCATCACCAACCATGTTCTCATGTCACCAAAATAAGTGTAGTTTTGTAGGAGATACTTTTACCCACAAATGTAGTCTAGATAATGATGCTCATGATATTATATATTGATTTTAACAACCTCCTGCGCAAAATCATATGTATACAATCATAAGTACAGTTGAAATTACTTAAAATTTGCGTTGTTGTTTTTCTCATTGGTCGTTCCTTTTGCTCAACATAATGTACTGTACTGCTAAGTACTACACTACGCTAAGAACATATGTTGTAAATATGGTATAAATACAAATACCAAAATGAATATTGTTTAGTGGGTCAACGTTCCAAAAAACAGCTGGTGTATTCCTCTGACACACAAAAGCAAAGACACAGACCAACCTTCAGACAGTGCTTGAAGCTGTACGAGGGGGTCTTGTCACCGCCGTCTCCATGCTCCTCCCTCCTCTTGCAGAAGAGCAGAGCTCTCTCGTACAAGAAGAGGTGTCTCTGCATTGGCTTGAAGCGAGCCAGCTCCTTCATGCGCGTGGGACCTTTCTTATGGCTGATCCACACACTGAACGACCCCTGCATCAACACGCGGCCCAGCTCACAAATGTCACCCTGCACATAATGGAAATAATTTATGTGGAAGCCCTTTTGTAAATATGCTCTCTGTAAAATGTATGTTTGAGCACATTTATCTGAAATTGATTAGGATTTAGGAATTCAGAATGCTCAGCTGACATCAGTCAAACACCGATCAGATCAGAACAGATTCGGTTCACCTCGTATCCTGTGATGGCTATCTGATGCATTGAATCATTGACTGATTTGAGCAGGTCCAGCATTGCTGTTAGTGCCCCCTGCAGTTCAGACGTCCCATCACAATCTGTGCTGTATTTCAGTAATTCCTGAACACACAAACAGAAGAACAAGCATGTAGGCAAATTCAAAGGCAGTGCACTCTAGTGGTAAAGACTTGTACCATAGAATAGCCCATTTTACATGCATGTTGGTGGCTTTGTATGTTTGTGATATGACACTGCTCTGTGTCTAACCTTGATCAGCAGCTGGTATTTGGTGAGGCGTTGGACTGGTTTCAACAGGTAGGAATCCAGGCCCAGTTTGTGCTCCAGCTTTTTTTGACACTCCTTCACAAGAAGGACAAATAAAACCACAATGAATAAAATGTTTGTCAGTTAAGGTTATTTAATTGTAAATGTAAAATCGTAAGGACCACAACAGTATCACTCCAGTTAGAACAGCAGACGTACATATTTTTATATTTCTGTTTACAGTACTTGAAATGGTATCAACCTGTATCGCATGACAGCAGACATGCAATATAGGTTTCTGTCAAAATTGCTGGTTGAAAGTGAAATCATGGCAAACCTGACCTGAAAGAAGGCGCAGTCTGAGAATTGTCTCCACAGCGCCTCAGAGCGTGGCTTATTCTGACAGTAGCATTCATACATTTGGAAACTCTCTTTCTGGGGAGACGGGACAAAGAAGTCTGTTGAAATATGGAAACAAAACTACATACAAATAATCAAAATTTAAAGAAGCTACACAACTTTAACATGTATCATCTCACCCGTTGCAGAAAACAAGCTCCAACACCTTCAGGAGTCTCTAGACATCCTTCCAGGTCCTGAAGGAAAACCCTGGATTCCCAGAGAGGTCAAAGGTCAAGAATTAGAGGTCAAAAGAGAGTATTTTAACTTCTACATGTTCATATAAAGAGATTAAATGCATATCGGTCTCCATCATACTATAACCTTCAAGGTAAAAGAAAAAAAGTCACTCCCTTAATCTGTTGAGCTTTAAACCCACCCAATCAGTACATAGATAACAGGCCTATTTGTTGATGCGAGGCCATTAGTCACCTGCTATGAAAATTGTAGATCTCAGGCATGTTTCCAAAGAGGATGTCTCTCTTGCTGCGCAGGAGCGGGGGCAGAAGCCCTGACAGAGCTGGGTTGTCCATCTCAGCCCTGTAACCCTGCAATATTCAATCATAGCAACACAATTAAGACCATATCAACAGGAGTAATTCAACCAACAACAAACATACAGTAAATACACAGAAGAATTAACCAGAACATGTATTTTTATTATTGTGTGACATAAAAAAAGGGGGAAAGTGTGTTGTCTCACCAGCAGAACTGACAGCAGCTCTTCCACATACATTCTTTCTGTCTCTATGAGTTCCCTCATCACATGACTGTGACAAACACACAGACACACACAGAGAGAAGTCAACAGAGAGAGAGCCAAAGGGCATCATTAGCGCTGAACAAAGAGAATGACAAACTAAACAGCATCAAGAGCAATACTGAGGACAGACAGATGTGTGGACAGATGCCTCCTCCTCACCGCTTCAAGAGATCTGGGCTGTCCTCTCCCTCCAGAGTGTACAACACACAGCTCCGGCTCTCCTGATAGTCATGCATCACCTCTATCTGAGCACACCACAGATGGACAACAATGACTGTTCCAATTGGATTTAGAGAAAATGTTATTATACAGGACAAATAATCAGGCCAAATAGGAAGAGTCTGATGAGAAGGTCATGAAATAATGAATATTTTCACATTTTTGTGGTTCAATGCAGGTGCGACAGTGGAAAGAAATGGATAATTAAAGGACAACACGTCTTTTCTTTTTTTCCTTACCTTTCGAGGATTGGGACTCTTTCGGGATGCTCTCTTCCCAGGCAAAGAGAGGTCGAATGTGAACTTCAAACCATCACCTGTAAAAGCCAGATACAATTCATTTCCACATGGTCTGATTAGGCACACTGAGGAGATGGTTCATTTAAGCACCCTGAAGCACACTAAATCAAAAACAATTCTTTTTTTATGTTCACACTACACACATGATGGCCTCAAAGGGACTTGCTTGCCCTGCCTGTGACCTTTTTTTATTCCTCAGTAACTTAAAAAGGCATTAATCAGTCATAATAGACATTTGATGTAATCAATGATAATAGGTTCCTCTCCTGTAAAGGCGTTGCCTGGAACCAGTATGTAGAGATCTGAAGCACTGTTTGGCACGGCTGCCAGTGTCCTTTTGATCCTAGCGGCTGAATCCTTACATGATAGTCCAAGCTACAGTGAGTCTTGTGCTCTTGAATGTGCCATGTTACATTCATCAGTGGTACGCATGCATGCATATGTGTATGTATGCGTGTACTGGATCAAATCAATCAAAGATAACCACTTTTCCCTTCATCTCCTCTCTTAAATGACTGGTGTACAAAGCACTGAGGGGTCCTCAGAGGGGCTCACAATCACTTTCATTCTCTTTCTTGTTGTTACGCTCATTAGTATAGCTTCATGTCATGAGAGCAAAACCTTTAAAAACATGAAGGGATATAGAAAAAAAACAATCTATCCTTTTACTTCCACACACTCAGCAGACAGAAACACATTCAGTGGGATGAATAGATACATTGAAATAAAAGAAACACACCAGATAGATAACACATACAGTATTAATTGGATACCACTGTATATGGTTACCTTTGTTCAGCCTCCCTTGAGACACAGAAGGAGATTAAAGGTTCTTTAATGTATAGAACCACATATGGTTCTATAACAGCTATCCTGACTAATAGAGCAGTCAGGTATTTCCCAGAGGACTGATTATATCTACTACCCTTGTTACGGCTTGTTTGTAAAGGTGACCTTCTAACCCCAAAGGCCATTCAGAAATACCTTAGGCCTACTCGGTGGGGCTGTGTGATGTGTTAATGTAACCTTGGTGCCTAAAGGATGGGAGAGGGATTGTTGCCAGACCATAAGGGCTGGGATGAGACCCCGTACTGGGCTTGGGAAACAGGACAGGAGGATGGGTGAGGAGTTAGTTGATTTGTAGATAGCCTACTGTATACACTGCAACAAGGGCAGCTAGCAGAAGACACATTCTGTTTAATCAACTGTGACAAAGAGTGTTCTTTCGCAAGGTTCATCTTATAATCTGATCTTTGTGGGGGTCTTTAAAACAACTAACGTGGGGGGTGGACAGAGAGAGACAGAGACTTCACTGCTATTAAGTGTGGTCCGACACCTTCACAGCACTAGAAGTGCTGCATGCTGCACTTCTAGTGCTGTGATTCACGAGAGAATATCGTGTGTAGTTCTTTTGGAAAACAGTTTTTTTAGGTTATCTTGTTAACATGAAAAAATACTCATTACATTGAAAAAGGCATTATTTGTGATAAAATAATGGGTGTTGGTAATGTATTAGCGACTGCCACAGATGTATGATTGTACTGCTTTCATGGGAGCTCAGACACCTCCTCCTTGTGGGAGCTCAGCTCCCACTGGCTCCCACGTAGCTCCAGCTCTGTTCTTTCCACTGAGGCAAACCAGCGGGGAACCAACGGGAGGATTCCTCAGTTCAAATTCAACCTCCTCCCCTATGGTAATGATTCTTTCTTTTGAGATATGATTATTTATGTGTGTTTGTCTGTACTGTACCATGCTTGGGAGAGAAGAGCGGGGACTTGGAGCGTGGTGGATTTTCTGGCCTGGGTGCCACCAGTTGGACCGGTCGCACATGTTTGTCGGCCAGCTTCCGAAGACAAGCCTGTCGGTTCTGGATCATCTGCTGCACTGCCGCACGCTTCTCAAATGTTTCACCTATTCGGGCCTGACAGAGGGAGAAAAGGACACAGAGGAAGGATATTCAATTACGATGTGAAAACCAGAAATATGATACTGAGAAATGAATAAAAACAGAATTGATGGCAGCAAGGCCATATCATAGTTTTATAAACAGGCCAATCTCCTCAAAGTCACATGTTACTTTAATGTCAAAAAAATGGGGCTTCATAAGTTTCCAGTGGGTGCCTGAAAATGCTGGTAATCTTGGATGCGTTGAGCATAAAAAAATCAATGTGTTCACTGACCTGCAGCTGAGGTGTGATCACAGCCTCATACTCTATGGCCAGGATTTCTGGTCCTAAACTCAGCGTACACGGCGCCCCCTCCAGGAACTTCTCAATGTCCCTCAAAGCAGCCTGGGCCCCTTCCTTTGACTGGAATTTGTCTGCCAGCTGATTAGCCAGCAGATAAGCTCCATCATCACACCAAGTTTGGGCCTGAATGTGGAGAACATGTGTATCACTATAAAGAAGTGTTCTGATCTGTGTCATCCTGGACAGCACGTTGTCATTTGAAGCCCACAAGAGCCCTTTCCCTGTAGAACTCTCCTACAAGATTTTCATGCTGTTGACTCTCTCCTCACCGTTATATCCCATCATAAAACACACCTTTTCAAATTGCCATTTGGCCTGATCATGACTCTAATAGGTAAAGAGTTATTTTGCAGTGATGATGACTTAATGCTTAGTAATGGTGTCATCATAATGGTGTTAACATTGAATATTGCTGCTTTGTTTGATTTTATGATGTTTTTTTATATTGTTCTTTGTTTTTCCATCCATCCATTTTCTATACCGCTTATCCGTCAGGGTCGCGGGGGGAGCTGGAGCCTATCCCAGCTGACTTTGGGCGAGAGGCGGGGTACACCCTGGACTGGTCGCCAGCCAATCTCACACACCTACGGGCAATTTAGAGTTACCAATTAACCTAATGTGCATGTCTTTGGATTGTGGGAGGAAGCCGGAGTACCCGGAGAGAACCCACGCTAGCATGGGAAGAACATGCAAACTCCACACAGAAACACCCCGGGTTTAAACCGAGATTCAAACCCAGGACCCTCTTGCTGTGAGGCAACAGTGCTAACCACAGCACCACCATGCTGCCCCTCTTTGTTTTTATCATGTCTATAAATAAACTGAATAATGCGTGTGTGTGTGTGTGTGTGTGTGTGTGTGTGTGTGTAGATGCACGTCTCAATACCTGTCCAAGACAATGCAGCAGCTGGTGTTTTTGCTTAAGACGAGTGTGTTTGGTCTTGAGAGCAGCATTGAGTGTATCACAGTAGTGGCGAAGCTCGTTGCAGCGCTGCATAATGAGAGCCATGGCGTAGTGGTGACCAGCTGATAGCTGGTGTCCGTGAAGGATGATGATCTGAGCTCGTGCCATCACCTCCTGATAGAGTGATAGAGCCCACAAACACACACAAGAAGGGATCATTTTTCTTTTTTTGGACAAACTATGATCACTGAGGCCTTTTTGATCTCTGGCACTCACTGTATGTGTATGTATTTGTGGCAAACTCATCTGGCACACAAAGCTAGTAAATAAGTGCTGTTATTTGCATTTTGACTGTGAAACACTGACCTTTGCATTTGATTCTAGATTGTCCAACCGTTTTAGAGCCTGTTCTGTTTGAGCCAGAGTGTCGAAAGATATGGACAGCTCCCGCTCCTGAGCCATCAGATGTTCCAGACACAACTCCATCTAAACAGAAAACACACACCATCAGAGGGGTGTAGTACGAAGCAAGGTTAGTAAGTTAGCTTGCTGTCTTTTAACCTGGCTCGATCACCATGGTAAGTTACACTGCAAACTTAACCTGGTCCGGACCAGATTATATTCAAAGTTTAGGCTTAAATCAACCATAAAAATTGCCGCCGTCAAGTGATGTAGATTTTTAGCAGAGGGAAGACCTTATACTGTAGATGCATACTGTAGTAATGTCACCAAATGAAGCCTTGGAGTTGCAGTGGAGAAAACTTGGTTGGTGATGGAGAAAAGGAATAAATACATTCACTCATTCTACAGCATTCCTCTCTTGCCTTATTTGCAACTACAGTTTTCATATTCTTCGTATTTCTCCACTATATGGACCCAAACCTCTTTAGTGAAGTAAGTGGCACCTGATCGATCACTCCCGTTTCAGTTCTCGCAAAAAAAAGCCTGGCTCTGTTGAACTTGCTTTGTAGTACAGCCCTCAGATATACACAGAGTGAAAATAAAAACAAGGCCAACCTGGTGGCCTCTAGAGGCATTACAACCCACACTAAAACTTGAGCCTGAGGATTACACAAAACAGGTTCCCAAAATTAAAAGATTTTATCTTTAAATCTGAAACTACAGACGTGTGCTGACAAAAACACACAAAGACATATTCACATGTACACATGTTGAATAGAGTCCTTACCTCCTGAAAGCTTTGCTCATATCTGATCAACTGCAGGTACTGATGGAGTTTCAGATGATGCTTCTCAAAGAAGCCATCAAAAGCTGACTCCATGTCTCTGAGCTGGGCCAGAAGCCTAGAAAACAAATGGACTTTGAGGAAAGAATGTGAGGTTTGCATAAGATAAATGTAAGAATTTTCTAGAACCGAAGATGGCAGCTGCCTCTGTGGCTAATGATGATAATGAAGTGCAAGAAAGTGAGTAAGTAACTTTATCAATGTCACAAAGTGCTTCACAACATAAAACCTACATACAGATATAAACACAATGACACCATAAATCGAAATAATTACAAAACAGAAGAAAGCAGCTCAAGACCCATCGAAACAGAAGGGCATCAGAGACCTGCTGCTGATGTAGGGCTATAGTAGATCTCTGATGTAGGTTGGAGTCAAACCATGAAAGCTCTTTAAGTGATTACAAGAACTTTAAATTGAATTCTGAAATTATTGAGGAGCCAGGAGGACCTGGTCAAGAGCCTAGCAGCCGAATTTTGGACCATTTGTAGACAATCTGTGGAAGTTTTGCTGAGGCAGGTGAAGAGGCAGTTACAGTAGTCATGACGGACAAAAAAAGAAGGAGAAGAAGAAAAGGCTGCTTGAAAATATTGTACCTCTGTACTGTCTCCCAATCCAGCTTCACGTCCCACTGGGAGTCATCTTCTTTCCCAGAGGTCTCCAGGCTTAGGAGAAGCTGACGACCCTCCTTTGACACTGACCTGATTGCATCCTGTCAAACATCATAAATGAGCAGCATTACAAGTAGTCCCTTTTAAAGGACTAATAGATCTTTTTTGCAGAAAAATAAAAGATTAATATCATTGTGGTAACATTAATAAATGCATCTTATATGAGAACATTTCAAACCTTACTTTGAGTTTCCTGTACTTGTCAGTGTGAGACTCGAGGAGATGCTCGATGGCTTTCCCTTCATCAGGCAGCTCCGTCTCTGCCAGCTCAGTGCCAAAGCCCTGAAGCATCTGGGCAATGTCTTTGACTGTAACAGCAAAACTTTCTATAGCCTGTAGTGGAAATAAAAAGAATATCAGCTTGGCTATTTGTGTGGCAAAAGGAGAATAATCTGCAGCTGTATTTAAGATACAAGAATGAATTTCCTGAAGCAGCTTTATCAAACTGGTAAAAAAAAAAATATCAGCCTTGGGATGAACCCCAGAAACTAAAAGAAAATAAGAGGCAGATGTTGAAGGATAATACAGTTAATAGTTTAGTCCCGGTGTGTTTCAGAATTGATTTGTAGCTTACTGTTCGTAAAACAATCCAGTCACTGTGACAATAGTCCAAAGTGCCTCCAAACTCTGAAGTCAGCTGGTTCTCATCGATGTACCGCAGCAGGTCTGTGACAGAACTCAGCATCACCACCTAAACGTGCAAACAAAATCTGAGACCTCACAAAGAACACTTTAAGCAAATTAATGCCATGTTTCATTTTTCTTTGAAATTTTATGTACATCATTACTTAGGGTTGTTAAAACACATGATTTTATTCTAGAAGGAAAAATAGGTCAGGTAAGTCTCTGCCATACTGGAGGAGGTATGATTGGTCATCTCAAGGCATCAAAATAAAGAGTCATTAGAACCACTGGCATTTACATGCAGTTCTTCATAATAGTCACAGTCTCTGGAAATGGCATAACAAACATCAGATCTGTACCGTTGATACTTCACAAATTACATGACTTATATCACTAGATATATCAGAAACATCCTGGGATAACCCGCTTTGTTATAATATTTGTTTAAAAAGTTAAATGTGAGATCGACATGTGCTCTTGGCTGTGTCCACCACAGAACATTTGACTCATGGAGATCAGGGTTGTAACAAGAACGAGTTGTACCTTGTTGTGAAGTGGGACATGTTTGGTAACTGAGGAGGAGCTGCCTTACTGGCATCTTGAGCATGAAGTCCTCTTGGCTGAAGCGAAAGCCAATATCAGTAACAGTGCGGTGGAAGAAGCTGGTGGGTCGGAGCACCAACACCAAGTGGAGGTTCCCTGGAAAGGAAGCCTGGAGGAGGGAAAAGAGGTCATATCGATGATGATGCATTTGGAGGAGAGTTCTCTATAACGCAGACCTCCAAACATCTGCACTTTCACACAGTGCAACGTAGACCCAACTCTGGCACAGGAAAAGAACTGAGAAAAAAACATTAACGAGCTCTCATCCTCCACATCTGAGAGGAGAGACTTTAGGTCTAAACCCCTGTGACACTCATGCGATTACTGCCAGCCTAATGGATTCAGTCACTACGCCATTTACACTCATGACATATGCTGCATTTCATCTTTGGGTTGTTTGAGGTCTTCAGTGTAGCAATTTCTGCTCAGTTTCTGCAGCACACTGAAGACTAATTATTAACAGCATATCTCTAATATATGTATATTATAGGTGTAATGAGAACTGTAAATACCTACTTTGGTATGCCATATTGTAAAAAAAAAAACATTATAAAAGAATTTGATAATTTATACATATCAGCAAGGATTTAAACATAATGTGGACAGAAGTGATCTGCAGCAGGATGTATACTGATTCATCATTCAGCATATATTTGCATGTGACGCAACTTCTGACATTCATTTGTCCTGACTTGACCACGGGGGTCGATAACGCACGCCTCTGGTTTCAGGATACCTTTGCATTAAAAAGCCGCACATCAGTCTGTTTTCATTCAGCTTTCACACGCAGCCAATCGCATGACGAAGCAGCAGCGCGCGCTGCACCGCAGTGCTCCACTCCCCATCAGCCTGCCGCATTCACCCTGCCCGCCCAAAAACTTCCCCCTAAACTCCTCACACGGTGAATTAAACTAATCAGCAGCTCGTTACCGGGCTCCGCCGGATCTTCGGTACTCCCCGCCGGTAAAAGCAATCAGCCATGGTGTTAGAGGCCATGTCGGTTGAATAGTTCCCGCCCGTCCGGTGGAAATCGGTGCCAAGCTGAAGGTATGCAGCACCCTCCGGCCGCCTGACCACAGCCGCAGCGCTGCTGCTGCTGCTGCCTGCTGCCTGCTGCCTCTCAGACGGAGGGTGGCAGCGCTGACTGCAATGTTTCCCCACCGCCCGCCTTCCTCCTCATCCTTTCCCCCCTCTCAGCATCCCGCGTCATCACACCATTTTTGCTTACTCATACATTTGCAGCAATGTGCAATGGGACATTTAGTGCAGAAGGAATGTTTAGGTTACTCCTCAAACCACACGCACATCACAAAGAACTACACAAAACACTTGATAACCATTAAGGAAACCAACCAATAGTTTGATCTTCTGGGTGCTGTCCTGATTGCTCAGGTTTTCAGCACCATGGACAGCAACTCATTAATATAACAGCAGCCTATAAGCACAGCCATGTTGCAGCTATTATGTCTAAACTGTCTGGTTGGAATACTGATTCGATACAAATGGCCCGGACGGAAAGAAAAAATGAAATATGAAACTCACTGCTATCCTGGCAAGTGCAGTTTTGATAGAGGCCCATGTATCCAGTCTCCGGTCTAAAATGATAATGAATTTTACTCCAGGTTGCCTCGTTCTGCAAGAAAAAAAATAGGCAATTGCATAAAGTTGTAATGTCAGCCTCTGCAATCATTCTGCATGTGTTGATTTAAAGCTATCAGACAGGAAAATGAGAAATGATGTGAAGAGCAGATGGATTAGTCAAATCCTGCTTAGTTAATTAATTCATACAAGTATATACAATGATTCTTTATCATTTCAGCTACACAGCAATGGCCCCCGGGTTTGATCTAACTTTAACATTCCTAATCTGATGGGAGAGTGAGGTTTGGACATGGAGGGCATCGGTAGGACATTTGACACAGTGAGCCGAGGAGCAGTTGAGGCCAGCTGTGCTCAGAATACAAGTGCTGGGCTTTTGGTGCACTGCAGAAAGGGAGAGGGAGAGACAGGAATAGATGAAAGAGGACGCACCGAGGGATGAGAGTGAGGTATGTGAAGACTTTGGCTAAAGCTTCCTCAGGAATGTCACTGAAAGCTGAGCATTCTGGGAGGGTGATGATGACGCTGGAGTCCTCCCCACGACCCCCTGGAAAGGAAGACAATAGATTACAAATGTGTCTAGATATGCTTTCAGAATGTAAAACAATGAGGGAAGGGAGGTACGTTAGTCACTGCTGGTGAGGATGGGACAGAGATCCAAATCAAATAGCCGACTGAAGGTTGTTCATACTATAACTCTTAGAAAGTGACCTCACCTGACAGGTATGCCACTTGTTTCTCTATGTAGCCTCCCACCTCCTTCAGGCTAACAGGGACAGTCACCTCTGGAAGAGATACACGAATTATAAACACCTCATGACCAACACAGCTTGAGGGGACTGGAGTGCACTGAAAACCAGAGGGTCTCCACTGTAAACTAAATGTTACTTAGATTAGAATAACCAGCTGATGCAGAGTGCTGTTTTATGCAAATGTTATTTACTTCCTCAAAGATGGTAATCTGTAAAAACCTAACCGTCATAAAAAAGACCATCACATGTCAAAGCATTGTCAGTCATGTCCACATAAAATAAAAAAAGAATTGTGAGTCTATCAGTCTCCAAAACCTCAGCCTAAGAGTGTATTTTGCACCATTTTCACTGAAGTCACATGATGGCCCAAATAATGTTTAAAAGACTTTTCCACCATGACAACCACGTAAATCTGACATGAAAGTCTTCACATTTCAAAGAAAATGTTTCTCATCTATCGGCTTTAATCTGAAAATAGAGTTTTTTGCTTCCTGTCATTCGTCACTGATTGTCCATGATACTGTTCAGCAGATACTGTGGCTGTCTATGCTGCCTTACTGTGCCTTACAGATGAAAATCCTGCATCTGGTGCAAGTTAGACAATGACATCATTAAAACATATTTACTGTCCAGCATCTGAAATAATGTTGGTGTAATGTTAAGTTTACTGGCAGATGGCCCGGTGTCTCATGCTTGGTACCATTAGTGTTGTAGTCTAAGTGTCCAATAAATGAACACAGTCAGTGCAGTTCATAAATCAGCCCTTTGGTGTACCAGGAATCATCCAACCTGATGTGTTGCCTCATGTCGAGACTGTTTACATAAGCTCACAGTTATATCAATACAGCAGACATGCGATCAAATATTCAGCACAGTATTAAGGTACTGACTTACTGAAGTAAATGTCTGTACCCCTGTTCAGCAGTTTATGCAATAGATTAACAGGGTAGTAGCAGTTGCTCACGATTCAATATTCTCTTATCCATAATGGATTGCAACATCAGAAATAATTTGGAGCAGAGAAATAGATAAAACAAAGATGGCAGAGGGCAAAAGAAACAGGAGAGAGGAGAGGAGGAGGTGTTCTTTTCCATGCGTTGACTGCAGTAATAGTGTCCGTCAGGCTGTCAGGGAGCAAGCAATGAGCTCTACTGGTACCTGCTGAATATTTGATGCTTGTCTGTAACAGAGATGAGCTGAGCCAAACCGGGCCAGAGCAGGACCAATGGCTGGACTGCACACACACACACACAGATGCAGGGTAAAGTTACCGTCACACTGGAATGGTTATATAACTGTTTATATGCTGTGCCACAAGACCTTCAGGAAGTGGAGACAGGCCTTAAATGAATAGATATCCTGCTGTCAACATTTTCCATTAGGATAACTGCATTATACAGGCATATTATACTGTGAATTATTTATATAAAACAATGTACGAGCGAGTGAGATGCTAAACCAGTACATTCTTCTTAAGGTTTATGCAATGTAATCATCTAACATCTTCTTTCAAATCTTGTAAATAAGATGCCAATGATAAAATCTGACAGACAAATTAGCAGAATGTCTGACAGTACTAAAGATGATGCTAAGAAAATAAGCAGAGGATACACAAGCACACACACACTGCAGACCTCTGCTGCATTTGATTGCAGGAAGGGCAGCCTGTACTGCAAACTGCAATGTTGTTAATAAACATGTCAGACCGCAGAGGTCCTGTACTCTTCCTTTACCCTGTCCAACTACTTGCATTCATTCACTGCCAGATGAAATGCCTTGTAGTTTGACACTCATGCCTGACTGTGCACCACTAAAGGACAATCATAAAGCATGAAGCACTGTTAAGCATAAATAACTCTCTTATACACAAATACATTTATCTAATATTTAGATATAAACAAGTCCCAGTGAGCTTTTAGATGTCAGGAAGTGCTGTGGTTCCCTTTCAGCTTGTGTCATAACCTTCCCAGGTCACATGTAGGATAGCGTGCGCAGGCGAAAGTCAAATAACCTCTGTTTGCTGTTCTGTTCTTACACACAGAGAACGAGGACTGTTTGCCAATGCAGATGGAAACAGGGTTTTCCTGCCAGTCAAACAGATCCAGACTCAGGCCAGTGCTTCCAGTCTGAAGGCAGGGGGCTTATCTCTGTTGTCCAAACAGAGATAACTGTCTACAGTGATTTCATTACATACAGCGCCTATAAAAAGTACCCAACCCCTGTACTTTTTCATGTTTTATTTTTCTACAATACTGAATCACAGGGGTTCTTATTAGGCTTTTTGGCAATGATCAGTGGGAGTGTCTAAGGAGTCAAAAGGGTGTGTATACAATTTATAGGCACCGAAGTTGTTTGAACATGACTTTTGCATGAATATAAACTGAAGTGTTCTGTGTAATTGGTCTTTTCACAAGGTATGACCCACTTGATGGTATGGCGCCACACCTTATTCACAAAGTACAGTAAATCTGAGCGAATCATACAGAGCGACAGCAAAAACAGGCTGCTTTAAATGCACAGAGCACACATATCCAGCTGTTTTTGTTTTCAGTCTGATTTTGTAGAGTCCCAAACAGCGGACACATGTAATCCCTTGCAGAGCAAGAAATCCCCTCTTACACATATAAACATGTTCATAGTAGACAGAGGCCTAGCTTCCTACTGCTTTTAGGTCATGAAATATTTTGCTAAACAAAGCTTTCAGTGCTAAGGGGATTAGACTGGTGGGTGGCTGCATTCTGATAGAAAAGGGTAGAGGAAATTGTGCTTTCTACCCGCTGGGATACATAAAGACTAGATTGGTTTTAGACCAGAAAGGCTTAGATGGTAAATCACATAGGAGGAAGCCCCTATGGCTCCAATTTTGGCATCTGTGATGTGTGTTCTTAAGTCTGACAGCAATTTGGCAGTTTTTCTAGTGATATTTGATATTTTTGCTTTTCCTGTGCAATGGGCTTCTAGCTTTTGTATTACAGATTTAACATAATTAATGCTGCTTTCTGTCATACAGTATTATCATACTGTTTGGTATCTACCATACTGCTGGAGAGAAAACAAGAAGAGTCTAAATTAGAAAAAATAAATAAAAATAAAAACCTAATTTATGCCAAAACTTGTGGGTGCAAACACAATAAACAGATAAAAAGATTGATTGTTTGCATGTGAGAAGTGTGGGAGTTGCCATCTAAACTGAGGCACTCAAAGCAATTGAAGTGTCAGTTGAAGTTCATATGCTAAAGGGGTTTGAAGTGTCAGCAAAGTTTAAGCACTGAACGGAGTTGAGCTGTCATTTCTGGAAGCATTAGAACTTTCAGTTTCACTTTTAAGCCCTGTGTGAATGTGAATTATCAGTTTGTGAATATCCTGAAAGTAGTTGGACCAATAGGTGAGGGGTTAGTGCTGAAAGTAATTGAACTGTCAGCTGAAAAATAAGAGATGACAGCAGCTGAAATGACAGCCGATGTCTGAGGCATTAAAGCAAATGAATTTTACAATTTCAAGTTAAAACTACAGTGCTGGAAATACTTGTGTGCTGTGAATAGTTGAAGTGTCGGCCCCATATGCAAGCACTGACGGCAGACAGTTTGAGTAGCTGAAGTGTCAATTGAAGCGTAAAAATCAGTTAAAACGTGAGATGACATGCAAACAGTGGAGACAGAAATGACTTTGTAGCGTTTAGTGACTTCCATGGCTTTCTATCTCATAATTTGATCAGACTCTTTATCAGACTGCTGTCAGTGTACAGAAAATTAGATTTGTTCACGAAATACTGTACCAGCTAAATACATGTTTACAGTTTACACAGACTTTAACTGATAAGCAGGACAACACCAAAAAGAGGATTTAGATTGTACTCTAAGGGGAGTTCAGTCTTCTATTGGATGTTGTCAGACAACACAGTCATGAGGTCCTTTGTTTTGAAATTTGTATATATCATAGGCTTACTTTTAATTTAGTTATGGGGTGTACGTACGAGATTTAACACGATACTGAGAATAATATTCTGCAGGTGTAGAAGTGAGAGGGCAATAGGTGAGCTATGTGAAGGATAATGTCTCATTATCCTTGAAGTAAGTGATGGACGTATGGTTATTGTTTCATTCACAAGTGTGTTCTTTATGCT
The DNA here is from genome assembly GCF_042242105.1 of Pempheris klunzingeri. Classification (NCBI taxonomy): domain Eukaryota; kingdom Metazoa; phylum Chordata; class Actinopteri; order Acropomatiformes; family Pempheridae; genus Pempheris; species Pempheris klunzingeri. The sequence continues at coordinate 16,741,481 of NC_092020.1, read as the reverse complement.
TACTACAGCATCCCCTGTAAGCATAGCGTATTAGGACTAACCCAGAATTCAAGGCTCACATTTCACACACAGTAAAAAAAGTGTCACCTGGTATTTATAGAAACTGAGCGCGGCCTTATCCCTGCTGTCTCTGTTACCTACAAACCCCATCACAGGTGCAATGAACCCACAGGAGACATAAAGAGGCAAAGGCACATCAATTAAACAATAACTCAAGGCTGCCAAGATCCCAAAGTAATCACATTAGATCAGCCTCTGCAGGAGGTTCTTCCATGGGGCTGTCAATCACATCAGGTGCTATTTCTGTCCATCATCTTGCCTTCATTCTACATTTTTTTTCTGCCAATTGCAAAATACGCCTCCAGAATAATGATGACAAATATACGAGAGTAATGTTGTTTTTGATGCTGTTCCAAGTTGTATCAGCTTTTTGAAAAAAACATTTATGTCAGTTACATTATTGTATCAAAAAGAATAAAACCTTTTCTTTACTAAAATCACTTGCTGCTTTAGTATAAAGTGTTGTACATTTGATAGTTTAATACATGACACAACAACACACCCTGAAGCTGCATTACTACTCTTTCGAATGGGTTAGTTGACATCAACAGCATGCCTTTTTCTTCTGTCACTGCCCAACTGATCTACAACCCACAGTATTCAGGCTACAAATCATTACTATGGATAATAAATACCCATCTGTGATGGCTTAAAATAGCTGACATAATCCCTGCAGTGGTCCACTGTTGGAGCAAAGCTGCAGGAACTGGCACATCAATAATACTGACTAACCAAAGATACATGGTGCAGTTCTCCAGTTGCTTCCTGTAATGGTTCTCATAAGTTACAAATGAAAACTGTAAGTCAAACTAAATGCCCAGTTTTAGCCTGCTGAACTGAAACTGAACTGAAATGTAGTACTGGAAAATAGTTTAGGAGCAGACAGAGAATTATATTCCAAAACCTGTTAGTAGCTCATAGTTTAAATGACTGTCAGCATAATTTGTACTCACGCTGCAGAGTGCTCTCTAGCTGGGAGCCAGCCTGCAGAAGGTAGCGGTAGCTCTCCATCACCTCCTTGGGCTCTTTCTCCGTCTCTCTCTCCTCCTGCAGTGAAGCTGGGCCCATTCCCTTAGTCTCCGACACAGGATCAGGCTGGGAGAACCAACGCTGTCGTGGGAGGTATTGACAGAAGTCCAGGCCTCACATCCTCTTTAGAGTCCTGTGGACCTGCATAGTGTCCCTTTTACCGAGGCTGGGAGCTACACAGGGAAAGTTATGCCCACCTGGCCTTGCGGGTCCCAAGATCCAGATGGGACAGTTCCCTGAGGCTGTTGCTGGGTCTTCCTGACCTTGAGATGCATAGAGTACCTCCACACTGAGCAGCACAGTTGCAACAGAAGACTTGTCCACATAAGCAGAAAACAGTGGTGTGCTGTCCCGTTGTTGCTCAGACTGGGTGTGATGTGCTTTTCTCCTCATACACACACACACACACACTAGTGTCGGCAGCTTGTCCTGCTCCCAGCAGCAGTCAGCTACTTCAAAATAAACAGGGCTCCATCTGGCCACTGCTGTCCGTCTCTCCTTCGCCCCTCCTCTCTCTCTCTCTCTCTCTCCCTCTGAGCTTTAGTGCGTCAGCTCTGCACCGTGCAGAGCTCAAGAGCCTATACCTGACACACTGCCAACTCCCTCCCAACTTCTCCTGTCACTTCACACTCCTTTGTGCTCCCTTTTGCTGTTTTCTGTGCCTTCAGTATAATGCTGACTGTACTACAGCAAGCTGAATTGTTAGGCTGTCTGGCTGCCATGTTCATGTCCCCACTTTCTCCAGCTTTACTATAACATAGAAGCACACACAGTGGAGAATAGATCTATTGTGAAAAGAGAATGAAAATCTACCGCACCCTCAGCCAGAAAGTTTGGCCCATGCGAAGCGCAGCCTTTAATACACAACAATCACATTCAAACAGAAGAACAAATATGAAAGGGTGACATTGTGTATATACTGAGACACAGAGGCTTTCTCAACTCAACTCCCCGCTGCTCAACCCACAACTACTCTGAATGAATCAGTGCACATTAACAGTAGAGACTAGACTGGAGAAAAGTTGTGTGTACATGTGTGTTAACCTCCTCTACACAGTGACTCACAGCACTTGGTGTTTTCTTGATGTCTGCAACACATGAAGCAGTAGGAGAGCAGCAGCACCCTGTCCTAATACGCAGCCACTCAACTGATCCAGCTTAGCCTCTCAGCCATCTCATTACTGCACAGCATCTGCTTAGTGTGGTCAAATGTGCACAAACACACACTTGCAGCCGCCCACGCATACACACATCCTTACATCAGGCAGAACCTGCTGACATAACTGTTGGTGTAACAAAGCACTATAAGACATTGGGTTATCTTCAAAACATTCTGCTTTATTACAGAAAATCTTCAGGTTTTGAATATACTAGTTTCAAAGAGGTACATTCAGCTTGGAGGTTTGGAGTGTTGAGGCTGGAGACCCAAAGGACTGGAGGTGGCGAGGTGTCCCTGCTGCATGACACAGGGCTGCTGAGGTGCCTGAATATGTCCACCTCCACCCCTCACAGACAGGGACAGCGTCCACAACCGCAGAGCCTCTCGTGCTTTTTTTGGACATTTTAATTTTTTTTTACAAAAGTGGCTGGAAAAAAGGTTGCATTAAAAATACAATCCATTCTTTTATACTTTTCATTAAGACAGGCAAAACATTAGATTCCAAGATATTTTAAGCTCTGAAAATAGCATCTCTGATGTCAATTAAAGGATTTACATTTTTTAACAAAGCAGGCAGCCCCTCTCAGTGTGTCCTGCTTACATCTGGTGTCTCTGACACAGTGCAGTCTGAGTAAAGAACAGCCTTCTCCTCTTTCCTGATATCAGAAAAACAGACTGTCTTAGTAGAAAATTATGCTGAAAGGCATGTAAATCTTTCCATTTGTTAAGAACAAATCAAGATGAACTCAATTTTTTAAATCTCCATTTGGCGTTATGACAATGAGGCATTCTGCAGATGCACTGTATCAGATAAGCCAAGCTACAGTAGTTCAGTAGGGTGGAATACAAGGCCAGTACTGTACTGGAGTTATTGTTTGAGCAGAGATCAGAGATGCAGTAAACTATATAAAAAAATTACCATACTGATTATATACTTCTATTCTTTAAACAAAGAGTCAAAATAACGTAGCAAAAGGAGTGACATTGGTTCAGAGGTTGATTTTGGGATGCTGGGAGTGTGTTGGGGGGGCTGCCTGTCTTTGCATGTATGACAAAGACTATAAAATGGGATTGGCAAGGGCTCGCATCAGGGCTGGAGTAACATATACAAACTCAACTGGCACAAAACTGACCACTTTCCACAATAAAAAAAAGATTTATGTAATAAAAGTATAACATTTGTGAGTAAAATTACACTTAATAATAAATATGCCAAATAGACAGTCTATGTATGTTGGTGGCAAAAACAAAAAAAGAAACAAATATACCAAAACCGTATCTAAAAGTGTTTGAAATCATGGCATATTTAAATGGAATGTATGAAGCACTACAAACAAGGAGTTGAAGGAAGGAACAAAAGGCCACACAGGGCACTCTATCATCCTGTCGGTCAGCAAATTTGATCAAAAACAGAAGGAAGGAGATGGAGCGGGGAGCCTCACAGTGGCATTAACTATGTTGACAAGGCAGGTCTGGAGTTGATTTTCTTTACACTCCAACTTCAGCCTGCCCGAGACAAATTATGCAAACTAGACTAGGGGTGATGAACATAAATACCTCATTTAGGCTTTAGTGCATGTGCGCATTAATGTGTACAACATGTGTGTGTTGTTCTCATCTATTTGATATGTGCGTGTGTGTGCTCAGGCATATATTCATGTGCCTTAGTGACCATCTACTCAATGAAGAAACCAGTTTCCTTGATAGTGCAGGAAATGTCTAACTGATCTACATTAACAAGGTTCAAGTAATCCTGGTTTTCATGACACACAGGCATTTCTGGCTTTTCTCACCCAGTACAGCTGCACGCACTTACGTAACACAGAGGCACACGCATACACACACTGACTAGTCACTTTCAGGTCACACTGGACAGAATCTGATCGCATTACGTTCATCTTTTTGGCTTTTAGCAGATGCTATCAGACATCTCTAAGCTATATACAGTACAGCACATATATTAATTTACGCATCTTTAATGAACTCTTAAATTATCTCTGAGGTTGGAAGATTAAGGTCACGCCCCGAGCAATGTTTCATTGCCAGAATATGCTTAACATCTCTAATCTATCTCTCAATCTTACATACACACGCACACTTTTTGGACTGAGTGCTAATATGGCCTCCATTAAACCGTTTTATATCTTCGTATTTAATATAGAATGCAGATTCATCACTGGAAACAACCATAGAATAATCTATAAACCACAAAACCATTTTAACAGTCTCTTCACTGCTCTGAGCAGAATTGAAGAGTCACCGTCAGTAACTTTTCATTTCATATAATTTGGACCTGTGGATGATGTTTTCTGAAACAAACAGTAACTTTTTAAAGAATAACTGTTCAAAAGCGCAGTAAGAATAGAAGAACAACCTTTCAACGTGTAACTACTGAGAATGGAATAATTATGTCTTAATAAAAACTTTGCAGAAAACAGTGACTGAACATCAGTGGAGTGAAGCGTTCTACTGAGCCTTCATTCATGCAGGTGAACCATTCTTTGAGTGAATATTACAACTGCTTGTTAAAACACAGCAGTTGGGTAGAGCTACTGACAAGGCAGCCGTGTATGCATTCATTTTTAAGCTAGTATTTTTTTTTTAAAAAAGAAGTAAAAGAAAGAAAAGTCATGCCTGTCATCTGAGTAGATATTTTAAAAAATAATGCAGGGCACTGCTCTGCAGGCATGCGTGGGGGGGTTGGGAGTTGTTGGGATTGGGCAGACAAGGACGGAGCAGAGAGACACAAGTCTAAAGACTGCTAAACCCCTTTTTATCCCTTCCCCCCTGTAAGCACATCTCTCTTTTTCTTCTTATTTTTTCTCTCCCTCTTCTCCTCGTCTTCTCAGATCAGGCATGATGGCAGACAGCTCTAACCTGACTGGCACGGGACCCTGAAAGTGTCTGAGTCCTTGCTGCCTTTCACTCGCGCTCCTTCAGGTGCTTGTAGGATAGTGGTGTCACAGCTGCAATCTGGAAAAACACAAGCAGACAGATTTTACTTCAATGTTCTCATTATGAGCTTGTGCCAACAAGAGGAAGAGAACAAGACACCCTGAAATCACCAAAGATTATTAGGGAATACGTGGTGATTGGCCACATACCACCATACACACACAAAAAAAAGAACATTCGCAACACAATGACACCTTCACCGCCACCAGAAATTAGTAAAGAAAGCGCTCCCAATTTCATCCAAGTCAAGTGATCTGTTAACCCTCAGCAGGGACATTGAACAGATACAGAAAGTGATGCTTGTCTCACCATAGTTTACCTGGGTGTTTGCAGGAGGCCGTTCTCTGGCAGCTATTGGGAGAACAAAAATGCAGGTTAAACACTGAAAGCTGTTGTAAAAAGCCTGGTGCTACTGTTAAGCAACAGATATTGGTGACCCTGGTCAGACTCAGCAGTGATGGGAAGGTGTGAGATTCACACCGACTTACAGGGGGTGGACAAAAAAAATGAAAAACACAGACAAGTACCCAACAAGATGTAGAGATGTCATTTCACCTCAGAGCACCTGCAGCGCTCTTGATATTGCTGCTATACATTGGGTTCATCTTAAGACAACTTGAGTGTTCTATCTGGCTTTATAATAGTTATTTATCAATGGAGACCAAATGTTTTTAATAGTAAATCATTTATCATTCATTTATAATCATTTATTTCCTCTAGCTTCCACAACTGCAGTTGTTGCACTTTAAAATGATGGGGGGGGGGGGGGGGGGGGGGGGGGGGGGGGTTAACCAGTTTTTTTTCCCCTAACAACATATTTCTGTTATTGGATTGGCAGTTTGATCATTCAGACCCAAGCAACAGCCAATCACCTGACTGCTTCTGCAGCGTTTGTCTTTACTGACAAACACAGACTTGAAGCATTGAATACAGGTGAAATAAACCCAAAATGATAATTAGAAAAAAATAATCATATTTCATAATAATGAGTAAATATTTAATTTAACAATGCATTGGGTCATTTTTTGCCTGTATTTAGTCACTTTGTTGTCACCCCCTGTATGTGATGCAGCAGCAGGAGGTTAAGGCAACGTCACATCATGCAGTGACCAAAGCTCAGCACTCATAAATGCATCCATAATTTGCCAGGAACGTAAGCAGACGGCGACCACCAAAAAAGATTTGAACGTGCACACAGGACGAAACGACCACAACCAAACGACAGACTGGATAAGTTACAATCACAGACCAGCTCTGCTCTGTTTCACACTGTCAGATAAAAAAACAAACCCACATAAAGTGACACCAACAACGCACACTCAAACTCTTGAGCTCCAAATATGAGAGGGATGGACTGAAATCAAAGACATTCAGGACTGGGATTTTAAAAGCACATGCAGGAGGTAGTATAAGCTTGGCTTCCAAAGGGATGCTGAAAGGAGCATCTATAAAAAAAAAAAAAGTTTGCAACATTATGCCTAGGGATACATTCATATGTTAAATAAGTGCAAAATGTAACCATTTTAACCAAAAATGTTGACATCAAACTGATGTCATGTCTGACATGGAAATAGCGCATCTCTTCAGCCAGCCAATATCAGCTTACACAACATAAGACACTGGGTCTTGTTGAATGTGGCCTGTATGCCTCTATGTCTTTGATTCTCTTGTTAAAGCTCAGAGTTAGGGACCAGAACTGCTGGAGAGGTTGGCTGGGGGAGCGAGTCTTTGATTGGCTTAAATGGCCTGAGGATGGGCTGGTACCTGTTTAAATGACAGTATTGGACTCATCTGAAAAGGTTCTCATGAGCAGGGGCCTGGCTGAAGACCGGGGAGACTGGAGGCCCCCCACGCTCGACTGAACCGGCTTCTTCTAGAAGGGTGAGGCAAGAGACACCAATGACATCACTACGCTGACAAACACATACACACTTGGCCTCTCTCTCCATCTTGTGCTCTCCCTTGCACACACATACACAGATACACAGGGAACAAATATATACATACACAAAGACTCCAAAACTGGACAAGTGGACAACGAAAATCAGTTGAGGCTCCTTTTAAAACACCTTTTCCTTGTAGTAATAATCTTCATAAGCCATGACTCTGTATTAATTGGTCCAGATTAATAGAGGACTGTAGTTCTTCAATATTTCTCAAAAGCATGTACGATATAACGCACACACACACGCACAGACAAAATGAAGTGGCCCGCAGGGTTTGTGGTGAAGATCCAGGATGAGGTTGTTGACTTGAGCCTCATGCAGGTAAGTTTGGGTGATTTGACGTGCTGCATTCACCTGGCTTGACATGCGGAGGCAGCAGGCAGTGGAGCAGCACAGGCAGCTGGGAGGAGACACTGACTAATACAACTGGACAGACAAGAATGGAAGACTGACTGTACGTTTTCCATCACGGACACCCAGTCCTACTCCACACTGCTGCCAGAACTGGGCATATACCGGCCCACTGACCAACAATCCTCCCAATTTAATAGACATATATCCAAAGAAAAGCGCTCAAGGTCGTCTGAGTTGTTGACCTAATCTGTCCAACCGAGTGGGGACTGTAAAAAGCCACAGAACGCCAACCCGAGTTACTTTGGAGGGTAAGGAAGGAGTCTAACAGTGGGAGAGGAAGGACACAACAGGTAGGAAACAAGCAAGACTGGCAGACACAGAAACTCTGCAGGAAGGAAACTTAAGTATAAGAACTGACAGAAAGAAAAAGAGACCTCAGTCACTCCATGAGAAGCTGTGAGTGCTAGCGGTCTGCGACAACATGAAGATAGTAGATGTCCCCGAGGAAGGAAGGCGATGTTTCATCTTTAGGGAGACAGGTCCAGGGAGGAAGAGAGAGGAAATAAGAAGGTGAGACAGAGCAAGAAGAGTGTGGTTAAGTGCAAAAGCGACAGTGCTAGTTAAGAAAACAAAGGAAAAGTGTAAAGCGAGTGAAAATAAGGTTAAAGGGGATGTTCTAAAATAAAATGTTCCAGTATGTTTAAAAAAAAAAAAATTATCTTTCCTTTCAAAATGGTAAAATATTTTTGATAACTCATCTTGCACTCAGGGCCATATACATGAATTCCTCAATCAAATGTGATTTAGAGCAGCTAGCTAGCCACCTATCACATAAAAAAAAGACCTAACTGTTAGCTCATGTGTCATAGTAGCTTGCATATTGCTTTCACAGATCAAAAACTTTGTTTTCATTTCCAAAAAGTGTGGTTGAAATGTATTAATTTCTCCCTCGTCCTCTGCCTCCTTATTTAACAACACAGATGTGAGAGTTGCTGGTGGGGACCAACAGTCCTCTGCCTGTATGTACAAAGACATGTCCACTTTTACAGCAATCCGATTATATTTGGATGTGCTCCCCACGCATTTCTGTTCAGTTGGAAATGCATCAAGGAACAACCAACCCTTGAGAAAATAAGTGGTTAATTATCACAACAAATATAAAGTTTGAGGAGGGAGATAGGGGGAGAGAGAGGGTGGACTGAGAGAGAGAGAACAAGTGAAGTTGAGTACAAATGTGTGTGTGTGTGTGTGTGTGTGTGTTTCAGCTCTACCTGTCGAGCATGGGGCCCACGAGGCTTGCGGAACACCACAAGCAGGATCTCTGGCAGTAGGCTGAGCAGGATGAGCAGGATGATGACCAGCCAGGCTGACACTGAGCTCAGCATGTTGGCAAACACAAAGTACAAACGCTGCTGCCTCAGGAAAGGCCTGAAGGAAAGGGAACACATTGGTTTACGCTAACTGGAAAGGCAACAGGGGTTGAATAGAAAAAACACAACAGGCCAGCTACAATGACTGTGTAAGTAATTTCATCCTGAGTTGTTTTCTAACCATATTATTCCTCCCCAGAAGAAGCTGAAAAACACGTAGAAAGCCAGGGAGCCCCAGATTACAAAGTGGTTGATCCATGTCCAATGCCGGGTGTCCAAAGCAAGCTAAAATGGCAGAGAAAAGTCACATAAACATCCAGGACATTTTGCCAAAGTCAGTATTCTGCAAGACAATATATCAGTTCCAAATTGTCAAGTAAATAAATTCTACTGCTCCAATAACACATCCTTTCATAAGACAAGATGAATTAACAACAGGGGAGCGATTTACCTTTAGTGTGACAGTGAAGACGAGGACAGTGAAGACAATTGTTCCATATGACCAATTCCCAAAAACCTGGATTGAAATAAGACAAATGAGCAAATGTAGTCAGAACAATGCTTAATGAATTAATTAAAAAATTAAATTAAAACAATTTAATTAAATCAAACCTGGCCATTATCCTGCAGTGCTGGGTTACTGAACAAATATCGAACACCAAAGAAGAAGAGCAAGCCATGGAAGACTCCAAGTAAAGTCCAGTAGAGGAAAGGTCCCCACCGTAACATGGCATTCTTGGCAATCTCCCTAGAGAAAGTCATGAAAGAGAAAGATGAGCAAACTCATTATTTGCATTTAATCTCAACTAAGAAAAGCAGAGCCATAAAATATTTGAGTGAGGAATGTTAACAGCACTCTCTAAACCTAACATCTAAAACACACACTTTTAATGTTTAATGTCATGCATGAAGTCTTAAACTGCTTCATCGCATAGATTAGGTAACCTGGAAAAAAATGTTATCATATATCAGGTCAAAAGTGATAACAATGTCATATAAATATAATATAAACATAAAATATAAAGGGTGGACAAAAAAGGTAAATGCCCAGTTAAACACTGAATAGTTCATGTGGGACAGGACCACCTATTTCTGTGTGTGTTAAAGCAGCAGAAACAGCTAACTAAATATTTCCTTTGGCAGAGGGACAGTGTAACTTATTTGTGAATTTAAAATTTTGCATTGTGAGTAGAAAAGTACTACAATACGGTCAGCCTACACCTTTTCCGTCATTATTCTAATCTCTTGTTAACTTTATTTTATGACAAGTGGCAATGACAAGTATTTATTTATTTTTCATTTATTAATTCATTTCTTTCAACTTAAAGACCAACATTAAGATTAAGCCATTCAATCAATTAATCAAGTTATTCTTGCTCAAAACAGCAAAATAACTGCACAAATACATCTACCCTGAAGTGCACTGAAGATAAGCAAAGGTTCCCAGGTTTACCTGTAGAGGGTAGCATTGTCCAGCAGAACCTCAATGCAGATGTGCTGCTCCAAGAGGCTGTAAGCCAGGATGGGCATAGAGGTGAAGCAGATGTTGTACATCGTCAGATAGGCCGCATCATACAGGGGCTGGGGAGGTTTGGAGCAGGGGGAGGTGGTAAAGGGGGTTGGTAAGGAGGAGGAGGGGGAGGGGGAGGAGGGGATGGGGTAACCAGGGGTTAATATACTGGAGAGGACAAAGCTCATACACGCCATCATACTTACACACATAGTGTGTCATATAAGCAAGCTTATACACATATTTCTCATACTTATGAAAGATCTATGTCAGGGGTCATGTGGCACAAGGGAGAATGAAATATTTACTCTCACCTTTCACAAATAGAAATATCACATCATCAGCTATCTTAAAAAGGAAGATATCCATATGACTTAATGCACTAATTATTGAATATTTCTATGGCAGAAGCATTTTTTTTTTTATAACACAGCACCATCTATACGGATTCTATAAAATATACTTATTTCTCATTAACAAACAAGTGACTTTCTATAATGTATCACGTGTTACAATACTAGCACCAGTGTGACAATAACACACAGACACGCGCCACCATGATTACATAATATCCACATGTGATGTTCAGTAGTGGCAGAACATGACTCATGTCTGTATCATTTTAACAGTGCTATGCAGTCTAAGTCAGTGTATAAACACATCAATCAGAGCTCAAACATCCCAGGGGCAGTGGGGGAGGGGCAATCTGAGGGAAAGAGTCTGGCATTCAGGAGGACGAGAAGGTTTGGATTCAAGGGACACTGCCTCCTTTCATGTTCAGAACATCTTTGAACCTCAAAGGGCCTCAAGACATACTCACTTGCTGGGAATAACCACAGAAGAACTGGTACAAAAACTGAGGTAAGATGAAGCAAAGGTTCTGCAGGCAAACAGGGAAAGAAAACGGGCTCACACCAATGGACAAAAACATCAAAGAATATCAAATACATTAATAAGTTCCCATGTGCATAGAATGAAGGTATAATAATGCAATACATTAACCCGAGTCTCACCTAATAATCTGTGTACTTTGTTAAGAGGATAGATTCTGTCAAATCTTTCTCCTCACCATATAATCCTCACATCAAGTTAGTGTGTGGGTTTATTTGGCAAATACAGGCTTTGCTAAAACTCTAAACAAGTTCTCAGCCTTAGGACTGACATGAAGTCAGTGTGACAGAAGCGTCTGTTCCTCCTACCTTGTAAAAGAAATACTGCACCAGGTGTGCAATGCGAACATAGTAGAGATGTCCATGAGCCAACAAAAGTTTCTTGAGGTGCTTGAGTTTGGGGATGGCATAGTCACTGTTCCTCACCGCCTGCCGACCCTCTTTACCCTTAATACCTGAAACATACATCGGACACAAGGTTACACTTGCCTCCATCTTGGAACAGCAACTAGATTAGATAGACTAGATTTGTTAGTTAGCTTCAGCCTGACATTTCTTACCAATGCCAACGTGAGCTTCCAAAATCATACTGACATCATTGGCACCATCTCCAATGGAAAGGGTGATGGGGCTGCCCTTAGAGTTCTTCACCATTTTAACTATCTAAAGTTTGAGCAATACAGAGGAGCAACGATTAAAAAAAAATCAACAAGAAACCAACTTTTCACGGTTAGAGTTGTTATTTTAATTCTTTAACAAATATTTCCCACATTTTAACTGACTGTTCTGACCTGTGCCTTTTGTAGAGGAGCCATGCGGCAGCAGAGCACAGCTGTGCAGTTTTGACAAATCTGCAGGAACAGGTTCTTGTAGCGGCTTGAGTTGGATTCAGAGGAAGAGTTGAGCACCATCGACAGAGTGGCTCCATCTATGATAAAACCATAGTCCTGGTTTGCTGTAGACCAGCTCCTACAAAACAGGGAAAAGGGTTTATTCATAAATAAGAGTGACCACCCTGATATAAGAACAAAGTGTCACATAATAACCTAAATACACAAGCTGACATTATGTATGACAAGGTACCAACCTGGTGACGCCTGCCTTGACTGGCGGTGCATCCTGTACTGCTTTCTTGTGGTATTCAAGCAAGAGCTCATGCAGTCGTTCCTCACGCCTCCTCGCTCCATCCTCCAGAGTACGCACTGTCAGCTCCAACAGCTCTGTGTTTCTCTGGAACAATCTACAAGCGTAGCAGGTGGACTTCGCCGTCTCCATCTTGTCCCCCGTTAGGACCCAAACCTTAATCCCTGCACCCTGCAGAGCCTCCATGGTCTCTGCTGCCTCCTCTTGAAGCCTAAGGGATGACAACAAAAATAAAAGACAATTGAAAGCTTATTTAACTAACTCTAAGACATTAATATGCTCACCATCACAAAAAATAAACAACAACATTTTTAAATTTGGACAATGGAAAAATACCCAATGTCGACCACAGGATGGCAGTGTGAGCTCACATTCAAATGGAAAGGAAAAAGGGGACCACCATTAATTAAGCAGAATTTAATAAACAATGTCATAATGGACACAATACTGCCAGAATCTAATGGCATGTACAAAGGGCATAAAGCAGGGAAAGGGGGCTGAAAGGTCTATACTGTGAAACAACTGCAGGTGTTGAGGTTGCGTAAACAGCAGATGCACATCACAAAAAGAGGAATTATTTCATTTCAGTAACACAACAAAGAAGCAATCAGAAAACAGTGACGCTCCTATCATTCTTAAAAATAAAAGTCAGAACAAAATGTTTGTGATGCTTTTTGGCCTCTCCTGTACATTTTAAGTGTATTCTGAGATTTCTTTAAGTCCTAAAATTAATGGCATTGAACTTTAATGAGAGGAAAGAGAGAGGAAGGATATCAGCAGCACCAAAAATATAAGGCATTTGACAACTTTAAATATCAGCAGGTTCATCTTTATCTGTATGGTTATGTTGTGAGTGCCTACCGATCTTCTACTGCTGTAGCTCCTATTAGACTCATGCCAGTCTCCACTTGGTTGTAAACATTCATGAGCTTCTCCTCTCTGTCCTGCAGAGCCAGCCTCGCTTCCCTCAATCCAGCATCTGCCTGGGCATACTCCTCTTCACTGAGACATTTGTAGGCCACACACAGTGTGCGGTAGCCCTCCTGAACGGTGAAACAACAACACTTCATGTTACAACAAGAAAACACAAATTCTGTCTTCACATCAATGAAGAATCATACAGTGGATAGTTTAAAACTTAGTAGAAACTACTGGATTTGGAGAGGGAAGTTGCTTATGTCACCCACTGTTGCATTACGCTCCACATGCATGCGTATCCTTTCAACCTCCTCCTGTCTGACGCGGGGAAAGATGGAAGAGTCTGCTCCCTTACAGAACAGCAGCGTGTCACCTGGACACAAAAACCACACAAACACACAGACACACAAACACACAGCATGGTGAGGGCTGGTGGCCAACAATTAATTAGGCTCAATGCAATAAAACTCACTCAATAAAGCTTACCCGATCTGGATCTGACTATTACACTCATTCGCCTTCTCACAGGATCAAAGTTCAATACGTGAAGCAGTTCATACCTTTGGGAAGTACAACATTTAAATTAAATAAAAACCAGTAGAACAAATGTTAATAGAGAAACATGAATTAAAAACTAAAGTAACTAATTACTGACTTACATTTCAACATCGTTGTTTCTGTTGAGAATTTTCATGTTTTTACTTTCGAGACCCAGAAATGTGAAGCCATACCTGCAGATTGAAACAAATCGCAAATGAGCCCTTTCTGTAGTCATGTGCTATGCATGAATGTTGTAATGGAATCTATGCAATCTAGGATTTTCAAAATACGGCCCATGATATTCATATTCAAACAACGTGCTTTTCTTGGAGCATTTGTTAAAATGTCAGATGAATCACATGATGTCATAACAGCCCATCTCTTACCTCATGGCACCCTTGACCAGAGCAACCTCATCAGGTGAGGAGGCTATAAAGCCTCTCTGCTCCTGCTGTGGATGGAGTACCTCTCCATCCACCCCTAAGCCATCCACCTGGTCAATCAGTCCGTCCTCTTGGCCTTGACCCTGCTCTGTAGACTCCTTCACCTGGACTGTGTGGCACAGACACAGCGCACGCAGAAACAGCTCTTCCCGCTCCTAATAACACAACATGAACATGGCTTAACAAAGTAAAATGAAACACAATACATACTGTTTAAATCAAACTAATGCTTAAATAAATGTGTTTAATGAACAACCACTTTCATTGAAAATTTATTAATTTAAAGCTGCACAGGAAGCCATATACAGAGGCTGGAGTTTAGATAAGGCCTTGGATTTACAGCCATTTGTCTAAATTGACCACTTATCAGCATACGTGCTCAAGTGCAACAGTCTGTGTTATCAGGTGCTCATGTCAAGACACACACAGACGCTATGCTCCCCCTTCCATGTTGAGTACTTATGTTGACATGTCAAGGAGACTGTATGTGAGTGACCTATGAAGGGTCTTTCTGAGCAGCGAGCTATGTAATGGCCATATGTCGGTGCTTGTGTGACTTTTACAACAGATGGAGGAACACCACAACACCCACCCTGCCAGCTTTCTGCTGTAGTTTGCTCACAGGTCCATCTGTGACACAGAATCCATCCAACTCTGAGCTCGCGTCTCTGTACTTGTACTGGAAGCCATCGATGCAGCACTCTATGAACTCCATGTTATTCTGAGTGAGGGTGCCCGTCTTGTCTGTGAAGACATACTCCACCTGCAGGCATTGTGATAAAAATACAAGACAGACTATTCCAAAGCCATAAAAATTCAGTTGCCCATTTAACAGGTTCCAACAATAAGATTAGGCAATTACTCCCAGAAAGAATAAAACTGCATTAATCAGCGTAATGAAGCATCACCTTTAATTGAGGTAACCAAGTGTGACTGATCTATGGCAGCACTCTTTGAGTTAGAAGAGCCATAAAAACAGGAGATATCAGGACAGCATGGCCAATCTGGTGTCATTACAAGCAGCTCATATTTTACAGCAGCTCTGTACATATCAGTCTGGAGACCACATTCTGAGAGAACTGATCTTACTTTGGTGTCACCTGTCATTTTGCTTCTTTTTTTTTCCAAATATCAGGTATGCAAAAAAAGAACATTTTTGTAACATCTATTTTGTAATTTTTTTTTAGGATTTTTCAATACCTGGAAAGAATACCTGAAGAATTAAAGGTTTTTAATAACACACAGGGAAGTTGAGTTTACAGAAAGCAATTCCCCAGTGACAAATTTCTGCCATTAAAATGTTGCTTCATTTGATTTTGTGCATGTGTCTGACCTGGCCTAGTTCCTCATTGAGATCTGATGTATTGACCAGTGCCCCCTCCTTGATTTCAGGGTCAAAGAAGTCCTTGTCCCATGTGATGAAAAACGATCCCAAAAACTTTTGCATCTCAACCGTCACATACATGGACACTGGGATGATGAAGTTGAAGAGCACCATGAAGGACAGGAAGTCAGTGAACATCTTTAGGTACTGTTGGAAAAAATTAAACAGGCACATATTTAAATGCATATCTCATCTAGACATGATATATTGTGTCTACATTTAAGCTAATGTAAGAAGGCTTGGAAAATTTGCTGTCAGGGTGGACTGACTTATAATGTGCTAAAATTGAGACTTGTATTCCCAGATAGTCCAAACAACAAATATGAAGACGTGATGGAAATCACAAACTTGTATCACAATGTTCACATTTCCTTGAGGGCTAGGACAGCGGGTTAACAGCTGATGAAATGAAACGTGGTACAATGTATGTCTGCCAAAGCCCTTTTGCTGAGAAGAGTGTTATTAGTGTGGATCAGAAGAGGTTAGGGCTTGTAAAATTCTTATAATGAAGCTGTGACCTCAGACGTTACAACTACAAGCCTCTACAGAGTATTTACCACATCAACAGTGGCCTTCCAGGTATAGTAACATTTGCCATACACATAAAACATTGGACTGATGCCAGGCTATCAAGACCTATTAGCTATTTCTCTCCCAGCAGTGGCAATTCCCATATTGCTATAGACATGAATTATTCCACTTATTTCACTTAGGCAGAGACAGCTCACATTTCTGGACTGTTTTTTATACAGGCTTGGTTTGGTTTGAACTCACAGTTCAACAACAAAGACAAGTAGATCACTGAATGTGTTCTCACCAGATTGGTGTCCTTCTCTCTCTGTGTTTTCTCATTGTACCAAGGCTCATCTTGTCCAGGCTTGCTTTGCCACACATACTTCAGTGTAGTGCACACTAGAGCCTTGCTCACCAATATGCAAAGGTAAACCAGCAGGAAGGCATTAATAGACCTGAAAATATAAGAAATCAAATTAAAGAGTACTAAAGGCACATCACAGATTTTAAATTTGTTTGCATTTTTTCCTCTAAACTTACTTCTCCACAGCAGAGCGTTTCTGAGACTTGCCCTGGTAGTTGAGAGCCATCTTTGTCTCCATGCCAGTGTAAACTGCAACGCCTTGAGATAGAAAAGGAGAAGAGGAAGGATGAGCTTTTTTCTAAATACTGAGCTATACTCACTACACAATATAAGTTATTGTAATAGGGTCAATATCATTTGACTTGCCACTGATTCTCTGGGTGTTCTTCAAAGTTGCCCCTTTCAGCAGAAGGTTTTCTGGGCCCAAAGACCTGTCCAGTCACAACAGTAGATCAAACTGTTTAGTCATACAAAAGAGGTGCAATCCACACACTCCTCCATTCTCTAAATGGAAACCTGGCAGGCAAGCTGGCATCCACTCTAAAATACGCAGTGACAATACACAGTATGAATGCAGTCTGGGCTCACACCGGACCCAGTGTTCTTGAGAAGGACACTGGCATTTGTTTATATGGCCATTACAAAGCAGTCAATGATAAATGCCGGTGGGAGTGCTTTGGAAACAGTGGCTGAAGCCATGCCAGCCTGTTTTAATTTTAATGCTCGTCTGCATTGAAGGATCAATGCAATAATGATTTGTTGGTGATGCAAAGCGAAACAAATGAGTGCTTAAGCAACTGTGTTTTGATTTTGCTCTCACTTAAAATGGGCTGAGATAGTTGTGCATGACTGCTCTCACCTCACTGCAGGCTCCTGATTGTTTTTGTAGATGTGCATACGGCCGACAAACCTGGAACAAAATTACATACAAACTCAGAAGCTGAAAAAAAAGTATGGGATTTCTGCTTGGCATATTATACAATCTGTTAATCCTAGAGTGGATTTGAACTGAAGGTATCCCAATCCATGCAGAGTTCATTTACTTTACAAAACTGTAAGTACTCATTAACCTAAAATCAGTTGCAGAGGTTTGGGAGCCAACTAATTACTGGTGGTTAGCCAGCAGTATGCTGTCAGTTTTATTGACTCTGAATAGCAAGTGTTTGGGGCCATGGCTTACTTAGCACGTCTCAAACACCATTCTGATGGCTGGCTAAATGACAATATCCCTACTCCGTGCCCAAAGGGGGAGCCAAAGGCTGTCTGTCTGAGCTGTGGCTCCCACAAGTGAATAAGAATCAACTGTGCCACGCAGAGCAAAGAGAACTAAAACTACTATAAACTATACAAGGCCCGCTTTCACCATTGCTAACATGAAATGTACCAAATTTAAGTACACTATGGCTTGCCAAAACCTCTCCACTTCACAATCTACATATTAGTATTAGAGTCATTTAGGACATCTAGGCATTGAGTAAATACATTGCCCAACAACACCATGCATGCAGTGTTAACTTGCTGGGGCCACACGATGAGTGCCTACTTGTAAAGGTCAGGCTGCGGCTGTTCACACTCAATAGTGGCGTTGAGAGATTCCAGATCCTTCTCTGTGTCTGGCACTGTGTAGTGTGTCTGGACAAGTGGAAGAGGCAGAGAGAGAGAGACAGAGTGTGAGCATTGACTGGTTGAGGTCAAATGATCATTTTAGTCTTCCTGTACCGCTCTCACACACAATACAGGAAAATAGGACGACAAACAATACCTGGATACTGTGACTCACACTTGAGCACAAACAAATATTGTATTTCTGAGGAATTAGATGAGAGGAAAAACTTGAAACATAAAATCCTCAAAGCAAGGCTGATATATAACGTCACTATCTTTGAAAACTGTGATATATGGTAATTGTTGAAACTATAACTTAATGCTCCTCTTTACCCACTTTCTTTCTCCTAATCCTTAAAGGCATCACAGTTAAAGAAACATTAAGTATAACTATGACTAATATAGCCTGACTTAATGGAAGCAACTTTAAAGCCTCTTCTCACAAGCAAAAAGTGCTCATGAAAATACTCAAAAAAATTACAACCCAACCATTCTGTAATGAAAAAAAAAGGAGAACAGATCTTACTTTATGGTTGGACTCTCCATCCAGACTTGCTGTGGTAACAAAACATGTGTCATCGTCTCGGCTAGACTGCAGCAGTATTAAATCACAGGGAAAGGTCTCATCTTCCTCCACCTCCACAACATCTCCAACCTGATCAAAGAAGCACAACCAAGCACCACTTGTAAAGGCTTATCACAGTTTGCTTTCTTCCGCTTGTTAGGCACCAGATCAGTAGGATTTGGCACGGGATGAGGGACAGAGGTTTAAACAATCACAGCTTTAAGTAATTTAACCACTAGGGAGCAGATGGACCCCAAAATAAACTTACATTACTGCCAAGTTTCCATCAAGTTGTTGTGGCTAATTTGTTAACAAACAACTGCCTACTTAAAATATAGCTTAAACAGAGCAACATGAGCATCCCTGCAGTCTTCTGTCTGACTACTGGTCGATATTCAGTCACCTTTTAGCTCTGATTTGGTCTGCCAACTACTCTCTCTTTGGCTTGCTAAATGTTTACTTTAGCTGGAGTCCATTTAGCATGAGGAGGTAGCTTAGAGTTAACTGGTGTGAGCTCCTATGCTGGGAGCAGCTGTCCACGGTTGTACACAAAGCAACAGTGTTTTGGTTTTGACATGTGGATGTTGATTCTCAGTGATGACAGCTGCACTATCAGCTCTTTAACATAACCAGGAGTCATTTGTTTAACTTTAAACATTGAAAAACACTGTTTAATGCATGTTTAACCTTTTGAACACCCATGAATCTGTTACGGTTACCTACAGCAAACAGATAAGAATGCCCACACCCTGGATACATTAATTACCATCACACCTATGTTTGAATATCTAAATAGTTCAGCAGAGAGAGCATGTTTTCCCTTGTGCATATATTCTAAACACAGTCATGCCAAGCTGCCTGCAGATTCTTTCTGGACAAGTCTCTATGGAGATATAAAGGTACCTTGATCCTCTCACTCTCTTTCCGTATCCTCCGGCCATCCTCTAGCACTGTCACTGGGTACTTATTCACCTCATTGTCAGCCTTGTGCCGTAGCCAGTCCTCATAGCCCTACGGCGACATATCAAAATCAGATTTGTGTTATTTGCTTAGTATAATAAAATGTACAAAATTTTGTCTCTGTGGAATTAGAGCCCATGGGATATTAACTAACACTATGGCATCAGTATATACTGACACACAGTAAAGGTTTGGTGAGAGACAAAGATGTGTCTGCGCATACAATATAAGCTTTACATTTAGTATTTCATCATTATGTGAAAAAAGTGCCTGTAGCAGCAGAATAGGAGAGTGATTGTCCAACAGTGCATTGGAACAGTATACCATGAAATAATACTGAGTCGGGTAAAAAAAAAAAAAAAAAAACAATTCCTGGGGCTGCAGCTGCATAAGGCACAAAGCCTGGTGTCGACTTCCTAAGTACTTTAAGATAGTGATGGAGATGGAGGAGATGGTGCAGAGATGCAGAGGGTAGAGAGGGAAACCAGAGTGTGTGTGCCAAGGCGGCGCTCGAGCCAGAAAGTGGGATTACCGGGAAAGGTGATAGGAGGAGAGGGAGAAAGTGGGGTTGACTGATGCAGAGAAATGATGCCAGGTGGATGAAAGGAGGGGAGAGGGATGGGAGGCATTCCACGGATGGTCAGTTGAACTGTACAGTTCACCTTAGCCTGACTAATGGAGTCAGGCAGACCGCCTTGGTGTCCCACTTCAAAGCCTGGCTGAAGGCGGTCCAGCACTATCAGAGCGTCCCATATATTTTCAGAAGGAAGTCCACCCACTATTGTTCATTTCAAAGCCTCAGCAGTAGGTCAACTAAAAAGCCAATCCTAAAACAATGCATCTAATGCTGGGACAAGGCAGCAACAGAGTCAAAGAAACAGACACTTCCCTTAATAATTTTTATCTCTGTAATAGTCCAGTGGATCACATTAATACAAACCCAAGAGAGCATTAGTACTTTATACAAAAATCACAGCAAGGGAGTTATGAAGGCAGGGGAACTTATTATGTTGTATGGAGAGGGGGGAGAATATAATGCAGTGAAAGACAATATGAGGAAATGAGGGCATGGCAATAGACATTGCAATAAAATGTCATTATCAGCATACAAGCCTTATTAGGGAGTGTCTTACCTGCTTGATAGCGGTTACTGTGATCACAAAAAATAAGGGTAGGCCACTGGTGACTGGGCTGGTGGGGGTGTCCACTATCACCTGTTATGGGAAGAAAAAAAAATTACTTTAGAGTAATACAACATTAACACTCAACAGTAAACATATGACCTTCAAACTGAAAAGCTATGCATTGAACATTATACACCACTACAAAGTGTTACTGCAGCACATGTGATTACA
Organism: Pempheris klunzingeri; assembly: GCF_042242105.1. NCBI lineage: Eukaryota > Metazoa > Chordata > Actinopteri > Acropomatiformes > Pempheridae > Pempheris > Pempheris klunzingeri. The sequence continues at coordinate 16,720,418 of NC_092020.1, read as the reverse complement.
GAGGGAGGAGTTTGTGGCAATGGTTTAAAGGATGGGGCTGTCCCTCTAAATGCAGGGTGTAGTCCGTTTCTGTGAGGCTTTCTTTCTCACTGTTCTCCAAATTTGTTCATCAGTAAGAAACACAGGGGAGACATTTACATTTTGGAAGGGAGTAAGGGAGGTTCTGGACCACAGAACTTTTAATCAAGTGGGCCAGGGACAGAGTGCTTAATCGGCAGGCATGCCAACACTTCTGTGTCTCTGCCAAGGAATGGGCCAGGGCCAACACAAATCTTTGTTGCGCACACCTTACCTGACTGGGCTGTGTGTGCAGGAATCTATACAGTAATTGTGTATGTGTTGCTATTCTATGCTTATGTAATAAGAATAATTGTGGGACCAGTGATCAGATAATCCCCAACAGCCAGTTTAGGAGCAGCGCCTGACCAAGGCTCCTAGCTAAAACCCCAATACACAAGTGGCCTTGTGTGTTTGTGTGTTCCTTAAAACCATCACAAGATGGATTTACCCTGGCATTTGTGATCCTGCAGAATGCAGGCTGGTCCCCCCACTGAGCCGGAGTGCGCATCCCAGCACGCACATACACAATACATCCAGCTCATTGGTATTCTGACCAGGAGTATTACAAGCTGTCAGATAGGCATCAGCTCAAGTAAGAGCAGAGGATGCGTTTTGAAGCATTCTCCGGTGTTTAACTCACCTGTGCTTGGACTGAGAAAAAAAAACTTGGTGTTTGTATGAGTACAGATTGTGGCTGTGTGTTCATGACACACACACACACACACACACACACACACACACACACACACACACACACACACACACACACACACACACACACACACACACACACACACACACACACACACACACACACACACACACACACACACACACACACACACACACACACACACACACACACAGAGTACAAGGGCAGTGAGCTACTAGCCTACCCAAGCTTTACTGTGATTACAATTAACTGGAGGATAAATCAATTACGAGGCAGGGATTGACTAGTGCACATCGACCATTTGGAGGAGTGCAGATTCAGAGGAGAGTGTGCATTATATTTGTAGTAGTTGGCGATTCCAGTGAGACAGGAGTGAAAGTAATAATTCTGCCGCAGTAGCCTTAGGTGAGGAGAGCCAGGGTGAGAGTACTCAGTGCTTCAAAAGAGCAGTGTACGTACATGTGGTTGGGGCTCCGTGTTTAAGACTCATTACAGCGGACACATTCCTATGGGCTATGTAGCGAGTGGATTATTGAATGCCTCTTGAGAAAAGCTTGGTTTACCTCGGTCATGTTAGCCCTCCACTGTTTGACATAACCAAATCCTTAAGGGAGAACAATTCTCTAAGCACGTATGTGACGAACATTTACAAAAGGTGATGAACCATGTTATTTTTGCCTATAATGAGACAATTGTGCACATCTATCAGTCAGGTGACTGGATTGAAGGTTCTGATCACAGAACCCAAAAAAAGAACTGCAGAAAGGACTGAGGACAGCATGTCCCTCTGATGCAGCTGCCAGATGGCCAAACTTCACAAAGGGTGACCACAGCACAGAGAGAATGCTTTTTAAAAGCACCTTTCAGCCTAAATGTTGTTAGATGCTGATATGCCTTTGGCACTTTTATGACAATTTTGATGGCAATGTTCAATGGAGGACTATAAAAAGAGAAAAAAAAAAAGATGACTGTCTTTTTTTAGTATCTGTTCATTAACATTGATTCTAAAAACACTTTCTTTCATCTCACACTACAATACAGTGTAAAATCAGTCTTGATAAGCTCCACAGACATAACTATATCATGGACAGCCAACATTTTTGGAATAGGATAAGGGTCAGAACTGCCCTTGAATGCATCAATAGTATCACTAATGAGAAAAAACGCCAACTAAAGAAAACTAAAACCAACACAAAACCTACAGCGAGTGTACACCTGCCAAAGAACACACCATTCTCCCGGAGCTTGTCTTTCACTGTTTATTTGCACGGATATACGACAATCCTCAGCAAACTTCCAGATGGCGGAATACGTTACTCCTCTGCACCAAATGCAAAGCCAAAAAAAAATTGCAGCAATAGGAATGAACTGTATGCTGCTGCTGATGTGCTGGTGTGATATCAGAGCTGCAGAGCGGAGCAGCACAAAGCCCTTCATCTGAGCTGGGAAGTGTGTCAGTGTGAGCGACAGACAGCCGTTTCCCGGGGTCCCAGGACACCGCTATGGGCCCTTGTGTCCTCCTACCCCTTCACCCTCTTGTTCTCTCACTCCCCCTCTCCTTTTCTCTCTTACTCTCTCACAGTGTTCCATTCCCATTCGATCAAATTCAAGCAAAGACATGCAGGGCTATTTATAGGAGAGTGGTGCTTTTTTATCAGCCTGTGTCTATTTGTGGCACTCAGAAGTACAGAGGGCTTCCTGGCTGCTGACGTCAGCAGTGCAGCGCTGCAGAGAGATGGGTGGAATCGAGAAAGAAAGGGGGGGAAAGAACGACAGAAAGAAAGAGACCAAATGACAAAAGGAGAGACAAAAGGAGGTAGGATAGAATTGGAGGATGCATGACATTTGGTTGTTGGTAGAGCATTTGCATGAAGCCTCTCATGGGATGTGACAAGGTTTATTTCTGTCTGTGAGATGCGAGTGCAAAATGAGTGCACGCGGAGTCTCTGTACCTGTTTCTCTCTCATCGCCTCTCTCTGATATAATAGCAGGCTGCATGGAAAAAACTGAGTGGTTAGGATAAGGAGCCCCTCAAGAGAGGCTGGATTAGTGGAGAAACGCCAACCGCGCTGCAGCTTGGGTAAACACCGTCAGCAAACCCAGGACACCCACTGAGTCATACATCACACACGCACAATGTACTCACACACAAACAAACATTGCACACATCACACACTGATTATCCGTGTGAGTTTGTGTGAGTGATGCAAACATGCTTGGTGGTTTACTCCCACGTCAAGTGTACTACATCAGCTCACAATAATTTCACACATTAGCTAACAACTGTTCACAATCCAGCACCTTTATTCATTAGCTGAGGATAATATAGAGTTAAACCAGTGGAAAATAAAGGCTACATTCAACTGTAAATACAGAAATACAGAAACAAGTCCGGAAGAAATAAAAAACACTGCAATTGATTGGCTATAATGATGGAATTACTTGGTGACAGGAGTACACAGATATTTCTCGGTTTAGTACAGTGCTGGGCTTCTGGGAGCAGTCACTCTCTGAGCTCATTCAGTCAGTATGCGACTAGAGAGAGCAGGCCCAACACCAGCACCTGTTTACACTAGAGGGCTGTTCACTGCCATAGTTTAGGTTACTGCTAAAAGAAGAGGGGCTAGTTTCCACTTCCATTGACCAGAAAAAGGACAGAGGATGAAAGAGATGATAGAAGAGCAAGTGCAGATGCAAACAACAAATCTTTTTTTTGTTCCCTACTTCAATCAACTGTCCCTGATCCCTGAGAGGAGAGAGGAGAGGTCACTTAAGAGCACAGAGCAGGGGAGTAAGGATACCAGTCAATGCATTTTAGTCAGCGCTCTTGGCCAGCTCAAAGTTTCCACTTATGAGGATAGGGCAGCACACGCAACACAGAAAGACTCTTTTCATTTCAGAGACAAACAGAAGCAATGACAATAAAAATCATATGCAATTCAAAACATACTTCTGTTTTCATGATTTTGGGGAGTTAGTGATTGTTAAAATAAAAGCAATCTCACATACAGATTTAACCACTGAATCTTGCAACATAAATGCGCACACACACACACACACACGCTCAGGCCTTAAGGGAAGCTTTGGCAATTCTGACACCTGCTATGACAGCAGACACATTTCAAACACGGTGTACAGTTCACACATAGAATAACTGCTTCACACCTGCTGAGGTCATATGCAAATGAATACTGTTTCTCACGCTCTGTTTCATATAGGGGAAGCCAAGCTAGATAAGACACATTAACCCATTCAGATTGATCAATAGCAGGGTTAACCCTGCTTCATAATGTTGTCTGAAAAGGTATCAGATGTGCACACACAGACCCTGAGGCCCTGACTACACATCAACTTGTTTCAAAACATCACAGTCAGACACAACAGACACTCATAAAGACACTATTTAACAATGACAAACATACTCTTATCTTTGTTTGAGTTGGAGCACTGACAAAGCGTGTCCTTACCTGCACCAGGAAGATGATAAGGAAGTAGAAATTGGCAATTCTTCTAAACTGTTCAAACAGGTTCTTTGGTAGAAAGTTCCAAACTGTATACTGTGGGAGGAAGGAGAAAAACATGCATGTAAGTCACAATGAACTAAATAGGCATTAGAGTTTGAGGCCTGCTTTACAGCTATTTTTTGTTAAATTTCCTCATGCAGGCAAAATGAACTTAGGGAGGTTAAGGAAAGGCTTGGCAAGGGGAGAGAGATTAGAGGCATTTGGTATTCAGACTCTTGCATACATGAACACTGTCTGAGCTGGGGAGGGGAAAGAGGAGAGGCAACAGCTTGGAGTCTCTGTTCTCTGTACTGCCTAGAGAGACGGCCCTTGGGGGACCACAGGTATTCCATTGATTCAGATTAGGGATTTATCTCCTTAATTTGGCTATCCTTGAATGCAGAGCCAATGAACTTATCAGGTCGGTGACTGTTTTTGTTGTGTTTCGTTCTTTAAGTGCCCATGACTTGTTGATAACATCGGGGCTGAAGCAACACTTTTATCTGCTTAAATCCCTGAGAGACAGCTCAACAATACCCTGCTTGTGCTACACTACAAAGTGCCTGGGTGAGAAACACAAAAACGTGCACAAGCATGCTGGCGCGCTTACACACACTCTCGCACAGAAACAGCAATAAGGCATGTTTATGAAGGGGAATGTCTGCATGGGGATAGTGTTGAAATGCAGCGGCAGCAGAATGGCCCATCTCATTTTGCCAGAGAGAAAAGAGTGAAAGTAATGAGAAAAGGGGGTGGCAGCAGTGCGGGCGGCTGAGTGCGATGGTGCAGTAGCGACGAGAGCTGGAGAGAAGAGGCGGAGATTGGTCATTGCAGAGTGCAAAAGCAACAGGATGATGGAGAGCAGAGGCATGGAGGAGCATAAACACTACAGCCGGGGTAATTAAAGGCTGTTTACCCTGACATACTGGCAGGAACCAATTGATTGGTCCATCCTCACTGGGACCCTCTGCACCACTATAAATCCCACTCTCACGCTGCCTCCCTCTCCTTATCACTTTCACCCTTCATATCCATAAGCAAACCTGCCTGAGCCTGCCTCTGACACATGACTGAGGACTAAGATTTAGGTGAGGGGGGGGCTATGAGAACCCAGGGGGAAACGGCGGCGTGGCCCACCCTGCCAGTACATTAATAGCAGCCATGTATTTCACTGCCACAGCCAGTGCTCCCCTGACAGACAAAATAATCGCCTTCCGTTAGGAGCGAAGACAAGCATGTGGAGAGGCAGTGGGAGGAGGAATAAAGAAAGGAAGACATGGGAATGCTCACGACAAGAGTTCATTTTGCATTCCTGTGCCTGAAGGTGAAACATAACATGCAGAGGAGCTGAGAAACAAACTGAGCTATATGAAACTCATCTTGGTATATGACCAGACTGGAGCTGATGGTATCCGCATGTGAAAGTGTCTCTTACCTTGGAGGATACAATCCTGTTATCACAGAACTTGGGTGGGATGAAAGCCTCATTGGCGGAACATGACCGATGACCAACATAGATAGTCCTACTGTCCACTCTTCTCTCGTCACCGCCGAGCTAGAGGAAGGGAGCAGCGAATAGGGGGGTGGAGGAGATGAAAGGAGATAAAGACGAAAAAAGAGAAAGGAAAGAGAGGACAAGTTAGTAATTCGAGGTACTCCTATTCATTTCAGCAGATGTTAGACATTAAACCAGCCCAGTTAAACAGTGCACAAACTGAAATAAGTGAAAGACGAATTACTTGAAGGAAAGCCAACATTTGACCCACCACCTGAGGCATGGAGGATGTAGAGTAAATCAAAACTAAAGAACTGTTTTATGGCACATTACTATTGCAGGTACAGCAAACTCACAATGATAAAGGATTTGATGTGGCTGTAACAAAATGTACAGTCTGTTGAGGCCTAAATTCCTCTCACAGGTCAAGAATTAAGAGATTAGAAATTCTACTGTGGTGCAGAAAATTAAAAAGACTTGAAAGCACTCTGCTGGAAAATTTTTGAGCACAAGCCAATAACTCAGAGAGGGGACAAAGAAAAGTATGACAAGGGTCAACGGGCCAAAATGGTGATTGCTCGAGGACTATAACTTAATTTCTTTTCTCCCAGGTGATCACTCGTCGATGATAAATGAGTAATAAATGTGGGCAGCCAGGAGAAAAATGCTGTGCTCAGATTTATGAGTTAAGCTACCTTGTCGTGGTGCAGATGGCAGGGTGATATGTACACACACACACACACACACGCATATGCACACGCACGCGCACGCACACACTAGTCTAATGTCTGACATAGGAAAGACTTCAGGAACCGGTCAGGAGCCAGAGACATGCTGGACTCCCCTCAACATGAGGTGGCCGGGGCATTCCTCTTCCATAAAAGGCAGGTAGGGTGAATCACAGACCAAGACAGGGGAGCCAGGTCGCTGTCTTAACTTCACTTATAAGAACACTTGTTACATAAATCTCACAAATAATAGTACAAGTGATGATCCAAAAAAGGAACTTTTTCAATTTAAAATTAGTTTTTCCAGCACTATGCGGAACTTATTGGGTTCACTCTTCTGTGTGTGACGTTACCGGAGGCTGTAACTACACATCACTTCTTGTTTATACGTGGAGACATTCATACATTAACATCCTTTTTAGGCTTGAGACTTTTTTATTACGTTGTTCTAAAAAAGGTTATCATGCTGCAATTTCATAACAACGGTGGCAAAGAAACAGGATTTCATGTGGATCAGTCATGTCCAAACAATACTGAGTCTGAGCAGTGCAGTAGTAAAACCGATACAGATCCCGTATATCAGATTAATGCATTACTACCATTAAGATTCAACATCACTAAATGGGATCTTGAATGAACCCCAACTGCGCACAAGCTCACACCAAATGCTTCTGTCGAAAAGAGTGCAGCTTAGAAAACTTGGCCTGTGCTGTTCTCTCTGTGGCCTCATAATAATTCCTGACTTTAGCTTTGGGTGGACAGTCACAAGGTCTGGAGGATCACAATAGCATCAAAGCCAGTAAACTGGATCAGCCAGAGCTACTACACCCATTTCTGCTTCCACCTCCTGTTCTTTCTTATCCTCAATCATCTAATAAAAGTAATATCAAATCAAGTAATATCTAAGTGTATTTTGTTCACTAATACTTATCAAGTACGGTTGTTAAAAAAAAACTATTTTTGAGTCTTGTAATACTCATGAGAAATTACATAGCTGACAACTATGGTCATAAATCATCCCAAAATTCTCTTCTGTTTGTGGATCATATGGATGCTGATCATTTGTTAAGCCGTCTGTACATCCAACCCAAACTTTGGTCCACGGCAAGAGACTGAAGCATCGTTCTGAGAGTTACCGTGTCTCTAAATTATTAAGGTTATGCAGGCAGGGGATCTGTTGTTAATATAAAGGCCAGAAACATGTGGGTTGAGGGGACATATTACCATGAACATCTGATCCTGGACAAGCGCCAGGGAACGCGTGAATTACAGCCACCTGGACAGCGGGCTGCCCAAAGTCTGTTGCTGACTTGAAGTTAGATCAAAGAATAGCCTCGTACACTTGGAAGCCTAATTAATGCATGTAGGGACAAAAAACACAGCATACACAACCCCTGTTTACGCAATCATTTGCTTCTCATTAATGGTCAAATAGCACGAAATAAAACCCAAATCTTTGTCTTAATTCTGAAATAGTTCTCACCATCTCTCCCATCCAGACTACAGAACAGAGCCAACAGGCTTCCATAGTGCTCCCTTATGCATGAGCAGCCATCTTCACACCTCAGTGTGACTGTCAAATCTACCAACCCCTCCCCGCTCACCACACACTGACACTGCTTCAGCAGGACCGGACGGACCTGGCTGCCAGAGGATGAAGGGAGACAGTGGGAGGAAGAAAGAGTATGAGAGAAAGGAAGTACAACAGAATCCAAGGACACAAGCACATCCAGGTTTTCTGTATCAAACAACAACCAGCCCCCAGGAGGAGCAGTAAGCCAAGAACACCCCCATGGACTACCTTGTTCAATTATTTGAATCAGATGCAGTGTTTCTGGCAGTTATACTTTCTCTGTGTGCTCTGAAAAAAATCCATCTACAAATGTAATAGCAGCATTCCAGATATGCACCACTACGAACACCTAATACAACATTGGGAAACAAAGTAGGACCAGAAAAAGTAATCACGTACAAAAAGCTGACAAAACATGAAATACAAGTAGGACACAATTTACAATCCAAATTAGCCTCGAGTCAAAAGACCTGCAAAGGGCTCTGGCTTGTACTTCAGGGTCAGACAGTCAACATTATTAGTTGGCTGGCTTCAGCTCATGCCAATCTTTCACTTGTGCCCATCTCTTTAGAATTGATTATGTACAAGAGCTATGCTAATGCAGTGTTTCAAGGTCATAGGCTGATCAGATAAATAAGTGCTAGTTTTCATATAGACTAAGGCAGCATTGCAACTGCAACAACCTACATAAGCAAGCTCTGTGCTTCAGAGATGATCCTCAAAAAGAGATGTTGGCACCTACACACACATAATTCATACTGAAAATGAGATTCTATATAAAATGAGGAAGTAGTTCATGTCCTGTGGTCTTTAAGATAAGAAAAGAAGTATTGAATGACCATTGATTTAGTGGCTGCTTCACTGTAAAATATAATGAGGGTCAGACCATGCGCCCACTTCATTTTTGAGCAGTTACGTGATCGCAATGCTCATCTACAAAACAGTGAGACACATAAGAAATGCTAATGTAAGGAAAAATAGAAGCGATTGCATTATCTTTGCCCCATTGTCAAAGGTCAAACAGAGCCATTCAATGCCAATGATATTAGCAAGTAAAGCAAAGGTGGCCAAGAGTCAAGTGCCAGTATGTCAATACCAAACAGTAGATTCATCCTTACTGAAAAAGCATCAGCTACAAAACGTGAATGGAGATCGATAAAGCAAACATCCAATGCTCAATTGAGCGGAGATCTAATTGCTCAGTCAGAAATAAATGGTGCATTAGAGAATTGAGTGAGCCTGAAACTTTACATTAAATTATGCTCTAAATTGAATTATGCACACATTGTGAAATGAGCACAGGATGGGACGGGGGGGAGGAGGGGGGGGGTCCACAGAGAGCAGGGGGAATATAGGACCGCATTCAGCTACTGCCAAACTCCCAATGATGACTCGGGTCTGATGACAGTGCGTCCTGTCACACCATCTCACTATTCAGTCACTATCCCGCTTTGTCACAATCTGCGTGCTGTCAGCTGAACAGACACACTGAGTAACCAGAATATCACGAGGCTGTGTACACTGTACTGAAATCCATCACAACAGTAACCTTCTGACAGTGCAACATTTCTGAAACTTTTTAAACAACAGTTTTAGATACTTTATTAAATGCAAGTTACACTATTTTAGAGAGATGTTGACTCAGTCGTGTTAATTTCTTGTCTTGTAGTCAGTGGTGTTGTATTGTATTGTATTGTGGTTCCTCTATATGTTAACAAGGTGAACAAACAACTAGTGTAGGTCTGAGGACTGCAGCACTAATGCGTTCAACTGTATTACATTGTACAGGTGTTGGTAGCTTTCTAGTCACTTAACAGCCTGATGGTGATGGTGCATCATCTCTGCTCTCAGCATCTGTAATGTATGTAGGCTGGGCTGGAGCTCTTCTTCACATGAGTAGATGAGTATATCATTTAAACCACAGTGCACTTCACCGTATTTAATATAATCTTAGTTAACCCTATAACTATGGGCAATATGGACACAGTGGAAATTAAGTCAATGCATTATAAACTAACAGTTATCCTCGTTATCGATGAATCTGCAGCTTCTTTTTCTGATTGATTAATTAATTAATTAATCATTACTGTTAAGTCTAAGCTGTGTCAGACCATAGTGAAAAATGCCCGACATAATTTTCCAGAGGCCAAGGTTAAATCTTTTGATTATTTGTTTTAAAAACCAGATATATTCACTGTATAATGATAAAAAAAATCCACACATTTCAAGCAAATATGACAAATTTGCATGAAAACTCCAACTCCAACAGGGTATTAATTATTAAAATAGTTGCTGTAGTTCAACCAATTATCAATGTAATAATTATTTCCATTCTAAAAATCACAGACAAATCAAAAGTTAGTCAGACGTGGTAGGGCAATGGACAACCTTTTGTAGTGAAACTCCTGTAAGGATTACTCACATAGGTCATGCCATAAGACACCCACATAACTTATCCAGGCACGCCATCTTAAAGGCTAATGAATTTACTGTTTTTGTTCTTGAAGATCATCCCTTCTTCAGTTCTCCTGATTGGTGGGAAGGTCCCTTGAATCTGAAACTCTTTTGGTTTGCACGCATGACAACACTGCGAGTCACACAAGAATACAACAGTGTCTGCAGTTTCCTTTGACGTAGCCCTTCTTCATCGACATAAACGTGTTGCCATTTATGGCCTGCAAGTCTGTAAGAGAGCATAAAGCAAGTGGTTCTGGCTCTCAGGACTGCTCTGGACAGCATAGCGTTTTCCAATGCTTACATCTTTAGTTGTTCAGCTTGCCATCAAGGTTTAACCGAAGCGTGGCTCCGGCAGCTTACATGTGTATCTCCAGATGAGGAGTGTTTGGTGTCGAGCAAGTTAATCTGACAAGCATCTCTGAGCAAACAGCAAATAAAGATGATACCATGATGCGTTGAGGAAAAGAGGCTTGTGACAGCAGGTGTGACGATGCCACTGTGAGTATTATTTACCCTGACACAAATAGATTTTGTGGTCAAACAAAAATCAATGCTGTAACTTTTTCTTACAAAAGTGCTGAAGCAAATTGAAAAACAGTGAGCCCAAAAGAATACAGTAGGTTGAAATTTGTTCTGATCAGTCTGCACTTGTGTTTTTGTAACTTGGGTACAAGGGAGAAAAACACCCAGCTCATGCAGTACGGAATGCAGGGGCTGTGCCATTAAGCTTAAAAAAAATCCACTTAGAAAATCTACTTAAACACATTTAATGAGGTGTGAGGGAGCTGTGTGAAGAAGAGAGAGCACTGGGGACCTATGCTTGTACTTCTTTATGTCCTGCACGTGGACTAATAACACTGCACTGCACTGAGAACGACAGATTCTTTGCTAAGTCCATGTTCCCGTTTGACCTTAGAATCCATTTCATGTAATTCTCTGGGCAAAAATGCACCAAGCTGCATAATGTCTCATTCGGTTGCACCAGTGCGAGTGGTTGTGTGTGCGAGTGGCTCTATCCTTTATCATATTTAACAACTTAACAGCACCTGCTCCAACTGCGTCTGCTCTATCCTATCAGCTTTTATGATGTTGCTCTCAGCTTAAGTGGATTCATCACAGGTCAACCTTATCGGCCGCTTAATGCACCTATTACCTCTCACAACACACAGTGCAGTAGAAGAACTATCACATTATTGTAAATCTAAGACTAAATATCAAATGATATTCTGAGAGTGATAGAATGAATAAATGCCAGAGCATTTAGTTTCAAGAAATGTTGACGACGACAGTAAAAAACGGCCTAACTGCAACATAAAGTTTCTATTATGACGGGCTGAATAGAGTTGAGCGATGAAAGTTTGAATACAAGGGGAAAGATGCACACGTTTAGTCAATGCTGTTAGTCACTGCAGCACTCTATCTGGCGCTCACCTCTCTTTCATTCTCTCTGCCTTGCTTGTCAGCCCACTTGCCTGTCCTCTTCCAGCATGCTCACTCTGTCTCACTAATTGTAACTCTCTCAGTTTTGATTACACATCCAAGTGCTCATTGCCCAGGCTGCAGAGAATTTATGGAGGCTACATTATCTTTTGAAGAAAACACACTGCAAAGACACAATAAAGTCAAACCACAATTAAAAGTTTGTCACTACAGTGACTTAAGGAAGAATTCGCTTCATTGTTGCATTTCCTGGCTGCGTAACAAACAAGTTCTTAATAAAGCTATTTCACATGGGCTAATTTGCCTAATTTCAGCACAAAGATCCTTTGTTTGTACAAGCATAATAGATGTTCAATAAATCGTTTTAAAAACATTCTAATCACAGACAGCCTCATTTAGTATAATTCAACCAGCGTACTCCATACAGTAGGACCATACTACCTTATGGGAAATTAATGTTAAACATTTCATACCATTAATTATACTTCATCTTTGGGTTACGATGACACTTCATATTTTCTTTTCTAGCCACAGTCTTCCCTCTACATATCTAAATATCCAACGCGTACAGGTCACAGTGCATCATCGTCGGTACATCTTAAAAGTAGTGTTTGGTTTGGGTGGCAACAAAGTTTGTTGATTCTACCAAATCAAGGAAAAGCAGAGCCATCACCCCATAGTGAAACTATAATAGAAGTTACCTCCATCATGGATTCACCAACACTTGGCTTATGGCATGGTCTACAAAACCCATATCAGAGGCCACTCTCTCCTCTGTCCGCTGTTAGCACACAGTGATGAATAGCCACACAGAGTAATAATAGTCCAACTTGAACTGAGGGCTGATCCTAAGGAGCTGTCGTGGATAGGCAAAGGCTCATTGTTCTACGAGCATCCCTGCAGCTGTACGAGACACAGAGTGTACTGTACCATGGGCTGGTACTGGCCTACATTACACTGTGTCCCTCGACAGTGGGGAGGAGGGGAAACTCATCTAGCCTTCGCACTGGGAGCTGCTTCCTCAATCATTTGGTCGCCTCAAAAAGCCACAGACAGTCAGCGTGCTAACTACTTCCGCATTGCCTATGGTCTACTGACAACTTTTGAAATGTCTAAAAACCAGCAACATTTTGTGACTAGATAACAGGTGGCCATAGGATAAAAGGCCTTTGCCTAAACTGAAGAATGGCCTGCCCGTAGGTTTCAATCACTGTACAATTTGAATAAAAACTATGCAAATCATTGGTGCTCACTTTGGCAGACGACTTCAGCTATTGTTTGACACCAGAGAAGATGATTGTTTTTTAAAAATGCTGTGGAACACAAAAAAAAATATGCTGTAGACATTTCAAAAGGAAATGTGTAATCAAGTCCCACAATGCTGACAGAGGTCTGTGGTCATTCCTGTATCTGAGGCACATTGTTCCTCAAACCCAAACCTCACACAGACTAAATAGAAGACAAAAATGCCATCTAAACTTCACAAAAACAAACCTGGGAACAAGTTCTAAATGCAAGTTATTTTTTAACTGGTTTATAGTTTTAAAGCATTAATTTACTGCGGCTTTGGTTTTAAGATTACATGTTACTCCACCTTCTTCAGCTTGAACTTTGTCCCCATAGTCATCATCTACTACACAATTTAGCTCAGTAAGTCCTGAAGAGAATGACAAAAGTTAATAGGCTTCTTATGGAGAAAGTCTCCACACTGTGTTTTCAGACCAGCAAAAGTGAGCACATTTTCAAGCAGCAGCCTAGTCACACTTTAATCTATAATTAAAGGGAATTTAAAGTAGTGAAGCCATAAATGGAGTATGGTTTTTCCAGCCAAGAGCACATACTCTCTGAACTCTGCTTTTGTGTGTATGTGTGCGACAAATCACCGGATTCAACTACTTAGATGAAGGAGCTTGATCCAGCTCTATGCGGCGCATGGTTTGTAACTTAATTAAACTGCACAACGCTACAATGGTCTGGATTCTCCCCCACCATGTCAGAGATCCATGCAATACCAACAAAAAAGCATTTACAGTACATCTTGCAGCTGACGAGCTTTAAAATCTCCATCTCAGCTAAAGCCCTACTGATGACATTATCTTTAATAATGTACCGGGCTACACTGGCTGTAATTGCTATTCAATTAATTATCCTTAGACACCGCATAGAAGAGCAATGAGGCTAATGACAAAAATCAATGTGGCTCTTTCCTTCCTCTGTTCAGAGGGCATGGTTGATTTGGGTTTAGGTTTTCTCACCAAGCCTTTTCTCCCATTGAATCGTGACCACTTTTAAAAGACTAATTTTTCTCCCTGTGACTGAGAAATATTGCCTGCCTGGCTGGGAGTTTCCCGTGAAGATAATAATTGTAGGCTGTTGCTTAACCTAGGTGTTCATGCGAGCATGTATAGAAGGGGGCATGTTCATATGTCTTCCCACACTCGTTAAATCCTCACACAGACTTTGCTGTTCCTCTTCTCTGTGTCAGCGAGCACCCTATCATTTCAGGTGACAATGAAAACTGGGATGACGAAACATCACAGATGCTGCCGTTTCTCCTTCTCTCTTCGTGCTCAGACACAGAGAGGGAGACATAGACACAGACCAAAAAAAAAAAAAACATCCCCCCACACATCTCAGCATTCTCTTCACATCTCACTGCGAATGCTCTCTGGGTAATGCTAGAGCTGGAGCATGGCACAGAAAATCTCTGGATGAGCCTTTATACATATATGGATGATGAGGATGCATTTTGAGTGCCGCTAGCCTGGCGAGGTACGTGGGTCAGGAAAGGGAGGAGCGATGTGAGGAGAATTCAAAATAAATGAGGCAACCTGAATTATTTAGAGGTACAAACTGAGAATTCAACCTAGCTTTTAAAAGGAGGTGGAAAATTGCCACAAAAAGCCATCCATGGTCCCCTTGTATCCAACCTCCCACTCCAATGTCAAGCCTGCAAGAGTCTGTCCATTAGGTGGAGAACGAGAAGGAGAGGTGCAAAGAGGCCACAGCTCTACCCCTTAGTTTCAATCCAGTTTCTAAGGTTTAAGTCACGCAGGGCTTTGCGTGCTCCCCCACTATATTTCATCAGCCCGCTATCCCACAGCCAGCCGTTTATTCCATCACACCGCCTCCCTCCTCACACTAAATATATTTATTATCCTGCTGTGTGTTGCAGATGAGCTCCTTTGGCTGGGTTTCCATTACTGGGCAGAATGCAGGAGACCAGACGGAGAGAGGAAGGAAGAGAAAGAAACCAGAGTAAGCAATTCTGTTGGCCAGCCAGTTCACGCTGCAAGACTAATGGCGGCAAAACGGAGCACAGCTCTAATCAATATGCATCTCTCCTAATCAAACAGACCTGATAAATCAAATGGCCCTACATGCCTTGTATGGTCTGTGGCCTTCAGATGCACTCTTACCCTAATCGCTTACCCAAAAGTGACAACTCTGTTTGACGACTCATGTATCTCATCAGTGAGTAAAAGCCCCTAATAAGTTCCCAACAGGTGGTACTAGCTGCACACAGACGTTGAGCATATAAAAGCAAGACTGAGCTGAATGCAAAACAGTAAATACACTCTGAGCACAGTAGATAATGCAGCAAAACCAAAAACCAGTAGTGAAAAAAACTTAAGGTAAATACTGAGTATTTAGTATTACTGAATACTTGCAGGTCAGATGGAAGTACTGTTTTGTACAACAGCAAGAAAAGAAAAACAAAAAATTAAGTATAAATATCTGAAACTATATCTAACCTTGTGTGTTTATGTTAGCACAAGAAGACTGCACAAAAATCCCCTTAATGTGCAGGTGTATTTAGTTTGTGTGCATGTCAACATGCTGTGTACTTTCTGGGTTTGTGTGTATATCTCAGACCTGCGGGTGCTCTTAGCTGACCTTAGAAACAGGTTTACAGAGCCCTGGGGCTTCCAAATGCATTTGACATGCAATCCTTCACACATAACAACATCCCCTGCCAGGTAAGGGTCTGTTTACTAGTGCTTGGGTCACAGTCAAGTAGAGACACATCTGAGACTGGCAGGCCTGTGGCAGGAGGGAGAGATTTATGAGAGACGGAGAGGAGGGCAGAAGGGTGAAGGGGAAACCCTACTGAGAAAGATGAGGACCAGAGTGGGGCAGCACCCTGAACAGCAGAACACATTGAAGATCGCACTACACACGCATTTAAACACAACTGAATTAGCATGATAGAGTATTAAATGGTGAACTCCCGCCTCCTTGGAATAAGATGCTCCTTCAAACGGTGTACTTCTGAGCTACATCAGGCCGCAAGAAAAACACTCACAGCATCAAAGGTTCTATGGAATGGAAATAAATTGTATGAATGTCATGACATCAAGAGGAGGCTTATGACTTAAAATCTAAACCACAACGAAAACCTGTAGGCCAGAATCTCTTCACCATCCTTTGATTTGAGTACATTTTCACATAGTATTTCAATACACTACTGAAATGTTGCAAGATTTAGTCTACAGCTTGTGCCTAAATAATCCAAAGAAGCTGCCGTTAAAATCGAAACTTACTACTTGGCACATGATGCTAAATGAAAAGCGCTTCTTACACTTTACACAGGGAAACAACACCAACTTCTATTATTATGTAATCCAAACACATAGTAATTCTGTTTGTGTCAGCATGATCATTTCCTGCCTTTGTGTAGGAAAAGAGCAACTGTCCAGCTTCCAGCCTCGAACTGGGCTGTGCAGGACTTCACCACTTTATTTTACTACAGAGCAAAAAGAGTCTTTCCTACAATACAACAGAGCCAAAATATAAAGCAGAAGCTTCACACGTGTGACTCCAACTGAGGTAGTGAGTGGGAGGAGGCCTACCGGTTACCATGGTGCCAAAAAAAAAAAAGATACTGAGGTGCTGCCTGGGTGATGGTGTTTTTATGTGTCAGTGCCATTCTCCTTGCAGTCAAGGCAGGGGCTCCCTCAATGAATACTATCACATTTCCGCCAGGCTCCACCTCTCACAGATCATACTGCTGCCTTCAAGGGCTTGAACGAACATCAAAGGCAAGTGTGTGATTTTGCATTCCTGTCAGAGCATTACAACCTCTGGAGCTTCCCCCTGATGAAAAGCCCAGCCCCGCTCGTTCCCACTGCCATCTTTAATGATTTTCCAAAGACACACTCAGGGTTTAGTGGCACAGTGCACCACAGTGGGAGAGTCAAGTGAGACACATGAAGCCTCCTCAGTGCCTTTTGGTATGAACAGGCACCCTTACCCCCTCTCATATCTTTCTCCCTCTACATGATGCAGATGTACCTCCCGTGGGCAAGGGGAGGGTGGTGTGAATCAGGAGGCAGAGAGCCAGAGCCTGAGATAACGGCAATGTGTGCATCAATGACAGTGGGGCTGGCTGCTTTGCACAAAATATTATTTACAGCTCACACGGAAGAGAAATTACAGCAGCAATCCTCTCCACAAGCAGGAAAATCAGCTGACCTGGCAACACTTAGAGAGAGGCCAGGAGGAGGGTCAGGCACTATAATTATTATATTGCTTCCCCTTATTCACTGTCAGTATCTATACTGCTCACATAGCCTGTGGGGGATTCAGCCCACTGGTGACAACAGGTTACTGGTGCATAAGAGGATGATAAAGAGGCAGTAAAGGTGGTTTGCATTTATAAACCTGGCCTTGTGGATAGTTACTCCACTTTCAACTAGCCCACTCATGGCTGATTAAAGCATGAGAAGGGCAATGAAATCAATGGATGATCTTTAAAAGGGTAAGCATTAAATTGACCATTCGTGAAATATGATGTCAAAGCAGTTCATGCTGGCAATATCCCAACTTCTTATATTAAACCAATCGAGCGGCTGGATACAAAGAAACATTAGAGCTTGGGGGACTGTAGCGCAATTACATTAAACATTGCTATATTATTATTAAAAAACAACTATAACTATATCCCTCAGGGGAGGCTCATTTATGATTATTATCATTATCGAATAATCTGTTGATTATTTTTTCTATTTATCAATAAAAAAAAAAGTGTAAAATGCTAATCACAAGTTCTAAGAGGCTGAGGTGACATCTCCAAATGTCGTATTTCTAACTGAGCAATGGTCCAACATCCAATGATATTCTAATTAAAAGCATATAAAAACACTGAAAAGCAGCCAATCCTCAAATTTAAGAAACTAGAACCAGTTTGCTAGCATTTTGAAACTTTAATCCATCGATTGCCAAACTGATGGATTTTCTGGTGATTCTAATGTTAAGCACAAAGACTACACAGAAAGAGACATATCTTTTGATGCAAATCATTGTACCTTTAATTAGAGTGCATATTTTTAGCATTTAGGGCCCCAGAGGAAAGCAGCCCAAATCTCTGGAGACATGCATATGCTCTCTTAATTTAGCTTTTGTTCTAAGGATGTTTCGAGTGAGAAGGTGCTTTCACTGTACATTTGAGAGTTTACATGGCGAACAGCACACATGTAACACAACATGGCCCGTATGTAACCTGAAAGTGTAGATGAATGACTCCGAGTTCAGCCAACATCAGCTCACATCTGTCGTGACTTCCTGGCTGGCAAGAACTTACCTCGCAGTTTAGCTAACTGGCTCACAAACAAGAGCAATGAAGTGAGACAGCAGCTGTTTCGTGCTGTGGAGTAACAGTTTGTTGTGAACCAGGTAGTTTCTTACGCCATTCCCAGCAAAAAAAATGGCCCAAGGAGATGACTGGAAAAAGCCAGCCTACATTCTTTCAGGGCTGAATCACAGCAGTTAAACGCTAGCAGGAAGCAGCAGGATGTCATAAGCTAACAATGTATGTGCATGTGTGTGAGAGTGTGTGTAGATGCCAGAGACACATACCAGTCGGTTCAGTCTTCTCCGTAGCATCTTCCTGTTTATCTTCTTGGTTTTCGCCGCACTGATGAACTCTTCTGATTCAACAGACGCCGCCGGGGGTAACTTTACATGTATGTTAGTTAACCTGCTAGCTCCTTAGCTATCTATTCTCTACTCTAACGTTAGTTCTAGCTATATGAAATGCCGCAGCGGCGCTACATCGTTTCCATTTTGTTTGATTTCGGTATCTTCGCACCATTCGCATTCTCACCCCCCTGAATATTTTCCGCGTTGCGGTGTACTAGTCGCTCTTCCCTTTGCTCAAGGCTGAAACAGTCCCTGACATTTCGCTCTGTGCCCTGTTGCTTAGACTCGTACAAATCATTTGTCGCTCCCAGGTTTGCCCCCCCCACCCCCTCCGTCGGCTCGGAAACTGCCACCTGCGCACTAACAACTTAACTTCTCCTCTCAGTCCCCGTGCACAGGTCGCCTCGCCCCCCCTGTCAAACAATTTTTACTCCAGCAAACCGCAGCAGCAACCCACAAGCGTTCCCACGTTCACAAGCTCCACCCGGCGAAGGTGCGGCGACTTTGGCTCTCGGTGCATTGTGGGTAATGTGGTGTGAATGTGTACTACAATGTTTCCTATCTTCCTGCATGCTCCACAGAGGAGATTCAGCATGAGAGGTGGCAGTTTGTGATTGCACTTCAAGGATCACTGAGTAGAGGCCTCCTGTAAGTTTTCTCTGTTTATAAACGACGCACAATGGATTTTGTGGAGTGGCAGAATGATGGATAATAAGCTTTAGGTGGATATTATACAAATATATACAGGAAGTAATATGAAATAAATAACTCTTGGCACACACATATTACAAACAATGAATTAATTATATAATAAGCTCATATTACTTGTTACTTTAACGTTAATGATGTTTTCCATGAAATTATATTCCATTTAGATTATGTTTCACCATTTTACCCTCGCTTTCTTGAAAGATAAGATAAGATAAACTTTATTAATAATAATTTACTTTACTTTACTTTATTAATAAGAAAATAGAAATATATTAGATATAAATGATATAAATATACTATAAACATAAATACATGACATACAACCTCCATATATACAGATATAGGATAAATAAACTGCACATTATGAATATGAGTAACTGAGATAAATAAATTGCACATGATGAATATGAATAACAATAAGTCCAATTTCACATTGAAGGAGGTGTTCTGAAAATTGCTAGATACTGGTGACAAATAATCTTTGTGATTATAATTGTCATGATTTTAAATTATCCTTACAAGGAACTTTTGAAGGCAAAAAAGAAAAGTAAGTCCAAGGCAAGCATTGCAAGTGCATAAAAGTAAACTTGTAAAGGTGGTTCAAAGCATATGTGACTTAGTTTGGCAATTTTAGTTTGATTTATGGGCTCTTACATCAAATCTCCCATCAGCTCAGTCAACAGCCAACAGCTGTAGCTGCTCTCTGGCTCAAAAATCTCTTTCAAGGTCTAACTCAGCTCAGTGCCAACTCAGAGTTACTTTAAAACATCATTGGTAAAATGGAAAGATTAATGCAAGCTTTTTATTTAGAAAAGAATCTTAGGCTCTGTATTCTGTACAATTTTAGCAGGTAGGATTATAATTACATGCTCACTCAAGAAAAAACAGTATTGTGTTGGAGGTCTTATTGAAGTAAATGTTTTTAAAGTTTGCAAACTTGTTATTAGCTTTCTATTAGCGGAGAGAATATCACATGAAGTTTAGGAGACTGAAAGATAATTTGAATTCTGATTTTGGATTTATAAAAATACATATGTATTAGTGTTGTGACTGCTGGTGTCATGGGGTGGAATGTGCAGATGTTGGGAAAATATGTGCTAATGCAAAGAAATGCAGAATAAGCTGAAGTCATGTGGAACAGGGATAACGTTAACAATGTTGACAAATTTAGATGCAGATTTAGATGCAAAAGTCATGGGAATGTTTGGTCACATTGTCCACTTTTGGGAAAAACTGTTTTGTTCTGAAAAACTACATGTAAATACTGATTTATGTTATTTTGTCATAAATGATCTAATCTATAAACCTTGCATAAAATGCTTATCTGGTAAGTTTTACTCTCTAATGCAATGCATGCAATGTGAAATCAACACAGTGCTCAAATATGCTGTAGTTTATAGAGCATGTAGATCACAAACAGAAACCTGACACTCTTGTGGTTCTCCGAGACTAATTTGTATTTGTGCATGTCATTGCACAAGCGACCTTAGCAGATATTTGCATTTGGCACCAGGTTTGCATTTTTGCCTCAGTGACCTCCTTGCTGTAAATGAAACGTGGTCATTTTGAAAACTGAGAGATGTGAAGTAAGAGGGAAAGTGTAGTTAGAGTCCGCCGTATCCAAAACGTGAATGTTTAAACATAACTTTCACACATTGTTCATGCTATCAGGGACTGAGAGCTGAGGTCAACATGACTTTGTGTTACTATCTGCATCTCTGTGTGCATTAGTGTTCTGAACCACAAAACACTGACGATCGTTTAGTCTATGTGGTTTTATGTTCAGTGGAAACTATTGCTCATCAACCCTGACAGGAAAAAGCACACAAGCTTATCTTACTTGAGTTAAAAAATGAAACCAACTAACCATAAAACTATTTCATACTACTCAAATATTTCCCTAAAGGTCATTTAGTAAGATTCAGAGGTTTACGTGAACAGTATGGTAGAGAATCAACATCCCAAGTATGGTTTTATACCTGGGAGCACTACCTGACTTGTTCTTAAGGCAAATATTTGAACTTTTTTTGAGCTTACTGCTATAAAATCTTGTTCATCCTGTTGAAGTAAAGAGTTTTCAAAGTAAAAATTGTTCAGTGACCAACCTGTTTGCAAAATGTGGTTACACAGTGATGTCAAATCAGGAAATAACCAGCCTGATAAGCTATCACTATATTTCCCAGCTGTGTTGCAGAGGAAACGAATAACAAAACTTAAAATTATTCAAGTGTTTATCATCTCAAGCCATTGCCTGTCAGCACCTGTAAGCTGGACTCTATCTCCACCATGTGGTTAAATGATGAAATGTTTCATCTTATTTTACCTTTTGATGAATTTTAAGAACAGCTCTGTTTTTCCTGATCCTTTACAGAATGGTCAGCTGCAATGTAGCCAAGATGACTGGATTTCACACAGGCTAAGACCTTTAAGATATTAAAGTATATATTTAAGATATATACAGTGTAAACTGTGGGCTCCTTCCCACGTTAAAAATGTGTAAAAAGTGACTGAAATCAACACATTAGAGTATACTGGCCCAGAGTTCACCTTTCTTTATTGTAATAAAATTTAAGTTGACAAAATAATCTCACCCCAAGCTCCATTCAGTACCTGTTCAGGAGCTTTCTATCATGTCACTTGAGACTCCTCAGCATCTTCTCTATCACCTTGTACCGGCAGAGAGACTGGGTTTCAGACCCTTGAAATTCTAACTGTTTAAGTAACATTGATGAAAATGGTCAATCTTGAGCTGTTTCTATATTACTGTTTCTGTTTCCATGTAGATGAGTGACACCAAATTAAAACATTTGAATGACAGAAGTAAACATGGACAGAGATTTATGGTTCGCACACGTGCAAATATTACCAGGAAACAGTGTTGTGTTTCTGCTACTTGCTTCCTTATTTTAAATCAGTACTGTGAGTAATCAGAGGTGCAGGCATTCACCAATCAACTGGTTGCTGTAATTCAATGCACATCCACATGGTGGCAGCCCAGTAACATCAATGAAATGTAACAAACTTGTTGCACTGAGGAAGGAAAAGTGGAGCCAGGCTGCAGAGCTGATAACAGTTTGTCTCAAGTTAATTTTTTTAAAAGTTCATTTGACTCTAAAATCTTGGATTTCTGTCTACATTACAACTAAACAATTATATTGTAGATGCTGTTCAACACTGACACTGAAGTGTGCTACACATGTGCACAACATCCAAGCATCTATGCAGGCTGGTTTTTGCACTTGGCTGTATTTGGCACGATCTAGTATTTGAGTACAAGAGTAACACAAGACATTGCATAAAATATAAAACAAAATGTTTCATATATTTAGAAATAATGACAATTTAAATTCAGAGTAAATAAATAGGTGTACTGTATATCTCACTGTATTTCAGTATGTTCAACTGTGTCAATAAGACAAACAGAGTAAGTACCCCAAGGCAACTGCATGAAAAGTAAAATTCTATCTCAAACTGAGAGAATAGCTCATAGGATAATCAGAATTAATTTGTTTGTGAATATTTCCTATACTAATAGATTTAGTACAAACAAAAAGATCTCAGACACAACATTTATTGATTTTTTTTATCATGTTATGTGTTTGTGAACAATTTCAATTGAAATCATTTTTATTCTTTTAATATATGAATTATATAAGACAGCTGATATTCAAAGAGTGCTGCTGGTTATTGTGTTGTGGTCCTTGGTGAAACGTACAGTAGCTGCAGAATTTAGTGGGCATTCCTTTACTCGTTCTGTCTCATTCGTAGTTCTGAATTTAAACTGACAGCCCCTGTGGAGGAGTTGGTAGACTTCCCCAGCCATCTGTCTTAGAGGAGCCCCCCTCGACACCCCCTTCCCTCCCTCCACGCATCCCTCATTCCCACACTGGGCCTTTGTCAGCAGTTCCTGTCCCTGGACTAGGCGTGGCGTGCGCTGAGGCTGGGGCAACCGTGGGTGCTTTCAGAGGCACCTGCAGATGGGACAAAGGGCCAAGGGTGCTGGGGCTGAAGACAGATTGATGCTTTGTGCACTGGGGCTGGAGAGAGCGAGAGAGGGAGAGAGAGCAAGAGAGAGAGAGAGAGGGTGGTGGGGGATAGTTAGCTGAGAAGTTTTCAGGGACAGGATTTTTTCGGGGGAACACGGGTGGGTAGGGGGTGGGGGGTGAGGGGGGGTGGGGGGGGGGGTCTGTCACTCCAGTCTGTGTGAGTCCAAGCTTTGGAGGACCCGGAGAGATTGACAGCTTTTGTGGGCTGCATCTCTGCACAATGGTCGTGCTTTAATGGGCGGTGAAGCTAGAGCAGAGCTTTGGGGAAGGTTTGGAGGGGAGGTGGTGCTTGGTAGTGGTTGCGATGGTGGCGGTGTGGGGTGGCTAAGGGATGGGGGGCCAAAGGCTTTACTGCTTTGCTTGGTGGGGACCAATTCATGGGTATTCAGTCCAAGGCTCGTTATTCACTGAATGCATCCAGTGGAGGAATGCAGCAGCATCAATTAGAATGTGTTAGCAGATAGCAACGCAGGGAAGAAAAACCTTTCTCTCCCTTTTGCTCACAGGACAACACAGTCCCACTATAGGAGGTGTCAGAGCCACAAAGCCTTTTTTGTGGGTCTCTCTCCATTACATTACCAGTGCAATATGTAAGGTGGGGACTCTTTTGATTTAAATTAAGTGGAAAAAACACTAAATCCTATTTTTATTCAGCAGGGATAATGGTGTTATACTCTATAAAGGTCTTTAACTACTTATGTGTGGCTTAAAATCTTCCCCAGCTCCCTTTTCACTCCACCTCAGTGTCTTACTCTCATTGGGGGCATTATATTTATTCAATGGTGGAGGGTCAAAGACAGACTGTTAAACAGAGTTGCTTGTAGCCTTAACTGCCGCATCACTTCTAATTGTGTATCAGTGGGTCAGTGGTTTGTTGTGTTGTCCCCCTGTAAGAAAGGAAGAGCGGATATGAATTTAAACAGTATCTTGTAAGGCATTGTTTGGAGTGGGCTCAGGCCACCACTTCAGACTCAGAGGGCCTTTTCGAAAAAGAGTTTTTTTCTATAACTTTCAAGACAGTGATATAAAAGAAGAGGAAGGAGTGGAAAACACTTTGATGGTGATCACATGTCGGGGTTGACACACCATTCTGTTTTTTGAATGTAGAGAGGCCAGCCGTACATGCCCTTCGAACTAATTAGGCTGCATTTAATTGAATGCTTTTTCAGGTTACACACAGCAAACACATTCAGTATTTGAAAACAATGAATAAAGCTTTAATTTCAATCAGACATGTCGACTAGTTTTTTTGTTTTTTTTACTAAAACATTCCGACTAAATTTTCAATTCATGTTACTTGTGAGAAATTTAGAAAACAGACTTCATGGGGAAAAAAGGTTATTCTACACTGACTAACTTGAAGAAACTGATTTTTAAGTTTTCCATCCATGCACTCAGCATCCATTTTGTCTCCAATTTCCTTGCTTTTAACACAAGATGATACAGATGGCATGTGTGCTGAAATGGAATTGGGAATTTTTGTTCTCCTTAGGTTTAATGAGAACTAACTGGCAGGAACCTCTTGTAGAAAGGTGTAGATTTCAATATGAGCAATTATGCTTCATTTGAAGCCAAATGAGCCAAATTTGCATCCTCTGAAAAGGGAACCAGAGTTTAACTGTATGAAAAGTGCAGTAAATTGGGGCAAACATCGCAACGTGCAGAAATGCATCTCCGCTGTAATTGTGTAATTGTAGAAGAGCTCTAAATGCACAGCCCAATTAAACTTGCTTCTTCTGCAAGGCAAAGAATTGGCAGGTTATTATGCAGGAAAGTATCAGCACATTTAAATAGCTGCCTCCCTCATGGGTGGGGATGGAGGGTGGGATCATTTGCAGCAAAATGGAATATCTGATCAAATATGGACAGATGTCTTCATACATGTGGAGCGGCTCTGAATTGGATTGGAAGAGGCAAGATGGATGGATGGCCTCCTCTAAGAGATAGAGCTTCCTGCCCTGAGTACTGAGGGGGCACAAGAGGAAGAGGGTGAGAGAGGGGGAAGGTTAGGCTCTCAGTGGGGGGAGACATTTCCCTGAAACACCAGTTGATGGGTTTCTCCCACAAAGGGTGGAGTGACGCAGTCTGCACTGCTGCAGAACAGCCTGGTCTCTGTCTGGATTAGGCCCTGCAGCACACAAAGGGGAGCTCAAGTAAACGGTTCATGAATGTTGATTAATTGATGCCATTTTTTGCAGTGTGCCATGGAGATTTAGAGGGTAGGGGTGCATGAGGGAGGTTGAGTGTAAGCAAGGAGAACTGTGAACTGAGGCTGGAAATGTGTTTCTATGTGTGGATTTTTTACATATGCAAATCTTAAATGGTTGCTATAGATCACAAACTGACACAAGTTTGATTCATAACTTCTGCAGAGATTCTTTAATCACTGTGACTTCAATAAGAATGACATTTTGCCAGTAAAAGTTCTAAGAGCTCAATCAAGCTGGCACGCTGTGACTATCTTTGGTCTCTGTGTGCTTTGACTCCCGATGGTGTTGTCAGATGTGCCCAGCTGGCACAGTGAGCAGCTCAGGTGGCAGAGGCAGCGAGGAAGTTCCCACGATGGGGTTTAGGGGTACAGGTGTGCTGGGAGAATGAGGGTGGCCCAGAGCAAGGAGGGGCGAAGCACTGGCCCATAGCCCACCTCAATGGAGGGATCCCAGGGGCCAACTCAATAGCCTGGGTTCCACTTGATGGAGAGAGAAAGGAGCGTTTCAGCCACTGCCCAGCAGGAAAGATCTGGTTGTGGGAGACCTCTTTCAGGACTCACTGTTTGTCTGAAGGCTGTCACAGCAGATGAGTACTCAGCAAACAGCGTGAACAAGGATTTGAACCAGAAAACCAACAGAGCCTTGACAATATTGTGATTGGGCCTTGTCTCTTTAGAGGGGGCTGAAAGCCGAATTGAGAGCAGTAACAAGTGCACATTCAGAGCAGGATGGGTATGCCTTTGGGTTGTGTTTTATGGTTTTGAGGCTTGTATGTGGAGGATAAAGAAAAATCATGTTAATCTCCCTTTTCTCTCATGCAATAGCAGAATGGGAGTGAACCTGTGGCACTTAAATGGTCGAACCAAAGTGTTACAAAGTCATTGTTCAGTCTTGTTAAGTCACATGTGAATGAGACCTCTGCCGTCTGTAAAAACAGAGGGCAAGCTGAAGCATTCTTTAAAAATGTTAAATATAAGCACAACAACAAACTGTTACATTGAATTAATTTATATTATTTTAATCTTTTTTGAGTACTTTGCCTGTTATCAAAGGACCCCCCCACTGTGGAGGCCATAGGGATGATACTTTTATAGATGATTACGGTGGTCTGCAACTTCCCAGCTTCTGTCAGTGTCATGTACCTAGAAACCACAAAGTTTAGGTTGCAGAACCTCTGCATTTGCATCTTTTTCACCTAGCATACGCACATTCTCATATGCATGCAGGCACATATTTGCACAAGAGATGCATACAGTGAAGCCTTCATGCTTACTCACTTATCGTGACACACACAGACCCGCATGCACCTTCAATTTGTCACCTGGTTTCTGCCCAGAAAAAGGATTAGAAGGAAAGCCGCAGATCATTCCAGTGAAAAGTGTCACACAGGCTGCAGTTATTATAAAGACTCTTTTGCTGAAGTAAAGTTTTCCAGTTTTGGGGATGGATAACGTTTAAAATTACATGTAAATAAAATAATGTTAATATCATATCATTGTAAAATCCACATTGTTGATTCAGAGCAGTGTGTTTTTACAACAACAGCCCTGATAATATCAGTCCATCAGCTGCTGACAACAAATGAGGAATGGGAATCAGTGAAATCAGATTACACATAAAAGAAACCGATTATATGCTTCAGTTTTGTTTCCTCTCTGACTTTGTATACATTTATCGACCTATTTATCCATTTGACGGTGAGTGAGAGGGGCATACAAAGAGCGATGTTGTCTTTTGGAGCAGTTGGGCTAACTTTGAAGGTTTCTGAAGAGAGAAGCTTGTGATGGAATGGGCCGGGAAGGACTGTGACTTCTCCATTGAGAGTGGAGGGGCACGCTGGATTAGCTTGATTTGCCTGTGAATGGGTGCATTCCATTATTCTTGTTAGGGAGCTGTCACATCAAATTGAGAAAGTGAAAACCTCCTTTTATCAACCTTTTCCAAGTGAAACTGAACGGGCAATCAATAACTGAATTCAGGCCCAGGGGAAAGTCAAGCAGAATGATATGGGGCTGTTATAAAGGGGGTATTTGTCAAATTGCTAATGGGAAAAGCGGATAACTGATGTAATTTTGGCTCCAGATGCTGTTGAGTATAACAGAAAACAGAAAATAAAGAAATTAAGTCATAGCCGTACAAATAAAATTAGGGTCTAAGGACTGTTTAGTACTAGTCATAAAATGGTAATTATAATTGTGTGACAACAATACAACATAATGTTTTACTACCATCTCTGCTACTACTACTACTAAAACTGCCACAGCTGCTGATAATAATCATAACAAGTGATAATAATAATTTAGAGAAGATTAACATTTGTGGGAATTATACAAGTATTAGATAATATTAGCCAGAGAATTTTAGCTAGTTAGAAAATGTTAGCTTCAAAAGATCAATAAGCAAAGCAACTTGTTCTCTGTGAAAATGATAGAAGCAAAAAAATAATAAAAACCTTCAAGAAACCCTCAAAAAATGCAACAAATCAAAGCAATATTTTCCTTCATAAAACCAAAAGTGAAGCGATTGATGAGACTGTATTATTCAAGAGTTTTATGACATTATACCCTCATGTATATATAGATATAATCATTGATAAGATCTTGCCCTAAAATACATTTTTATTTGACAATATATTTTTCACATTATGGTTATGATAGTTTAGCATTTTGAGTTCAATGTAACCCCCCCACTGTTACAAGACTAAACAAACCGGGAGTGGCTCACTTTTTATTATACGAACGACACCATATTGTTTTGGAGTTTCATTATATTGACCTTATTGTGCCATTGTGCTTGTTCTGACACCATGATAATGCCTGAATACAGAGGGAATTATGCTCTGTATAAATAGATCCCATAGTCAAGGATCGCTTCAATTATCCCTCTACACATTGACAACATGAACAGAATAAAAACTAAAGCCTTAGTCCAAGCTGGTCTCAAGGCGCTCTTCAAACATTGTTTTGGCTATTGTTAGAGGGGCAGAGGAACATCATCGGCATCAATAGAAATAGAGAAAAGAAATACATTCATCTGATACATTAACCTCTTTTGTACAATCAAAGCATTAATTTGAGAAAAAAGCTGAAGTAAATAAAAACTACACTTATGGCAAGGTGTAAACTACATTTAAGCTATTTTTGGTACTTTATAATGACTGAGTACAAGTCAGTTTGTATTCTCTTTTTAATATGTAATCCTTCATTTCAATAATTTTCCATATTGCATTGTGAGTATCTTTAGAAAGTGTTTACAGCGCTTTTCTATCATAGTAAATTGCACATAATATTATAGTGAAGGGCTTCCTGCACAATCGAATCATTAATCAACAAATGTTCTCATATTGCTGCTCCCAGTTTTTACGCTGGATGGAGAAAATGAATCGGATCATTTGGCCTCATCAATCAATTTGGTAATTGATGTCTTAATCGTTACACAGTTAATTGAGCACCTTGATTGTTGCCTGTCATTGTTCAAAGTATTCACATACATTGCCCAGCAACCAGTCTGGGGCAGTTTGAGGGAATTAGAGCAAAAGACATGAATTTTGTTTCCTTACAATTTTGTTACATTAATACCATAAATATCATCCAAATATTATGAACAGTACACTAGCAATAGTGTTTTTGCTTTTCTTTACACATCTTTTTGCAAAATTGCAGCTATTTTGAAAAAGTAACTTAATGATAATGGTATAATGATTTTGTGGAGTGCTCTATTCCTGCCAATAAAAGTATGTGAGGTTTTCATCAGCGTAATTGTCATCCATCCATCTTCTGTGCACAGTGAGTTGATAACAGCCTATGAAAAATGACTCATGGCTGTAATGAGTGCGTCTCACCTCTGAGTGGTAACCACGTTAACAACCCTCCGTGGAACAGCAATTCCCCATTTATTCCACTTCACTGTCTTTTCTCCACCTCATATACCCTCTTACTTTAAAATGTTCACGTAACAAATCCCCCACTTTCAATGCAACCCGTCCTGACATTAGTTAAACACTAAAGGCCCCGGGCCTGAGGCTGCAGAGGCCATAGGCTCTCATACACAGAGACTCTGATCCCGTCTAGCAGGGTGTAGGATAGCAGTTAGGGATGGGGGGACTGTGGGGGGAAGAGTCCTTAATTGAGTTACAGAATACTTTAATTATGACTGTTTCCCACATTCCTGCTCTTAGCGCTTCACACACAATATGAGCCACAGAGGGAAAAAAAAAACACCCAGTTCCAGCCCCGGAGTGCAGCTGCGAGGCAATTATCATCAAGCACCCCTGCATCTGTGTACAAACAATCCCACAGCTGCTGGCATTGATACTGTATATGCAGAAAGGAGCAGAGAGGGCCCAGGTTGACCTCAGGGCTCTAGTATCGCCTCCGAGACCATGTCCTACTCATCTGGGAGGTATTTGTGACACCTATGAACACTCAGCCTGTTTACAATTACAAATGAATTGTCACATGATGTTTACCATGGTTTGCGCTCTTTGTTGATATAGAATGCTATATAAATGTTTGTACCATTATGCAAAATGATCATTAGGTGCCTACTGGAGCACACATCTATAATGTAAATTCCCACTTGCCCTAAATATTCTCTTCTCACAAGTGTAATTTGGCACCTCTTTAAGAAATAAGTTACAAGAGAAGGACTTATAGCCTACATATGACCACAAAAGCTTTGAAGCCTTCTTGCTCCTTTGTCTCTGTTAAACCCTTAGCAACAGAGAGTTTTCCTTTTTTTCCTCTTAAGTAGCTTCAAGGCTCGATACACAATATTATTCTACACCATTCGACAGTATCACATGTATTCTGTATCAGCTTATTCCATGTCTTAATTGAACCTGTGTGTGTTTTTATGGCTGCACCTTTTCATCAAATAGAAATATTCTAGATGTATTATGCATCAGCGTTTACACATTTCCCACAAACTCAGCCAGATATAGTTGGTGTCTTTGAAAACTTTGAGAACTCCAGTTTGAATTTAAAATAAAATGATGTAGGTTTGAACAATTTTTGGTTGCAGAGAATGACTTTGTCCAGACAGAAACACGGCAAGACAGTAGGTCAGCAAGATTTAAGGGATCTAGAATAATTGTGTATTGGTGAACATTCATCCACACGCATGGTAAATGCTTTGGGATGATTCAGAAATAGTAAATCAAAAGTTTTTCAGATGAAGCTCTGTAAACATATAAAAATACTTTAAATCATTGCGAGTGAGCGAGTGAGTGAGAAAGTGAGCGAGTGAGTGAGTGAGTGAGTGAGTGAGTGAGTGAGCCTGTTGAGAGCGGTGTGACTGGGAGGGCCACTGTGGGAGAGAGGGGAGACGGAGGATGACTTTATGACACTGAGGGGACAGGATCAGGGGCAGAAACAGAGAGGGCCTTGCGGAGGTGGAGGTGGTGTGGGGAGAGGGGCAGCCCTAGCTGTCAGCTCTGAGGGGCTGCTGGAAGACTCAGCGGGAGCCCAGCTTGGCCCCCGGGATGCCTTGTCACCACGGTGAGGCCCTGGAATGCACAGACACACAATGAGCTCCTGGGGCTCAGAGGGCACTCCGATTTGATAACCACATTAAAGTCCTAGCAACATCTGTTGGGGTGCAAGAGAAAGGCTTACTGGCAGGCTTTAACCCCCCAAAAGTGGGATCATTAACCCTCAGCCCTGTGAGAGAAGGGGGACAACAGCCCTCTATTTGTCAACCGCCCTGCACAGAGCTGCGGGGGCTAATATTTTACTAAAAACAGCGTGAGAAGAGAAGCAGTCTTGGGCACCATGGAGAGTGCTCCTTCACACTTTACACACACATTAGCAGGACAGCACAGTCTGTTTTACTTTATGGAACTCACAAAATAGCATCTGCATAGCCTCCAAAGTAGAGGCCTTCTGAGCGTGTTGCTGATTTACATGATATTGATCAAACAGCTGCACTTGTCTGTGTGTTTGCACAATGTGCATAATTCAAAAGTAAACATTAAAACTTATTGTTCCTTCAGTGCAATGATTGCAAAACATCTCAGTAAATATCAAATGAATAGAAAAGACAGATGGATATCATCTTAATGTTGTATGTCACACATTAAAGTACACAAAAATGTGTGGGTGTTATTTTCCCCTCTGATTTGTTAATGTGTGGATAGAGGCGAGGGGGTGAAGTTGATCGAGGTTGGGGAAATAACAGGTGTCCTGCCACAAAGACACATCTCAGGCTCCAGGATGCTCTGGTGCTTCGTGGGTCAGCGCCAAGCCTCATCCACCTCCACAGGTTTCAAAGCGAAGGCCACCTCTCTGTAATGAATAATTAAGGAAACAAAGGGCCCCGAGGTGGTGAGAGGGTGGGGGATGAGGGGGAAGCTGTGGAGGGCCTAATGCAACTAGGCCAGATGCAGCGAGGAGAGCTGAGGTTTTTGCCCCTGCGCTTCATAGAAAACATCATCCTAAATGTATTCCCTGGAGATGAGGGCCTGCAGGAGGTGCCCCCAATGCACAGGGTCCTCAAGTGCCTCCACACAAGTAATCCCATTCACTGCAGCTCATTACATGGGCAATTAAGTGCTGGGGTGGAGGAGCGGGATGGGGTGGGGAGAGCGATGGCGAAGAAGTGTGTACGTGCATGTGTGTGTAAGTGTATGAAGGGGTAACGGAGGCCCATCATTGGGTCTTAAGGATCGAAACCCCCACCAATCTATTTCCCCCTCACCCAGCTTCTCCCTCACTCGCTGAGCCACCCCCTCCAAGCTCCTTCACCTGGGCTGGGTCTCTGTGGACACCTGCCTCTCCTAATGAAGATCCATGGCTTCATTTCCATTTCTGGAGTCATATCAGAGACTGCCAAGCACAAAACAGGCCTGTTTCCTCTGAGGCCTGGAGAGCCGGATAGAATGACACGGCTAAGTGCTCTGGCAGAGCAGGGCAGCTGCGGAGCCTGAAAATGGGATTTGGTTGGGGGTTCTGAAGTGGGGGGCTCGGATAGAGAGGACCTGATGTTTGGATTGGCCACAATGGCAGCCGTGTGCTACCTCAGCAGCTCCTCGGCACTAATGAGGCTTTCTGCGGAGATGGAGGAGGAGAGGAGAGGGTATGAGGAGGTGGAGAAGAGGAGAACAGAGGAGGAGTGTACCACTACACACCTACCTCACACACCACTCTCAGCTCCTCTGCTGATAACAGTTACGCTAACTCTTGAAGATACACACCAAGGATCTTGTATAACACACTGAGTACAAATTCACGTTCTCTCTAACATGAATGGGAACACATGTACACACTGAGTACACATTCACAATCTCTCTCTCACCCATACAAGCACAGGTGTGAAGATATAACCATCTGCGCGTTACTTGATATATCTACACAACATTTAACAAACCATTATTTACAGCATAATCCACCTACTTTTGCTCCACAGCTGTTGTCCTGTGTAGCTGTAACGTACTATAAATGCTTTTGGGTGATAACTAAAATGTATAAAAACAGCTGAAAAGAGGTGAAGTAAACTTATAATCAGGTTCAGTTTGGGGGCGTTATACTTTCAAGTCCTATTATGAACAAATTAGGTACTGCAGAAACATGTTGATTTTTATGTTCAAGTCTAAAAATGGGGGAGTTAAAACCTTCCGTAAACTTCTAATTAAATTTTAAAAAATAGATATTAAAAAAATATAATTGGAGACTACCAGCCTTGGGCCCTTCCCACCCCGCCCTGTTACCCCCTGTGCAGCGAGCGTGCGTGTGTCTTTCAATACAGTGGTTGAGGCTGTGCTTGTTAACATGTTCTAGCTCACTGACTCCTCTCAGCACCCGGGGGTAGGGCCTCAGAGCTGAGCCAGGTGAGGAAGAGGAAGAGGAGGAAAAAAGGAAAACAAACAAGGTGACACCTCAGCCATATCACAGCTGCCTGCTCCAGTGACACACCTGAAAGAGGTCCTGCCGAGTTACTTCAGCTCATTTTATTCAGTCAACAAACAATTTTGGATAAAATACTGAGTCTATATTAAATGGTGGCGACAAAATACTGGCCATATGCTAACAGCGGGAATAATATTTTGCTTATCTGCAGAAAAAATAATAAACTGCCAAAATTTCAAGTTTGAGTAGCAACAAGAACAGATTAAATTAGACAAAACATCCGCTAGAGGCAGGTGAATGCAGCAAGATAAGGCAACAATCCTGTCAGTTCCCACACACAGTTTCTGGCAAGGCAAATGCCAAAGCCAAAACAGTCTGAGGTAAACGCAGCCATAGATGTGAGAGAAAGCCTAAATACATCTGGCACAATATCTCAGAGCATGTCCGCTGTAGCAAAAAAACAAAAAATAGGTCAGAGCATGAGGCATAAAGGTGGCCTGTTAGTGTGTGTGTGTGTGTGTGTGTAGAGGTGGAGTCTGAAGTGGGGGGGGGGGAGTGAGGATTGTGTATGGTGTCATTTTGCGGGCCCCTCTGCACTCACCTGGAACAGAGCACTTCCCCTCCCTGAGCCTTATCAGTTCCCAGAGGAAATACCTGCTGCAGGTAAACACGACCCTTCGACCTCTCGGCCATCCACTCTGCCCCACTCTCAGCAGTCCCTGTCCTGGAGCCTGTCTCTGTCTAAATCCAAGGATTAGCTCCACCACAAGTCTTATCAGCCACCTCCAAGCCTCACCTCTGCACACAGCCCTCAGTCTGCGCTCAGACCAGGTCTTCTGACAACCCCTTGGCCCCTTCCCCGACCGTCTTAGATGTTGTTCTTCATGCACCAGTGAGGAGACCTTTATCCCCTCTACCCATCGCTCTTTTCCATCTCCTCATCCCTCTGTCTCAAATTTAATCTTATCTACATATCACCAGGTGTAACCAAATATCCCTCTTATCAACCGAGGTGTCTTCAGCTCTGTTTTGCATTGTCACAGGAGTGATTTATTCAGGAGGAAACTCAATATAAATAATATGTCATATGTCACAAGAATTGCATGTGATTTGCGATGGAAGTTAGCGTCATTAGAGTTTGAGAAATATGATGAATTTTGAAAATGATCACATTAAAGAATGATTGCAATTAAAATGGAGACGTAGTCTACTTTTAATGACTTTGGAGTGTAATTAATTCTTCCACAGTATCTATAACGGTTTCTAATAAATGTGGGGGAGGTGATTTATTTTTAATTACTTCCTTAAGAATTTTGAAATAAGAGTTTTTCAATGAAATATGACATAGCCAGTGATCATAGCGGAGCAAAAGCCACACCCTACTCATTTTACAGATGACATATGTGCATGCTCATGGACTTGGGCACCCATGTGAATGCACAAAAGCAAGTATGCATACATGCACACAGTTTATGGTCACTGAAATATTACATAGCTGCAGAAAATGGGCAGCAAAGATTTCCTGAATAACTTTATCTTTCTTATTCAAAATATAGAAATGCAGAGGGTAGAATGCAGAATGTATCACATCAGATACAGCAGTCTTAGCTGTGTGTGTTTAAACCTGTTCTCCCAGTCCTGCTGTGGCATTGGTGGGAAGATGAGGAGGAGGGTGGGAGAGGTACTTCTGATACTCCCAGAAATGGGACTGTGTCCCAGGGGATGGGTGGCCCTGTTAGAAGGACAATCCCCTGTCTGGCTCCGGGACAGAGGGCCAGGACAGAGGGCGCTGACGGTCTGGCCCATCGTAGCCACACCTCCCATTCCAACACCCCCACCCACCTCCTCACCACTACCTCCACAGGGTCAGGGTTACTCTCTCACCCCTGGGCCACCTACATCTCCCCCTCTCACATCTCCCCCTGCCCCTCCTCCAGTGTCACCTGAGCCACACAGGTAAATGCTTGACTTTATTTGATGGATGCGGTTTCCCACGGCGACAGTGATGTACGCAGGACCAGGAGCCCCCCCCCTCCTCCTCCTGGTGGAGTCTAGAGCTGGAGTGGTGATTTTGTGCTGATAACCTCCTTGGCGCACCCCTTCTCGGCTGGGGTGAGGGAAACTGGAGAGGACAAGACATCTTGTGTGACGCACCTGAGTGTATGCCTCATCAGGCTAAAACAAAGGGGTCTCCATTCTAAAACCAGCCCATTAAGATATCTGCACACATCAAAATGACATGCTTGAATGTGAATGTGATATGACTGTGTAACGAATAGGTTTATATTTTGTGTGCCCATGTATGAGTGTATGTGTTCAGATATCTATTGCAGGCTTTTTCCCAATTCTAACAAATTAGCAAACTCACATCACCATAGATGAAGTCATACCATCTATTTAGAAACTGATTCAGCATAAGTCAGCTGAGTTTACTGCTGCCAAGCAACCCTATTACACATTATGGAGAGGTTATATTCTGCTCTAATAGAGTTAAGTGTCCCCAAACCACATAATAATTAACAAAAAATTGTGTTTTTGTGTTTTTGTTTTTTTTTGTTCTTTGTCAATGACAACCCTGCCCTCTATCTCCTCCTCCCTCCTCCCCATTATTAGCAGATAGCGCTACATTAGAGATAAGCAGGACAATGGCCGGGGTGAAGGCCTGGATCACAGTTGTGTCTTATCTCTCACCTCATCAGCAGCCTGTGGTGTCTCTGCCAGAGGATGTTGTTAAACCAAGTCAAACACTCAAACATCCTGTGGCATCACCCTGCCTATATAGCCCACAGCTCCACACCCCCGTCACACACACACAAACACATGCATATATACACCTCTCCTTTATGGCAGTTCACACTTGGCTGGGGCTTGGCCACTGTGGACAGTTCACAGGCTGTTTGCTGATGTGAGGAGCTTGTGGATTTCTTTTGGAAGACTTGTGTGTGTATACGTGTGTGTGCGTGTATTAACACATATGAGTATGGTTTTCACGATGAAATCAGTAAGTGAAAGTGTAATTGTGAACTGTGAGAATGGGCCAAATTCAAATAATCCTATTAATTAACAAAATTAAAAAGATTATCCTCATAATAGTGTAAAAAATGATCAACTGAATTCTGTGTAACTTCTGAAGGTGGCTCTTTTTGACCAACTTTCATCAGCAGTAGCCCTCAAAATGCTTACACGATTGCACTCACACGCACACACTCACACTCACACACACACGCACACACCTCCTCTGTGAAGGGAGGTAGCCCCGGTGCAGGCAGGTTAATATCAGGAGCACTTGACAACAATGGTGTGTTATGAGGTGCTGCAGCGGTAATAAGGTCTTTGTTGGGACTTTAGAGCACAGCCACATCACATCATTACTCATCCTGGGAGACCAGTTGCCAGTCGGCATGGCAACCGGGACTTGGCTGAAGCCAGAAGCAAGACCAGAATCTCAATGCCCGGAGGGAGAACACACACAAAAAGAATGTTCTAGTGGAAGGAAAAAGTTTACAAGTGGCCACGGTGACCCCAGACCACTGCCTCCGAGACGGGACAGAGGTGATCTACAACCCAGGAGAGTTCTACAACCCTGATATGAGAAGGGTGAAATAAGTTGTTCACTGAAATTCAAATTCAATTTTACTGCACAGGTCAATTATATCTTTTTATATCACATTCCCAACATTTTATCCTGCTAAATAAACCTACGATTAGTTTAGATAAACAAGACTGAGTGGATTATCCAATCAAACAGGAAATGGATTCAGTTCAGTCCTCTTCCACTTCCATCCGCACTCTGTGTGTGAATGGACAGATTAGGGGTGGTCAGTGCAGTCAGTGGAGGTATGCAGCGGTGTGAGAGTTTTATCCTGCAGGTTGTTGGGTGTGTTGGGTCAGTGTGGAGCGGTCAGCAGCTGCTGCCTGGCCTAGGTCCCACAGTTCCCAGGCTGGGGGATTGACAGGCCAGTAATAAAATCAGGCGCCCTGGTTGGGCTGTGTGCGGCCCATTGTTCCCCCAGCAAGGCCCGCGGCTGCTGTTTACTTTCTCCCATATGCATTATTCAACGGCACAG
Source organism: Pempheris klunzingeri (assembly GCF_042242105.1). Taxonomy (NCBI): domain Eukaryota; kingdom Metazoa; phylum Chordata; class Actinopteri; order Acropomatiformes; family Pempheridae; genus Pempheris; species Pempheris klunzingeri. The sequence continues at coordinate 16,682,690 of NC_092020.1, read as the reverse complement.
GAGCTCCCGGAGAAAGGGGCCCCATTCAGGGATCCTCTTGCCCTTGTTTTGTTTTGCTAATTTTCAATTAAAATAAACCATCTCTTGCCAGTGCCATGGCTGAGTGGGGAAAGAGAGAGGGACACTGTCCCTGCCATTTGTGCCGTCTGAGGAGATTAGACTAAATGTATAAATGAGAATAAAGTGGGATGTATCATTTATACTGTCAGTGATATGTTTGTCTATAGTAGGATTTAAATGGAGACAATGAGAGGGGTTGGTGTTTCAGTTGAGAACATACGCTGGCCTCTCATTTATGTTATTGTTGAAGGTGTCCCCCAGCATGACCTAATTTTTTCAAAGCGGATTAGATATGTAAACAAAAATGAAAAATGTTCAGTTTTCTTTTCAGTCAACAAGTGCGCGCTTGTTCTACTGAGGCAGATTACAAAATTCACCCTTGAGGTTGCAACAGAGGGATTCCCATATGGTGGGGGAAAGTGTGAACTAATCACAAAGACAATGACTTTTCAATAATGACTCCCAGAGGTCATTAAATGAATCCAGCCAGGACAGCCTGGACTAATCAATAAGTCCAGTGATAGCTTTCTCTTTTAGTCGCCTCTGTCACACAGGAGGGGGCTGAGCCAACCTTGTGGAGTGCAGGGACAGATGCGGTGACAGTGGGGAACTAGCAGAGTTAAAGATTCACCACACATCTGTCACTTCAGCCAGAGCGGCAGCTCATAGTCTGCCCCCGCTGACAGACAGCCAGCCAGCCTGCCTGCCTGCCTGCCTGCCTGCCTGCCTGCCTGCCGCCATGCCTACCTGTGGCTGTGGTTTGGTTCGTTGCTACCATCTGCCTCTCCTCTGGGGTCTGTTTGTCTGATTCCCAACATGTCTCTCTAATTCTTTGCTGTAACCCTTCTCATTCTATTTCAATTTCAATATTATGTAAAACCCCACAAACACACACACACACACACCTGATATCTTACAACCTCCTCTAAAATTACCTCTTTAAAAAACTTTTGGAAAGCTGCCCTAATTGGCAGGCTCCCAAAGGCCTAACTCTCCCAGACTGTCAAATGCTGATAATTACAGAGTTTAGCAGCAACCTGTTGTTGCCGGTTTTAGGTCCTACAGCATCCAATAGTCATTCAGTAAAATCATTTACCACAACATATACAGTATGCCATCATCTACACTATCAACTGAGGATCTGCCTCTGTCGGCACAGAGAAATGGTTTCTCCGCGGTGGGGGACCCACACTGGCCCGTTAGTGCCTGGTGAGTGGGGATGTGAATGTGGAGGGCCTCTTGGCTTGGCTGGACACAGTCTGTTCCCCTGCTGGGTGCAGGTGAGCTCTCAATGCAGCCCTCAGCACCTGCCCTCTTTGTTCCCTTGTTGATGGCTTTATGGCGTGAAGGGGATCCGTCTGTCTGGCTCTCGTAAAGCCAGCGGCGCGAGGCCTAGTAAAAGCCACACTGCTGCCGGGGCATTGTGTGGGGCCCCCGTGGCTCCCACAGTGACCCCACCAGCCAGTGAGAGCACCCAGTTTAGCGCCCACTGCAACTGACGCACATGCTTATTGCATACATCCATATGGGCATTTACATTAACACAAAAAAATTTTTTAAACATCCAAACACATATGTGAATGCACACACATGGAGACATACAGAGCGGTCAACAGAGCTGTAAAATGATCACTCCTCCCAGTGTGTCACTTCAAAACAATAACTGTCTGTTTACTGCCGCCACTCTGTCACCTTTCATTCCTCTTTCTTTTTAATCTACCTGTCTACTGTGGAAAAACCACAAAAACTACTGAACTACAGGTCCATTAGCAACTTCTTGGAAACAGGGATCAGATTTTAAAGAAAAAATAATAACAATGACAATAATAGATGGTGGAAAGTACTGAACTGGAGTACAAAACAACATACTTTGCAGGAGGTATTATATACAAAAAATACAATCATCTTACAAAATATATGAAACATTGTTATCATATTATGTTAAACATATCATTTACATTATATATCATTGTATATTTTATCAACCACACAAAAGCATATAAAGGAGGCAGAATAAGCCTCACCTTGATCCTTGAACATCAAAATGCTGTATTAATACAATACAGTATACACATAAGGATGAAACAGAATGAGAGGAGCAATTTTTCATTGTGAGTACTTTTACCTTTTGTACTCAAGATAATCCAAATGTAAACACAGGGATAACCTTTGCTTTTAAGGGCTTGTATAACAACATATAGTAAAAGATATTTTAGTAAGTACTTCTGAAGTGTGAGGCCACAGTCTGTGTCTTAGAGGGTTTGTAGAAACCTTTACATTAGTTTGAGGGACAAACAGAGTCCCAACCCCAATGAAGCAGCTCAATGGCTGTGGGAGGTCAATGATTGCACAGAAATAAGCCCTACATTAATGTTTAATTTATATGATTTTCCTGGATATGAAATCTTACTGATAAGCTCAAGCAAATTAAGTGGCTGAAAGGAGGCCCATAAGCAGCTTGGTATTTGAGATCGGGTCTTTGAGTGGGAGCATCTTAGAAACCAATTACCAGACAAGAAATAGATCATTATTTTTTCTTAGAGGATTGGGTTGTGGGGATGTGGTGGGCCAAAGGTGGTTGCTAAAAGGAGGGGAGGGTTTTCTAGATTGAGGAGGGAGGGCACAATAAAGACATAATCATCTACCCTCAACTTTTCCTATCCAACTTTCAGATTTTAATTTGCCGTCTGTGAAGTGGTACCTAATTTACTTTCGCCTCATCCCTTCAATGCACCATTGTTGCCGCTGCTGAGATTCAGAGCTTCCTCTCTTAGCTCACCTCGGCGTGAAATTGGTTTAATGAAGCTGAAAGGTATGGGGCTCTCACAACACTGTGGATTCCAGTGACACTGCTTGATCCTCCCACCCCTCCTCTCCGCACACCCACCCCCATCAACCCAACTCCCTGCGCACTCGCATTACGGTGACAATTTATAACACACCCCACAAAAGATCCCTATCTCACACATTACATCAGTGCATATTACTGTCCCTTTCAGAGCGCCAACTCTCAGGCAAATGCCGGAGGAAAAAAAAGTGACTGGCCGATCAGTTTGGGTATATGGCCTGCATGAGGCACTTCAAATTATCAGCCAATACCAGTATTAAATAGATCAGATAGTTTGCTGGTAAGAGAGAGAGATAGTTTTGAAGTAGAATAGGGAGGAATAAAAAGAGGTAAAGTAAATATGAAACAAAAAACACTAAGAGATATGAGGAGGTGAAACTTATCAGAAAGAACCCTTGCCTGTTTTTCCCACCTCTTCCAATCTGACCCTGTGAAAGGTGTTCTCCTGTTACCTGTCCTCCTGGGTGTGGTTTCTAATGGGAATGGGAAGGAAGTCCTGTGGGATTATTGTGTGTGTGTGTGTGTGTGTACGTTGCATTAATATGATCCCCTTAAGTCATATCGCTTACTTCTTCTCGTCCTCTTTTAGGACAATCGAATGGAAATGCATCCGTAACCAAATATTCCAGCCTGTACCACTTGTTTCTGGTCTGAGGCCCAGTTTGGAACTGGTAGTTTGTGGAAAAAAACAGAGGACAGAGAAAAAGAAAGTAGGGTATGTTGAGTGTGTGGAAACAGCCGAATGTGCAAGGTTTTCCCATTGTGCTGGCTTCCCAATCCAGGGGTGAGGAGGGAGTATGATGAGCAGCTGTAATTTTAAAGGACAGGCTGACAAATTTTCAGGTATGATTTTAAGCGAACAGGAGGAGGAACCAAACAGGAGGAATGATTACAGCAAGCAAAACCTGTTTTGATATTGACGTGGTCACCTGACTTGAAAAACTGTGAATCTATCCTTTGATGCCAAGAGATAGACACAAAAGTTTGAGAGAGAGAGAGAGAGAGAGAGAGTTCAAAATCTAAAAAAGAGAAAGGGAAGAGCCTAAGAGGGCAAGGAAAGGGACAGGGCTGACTCACAAAGTGTTCTTTACACTGTAATGACACGGACATTATGCTGAACTTTGGCTGCCATAAGTAAAAAAGAACGACCACTCTCACTGCTGCAGAGCTCCAGCCAGCAGCATGCACTGTTGTTTGTCTTTCAAATGCCATTGTGGGTGAGGCCACTAGTGTACGCACAAAGTGCCTGTTACAACTTTCTATTCACTGTGGGATTGTGAAACTCACAAAGGAATGTCAAATTACCGTCGTATGATTTTGTGCAATTTCACATGTCCAACCATCATCTCGTCAGAGTTGGCAAATGAGTTTTAAACACTTTTCTTGTTTACTTTTATTTCACAGTCTCTGAGGGCAGTTTAGTGATAGCAAGAGTGGTTATCAGTATGTAGCTCCCACACTGACACAGAAAGTAGCACTAAACTGTTGTGTTTAGCTCCTTCCGAAAGGCAAAACCTGATCAGCCATGAGCAGACTGGGAAGATTACGGCTGAACAGAACCACTGGAGTGCTATCTTTTACAGGTAATTACTCAATTATCAGTAAACACTGTCGCTGGAGACACAATGCCATAGAGGGATCACACAAACCGCTGAATGATTCCCTTCAACACCACAACAGCATGCATTCACAAAGAGGATAGCCTCCTGAAGCAAGGAAAAAGTCATTAAGTCTGCTTGTCAGTACATTCTTGATTCATGACAAGAAAGAAAACAGTAGCCTAAATATGTCTTTGGCTTCATTTACTAATAAAGTAAAAAAAATAAAATAAATAAAATCAGGATTGAGTAAATACCAAAATACTCATACACATCTAACTTGATTTTACACAAATAAAACAAGACATCTCTCTTTAATCAGGTAATTAACGCAACACACAGACAAACTGAACACTAATCACCTCCCAGGTTGCTTTGACATTACTGTGTTTCACCACTAGTGGGTGCTAGTAAACAGATGACCTGAGGCTCCGAAGATCCTCTGCTGGCTCCAATTGAGAAAAAGTTCTTGTTTGAACAGTGTTAGGATCCAACCTTGATTTTATAAGTTTGTTTAAAGACACAGGTTAAGACACAGACAGACAGGTAGATAAACAGACAGATGAGTTTGCAGGGGCTGGGTGTTTGGTGACACTGATGGGGGCTGAAAGGATGAGCAAACCCAGAGTCCTTTCATTGGTCTGTAAACATTTAGTCAGAATTAATGGAGTGGATAACATGTGACACTTGCCCTGAAGTACTGAGCTGTGACAGAACTGACTGAGAAGAGTAGAGCTGGAAATTTTAAAGTTTTTACCAGGAGGATTTCTTTCGTGTCATTTTAGGGTTGTGGCTGTCATAAAGGTTAGTCACACTGCAGCATCTTTTTACCTGGAGCATGAAACCACACACACTTACAGACACAACCAAGGATGGAAGCCCCATATGGAGTTACCTGCCTGTGGTCCGTGGTCACACACCTGGCCTAAAGCCACAGTCCTTCCCTGCGGCCCTACTCACTCACCACATAGGTTAACACACACTCAGTAAAACACTCTCTGTCACTGAAGTAGCCCTGCAGACCTTCTAAATCTCTCCTGAGACAACCTACTGTGAGGTAATGAGGAATTAGAGGGAGGAAGGTGGTCTCCTGAAGATTTACAGGTTTTAACTCCTGTTACTGTCACCCAGGAACAGCCACAGGCTGTCGCTATCAATAACAACAACAACCACCTCCTAACCAACACAACACCACCTCACAACTACCAGGAGATTTGGAAAAGGGAGGGTAGTTTAAATGGATTTTAATTTGTAAGTCTGTCACACACACACACACTCTAAATAGGTCTATTAAAAGCTCATATGTGAGTTATTTCTGTGCTATTTTTACTCTTTACACTAATGCATCGCCATTCCGCAAAACTAGCTGAGATCACCGTTTTTTCTTTTTGAGCTAGCAAATCAACAATCCACGATTGCTCCTATGTCACATTTCTTTATCATCATGTAAAGTGCATAAAAATAAGAAGGCACCACATAGGTATGTCTCCCTGTTCTTATTTCTTAAAACCTCAGTTTGGGGTACTGATTGTGGCCTTTTTTCGTATACACAAAATCCGATTTCATGTCATAATAAATTCATATAAAATTCACATTTCTTATTTTTTAGAAATGAGCAAGCAAATGATAAGATGATACTGATTGTTATTACAATATACTTATATATGAGTTTGTTTTGGGCACACACAAAAAAGGTGGGTAAATATGAGAATTATGAATATATTTACATTTATGAATACATATGTGACACACCTTTAGGTCTGCGTTGTCTGGGCACTCAATTTGACTGGCACTGAATTTAAATTTTTTTCAAAAACTTGTTCATATAATAGTGAATAACTGGGGAATTAATAACACAGAGCAACATAAAACATGATGAAAACAAATCAATTAAATTAACCAGCATTATTAGCATTTTGGCATTTGTACGGTGCTGTATGTACTGTCTTTGCACTGTTGAATTTCTCAGTAATGCCCTGAGTTTTGCTGTGCGTGTTTTTAGACAGAGCTTGTGTGGCAATCTTCTGTGGCCACTCCTCATTCCAGTTCGCTTCTCCCTGGAAGGAGATGGCATATACTCTGAAATTAAATAGCTTGATCTCTCTGAGAGTCTTCATTTATTTCTGACATCCTCATCCCTTCTTCCCTATTTTCTGAAAAATATAGATTAGTTTTCCTTTCGCTACACTTCCTCATTAAGGCACATTCAAACTCTTACCAGGCCATTCATAAGATAAGAATTTGTTCGTAATGGTTACATGAAAATAAATATACCTAATGCACATATAAAGTGAGAGTGGGTGTTTTAGAGCAGTTTTGCAATTGCATGACGAGCAAAAGGAGCTGAAACCACCTACTGATATAATCTTATGGTACCAAAAAAAAAGCAATGTCTCTGATTTAACGTTAAGAGATAGACTGAAATTGGGACAACAAACCATCCAAAATAACTACAAAAAGATCCTTCACTGTGATATTCGCAATGGTTTTGTGGTTAGAGACGACAAACTGTACTACTACCAACGTCACCATCAACCAAACACATGTACGCAGAGTATGACTCAGTCAGATGTCATGACAACAACAACTGGTTTAAGAACTGTGCACTGATTCAAGATGCCAAAGTACTGTTGAAAATCATCATAATTTAAGTTTTAAAGGGGTGATTTTTGCTTCTGAAATCACAGCTACTGGTTATTTGGGATCAAACTTTTCATAGACACCGGCTGACTGAAGCCAACAGTGAAACTTTCAACATATACAGCTTTCTATGAATTTACATTCACAGCTGTGGGACACATGCATCACAAATTGGGGATGTGCACTGACAATGACTGATACTGAATGACAGATAGGAGGCTCCCCCTCTCAGGTATGACAATACACTGAGCCATCTAGTAGAGGGGCTCTGTGTTCAGTAAATGGGCTTACACCCTGGACAGGTATGTACTGTGCAATTACCAGACTAGCTCAGAGCGTGCAATAATCAGTAGGTGCTGTACCATTAAGTATGGGGGCGGTGGTGGAACCAACTTTAAAGAGAGACCACTAGTGTCAGGTGTCGAGATTTACTTCACCTGACTAATTTTCCCTGCCTTACAACTGTGCAGGGTGTTCTCTGAAACGAGGACTGTCTCACAGCATAACATGGGCCACAGTGGGTGTGCCCAAGCATGGGAGAATGTGTGTAGGTGTGCCTACAGTTTTAAAAATAGGCCATGTCTGAGAGACAACTGACAAATCGAACGCATGTGTGTGTTTATGTTTGTGTTGAGGAAGACCGTGTGAATATGGCTCAATCCTGTCTAAGTCTGACACGAGGCATGTGAGTGTGTGACGACTCCATCATCAGACACAAAGATAGAATGTAGAGAATGTGTGTGTTTGTGCGTGAGCACAGGAAAAGGACTTGTGCACATATGCATGGTGGATGTATGGAACTACGAGGAAGTAAAGTATTCTTACATGCTTGAAAACGCATATGAGGGACATGCATGGTTTTAAATGTGCGTGTCTGTGTGTGCATGCATGCGTGTGTGTTCAGCCATGTCTGCAGGGTGAGGTGGAGGCCAATGCTTTGGCAGCAGGTCTGGCACGTCTTTCAGGCCCAAACCTGTAGAGGGGAGAGAGGGAGAAGAGAGGCAGAACGCAAATAGGTGTGAGAGTCTGCCTGACTTCATGTGATATGCTTCACTTCTACCTCACCATCACGAAAAAGTCTTGGCATCAGCAAACCAAATACAGGTCCAGTCAACTTAATACTGTGTTCCATTCTTAAAGCGGGGGACAGTCATTAATGCACTGAACAGCAAGGCAGGAAAAATCAAATCAAATGAAATTAATTTAAGTTTGCACCCCCAAAAGGGATTTGCAATGTCTGTCTATACACATCTACTTCTTGTTTGTATCCACCTGGGCAGTTACACTTTTTTACACAGTTTTTATGATTTTACCTTTTTATGTTTCTGTTTAGATTCATATCTACACATTTCTCTTACCAAGGTGACTGAGCGTGTGGGGTATCTTTGTTTTGCTTCGACATTTCAGCCAGGCACATCGCTGTTGATGAACACATTGTATTTCAGCAGTCACGCATTTCAGGAATGTGTACAAAATGTATTTGCGGTGCGCTTTTCAACATTTGAGTCAGTTTCCCCTCCAATTGTCCACACACCTTAGCTTTTATTTTGATCTAAGCTTCCAGAGACTCACTTTCATGTTACTATATTAAAGATGTTGCCATCCAGATCACCAGCTGGGCTCTTCAGTCATCAAGTTGGTTTAGTATAGTGTAATCAAGATTATAGGTTACATTTCTAAATTAAGTCAAACCTCTATTGCGGATATCGGTAGATAAAAGGATTTCCTGAATAATATCCAGATAATACCTACACCTACACTGGAACACTTCTAAAGAGAGTATGTGTCCCCTAAGGCAGTAAATCACTCTACATTGTGACTATGGCACAAAAGTGATGTTGGAGAGTGTATCAACTCCATAACCTCAAAGGAAATCTCTATTCAGCAGCCATAAAAGAACGCCTTAGCCTACTATCGCTGTGGGGCCGGTTACAGAAAGAGGGAATGGATTAAGAGAGAAAACAGAGAGGAGAAAAGTGGAGAGTGTACAGGTGAAGTCCTATGGCTATGGAGGTTTGCTCAGCTGTGCAGTATTCTTTTCTGTGCCCCACCCAGTAACCAAAGGCTGGGATATCTTTCCATTTCACTCTTTTCCACCCACCCTCCCTCTCTCTCTCTCTCTCTTTCTCTCTCTCTCCCCTCGTTTTTCCTCTCTCTCTCTCTCTCCCTCTTTCCCTCTCTCTCTCTCTCTCTCTCTCTCTCTCTCTCTCGCTTTCATATTTGCACAGGTGAGAGGACAGCAGTCCAATAGATGTGGGTGGGAGACTTGAAAGTCAGGTTTGCCTGGCTGGTGGAAGGAGTTCACCCACAGACTGTGGATGGATGGAGATCTGATGGCGGGGCCCAGCCAGCCTTTTGTCTGGGGAGACAGACAGCAAACACACAGACATACAAAAACAGAGGAATTCTGTCGATGAGCAACTCGCTGAAAAAAGATCATTAGTTATAATGACCTGTAACACAGTGAAAGAGTAGGAGTAGGGGGCACAACTGTATAAGCAATTGAAATAAGGAGTTGTTGCACAAATGACACAAACCTGAAGGGTGGACAGAGAGCAGTGTGGGAGCCATAAGGGTGGGGAGGTTTTGCTCCAAGGGCCAAAAGTTCAGAGTGAGGCAGAGCAAGCAGGTAACCCAAGCCACCATGTGCCAGAGTCTCACGTGTTCGCTTCATTGTCTTAACAGGCTGAAGCTCAGGTTTCTGGAGCACGGAGAGCTTCCTGGGAGATGAGGTCCAAGCACCACCACCCACCTCCTCACCCGTCTACCCCTCGGACCCCTCACCCCACCCTGCAAAGGTAAACAAGCATGCATTAAGCAAACACATGCATAACACGTCAAAACATACACATGCGACCAATAGGCAAACACTGGAGCACACAATCGAGAAACCTGCCTTCATCGTGCAAGCTCAAGCACCAGTAAGACTAACTGCTCCAAGTGGGCACATAACATACAGTTGGTCCAAATCAAAGAAAGGTTACAGAGAGTTATGATGAGCCACTCAGCGCATTTCCTTAAAAAAAAAAAAAAAAAACATACAGCCCATTTGATATAATGGGAGCAACTGGAGGAACGAGTCGTAAATCATCATAATTACCATTACACCCATGTCAGGGAGTCTCGCACAGACACATAAGGCGGAATTATCAGACATGAGGATATGTACACCAGAGGCAATTTCTTTCCCTCTCCCTCTCTCTCTCTTTCCCTTTCTCTCTCTCTCTCTATAATGCCACCAGAGGAATTCAGCGGTCTGATTCATAAGCTAGTTAGTGCAATCCTCTGTCATTGTGGGGTTGGAGAGCCTGCTATCCATGTGCGTAGCATTTTACATGTAGCATTGTTTATATTGATGTTATCTCTTTCTCTACTTTTCACTTGCATTATATATTTCAACTCAAAGAAATAAATGCACTCGTACAGCGTTATTTTCTTCAAATAAATGATAAAATAATTGCAGTGACCTGCACACTCTCAGTTCTGGAAATTCTTTAAAAAGTTTTGATTCCTACTGAAAACAGGATTAAATATTCTACCTGTAATGGTAGTTGTTTGTTTGTTTGTTTTTAAGGAAATAAGTCTGGAGGTGAAGGCAACTGGACTGGTGGACTGGTATAGGCAATGCAACCTTTCAGTCAGCACTTTGAGATATATCACTTCCTAGATGACTTGATAGAACATAAAGTTTTAAGAGCTCAATTAATCAGACTTAATAAGCTGGAGATATTTACCCATGCTGGTCCCCAGAGGATGAATCCTACTGACAGTGGGTGATCCAACGACTTCCCAGCACCACCAACACATCACAATTTCAGTTAGTCCAAAAGCTGTATTGAATGTTTAGCCCTAATTAGCAAATGTGTATAGCCACAAAATGCCGCTGGGTTAGTTGTAGACTCTTGCTTTGTTTTTGTTTTTGTGAGCAAGTGTCCAATCAGTCTAGATGATCTTCAGGATATGCCATGGTGGCCTACACAATGAGGTGCTGTGCATGAACCGCAAACACGGCCAGTTCGAATATCCGGCTGGGGACCTTTGTTGCATGTCTTTCCTAATTTCTCTCCACCCTAATTTCATTTAATCTCTCTGAAAAAGGCATAATATGTTTAAGATTAGATTAGGTTAGAAGACACCCATACCGACCTTTTGTCAGCATTTGTTTGTCCTTTGGGCACCGTAGAGTAACTGTAACACATCATTAAAGCTCTCTCACCATTACACTAGTCCAAAATATCATGCATATGTCCTTCATCACAAGCCAAAGCTCAGCCTGACAATAAAGGTAACAGCTGTTGTCAACACTACAATCATTACTAATGTTTTAAGGCCTACCTGCACCTTGCAAATAGGTGAAATTGCACCTGAAATCCTCACTATATACTACATTATGCATGCCATACACGCATTCTTTCTGTCACTGCCACTCTTTGGTTGGTAAACCTGGGGTCCTCAGTAAACTTTGTGTTGGACAATATCTGGTTCTTGGATAAAAAGTCAAAGGTACAAGTTTGTGCGACTAAAATATTGGTGAATTATGTAAACTAACAACAGGTGGAGGCTTCAGGTTTTCTGCCGCAGGAACAGATTTTATAATCTGCAGCTCAAATCAGTTCAGTTTTAATTTTGTTGTGAATTTCAATCTGTGACTGGCTGTGGCTCATAGTACTGTAGTATTAAGAGCTGTCCACTATGGCAAAATGAAGTTGAAGTAATTGAAACTGCTGGTTCTGATGTAAACCTATAAGATCATGTCATTACCCGTGAAAGTCCTGTGTTTCTGTGTAGTATCCTGTGTCTGTTGACATTATTGTTGACAGAAAAAACTTAAATGGGAATATAAAATGGAGAAAAACACTTCCAGAACCAGCTACTCCTCGCACTGACAGAGGAAGGGGGAGGGGGATTTATTTATCTAATGTGTTCATATTAAAACTGGCTGCAAGCTCTTGATCATATCATTACATGGACTGTACAAGGGAGCGGGCAGGGTAAAGTCTGTTTAATGTCCAGTCCAACTGATTCAGATATTTGCATTCTCAAATACTGATCCTCAGGATAATGTCTGGATAAGTTCAGGGTTTCAGTGCATGTTTGAAAGGGACTACAGATTACTGTCATTCCAATGATGACTGCATAGATACTGATAGATAAGCAAGTCTCTCTCCATGGGAGGCAATGGGCCTTGCCATCCCAGCCATTGGTCACTCCCTGATTGCTGTTGACAAGGTGCCCAAGCCAATCGTCTCCCACTGGGAGAACAAATGACCCTAAGAGTTAGAACTCCATAAGCTGCAGTAGGTGGGATCCCTTGCAGGTGCATGTAGTTTCACCTGATCAGTTCATAGATATATTGGTATCATCATATCTGAAGAGGAAAAAAACATAGAGGAAGAATTATGCCAAAAGCACAGTACAAAAGACAGTACAAAAAAAAATTGTTCCAAATTCAAATTAATCACTGAATTGAATGAATTATGTTTAGAACATTTTAATTGCCTTCTTTCTTTATTTTAATATATGTAATCTGGACTCTCTGAAAAGCAGTACTGACACTGAGTGGATTATCCTGGTGAAATAGACCCAAGCGAATCACTATGATGAACCATTGTAAAGGTACTTAAATACAAGTGAGAAATAATGTAAAATAAATGCCCTTTAATAAAGACAACAAAGAGATCGATATACCACAAAGTGAATAGTTGTGGCACTTGCTTGTGTGAATTGTATACATAAAGAGTGTGGGAAGATTTACAGAAATAATACAAAAGAACTTCTTGTGCTTCTTGTTCTTGATGCTATGTCATAGAGAGTGTCCCCGTTATTTTGTCCACCACCTGCATTTCTTGTCCCCCACATGTATTTCTTCTGCTCTTCTAAAAGTTATCAAGGTTACAGGTGAAGACTGGTTTTCCTCTGCATTTTAGAGCCTCTACGGAGCCCTGTGGCGCTGTGTGGAGGTGTAAATGCTAACATGGCTCAATCTGTATGCCACAGAGAAAAAACAATCCATGCTAATCTTCCGCCACAGACAGGAGTCCAGTTAGGCCAATCAGGAGGGGAATCATCTGGAGTGGAGAGGGCTCAGAGAAGCCTAGATCAGGGCACTGATTGCAGCAGGGTGATTTACAGCTCGAGAACAATGATGGCTGCCTGGGTCAGCACTGATGGAGGGGCTCTGACTGCATCAGCACAGACAGCACAAACTCACCTGACATTCATGCACTGATGTGCATACATGCATGAGCACACGCGCGCACACACACACACACACGCGTGTGCACACACACACACACACACACACAGAGCCAACAAAACACTCACACTTTGTGTTAGTTACAAAGGTACTGGGACCGACCTTGCTAGGTTTACACAGTGACCTCAACACGCCCCCAAGGCTTGCATTTGACCCTCTGTGTGTCACTAACAACACATAGACCAAAACAACTCAGCAAGCTACTTCCTATGAAGTCAGCACAGATAAAACGGGAAGCTACCTTTGCCCTGCAGCGGTGTATGTAAATACGACAGGAAAGGCTGAGGTTTGCATGACTCAAAGAAGGAGGGAGTTCAGATGTTAAGTGTGCATATCAGGGGAGTAGGAGGAAGAAGTGGGGCGGCATGGGGGGTTCACCATTAAGAGTTTTCTTTAGAGCACCCGCTTTGATCTGCCCAGTCATCATTTTGGAAAAGAGGAAGGACCACAAGGTCTCTTCAAAGTGACCCTGTGGCTTCACTGGCACTGGCAGCATCCACACAGGGGTGGTGCATCAGGTCTTTTTCAACTAAAACAAATAGATTTAAAGCTGTCATTGATTGAGTTTGCATTGTCACCTAAGAGCTTTGGGGATCAGTATCCATTTGATTTGATAGCCATTTTTGGAAAAACAAAAAAGCTTGACAAATAAACTTGAATAAACAAAATCAACCTATCCAATAAGCCACTTTATTGTATTACCTCAAACATCTTCATCAGTTGCTGTTCACGTGGTGCAAAAGATGATTGAAAAGATGATAATTAACCCCACTTAAATATATAAAGAAAGGAAATTGATAAATAAACAAATAATAGCACTGCCTCAAAGAATCCAATAGGAATAACATTTGTTGGCAAACTCTCAGCACAAATTTTATTACTCCAAGTTCATAAACATCATAGCCAGGGGGATGCTAATGATTCAAATGCAATAATATCATGTAATTTATCATTCGATGTTTGGTCATTGACTGGAACACCAGAGATGTCCAAGCTATGGCCATCGGACTCATACCCATAGCTTTCAACAGAGATGTAAAGAGAGATTTAGAGCCCAATAAACAGCTTAGACAGATTTGACTGCCATTAAAAGTGCAACGGTCCTGCAGCTGTGAAGTGCCTATTTAAAGTGAATCTGCTCCTACTTGCATCTGCAGGAGATATATTGGTATTAAGAAAGAGTTAACTCAGCGTTTGCCTTGTGTATTTTAAAGTGGCCGCGCTGTTGCCCCAGGTCCTGTGTGGGAGTTGTGAGGCTGGCTGTGACGCGCGATACTACACAGACTTGCTGAGATTGCCCTCAGCTTCTAGAATAGGCAGGTGAGTACATGCACATGTGCCCCCAACGCACACACTTACCCACAGACACAGACACAAAGTCACAGGTTGTGTAGAAATAAAAGTCATTACATTTAATAAAGCGACAGGAGATGTGAAGTACAAAGTGGATATCACAGACAACAATGTTAACACTGTAAAGAATTTCCTGTTTGTTTTGTAAACATCTGACAGTGACACAAGAGGCTTACATGACATCTCTGAGTGATGATAGAGATTGGAAACCATGACTAGGGTTGGCAAATACATCCTGTTTAAGACCTCAGGGCCATGAGTCATAACACCAAAACCAACACTTCAGCTGTTTTAGGTTCTCTTCCTTCACACTGCTGGGAACAAACGGGCAACTTCCAGCAGGCTGCATACTGTACACCCCAGAGCTGAGGCAGGGAGGCCTGGTGAGGGTGAGAAGGCAGTGGGGGAGGTGAGAGAAGATTTTTAGGGTGCCTGGAGTTTTGGGGGCTGAGTGGATCTATTTAGCCCCCAGCAGATTGCCCCCCTCTCCTTTCCTCCCGTCCTCCTCCTCCAACCCTCTCCTCCCCCTGGCTTTGTGTGCCCTGAGCCCACTCCTCCCCCTTTTGTCACCCGGGCATTCCGCTTTGGTTAGCACACACAATGGGCGCTCAGTGCTCACCCTCCTGACACTGCATTCTGCCTGTGCACCAGGGAGTGGGCACGGGAGAGGGAGGGAAAGGGGTCCAGGGGGGAGGGTTAAAGGATGACAGCAACTCGCCCCATGTGACCAAAATGCCATCAAGTATCAACTCCCCCCTCCCCTTTTTCAAAGACCATCGTCTAACTTCACCCATCCATACAGATGGGCAGTAAACTAGTGCCAGCGGGCCTGGTTGGCACGGTGAAAAACAAAACCTCAAGCTTGCTAGCCAAACAAATGAACAGGTGTCTCTTATGGCTGACTGGCGATGTGGAGCCCTGCCTTCAACCAGCTTGCCTCTCAGATTTTGTGTGCCCAGCTACATGTGTGTTCCCTTCATCTTTATGCTGCTGAACACACATCCTAAACGGAATTTTAAGACCTGGCTTCAGAGCATTTTTGTCTGAAATATAATCCCCTACATCGACAACGGTAAGAGTAAAATTGGCATAATTACAAGTCCAGGCTTTACTGCTTTGACATGTTTATCAAATATTTGGAACTCTTCCTGGCCTCCAGCAGTTTTGGCCTGTTGTTATAATGGCAGAGCTTGACATGTAATGGCTTATGTTATTTTGTAAATACCTGCACATCTGACAAACAGGAGATTCAACGTATCTGAAAGTAAGCCCACAAGTAATAAACTCCCATGTACCAAAAATAAAAACAGAGACACACTCAACTGTAACAAGAGCAGTTTCTCATCTGATCTGTGCAGATATGACTCTTTCCTGATAGAATCCTCAGCAGATACATCACGATCATGTGTCACCTGAAAGAGCCACAGGTGCAAAAAGTTGCAGAAAATGTAACTACACAGTGAAATTTAATTCCACTTTAAGGACAGCAACTGGTGGAGGGCAAGAGGATGGCCGGGTCTGTATATGTGTGTGTGGCAGCAGCTCAGAGGCTGGTGGGGGGTTAGTTTGAGTTTCAAAGACCTTGCTTGTTCGCCCATATTTCACACCACGGTGACATCTTAAAGCCTAGACAGGCCTGGTTGCTTCGCCCTCTCTTTCACTTTCTGAGAAAAAAGGGGAATTGGGATGTGAAGGAGGGGGTACTGAAATATATGCAAATGGTCCCCCAGAGGGGATACGAATTTTATGGGTTTAGAATTTAGTTCAGCCAACCTGAATAATCAAATGTGGGAACAAAAAAAAAAGCCCCCCACCATCCCACCACCACAACTCTGTACCTCAAGCTTCAACCCCCACCTCAGGCCTCATCTCTGTTCCCTCCTGCCAGGTCCTCACATAAGAGGAGCTCAGTACGTCCAAACTCTTATTAGGATCTCCTTACGGGGCAGGGGAAGGGAAGAGAAATGAGTCTGGGGGGGCGAAGAGGAGGAGGAGGAGGGGTTTAAGGAAAGGAGAAGAGGGGCTAGTGTACCTGATCAGGCAGAACTGCTGGCTCCTGATTACGACACCATTTTCTCAGCAGGCTTCCCAACCTCATCCTGCTTCTGTGAATATGGAGCATAGGGCCAGCCAATCCCCTCAGCGCTCCCTCTCATCTAATGGCAGAATTAAGACCGTTTAGAGTGATTTCCTCTGCCTTCATGGTCGCACTCTGAAAGAGCTGAATCTTTTTCCCTTTGCGCCGATTTACAATGTGGGGGGTCTGGCATGCAACGGGTGAGAGAAAAGTTCTACATGACTGAACATAACATTACAACAGGTGGGGAATTGAACAGAGATTCTGCAGAACATGGCTGAGAACAATTTTACTTTATCTCCAGAATACACTTGAATACACTGAACCACTATTTCAGTTTGGTAGATAAGCGTTATTCTTTGGCACACTTGCCTTCATGTGGGTTTATAAGTATTCAACCAGCTTTCCCAGGGTACCACAATCACAACTACTCCTCACACTTACCCAATACCCACATCATATGTCTGTAAATCCCACACATTTTACTGTTGACCATCAGCTGACCCCTGCAGGAAATGTCTAGTTTGCCTGGCTGAAAGTTTCATTCAACTCACAAAAGAGTTTGGGGTTATGACCCTGAAATTTCTGTTCAGGTCTGATTTAAGATTTTGAAAAAATGACAACTTAACATGACAGAAAACACTGAGCAATGGTTCTAATGGAAAGTGGACAGATTTAGAAAAGTTTACATTCACTGTTGACATTCATAATGGAAGTATTTTGTTGCTGTTATTCAATGGTATTTTACTTAAATAAAAGTAGGCAATACCATTGTGTAGAAATACTCTGCTACAAGTAAAATCTGTCTAAATACAAGCTTTGCATACAAAGTAATCAGTAATTAGCAGCAAATATACTTTAAGTACGAAAAGCACAATTACTCATTATGCAGAATGTCCCATTTCTGAATAATGTGTTGTATAATATAATTGGATTATAATTATTGATGCAAAGCTTCAGTGAGATTTCTTGAGTTCATTCTAGACACTCTTTATAGGTATTTTGTCAAAAATGAAACTAAAACGTTTTAGAGATCATTTTGTATTGATTTAATATATTAAGATTAGTTTTACTTCTTATCAAGGCTGCAGTTCATTTTCAATTATTTGTGAATCCCATGTGTCTCCAATTTTAGTGGACTTGCTCGCCCTTCAACTTCTTAAATTTACTAAATTAGTGGATTATTTTTTACATGTATCCTCACAAAGCTGAAAACTTTGGTTTATATTGGACAGCTGAGATTTGTTCATTTTACATGCATGTAATCCCTAAATGGGAGTGAGTGGCAAAGGTTGAAAGCTGATCATGTGTCAGATCAAACTGATTCATAATGACACTAACCCAAACAGGGTGCAAATCTGGACGCAAATCTGCTTAAACTCACTCCTTGTTTGTCAAACTGCATTACATCAAGCCCATCACTCTGGAATATGGCATAGCACCATATCAAACAACCACAGTTTGAACCTGTTGCTTTTGTATTTCCCATGCTTAATGATTCCCCCACTTTTCCTCCAACCTCCAGTAGACAAATCCTTCAGCTTTATTGCCCAGACTCAAGGGCTGCAGGTGCACAGGCCACAAAAGGGAGAGAAGGGGGGTGGGGGGGTGGCGGGGGTGTAGGGGTGGAGGAGGGGATGGGAAACAGAATGGTCAGTAGGGAGATAAGAGAGGAAGGAACAGAGCCCCCCTACCCTGGTTTAACCTCTACACCCACCCATCCTACCCCTCACCCCTGCTTCCACCCCGGCCCTGTCCCTACCCTGCAACACCTCTCTGTTTTGCTCGACTGCCCTGCCACACGTGACGGGAGTGCAAATTGCGAGTGGTGCCGCCTGGCGCTACCAGGCCTTCCTGGGTGTGTGTGGCAGGGTACAGGGGGCAGGCGTGGCATAGTTGCCATGTGGCGGGAGCGGTCCTTTTCTTCTAAACCAGCAGAGGAGCAGTAATGACTATGAGCTACAGCTGTGCCCACTGAGGCTTGCCCTACCTTGCCCTGCAGTGGCCCCTCAACCTCATCTCACCATGTTGCCCTCTGCCTCTGGCCTCTGCTGCAGTTAGTGGAGGCTAAAGAGTCTCCCACATTGATTTTCTCCACTAAGATTTTTCAAATGAGACAAGAAATTTTTTATGAGGGTTTATGAGTTAGAACTTTCAAAGATCAGTGTAGTAAGAGTTATTGGTTTCAATACAAGAGTAGAGATGATGGTCCTACAGTAGAGCGTCAAGTGTTTATTGAATATCAAAGCAAATAGTCAGAGTATATTTAGTCCAAGCCAAAGCTCTGTACATTTCATCCTCTGACACAGAATTACTCATGTGACAAATAGGAATGTCTTTATCACATTAGGTTAAAAAAAACAAAAAAAAACATGACTTTCTCACAAACTTTTATGTTTATATATTAAACCTAGGGCTGAAACTAAGCTAATCTATATCATTCTTTTGATTCATCAATTCATTGTTTGGTCTTTCATTGGAAAAAAACACCATCACAATTTCCCAGAGTCCATCGCCAAGGTGACATCTTCCAGTGTCGAATCATCAGCCCAATACACAAAGATACTCGGTTTCTGAAATAAAGAATCCAGCCACGTTTACTTAAAAAAAACAACAACAATTAATTAATTATCTAAACTGCTGCCAATTAATTTTCTGTCGTTTGACAAATGAATTAATTGACTAACTATTCACTCTAACTGAAACAGGTCATAGAATTGATGTTGAAAATTGGTGTAGATCCTGGTTTTACTGGTATATTGGCCCCTTTACCACTACTGGAATGAGAAATGGAACGAGTGGAAACATGAATGTTATTTTCAAAATCTTGGGACAAATGTAGTGCTGGTAACCACAGAAAAGGCGGCGTGAATTTAGATAAGTAGATGAATTCTTGCAACTATTACAAACCTGATGTGTGTGTCATCCTATGACAAGACAAAACAGATTTCACTCACACATTCACTATTTATTCATCCTGTAATTATTCAGAAGTGGGTGTCACATTGTGTTTTCTCACCTTTTATTGCATTTATATCTTCATTACAGCAGCATAATTTTCATTTGTGTCTGTTTCTCAATAAATCATTCAGTATCCTGCGTTTCATAGGAAAATGTTAATGTAGTAAGGACTGGGCTCAAAACCAGATCTATGATAATGTAAAAAAGGGCGAAAGAAATATAACAGTTTCTGTGGTTTGAATGAGTCAGTGTTAGGGAAGGCCTGAACAGGCCACATCATATGAGTCAGAGATAGTGCTTAATGTGGTGTGATGCCAGTGAAGAAACACCTCACTGAAATTATCTAAAACTTTGTCTGCCAGATCTAAGTGTTGACTGTGCCTCTGTGCTTCCACCTGTAGACAAAAAGCCATATGAGTTACCCTCCATACACACATAATATGCTAGCACAATACTATTGCTGGCTCTCTGTTACACATACGTATATGAACACACGATCCTGCCTATGTTAGAGGAGCTGCTGTGCTGGGAACACACCCTCGGGGACAGGAATAACAGGCCACTCCGGAGCATGAGGACATCTGAGACACAGTGGCACCATGCAAGCATGATGACACTTTAACGTCTCCTTATCTCCATCCCTAATCCAGGCCCCGCTTCACTGTCAGCTACTGTTTACACCAACCACAAGTCAAGAGTAAAAGCAGAAAATGGACTTTCCTAATTTTGAATGACTAAAATCCACTAGAAAGCCATTGAGGAAGCCTCTAGTGTGGAGGGAGCCTCATATTGAATACGGATTGAAATTTACATGACAACTTAGGAAAAATGCTTTTTTATTACTCATTCATCCCCTAAATCACTTGGCTCCCCCCTCCTTTCCTCTGCCTGAGCTATTAAATCACCATCTTGACCCTGCGACCTGGGGCCGCAGTCATAAAGAGCCCCCTGTGGGTCAGAGGCCTGATTGTAACATTTGAATATGAAATGGACTTGGTTGGGCCTGGAAACAGCCCCATGCGCTGAGACACAGGCTGACCCCCAGGAGAGAGGCCTGCCTCAGCAACCCCAGCCTGGAGGCTCCCACTTCTCTCAGTGAGGATTTACTTGGACTTGAGAAGGAAGGAGAGGCAGAGAGAGGACTGAAGTTGGGGGTGGAGGGGTTAGGGTGGGGTGGGGGGGTGAAACGGGGTAGGGGTTGAGCGAGAATGAGGGAGAAGCAGAGGGAGGGCAGACATTTGAATAAGACAAGAAGCGATTGGTGTTTGCATGACAAAGGAGCCCGCCATCTCCCCTGATTGGTGTCACAGTGCGGCACTAAAGCCATCCAGGACCCCCGGGGTGGGGTGATGTGTGGAGCACAGGCATGTTTATGCATTCAAGGTGTGATATTAAGAAGGGATAGTGGGGGCCTGTCGTCAAGTTTCGGGTTAAGAAGTTTGTGCGCATATTCTTAAAAGGAAAAGAAGTTTGCCTTACTCCGACTACAAATTTACAATTTTACATGAAAATCAAGTCTAAAATGTTATTTTTCCTTCTTCGAGACAATGCTTGAAACTTTACAGCCAGCTGCAGATACTTTAATAGAGGAATTAGGGCTTATTTCACAGTTTGGGTCGAAATTTCTATCAGTTATGAACGTTGTGCTCACCAAGGTAATTGCTGATATCTGGAGATACGGTCATATTGTTACAATGAAGTCCAACAGGGCAAGAAACACACATGTCATTCAGACAGGTTGCAACAGTTTATCCAAATAATCTAAATCACTGTAGGGAGGGAAAACCAAAAGTGAATGCATCCAAAATTATGGTAATAAACTTCCATTGCACAGAGAACCTGGGCACGCACATGTGCAAGTAAGAATGGTACACCACTTAAGTTGAACCAATAGTTCAGGTTTGGGTAATAATTTAATCCTTCCTATCAGGATGTTTGTTCCGTGTAAGTGTTGGGTCACCTGGGTGTCTGTTAAAAGCTTGTATGATTTACTTTTTTGCCAGATCTTTTTTTGCAGTGCCAAGCATGTTCCCTGATCTCAGCAATTCACTTGGCGAAAAGAATTTAATTAGTAATAGAAAGAATGGCCAAAGTTTTGAGAATAAGTTGTAAAACAATGGCACTATATTTAAATATGTGGTCTTGATAAAAATCAAACTTAGAAATAAGAGCTAGTTCAGAGGCAGATGGTTTACAGCCACTGTCAAAATATCATATTCCGTCAGTCTCCACCTTGTTTCTGAAAGTAAATACTGGTGTGCTGCCCTGTTCCCTGCCTTCACTCACACACCTCCTAATTATTCCTGAGAGGTGTGATGACCACCACCCTCACTATCCCCTGCTGAGCTGTCAGTGGAGTCGTCAGCAACTGCAGGTGGACCTCTGGCACCACAGAGTCCTGACCATCCATCTCCCTCCTGCACCCACTCCTGCTACCCGTCCTTCTTAATGGGAACAATGACAATACAAGAAGAGAGATGAGAGAGGATCATATGAGTGGGCAAATCCAGCGGCTGTGAATGGGATTTCACAGCTCAATAACTTTGCACAATTTGTTTACAATCCCCATTATTGCAGATCCCTTGGGAGTGGGTGTATGCATAAACATTAATTCATTTTAGATATTGTAGATTAGCTGGGAGTTTGTCCACTCAGGAGAATGAAGCAAAAGCACCCAAAGTGTAAGAAAAAGTACCACAGGGGGTCAATGAGAGGAGGGATAAGGATGAAGGAAGCGCGAGTGAGAGTTAGCGAGGTCACACGCTCTCACTCTCACACACAGTGTACACAAGGTACACACACACACACACACACACACACCCTAACCCCCTGCAGACAAAGCCTCCACAGGCTCATCTGGGCAGTGCTGCTGGCCCTCAGGGACACACCTCCAAGAGAGATGGCCTGACTAACTCTCCATGGCAACTAATCAATAAGTGACAGAGTCAGTCAGGACTGACCCGTAGCCGAGTGTGTTCCACCTCCCCCCAAGTTCCCAGGGTTACACTCCCATAAACCACACACACACATATATACTGACTAGGCGACACTAAGTGCCCCCAACCTGACCAGTGCTCCTAGGAAAATTTATCTTCACTTGTACTCGCACGGTGCATCATACCTTTTTTCCCCCAACATGTTCAAGGGTTTTTGCTTTTTGTGTATGGTGTGTATGTGCTCGTGGGGGGGCACACGTGGGCACACGTTACTGAATGAACACAGCTCCTGACAATAGCGATATGATCAGAGGGCTTGTGATGGAGCAGAGTCACCACACCACCATTGTGTATATGTCAATCTGTGTTCCCTCTCACTGTCCTCAACAAACACTAATCAATATCTGTGGCCTAGATGAGAGGCCTAATCTTCCCCCTTCTCACCCCCCTAAGTCCTTATGCCCCGACTCTGCATTGTCTTGCAGCAGTCCCATACTGACTTTACTGTCTTGGTTGCTGTCACTATGCCCTAGGCATAGTATATACATCAGCACACATATACTTGGCCCCATTTTTGTAGGCTTCCAAGACAGGTCAGAAGTGGGGTCAGAACTCTAGTTTGGCAAATTAAAAGCAACGCTACATGCTCCAGTGTTCATAGACAAAGTGATGTATGTTACAGAAAGGGACCATCTGCAGCAGACACACTTTTACACACTAGAGAGTCTTGCTTGGTGTGTGGAGTTTTCCTTAACACACATTAGAAGCAACCATTTGTATGTAATTGCCCTTACAGGTTATTCAGGAACAGGCCTCATAATCCAGTGTCATTCTTGGTTTTGTGTGTGTGTGTGTGTGTGTGTGTGTGTGTGTGTGTGTGTGTGTGTGTGTGTGTGTGTGTGTGTGTGTGGTTTCACACATCTTCCTCCAACCACAATTACAAGTGAAAACAAGTTGAAGTAAACCTCAGCAGCGCTTAGTTGAACAAAACGTCAAAAGGATCGTTGCCAGAAGAAAAAAAAAAAAACTCCCTGAACATTAAACAAGGGAAGCAAAAAAACAGAAACCTCCCATTTCAGCTGTTCGTGTGATTTGTATTTGTTTTGTTTGGGACAAAAGAGGCGGTAATCCTGTCTCATATTTGACACGTCTCATATTCACACACACCTGCTGGGACAGAGTAAACACACTTTCAAAGTCAGACACCTTAATGGATGACCCTCGCATTAAAACCTAAGTCAGGATAAACCCTAAAGCAGGCATGTTGACATGATATGGTATAGAGACATGCCCATTCCGGATATGACTGATGAGAGGTCGCTACATCACAGCTAACTCATGTGCACAGAGTATACAGTCTGTACATAGGTCAAACAACATTATGGCCATCTCGGCATTGTCTCTTCTCCCCAGTTTTAATAATTTCACATAGATTTTTGGTTGATTCCCTGAATTAAAAATGTGACTTGGACTAGTTTCCACCATGCTGTGTAACACAGGTGTCAGGTGTTTCTACCATATCCCTCAACAGTGATCTCCTTCATTTCTTTACATACCCTATCCTATGGCAGCTCGGGCGCCTGAAAGTCTATAAGGCCTTAATTTCACTAATTCATTTTCCACTGACATAAACACAAGTAACTTGCTGCTGGGCGGATGCAGTTTCTTGAGAGGCGGTATGCTTGCTTTTGAAGCATGTCCCACTCAGCATTCCTTGTGGTTGTGTAAGGCATGGCGATCCAACCACAGCTATCATTAATGAGACATTTGCATCACGGAAAACAAGTCTGTCGATGCTCACATACGTTCGGGCAAGGCACTGAACATTGGAGATGTACTTCAAAGAGGAGAGGTATAAAAGTGGTCAAATGTGATTTTCTAGTGTCTCTGGTGAGTGCTGTCAGTGAATGAGTGAGTGAGTGAGTGAGTGGGTGAGTGAATGGAGAGGGGATTGAGAGGACGGTGCAGTGGAGAGGGATGGCTCTCAGTGGGTCAGCCCAAAAGCCCTGACCCCAGGAGGATTTGATGCCATTTTCCCACGCAGGGAGTCGACCTGAGAGGAGCTCGTTAACAACATCTGCCCCAGTTCAGGGAGATTAACCCCCACCCCCAACCCCCGCACCTCCACACACTCATACACACACACTTTGCTCTGCTGTCAATCTCTGCACCTCACACGAGTTTCACCGTTCTGGACAGGCCTGCCCAAGCTGGACAGGCCACTCTAGGCCCCTCCAGGCTCAGCTCAAAGGGCCTCCTGGAGATCCCAGCCACAGCAAATCAATACAGTCTGCCTCTGTCATAGGTGCAGCCCATAACCTCACCCATCCGCTACAGTAAAACTATGTTGTTAGGTGATGTCTGATCTGTACATCAGAGGGGGTTCCAGATTTGTGTTTGAGATATCATGAAGAGCTGAGAGTATGTTCAGAGGGTGTGTTCCTGCTTGAAGTTGCCCAGCCAGTCGAGCAGGCGAGTCAGTTATGTCACCAACGTCAGTCTGTCAGCCAGATTTGTGTAATGAGTTTTCCACTCATCACATTGACGTAAAAAGAGACACTCAGAACGTGCTCCTGTTGCTTTTACCACCTTGCTCACGTATGCTCCCTTCAAGAAATGCAACTGGCAGGGCATGTTCTGAGATAATACATGTAAATACACTCATGTAAAAAAAAAACGGATCAACTGAAACATGGCCTGTAGCACTGCTGCTGTTAAGCTGGAGCCTTGCATGAGCTGCACACATGCATAAGTGCGCACAGACACACACTGGCAGAATCCACTGGGAATCCGCTGAATCCATGTTCTACAGGGCTATAATTAGGTTAGTTTTTGGAGAGGGGGTTAAACAAACAGGGGCTGTGAGGTCATAGGCAGATGGAAGTGGGATATGCCTGCACTTGCTGAGTGGGCACAGAGCTCCACATGACAGGAGAGAGAGGCCCTCCGGGCGCTCAGCAGGGGGAGAGCGAGGGGGATGGGGGTGGGAGTGGGAGTGGTGGGGAGCCCAACTCGGATGGCCTCACTGCCAGAACATTCAAACACAATCAATAGCTATACGCACGGTCCAGCCACACACCTTTCCCCAAACAGACGGTCACTCCTAAATCATCTTTACACTTGAAATCTCTGTGCCAGTCCCAGCGCTCACATGGAGGACTGAGCTTTGCTAAACAGACGGCGTAACTTTTACAAACTTTTGCATCAGTTGTTAAGAAAAGAGCTCAAAATGTTGGTTGAAAGTTAACCCACAACTTGTGCGCGTATTTATCAAAGGAGGTAGCCACCAGGAGGTTACATGACTTTTTCCGAGTTTGATAAATGATTGAAAACCATCACTCTGTCCAGCCCACAGCAAACACCCCTGACACTGAGGTGCAGGAAGAGAAAAGCTGCTTAATTACAAAAAAATGAGTTGGAAAGTGTGATTAGGTGACGGGTGGCTGCTGGCACGCTAGAATGACTTAAGACCCTGTCAGTGAATGCAGGGAGGTCTGGATAATCTTTCCCTCCACAAAGGTGCGTGGGGCTAATCCAGGCCGCTGTGCTGAGCTGTGGATCAAGTCCTACAGGGAGTGTGGGAAGGCCAGCAGGACTGCCACTGCTTCGGCCCTCTTGGTGGCCAGAGCTTATTTATCCTAAAGGTACACTGCCGGCCCATTCTTCCACACACCTTTGCATTATCAGCGTCAGACAGTGAGCGCGTTGAGGGAGGTTAAGTTTATGAATGTGATGCAATTTCAGTATAAGTTGTTAAAAAGTAAAACCCACCATATATATTATAATTGCTTGAGTCATCACTAAATTTTAACAGGATCAGCTCAGAGGTGGACAGATCGCCACCGTCCCCAGTGATTTCAAAATGCTCCAAATGTAAATGGTCACAGCAGTTTCTCTGTACACAACAGAAATTATATGACACCCTGAATGAGAAAATCCCTCAACATGCAAAATGCCTAATAGTAAATGCCAAATTTGATGCTTTAAAGTCATTTATCACATTATTTTCTATGATAAACACAAAGTCACAGCTTATATATAAATGGATAAATTAGTGCTGACATACAAAGTAGATTTACAAAAAGGTTTAGAGGGCATATTTTGTGTTTAATGGGTTACACTTATACATTTTATGAAACATTTTTGAAGTTTACACCACTTTCAAATGTGAAGTGATCCGACGTTGATCCCATTTATTTATTTGTGCTTCTGATATTTAGATTCTTAAATTCAGTTTTTTTTTTTAAAGTAGAAATATTCTGAATTGATAACTTATGATAAAATGTCAAACATATTCAAACTGACGCAGGAACAAAGTGATGACAACCTGTGGAATTAAACACTCGATCAAGTGCATAGTGAAATGAGTGAGTGAACTGAAAGGGAAAGTGTTACAACTGGATATGGAAAAGGTGAACACCGTCTCTCAGCGCCAACTATTTAAAACATCATTTCAAAAAAAGGAAAAGACCATCTTCACTTTCTACTAAGGTTAATTCTAAAACTAATGAGCCTGTAAAAATATGAGGGGAAATTTCAACAGGCCGAAGAATTATGTAAAATTATGTTCTTAGTTTTAAATGGATGTTTAACAAAGTACACAAGCATTTTTCCCCAAAGAAGTCCAAGACTGCAAAGTATGATTTTTTCCCACTAATCATTAAGTCTGATAAAATAAATCAAATCCAGATTTGTAGGCCTGTAGTATCCACTCCACCAGGAAAAATCTGATTTGTTACTAAAGTGAAAATATCACTTTATCAATATTATCATTGTGAAAAGAACACATTGTCAGTGTATCCAAAGATCTTTACGCATCACCTGTAAAATAAATGACTTTTCAGTTTTATACTCCCTTGGGATTAAACCCATAATCCAGAGATTTTTAAACCACCAAACTCATATAACTCACAAAAGACAGAGTCAAAAAAAAATGTATGTTTTGTACAAATTTATTTCAGCATTTAAGAATAGAGGATGGCCTTAAAATATGTAGAAACGTCAGTTTAAATAAACCTTTTCGTTCAGGATAAGAGTAAACATGACACTGTCAAAACCATCTCAAAAGATCATTTTACAAACACAAACATTTCACGTGGCAAAACATCGGGTTGACAAGCTAAAAAGAAAAAAAAAAAAATATTACTATAAATAAAACTTGCGTTTGCGACCCGCACAGTCTTAACATTTATCATCTAGCTCATGAGGGGGAGAAAATAAAAAGAGAGAAAGAGAAAGAGAGAGAGAGAGAGAGAGACTACAAAATTTGGACACAGTCGGGACAACTGACATTCTACAAATTAAGTGTAAACATTTATGAACCAACTTTCCATCCGGTTTTTCTGAAATACACCAGCCTCTCTTAATGAGGCCACATGCCTTTTCATAGAGAGAAAATATGGCATTAATTAAAACATAGAAGTCCAATTCTTCTACATAAGTTGATTGCTTATACTTGTGATAAAAAGCCTCTTTGCAATGCATTTTACTCTGATGGGCTCAACGCTCAGTTTCGGTCCATTTAAAAATGGACAACTCAAAAAAAGATATGGAGATAAAAATGTTTTTGAACAAAACTGATGAACGTTGTTTCTTTAGCAACCAAAAAGTTCAAGTATCCGAAGTACTCTTTTTTTTTTTTCAAGTTTCAAGTCTTTTCTTTCAGTTGCTCTCAGATGTGGGTGAGAGGTAGGGTCCCATTGACGCCAGTCCCTGCGCTCTGATAGTGCGGATGGACGCTGTGTAACCGGCTGCTCTGCAGGGAGGAATGCTCTGCGCTGTCCCCGCCGGGAGGCAGGTACATGCTTATCATATCCCTCAGGTCCCCCAAACACGCCCGCTGAGAGTGAGACGTGATGGCCGGCGGCGGTGAGCTTGGCTCGGTCTTGCACACGGACGCCATGGAGCTCAGCCCCATGGCGCTGGTGGTCTGCTGCGTGTACGCCGGAGACATGCTGTACGTGGAAGCCGCGTTCATGTAGGTCTGCGCCGAGGACATCATCGGGTACTGGAGCCCTGCCATCTCGTATCGGTGCATCTGCTGGATCTGGGGGCTGTTCATGCTGTGATGCTGAGGGTAGGCCAACTGGTCCTGCATGAGGGAGTACGCGCTGTTCGTCCACCCGTTCATGTGCGCATAACCGTCCATCCGCTGCCCCACCGACACAGAGTTGTTGACGGCGTTGGCTCCTGGCGCCAACAGTCCCCCGGGCAAAGAATACTTGTCTTTCTTGAGCAAGGTCTTGGTCTTCCTGCGGGGACGGTATTTATAATCCGGATGCTCCTTCATGTGCATAGCGCGTAGACGCTTGGCCTCGTCGATGAATGGCCTCTTTTCAGCGTCGGTCAGAAGTTTCCAGTCAGCACCAAGCCGCTTGCTGATCTCAGAGTTGTGCATTTTGGGATTTTCTTGTGCCATCTTCCTCCGCTGTCCCCGGGACCAGACCATGAAGGCGTTCATGGGCCGCTTCACCCGCTCCTGGTCGCTGGCACTGCTGTTCTTTGTGCCCTGCGCCGAGCCCGAGTTGGACTGCGGGAGCGGGGTCTTGATCTCGGTTTCCATCATGTTATACATTCAGGCGGCTTTTAGTGTTCACTCACAGGCACATAAAAAAAAAAAAAAAGTTCACAAAACTGCGCCAAAAGTCAAAGAGGTAGAGATACTGACCAGTCTCATAAGAGGATGGAAAAAAGTTCTGCCCAAAGAGGCAAATGTGTCTGCAGGTGCTTCTGGTTTCTCTCCGCTCAGAGCTGCTCTGTTCCCTTCGGCTCTCAAACAGAAGTCTGTAAACTTGTTCGCCAAGCTCATCTGTTAATAGGCCTAGTGGCCGGACCATGTGATGTGGATTGACAGCATGACAATGAGGAGCAGGCGACCAATCAGTGCGCAGCTGCCATATTCCCCCCCCCCACACACACACACACACACCCACCCCCTCTCTGTGTAACCAACTAGAGCACCCTGCGCTGTGTTTTGGTTAGAGGAGGAGGGAGAGGTAAAGTTTTAAAACAGCAGCGCAGCTTTACAACCTGAGCGCAAAATGTTGGAGATTTGCTGCAGTCTTAATAATGAAGATGACAACGAGGATCACACGGAAAACGCAGCCGATTTATTTTTGTTAGCAATCAAATGTTGCCTGATTGCATCCAAATCATTTTGGAATAAAATGCATGCGAAATTTTGTAGATGTTTTTTCAATCCTTGGGATTCAGTTGATTATAATTTAAAGACTCAAACATGCAAAAAAAAAAAAAAAGTTTTAAAGGCTGTGTAGGTTATCCCTGATATAAAAGGGAAGAGAGTATAAGATATATGCTGCAGGGAAACATAAGTCTTAAGGGATCAGTGTCACTAAATTAATTAGAGGAGAATCCCAACAGGCCAAAACCGACCAAAAAATAAGTGCAAGTAAAAGGTGGGATATTGGAATAAAATGTGCCCTTGGCAGAGAAAAGTCTCTTCATCTCTACCTGCTGTCAAACATCATTTTGTTGCTTTAATCACAATTTCACAAAATATATTTTGCCATCATAGAAAAAACGTATTGGGGGGATTTCAGTGCTGTCAAAACATTCAACACTGTTTTTTCCCCCAAAGGCAGACAGCCTTTAAATGTTTAATGAGAGCCTTTTCCAAAACACCTATGTGGAAGTTTTTCTCAGGGGTTTTGAAATCTCCCTCGCTGCTGTGTGTGTTTCCTTATAGCAGCTGCAGGGTCAAACCGTGGAGCTGAAACAATTCCGCTTCCTTCCAATGCACTTCTGTGGAGAAATATCAAAACAAAACAAGAGTGAAGCTGATAACTCCACAGGTAGCCTACAGATAAATGAATAATCAGATGTTTAAGAGGCAATTCATGTGCATCTAAAGCAAATAATTACCTCCAAAAAGTGCCATATTGTGGTTTTACTTATAATATGAGTGCTGCTCAAACGAATGGTGCGTTTAAGTGGCTATTTCTGCAGCGCTGAGGGACCCACAATGCAAAACTTTAATGCATCAACGACCTCTTGTGGAGGGGACGGGCCATCTCTTTAATCCCAGAGGAAAAGTTGAGTTGAAGACTTGAACATCTCGCTCGCTCCTGTGAGTGACTGACTGCTCGTCCAAAAAAAAAAAAAAAAAAGCTACTGTTTGCCGACTTGTTTTCTCTCTGCGGTGTTAATGGTTATTAAAATGATTACCGTGGAGGGGCCTTCATTTGCAAGTGTCTCCTTACAAACCACCTAAAACGCCGCCTCGCCGTAGAAACCAGCCGCTCAGGAGGGCAAAACCCTCACACCTGCTAATGATCACGAGCGAATCGCCCATCGAAAACCACTATTAACACCTCAGTATTTAGATGAGCTCCGCAGGGATCATTCTGGTATGTGCATTTTAGAGCGTTTCGCCTCCCGGAGTTTTAAAAGCTAAAATGCAGCCGCTGTAGGCCTCCTGCATTTTATGGCACACGTATGGCAGCGCGTCCTCCTGAGGGACCGCAGACTTTTATTTTGTAATTTATCATTTATCATAATTGTGCAGAGAAAGGACTAAAGAGCAAAACACAGAATCTGTTTTAAGAATTTAGTTGAAAATGGTCTTTAGTTTTGGTGAACTGCCTTTTATTAAATGATCAATGAACCGATACCATCTGTCAGTCCTTGTTGCTCTTCTTTAATCCGAAGAGGCAGTGAAAGTTTCAGTTTTGACACAAAAATGTCACAATCCAAAGCTTTTAACAAAAGCCTGATTGACTGAGGCTGTAAAGTGTATTTTGCAGCGATTATAGACATGTTTCTAAAAGTTACACTGAGGGACTTAAAGGCAGCAGCCTATAAGATGTCAATAATATTTATGACTGCACATATAGGGACAAATAGCTTGAAGAAAAATGATCTGTTACGTTAAAAGGGAGGAGTCCCTCAGACACATAGTTGTAGTAAATCAGCTGAAAAGAGACATCACTTCATGAATTTAATTTTCGCGTTCAATGGGGCGTCACAAACAGAGCGAGAGCAATAAAACTAACGTCCAATTAGCAGCCAGCTATTCTCAGGAACCAGTTATTTGTTTATCTGGCCTGATCTCAATACTGATCCGCTTGTAATCTTCTTATGGAAATTGACCGGTAGCAGAGAGGGAGAGAGAAAGAAAAAAAATACACACCAGGAGTAACCCGGAGTTTGGTAATGAGGGCCTCTGTGCAGCTAATTTCCTAATTAAGGAACGGAGGACCACCAGCACAGTCTGCTCTGATTCAGACTCAACAAGCCTGACAGCCCAAAGGGGCTCTCAGTGCGCGCGGCTTCAGGATCCCACTGATGAATGTTGGGAAATATGCGGATGTCCTGATGGGAGGATATAACCTGCATGGAATCAGCTCGATCGTGGATAATTTAATGGTTAAATAAAACGAATGAATTGTGCGTGTGCATGTAGCGTGACAACAACAAAAATCCCTCTCGTGCCATCGATTTGTGAGGAGAAACCCAGTGTATTTTTTGTATTTTTTCGTTTCAACAAAGATGTGTGGGATTATCACGAGCAAACCTTGTGTTTTAAAGTCACTCAATCTGACAGGAATCTCGTGAAATAAAAGCGTTTCGTTTAAAAAAAATCTGGCCTCTGGGCCTGGGCAATAAAACAAACAAAAAAATTGTTAGTTATATTTGCAAAGAGATTTAGGGGAATTAAAAAGTATTCAGGTCGACTAATTGACACAAAAGCACATTAATCCCACCTCTGAGACCAGTTCAGATCTCTGCGTGTCCGCATCCTTTGCTCGGCTGTCAATAGGACCTTTATGGTCAATTCATGACGGACAAAATGCGCTCAACTCTGATATTATACGACAAGACACAGGCGCTGCATGTCCGCCATTCAGCTGCAAATACTGATAACAGCGCGTAATTTATTGCTTTTTAGTGCCTTTTATCGTTACAGTCTGGATTTATAGCTTTTTTTTATTTGTTTTTATCTTATTTTTGTCATTTCCCAAATAGGACAGAGATATATATTTTACAATCTTAAGTCGCATCTCAAACTCACAATAAACAACATTATTTTACGTGTCTATTTTAAACCCCACGACCTCCAGAATCAATAACTTTTTTTGTTTCAGCTCAGTGACTGCGGACAAGGCCTTTGAGAAACAGTAATTAACAAAGAATGGGTTTTCAATTACAGCCACAATGGAGACTGTCTCATTAAGATTTGCATGATTTTTGGACGAGGAATGCAAATGAAGATGCAATTTACGCACGGTCTGCTGTTCCTATTGTGTCGGCGTGAATGGTTGCGTCCTCCCAGTTCAACACAGGTAAAATAATATTCACGGGTCATTTAAAGGAATAAAAGTGCTGCTATTATGACCTCTTTATTCCACAAAGCAGGGCTAGTATTCCTGATGGTAATTTGATTTATTAACCCGTAAGAGTTGTCGTTGACAAAAAAAATACTTAACAAAAATACCCTTAAATGTTTAATGTCTGTGTAATGCGGAGTCATGACTGAGCAAACATTTTTACTACTGTCTGTTCTTAGTTTTCTTGAAAACCGTTTGAACATGTTTTTTATATCACCTCTTTGACTCACATTTTTACCATCAGTCTTCAACCTTGGCTCATTAATTTGTGTCAGGAAATTCTCACAAAAGCTGTTAAAATAAATCTAAAGGCTTTGGGAAAATGTGTTTGTTTGTTTTTTATTCCTGGATGCCGCTTTAGAAAAATCAGAAATTCAGAAATTATGAGCCAGTCTAGCAACAGGTATAAAACCTCATTTAAATGACTTACTGATAACATCTCAGAGGCTCTCTGTGGCTGATCTGTTCAGAGCAGGAGCTTCACCTAATTTGAGTTCTTGATGTATTTGAAACATTATACAACTAATAATTTTGTCTCAAAGCATAGATATTAATATGAGAATATTTTTTTTTCATTCTGCTGCTGAATAAAGTCCTGTGCAAGAGAAACTCCCATTGAGAAGCAAACAACAAATGACTATGACTGAGAAATACCTGAGGATTCATTTTCATCCAGTGAAGTTTCCTTTTTATTATGTTGAAATATTTATATTTTACAAAAAAAAAATATGTGCACATTTGGTCCATTTGGACGTTTAAGTGTTGAAAGTCATAATCAGATTTGTTGAAGATATATTTTTTTTAAAATGTGTTTATTCTAAGTTTATTCTAATGTACGTGCATTAGGGACGAGATTAAGCAGAGGCCAGGTACTGATTCTTACGATTCTTCTCCTCTGACTTTTCCAAGTTTGCTCCATCGTGTAACGGCTGTGGAGCTTCGGCCATCATGAGAGAGAATGAAGCAGGCGGATTAGTAAACTCACCACATGTTGGGATGCAACCCAGCCGATCATCTCTTACTGAGGGCCCATCTGAGGCGGCGAGAGCGCCCTAGTTCAGTCATTAGATGAGGGGACTGTCACTCAGACCTTCAAAAGAACCAAAAACACACACTCAGAGGACAGATGCATCGATTTTCAGGAGAGCTCTATTGGAGTGTTGCGAGTCTGTCAGAAGGACTCGGGGCTAATGGGGAACGCTGCATTCTTGTCTCCACTGTAGCAGAGTGATTTGTGTTTTCATTATGGTGGTGGGGGAGCGAGGAAGAGAAGTGATATGTCCGCTCTCAGCAGCCTCCCTGTTCAGCTCTGTGGAATGCAACCATCTTACTTGTTGACCTCGGCTTGTAAAACAACATGCAAAAAGCTGTTCGCCTCCTGCGTTGAATGCTTCAAACTTTAGTCTCTTTTTTTTTTCCCTCCCCGGCAGGCCAAGCATGTCCTTCCTCATTATGTTCTTGTGTGAGCAAGGCCAAGGCTGCTGACACAGACCCAGTGTAATCTCTTTAACCCGCCACTGTCGTGAGCAGACAAGGCGTGACCACCCAACACTCTGCTCCATCTCACTTAGCCAAGGGAATAGTTTTTCACTTCATCACCTCACCCTCTTTGGGATGTAGCTGCTTATCGTTTAGGGATGCACATTTCAAACACATCTGATCAAGTATGCTTAACACATAAGTGCATGCAAAATTGTTCACACACACACACACACACACACAGGGTTAATCACTGTTACAAGGCCACTCAGTATAATCATGTGCAGCAGCATGCAGTTAAAAATTCATATACTCACTGACCCTTGGAGTTCCAGTAATTGACACAAGCATTTTTTGCTGTGGTTATCGACTAATGAAGCTAAAAGCAAATGAAATTATATCACAGGAGAGGACATTGGAGGAAGCATTTTTAAATGAATATACAATGATTATTAGCTCCTTGAAGTCATTACTTAGACAAAGACTCTTTACGTTTACTTAACAGATTAGCAGAAACATTCATATTAAAGCATTTGGTATATGATGCGTTAAATGAAAAATAAAATATGAAATTACTGTGAGTTATAAGCCCCTATCCATTGAAAGCTAATTTCGATTCAGTTTAAATTAAGCAGAAAATTTCAATAAATATGGTTTTGCTTCTGAGCCACTGGGTGAGGCTGGATTAAGCCATCCAGTGCGCAACATGATCACTTCTGTGTTTGCTCAGGGACAAAGTCTGCTGCCTAAACTTCCTCAGCCAAAAGCTCAGCTCACACTTGAAGCTCTAATCTGTGCAATCTTGGTTTATCCTATAGAGACATCGCATTACATCTCATTCGCTGGTTACAAGGGTTTTGCCCTGTGAATAATAACAAATGCTGCACACGTGCAACAAAGGAGAACACACTTTTAAATTAGGGCCCCAGATGCTTTTTTTTTGGACCAGCATTAAAGTTATGATAGTCTGTCAACCAGCAGATGCCTGCTGCCTGTGAATGGCATTATCAAGCACCTCTATATGATGATCATTTTAAATACTGTTATTGCCTGACTGGCTAATTACAGCACTCATTATTTTCCATGTATCTTTTGAATCATTGCCATGTTCAGTTTTTCCAAAAACAATGGAAACTTTCTCCGTTTTTTGTTTGGAAGAAAGTGCTGAATCGTCACTTTTTGCTTTGCGCCATGCCCAAGCAAGCAGCCCTCTTTTGTTTTAGCCATAATTGAGATCCCACTAATCTAGCCTCCTTTAAAAAATGAAACAGTCTCTTTGTCAAGCCTTCATTAGGTTAAGATAATATTGTGAGAATGCACAATTAATTTGCAGTGTAACTTTAATTAATTAAATACACCCAATTTTGTAATATGATTAATGCCACCAAGTTGTTATCTGTATTCTCCTCCAAAATGAATATGTAACAGCGATACAGCGCTGAGCATTAATTGGGGCTTTTAAGAAACCAAAACTAGGTTAGGTAATTATAAGAGGTAATTTATTAAACCTTAAATAAAGAAACAAACAAGCATAAATTGATATATAAATCATGAGTACCATTGTGTGTAATCTAGCTGTGATTTGGGAGAAAATGACAAATCTTTGTTGCGTGCAAAGCACTTGATAAAGCCGATAGTAGTCATAAATTTAGTCCCAGTCAAGGTCTCATTAAAAGAGGCATAATTTAATTAAGAGTTAGCCATCGCCCTCTAAATATATTAATTACCTTGAGCATGATGAGATGAGTGCGGTGATTATTGCGTATTTCATTAGAGTAAGTCTTCTGGGAGAAGAGCAAACTAAGGTGGGAAGCTGACTGTGTTGACAAGATAATGGATGGGCTGGTCTGAGATGAATTTGGTCACCTTGCCTTGGGTTGAGCTCGGAGAGGTGAGACAGAGGACAACACAGGTCCTAGGATGTAGCTAGGATGTCTCCACTCTGTTTACTGGGACTGTAACATTTACAGCTATCAGGTAAGTGTTTGAAAAAGGTTTGGCCAGTCCGTATCACACTTAAGTAATTCCCCTTTTCAGCATTGAGCATTTATTATATGAGAAATAAGTGACTAAAAGATAATGAGAGCATGCTAAAAATTTGATTTATAAAAAATAAAATAAAAA
The DNA here is from genome assembly GCF_042242105.1 of Pempheris klunzingeri. Classification (NCBI taxonomy): domain Eukaryota; kingdom Metazoa; phylum Chordata; class Actinopteri; order Acropomatiformes; family Pempheridae; genus Pempheris; species Pempheris klunzingeri. The sequence goes on along the minus strand of NC_092020.1, from coordinate 16,646,012 downwards.
TCATCATAAAAAACGTGGTCATCCAAGAATCCAATGTCCAAAACAAATATCATTGCATGCTGGAGATGACTTTGTGACAGGACAATATGAGAAATGAATTCAAATGAGTTTCTATTTGACTGAACTAAAAACTGTATCCATATTGTTAAAGTTGCTGTTGTTAAGGTGATATTAAAATTTAGTGTCTTACTGCTGTTGTTTCTACAACCTCTGAATATGGTGCACAAGAGAAAATGATTTAAAAAGTTTTTAAAAGTGTGGAAGCATTAAAAAAAACAAGATTAAAAAACATTATTGTGCTTAATACTTAGTGTTCTTAGCAGCTCATTCACTAACGATGCTTTACTGTTCTATCTAGCTAACTTTCACTATTCATTAACACTAATAAAGAACTACACTTTACGGTGCCACACACACACACACACAGACCAGAGGAGTGCAGAAGCGACGGCTCATTGCCCCTCAGACTGATATGTCAATGAAACATACAAGATGTTGCTGCTGCATTGGAGCGATTTCCAGCCTCGCTCCTCTCCTGGCTGACAGCAGGACAAAGAGCCTAAGGTACCATTATCTGGAAGCAAGCTCTCATTCTTGCGTTCATCTTTCTCTTCACTTACACAAACATAGATGTATGTGCTTGTGCAAACACACAGCGCTCAGCACAAAGTCACTGATGCATCCAGTGTGCATATCAGACGGGACAAACCTTTAGCATTGTAGGGAGTTTGAACATTGTTGAAGTGTCAACATGGTTGCAGACTGTGCAGAATTGGCAAATAAAAGAGGTGTAGCATGACCTGACTGATTTTCTGAGTCTGTGTCAGAATTTTGCAACAGGGTAGGATGGTTGTGACTTGATATTTTATGTAATTTAATATTCCCAAACTCCTGCTGATCTGTTCTGTCCTATTAATTTTAATTCTAGTGTCTGATCAGGATGACATCTAGACCAACAGGTGACATGATGTGTCTTATACATAAATAAATAATTTCTCCAGGTTCAATCAGACAAAGTCTTAACAAATACATATGTGAGGAGAGACACTAACCACAACTCACAGAGCACAAAGCTTCCTGCACCATCTCCCTGGACGCCCCCTCCCTCTTCTCTCCTCTCTTTACTACTAACCTCCTCCCACTCTGGCCAGAAAATTGAGGACACTCACCAAGCTCTGACTGGTCCCAAGGCTGCTGCTGCTGCTGCTGCTTCCGAATCCCTAGACACACCTTCAGCAGCTGGCTGTCAGCAGGCCCAGGAGCAGCACCATGGACTGGAAGATAGCGGTGACATCCACAGCCCAGAGCCTCACACCGGACTCCAACCACGGCCATTCAGACGGGAGTACCACAACCATGGCAGCACCCGGTGCAGCAGAGAAACAGAAAGAGTGAGAGAGCCGGGCACTCACTGGTGTGGTAGTGCACACTGCAGCTGAGCTCTCCCTGCTCTGGGACCCATCTCATTCAGCCAAGATTGCTTCATACAAAAGTTGACAATGCACCAGTGAAAGCCATTGTTGATATTCAACATTTTTTAAATAGCTGAGCAGAATAGACAACATGGCAGGCTGCAAAACTTGGCAAGGGAAACTGACCTGGAGCTTCGCATTTGAAAGGGTTGCCACGCTGGGTGAGAGGAGAGAGGGCTATTGTGTTAAAAAAAAAAAAAAAAAAAAGAGGGAGAGCTTGTGTGAAAGAGCTCAAAAAACAAAACATCTCCCATCCCGGGAGAGCAGTGTACAATGCTTTCTGTGCAGCAGGAAGAGGACAATCACCTCACACGGTCACAAGCATGTACGCATTACCAAGAGAGAGCGAAACAATGAAATCAATGCAATCAGATACGTTTTTAAAGCAGGATATTATATTTCTTACTCCTGAACTGAGATCCAACCCCACATAACACACTGGTGGAGTTGTTAAAAAATGTGTGTGCATGTGTATCAAGGCCAACAGTTAAATATTACAACCAATCAAAAAATCTAGACTGTAATTGACTGTCCATGCATTGGCTAACATCCAGAGGAATGTCTTCCAGAGAGCCATCTATTTCTCTAATGTTGTACAGATGAGGATGATACTGCCCGACGCCACTAATGGTGTTCTGTTTCCGTCATTGTCAAGCTGACAAGTGTGCAGATTGATATGGATATTTAAGAAGCCTTTAAGCTTCCACATGTCAGAGAGTCACAGTGGTGCTCGTGCCTCAGAAGCTATCAAAACATCTAATGTAGTGTGTGTGTGTGTGTGTGTGTGTGTGTGTGTGTGTGTGTGTGTGTGTGTGTGTGTGTGTGTGAGTGAGTGTGAATGTGTGCCTGGTAGCCCTGAGGCGGGTACCAGTGTTGTGTTTCACGCATCCTCGTGTCTCTTAGTGGGCAGCAGGGTAGGAGGGAGGGAGGGAAGGAGGGAGGGACTGAGTGATTAATGTGGGTTTTAAAACCCCCTGAAGGAAACAGCTGCAATACCTGGACCTTTCCCATCCAGCACAACACAAATCCATCCATTCATTTAGTAACTCATCACAATAGTGTTGATGACGAAGGACTCAAAGTAACTAAAAGTGCACCTGGCTACCTCATATTCTGAGGCCTAATATAAAAATCTCCTTAGAAAGTGTACCTGTGCTTTTGTTGTAATAAACCAGGCAACAAATAGCCATTGCATGATCCAGGAGTCCTACAGTAGGAGTAATCTTCTAGTCTCTGATTTTGCCTGATCAACAGTTAAAACACCCAAAAGGATTCAGCTTATAATGATATGCAATAGAAAAAAGCTGCAAGTCCTCACTCTTCAAATACTGGAACCTTTTATTGGGCAAAAATGGTTGTTGAGAAGTTTTCAGTCAACCAACTGATCGATGAAACCGATGCCAATACTGTCTACGTTAAAGTAATTATAACAATTAGAAAAAAAAAAACAATGAACTACATCAAGCATTTTTTTCTTTTCTTCTGAATTTATCAAAACCCAGATTTCCATTAAAGTATTCAAGTTGCAGCCCTTCCCTCTGTCACAAATAAATCTTGCACATTTGATGACAAAGGGTGACAAAAGACAGAATTGACCGTAAAACATACCTAAATAACAATATATGTCATGTCTTAGATGGCATATGGGCTATGCATGACCAAATATATATTAATTTTTATCACCAAAAAGTCATTCGCAGATGCAGACAGTGTGTTATCCTACATGGTGGCATGAGTTATGTTTTGAGTCAGTTAGACTTCTGAAAGACCTACTGTCCTGTATGACGCCTTATAAAATGCCAATAACAAAAATCCAAATAGACTAACTGGGGACTTGGGAGTGCTCTGTAAAAAAGACTAACAACACAAATATACAGCATGTGAAGATCCTTCGCATTTAACCATGTTTTACAGCTCTGTGAGCACAGACACAAGTTATGTAGAATTTTCTGTAGCGGACTGCTGAAGCATGTCATGAGCGCAAAGGTTTGCAAGCTTTATAAGAAATTCTCATGAAATTAGTAAAAGGTTATGAAGTATCAAGGTGATGAAAAAATGTGAACTATGTCCTTTGAGCGGTGAAAGAGGGCTCTGCGCTTCCAGGACTTCAAACAGAACATGAGGGTTCATTGTGTAATCAATTCAGCACTAATACCTACTACAGTGTCATACACTCATGTAACAAAATCTGTCGGTCTTGTTCTACAGTGTCTTTACTTGCTCAAAGGCTGATCTGTGCATGTGTGTGTGTGTGTATATATAGGTGTGTGTGTGTGTGTATGCGTGAGAAGAAGGCGCACAGAGAAACAGGACCGGTCTGGCCCGTTGACACAGGCAGGCTTGGAGTTGGAGATGTGTAATTACATTGATCAGGGAGAAATTACAGCTCTGAGAAAGAGGGCAGGGCCGGTATAATCTTATAGGTGTGTCAGTGCTTGGCTGCAAGACAGAGAGCAGAGGCAGAGAGACAGGGAAGGAGAGAGAGGGGGAACCTGTGGCGTCTTTACAGGAAAGCCACGTCAGTGCCACCCATCACATACTATTAGCTGCCATCAAAGCTCTAATTTTACTCTAGCATTACACCCCACTCCCTGTATCCCCCTCCCTCCCCTGCTGGTCTGGATGGCGCAGCCTGGTGGGAAAACGACATTCAATCCGCTGTCTGCCCCATTCAGGCCAAATTGGCAAATGGCAGCTCTCCGCCTCTCAGATTTCGGGAAGTGAAAGGTACCACCGCCACCATCCGCCCAAGCCTCCAAAAGCTGTTGGTGGGGAAGGAGGAGGGGTGAGTATAGAGGTAGAGTGAAGACCGCTGAGGCAGAGGAGCGGACTAAGGTGGGTTAACAGCCTTCCTTGTCCTCCGCGGTGGTGACGGTGCTGGACAGAGAACACAGAGAAAAGAGAGAAGAATGCCCACTCAGCAGATCAAAGGAACTTCCCTGAGACCAATGGGAAAAGTTGACCTCAATCCCCTAATCACCCACTTTTCCACCCCGGGCCGAGCCGTGCGGGCAGATGAGAACACAGCGTTTGCCCTCATGAGGGTCAACAGTAGCGAGAGGACCAAATGCAGAGTTAAATCTAATAACGCAGAGTTAACCTTAACAGAGTTAAATCTAGCAGAAATAAGGACAGAAACATGCTGACTTTGGAGTACAGGCCTTCACTGTGCCTTAAGACCAGATTTTATCAAAATCAAATTCATTATATCAAGATAAACCCCTTGAGATGTATCAATTCATTTTCAAGGTGGAGGTTTATAGCTCTAAATGCAATCAAACAAAACATCTGCAACAATAAACATATATTGGTATTTACACACAAATCTATCTATCTATCTATAGATGTATATATACACTTTCAAAAAATATATGGAACATGTATGTGGACGCAGCACACACAAGCACAAACAACAAGGGTTTTCATCCGCGTTTTACTGTGACACACAGAGAAAAGACACAGAGCATATTGTGTTCGACACTAACTAGCCGCCCGACTGAATGGTACTCTTACTGCTAATTAAGTGCTAATGGCAGTTCCCCCTGCAGAGAATACTAATTAATGCTCCATTCTTCTGCGGGCTGAGCGCGTACTCCACCACAGCCTAATGAGGGGAGGCAGGTACGTCTTCTCTCAGGCTGGGTTAATAAGCGCACCACAGTGGGGTCTGAGTAGAGAGGGCCATACCAGGGGGCTGCTTCCTGTTCCCTAATCTTAACAGACCCCCCTCAGAACGCTCACAATGAGCCACGGAGGTAATGAAAGGATTTGTCCCATAAACTCGGAAAATAGGCCTGCTTATGTGTCAGTGTGAAGAGCACCTCAAAACTTTTGGTGTCTGTACAAATGAAACAATAAGATGGAGGAAATTCTGGATTTAAAACATGTGTGACAACGAAACAACCACTGCACTTACAGAAAGTGATATTTTTTCTTCTTTCAGACAAAGATATTTGTGAAACTTTGGGGTGAAAATGTCCATATTTCACAGTGAAGTGTGTGTAACTCAGTGATAAACCATTGTGTGTATATATATATATATACACACACACACACACACACACACACACATATACTATTTGTACCCAGCAACGCAAAAGTATAAAAGTACTTGGAAAACTGTTTCTTTTTTAGAAAAAGATTTTTGACACCGAGTACCATTTCATATTGGGTATGTTTTCCTGTGTGTCTTCCTACAGAATTAGAAACTGCTGATGTCTCTTAGAAAACAACTTCTATCTTATATAGCTTCCAGCTCCCTGAGGATATGCACCACGGAAAAATAAATAAATACATTACCTGTTTGGATGCAGAAAGCCCGGGAATCAGATTCAAAGTGCTCAAGAATGAATGGATGTGCGAGTATGCGGGTGCGTGCATGAGGGTAAACATAGATTGAGGATGGTATTGGAATTACCTGAGTGAGATAATGGTGGTGCATTAGATTAACTTTCAGTCCTTAAATGCAACACATTTAGGCAATCTTGTCCCCCAAAAACATGTCAATGTCTGAAAGGCCTCCCTCTCGCTATCAGGAGCCTCTGGTCCCCCACACTGATGCAGCTGGCAAGGCGCTACTGTCGACTGTCAAAACGCCGCGCCAGATCTAGTTATAAAATAATTGAATTTTCATATCAGAGGGGACCAGAGTCCCAGCAGACAATAGGAGTGCTGAGTCCTCTCTGATATTGGCTCAGGCCCTTTGCCATGCGCATGAAATCAGTATGTTAATGTTCCAGGGTTTTCTTTTTTTAAGGGCACTTGTGCTCTCGCAATGTACTACCGATGCGGTTTCAAAAAAATTGCAACTATTGATAAGTAGGCAGCCAGCAACCCCCTCGACCCCTCCTCCCACCCAGCGTGCCCACCCCCGCCTCCCCCCAACCCACCGAGGCTCTAGACGTTCTCGCACCCCCATCCTCCCCCATTATTAAAATTGTAATTTATTTTTCTAAATCAGAATGACAGCTTGCTTTCTTTTCTCTGCAGCAGGCAGTGAATCACCAAGCTTTAATTACTTTCGTAACTTCGCTGACCCTGTGAGCGTGCTGCTCTGCCAGAGAAAATGGGACCTCCAACAAAGGCCCTCCACAGCCACAGCCGCCTTCGGTTCATTCAAAATGCGAAAATTTATCAAACTACGGATTTTATAAGATTTTGTTAACATTTCACCTCCTATCTTTTTCACACTCCCCCAAAACACCCCCGCTTGCGACAGTTCTGCACTTCCAATCTCCCGGCCCACCTCCTGAAGAAACTCTGCACTGGATAACTAAACAACCTCATTCCAACTCTCCCTCTTTCCCTCTCTCTCCCTTTCTGTGCCTGTGCTTGTGTTGACTCAACAAGGTCTCTTCAGGTCAAAACAGCCAGAGGTCACACTATTATCAGTAACCCCCTCATATCCAGGCCGTGGCCCCGGCAGCCCGGAGACAGACAGCGCAGGGTCCTGAGGCCACAAAGCACAGATCAACAGGGATGAAGGCTACATTTGATCACTTCACAGATCTTTGGCCTGCAGACATCAGGGTCAAGCTTTATTCAGCACGGCCGTCAGAGTCTATCACACAGCTATCGACTGCCTTTTCTGACCATAAGTCATCGGCACAAAGGAGTCGCTTCAGTGTTCAAAAGCATCTCTGAAACCGCCACATGGATCATGGCCATGACACTGATGCGTGAGAGAGTTGTGTGTGACTTTTGAGTTGAACAGGAAGGAGGTTTAAGATACTGCCCTCTTCTGCTTTGTTGCTACAAAGTTCAGGCATGTTTCTTGTTCGCCAACAGATCTCTATTTGCTTCATATTATTCCAGGCGCCTGATTTATTAAAGTAGCTAATATGTTGTAATCCCCGCTATCGCTCTCACCTTCTCACTGGCACACCTCTGTTTTGGGCTGTGCAACTGTGTGAACCAGGGGTGTGCAGGCACGGTTGGTCTTTTGCTGACTGCCTGATAATTGAATGAGCGATTATCCCTCCCATTAATAGACAATGATACAGAAAGCACTGCCATATGTACGGAATATTAATGAGTGGCTGCAGCGGCCTAGATAAGAGAAGCGCCATGCAGTTGCTGTAATAGGGGTTAAAACAATTTGCCCCCCACCACCCTATCCCTCCTCACGCACACACACACCAGCTCTCATGCTTTCCACAATGCTAATCCTCCATCCTCTCACCAACTAAGCAGGCTGCCACCAACCAACCACCCCCCATGGCCTGGACTTGTGCTTGGCGCTGACCTCACTGCTGCCAAGGCCAACCCGCCATTGTGAGCGAGTGCGAGCAGGGTCATTTGACAACAGAATGACATGCTAATGATGGGAAGCAGCGGGTGTTTAGTATTTATGTTATGAGACATTTTGCAACAAAGGAGCTGGAAAAACATGCATCCATTCAGATTTTTTCCTGACAAAATAATCACAAGTACTTTTTTTCTGCAATTTTCTAGCTTTATGTCACTGTTTCACTGCTGAATCTGTCTTCATCTTCCTGCTGCCACAAGTAAAGTGTTTTTTGTCAAATACTCAGCTAAAGTAAAGATGCAAGAGCAGCTGAAGCCCACAATGCCACAAAGGCATATCTAGCATCACCTCCATCAAATTTCTATAAAAGGTTGCCGAGATCAGGCAGGTGAAACAGTTGGGGCACACTTCTATATGAATCGCCATGCCAATCAATATCTAACATCTATTAGCACTGGAAAGCAATATTTCCCCTTTTACCTTGCAATAATTGTGCTTAATGCTGTGAAGTACCTTATCATAGGTCTGACGGCAAAAGAAAGGCCAGTTACCATGGCGACTATAAAAGCCATTGGTTTCCTTTTCAGCAGAATAATGAACTTCTCTCCTCTGTGTGTCACTCTTCCACTCCACTCTCAGCCTCTTCGATTAAATTGAAGTCCATGCGTCCTTGAAATCCCTCGTTTCTGCCTTATAATTTGCCAAACAAGAGAAAAAAAACAGAAAAAATGTTCAAGGCTCAACAAATGCATCACTTCAGGCCAAGGCGGAGGTGTATGCCACTATCAATACCCATTGTATCTTTTCGCAATTTACTATCAGCAATATTACCCCTAATTAAAAGGAAAATCTTCAATACTTGCAGTTACATTTTATTTTCTGATGATGGAATGCGTTAGATGATATTTTCCTTGAATCTGTTTAGGTAGCTGATGTCATTGTGAGATGATAATCATTTGGTTTTCCTTAAGAAAATCTGTATTCATCTTGCCAGATTAAACAACTCTAAAACAAAGGGTTTCAACGGTTCAAACATAGATTTAAAGTCCTTTACAATCAGTTGCAATTACTTAAATATTTAGCATTTTCTGTATTTTAAATGCCTCAGCCGTGCACTGCAAAATTGCAACTACCAAGTAGAATTGCAGTCTATGAGCCGCAAGCCGATTTTGCTGCAGGAGAAGACTTTGAGCTGAAGGAAAGCTCCTCAAAAGTACTCTAAAGTCGGTGCAATAAGATAAGACTAGACTTTGTCACATGTAATAAGGTTGGATGTACATCTCAGGGTAGTCTGAAACCTGCTCCACAGTCAGGTAATTTTTCTATACTTCCATAAGAAAGAAAGAAGGGAAAAAAACTGTTTTTCTCCTCTAAGTGTCATGAATCATTGAATGCACTCGCTACCCTCAGCGTCCTTGAGCGCAGACATCCTCACTGCCCGAGGACATCAAGTGTTTTATTCACAGTAGCTTTCTGTGTGATGGTCAATTAAGGGAAAATAGAGCCCTGCAACTAATTCAAGTAAGCCTACTGGATCGAGGCGCTCACAGATCCAAATCAACCCATCATATAATAAGGGCAGCTAAGCAGCAGTGGTGGTCAGTTAGTTTCATTTATCTGGGCCACTCAGTTTTAGTTACATTCAGACAAAATTTCTGTGTCACTTTTTTGTTTGTTTGTTTTACAGAATGACTTAAACTGGTTGAAATGTTAAAGAATAAACATTTTTTAAAAAGCATGGCATAAACATTACTGAAGTATAATTATCCTTTGGTACTGTTTTTATACTCATTATAACTGAGGGATTTTTTTTCAGCTATTTTAAAACCCACAAATCAATCTAATGTGTTATTTGAATATTAGTTGTTAGCTGTAGGCTTTATTTGGAAATTCTAACTGATTTGTCACAATAGAAGAGAAATCCGCCAAATTTGATAATTAAGCCAATTAGCATAATTCTCTATCATAATTTATTTTATTTTTTAAATCTTCCTTCATTCACGGATCTTTCGTGGACACCAGGCTACATGTAAATGACTGAGTTGTTTAATGCTTCATTTTAATGCGTTTTTTTTCCTCCGTGCCAACAAATAAACATCAATACAAATCAATTTCTCAAAATACCGGCGGTGCTGTTTTACAGGCGTGGAGTCAATTAATATTAGTCATCAAATCAAAACTATGGGTGGATTAAATGTGGCAGGAAAACAAAAGCACACTGCATATCTCAGGCCTACAAAATTAAGTTACTGTGCATCGAATCACAGCTCTCTGATAGTATGTCATACATTATGGAGGCTAGATTTATAAAGCGATATTCAATTGGACAACACGGTGCACAGGTGAGCATCTTATATGGCCCAGACAGACACACCAAAGCATCTACATATCCTGTCAGCATGACCAATTCATTGAAATGAGTAAGATCAATACTTCGTTTGGTTTCAGGAGATCTGCCTCCATCAGGACAACCAGAGCAGGATTAAGACAAGGATTTTCTAACATGTAAAAGCAGCCAGGAGTACAAATACTCTACAACATTAACGTACTGTAAAAATAAATAAAATAGAAAATAAACCTTTTTGCTTGATGATCAAACATCTTTAGTTTATCTCAGTGGTTATTAAACTGTTTCATGAACCCAAAAGAGGTCCCAACTTTGTGAACTCCGACATGGGAAAAAAAAAATCATTAAAAAGATGTCATTTAACTCAGTTCTGTTCTATTCAATCTACATAGTCTATTCACCATTCAAGGAGAATTTCAAGACAAGCGACAGTGCAAACTTTTCCGTGATCAACACATCAAGGGCAGAGGGAGTGAGTCATCAGCGCGGCCTGAAAAGGTGCGTTTGTCCACACTGATCATTCATCAGTTCCTCTGCAGAATTCAGCGAGCACATCACATCGACTTTACAGTAACAAACAATATTATTTTGGACTTTTGCAACGATTTCTCTGCTTTTTGTTATTGTTGTTGTTGTTGTTGTTGCTCGTCCTCCATTTTAACCATCATCTGCACTGTACCGTACTGACACCTGCCCTGTAAGTGCGACTTAACAAAGACACAGCCAGCTCAGAGCCACCTGGAGACATGATCACACACACTTGACTTAACTTCAACCTGTTTCCTGTTTCACCTGAGCCAAAATGCAAGGTTTAACCAGAAGCTTTGCAACCCAACCCAACCCAGGTCGATGTGTGGTTGAGGTTTTAATTTCACCCAGACGTGTTTAACACTTTACACCCACATGCGGTTGGTGAGCGCGTTTTTCCGGCATCTTTGCGGGTTAAACGTCCTGACCATCTTACCGTGTTTCTGCTGTGTGTGTAGGCCACCTTCCTCCGGTTCCCTCCTCTCTGGTAGCCAGCGCCAAGGATATGCTTCAAAACACGGAAATGTCACTTCTGTCACAAACCACGTGGCGTTTTTGTCATTTTTCATGCATTAAGTTATCTGATTTGTTTGGTTATGACACCCAGCTGAGGGGTTCAGCTCTCCTGACCTGCTACTGAGTACAACTTCCTGACAAAATCCGACCACAGGGAGGCGCTCAGGAGCTGCCATCACAGGAGAGAAGGCGCTTCATGACCACTGAGTGAAAAAAGTGCAAACCACAGCGAGGTGAACTGCACAGAGCAGCTTTGAAGCCTTAATTAGAATATTTTGAATGATTAGAAATTAGTTCATGTGTCAAATTAGCAGATCTGCGCCAGGGTCGCCTTTATTTGGTTTGCATGCAACAAGAACATGATGATAGTGAAGGCAACTGCTCATAGGCCTGTTGATAAATCCTCATGCAAAGAGATATAAGGTGCTCTCCAAAGATGCCAAACACACCGGGGTACTTTTGCGATCATGTGTATAAAATGAAGAGTAAGACATCAAGCCTCTTCTGAAGTTCAAAATACAGTGCAAGCATTATGTAGCTGCAGTGAAGCAATGGCACAAGCTTATAAATGTACATTAAAAGGTGCCACAGTGAGGAAATTCTGCAAATTTTTAATTTTAAAGTGACTTTAGAGAAACTTTTGTGAGAAAAATCTGGATTTGAGGGGTTAACCTTACATAGTAAGAGTGTATCTATGTATTTCACATAAAACTGTTTCATCATCGTCCTGCTGCTTTCACAGGACATTCTCACGCTGCACAACTGACGTCAGATTTCCCACAAAAAACACTTCCCGTCGGCTGTAGTGTATCTATTGTATTCAAGTCATAGCAGATGGAGTTGGTTTCAGTTTGGCTAAATACATGAGTTGTATGCATAATAGAAGTGGCTAATTTCATGTGTTTCCAATAAATTCATAAATCCCCTTATATCTTAAATGTAGGTGAGTTGATTAAGGGGTTAGATATTAATAATATCTTAGGTGGTGTCACACTGACCAGACAGAATAGATTCATTGCCTCATCAGTTTATGATACACAGTGAGCACCAGTAACTCATTATGATACATATCAAATTTTAATTACAAAAACATCTGTATAGATAGTGCCAATACTTATTCCAGAGAACACCATGTGACACAGAGCTGTATGAATGCATCTGCTCCCGAATAGGTTCATATATCAACATTAAAGACATGGGTGGAGGGACAAATGCTCTGTGGCATTAAGTAAGATTTTCCAACTCTGCTTTCACATCCTGCAAGACTATCAAGGGGTCCAGCAGAGATTACTGATTTGAAAAGGGCTTTTAAATTTCATGTATCAATCCCAAAGGCAAAAGGGCAAAAAGGAAAATCCCTTATCCCTCTAATGAGGCGTGGGTGGTTTGAAAAGATATGTCTTGTCCAGACCAGCCTCTCTGCTTTTCTCCGTAGTGGAGCAAAAGACAGCTGTGGATAAGCTGAAGGATGAAAACAGCTGGGATCAGGAGCTGCCCTGGCTGTAGCTGCAGTTTCTGGGTAACACGCAGACACTGTTGATAAAACAGGAAGGAGAAGGATTGCCTCATTTCTGAGGCAACAGCCAGAATATCAGTCATCTTTGGTCAGACAATGAACTTATAATGTTTAGATCTGTGTGCGTCCCATCTCCTTACTCAAGATGACGACAGTTCACTGATTGAATCATCAGCGATTTGCGTTGACACCCTGTTCCCATAATTTTCCTCTGCATTGACACAATTTTCCCCACAGTGAGTTTCATGTAATACTCTCTTTGTGGTAGGAGACATTACAAAAGGGTACAGGCTCTTTAGTAAAAACCCATTTGGACTACTTACAAACACAGTAACCCCAGGAAAGTGAGCAGAACTGAAGCACGGTGTTTAGGCCTGTCAATCACAGGCATTACAGAGATATGATGGAGCAAATTCATACACTGTCAGTAAAAGTTACAGTAAACTGATTCTCTCCCAAACCTCTCAGTGAAAAAAGGAAAGTCAAACAGGTGCTTCAGCATGGGGCAGCAGAAATGTTAGCTGAGCCCGGAGCAGATACGTTTAATATTCCTACGTCAGATTTCCCACTACCTCTCAGTCTCTCCACCGGCTTTAAGGGCTGAGTTCTTATAGACCAGAGCGATGCCCTGGTTATTATTCGGATGCGTTGGCGCCTGTTCTGGTATTTGGCTACTTCTCGTCTCTCTGTTTCCTGTCAGAACAGACATCAGTTTGGACCTGTAGTGATCCCCAGCCAGGAAATAAAGAATTGGGTCAATACAGCTGTTGATGCTCGCCAGCGGCCTGGTGATCTTATAGGTAAAGTTGACAATGTTAAGGAGTTCACAGTCCAAATTTAACACACGGAAGGTGTAATAGAGGGTCCGTGTGATGTGAAATGGGACGAAGCTCACAGCAAACACCACCAACACCACGATGATGAGCTTGATGGATTTCTTGCGCGAGACGGCGCCCTGCCGGCTGGCAGATAATCCTCGTCTGGGCCGGCACAAGGTTCGCGCCATCAAGCAGTAACACACCACAATGACAAGGAAAGGGACGCCAAATAGGAGCACCATGACAACAGAGCTGTAGTCCACATACTCCTCAAAGGCCTCCTGGCTGGTTGTGTCATGGCACAGGGTGTCATTGTCCCGCCTGGAGGTGGTGACGAAGATGAGGTTCGGCACTAGGCAGACCGTCACCACACCCCACACCATGCCGCACACCAGATGAGCATGGCGGGACTTCACCAGGGTCAACGCCTTGATGGGGTGGCAGATGCCCAGATAACGGTGCACGCTGATGCAGGTGAGGAAGAGGATGCTGCAATAGAGGTTGGCATAAAAGAGGAAACGCACCATTTTGCAGGCAGCAACTCCAAATGGCCAGTGGCTGCGGTTGGCGTAGTAGTAGATGAGGGTGGGCAGGGAGAGGACGTACAGGAAGTCGGACAGGGCGAGGTGGAACATGTACACTGTGCTGGGATTCCACGGACGCATCTTCAGGAACAACCACAAAGCTGTCGCATTGAGCACGAAGCCAACCACAAACACCAGACTGTAGGACAAAGGCAGCAGGATGTACTTGAACTCCTCGTCAAAACGACAGCTAGAGTTGAAGATGGGGATGAACACCGCTGACCGGTTGTGCGCGTCACGGCTGCTGATGACCGTTTCCATCATGACCTCTCTGTGTAGCACTCTCAAACCAGCAGATGACCAAACCTTCAAAGGAAGAAGACTTTTACATCATTTTTAAAGAAAATACAGGCGCAGATTAATTTGAATTGACAGAAATGTCATGTAATTGAAAACTGAATCCCTTTGGGTTTCGACTGCTGTTTGGACATTTGATGATGAAAGTGTGACATTTTTCACCATTACCTGTCATTTTAAAGAACAAATAATTCATTGAGGAAATATTGCACTGATTACTCAATAACGCAAATGATGGTTAGGTACACAGTACCAGCTAAAAGTTTGCTTCTCAGCTTCTTGTGCAATGTTTTTTCTTTAGTTTTATTATTTTCAACATTGTAGATTAATACTGAAGACATCAAAACTATGGAGGAACACATATGGAATTATGTAGTAAACAGAGTATGTTTTATATTTTAGATTCTTCACCGTAGCCACCTTTTGCCTTGATGACAGCTTTGCACACTCTTGCCGCTCTCTCAGTCAGCTTCATGAGGTTGTCACCTGAAATGGTTTCCCAACAGTTCCCAGAGGTGCTGAGCACTTATTGGCTGCTTTTCCTTCACTCTGCCTTCCAATTCATCCCAGCACTCCATCACTCTCCTTCTTGGTCAAATTGCCCTTAAATAGCCTGGAGGTGTGTTTGGGCTCATTGTCCTGTTGAAAAACGGATGATGGCCCCACTAAGAGACAAACCAGATAGGATGGCAAATCACTACAGAATGCTGTTGTAGCCATGCTGGATCAGTGGCCCTTGAATTTTGAATAAATCACCAACAGTGTCAGCAGCAATGCTGTGATGGTGTGGGCCCCCCCCGATATGGCGGGTACTTTGGACTCATCAGATTAAAGTACAGATTTGCACTGCTCTGATGTCCATTCCTTGTGTTTTTTTGGTCCAGGGAATTCTCTCCTTCTTGTTGTTCATCCTCAGTAGTGGAGTCTTCGCAGCAAGTTGACCATGAAGGTCTGATTCACACAGTCTCCAGTGAACAGTTGATGCTGAGATGTCTAATCTGTGGTGCTGTTAATTTGCACTGTCTGAGGCCTTTACTTCCTTTCTCTCCTCATGAGAGACAGTTTCATCATAGCGTTTGATGGTTTTTGGGACTGAACTTGAGGATGCATTCAAAGTTCCTTAAATTTTGCAGATTGACTGTTGTTTCTCTTTACTTAGTTGAGTGGTTCTTGCCATAATATGGTTTGAAATAGTAGTCAAACAGGGCTATTCCCTGTATAGAAATATGTACCAATTCTACTCCTGCACAACACAACTCATGGTCTCAGACATATTAAGAAGGCAAGAAATTCTACAAATTTACTCTTAACAAGGCACATGTGTTAATGGAAAATCCATTCCAGATGACGACCTCATGAAGCTGACTGAGAGAAGCCAGGAGTGTGCAAAGCTGTCAGCAAAGCAAAAGGTGGCTACTTTGAAGAATATAGAATATAAAATATAAAATATATTCTGGTTTGTTTAACACTTTTTTGTTAACTACATAATTAGTGTTCCTTCAAAGTTTTGATGTCTTCAACATTAATCTACAAAGTATAAAATAATTAAAAAATATATATAATAATAAAGCATAAACCATTGAATGAGAAGGTGTGTCCAAACTTTTGGTGAATTCATTTAGGAGTCACATTTTTGTGTAGTGTGTGTTTAGCAGTGGTACATTTATTAATATTAATAAAGATATAATAAAAAATAGTAATGCCACAGTGTAAAAATGCATGTTACATGCTGGACAGGATTACTTAAACAGAGTATCATCTGAAAAATATACTTCAAGTATCAAAAAGTACTCCTTTCTGAGTGTCATATGAATACTACATACACGTAAATATGCTGAATTACCATCGTGGATGAATGTAAACAACATTTTAAGTTGTATGTGGTAAAGGCGGAGCTACTGTAACTGCTGTATTTCCAATGTAGCTCTTAGGTACAGCTCTAAGAGAAATGCAGTGGAGTAAAAGGAAGACTACAGTGTTTCAAATACAATGGAGTGTCGGTGTAAAGTAACGGTGGTAAACCAGGAATAGGCTTCAATGCAGTGGCTGTGTACATGCACTTGTTACTTTCCACCACAGTTGGTTGATAGTTAAATTTAACCAGTTTAACCACACCAACGCGAGGTTCTGCACGCAACGTGATCCTTGCTCTCGATCTCTCACACAAACAAAAGAAGTTGTGGTGATACTCACCCCAAAGGGATCCCTTCAGATGGGTCGGAGTCAGACAGGTCTCGAGCCCAGAGCTGCGGAAAAGTCGCCAGTTTCACCAGTTTCGCTTTTCAGCCGAGGTCCAGTACTTGCTCCTCTCGTTAGACTGGCTCTGACAGTGACTTGTCGGTGGGGGCCGTGTTGGAGTCCATGGCACCGCTGCAGGGTGCACACCGAGCGCAGGGTACATGGAGAGCTCACACTACAGGGCTGAAATGGGAAGTCATACTGCTGAGTGGACGAAACTGCCGCCCAAAAAAAAAAAAAAAGTCTTCACTAAGTCACTTTCAATGTAGTGAACCACATGAACGCGCCATCGGAGCTCATTTACCTTTAAACTTTGCGCGAGAAGTTTGATTTTCTCCTCATTGCAGCTTCTCAAGTACAGTATTCACATCCATGGAGACAAGATGACTTATTACTCACAGCAGTTGCTTTTTAAGCGTCTTCATTCAGATGTAGTATCCCTATCAAAATTTTTTTATGATGAGTTCATGACATTAATGCAATAACTTACCAACGTAGCAAGTAGTCAGACTCTCTTTGGAGATACAGCATTAAAACACCCTGCCTCACACATGAAGCAGCAGCACTGGTTAACTAATACTTAGTAGGCCTATACTTAGTGAGATTTTGAGTGCAGATCTCCACTTAGAGAGTGCTTGCTTTGAATGAAAGATGTGAATCCATGCTCCACCATTGGTATTATGCGTCTTATAGGAATAAAACATATTCCCATGACGACATTTAAAGGCAGTCAATACTGAAATGTTATATAAGTTAATATTTGCACAGCTGTACAGTAGTGTGTAGAGCGGATATAACTAACTGGTTCATCTCAGCAATATTTGTCATCTCAAGCTTTTCTGCAGGATTCACATAAGGTGTGGAATAGTAAAGTCTGATCATAAAGACATAAAAGTAGACAGGAGACTGAAAGGTGAGATGAGGCTGTCACTTAATAAGTCACCAAAAAGTAAAGTTTGATTAAACCACAGTCGCAAACAAGATCATATGAAATCCAAATACCCAAAGTTGATGAACATTTGGTTTGAATGACCCTTTTATGGTCTTCCTCTAGACTGACGATAGTAAGGAAAATACAACTACGTTCACATGCAAAGAGCACATTTGCTTGTAAAAGTTCAGTTTTCTGGACCTTCCCTAGGACTGCACGGCTTAACACCAGATCGATCTTGATTGTATTTGGACTGAAGATCTATTTTTAAGACCAACAACTTGTCTAAAATTGTTGGTAAATAAAAGCAAGTATGAGCTATACTTGAGGGGAAAATAAATCCCTCACAGATGGAAAGTCCAGACCCCTTCACCCCTTTCAAAAATGCAGTAACAACATGTGTGTGTGGGGGTCAGCTTGGTGGCAGCAGTGTGAGTTTCTGTGTTTGTGTGCTGTAGGGGTTTCCGCGGTTTAGATGTCTGGAATGTGAGTGGGCAACTGACAAAGCATGTTCTTCATCAAAAACCCATTCAAAGTGCAGCATCGGTTTACAGCCCCTCACAGATGGAAAACACATCAACATGGAAACAAAGCTAGTTTTATCAGATTACGAGTTAATTTGTTGACTGTTAATGTTTTTATTCTTAAATACCCCCCATTTGCTGTGGAGACTACATGTTTCTTTGTCTTAAAGTCCCCCTCCACTCACACAATTGTGTTACGCTTATTGTTTCTTAGCTTGGATGTTTGACCTTCACAGCGCAGGATGAGACTGACACAAGAAGGCGTGTACTTACATGTACAGCATAATTGCAACAGCACAACCAGTTTGAACGACAATCATGGTCCAATATGTGACTTTAAAAAGGGTATTGTGAACATTTGAAACCTCCAGCACACAAACACTAAGAATTAATTTTTCAGAGAGAGGGAAACATTTTCAGTTAAACTTTTGAAAATTACAAATATTTGCATATTAACAGATTCTGTATTTTTCAATGAGGGAGGAGGATATGTATTTTTAAGGTATTTCAACTTAATGTGGGAAAACAATACCACAGGGAGGGGATTTTTAAACTTTCTCTACATATTTACACATTTTTCAGCACAATAATCATTGACTAAAACATACTGCTGCATAGTGACGGACCAACTACGTCAATCTAAACCCATGATTAATATGAGTTGAAGAAAAACATTCAACACTTTCCACCTTTTGAATTGCATGTCGCCAAAACATGCAATGACATCACCACAGTGTCAGTGGCTTAGCGTTCACCAACCTGCTGTACCTGCTGACAGGAGGCAGAATGATGTGTTTGGTCATGTCTTAATAAGTAACTACATCAACTGACTACATCACACACACACACACACACACACACACACACACACACACACACACACACACACACACACACACACACACACACACACACACACACACACACACACACACACACACACACACACACACACACACACACACACACACACACACACACACACACACACACACACACACACGAATATTTACGAGTTATTTTAGGATCACAATTGTCTCATCGCTTTTTGCTGTGGTCTGTTATTTAAGCTAAGCAGACAAATACAACTCTCACATTTGTTCAAGGACTCGTTTGTCATTTCAGTCCTCCTGTATTCACAAATATATCTAATTTAATCATATTTACACAACACTGGAAAAGCATTGGTTCTTCAGGTCAGTCATTCAGAATAAGGAAATATTCCTATTCCTCAGTAACTCAGAAAAATGTAAAATACCAATGATGTAAAAACTAAAGAGAAATAGAACTGAGACTTAAGAGAAATACGTACACTTGCTGTAACTTGATAGAAATTAGGCCTGCAATGCTGCAAAAGCTAGCTAGTAGCGCACAGCGTGCTGGTACTTGCATGATGGCCGCTTCAAGGGAGGCATCATCTATTTGCCAAGTTTCGTGGTATTTGTTTTGTCGTAAAATAAATACCGTTGTAACTCGGTTCTAGGTAAACAAGATACAATCAGCATAGTTTGGAGATGTGATCTGAGCAGTGAATTGGAACAGACCTGAAGAAGGGAGCTCTCTGTTTCCACCGCTGCTCGACAGCATGAAGAACACTTGTGATTGCTTGGTGACAGTGAAGAGTTGCTTTATGCACTTAACTTTAAAAAGGTTGCATAAAACGTGGACACAGTGGACATAGGTACTGATTAAGTGACATGATAGCAACAGCGTGAGACGGTAAACAAAATGAGATATGGCATGTCCTTCTATACCAAATTTACAGGCAATGTTCCAGTCGATATGTACAGCTATGGATTTTATGCTCCATAGGTTTAATAGAGGGCTTTTACAAGCTCAGATCCAGGCTCAATAATAGCAGAGTAATGGAAAGCACACTGTAGAAGGGATGAAGGTGAATGGTAAACACTGGCCTTGAGTGAACACTGGAAATTTGAAGGACTATATTTTTATAGTCGTTTAAAATTCATTTAAAACAAAATCAATGAGACCTTGATAGCATAATCAATATTTGTTTAAGTGTCAGTAACTGAAGATATGCATCAAGGTTTTCCATTCATGTCACCCACCTCTTTCATTATCTGTTAAGATGGATAGATGAATAAAGCAGACTGTGCAGCGAGTATTTCCCGCATTATGTTCCCTTTGCTGTGTTGACTCAGACAAACTATTGTTACAATATTGATCGAGTAAATGACAAGATGGCAGGGCTGTGTTAAGGTCCAGCTGATGTGATTGGTAACCGATCAGTCCGTCCTCCTGTCAGATCTCGGTTCTAATTCCTCTTCCAGTTGTAATTGAGCAGACTGCGAGGCTTCGTACCATCAATGCTTTTCTTCTCTGTAGGTCAGTTCCAGTTCCTGGGCAGGTTCTCGAGGATCCTGCGTCGGTGTGAAGGGTTCGTCACTCCTGCGGCGCGAAGATCCTCCTCAGTGATGCCACTGTGGAGAGGAGAGGTGGCACAGAATCACACTTGACTGAAATTCAATCGTAGTTCAATAGCCGTAGGAATTTTTAATTGCTCTGTAAAGTTAATAACTTCATAGTCTGGTAAATGTTAAGTACCTGTGCCAATACACCATGTGTGACAGTCATGTTGAGTCAACTCTGCCACATGTGCATTAGTAATTTGATCAGGCCTACAACTTATTAGTATTTCAACTCTCCTGTGAACATTGAGGCTATTTATACAAACAAATATATTAGAAAAAATAGAATAAGACTCAGTTAATACACCCGGTTTACTTGTTGTTGTTTATTCGTTTCATGTCACGTGTGCTTTTTTTTTCTGGTTTGAGGATTCTGCTCTTCTGAATTTTGTGGCTGTAACACAGAATGAAGCGGAAACCAAGCAAGCCAAAACAGGGCTTTGGTGGTGACAGCTTTCGTGTTACAACTAACACTACAAATAGAGATTGGGATGGCTTTAAGGTGCGGTATAAATTTCCTAGCAGCAAGTCAACACATAAATGCCCTTAGTTGCAGTTCCTTTTAATAGCTGCTTGATGCTAGCTTCCTGAAAACTCAAATTATATTGAAGGGACTGAAACCTTTAACCTTTCATTTGAAAAACAAAGTCAGTACAAAAAGTCAAAAGGCCTTACAGCCCTTTTCCACTTCTGCTTTGTGTCCTAGTTTTGATTTAGAAAACATATTAAGATGCTAGCAGAAGAACATGTTTGGGGGCATTTGCTACATTGGCTTTAGTATTAGTATCTCAGCCTGTCGCACTCAGCTGTGGTTGTTCTTGCATTTCCAAACTCAGTTCCATCCCAGCTTCATCTTTGTACAAACTTTTCTGGCTCTTGTCACTGCAAAAACACTTTCTGTATTTGTGTGTGTGTGTGTGTGTTTGTATAGCAACAGTAATCACAATATTTGTGTCTGCCAGTGAAATGCAGTAACGAGGCTATGTACTCTGTACGGCTTGTGGACCATGCCATCTGAAATCATTTTACCTGAAGTAATCCAGATCATCCCAGCCATTGAGGCTGAGCCCCAGGGTGTACTTCTGAAGACCCAGAGCACTGAGAAGCTCCCGCACAGTCTCTGGTGCCCCTTGGAGAACAGACGCCTACGTTGAGATAAAGCAGAAAGATTTTTTTACAGCGAAGCAGGAGCTGTGTCTTTTAAAAACCGTCTTTGAGAGCAGCATCCTACCTCTTTCTCCCAGCTGTGGCTTCTATCTCCATGCATGGAAGGACCATTTCTAAAACTTGGCCTCTGGTTGGGTGTGGACGGGCCTCTCTGCTCTGTGGGGAAGAAGTCAACTTCGCTGAGGGACTTGGCAATTTGCAAAGCAGTGAGGGAGTTGTCCCCTGTAGGTCCAGGGGGCTGCTGATCCACCACCCAGGGAACAGAAGACTGACTGTGTGGTAAGTGAGTGGGGATGTAGGGGAAAGCTGACGGCGCCTTGGCTGCCCGGATTAGATTGGTCCTTTCTGGGAGAAGCTGATGTTGATCCCTTCTGGCTTTTTCCCTGATGATTGCTGAGTGATTCATATACAAGTTCCTCAGGTTCTTCTCAGGCAATATGGAGTCTTGAACAACATTTTTACCTCGGAATTTGTCTCTGGGTTGTGAAGTCTGTTCCTGGTATTGTGACATGGCCTTACTTGAGGGTGGAGGTATGGGAGATGGGTTTTTGGCCGGGAAAAGCTGGTAGGAGGAGTTGGTTTGGGATGAATGAAGGTCATTGGTTGGAGTGTACTGGGGCAGGATGGCTGGAATTTCAATCTCTGTAAAGTCTGATCTGCGACATGGTCTTCTGTCAAAGCCCTGACGTCCTGAGATTTTTGGGAGCTGCAAAGCCTCATTTCCAGACCAGATCACCTGAGGGTCCCTTCGCGGGGGGAGAGCCTCCTCCACTCTGCGTGCCACTGACACACCTTCAAAGATGAAGTAGGCAGGATTGGTGTAGCTGCTCGGAGTTAGTTTGGGTGGAGCTGCCGAGGACCTGCAATGAACATATCAGTTCTGAATTTTGTTAACTGCTCTGAAGTTTTCTGAATTGTGCCCGGCTGCCTGCCCTTTTTTTATTGTGCGTTATTATTGTTTTTATTATTGCACAACCAATTTTATTGAATGAAATGAAATGAATATTGAACAACTAATGAAAATCAGGCAGTTGTAACACACTACTCCTAAATATGCCCTGTAGATCTCATGAGCTCACACTAAACGGCGTAGGTTCTTAGCAATACACCCACCAAGTGTGAGGTTGGTCAGATAAACGGTTGTTTAATTAGATATCTACTGTATCACAATATCACCTGCACATGGCCAACAGAATTTGGTAAAAAATTTCAACTTATTTTCAAAATAAGAGGATGCAGTGGAAAGTAAAGGAATTATAAACCTCCAAAAGAAAATATTGCTCCTAGAAAAGAGGGGATATGATGTCATGTGATTTGATAGTGATAATGCTTAAGGCTTTCTGCTGCTTAACGCTAATACTCAGAAAAATGATGCAGTCCTCACCTGTTTATTGGGACCCGTGTGGATGCAGGAGACATGTGTCCCCTCCCTGAATCTTTCTCAAAATAGAACCACTCTGAAAAAGTCAAACCACAGGATATGAACAACACTTTCGTAATGAGCAAGACTTCTTCAAAGCCTGTGTTGGTGCGTGGAGGCAGAAGGCAATCACACAGCATAGTGGTGTGTGTGTGTTTGTGTGTTGTTATGGCGCCTGACCTTCAGTGTCTCAGGATGCATCTGGTCAAGGTCAGTCAATCAGGAGCCAAAAGAGGAAGCAGTCGATAGATACCAGCAAGTGTAAAGCCAAGCCAGGGATCATTGAGGAACCAAATAGAGGAAGCAAAGTGAGACTCACAGGGGAGTCCAAGAATGCAGCGACAGTGGAGATGAAGATTTAGTGGGAAGTGATAGTGCAAGCAAGGCAGAGGGTAGGAAATGACCAGTTCCGCCTGACCCACCATAGATCTTCTCTCGCGTTCCCCGTCTGTCTTTGGGCACATGGATCCTGACCCGTCCTCTTATGGAGCCCATCTCCTCGCCTCTGTGACTCAAAAATGTCTCGAACTGCTCTGACGCACCAGTGAGTGAGCGCAGAGCCACACAGCATTCACCTGTAAAAAAGATTTTCACAAATTATTCATTAGATCAGGAACTTTCCCAAGGGGCTAGGAACCTTTGGAGGAACTAGACTCTAAAATAAACTCCCAAAAGTCCCTGTTTGGCAGGTGGGACTTTTCAAAAGTACAGGAGCTTTGGAAGTGGGGCTTGCAGTGCTTAACATATGTGAGTGGTACTCACAGCATTTTATTTCAGACACCATATTTAAAGGCAGAATGAGTGTGATTTTCCTAAAAAAAAAATTAAAAAAAGCAATGTATAGACAAAAATAAATCCCAACCGGACTGTGTGGCAGTGTCTGTATCTGCAGAGACACTGCCCTCTGCCTGTATT
Source organism: Pempheris klunzingeri (assembly GCF_042242105.1). NCBI lineage: Eukaryota > Metazoa > Chordata > Actinopteri > Acropomatiformes > Pempheridae > Pempheris > Pempheris klunzingeri. The sequence continues at coordinate 16,622,063 of NC_092020.1, read as the reverse complement.
ATTATTTTTGGAGTCAGCCTTTGGGCAATGTGTAAGAGCACACACAATGTGAGGTCGAGACTCTATAAAAAACATAGCAACCAAGTTACAATCATCTCTCTCTGCTCTCTGTGTCAAAGAGCTGCAGGTCTGAGCTACACACACAGCAGAGACCCCATAGTGGACTGGATGAAGCTTCACTCCTGCTACATTCACACAAACTCTGACAATTGATCAATTTCCACAGGTTGTGCAGAGGTGTGGATGTGTTTATTTGTGATTTAGAACATGAAGGCAAGTTTTCTATTCCGAGGACTAAACATTTCAGGTACTTTGGGTAGAAATGTGTCTAATGAGACATCTGGCCCTGAAACACAGCAAAGTGTGGCGTGCCACCCATCCATCCAGATAGTCCCAGTGTGATTACCAACCTGTACTTCAGCTACATTGGAGGATAATCACATTTAATCTGGAGTACTTAGAAGAAAATATATATTTATAAGACTCAATTCAGTACATCAAAATTTGTACATTTCCATCTTTTTTCATAGAGATGAAAAAACTGCAATTGTAAATAGTTGTAAATAGAAGAAAGTTGTCATTGTCATTTCCACAGAGATGTGTTTCCAAACTTTTTAAGACCAATTTTTGCTGCCCAAGCTCAAGCTGAACTCTGCAAACCATATCAAAACATAATGAGACTGGATTAATTGGTAGCACTTGTGGTGAGACTTAAAAAAGAAAAGAAAAATTAAAATAAATCATGTCATCATGTTTGGATGAACTGTCACTTTATGGGCACTTATTAGCCAACTAACCAACCTAGAGGGATGTTCTGAATGGAGTAGTTAATCAGACAAACCGTACGACTCGAACCCATCACATGACTTGACAGACAGCAGGAGGTGCTGGTCCTGAAGATATTCCATGTCGGACATGATTGGAAGAAGCTATGACAGACATAAATAAATGGTTAACAATTGGACTTCAAAAATAAACTTTCACTTATTTCCAAATGGAGTGATCCTCTGACCTTTGGTAGTTGTTTGAAGGACCAGCCCAGTTTGAGAAACCCAGGAACATCACAGCTCTGTGAGTCATTCTCACTTGAGCGCCGTGTCTCTGCAAAGAAAGACATGACATTAACTATTTTTTAACTATATTTTGCCACTGTGCTGCATGAGGCCTTACATAAAATACCTTGTCAATGTGAGACCATACCTTCAAGGCAAGTCGAATGAAATTCAATGAAGAACTTTGCCTTGCTTGCCGTCTTCACAATGGCCTCGATGCCTTCCAGCTCTATCCAGGCCCTCTCCACGCTTGAATTTAGATCTGTGTGAGACAAATGCGCATCAATACCGTTCACTTAATGAAGGGATTCAGTTGTATTCCATCTGTTTGTCTCCAAGGGGCCACAACAATGACAGCACCTGTTCCTGTTCTGCTGAACTGTGGCGTCACTCCCACTTGGAACGTGGCGAAAACAGGTGAATGATCACTTGTGAAGATGTCATCTGTGCAACCTGGTAAAAGAAAATTACATTACTTTAAAGTTATAACTGTAATAACAACAATAAGTGTCTTCTATGTACTGTAGCTAAAATGATTTTACAGCACTGTAAGGCAGATGAGCTACATTTCACAATATGTGACAAAAGAGTGAATTTGCTGAGGTTAGTCAGAAACAGGAGTTCATGCTGAATGAGAGGATATGACTGTTTCTTTATGGACCACAAACCAGGATGTAGGAGTTGGGTGTTATTTGTTTTGAGGGTTACTCTCATTTCACAGTAGTACAAATGAAAAAATGACCACGGATATCTAATTTGAGAATGCTGCATCAAAACCTTTGGCTATGTCAAGGTTGAAGCACCGCCCTCTCTTTGCTGCTCTTTTATGTCTTATTTAACTGTGTACTGATCTACTTCATGCTTTTTTGAATATTATTTAGTTATTTTTATCTTCAGATCTTACCATATGCAGTGCACATGACGTGCATGTCTGGGTAGGACTTCCACAGAATCCTGTCACACCATGATGGAACATTGACCCGCACCTACAGAAACAGAAACAGCACAACATTGTGCTTCTATGCATGAAACTGCCAGATATATAAAGTGTATGCAGTGAATGCAGGTCATTCATTCCTGTTATGCCAGACATTCCTTTTTTAGAGTGTGGGTTAATTCTTAACCTCCTATTTTTAGCGGTCATGGCAGCTGCTGTCATAGCAAACTAACCCTACAGACCTCTTAAACCGGATTAAGTTACGCATGAAAATATCTTAAGTGAGTTAACTGTATACTAAAATGCCCCTAGGGTATGCTCTTTGTTGTTGTACTTTGCTGGTATATATATATTCAGCATCAGAGTCTAAAATACAATAATTAATCAATCAATCAAAAGTTACTTGGCTGTCCCACCACAGAGCAGGACATTCTGGATCACCACAGTAAGCAGAGCCTTTCACTCCCCCCTGAGCTGCCCACTCAGACCACATCATGATCCATCTGATTCCTGCCTACAAATGCAATTGTTCTCTAAGAAGCTCCAGTTCTCGGCAAACAACTTTGCGTTTATCTAGTAGGGGCTCAGACACATCACCAACTTCATGGCCAACAAACTGAATGAGTTTTACTGTCGCTTTGAAAGACAATGGGGCAGTCCTGACACCATCCCCTGTGACTCCATCCACCAGCTCCAACTAGTTCCACCTCCCCCTCCACAGCAGGGGTTTGGGCGTCTCTACAGCTGCCCACCTCAGACACTCACAGACACTGAGACACTCCCTTCCCTCAGGAGACAGGACCAAAATCTTATACCACAAGAACAGCTTCTTCCTGTAGCTGGCCTCATCAGCAAGCCCTCCCCTCCACTGCCCCCGTCCCCCAACACAGACTCTTAGCTCCACCCCCCGTAGACACAACATGTTACATTAACATATATCATGCCTCCTCATGAGACTCATTACATTAATGCCCTTTTGGACATCCTCTGATCGCCATACAGTAAACACTCTCCATACATCATACTGTTAACATTCCCTGGTCAGCATTTTTCACACTCCTGCACTAACTGTACATCTTTTTCATTTAAAAGCAGATATATTGCATATATTTTTTCATATTGCAAATATTTCAATTTGATAATTACATTCCTTGACATACAGTACTTGTTTTTTATTCTACTTTCTTCTCAATATTCAATGATATGCAGCAACATACTGAGGAAAATTCTGGCAACACCAGACTCTAAAATGTCATTTAAAATGATTAAATGATAAATGATATGATGAAATGACTTTAACACTAAACAAGACAGCAAGTGATTCAACACTAAGTGGCTCCAAAAAAGAAACCTTTAATAAACATTTGGATTACTTGACCTTCATCAGGACCGTGATTAAACAAAACTAAGAGTCTATGGCGTGCCAACAGCTCTGTGAGGCAGTACTTCTATCTCTGGTACACAATAATCCATCTAGAGACACTGAGATTTCAAAGGATATACGAAGAATTTAGCGCCTATTAGTGGCACTAAAATGGAAGTCAGTCCATCACAAAAGTCAGTAGGATTTATCATCCAGGGAATATGAATGTCTGTAAAAATGGCATGGTGATTCATCCAATACTAGTTAGAGATATGAGTTTTGTCGCTGGTGAGGCTAAAAACCTTATTAGTTGTACATGTCTAAACATTTTTAAGCAGCTAATCAGATGTGTAGATATTGTTTTTGATTGTGTGCATGCATGCTGTGTCTTGGGCCTAAAATAATTTTTCATCATCCTGTTTTGCTGAGGTGCCTCTGTGTAACAAGAAATGACTCACTCCTGAAGTCTTGTACTTTTGCCACAGGTAGCAGTCTCTCGAGCCCCGTTCATACCGATAGGTGGGTGGAAATGCAATCTTCTCTTCCTCTTAACCGTGATGAACAGAGAAAGATTGTAGTGAGGTAAGTTAAGAGGAGAGCTCAGTCATAATTAAATGGTACTGTATTTATTTATGGATGATTTATTTTGTAATTGCAAAACAACATTAACTGCCTTATATAGTATTTAAAGCTGTCAACAGAGAACAAAGGCCGATAGTCAACAAGAACTCACTGAAATTGAGAAAGGCCTTCCTCTTGTGTCTTTCTCGGGTCAGCTGGTCTGCACACATAAGCTCCTCAAACTCTCTCTTGGATACGTGTTTCAGGATGTCCTGGAGTCAGTGACGACCAGAGAAGGACAATAACATCAATGTCTGGGAATTGACAATTATGCCACATGTACCATCCAGCCAAGCATTCAAGGGTGCTAAATCAGAAGAGTAGTGAGTAATAAAATAAAATGGTCGGCCCCACCTGTACATCCAAGTCGAGTCTGTAGTTGAGGTCTCCACACCAGAAGAGGTGGGTGAAGCGCAGGCTGATGTCAAAGGAACTGAGCTGTTTGTCACCCAGAGAAAGCAGTCTGAGGATGTCCACAAAGTTCTGGTTCCTCCTGAGCATGATATGGAACACAAGAGACAATTGTACATCTGTTTAATACAATGTAGAAAATTAAAAAGGAGCGCACACACTTGGTCTGACATATATGTATACACACATGTACACAATCTACCTCAGGACTTTCTCACTTCCTGAGGTCAGGTGGCAGTTAACAAACCCAAAAGATGTCCCGTTGAAGAGGAAGGAGACACCAACAGCCCCCTTATTTCCTGAAACAGCAGAAGCACTCAACCTTAAGCCCCCAGGTTAAAGAAAATACATTTTTTCCCTGTAGCCATGCATTGATATTTCTGGACATGATATTGTACATTTTCTTTATTTACTTAATGTGTATTCATGAGGATGCAACGCAGCCTACCCAATGTGTTCCCCAAGCCAGTCTTCACATTGGCAGTGTTCACATGACTGATGCGACTCTCATGCTCCGGCTTCACAAACACAGCCAGCCTCATATTCCAGAGGGACTGTACTGCCACCTACAGGACAATGCACCACATTACAATTGAGTTTCCATCCAGTAAAATACGCAATTACAGATTTCTGACTTGATTTGACCCATTTCAAAAAGTGTCCAATTCAGTTAAAACAGCCACTGAAACACAAGACAGGAAGGTGAAGTGGTGGTTTCATTTCAGATCACATCATGATCCTTTCCTATGATCTGAGATGCTGCTGAAATTTTTTTTTTCATTGCAAGTAAAAAGTGCGTGTTCCCTACCAAGTGTAATATTTTACAGTTATACATTAGGAAGGGTGCCCTTTGAAATGCTGCAGAAACTGTTTTCATCTTCTCTCTAACCTTGCGAGGCAGCTGGTTTTCTTTTCACATATACAATACTCTAAAATGAATGAAGCACTGATTTACATGATGTTAAAATACAAGCATTGCTTTTTATGGTTGTCTATTGAAATGTCCTTGGTTGATATTTAGCTCGCTTGTCCAGCAAATTACACAAATGTTATGCATTGTTCTAAAAGCCTTCTGTTTTACCATTTGTGTTTTAAGTGAAACAGAGAATTTACCATGACTATTTCTCACCAGAGGCAGAGGCACCAGAGACATAACATCTTGGTTTGGAGAAATGTGACAAATCAATGTAGATTAACTGTGTTACTGGGTATGGTTTCACTCTGGGATGTAATATTTTGTGCAAATTTTGTTCATTTTAGTTTATTCATTATGAACAAACTAAAGAAATAAATGTAAAATGTTGCCTATCACTGTGCTCTACCTGCTCTATTTAAGGAGTACTTTAAAGCTTTAACATTGTAGGACTGTTAAATGATGGATCAATAAAACAATCTCAAAATCAGGTTGTGACATCACTTAAGCCACAAAAGCTTTTATTCAGCTTTTTCCCACATAGGTTGTAGTGCTCCCTATGACCTGTTAACATGCTTTGATGTGTAAAATGAATTCCCTTTTAACCATTCTGGGCAAGTTAATTTGTGAATGTTTCTTCTGGGAGATATGGTAGTTTTGTGGATAATGTACCCTATTTAAACATACTGTGAGAGTCACCAGTTGAAGTTGAAAAAAGCTGGAAATGGGAGAATTACTTGTTTGAAGTCAATGTTAGTATAGCTGCGAAGGGTTGCTTTGATATGTTCTGTCCATTCTCGCTCCCCCTGAGGGCTTTCCTGAGTCCCCAAGGCATAGATGTCATGAGGGAGCAAGGCGATCGACTCATCAGGGGTGTGTCCCAAACCGCAGCAGGTTACCCACGACTGCAGGCTGCGAGGAGGAGGGAAACCACCTGCATACACCAAACAACATAGTAAATAATAATTTTAAAAATCCATCTCCCTCTAATTTAGCACATTAGACATACTTTAGACACTCATATAGTGAGTCTTCTGTTGCCTGAAGAGACTGTCATCATATTTATAGTTACCCATGTTCCAGGTGCCAACAAACACAGAGACCACGTCAGGTTCACTCAGCTGAGAGTGCCTGGTTTTCATCAGCTGCAGCAGTTGGCAGAAGGCATCACGTTTCTAAACGGGATGAGAGTCACTCAGTGAAGGGATGGGACAGGAAACCAGTTTCACTTATTAATGAAATGTATGTTCTAGCCTCACCCGTGCACTCTCAAAGGTCATCTCCCATGGCGTGTTGTGGTGGCTGTCAACTACCATGCGTATCTTGGCTGGACTGTTGTGGAACTTGCCAATCTGAAGGACTGATGCACAAAAACATACCAGCAGATAATTATACAACATATTTTCGAAAAGCAGAAATGCTATCGGCACTAAAAAGTAAACATTTTCTTACTTCTGTCATGTGAGACCCTCTCTATACCAAATGAACCAGCCTTCCTGTCAAAGAGGAGCACTCCTGTGTCCACATCCACAGAAACGGTCTGCCTACCGTACTTCACCATCTTCACCTGGACACACAAAAGGAAAACACCTGTTTATATAATTTTCATTGTCAGAGATCAGTTGTATGATTTGTCTTGTTTTGTGTCATATTTTTTTAAAGATGAAGTGTGTTTACTGAATTTTGTTGATGCCTGTTTCAACCTGATTTACCTGAAAGGAGTGGACTGGCAGCTGTCTGGTTTGGTTCTTGACAGGTGTTACATTGGTGGCTGTTGGCTCAGGGGGAGGTGGGTTAGGCTGCACTGCCAGGTTGTGATTTGTCACTGCATCTTGTAATGCTTTTAACACCTTCATGAGCAGATCATTTGCAGTGTTATAATCAAACTAGTGTTGCAAATCATAAACAGTATTGGCTTGTTATTTTGTCTGTCATTGTGAAAAACTCAACATCACTCAGTTACTGACCACTGCCACTAAAGGTTACAAGACTGTGAATGTACTGACAGTAATGTAGAAGCAGTGGTGCTGGAAAATGGAAAAATACCATAATTAGTTTGTTTAAGAATTATATCTCCTATGCTCAATTATCTACGATACCACCATATGAAGAAGTATTAGTGGTATTCATAGAAATCACTGCATTATCACTTGTGAATCTTGCCATTATCAAGAAAAGCCACCAACAGACAATTTTTCTAATGTTTAAGTTGCTCAGTTTTATTCAAACCAAACATACCCTTTTCTCAAGTGAAGAAAGAAGGCTGACCAAAGCTGAAATCTTACACAACAGGCTGTCTATCTCCATCTCTGGGCCCTTGATTAAAAAACACAAGATGAACAGCACAATGAGTTCATGTATAAGAAGGAATCTTTATCCCTTATAGTACTGAGTTACCATTTTAGACAGCTAGTTCTATTGTACCTGTGCCTTGGTGTGTGTTAAAGAGCAGCTGGGATGGTCAAAGACCTTGGCCAGGGTTTCCAAACTTGACAGAGTCAGGTCAATCTCACTGTGGATTAGATCGATACACAACTTTTGTTGAATGGACACATATCTATTTACATAGATTTCCATGCTGAACAGAACATATACTAGTAAAAAATAGTATACTACTAATACTGCATTAGTAGTGAACTGCATTAACAGTCCATAACATGCTAACCTGTTAAGTCCTTGGCAGGCAGTGCCCAGAGTACGCTTGAGGTGGCATAGAGTCGTTGCCCCTTTATGCACATTCTCAATGTCGAGAGGCAGCTCACTGAAGAGGTAGTCATTGAGTAGACCTATCACCTCACCCGCAGTACTGTAGACAGGATAAAACAGGCAGAATACAGACTGTTATATTATAAACTGTGTAACCCATTTCTGCTCTGTGGACAGTACTGCACCCCTCTTTGAAACATTTGCTGTTTTAATACACAGGAAATGCTATAGCAACACGTTTATTAATAGGCCAAAAAGAAAAAAATCAATAAGAGAGAACAGTGTTTCACATGTTGTTTACTCTATGTTTGACTGGCAACAGGAACATATCTAAATGAGAAAATGTTGGTTAGAAGTTGGTGGTTAGAAACAGGCGGCTAACATTAGTGTGTCAACAAATATGGTACTGCCACAAGAATAAGCAGATCTAGAATACATGCAGCCTAGATGGACACTATGCAAGGGTCATCTTTGAAAGAGAGTTTTGGCAATTGATAACCGTTTTGTATTTAAGCTCGATAATTGTACCTGGAAGTGTTCAGCTCCTGTAACTTATCCAGGAATGGGGCATGAGGGGCTAGTTTTGCTGGTGGTCCTGTCAAAGGCACTGTGCTGACAGAGGGTGGAACTGGAGGTGGCTTCTCATCATCTGTGCATACAAGAAACATAAAATCATGAATAATTAGCTATGAATACTGCAGCCGTGAAACGGGGTCCTTGGAGCCTTTTAACAATATTTTACGGGCATGTATTGTTTTATTGTGTGTGCAGGAGTGCATGATGTATTTTCTTTGTACATCAGCTTGTGGGCTTACCTGAGCTCTCATCCCCAGTGTCTGTATCACGGGGAACAGCGTAGAGGAGAGGAGTCACCAGGCCTTTGTGGGGATGCTGGTACCCCAGCACCAGGTCCTCAAGTGTGCGGAAACAGTTCACCTGCACCCCCTGTGTTGTCTGTGAGACACACAGACACACACGACAGAAAACACTGAGTATATGTACTGTCAAAATCACATGAACCATCTGTCATTGCTGTAAACATAAACTGGAAAAACCACAAAAAATGTAAATGGATTCATTGTAAATGATAAGACATATATTATACAAGCATGCAACACACTGATGTTGAACTCAGAAACACATTCTTGAATAAATACATAGCAGTTTAAATCAATGAAGCTCTCTCTTCTCTTTTGTCAAAATTGCTTTCTGTAATACAAAATGAAAAGATGCTTTGTTTTACAGTGTTAGAGCTTCTTCACTTCACTAAGTTCTATTTAATTGCAACTTCACTATCTATCTTTTATATATAACAAAGATGAAAAAGCTTTCAAAGTCTTTCAAAATACCATTATTTATTGAATAAATTAATGTCTAAAGTCTCTATTATATGCATTAATTTGAACACAAAGTGGAATAACTGCTCTAATCAAATTTTAGACTTAATGTGGTTCTTAGTAGATGTTTCCCCACAGGGACACCACCAGACCTCTTCCAAAATCTTATTTGGTAGAACAAAACAGAAGTATTTATTTGCACGACAGAAAAAGACGCATACAGATGACTTGCTCTGATAAAAAGCGTCCCTGGGGGGATTTCGAAAGCTCTGCCCTACTCCAAACAGAAGAGGTGACATCACTGACGGCTACTTCCTGGCTACAGCAGCAGTTGGCTGTCATGTTTCACTTTGAACTGTGTCAACATTCCCAGTCAGTCTAAAACGCCCCCCAAAAAAACATGGAAAGGAAGTTTTTACATGCATACTTTCACACATTTCAGCCACAAGCAAAAGCAAGCCTACTCTCAAACTTTCCACAAAACCCTGCACGGCTACACTTCAGTGGCAGTCAAAGCAGTACAGGCAAAAATTAAGATTAAATAAGCACACATGCCGTGTACAGGTGCTGCACATACACATACATTGCTACCCTTCACATGCACAAAACCAACATAGTACACATTAGACTATAATACAGAGCAAGGTTTTTTTCCTGTGTCCTCTTTTTAGAAATTTTTGTTTTCATTTTGCGGTAAAAGTAGCCAATTTTTTGGCTCAAGCTATCTGTCCGTTTTGCCAGGAACTCTTCAAACAGTATTTTCTATACCACAAGGACCTCTTGAAAAGCAATTAAAAAGAAATGACGAGGAATAAGAGACAGTGAGAGAGAAAATGGGGCCCAAAATATCTCCATGGCCATCTTGGAAGAGCAAAAAAGCAAGCATGCGACTTCTGAGTTAGAGGAGCAAATCCAGTGAGGGGAAATACGTACTGGAGGTTTATACAGTGGAAAAACAACTGAAATAGCAACAGAGTTAAAAGGTCCTCATTTGAAAGCAGAGGGTTTTTCCAAGTCAAAGGCTTGGCACTCGTTATTAAACTGGTTATTGGACTTTAATATGCAGACAGTTTAAAAAAGCCACAGTTGATTTGCAATTGCGACGCAGTGAAAATATTTATTTCTCACACTCTCTTGCTTTCCCTCATCCACTGTGTGTGTGTGTGTGTGTGGTTTCAAACTTAGTGCTTGTGTGTATTTTTATCTCCTAATAACTAGGTCATTTGCTGACTAAATGCCCCCCTGCTCAGAGTATCAAAAACAGACACATACCATCACTGGCTTAAACTGTGCCACATCCAACAGACTCATTATGTCTAATACAAACACCCCCGTACACACACATAACAAGTAAGCACACCCATTGGTCAATGGGTCCAGTGTGTGGGTTGAGTAGGAATCTCTGAGACATAAAAACAATTTCTCCTCTGTGCTGCTGAGCATATGCTGCAACTATGTGGCCACATGGTAGAGATGCCATTCAAACAACAAGGCTACTGCAGTCGTAGCAGAGCCTGTGCAGAGAGGAAACACAAACGTGTTCCTGTTCTCCTTACGACAGGCAATAACGAACCATTGTTTGATTCCTGTAACTATTGTGTTTCTCTTTTCTGCGGTGTTCCTTGCCAGGCAGAGGATTCAATGTTGTGTAAACATGAAAACTCACCTGAACCGCTAGAAGGCCGTCTGCATCGGGAAGGATGCGATAGGTGTGAACATGACGTTGGAACCTTTGGAAACCAAAAATGACTCTAATTAATGGCATTGCAAATTACTACTGCACGCTTCTGAGTAAATATTCAAAGGGGAAATATACTTAAATTTGTTGTTTAAACAAGGACCAGATGTCTAGCTGTAGTTAAAGATACTGTAACTTTCTTAACAAGGCGCCAGTTGTTTTATAGATCACTAATGACGTGGCTCGTTCTAATTAAACAGTGTGTGAGAGACACTTAGATCGTCATCTCCATCAGTTTCATGTGAGGAATTTGTTTCAGGCAGAACTTAAAGATGAATGGCAGCTTTTGATCAGCACAGCTACTGTATATTACATGAACGAAAGGGCACCATGATAGCAGAATGACTACATAAAAATGTGCGGAGAAATTAAAAAACTAAAAGAAGGGATGACATATTGAGCAAAGAACGAAGGAAAAGAGGGAGCACTGCGAGCGGCCGGGCTCAGCTTTCAGGAATGTATCTGGCTCAGGCTGATGAGCAGTCAGCGTAGTGCGGTCGCTGGAGCTCCCGCCCTCATTCAGGGGCCCCAGGGAAGAAAGAGGGGTAAGAGGGGAAACAGGGAGTCCTGGGCCAGGGTTTGACTGGCTGAGATGGACTGTGTTCAGATAGGACAGTCTGACTGGTCTGGAGAGGGTGTATGTGTGAGGTTGGCCCAGCCCGTATGCAGCACTTTGAGCCGTTTCTTTGCTGCCTGCTGGCAAATGATGGTGAAAGTGATGGATATGACAGGGGGAGTGAAGCTGCTGAATCAATTTACAGATGGGGACATTCTGCAGAAATGTTGAGTTTAGGAATAGTTTCCAATTCTATGTGCCAAAATCTAAAAGCCTCACAAGATTAGGTAATTAGGTTCAGTTTTACAAGAAGAACTGCCTTCTGTTTCATCTCGCATAGGGCAGCATTTACTACTTCAAGACACCCTGAGTGAATCATTCATTAAATATTTTCAAGGAGGTGGAACACATAAAGCAACATTCAATAGCTTCTATAAAAATGATTTGTGGTGACTGTAGAGAATCACTTGCATTTTCCTTTCTTTTAATTTACACAACATGACTTTAACTATTAACAGTACCAGCTTGCAGGTGCTCATACAGAACGTACTGTCTAAGACATCATAAAATCATAAATTAGAGCAATCAATCAATCAATCTTTATTTATATAGCGCCAAATCACAACAGCGTTATCTCAAGACGCTTTACATGAAGAGCAGGTCTAGACCAAACTCTTTAATTAGAGAGAGACCCAACGATTCATGAATTCAAAATTAAGGATTTAAGAATTCCCACATGAGCAAGCATCAGATGTTATATTGAGCAACAGTGGCAAGGAAAAACTCCCCTTTAACGGGAAGAAACCTCGAACAGACCCAGGCTCAATGTGGGCGGCTTCTGTAGGGGTCCGTGTTGGGTGGAGGTTGGACAGAGAGAGAAGAGAGAGGGAGAGAGATAGGCAGTTATGTCTGGTTGTGATTGGTATGATGGCTGTCCTCTAAGTAGGTGTGAGTGTTTGTGTGTGTGTACTCACAGCAGGCATAATGCATAGGCTCCTGGCACAGACTCACTGTCTCTCACTAGGTAGCTGCCATCCCTCCCTGCCCGTGCCAGCAAGTCCTCTGCATGCACACGGCTGATGTCACGATGATACCATGCTGCCGTAGCCATGGTGAGTTATATTCATAAAAATAATCCACATGAGGTGATGAACTTGACATAACACAAATTCAACTCAAGTTTACTGAGTCAGGCTTGCTCAGCTGGCATCGCGCTGACTGTCATTCAGGTTGTCAGCGCCAGAGTGCGTTGAGTGCTTCACTTTGGTGTTCAGAACATTCCCATGATCCTTTTCTTCATAATCAAAGCATCAAAGACAATCCAACACTTTGTCTATATCAGTTAGCACTTCCTGGGTCCTTGTTTGTTCCTTCTGGGTCACACATCCTGTGAGGAGGAAAGAAGAAGCATCCAGCTGATTGTGAGGTTAGTCCTCTCCAGCAGCCTGCTCCTCAACAGAAGATCCAGTCCGCCTTTCTGATAATATCCTCATGTAGAGAGACCCTGTTTCGGTTTTTGGTTGCAATTTGTTGCACCCAGGTGGGTGTGTTGCTTTTACAAACTCAGGCCATCAGAGCAGTGCGACGGATGGAGAGGGACAGAGGTAGAGGAAAAAGTAGCGAGAGGTGCTGCACAGTCTGAATGAAGCAGCCACCCCTGAGGCAATGACGGTGCCTCTAGCTTAACCACAAACACAAGTCCTCCTTTTGTCTGAAAACAAAAACCCCACATGCAAACAACAGGAAAAGAAGAACCAAGAATGGCAAAACAAACAAATCAAGCCACACACACGGCGCCCACACACTCACACACGCACACAGCAGAGACAGAAACATACCAGATGGAACTCAGTCAGCACTAAAACCAGACAGGCATGCAACAGAAACCAGACTAATTCAAATGATTTCCCAGCTCTGTTGCCATATAAGGGAATAGGAACACCCTCCAAAAAGTTCAGCTGATGACTGCAGTTGTCTTTGCTTCTTCCAGGCCCAGATTCCATTTAGAGTGTGTCTGGTTGGATGTGGGCTACTCCGGGGGTCTCACTTTCATGCTGGATGTTTGTGTGCTGGCGTGTGTGTCTTGTCAGTAGAGTCCCGTCCGCACTGGCGTGGTCTCCAGCGGTTCTTCAGAGTGCTGTCAGAGCAGAGGGAGGGAGCAGAGAGGAAGAGGACAACCCTGTTAGAGCGCAGGGCAGACAGAGGAAGTGACTCGACATTCCAGATGGCGGACATAGCCAGGAGAATTCTTGCAAGGGGCTCAACTTCACCACCCGTGTGTGAAACAGCAGACTGCTTCCTTTTTCTTTTTCCTCTCCTTTCTTCCTCCTCCCTCAGCCCCTGCCCCGTCTCTCTCTCTCTGCAAATTCCAAACAGAAAACACAGCTTTCCACACACAGGTGAGCTGCCTGGCTAATCCTCAGTTTCTCCTGTGTTTTTTATCATCTTTATCTTCAGGCATTTCATCCTCTGGCAGACATATTTACATTCTTTCATCCTTTCCCTCTCCTGTCCCGATCCTTTTCATTTTGTCAGCCGCCCTAAACTTCCTTTCCCGTCTTGTTCACTCCTTCCCTTTCAGCAAAAAGCAGCCTCCATATGGTTATGATCATCCCTTCACTTTCTTATTTTTGCCCTCCTAAAACATCGCCCCATTATTCAGCCCTCCTACTTCCCTCCTTCTCCATTAGCTGAAGCATATAACTCTCTGGGAAGCTGTTTGGTCCCATATTTGCTGTTCTGCCTCTCACTACTCAGCAGAAATGTGCTGACCACCAACCGCAGCCCCCATAAAACAAACAGACCCAAGTCCGTCCCAAACTGATGACATATCAGCCTAACCCTCGATGTGTAATCAGTACAGCACATAATTGAAAGACATACAGTGTCATGACACTGCTAAATGTTAACATCGACATGCTTGCATGCTCACAATGACAACAAAAACATGATGATGTTTAGCAGGTGATGTTTAGCAGTATGCATAAGTTATAACTGAAAACACTGACCTGCTGGTAACACTAGAGGAAAAGTCAGAGGATCATTAGGGTTCATCTTCTGGGGGTAAAAGCATAAAATCTACTAAATTTAAAGGTGCAGTGTGTAGGATTTTGGGGCATCTATTGGCACAAATGGATTATAATATTCCTAATAATATTTTCAGTAGCGTAGAATCATTGTGTTTTTATTAGCTTAGAATGAGCCCTTTATACCTACAAAGGGAGTGGTACAGTAGCCCAAACTGGACAAGCAAAGCCTTTTGCATTTTTATGTTGAAGTTGCAGCTTAAATTTGGTGGCGCGAATACACCAGTTCAAAAATGAAGAGGAAGAAGAAAGAAGAGGAATCATATTTTATGCTGTGAGATGTTTAAGAAAATACATTTTGACAAATGGATGATCACATCTATTATTAAGCACAAGAAAATGCAAGGGAGTGTGAATCCTCATTGGTCACCATAGCTACTCCTACACAATTGGAAAGGATGCTTTCTTAAAATTATTGTTGTGAGTTTTAAAAAAAACGAAGTAGACAAATCACTTATTTACTTAGTAATTCATTAATTGTGTCTTTGGCTGAAAGGAATCAGAAAGGTTTTACTGAAATTTGGTTGGTAACTGGTTAGGTTATAAAAAAATATGTATTGTCTAAGATCTTAGTCAGAGGACAAGCTTTGGTGAAGATAATTCTCTGATGGAAGATTGATGAGATTTTCCAAAACCACAGAACTTTACCAATTGTTATCCATCACTGATCCAGTTCTCTCTCTCTCTCTCTCTCTCTCTCTCTCTCTCTCTCTCTCTCTCTCTCTCTCTCTCTCTCTCTCTCTCTCTCTCTCTCTCTCTCTCTCTCTCTCTCTCTCTCTCTCTCTCTCTCTCTCTCTCTCTCTCTCTCTCTCTCTCTAAATTCTACATAATATTCTGCTTATGCAAGGGTTGGATTGGACAGAAGGACTGGATTGGCCAGGATACTGAGACAGACACTGAGACAGCAAGATGTACTCATCACTAAGAACTGCCTGTTTGCTTTCATTTTCCATGTCAGCTGTCAGATTTTGAATGTCATTAGCATTGTTTTATCAAACTAGAGCCAGACACCCGATCTGTATAACTGTGTGCTTGAATAGCTGTAGTTCTGCTGATAATAAACAGTACCTCTGTGGAAATGTATAACTGTATGTAGTACTCTATACCACATAAAATCAAGGCCGGGCAGCAAGCTAGGCCTTGGGAGCCAAAACACATTATA
This sequence comes from Pempheris klunzingeri, assembly GCF_042242105.1. Lineage (NCBI taxonomy): Eukaryota > Metazoa > Chordata > Actinopteri > Acropomatiformes > Pempheridae > Pempheris > Pempheris klunzingeri. Next base: position 16,606,181 of record NC_092020.1, on the reverse strand, counting down.
TCTTAAAGGAGAACAATCATTAGATAAATATGTAGCTGATTTCTTTTAAATGCATTCAGTGCCATTAAAAGCACCTCCACCAGAGGATAAACTGGCTACACACAATTAAAAGGCATTCTAAACAGTAAATATTGATTAAAATCTTGACAATACATCAAAATAAGCATTTAAAGTTGAAGGAAGGTTATTTTTTAAAAAGAACAAACATAATTCCTCAATAAGTCACATCATGAATAAGAAATCCTCTGGCTTTCTGACTGATGCAACGACAGACCTTTAAAAGTTTTAGCACCACTTGAAGTTACAGCTGGCTGGAGGTCAAAAACAGGTAAGCTGTAACTACCTAACGTTAAGTCTGAGTTCATACCCTGTGTGTGCACTGATCCACACTGATCGCACACTTCGCACTGATGCACATTCAAATCAGTGATGTTGATTTTAGTACTGTGCATCAGCAAATCTTTGTTGAAGTTTACACTGACAGAACTTCACACAGTTCACATAAGGAAGAACCGATTAGCTCAACATCTAGTAGAGTTTGTCCTTGTTAGCATCACTGCCTCAACTTAGTAACACTCTGAAAACTGTGTCGTTAAGAAGAGGTAATACCATGGTGCTGTAATACACTGAGACCAGTCAACACAGCCTTTGAGGGGCAATGTTGACTGTCTATATAAAGTACCTGCCAAAAATGGCACCAGATTAACTGTAAGGGGCTTACATGACTGTTTATAACCTGATACGGCCATAACTGGAAAAAGAGAACCAAAGAGAGACAGTTTACCATGCAGAGAACAGAAAATAAGATTACCTTGGCTTCTTTTAATGTCTTTTTCCAAGATAGTATGAAGTGGTTTACAAAAATACAAATCCATGTAAACTGTGTAAACAGAAATGCTCAGTAGCTACATTACATAACAAGCATTACAGCACAATGCTGTATCTGAAACGTTGCTGTGAATAAATCTATGAATACACTGTCAGTATTCCTATAGCACTGGGAGCATTATAAGTGGCTTCATTTAATTTGACAAGCCAATTGTAAATAAATGTCCGTGAGCTGCAAAGCTTTCAGGCTGTGCTGTTCCCCTTAGCTTTCTTCAACCCAGGTGTCTGACCAGTGAAGCGCACACAGGCTGTATCACTATGACTGTAAAGGCCAATAATAGAGCAATACGCAGAACAGATGATAATAGAGGCATTTTGGGTATTTAATTTAGATAAAATAGTTAGAAAAAGGTTCCACTTTTGGTATTTGTTGACAGAGATGCTTGAAGAGCTGTTGCTATAGGATTTGAATAGAACTAGAACAGAAAGGCCTCACATTTGTTTACTCTGTACTATATTGTTACGACTTGGCATTTCAGCTTTCAGCTGAGAGCACAGTGGTTAAGTTTTGCAGTTGCTACTAAAAGCAGTGGACTTAATAATGATAAATCAAAGCTATATGATCTCCAAAAACAGAAGAAATTAAATTCTCAGGAACCTTTTAAAGTCACACACAAACACCATTAACATATATGCCACACAACTAATTATATTTGAAAAAATGCTTGAAGATGTGAGGGAATAGAAGTGAAGGGCTTGATAGGAAAAACCTGAACACTCAGTTTTCAGTTTAGGCTACAGCTTGTATGATCATTTTCTGCCAAAACTGTGGCTGTGATTTTGGTGTTACATAAAAGCCTCACGTTTCACATAAAGGAGACACTGCTCCCACATATCACCACTCTTCCAAAAGTAATTGTTTGCTTGAATTTCTTACAGTGACATCTGGTGTACTACAGCAGTCTTAAGTGTGCTTTCCACAGTCTATTATGTATGTTCTGGATTTCATGTTAGATTCAGACATATAAACGTGAACCTACAAGTAATATATGGAGCACCTATGTAGAATGAATAGAGAGCACCTTAAAATGCATTAAACAGCTTAACTTTATTTTGCCAGTGGACTCGATGATCCGGTGGTTAAAGTACAGTGCTGTTGTCCTGTCTGGGCAGCTTTAAAGAGATCTCAGACCTTGACCCCATATGACAGTTGAACAGAGTCCAACAGAAATGTCCACCAATCTAATTCATTAGCCTTGACTGCCAAGGTGTGACAATCCATCCATAAAACTCATCATCCAGCGCTATCAGAATCAATCAATTACACCTGGCTGAGGAGGTGAGAAGATCCTCCAGCAATCCGCCCGACGGATTTGCCTCTTTAGCCCTGTGCCAAGTCAGAGACTGGATATTCTTAAAGGTCACTGCCCATGAATGAGTGTCCTTTGGAAGACCTGCCGGCAGGTTTTAGCCGGTTAAGGTTAAGGTTAACCTGTGTCTTCTCTCCAAATGAGCTAGTCCAGCCTCACAGAGGACAAGTTAACACATTCAGGTAGTCCTTGTCAACTTATAAAGTCAAATATTACAAAGGTTAAGACCAGGAAGTTCCAGCATGTTGAGGTTGCAGCTTCCAGCAAGTTGCCTCACGTGGAAATTCATCAAGTTTTCTAATATTATAACACTACTAACTTTCTGAACATAGTCACGACCATAAACTGTGGACTTGTGGCATGATGATTTTGTAATCACAGTGATACTAGTTGTAAATCTTTGCAGCTTGCACAGCAGTAAGTCAGCAGGTCATTTAGATTTCTGTAAACCCGCCATGAGCACAGATTGCATAAGGCTTGGTGGAGGAGCCATCTGTTGTCCAGGCTACCATAACAACCAAAATCCAACTAATACCACTCTACGCCTCTCTAAGCTATAAGAAAGGAAGTCCTTGAACATTCACACATAGTGCATTCAGACAATCTTCCAACTGTAATCACGCTCTAATGGCATTTAAATCCTACAGCTTGGAGCAGAGAAGCTTAATAATTACTTCATTACAATATTCCATCATTTTGACCATTGTAAGTTTTTACAATCATAGACTTTGAGAAACCTTTACCCTCCAGGTCCTCTAGTCAGTGGAAGTTTGCCATTTGCACCACTGTCAACAAACTAGAGAAAAAAACATTTCTAAGAAAAAAACTATTTTCTGGACATTTATTTAATATAGAAAACTAGAAACAGTTGTCCAGTCATGGTGTTCAGTCTAAACATATCAAATTACACTATACATGCATTAGTAGTTTGATTTCATTCATAATTATATCCATTTTCTTGTACTAACTACAGGAACGTAAGGATGACTGTATGTGCACAGTGAGGAGTACACAATATTGTTCACAGCTTGCAGCACATGTGCTATAGAAAATCTTGGATTGATCTAAAAACTGACGAAGAAGAAAAACAAAGTGACCAATTTACAACAGGACATGGCCTGTTTATAGCACTTCATAGCTGTCCCAACCCGCCAAAACTGCCAGAATCTCTGAGCTTATTCTTTGTGAGTCACACACTCAACATTATTTTTACACACCCAGTGGACCAAAACGGTAGTGTTCTAATGAATTAATCAGATTTTCCCTAAAAACAGCCTTCTTTGAGAAGCTGTATAATCTGAAGGGAGGGTTCCAAGGTTGGTAGGTCATACTATAAAAGCAAACGGCAGGCAGTGAGTGGCACTCAGACACGCAACACGCGGTCAACAGTGACGGATTACAGAGGGCAATAGAGAAGACTCATTGACAGAACTTGACAGAGCACGGTAAGTGAGCGCATTCTCTCGCTGACATTAGAAATACATTGAGATGATTACGACTCAACATACCGATATTAATAATGTTTTTGCACAGAGGTGTATCAAAGTTTACTGAAAATTTGTCACTGATTTACTCTACAGGAACATACGCTTCGACCACTCAAATTATGTGAGACAAACAACATTCTTAAGATTATACCAAGTCTGAGAAATATTTTTTGGATTACTTTCCTTAAATCAACTGTAAAATACACTATTATGACATTGCTCAGAAATTATGGTTGCCCTACAATGTGAGAATCATTAGTCATTGATGAATTTCATTAATGATCCTTGATTGATTGAAACTCTCTGGGATTGGTTACTTATGTAGAGAATTAACAGATGAGTGGAAACACAGTCTTTATAACCTTTCTTGGAGAGACTGCTCCTAAAAAAATCCTACAATAAACTAAACATGACTAGATTTATTAGCATCACATTGTAATTTATTATTTTCATTATTTGTATTTGCAGATTGGATCTGTAACTTTTTGAAATCAACATGTCAAAGTAAGTATAAAGAGTTTTGAGTCATTCACTTAATAATTTAGCAGCTATCTTGACATAATATCTGGTTTAGATTAGAGATTAAAATCAAGGCCTTTTCACAAAAATAAATTTGATATAGTTTGAATTATCTTGTACTTTGATATACATTTCAGACACTACTTCGATTGTGTGTGCATAAAATTATTTTTTTAAAACTTGACTCATTTGATGGAAACAAGAAAGCCTAAGGACCCGTGAAGGGATCTAAGTGATGAAAACTTTACAAGAAAGAAGCCAAGTGGCTTCAATCAAACAATCTGACATGTTGGCAGAGACACATTCGCTACTAGAGACTCTGACACCCGAGTCTTCCAGGATGTGGATAAATCCTGATTAAGGTGGATTGTGTGGATTTGATCTTGGAGAGAGGTTTACAAGACAAAAGTTCTGCTTGGCACACAACCGACAGAGGCAAACACCACCAAGGATTCCTTGTTTTTTTATGGCTATATGCACAGAGCAAAGGGATTGTGCTTGCAAGGTTATGTAATACTACTTAATGGAATACTTTATCTTAAAAAAAAACAATCAATATTTTGGGATATTGATTCAGAATTTCACACATTTATAAAAAATAATAACAAATAAAAATATTTGACATTCAATAAAAGATGCTCACTTGATTACACACTTAGTGAATGTGGATATTTTTCATTTTATACAAGTTATATTGCTCAGTATTGATTTACCAACTTAAAACATACAACCAGATTAGACAGGCAGCAGGTGCCTTTCCATCCTAAGCACTAATCCATGCTCATAGGAGTGTGGTGTGTTTGGAGGGAGGGGGAGTTGTATCCTATAATTGGAAACGACTGTTATGGAAGTGCTAGGTGCACAACACTATTGGCGGGAAAAAGAAACTAAATTATTGTAACACAATAAAGATGGAAAAAATTACATAAAGGCTTGGAAATGTGAAATTTTTGAAATGACTGATTCACTGTCTTTTTCTCATTTCTCTCTTTAAAGGGTATTTAAGAAGACGAGCGGCAATGGACATGTAAGTGGCCTCTATAATATAGTCATTACAGGGCACCTCTAGGGTAAAGGGAGGAGTACAGTTCGTATGTGGCTCTTCCAACTCCCCAAAATAACTCAAAACTCATGCAACCCTGGCGTAGGAGTGACTGTTTTCCTCCCTGCTTTTTTCCATTTCTCTCAGATTGCCCTGTACTTGGGGAAGAGAGACTTTGTGGACCATGTGGATTCAGTGGAAGTAGTTGGTGTGTGGCACAATGTTTGTTTAAACATCCTCAAATTTGCACACAGACAGTATTATACATGTCTCAGTGTAATCTGATACTATTGGTTTTCCTCTTATTTGTAGATGGCGTTGTTAAAGTGGACCCTTCTGGTCTCGATGGCAAAAAAGGTACTTTTATCTCAGACCTTGCCACTGATGGAAGTTAAAGAACTTAAATATATGCAACAAAACTAAATAGATCTGTTTCCATTGCAGTGTTTGTCTACCTTGCTTGTGCCTTCCGCTATGGAAGCGAAGACTTGGATGTCATTGGGCTGTCCTTCAGGAGAGACATCTGGATCCAACGCGTTCAGGTGTATCCACCCACGGGTGACAGCGCAACCAAATCACCAATGCAGGAATCCCTCATGAAGAAAGTTGGAGAACAGGGATGCCCTTTTGCCTTCCAGGTGAGGAAGCACTCTTGGTATAAAATTTTCAAACCACTCCTGTCCTTTAGTCAAATGTAATGCTGACCAATCACAGATCAAATCAGAACTTTATCATTTATTTCATGCATTAATTTGCCTTGTTTCTCCACGTTTCAGATGCCAACAAATCTCCCATGCTCAGTCAGCTTACAGCCTGGGCCAAATGATGCTGGCAAGGTACAACTAGTGCCCATTTTCATTATTCCTTTTCATCCACAGTCATAGACTCCTTTATTTGAATCATTTGTTTGGGTTGTGTTCTGTTGCAGGCCTGTGGTGTGGACTTTGAGGTTAAAGCATACATTGCCAATGCAGCCAACAATCCAGATGAAGTAATTGAAAAGAAGTATGTATGCGCACAGTCAAACCATACTGTCAGCCCAACCTTGCACTGCATCCTGAAGCTGTAGCAGAGGGCTAACCCTGATTCTCTTTGCTTGTCTTTTTTCTGATCTTAGGGACACATGTCGTCTGATGATTCGCAAAATACAATATGCACCAACCAGCAACAAGGCCGGACCCAAGGCTGATATATGCAAGCAGTTTATGATGTCTGACAAACCTGTTCACGTGGAGGGCTCCCTCGAAAAAGAGGTACATTGACGTCTATGTGCTGAATTTTTGACTTAATGTATATAATTATTGTTGAAATGTTCTAAATAAATTACTCTTATATTTAGATTTATTACCATGGAGATCCAATCACTGTCCAGGTCAAAATCAACAACGAAACCACCAAGGTTGTGAAGAAAATCAAAGTCTCAGGTGAGCAGCGAGAAAAGTATTAAAGCTGGACTAAAGTTAAGACAGAGAGAAACAGAAAATGAGTTACGTGTGTGTGTGTGTGTGTGTGTGTGTGTATATATTTTCAAGACTCTTACATTTTGCCTGATAATTCTAACAGAGCTATTTTTTCGTTTAGTTGAGCAGCTAACAAATGTGGCGCTCTACTCATCTGACACTTACACCAAGGCAGTTTGCTCTGAAGAGTTCGGGTAAGGCTTTCTTTATATCAAATGAAACTTTTAAGCAAGATTGTGGGAAGTCATTTTCTGCCAAATTAAATATCTGGAAATCTGATGAAAACAAAATACTCACATTCTAATATACCAAAACTTAATCTATACAGCTATTACTAAGGGGGGTGCTTTAATTGTTGTTACATTTAATTTTAAATTAATTCATTGATTGATATAATGCATTTATTTCTGTATTTCACTGCTATACACAGGGAGACAATAAACGCCAACTCAACATTCGAGAAGTCATTCCGAGTAATTCCCCTGCTGGCCAACAACAAGGAGAAGCGAGGTCTTGCAGTGGACGGACGGCTAAAAGATGAGGACACCCACCTAGCATCCACTACCCTGTAAGCCACTCTAGGTTTCTCAGCAAGGGGCTTACAGTGAGCCCAGGACAGGTTTTCATCCTCTTATTGAGTGGTGGTGATAGAACTCTACATTGTGTCATCCACTTATCGTGCCTTAGACCAAATCCTCAGGCTCTGAAAGATAAACTATTCCTGTCTCATCACAGGAGTCAAGGAGAAAAGGAGATGCAGGGAATCCTTGTCTCCTATAAAGTCAAGGTTAATCTAATGGTGTCCAGCGGAGGGTAAGACTTGATTGAATAGAAAATATTTATGCATTATATTTTTACACTTTGTGTCATATTGTGCAGACTAAATGTGTCTCATTGTTTCTCTGTCACAAAAAGCCTCCTGGGTGGCCTGACAGGAAGGTAATTATGAATTTTCTTCATTTATGATCATATGTTATTAGTGTGAATAGTTTATTGATTAATGTTCTATATATATTGACAAATATGACTTTTTTTATTTTCAGTGACGTCACTTTGGAGCTTCCTCTGACTCTGATGTCCCCAAAACCTGCAGGTGAGTGCTGTGCTTCTGCATGTAACCTGCCATTTAAATGCTTCCTGAGTCATTTCACTCAGATGTAAAAGGCAGCATTGAATCGTCTGTGACTGGTCTGATTAACGAGTCTTATGTCACCTCTTCTCCTTTTATCCATTTGCTGCATGTCACTGCTGCATCCTGAGCAGAAGTGTAAGTATACAATAGCCTTGATGAAAAGACACGTGGCTGCGATGTTTGTGACATGCTGCTGATATTTTTCTCCTGTGTGTTTTTTCATGTGTTTTATGAACCACAGCCAATTGGATTAAAGGCCTCTTTAGTTCAGGTGAGGTCACCTCCGATTCAGTATGTTTTACGGTGTTTGCTTCTTCAACAGCTACAATGCATGACTTTTCTATGAAATTATTATCTAATTTTGAGCACTACGATTTTAGGTATAGTTTATGGCACATGGCAACAATACAACCAAAGTGTTATTTCAGTTGTAGGACAAGCAATGATAATTAATAATAATTACATAATAAAGGTTTTGAGGTTTTCTGAGAGAGGCATGCATGTGACGGCCCTTGAATGAGTGCACTGTTTCAACTCACAACCATGATGCATTTGTGTGAAATATCAAATATGGCCCACTTTTACTCCACAAAGACCATTTTTGTTAAATCAGCGATTGCTGATTTGGGAACTTATACAATAGCCATTGCTGAATGCGTTAGATACATAGCCCAGATCATCCATATGCAAAAACTGTAGCATTATACTATAAAAATTCACAGTTGCATGTTACCTGTTTTACCTGCGGCTATATATAAATTTAACATGGTGTAGTGTTGGACTTGCAGAATCAGTTGTTTGTCCATTTCTTGCCAACAGCGCCGACATCTTAATTGAGTCTATGGAGGGTTGAGATGACCACCAAAGAAAAATCACCTGTCTGACAGAACACAGAACACAAAGAAATCACCAACGAAGAAGAAAACAAAGCGTCACTGAGTCACAAACAATGTTATACATTTTCCCTGTACATATACATTTCTATTAGACAGTATCGTAAGAGCTCCATCACTGAGAAAGATTTCTCTCAATGCACCATAGCATTAAATAAAAATGAAGCATGTATTGTACACTTTTCCCATAGTATAGAATGTGACGTTTTCTCTCCATGTGTTATGAATGTTAAACATGCAGAGCTTTATTTATTGATTGCTGTCATTAGAGCCATGATATATTATGACTGAATGTACAGCTGTTGGATGACTATCCCCTCCTACTTGTATCACTCTTTATCAAAAAAAGTAAATAACCACATTATTTCCCCCAATTATTTTCTTGTGTTTGTTTAATTTGCTCTGTGTTTTAATGCCAAGACCTGTGTTTTGGTTTTAAAAATGAGAACTTCATCATATCTTCAAAATTTGCGAAATTTCGTACCATCTCGTGTGTAAATGTGTGGTTGTATGACGATAAAGTCCCTTGAATCCTTGAAAATGCTTCGTTACAAAAATGGCCTTATGACCCAAATTATGGAATTTTATTTTCATGTTAACAGTGCTCATTTGGGACTAAAATTAACAGCCAGTGTCACACAAACATTTCTCTGAACCATGCAGCTAATCACAGTGTACAATCATCTTTTCTCTACACACTGACCACATAGAAAGCCACTGGGTTAGAGAGCCTTCCTCCCACCATGCCTCTTCTTGTTTTTGCTCTTGCTTAAGTGTTTTCTAAACAATTCCCAAACACACTATCTTAAACAGCTTTAGTACAATGTCAGCAGCTAAATATGACTAATATAGTGTAAATGTTTACTCAATCTGTCCAGCCAAACCCCATTAAATCTGACTTTATTGCGCACATAAAGGAAAGACCAAAACATCATGGTGAAAACATTAAAAAAAAAAAAGGCTTTACCTTTGGTTGTCGAGGTTTGCCTCTTGGTTGCGCTATTTCTCCTCCGTGGGTTTAAGAAAACAATAGCGCTGGCTAGTGCTGGATAGAGATACACTACTTGCTTCTCTCCGGTCCGGACATCGCATCATTAGCCAAGTCAGCTAGTTAGCTGTTTATTTTTGACAAAATGTCAACCACGACCGGCGGCGGAGAGTTTGGCAACCCTCTACGAAAGTTCAAGCTCGTCTTTCTGGGCGAACAGAGTGGTAAGCTGGGACTGGAGCACTTGAACCAAGTGATAATTTGGTCGGATGTGAGGAGTATGTTAGAAGAACTGGCTAAGATAAACGGAGCTAACAAGCTAGCTCGTCTTGCTAGTTTGCTGCTGGCTAGTAGGATAAAAGTGACCCACTGGTGATATAGAAAGCGAGATGTTATTATTACAGTGTCAATTAGATGCTTTATGGAAATTAAGGTGGCAAAAAGATGATGGACAAAAGATTTTTTTCCTCACTCGTGATGATGTCATTGCATAGCTACGGTGAATCGCTAAGCTAGCCATACATCTTCGTCGCAATGATAAACCCCATTACTAAATAGTTACTGTAACATATCATTAACGCTTGTGATTTGTCTACATATTGGTTTCCTGTCGGGTTAAAGCTATGGCCGTGGTCCTTACTGTGGCCATTAGTTTGTGATGCATCAGCATCATCTAACTACAGCGTAACTGTAGCTAATGTAGCAGGCTAGCTACTTTTAGCTAGCAGTTAGCGCTCGCTGTGCTAGGCTGAAACATAGATGCTGAAATACACTAGCAGTAACGTTAGCCAATATTGACGCTCACGACCTAATTAAAAACACCTAATGTTACCAATTTGATCTTCCGAAGAGAAGACCCCATTTACGCCAACAGAAATAAGTTTCTCCTTAATTCTCAATGTGTCGCTTTTCAACTCCTTAGCTGTTAGCTTCCCACGGCAGCATCTCGCAGAGCCACGTCGGCCAGTGGGCTCAGACCAGTCGGCCTTTTCCCCGACCATTAAACACCGGCTTATAGGGACACCGGCATCATTATATGCGATTGTGTTTTAAGGGTGATTGCAGTACACGGCAGTGAGGGCCTCACATCACGACACAAAATGTGAAAAGTTGAGCCATTTTTCATTTTCCAAATTTTGTGGCTCCACCCATACTGCCAGCTCAGCGTGTGGGTTCAGCAGTCCACCTTGCATCAATGATCATAGCAGTGTTCTCACCGTGCGCTGTCACTGAGTCATATCGATTGTTTTCCTCCTATATTACACAAGATTAGAATTGATATAGTCGGTATTTTATGTAACCATCGGAGTTTTGGCATTGTAGACCAAGATCAAACCTTACAGCGTCTCTCACTGTGTTTTTTTCAGTTGGGAAGACCTCACTCATCACCAGGTTTATGTATGACAGTTTCGACAACACTTATCAGGTAATAACATGTTCATGACAATATGACAAAGAATTGGTGTGTCAAGGCACTGATTGAATGCATCCTGATTAATATATAGTGAGTTGCAAATGGCATTTTTCACAACAGATGTCATGATTTAAGCAATGGTGTAAGTGATAACAGTAATCCATGATGGCTACTCTATAATCTTCCAGTTCAAGATCATTTGTTAGTGTGCATGATGACTTAAAATGTTGTGAAAAACATCTAAAGATTGCATTTAACATGTCATCAAACTTCTTAAATCTTGATGCTATGCAAGTGTTGTGCTTATAACAATGTTTTATTGCAATTATTGTCTTACAGGCAACAATTGGCATTGACTTTTTGTCAAAAACCATGTACTTAGAAGATCGCACGGTAAGCACCTTGTATATTTTATGGAAATTCTCATCATTCCCATTGGCATAGTTTTAAAACTGCTAGACAAGCTTAAAGCATGCATCTGCATATTATGTAGTAGCCACCATTTATTTCCTTTTCACGATTTCACATTGTTTTTATATTATCCTGGTTATCCTTCATACCGTTCATTTTGTTAGACGTGATCATGTTTTTAGTTCCCATCGTTATTTTAAGTTTTTGTTTTCCTTCCATCCCCTGGCTGGGTCATGAAATGCCCCCTCCCCTCTCACATTCATTTCACGGCTGGCCACAGATTCGGCTGCAGCTCTGGGATACAGCCGGACAGGAGCGTTTCCGCAGCCTCATCCCAAGTTACATCCGAGACTCAGCCGCTGCTGTGGTGGTTTATGACATAGCCAGTAGGTATCATGGCCTTGCCTCACCTCCTTGTCCTTCATTTAGTATGTTGAAGGGCAAAAAAAAGAGCAATTATTAGCCTTGCAAACCCCACTGGACAGCATGATGAGGGTATATTCCAGACTGCCGGTCAGCCGTAGTGATGCTAAAATATTTCCCCAGCAGTGTCCAGGGGGGTCTTTGCTTCCTAAATGCTGTTGCATATGAAGCTGATGGAAGGAATAACGGAAAATGTCTTCAGAAGTCACCTAATCGGCAGACATCCTCTGAAACAGCTGAAATAATGATTCAGCAGGGCCTCTTTTTACATGTCTCATTTGCACGCTGGTCATCTCTTACGCTGCCGCATATGAACGATTCTCCCCATTCCTCCATAAAAGGCCGTTTTCATCTCTGCTGCTTGGCTTGCAGTTCCTTTATGTCTGTCCTATTCTCCACTTTCCTGTTCTGCCTTTCCCCTCTTTATCTCCACCTCCTTGTCCTCTTCTTTCCCTCCGCTCCAATCCTCAGGTCCGGCTCCAGCTTTGGGACACTGCTGGACAGGAGCGTTTTCGTAGCCTAATTCCCAGCTACATCCGTGACTCTACCATTGCCGTGGTTGTTTATGACATCACCAGTGAGTCAGGGCTGTGCTCTAACCTTTCTGTAGATGTCTAGATGAATTTGATGAAAACAAGCTTGGCATAGCTTCTACTTCATATAGTTCTGCTAATTACCTCCACAATCGCTTCAAGTATATTTTCCTCCTTTTAGCTTCTCTTTTTAATACTGTTGCTTACTAACACAACTAATCTACAAGCTTTTTTCACTTACGATGCTACCTTTTTAACGAGGAGTAATACCTGCCTGTGCACACTTTTAGCTATAGCTAGAATACCAAATGTTTCATGTCCTCCGGGGCTACATATGGCTGATGTGAATCATAATTATGTGTTTTCTTTATCCACAGATCTTAATTCATTCCAGCAAACATCAAAGTGGATTGATGATGTTAGAACAGAGAGAGGAAGTGATGTCATTATCATGCTTGTTGGGAACAAAACAGACTTGGCAGATAAAAGGTACATGGTAGTGTGACACGTGTGGATGTTTTTAATGATGATGATCTTTTTCTGTTTACAATGATTTTAGAACTCTACTACAATATTAGAAAATGGGTGGCATCAGGGTTTATTTTATATAAACTGCCAAAGCCTGGAATCCCACTTTTCTTCCCTTCAGTGCATTTCATCCAATTTTGACTTTTATCATCCCTTGGTATTTTACATTATTCATTGTTTCCAGCCTTTTAATTAGGGATCTAAGTACTTATATTTATATATTTTTATTTCTTATGATTTGATCATATTTCTGTTTACTTTTACTTTTTTTGTTCCCTCTCCTGCTCTGTTCTCTCCATGTCATTTTGATTTTTTTTATTTATTTATTTTTTGTGTGTCCCTCAACACCACACTCCACACCACTCCCCCCCACCCCTCCCTTCCCGGGACCATGGCAGGCAAGTTTCTGTTGAGGCGGCAGAGAGGAAAGCTCGTGAGCTCAATGTGATGTACATAGAGACCAGTGCCAAGGCTGGCTATAACGTCAAACAGGTTGGTGTTCAGCAACAGCAGGTGTAATACTGAAAAATAGCCCTGACAGTCATGATGTCCTTTAGGTCATGGAGGCCAACCTGTGCTGTCTGGGATGTACAGCTCCTCCCTGTATTTATTAAATGGATCAGAGTGTGACTGTTGAAAGAATGAGTGACCTCTGGAGTCGTTTCCCTGCTGCTTGGTCTTTACTCAGCACAGCAGCGTCTCTCCCTTTGTCTTCCTCTCTGTCTGTTTGTGTTATAACTAAACTAACCTCTCTCTTTTTCACCCAAAACGAGATTCTGTGTTGAGCTCTCTTTGTTTCTCTCCATCTCTTCCCTCTCCTTTTGGCCTGTCCTCTTTGCGATGTTTCTTTCCATATCTGTCTGTTCGTCCATCTCCCCCCTCTGCCTCTACCTGAGCAGACAGATCACCACGGAGGAGGGCGAGCAGAGAGCTAAGGAACTGAATGTCATGTTCATTGAAACCAGCGCAAAGACTGGCTACAATGTCAAACAGGTAGAGATTCTGCTCTCTCAAGGTAGTTGAGCTAATTCTGCCCTCAAAGTCTACACTTTCGCTCCACTCCTTCCGCCTCCTTTTTCCCGCTCTCATGGCTCAACGTGGCATGTCTTAGCCCTCTCAGTAGCACTGTATCAGCTGTGTTTTCCCTCCACAGGCTTTGCTTCTAGACATTCAGTATTGATTCACTTTGCCTGCACGGGTTTACTGATACTGCGTTTGTTTTTTGCTCAAATACCTTTTGTCTGATTCACTGAAACTTTGCAGCTTTCAAAATGTCTCCATGAATATAATGGATTTGCTCAGTGGAGCACGGCAACCTTCACTCTCATGCCAATATGTAAACCAGCAATTACAATCACATTTCATATCACTGCTTTAACTGCTTCTTGTGTTTGCCTGTTATTCAGTAAAATATATTATGACTTGTTATAATTTGGTTCACTGTCTGTGCTGTGTATACACCCAATTTGACACTAGGGGTGGGTGATATGACTATATATGTTACATATACAGAGAGGCAAAATAAATGTGTCCATCTGGATAATTCAGTGCCGTTTATGCTGCGGTTACTATCCCGCAATATCTCTGGTTATGTTTGGCCATTGTGGGTAGTAGAGCAAATGAATGAGCAGGATCGCATTATGATTTACGGGATTTTTGCATCAAGTGGTAAAGGACCTTCATTTTTCAGACACCAGACTAAAATATTCCTGGCTGAATTTCTAGTTTTGATTTACTATATCGATAACATTACAGACATTATGAAAGAATGTTGTATCCGAATCCCCCACCCCTATTAGACAGCATTCGTTATTCACTTTTATTTTAAGGCATAGTAAGTAACTTTTGAAAAGTGTTCAAACGTTAAGTTATCCTGACTTTGTTTTACAGCTGTTCCGCCGTGTTGCCGCTGCATTGCCTGGGATGGACAGCACACCGGAGAAGAGCAAAGAGGACAGTATCCTTTTTAAAGATGCTTTCAGCAGAAATTGTTACCATACTTTTGTCAAGTTGTTATTGCTATGGCTTTAGTATAATAACAGCAGAAACTCTGGCAAGCTGATAACAAGTGCTTCTTAGTTGGCTCGGCAGAAAAGACAGAAAGTTCAGTGAGGAGATGGCTGCCAGATAGCACTGCAGAAAATACTGAAGTGAAGTTAGCAAATTCATCGCTGTTGTTACTTAACTGAGTCCTCTCAGTGATCGACATCAAACTGGAGAAACAGCCAGAGATGACTGTCACCGAGAGCAGCTGCTCATGCTAGTACACCTCACCCTCACCCAGCCTGTCTCCTCCCCACCAACAGCTTGTCTCTCAGTGGCCACTCTCTCCACCCTTGGCGCACTGCCATTAGGATGGAAGACTCGTCTTTTTTTTTTTCCCCTTTTCAACTCAGTGACTTTTCAGAGTAACCGTGTGGATGTGCATTACTGTATTGAAACAGATTATCTGGAGAAAAAAAGGTTCAAAAATAAACATTTAAAACAAGGAATAAGTTAAATGATATGTTCAGATTTTCATCCAGTTGCATGGCATTATATTACGATTGCAGACTGACATAGCTAACCGCTCATGAGTTATTGCACAGTTCGGAATCTTAGTGCTGTTACTCTTGTCATTGTTGTAAAGTAAAACTGCTTGGGATTATTTAAATTACTCTGCAAGGTTGAGTTCTCAGCACATTGTATTTTACTTTTTTATTTTAAATGGAGAGTTTGCCTAAAGCTATTCTATCTCTCAGATAACTTTCTTGACTTTGTCTTATTTTGAGGAAGTACAGACAGGATCTTACCAGTGAATTTACTTCATTGCTAACCATCATATTACCACATTAGGCTCAAGTAGACCCTTGTCATTGAAGAGCATCGATATTCCATGCATTAGGTGTTATCTATACCTGACACATCTGTAGGCTCAAACTGCCAAATACAACAGTGTGTTAGTAGACCAAAATTACATAATTTGAGACTTTTAAAACAGTGCTGCAAAAGGGATGTGTAACCAAGTAATGAGGAAATAGACATCCGTTTACAGCAAAGGGAAGCCATCCCAGGTTCATTAGAAAGGCTACTAACCTAAAGCTATGCCTGCATTAAAACTTTCTAATCTTTCCAATGTTGTTAAATTAACTGCACGCTTACTAACATGTCTGAGGAGGAGTTTTCAGTTATTAGATGCCCCTAATGTAGGAAATTTTAAAAAAGCCAGTGTTTCGTTTTTCCACCCTGATGGAAAGTTGTCACTTTGGTCGCTATGACGTACCCACCATCTCATTGATGATTTGTGTTATGTTGATTACACTATTGCAAGAACATGCAGCATGCTCACCATGCAGGATTTATATGGATAAGAACACAGATGCCTTGCTTGTTTGTTCACCAACGTTGTGCACTGAATCAAGCCACAATATTGTAAAATATAAAAGAAGCCTGCTGACTGGTTCATGGCTTCACTAGTTGTTTTGTAGAGCTGGTAGATAAGGGTTTGTCCTCAGATACAGCCAACGCTTACTAACACCCTTGCTGTAAAAAGTGCAGAGAAGTTAGTTGCAGTATCCTTTGCTGTATTGCTATTGCCTGTGTAGGACTGTTGGGTTTATGTGTTTATTTATTTTGTAACTTGGACATACAGATAACATTGTATGCTTGACCAAAAGTACAGATGCTGACACGCATGTTGAAAG
Source organism: Pempheris klunzingeri (assembly GCF_042242105.1). Taxonomy (NCBI): domain Eukaryota; kingdom Metazoa; phylum Chordata; class Actinopteri; order Acropomatiformes; family Pempheridae; genus Pempheris; species Pempheris klunzingeri. Next base: position 16,589,470 of record NC_092020.1, on the reverse strand, counting down.
TTTATTTTATTTATTGTTTTGCGTGTCTGCTGGGACTCCACCTAAAGGCGACATTTCGGCCCGCTAACGTTTTTTTTTTTTTCCTGTCACACTGCTAGAAATGACTTTGTGCAGTGTGTGTAATCAGTAACTTGGTTTACAGTCGCAGGTAAAAGCTGCACCGTCTCCAGACACACCTACAGTGTAACACAAACTAACTAGCCATAGCACAACAAAAGACACTGGTCATTTTGCTGTAGCTTTTGAAATGTCAATGTTTTAAAATGGATTAAAAAATTTAAGTATTTAATTACATCAAACAACCATTTTAACATGAGCAGCTCTTCTATTACTTGTCACTGACTAAATACTCAGCTGTGTGCTATTCAGAATTGTGTCTGTCCATTTGAAATATGCTGTCTACTCGTGTTTAGCAACGTTTGTGTGAATAATGTACTATTACTATCTGATGTATAAAAAGGAGAGTTAATGAAACACAAGTGTAGGCCTATCACGTGGAATAAAATAAAGATATTTCACCAAAATTTAACACCGGTCACCTCTTTCTTTCTTTCTTTCTACTGATGTAGAAAACACTTCCGTCACAGATTTGGGTTTGTAATCAACATTTTTCATTTAAATTGCTGTGTCCTGTTCATCAGTCCAGCTTATAATTAGCGCTATGCAGAGTTGTACATGACAAACGCGTAACACGTTGGTGTGCATGAGTCACATGTTCCTAAAGGAGACTGAAACTACCCATTGAGCAATACATCACAGGCAAGACATGTTCTAGCACTAAGGTGTGGCTATAAGAACGTGAGATTGCACTGTACACACTTTCAACTCTGTTGATGGACATCTTTGGCCAAAAGCTGGCAAAAGATGTGATTTAAAACTGAATGTATGAACTGGGATTTCAGTTGCCAACATTCAGCATCTTGGTCTGTTCATACCAGTGGGCCTGTGTCCTAGTGTGATTCTTTTCAACAAAATCTCGACCACCTGCTTGACTGTGAATATGCATTTTCTGCACATGGCAGGAAAAGAAGTTGTTGCTTTAAAATGAATATACACACAAAAAAATATTTGTCCTTTATCCCATTATGTTTATGATGTAGGCCGGACTGTGTTGCCATTAGTAGTTAACGTTTGATTTTTTTTTCAGATTGGATAAGAATCTTTTAGGAAGATTGTTGTGAACTCCAGTCAAAAGAACAACTGCAGGCTAAAATTAGAAATATTTCACCCATTGTTCACTGTTGGTGTTGATCATTAACAGTCATGATGATGCTCTGGTTTCACCAACAGTGAGCAGTTCTCACCTGCCCACTTCCCCTGAGCAGCCCACAGTGTCCAGCCCACTGTGTGTGTGTGTGTGTGTGTGTGTGTGTGTGTGTGGCACTTGTTTGTATTGTTCACACTTTCTGACAATAAAAACCACAGCAGCGCTCCTCTTTTCTGAACTTCTTATTTCCTCTGGCGTCAGCGTCGACCTACAGTAGCTGTCTGGTAATATAAGAGCTGTGGTGCGAGTTTGAAATAACCTTTCTGGTTGTTGTTCCAAGGGTGGATTCACTTTTGTCTTCTTCACGCACCTGCGTGGCACACCTGTATTCCGGAAGTGCTGTGACGTCAGCGGGAGAGGTGTGTGCCTGTGGAGGAATGGCAGAAATCCTGTCCGACCTGATTGGTGAAAATCTCGCATATATTCGTGTCCCCTGACTCAAACAACAACAGAAGCTTTTAACCTGTTCGGGTCAAACACACGCAGCCCGGCGGACCGAACACTGGACTGGTCGTCAGGTCTCTTTTGAGGACAGAAGACGTATATTTATTGTTAGTTTTTTTGTTTTAAAGACGCACAAAGATGTCTCTTCACTCGAGTATTTTACCTGACCAGGCGGACTTTGCTGACTTCAGAAAACAGTGTTTGTCAACTGACAACTGGGTGACCAAGTATGACAACCATGGGATGCAAGTGTGGGTGGAAGTTCTGGGAAAAAAAGGAAACCACGCATCTAAAGTCCACAAAATTAAGGTAAGTTAATTTTAACACCCAATTTAGGAATAATCCACCCCATTAGAACGTTTGTCTCTGGATGTCTCACTGTGAACTTGACACTGATCTGACACTTTATTTGTGTTTGTGTGTGTGTTTTTCAGTGTAAAATGGTCATCAAAGACGTATCAGCTGCCACCATGTACGACGTCCTTCATGATGGCCAGTACCGTAAGAAGTGGGACTCCACCATGGTGGAGAGTTGTGACATCGCCCGGCTCTCTGATAATGCTGATATGGGCTACTACGCATGTGAGGACTCTTTATCTGCTCAATCTGACCACTTTCCTCTGTGTGTTTGTGACCCACCAGAAACCTGTTGGCCTGCAGCGAATGCCTGACTCAGTTTCACCTGTTACACCCAACATGTCATTAACACCGATAAGAGAGTGCATATTTAGAGATTTTGAAGATATTCTTTGACACTGTCCTGTACTGAAGAATAGTAGTGTTTTAAGACTGTACACCATTAAAACACAGGCTTTTGATATGAGTCCTAGTGAAATATGAACAACACTGCTGTTATTTTTCCATCAGCAAGCTTAATGTTTCCAAACTCAAACCATGTTTATCATCTATAGGTATTGTAGCGTTGTCGATTCTTAACTTCCATTTCTAATTCACCAGAATCCGTTTCCCTTGTGGACACCGGAACCCTCAGGAATGAGCCGTCTCTTGTTCCAACCGTGTATTTATTGTCATAACAAGAGTGCACTTGTTGAGTCTAAGGTTGTGATAGAGAAAAACCGAAGTAATGAAGGTAGTGCAAGACAATTAAACCAGATTTTTCTCTCTTTTGTGTGTGTGTGTGCAGGGCATTGTCCGCCGCCTATAAAGAATAGAGATGTAGTGACTCTGCGCTCATGGCAGGTGATGGATGACGAGTACGTTATCATTAACTTCTCAGTCAAACACCCGGTACGCCACCTCCTCCACACACTCCCAGGCACATAGCAACCACTGTCTTTAAACGTGCCATCTCTGCAGCTCTGACTCCTACTGACTTACTGTTTTGTGTGCATTTGATTTAGCTATTTTGCATCTACATGCACAATGGTGATGTGTCGCATGTTGTTTTTCTCATTATTCTGCAAACTGTTATGGTTCATTTACAGAAATACCCTCCTCAGAGCGACTTTGTGAGGGCCATTTCCATCCTCACTGGCTATTTCATCAAGTCCACAGGACCAAATAGCTGTACTTTCATATATCTTTCACAAGCTGACCCCAAAGGTAAGGCTATAACTAATGCTTCTTTTCCAACTGGGAATTCTTGCTCAGTTTTTCGAGCCGTTTTTTATGTTTACTCTTATCTCTTTGCCCCAGGTTCTCTTCCGAAGTGGGTGGTAAACAAAGCCTCTCAAGTTCTTGCTCCCAAGGTATGTAACGTAACACGACTGTTGTTTCAAGGTCCTTTTCAGTAAAAGTTTTGTTTACTTCCAGTCAATACGAGAAAATGATAAGGTCAAAAATACATGAACTGTGTATCAATGTGTGTGACAGTGTGGGCGTGTGTGTCCACGAGGTGATTGAAAAGCATATAACAGGTGTGTGCGCATAAGGGAGGTAGGGTTTCATGTGCCTTAAAGGACAATCGTAACCATAGAAACCCAATTTAAGGGCCGTCAGGTAAGATTGCTGACAAAGGAGTATCTCAACTCGAGCTGTTGCTCTCACACCTGGCAGAACTCGTTCCCCAGGTTTCATAACCCTCTGCAGATTGAAACTATTTAGACCAAAGTGTATCGACATGTGTGTGTGTGTGTGTGTGTGAGAGAAACTGCCATTGAGACCTGTGCCTTTTTTACTAAGCAGAAACTTGACCTTCTTTGCAGATCTATAAACTAAACCTTTTAAAAGGCTATGACTCATAACCTCAACTAAGTAGCAAACATGAAAATAATGTAATCGTCAGTTGTAGAGCACCTTTTTGGAGGAGTGAATGAAACAATGTAAAAACAGTAAGCTTAAAAAGCAGGAAAGAATCTTTACAGGGTAAAATCTGAAAAGACAATAGAATTATTGACATAAATACAAGTCTGTATGTGATTCTTTTTTTTTTTAAAAAAGATTATGCTATTTTAACCAGGCTGTGGTCCTTTTTCAATGAAGAATAGCAATGAACAGTGATAAAGCAAGCAGATCAAAATGGACCGTATAGAAGATGTTTTATACACAGGCTACGGTTCAAAACCTCAAGATATTCAGTTTACTATCACAGAGTGTTAAGAGAACCAGCAAATGTTTACATTAGAGAGGCTAAGACCAGTGAATTGTTGGAATTCCTTTGTTCTCAAGAAACTCTTTGACTTTTTGGTTGAAGAAAAACTTGTTACCTTCTCAGTCAAAGATGACAGTTTTTTTGTTTGTTTTTTTTAAAGCAGGTTAAGCAAAACATAAATTCAGAGTCAGTTTTGTTTGGCATTTGACTGAAGTCAAGAATGTACATACCCTGTTAAGTTTTCTTTAGACAGTGCCGAAGCTGTAAATGGTAAAATACTTGTGTAACTGCTTGCCACATTTTGTGACCAGCTTTACCTTCAGCTCTGTTGACTGAGAATAAAGGTGTGGTATGACCTCGGACTGCTGCCCTCTCATAATCGTATCCTCTCTTGGCTCACTCCCTCCAGGTGATGAAGAGTGTACATAAGGCGGGACAGGACTACCCAGAGTGGAAACGGCAGAACTCTCCCGACCAGAAGCCCTGGCTGTACCCAGAGCAGAGCACCCTGCCCATGATGGATCCCGCCGAACTGTCGATACAGAGGGGAGACTCGCTAGAAAATGTGGATGAGAGTTCCAAGATGGATGCTCACGACCGTGAGGACAGCAGTGCAATCACATGCGATGTGAGGAAGGGTAGCCATGAGATCGAGGGACGGACTGTATACACTCGCAAAATCAACAAGACCTGAGACCTCTGACTCTCTGATGTGGCCCCGATGCTCGTGAAGATTTTTCCAGTTTTTCCAAATCACTGTGCCTTTCGGGATGAGCAAGAGCATGAAGTGTTTACAGCTGTCTCACTAGACAGACATTAGCACAGATCAAGTTGCCATTCACCTCAGTCCATGTTGAACTAAGCTAAACATCTCTCCAGTGTTTGCCACCGTGCTCTTCCTTTTTTTGTTTTTTAGGTGTAGAGGTGTTAGAGGGTTTGAATGTGTCACAGTTACAGCACTACATTTACTGCGGGTCCACCGTCGGGCCTTTTTTAGCTGCAGTTGTGTAAAAATATGTTAAATGAAGAACTGAAGCATAGTTGCCCACTGGTTGCTTTTTGTCTTCATAAGCGACTGAATGGAAGTTAGTTCAGGTTGGGCCAGTGGTGAAAAGAGTGAAGTGAAATTGTGTGTTTCTAACACAACACTCACTCTTCATTATTATTAATTGCTTGTTAAAACATAGTGTTTTACCTGAAACTTAATTGTAAATGTCCAATCAAAACTGTCTGAGCTTGAACTGGACACACTTAAAATAATCACTTTTTCACCTTTTTCATATTAATAGGGCTAGTTACACTGTTAAAGGCTTCATGTTAACACGTTGACATGAAACCCACTATGGTGAGGTTGTAGGTTTTTCCTGCAGCTCTGGGAATCAACCTTGAATCAGTTTTTCAGACATACACATTTTTTTTTTTTTTTCAGTTTAATGCCAAAAAACAAAAAATACAACACTATCACCACACTTGCAACTAATTGTTTTCAAATGTGAACATTTATCGCCAAGTTTAGTTTAGCCAGGACTACTGAGCAGATATGCTGTATTTCTGTATATCTTTTAATGTGACACATGAAGATGGTTTTTAAGAGTCTTTGCATTTTTTTTCAGATGTTGTGCAGTCAAAGTTTATTCAATCTAATTCTTAATCTAAGTTATACAGACCCTAGTCCTGCATTGGCACTCAAGGAAGAGGTCAGTTGTTGATCTCTGAGAATGAAAATCTAGTTGGGTTGTATTAACATGTAAAATGTGCAGTGGAAACTTCTCATTTTGTGAGCTGAATGAGCATAAAGGATAGCTTGTATTTTATTTATTTATTTGAAGTTACTGTAAGCTCAGATGAAGTTTTGTTGGACAAAAGACCCTGCAATGAAGCTCTGCTGACTTGGATTGTTTGGTTTTTATTTTTAAGATATTTGATGCTAAGAATGTTATAGTCTTGACTTTTTCTTAAAAAAAAAAATAAACCTCAAGGTTAACATTCTTTGGTAATCACTGTCACTGATTGCATTCCTCTTAAGAGTGTCTAGAGAAACCAGCCTACACAATAAAACAAGTTTGGCTACTTGTACCAGAGCAAACTGGTCCACTTCCAGCTCTGGCTCAGGCTCTTCAAGTGTAAAGTCAAAGGCTGCTAGTGTTCCAAACTCTTTATTTCTTTTTACCATGTCAGTGTCATGATCTTTTATAAAAATGCTGAAAAACACTTTAAGACGGTTTGGTTCATCAGATGGAAAAGCAAAAGGTTATTCCCTTTAGGAAAATGATTACTGAACAAGACAGTGAGGTGCAACAACAGGCAGGTGTGTGTCAAACAATGAACCTGTTGTCTCCAAGCACACAGCAGTAACAGCCACAAGTATTCAACGGTTTTCTGTAAATGTTCAAATGTATACTGATCCACTTTAAGGCCAAAGCGTGTATCTGCTGACTTTCTTGATCGCCGCACCTTAAACCACAGAGGCCAAAATGATGGAGGTACCCGATGGAGTCTTCAGCTGGAATAAAATGCTGCTAACATCGGGGTCTCCACTGCACACAGATACACAGCCCAGTACAGATTTGACCTCCACGCTAAGATACGGGGCTAATGTGCTTTCATCATGCACTTCCATAGCATGTTAGAAGTTAAACTTGTCAACAGTTTGGCATCTCAAATATACAGTATATGCGATAAATATCTACAACATCATCCAGTCCAGGAGCAGCTCATGAATGAAACATGAACAAAATAAATACTTGACAGTGTTACAGTAAAGCAGGGCCCACAATATCAGTCACTGAAATATATTTACACAACTTAACATCTACACAATTATTATTTTTTTGTTAACTACTGAAAACATGTATCCGCAGTATATTCACAGTGACATTTAGATCAGTAATATTTAAAGTCTACCAGAAGTCTTGCACTACCATTTGCTGTTACAATATGCAAGACTATATTGTCTTTGTACCATGTGTCAGTGTGTACTCAAGTCGAAGGCGTATGTACAGTTGTTATACATAAACACTCAGTTGCCAGTTTATGAGGTACAACCAGCTAAAACAAATGCAGTCCAATACAACTGGATACTGTCGAACAGTATATAAATCCTGTCTTTGTGAAGGTTATTATGTTCTGTTTTTTGTTGCAGCTGTTTTAGTGAGGTGTTGATTCACCTGTGTGGTCAGATCATTGTTTGTGGTGCCTTAGAGCTGTACTGCTGTGTTTTCTACTATCTAGTCTGCCCTCATTAATAGAAATGGAAAAACGAAATATAAAAAAAACAACAAAAAACAAAGCATTAGAACGTTGATATGTGATTCAAAGTGCTTGGAAAACCTCCAGTAGTACTTGGATCTTGAGTTAAAATCATTTTGCCAACCTTTTAAAACAGTTTCAACAAAAAGGTAGAAGTTAGGATTTTCTTGCAAGACTGTTGTGTTAGACTGCATTCCTTTTGATGAGTGTAACTAATAAACTGGTAACTGAGTGTATGTGCATGTATGTCAAGGCAAATGTGTAAAACACGCCCAAGTGCTACTCTGTACTTGATTAAAATATATTTCTAATATTACAATTGAAACATCTCATTAGGGCTGGAGGATGGTGAATAAAGGTAATGCTTGATTAAATTATGCAGGGTCTATAAATGTTATGCTTGACTGAGAAATATGTATCAGTTACATAATTTGTTATATCAAATGTCTATTGAGCTTCAGCTTACACATTCATGAATTACAAGAAACTATTAAAATGACTTCCTGTGAATCCATCCCAGCAGAGGACTAATCATCATACATCACAGGAGATTAGAAAGCCCTCTGATATTTGGGTGAGAGAGGAGACCAACTGTGTACCAGAGTAGATGTTGTCCTTACATGGAGGACTTTGACTAAGGCTGTTAGTCATACATCAGTCATCTTGAAGCTGAGACAGAATGGAGGCCAGAGTCTGTGGGAGGAGGGTAATGACGTGCAGTGACGAGACTGTCCGCCTCTCTCTCTCTCTCTCTGCTGCCATCTAATGTACAGTCCTCTCCTTCTGCCTTTGGTAGTCTGATTAAAGAACACACACGTACGCAACATTATAAGCCACATTTTTTGTTGTGGAAGACATGCAGTGAGATCAGTCCATTAGATATCTCAGCCACAGTATGTGGGTAATGTAACATGGTGGCATCTAAATGCTGATAAACTTCAAATTCTTGACGTTTGGTTCCTCAGAATGAGATATGTTCTAAACTTTCTTTACCTATTTACTTTTTACTATCATTTTGATAAGTCATATGACTTCCAATGTACAGAAGTATAAGCACAAGCTGATAAAAGTCTCAACTTATCTATAAATTAAAAACAGATTGGAATCTGCTATGATGACCAAACTGAGCACAAAATCTTCCTTTGAGATGAATCAAGTTCTACTTTTGGAAAGTCAAGACAACAGGTAAGGGTACAGATGTATAATCAAGCTTATTATCAGACATGCATCTTCTGTATTTTTAGCCAAATTATACACTAATTTTAACCGTAACGAACAATATCGTAATTACTCTCCTGATAAAATATCTTTCATGGTATAATTTTTTCTTCAATACCAAAGCAACCAAAATTAAATTTAGCTTTAAGCAAGAACCTCTTATATATTCTCAACAGGTTTTATCATTCTTAAAATTGGAATTTATAGGCCATTTGCCCAATAATACAAATATTTAGAAAAAGATTGCTCAGCTATATTTTTAATTTCTGTATACACTGTCCAAAAACCTGGGCAAAAACACAAAATGGTCATTTCTAGTTCCATTGTTAATTCATGCGATTCAGAGATTGTCGTCATGCTTTGATGGGATTTTGTAGAGTTAGACTTACTGTAAGGAAAGAAGCGAACCCTCATCAGTATTTCTCGTGCAGTCTTCAGAATCTCTACAGCCTAAAGAGGAGAAGAAATTAACTTCAAAAAAGGCTCTCACCAATAAAAAAATTTATCTGGCAAAATGAAAACTACAATGCAACTCTGGCCTACCCTCACTGAGGCAGGATTTGTATGAGATATTTGCTCCTTCATTTACAGATATATTTTAGCATACTTCAATGAGAATTTAGGCATTTAAATACTTAACTGGCCCATTTTAAAATAAAGATCCGTTTAGCACAGATGTCTGCAAAAATAACTGACATAAACAACCATCTTAAGCACCATAATCTATACAAATGTAGTCTTAATTTTGCATTTTCACACCCTGACTGGAAACCCTAAATTGACTTAAGTTGTAACAATTTACTTAAACTTCACTTGTCAGAATATTACTTTTGGTTTAGATCCGAATGAAATACCAAACCCAAAAATATGCTCCATTCTTATGCACTTTGTTTTTTTGTGGGATTTTATCCTCAAGGCTGACAGATCAGCCTGTTTTGACCAGGGGACCAATGTTCAACCTTTAAAAATATACACTTGCTTTTTGTTGTTGTGTCCATTAACTTTTCTGCATGTTGTGGAGTAAAAGTGATAACAAATATCTGTTAAAGCTGCACTTTCAGCATGTTCTGACTACAATAAAAATGACAGACCGACCAATGTTGCAGATGTATGTGAAGTTATCCATTATCCTTTACTTGCATCCACATTAGCTTCTACAATGTGGCCACTAGTCTCCCCGGGGCCCATTGTTGTAGGTATGCAGTGAAAATGTCATTGACCAACCACTTAATGTGAATGAAAATATATTAAAACATAATTAACATTCCTTTCTCAGTATCACTAATATTCCACTACACAGACAGATACTGTATAATAATTTGCCATTTAGAATCTGTTTGGATCTCTGCTTAAAAGCACTGCTCTGGCTTACTCTTGAGTGCTCTATGTCTTGGAAATCAACCTCATTCACAGACAGAACCTGGTCTCCCTCTTGAAGCCCTGCTCTGTGGGCATCTGAGTCTGGGACCACCTGCCAACACATCAGACGAACACAAATTATAAATCAGAGTGTGGAAATTTTTGAAAAGCAGACCTTTAGTCAGATAAGATAAGATAAGATAAGATATTCCTTTATTTATCCCACAATGGGGAAATTTCAAGTCAGCAGCAGTTCTGATTCACACATACAAAGAAAGGGAATAAAAAATATAAAATATATATATGTTTACATGTACAGTATATACAAAGTATATACAGCAGCACATCAAGTATGAATGCCAGTAAAAGTCATGCCAAACACCAGTGCTATTTACACACACACACACACACACCTTGGATATAAAGATTCCCAACTGTGACGCCTTGCCCCCGCGTATGTTGAAGCCCAGCTGTGCTCCTGGAGGTTTCTTCAACACAATGGTTCGTGGTAGGAACTGGGTGAGTTCATTGTTGTAGTCAGGCTGATGAACCCGCTAAAAATGTACAAAGCAAAATCAAAACTGACAATGTACCAGATGGCATGATATCCATTATGACTCTGTGAGCTGGATTTTTTTAACCTGCAGAAAATAGTATTACAGGACATCACATACCAAAAATATATGTACTGAGTTAATTCCCTTATATTGGAAAACTTGGAAACTGCAGATTGAGAAAAAAATCTTAACTCAAGGTCCACTTATTTGCTTTTTGCAAAGCTTTAAATTGCATCACATAGTCTTCTTCACCTTTGGTGTCTTATGTAAATGTCTCCTTAATCCTTCTTCTGTAGAACCCTGACTCCTGATCAATGACTTTGACCCCCTCCCAGTCAATGCGGTGATCAGTTTTACTCTGAACACCGGTTGTTGTGTGTTGCTAAAGTCTCTTGTCCAGGGATGAAAACAGACTCCATCAGTTCTATCTAAACACGGGAAAAAGGTCAAAACATTGACAGGAAGAGAGGTCAAAGCCATTGACGAAGAGTCAGACAACAGCCAGTGAATGATTGTGGACTCCATTCACATCCAACACCAGAGGGCGCCTTTAAATAGTGACAGGGGCTGTAACCTCATCCCCATAACTTCCTAACTTTAGTCTCATACTTGGGGCCTGTGATGTCATCTGTGCCATCTCCATGGCAGTATAGAAAATTCCATCCTCTGATGAAGACCTGAAGATGCAGTTTAAAGTTTCAGATCAAGCTAGTTAGACCCGGTAGTACTTTGTCAAAGGTATGTATGGGTTTAAGCTCTACTTGGGTTTAAAATGTGGCTCTACTCCTATGTGGAATACCTCGTGTGGAGGTATCCATGCTGGTGGGTTCTCATAAGAGGGCAGGAAAACCACTGGGAGCTGGTAATCATCATAAGGAATTTTCTGATCCATCGTTTCTGAAATGCACCAAAACACAGAGAAGTACATTGTTATGACAAAAAATCTTCCTCAAGGTTTAGCATACTGATTGCTATAAAAAAAACAAACAGCTAACACCTATGTTGATGAGTCCGTATTATTACTAATTAATGCTATATGCATGACAGTTACATCAAAAGGAGCAAAACAGAACACTACATGTCACTGTATGGCAGCTACGTTCAGATCACATAGTCTGTGCTAGCTAGTTCTAAGTTATACTGGAGGCCGGTTTCCAAAGAGTAAACATGGACATAACACAGATTCTGAAATGAATGTGAATATGATGAAGAACATTTAGCTCAGATAAAATGAAGTGAGCTGTACTTCAGCAGCAGACGGTGGATAATTTCACACTGCAAACTACAAGCGAGATGCTAGCCGAGGCTACAGTTAGCTTACTTGCTAACTTCCAAACGAACCCGCTTAACTCTCTTCATCGCAGATCACCCATCGCTAGCATTCACTATTATCATCAACTGAACTATAGCGATGAAGACGCAGCAACACCCGATGGTGAAAAAAGCAAAGTGACAGCCATAAAACAACAAATTATCTCACCTGTCGGTCTGAAGGCTATCAACAAACAGACTATGACAAGCCCTGTTTGTTGTATGTACCGATGGCTGCCACTTAGCGCACTACCGCCACCTACCGTCAGGGAGGAGTCACGCCAACATGCAGTCCAGCAATTATACTGAGGGTGTCGTCCTTTTGTCGTCGTACCCCAGTACTCTGTCCACTGGTTTATTTTAGTTTCATTTATTTCCTCCATTGTATGTACATTGAATTAATTTCTTTTGCCAATGCTTTTTCATTTGCAGGGAGACTGTGCATGCTGGGATCTGCATCAGTGTGATATTTTTCCCCATAACTCACTATTGAGTTTGAATTGAATTAGTGAACAAACGTTCATAAAGACCCTTACAGGCTGTGCACGCCCCAATGCCTGTGAGCGCTGATACAGAGTCACTGAATATATACATTTGAGTAATCTGATGCAGTTGTTTTTTTTTATTCATACCTGGCAACTGGGAAGTAAAACTGCAGAACCGGTTGCATATATTTGTGGATCCTTTGATCCATCGGCGTGTACTGTAACAAAAGCTTCTATTAACACGGCCTTGTTGGTTACTGCATTTTTTATGAATGAAAAATCTCCATTTTATCAGTAATATTCCCATTGAGATTCAAAACATCTTCAGCACAAGAGTCATGGCCAAGACAGCAGCATAAAAACGTTTCACATAAAAAAAACAAGCAGAAATTGCATCAAACAATGGATGAACTTAAGTAACAGGACATGTGCATTCAGAGGTCAAATATTCCTTAATTGTAATCTTTAATTCTTATTAAGTAATCTAGTTTAAGATCACTCTGTATTTTAATTTCTTTCACTTCTGTACCTCCTGTTCATCTATTTAACCATCCCCCACACCTCTCCTACCTGACTAATGTGCCCAACTGAGTCACAGTATTTTCATACAAGTTAAACACCCTTGTCTCCCACCATCTGCCATATCTTGCCTAACATCCACATAACCATATAAAACAAAATCCAACTTCCTCCACAAACGGTTTAAAATCTTGTCCGTTCACATTCAGGGTTCTTACGTTCTACAAAAGCATCACATTTATTAGGAGCGCCAGCCCACACGTGCTGACCCCTGACTTGATTGTATGCTGAGCTCATCCCGTTTCTCCTCCAGTTTACCATTTATCATATCAGAGCACTGCAGCTTTAACAAACAAGCCTGGATCTTTTCAGGTTGAAATTTAACATTAGACGTTGCATTTATCGACCCTGCCATAAAGGTCACCAGTTCCTTCTTCTCTATCCCTACATTTTTCTGATCTTGCTGCTCTTTTGGTGGTATTTGTTCTCTGATGCAACAAAGAAATCTTAATCTGAAACCTTAATTTATCTTTTTCTGTCCAGCCCTCTTAGCTGCCTCTGCATGAGAAACCTTTTCCTTATCTTGTATCTGTTTCACCCCTACCTCCAGTTTCAACACTTCACAGCCCGATGAGAAACACGGTGATAACTTTCACAGTCACGACACTTTGATCGCATTCCCCACCACAATCAGCACATCTTTTCTTTCATGTGCACACCTTAACCACATGCCCAAATACCTGGCAATTAAAACACCTCAAAGGCTCTGCTATGGTGTTGCTAACAATGGGAGAGCATTTGTCTCAAATAGAATCAAAACTTTTTCTCTCTCTCTTTTATTGATTCAATGTGAAAAGTTAAGATCACAGATTCTAAAGCTTTCCCATCTGAGCTTTCATTAATACAGACCGTGAGAGACACCAGTGCAACCAGACACGCTGTAGTCAACTCTGCTGCATGCTTCCTGTCTGTTTTACATGTGATAATTATATTTTCCAGTCTCCTCCAGTCCTGCCATGACACCTGTTTGTACTGACTGTTCTTCTGAAGTGTCGTCTTTTTACCACAGGACCGGTGGGTGTGCCTTTTCTTCAGGGCTTCCTTTCAAACTGCACATTTCACTAGAATACACTTCTATACCTTTTAATTATTCTAAATTGTTTCCAGACACAAAGTGAAACCTGGTAGAAACCCTCATCAGGACAAGTCTGATATGATCTTGTGCAGAAAGTTGCAGCACATCAAACTGTATATTTTGAGACTAAAATAGAAATTGTGATGTTTAATGTAATAGTCACACCGTGCCCTTCTGTACTCATATATAATTGTAATTATATACCTACTTAATGTGACATAAATGTATTCTATAAAGACAGATTAGCTCAATATCCTTGTACAACATTTCACAATGCTGGTTAGTAAGTTAGGCTAGTACTAAAAATTGAGATCCCACAACTCCATATATATGATAATATATTTATAATACACACATTTTTTTCAACTTCAGCTGACTATAGAAGACAACTCAAGTCGTAAGTTGAAAAAATTGTGTGCAGCCAAATGTGCCCATCTGATTCTAGTTCGTTTTATTAGACTATGTAGATCATTTTGCAGACCTAATATGTGCACAGTTATATTGTCACTAAGTGCAGCTTCATTGAAGTCTGCACTGCTCCAGCACCACACTGAGCAAAAGTAAATTATGCGGTGAAGGGGACTAACATTTTTTAAAAAAAGAAGGACGAAAGAAAGAAAAGAGTAACTCGACCAACAATTTCTCAGTCAAACGCAGGATAGGGTTTACACATCCTAAGTCTTTACTTTACTTTACTTTACTACAGTTCGAATTAAGGTAGATATTTATTGTTTTAATGAATTTGTGGTTTAGAAAAAGAAAATGAAGCATTTTTCTCAGACTATGAATCACGCAGGTATGAAGCCGTGACATTAGTCACCAGTGTTGCCAGGTGGGAAATGTAGAAATATCGTACCACAGACCGTATGATCGTATTTTGGGGTAAATTATCGTACACCCGTCATAACCAAAATAACAAGCTTACTGTTGGCGACAGTCAAATATAATCGTTCTATATGTGTTTAAAAGCGTCCTCACCCACTGCTGTGCAGGTTAACTTTTTTGAAACAGTATTCATAATAACTGAGAAGAAAATAAGAAAATAAAGAGTAAATCTGGCTTCACTTAGTGAAATTTATTTTTGCATTCTCTCTTTGTCCTCAAAAATGACAAATAACTGCACATCTTCAAACTTAAAAAGTGCCTACTGCCAACTATTACTCAGTAATAAAACAAATCAATTAATTAATGGGGCATGATCAGCCAATCATGCTCATTATTCCGAGACCAACGTCACTTGTATCCAGGTGCTCGTATCTCACGCTAAACCAATTACGATTGGTTGGAAATGTCACATGATAAGAGATGCCCTTCACAGTTCACAAAAACTGTGGCAGAGCTGAGCAAGGCTGATTGGACGAAAACTGTCAAATTATTGTACTCTTGGCCTTTTTTTGGATTATTGATCGTACATCGTACAGAGGGCAACATTATCGTACAAATACGATAATTATCGTACACCTGGCGACACTGTTAGTCACCCAACATGGATTACACCAAGGTGAAAAACAAGACATGAGTAATATTTGATATCTCAATAGAGGTTGTTTTATCCTCTATTTAGATATTAAATCTAACTATAAATATAAATATAAAATACCGAGCTCTGTTTTATCTTGGGGCTGGTTTGGGTCTTATCTCCTCTCCTTACACACTTTCTACACTCTGGCAGCACACGGCTTTAATTCTCTGGCTGCAGGCCTCCTTTTGCAAGCCTACCTGAGCTGAACTGGTTGGATCCTCCCTCTCTGTTTGGAACACGCCCCCTCATCCTGCACCCATTCATGCGGCACCGCTCACATTCACATGCAATCCACGGACCCACTAGAGGGAAAGGGTGCGAGAGGAGCAAAGTGTTGGCGAACATAGTGGCTTTCCCAAGAAAAGGGGACATGTAGTCTGCGGAGAATTTAACTGCAGACTGATTTAAGGTGAGTCCGTTTTGCTTCGTTAGACTATACTGTGTGGATAGATAGATAGATAGATAGATAGATAGATAGATAGATAGATAGATAGATAGATAGACAGACAGACAGACAGATAGATAGATAGATAGATAGATAGATAGACAGACAGACAGACAGACAGATAGATAGATAGATAGATAGATAGATAGATAGATAGATAGATAGATAGATAGACAGATAGACAGACAGACAGACAGACAGATAGATAGATAGATAGATAGATAGATAGACAGACAGACAGACAGATAGATAGATAGATAGATAGATAGATAGATAGATAGATAGATAGATAGATAGATAGATAGATAGATAGCCTCTCGGAGTCACTGGCATAAATTGCATGATGGGTTTTGTGAGTTAAAGGATTAATGACAATTCTAGATTATCTGCTTGGACATTTTGGCTCAAAGCTGACAGGTTGAAACTAAATGGTGTTGTGCTCTTGAAGTAGTTTGGTCACGTGAAAATCACATTAAATCTCAACATGTCTTCACACACTTTTTATCAAACATGACTGTGGTGTACATTATTTGATTTTAAATGAGTTAGTTCTTTTTTTGTGCTCGAGATTACTCTGTGTGGTGTACTGACATGCACCCTTAACTGTTTGAGCATAACAAACACAAACAAAGGCAAGAAAGGAGGGAAAGAAAAAAGCAGAGTTCCACACCAATGCCATTATCAGTTCTGTTAGAGATGACAGGGAAAAAAACAGGGGAGAAACAGGAAAAACAGGAGGAACACTGACTCCGTTAAAAAAAACAAAAACTTTTACGCCACACTATTCACTTTTTGTGCCAAAAATCAAGATAAAATCACAGGACAGATTACTCAATGAGGATGTTAAGAGATGTAGATAGTTTAGATGATTTAAGGCAGTAAGTTTATTTGGGCTGTAAACCCACATTACAGTGCTGTTCAGGGGTTGAAAATTTGTGTAATTTACCCACTAAGTTTTTTTCTTGGTAATAAATTAAAAACAAAAGAGGGAAGGGGGCTGAGTAAAGCCAAATGGCAAAACAACTTCCCCACTTCTTCCCAGATGAAGTTGAGCTACTTTGACTGCATGCAGGTGTCATCAGGGACAGTGAAAGTGTTATATGATAGTGTTTTATTTTTACTTGATTTTACTCAATTTACCCGCGACCCTGACGGATAAGTGGTATAGAAAATGGATGGATGGATTACTCAATTTACTTATCACTGCGTGAACATTAATCATGTCAAAAACCTGACAGGCTGTTTTATTGCTCATCACTGTTCATTACAAAATCAGCCCAATGGCATTTTTGTGCCTTATTACAGTTTACATTGCCAACTGTGAAGTGATAACCACATTGTGACTGAACAAATTGGCAAGGTGTGTCTTCGGGTTATCTTTTTAATCTCCTGAAGAATGTAGGTAAACTATACGGCCAAAAGTCAATATACACCCCTACTAATTATTGGTTCAGGTGTTTCAGGTACATAAACTCCAGCAATTATCCATGAAATCCCCATAAACAAACTTTTGGAATTCAGAATGGGTCAATGGATGCCACCTTTACCACAAGTCAGTTTGTGAAATTTAGCAATTGCATGACTCCTTAGATGTTACTTGATGTCACCATATTTTTCTTACCTGCAAGGGTTTCTTTTTCTAGAAGGTTTGAACAGAAAAAAAATGAGCAACTTGGTGTTTCTGACTGTGTTTTGACCATCTTGGTTTCACTCTTTTTTTTTCACGTGCAATGCCTTCCTACTGGGTAGCAGTGTATGAGATGATGCAGTAGCATCCACTGTAGTGGCTGATGTGCAACTATGCCATCAAAACTCATGCATATACAAGAAAACAGCTTTTGAATAGCTGTACACTGTAGTGACCTCTATGCATGAAAGGGTTAAGGTAGCACCCAGGAGCAGCTTGGTAGGCCACACAAACTTTCAGAGGGGGGCCAACGAGTGCTCATTCACTACACAGTTCCAAACTGCCTCAACATCAGTACACAAACTGTGTGTTTGGTGTAGGAGGGATAGTGTTGGGGCTGGTTTTCAGGGTTTGGACTAAGCCCTTAAGTTTCAATGAAGGGTTTTCTTAATGATACAGGATGCAAAGACATTTTAGCCAACTGGATGCTTTCAGCTGGGAGGCAACAGTTTGGGGAAGGCCTTCTGCTGCTCCAGCATGGCTGTGCCTCTATGCACTAAACTAGAAATACATGGTTGCACAACTTTAGTGTTGAGGAACTCGACTAGCTTGAGTCCTGACCTCAACCCCAGTGAACACCTATGTTTGAGCCAGGTCTTCTCGTCTACCGTCAGTGCCCAACCACTCAAATGCTCCTTTGGCTGAATGGGCACAAATTCCTACAGACACTCCAAATTCTTGTGGGAAGCCTTCCCCAAAGAGCTTTGAAGCATGTCATTTAGGTGTGTTTATGTATGTGGTTGGAAATGAGAGTGACAATTAAAGCATTGTTAAATAAATAATGAGCGATGCCCTCCAGCTATGTTAAACTGGAACATATAAAGGACACTGTTGCAAGGTACTCAACTGAAGAGGTGCTCTTTAATTTGTCATTTCTGTTTCACTTTCCCCTGATGTGTTGTCACGAGGTGACGGTTGGGTTGCTCAGATATAATACTGTATAATACTTCCTGATAGCTTGTGCAGTGACACAAGGTGTCTTATGTTTCCTTGCAGTAACATTTAGACCCACCAACCGGTCCAAACATGTTCTAATTAGATGACAGTCTCCTAAATCCTGTCAAAAAACAGGTTATTTGATGGTAGGATGTCATTTCATTCAGTGTTGTGGAATGATTTAGAGTGGTTAGTTAAATTTAATATTAACTTGAGCATGAAGCATGAAGTCTGATGGAAAAACCCCAGAGTCAAATCAGGTCCAACAACAACCTGGTCATACAGATGCTTTTTACAAAAGAAACCTTTATTGCTCAATGCGTGTGTTCGGTGGGTGACATACTATAGGTGTAATTTCCCATGTCCTCTCGTGCTGAATGGAGCGAAACCTGGCACAGCTAGCAAATGATTTGCCCAAACATGTTGCTGTGCCCCATTCCTGGGCTACTTTTTCTAACAATCTTAACCCTCATAAACTCTAGTAATTATCCGCGTTCTTCACTCTGTTACACCGCAAACTGTTCGTTCTTTACTAGTTCTCAGTTTATTTGCTCCACCCCCTCTCTGTGCGTGGATGTGCCTGTCACTGTGCCTGTTTGTGAAAAGGCTCAATAGTGTGACTTCACTTTCAGGACGGTCTGTGCACTACTCTCAATACCCCATGGTGTGGGCTATTGTAAGTGCTGCCAGTGGCTATACCCCCCTTGCACACAGGCTCTATTGAGGGAGTTACTGAGCAGGGATTGCCTTAATGCCCAAAGAAACTTTTTTTTCCCTCTTCCTCATTTGCTTTCTGTCACAGCCATCTTTTTTTTTTATCCCTACACTCCATAGGTTTAAAGAGGTGAACGAGGTCAGGCATCTCCCCTGTATCCAGAGAAAGCGGCTTCTTCAAACTGTGTGTATCAGGTGTCCAGATTCCACTGAACAGGATACGTGCTTCCTAGACTGTGAATGAGGAGGACAAGTGATGTCTCAAGATAATAGCTGTTCCAGAGTTTGCAGCAGGGGCTTGTATAGCTGCCACTGGAAGCAGTCCAGTCCAAAAACGAGAAAAGTGAGTATTTTTTAGCCATATTTGTATTAATATTTACAAAGAATGTATTTTTATATGACCATTAGGAAGTTCAGATAAGTCTTAACTGTACCTCAGCATTGGTATTTACTGTACTGTAGTGTAATAAGTCAGTTCCAAATGGTTTAGTCGGTTTCAGTGTTCAGGTTACTCATGGTTTCACTGAGCATAACCTTTACAAATCCCTGTAATCAGGGATTAACATTCCACCAGACTGAATTCAAAAATATAACATATTGCCAATGTACTGTTTTGCTATACAAATCCTTTTCTTTTTCAATTGAAGGGGACACCTTTGCTTAGAGAAAGTTATTCACAAGTTTATGGAAAAGGAAAACTTAAATAAAGTGATGACTAAAATGTTTATTATGCATTTGTGTGCCAGGAAAAATAGGTAAACTCACAGGTCCCAACAGGCTTGTTATGGATTTACCAGAACTGGATTATACAGGGGGAGGGGGAAGATGTTAGTTCATCATTTTATAGGCTTGAGGTCATGACACAGTGCAGGGCACAAAAAGTATGACAAAATGGAATTGTTCAATCGCGTCCTCAGATGAAATTCCCTCTGGAATCCACACATACTGCACTTCGGCTCACACACACAGCACACAAAAGTTCTTTCTAATTATCTTAAATCTCATGACTTAAAAGCTTTTGAGTGTCAGTAAGTGAAAATGAATAATATCTCACCTTTTGGTTTCATTTTTAGCATGCATGCTGTTGGTTCTCAATTATCACTCTGGTGTGTCTGCTCTCCCTGTGCTGGATGTACATTTGTCTGGTTACTTTTAATGATCGAGAGGATGTTAACTGGTGAGTGATCACAAACCTCAGCGCGAGCGCGCACACACACACACACACACACACACACACACACACACCCACGCCCCACATTGAATCCAGAACAAAAGCCCAGAATCCTCTCCTTTCATTTCTTTCATTATTGGTGACCTTTATTCGACTAACCCTATGCTGCCCTCTATTGTTCTATTATCAGGCGCGGCTTCACAAAACTGAAGCGGTGGGTGAACTGGTTCATGGTGCTGATCATCATTTCTGCAGTGCTAACCAGCTACTGCGTTCTGCTGCTGGTGAGAATATAGTGTTGGTGTTTGGGCGTCGTGATGTTGAAGTGACTGTGCTGGAGTAATTACTAGCATGAGACTGGATATTTAGAATTCCACCTAAATAAAAAGACAAGGCCAGTTTATTTATACAGCCCCATTCAGACACAAGGGAATTAAAAGTACTTTACAGGGACATAAAATACATTAAAAAACATAGAAAAGAATTAAAATGGCATGTCGAAGACTATAAATAAGGCAAAAACTATCAAATGAACAGTTAGAATTTAAAAAGAAAGGTAAAACCAAAAGCAAGTAGACAAATTGTTACAGATTAGAAGGAGCCACAGTAAACAGCAATGGTTTAACCAGACATTAAGACAGGCTAAAAAAAAAAAGTGTCACTCTCAAGTTAAAGAGTAAGAAGCCCTGACTTTAATGTTTTATAATTTGATGCCATTCATTACAGCTCTTTGTGCTGTTCCAAGTTGCCTTAGGAGAATCACAGGAGTTACACTGGCTGCACAAGGTATCGTAAACATTTAATTGTTGATTTTTTTTCCAAACGTCAATTATCAGTTGATTTTTTTTTTAATTGCTGAATACCATATTTGCTATTTCTCTATGCAGATCTTCTTGTTTTTTGGTGTGATATTCATTGCTCTCGGGGTCACAGGAATTAGTCTCTGTTGGAAAAGAGAATGGCCGACTGTTCCTCTCTCTCTCCTGGTACAGTGAAGTTCTCATGTCAAGGGCTGAAGTGTGTGTGTGTGAATGATACTGAGAGTGTAAATGTTTTTGTTTGTTTGCATGGATCTTAGTTTTCTGTGTGCATCATGTGTTTTTTGATGTGCATGTCCTCCTTTTGACAGGCCACAGCTCCTTTCTTGCAGTTTGGTGCTGTCGGGGCGCTGACCCTGCTGAGCTCATTCGTCTTCCGGGGATTCCACACGGCCAAGGAAAAATGTAGGTCTCAACTATAACACAACGTTTTACTAGACATGAATTCTGGAAATAAGTTTGGCTTCAACTAGGAAGAGAGGTTCTCCAAGATAAGAGATGAATCTTGATCCCAGATTAGAAAATTAGGATTGTGAAAGAGTAATTAAAGATATAGTAAATAAAGAATAAAGGACACAGATATACATATGAGAGAAGAGTCATTGTAATAATATTCTATTGATTATCCATAACAGTATTAGGATTGACTACTGCTGGTTTTCAGAAGTGCTGTCATGTATCATGACCTGAACACTTTTTCCTTACCATTCAATATGTAACTATTTTATGTCAGAGTAAATGCAACTTTGTGCACAAATGTCCAAATGATTATCTATCAAGTTATTTTAACCATTTAACCACCATGTTTTTTGTTTTTACTTAGTTCAGAAATTTGCATGCTGCAAAAAAAAACGTGCAGAAATATTCATGCGTCAGCTCCTGTAAAGGAAGAAAAACACAAAAAAGGATACAAGAATTTGAAAAGCAATAATGATATTTATGATACTCACAATACAAATAATACTCATTATTTACTCACATTTCTAAATGGTCCTCACAGCAGACTTTTGTTCTCACCAGGGTCAAAGTTCCTGATTGCAGTGGTATTTGCAGCAGTGTCTGCAGCCATCTTCCTGTGTCCTCTGTGCATTCAGTCTCCTTGTCTGATAGAGATGCATGAATTACCTGAAAGGCCAAAGCTCTTTGGCCACCGAGGTGCACCGATGGTGAGCATCCTGTTTTGCTTGACAACATCTTAAAGATACATATGGTCAGAGTCTCATAGTGTTGCCCTGAAGGCACCTTTAGAAAGAGCTGTCATGGTTGAGGCATAGCAGGTTGAATTGAGCCTTTAGTTTATGTAAAGATACAAAGCAGAGTGGTTCAATCATAATTTAAAGGGATAGTTCCACATTTTGAGAATTGTGCTATTTGCTTTCTTGCTGAGAGTTACATCAATTTCACTCTCACAGGAAGTCACTGCTCCAGTTCAAGAAATAGTCCAGTACATAACCCTCTGAATAACAATTTGTCATTTTAACGATTGCCAGTCAAGCTATTCAGAGAAAGACATATAATCGAATACATACACTATACAAGACATTATACTCTATGATATATTATATTCTGTTCACTGATTTTGTCGTATTTTCACGTGTTCAGATGCTCTACAACTGGCTCAGGTGTGAACAAATCCCAGTCCGGTCACGTGAGGGCCCCATGTGCCATACTGCTCTGTTCTTGTTAGTTTGCTTTGCTTCTGGGCCATCAATGAGCTCAATTTAACACTGCGTATGGGGTTGTGTGTGTTCACACAGCTTTAGGGTAGTTTGTGAGCTTTAAGCACATGCGTATGTCTCACCCATCTGTCCTCACTGTGTTCAGCTGGCCCCAGAGAACACCATGATGTCGTTCAACAGGAGCGTTGCGTGCGGCGTGACAGCCTTTGAGACAGACGTGCAGCTCAGGTACAGTGACAGTGGGTTTTAGTGGGAAAGGGCGTTTAGTGGTTGAGTATAACAGAAAAGAATATAGAACAGTTTTTTTTTAAGGTTATAGTACACTTACACAGACCCATAGACAAATTACCCCTGTTACACCTGATAGTCTTTCCTTTCCTGCACAGCTATAATAACAATAACAATAATTAGCAAGCTCATTATTTACCTGAATGAGTTGGTTTAAAACTCCATATTGGGCTGACTTGTTTTAAGACCCCTAAATATGCACTTAATGGCTGCACGATACTACGCAAAAAGAGCAAGGCAAAAACTACAAGTTCCAGGCAAAAAGTAAAGGTTCAAGATCAGAGAGTTACATGGTTGTTACATTACTGTTTCACTGTTTAGGTTACAGAACTGTTACAAGAGAGAAGGCTTTAAGATTGAGGACTAACCAATGTGTTCAGAAAATGGAATGCTACCCCAGGTAATGATTTGGGATGTGGCTGCTGGAGTGTCAACATTGTGTCCATCATTAAGCCAGAGCCACTAACATTAACATAACATAACATAACACTAACACTGACCTCTGACCTAGCATCAAGAACTGACTCCTTCACAGCAGGTAATCACCAAACAGTGGTGAACAGGTCCTTTTCTAACTGTTTATTAGCAGACAAACTTACTGTTTGTATGGAATGATAATGATGAATGATGAAGATACGTAAAAAGGAAAAAAAATACATTTGGGAAAATAACTAGCAGGGAAAATACAAAAGAAGAATAACAGACAAAATAAATTCTTTAAAAGGTAAATACTAAAAAATTGATACAATTAATAGATAAAGTAAAAAATTAAAAGGGAAAGTAAATAAATAGGGGAGTTAATGCAAAGTTAAATAAATGCTGAAGCAAATTAAAACAGAAATATCAATTTATTTATAAATTAATGAATGCCTATTTTTGTATATATTTGATGCATTTAATGGCAATTAATTCATTTTTTAAAATCTGTTTCTTTATATACTTTCAGTTATGGCAATTTCAGTCCTCCATATGTTTAATCAATGGTGTTACTTCCTCGTTGTCTTGCATTTGCCCACAGAGGTCATTAAGGATAATAAATTAATTAATACACCTCTAAATGGAAATTATTAGGCCTAACAAAGGTTTTTTTTTACTGTTCTACTCTAGTAAAGACAGAATTCCCTTTTTGATGCATGACCACAACAACTCTGGTTTCTTGCTGAGAACGACAAACGTTAAAGAGAAGTTCCCTTCAAGTTCTTTCATCAACAGCAGCAGCTTGAGCTGGGAGGAATTACAGAGTCTGAATGCAGGTGAATGGTTCCTAAAGGTGAGAGCTGCGCTTTGACATGTGCTAGTCCACACACTCACTCATAAAGGTTTGTGTATCATATATCATGCAACATGCTACAGTCACAGGAAGTGTTATCTGACTTTCCAGACAGATCCTTTCCATTCAGTGTCCTGGCTCTCACAAGAGGAAATGGAAACAGCCAGGAATCAGACAATACCCTCCTTACTGCAGCTCCTCAGCCTTGGCAAGCAGCACAATATCTCAGTGATATTTGACCTTTATAGTCCTGACCAGGAAAATGACACAGAAGACATAGTCGACACCATCTTAAAGTCCGGCATTGACCCAAGCCTTGTAAGTCGAATTTTAATCCCTCTAATGGAATTTCATTGATATATTTCAAGGCGTATTTTGTTAAGGTGTTGTATTTTTCCTTTTATAGGTCCTCTGGCTTCCCTCGACAAAACGTGAATACGTAAATATGACTGCCCCAGGCTTCATCCAGGTCTACAACAACAAAAATGATATGCTTAACAACATGGGAAACTACCTGAATGTGAAATATAGCAGTTTGAGTATGAGAGAAATCAGGTAAAAAAAAAAATGTAACAAAATACACCATATTATCTATGTGTAGTACCAGGAGGCATGCACAGTGGTGTATTAATTAGAAGTGTCTGTGTAGCATGCTGAGACACAGTGCTGGCACTGAATATAGAGACGAAGGATCAGCCTCCAGGGAATGAGATTCAAATAATGTCCCAACCCAAGAGGGTTGTTGTTTCATGGATGAGCAAACAACCTTAGAAAAAAATTAAAAGAATGAAATGCAGTGTAGCAACATGTTTTGCAAGCGTGGTGAAGTGTTGCATTAAAAACTAAATGAACTCACTGTTCATGGACTGTTGTCCTTGCACAGGCTTTCTACATTTCTTCTACATAAACCTAATCACTGGGCAGCACAGTTTAACAGTTTACACGTACATATGTAATTGCACTCCATTTATCACGTGCATTTGTACATGTGTGTGTGAGGCATACATGTGTGTCTTGTCAGGGATCATGATGCTTGAGGAGGTGTATGCATCTGTGTGTTTATAGATCTATAGATGTATGCATGCAGTACATCACTGTACGCTTTTTATTGTGGTTTATACATTTGATTGATTTTGGTATTTAAACAAGTGCAAACATGATCTAATCAACAAATCCAAATCATTTATATATAAGTATAGACAAAAAAGGAAGGAGCATAATATATATAACATTTGCATGCATATATTCACAAATAGATACAAACATACACATGCACAAATACTGACTGTCCTGCTTTCCATAGAATCCTGTCTTTCGATATACTACTTCTCTCTTTATTTACCTAAGTTATGATCTATACATAGCTCTACTTTTCCTATGTTCCATTTCAAATGCCGTGTTTGTATCTGACAGGGAACTTCGGGAAATGAACGTTAAAGTGAACCTGTGGGTTGTTAATGAGCGGTGGCTGTTCTCTCTGCTGTGGTGTGCAGGGGTCAGCTCCGTTACCACCAACTCCTGCCACCTCCTAAAAGACATGGAGCAGCCTGACTGGGTCATGGTGAGCAACACATACAGTACTGCACAAACAGTAGCTCGTGCTTCACTCCGCTTTCTGTCTATTTTACTCTCCAGCATTGAATACCAGCACTTAAGGCTTTTATTTTGGGACTGACAAGTTTGTGCGAGTTTGACACACCTCGATCTTGTGGGCATGTTTGTGTGTTTCAGGCACGTCTGACATACAGGATGATATGGATTACAGTGAACATTGCATCTGTTCTGATAATGGTTGTACTCTACATCTTTCAGTGGTAAGATGAGCAGATGTTTGCTGTACACATATGTGTCTGTTGTGTGAAAATGTCTATGAAAGTGAATAGTGACCGATCCTCCTCACTGTTTTTCTGCCAGGAAAACACACAGTTTCTGCCAAAGAAAAGGTACAGTACATTTAGATTTTAAAATGTTCCCTTTAGGGGTCCAACTAATTATTCGTTTCATTATTGATTAATCTATTGGGTTATTTTGACAGTTAAATGATTAATTGCTAAGTCTCTACAGAATATTTCCAAAAGCCCTAGGTGACATTCAAATTTGTGAAACGGCAAATCTGAAACAAGGGAATGTTTGGTCTTTTTTCCTTGAAAGATTATTTAGACAATTTATTGATTATGAAAATAGTTGCAGATGAATTTTCTGTTGATGGATATACTTTCAACTAATTTGGACCAATTGTTTCAGCTCCAGACATTATGACAATACTGATGCTAAAAAAGATTATTTACATTATTAACATGCAGGTGTTCCAGATAAAAGCTCCTATCTTGATTTAAGTGGGTTCACTGAACAACTGAACATCGGTTTCTAATACAATTTTGAAAAGTGGTGATATTAATCCAAGCTATTATTTGGGTTTGACATGAATGAGTTTAAGAGTTGTAGTTTAATGTTCAATGAGGCCATCAATAATAGCACATTTTACAAATATTCCTCATCCTCATCCTCATTAAGAATATAGAAAGTACCAGCTCATGGATTTTATAGTTTATAATTGAGATGTAATTTATTATAAAACTATTAATTGACCAAAATCAACAATTGGGAGCAATCTATAAATCCTTTACAAATGGCGCCTTATTGGGAAATGGAACTCATTTTTTTTTACTGAAATGGATATTTACAAATGTATTCGTGTGTCTTTTTGTCATTTTTGTGACTCACAGAGAAGAATGCTTTAGCCCAGAATGAGAAAGAAATTCCTCTCCTACCTATTGGGTAGTTTGGCTGAATCCAGCAGTATGGAGTTTTTCTTCCCCGAATGACAACACGAAACATCCTTGTGTTTACTGCCAGAATGGTTTGGACCTGCATCAAGAGGAAAGCAAGTTAATGTGAATAACCATACACTGTATTACAAAGCCATGAAAACAGGAATGCTGTTTTTCATACATTATAACATGTGTATCAAACACCAGCACTATGCTACTGGTTGGCAATATCATTTTTTTCCCGTTCCTATATAAGTCTATCTTGTCAACTAGATTTATCATTCACACAGTTTTGATCATCTTTCTGTTGCTACTGAAAAATATGAAGCTTTTCTCTGATTGTATCTCTGCACTGGATTACCTCTTGGCACTTTATTTCAGTGTGTTCTTTCTGTTGTTGCTGTTTCAGTTTGTTTCTAAACGTTTCATTATGGTGTCACCACTGCTGGAAAAATTTGTATGTGACATATTTTATCCAACCCGGTCTTTGTTCTTTTGATTGTCAAATGATGGGTGTCATATTTTCCGCAATGTTCCTTTTTTTGTATTTGTGTACATATACAATAAAATATCTTTAAATAATCAATAATTATTATTCAGAGATTTTAATGTGCTACAATGGTGAAAAGAAAGTACTCACGTACTGTTCTTGAGTACAATTGTAAAGTACTATAAAGTAAAATATTATACTTTTCACTCCATTACATTTATTTGGCAGCTATATTACAAGTTTGCTGAAGAATCTTATATTAACCTGTAGTGAGCATATAGAATACAGTGCATTGTTATACATTAAATTAAACCAATCCACAAAAACCTATGGCAACCAGCAATATAATCACATGTGTGTATCCTGTGCACATATATGTTAGTGCAGTCGTAATACTGATCCAATAGGCTACTATGATAATGTAACATTAACAGAGCCCATCTTGCCTACATAAAAATACTATTACTTTTATACAAGTAGTATGTGTGTGTGTGTGTATATATATATATATAGTATAATTTGCTGATAATACTTAAAATAATAATACTAACTTTTAAATGCAGGACTTTTACTTGAAATTGAGTATTTTTACATTGTGGTACTGTTATTTATTAAAGGGTTTGGACTTACATTTTCCTTTCATTGGGATAAACTTAAATAGCAAATATCTGCCTCACTTTAAAGTGTGTTCCCAACCCAAATGCAAGTGTACTCGACTGATTTTACATTGCACTCCTATAACACTGTCACACTCATAATGGACAGTTTAAAAAAAAAAACCCAACAACCTCAAAATCAATGTAGCAGAACCTGAGACATTTGTTTTATCAGTCCATACATTTCTCTTCCTTGTCAAAACTTGGAGCCTACATTACCAACAATGCAACGCGGCTGCGGACAGTTCGGTCTTAGATTCGGTTCGGTTGTGTTTGCTGCAGCTAGCGTAGCCTCGAGCTGTTAGCTTGGAGCGGAGATGAGGAGCGGACTACAGAGGTCTGGTAAGCTTACTTTTCTCCAAACTAAACACCCCTAGACATTTGCAAACATGTCGTCTTCATCCCCAACCGACGCTGACACACTTACCTGTCTTCGCATAGCTCCCTCTGGAGCCACATGAGGCTTTACAACTTTTTCCACATATGCAGCACTTCTCGCTTGGAGCGGCAAGCACTCTGAGTGAAACTGAGATTTCCCAGCACCACCTTAACGCACCACTAGATGGCGCACAATGCACACAATATTGATAATAATCGATTTTCAGCAAATCAGAAAAACTTAACCAACACGCCTCACTAACTGACTGACCACTAATGGCGATGTAATGTAACAGATAGTCTAAGCTGACGGCAGGTGGCACCGTTTAAATACATTTATATTGCCGAGCCACAGGGCCGTTTTCCATGAAGGCGAGGCGTGTGTGTGTGTGTGTGTGTGTGTGTGTGTGTGTGTGTGTGTGAGAGAGAGAGAGAGAGGGGTGGAGACACATGTCACGCTCAGGGGCCGTTTTGCCCAAAACTTGTGGAAAGTTGAGAGTTGAGGTGAAGTAAACAATCAGTTCCTGTCACATCTTAACCTCTGGGTGGATCACTGCTGTGGCGCTAACAGACAGGGAGAGTCCGGCGACTGGATTTAAAGCTCAATATCTCACTTGTGTTTGTGAAGAGGGAGCGACAGACCTCGGTTCTGTAATTATCCGGGGCTATTGCTGCCATTATTTTATCATAAAAACATCCCAAAACTGTAATTTCACATGACGTTTCGAGTTGACCACACCATGGTGCGTAAATATGGTGAGTACCGTTAACGCAACGCCTTAATCTCCCTCACGTGTCAAAGTGCTGAAGTTTTTAGGTAAATGTCAGCTCATTACTTCATGAGAGGCTTTGCAGGGCTTTTCACTGCTCCACTAAACTCAGTTACAACCCCTGCAGAAACATTTTTTTGTCCCGAGAGAAGGAAAAAAGGTAAAATACTTTAACTGGAAATTGTGCAACTTCCGGGCAGCAGTTTACTGATCTGAGGTTTGTTTTGTTCTCGATCAAAATGTTCAGGATCAGGTAGGAAACTGTGAAGTAGTAGATTTACCTCCGTGATGTGCATCATCTCTCTGCTGTGTTCCTCGCCACCCACCGGGTTCAACAGCCAGCTGTACAGTTATGTTGCAGGAGAAAAATACCTTTTAATGTGCTCTGCGGGGAAATATAACACACAGCAGTGCAGCAACTGTGTGTGTGTCAAATATAAATCATTATTATCAGGTGGTGTACAGCCTGTGACTGTCAAAAAGGAAGTTATAGCTGTTTTAGCTGCGTCATGTGTGATGATACTTAAAAGTGTTGCAATAGATCATTGAACTCGGTTAATCTCTGTACATTTTAGAGCTGAAATCAGTGTTTGATTAGTGGTTTGACAGAAAAGTAGTCTGCAACAATTATGTAAATTGATGAATTGTCTATTTCTTAAGTAGAAATGACAAAAATGCACTGGTCCCAGCATGATTTTTAATCTTATATTAAGGTGGATATTTTTATGTATGTACTGTTGGCTGGACATAAAAGACATTTAAAGACATCACAAAAGGCTCTGGGAACTTGTACATGGCATTTTTCACATCATCTTTCAGTGAAGAAAATTATCTTGACTTGCAGCCCTAACAAATTTGAAGAGGTATTTATAACTGCCTTCCAAGACCAGTGCCGTAAATATTGTATTTTAATCCCAGTTTATCAGAATATTATTTGCCCAGTCATGTGTAGGTTGTCTGGTCTTGTTGTCCTGAGAGATGTTTTTGCTTTGTGAGGCAGACACAGACCGAGCAGTGGGGCTGCTTAGACGGTACCAGGCCAACCTGACCAGTCCAGAGGAGCAGGCCTTGAAGACCAGCGTGGGCAAAGTGTCTGCCATCTTGGGCAGCCAGCTGTTCCAAGCCCTTCTCGGTAAGAAAAACACTGTAAAACTGCTTGTGTTGCAGGAGACAATCTTTCGAAACTCTGCCCTCCAGCTTAAATTACATCACAGTTTTCTCAGGTTGGACTTTCTAAATAACTTTTCCTGTTCACACCCCCTCCTTTTTGAGCAAGGGAGATGGTTTACAGTTTGATTTTTGTGGTTTGCTACACTCATACTATATCAGTCTTACTTTAGTGTAGCTTATATAACCTAATTTTTTTGTGTCATGTGATTGGCTGCAGTCAGACACAGGATGTGGACAGGGTCAGGTTGTATTAATTTGTATGGGACGTTAACTGAGTCTAAATGTTTCCCAATTAAGTCCTATGAAAGAGGCCTTTCAGTTTGCCTCACAAAGGTTTGCTGTATACCCCCCTCTGTAACATACTCAGATTGTAATGAAACCCCAATAAAACCAACCACAATATAGTCTGTCTATAGAGTGAGTTGTTATTAGCTCAGACTTGTCACACTGTGAAAGCGCAATTCTTCCCTTGACTTTGACAAAATGGCCTATTTTGTTCCATATACATGATATAAATCATTGCTCAGAAAGCCACCATAGTAATCTCCTGAAGCTGCTGCTGACTGACTGATATCACTAATCCTGTAAGCGAAGTGTGCATAGTTTTCGAAGGAGTCATTATTATTATTCCTAACCAGCTACACCTTTGTCACAAGTTTGGAAAAAGCTGAGGGAAGCCAATGGGAATCTTAACCTCAGTTACTTTAAAGCAGATAAAGCACATTAGTTCAGTTTAACCAATGGTTGAGTGGTCTTTCTAATTACAACAGCCATGTTATAATGATGTTTGCCCCTGGGTCTGTTGCTGCCACTGCTGACCCACTGCTGGGGAGCCGGGGGGGGAGGGGCTGCCCAGGCAGCATTCAAAGAAATACAGTCTGACGGTTTTAACAGTGATTTATCTGAACCCGCATTTATCATATATCTTTTGTTTGTCAGATAGGCTTGGCACTGTTTTAACAGAATAAGGAGAATAGATCCGAAAGAGAATAAATCTGAACTGGATAAATTCATAGTTTGCAGTGCAAAGTCAATCAAGTTTCATGCAAGTCCTCACGATTTGGATCTCTTTTGCTGTATCATTCAAAGTCTATATTTCAAGGTCAAATATGGCTTAATGGGCCACCAATTTCCATCTTCAAGGCTTCTTCAAATGAGAAAAGAGTTCTTTTGGCCAAATACCTGCAAAACTAATGACATTCATATGATATAGTTATATTCAACATGGCATATTAGTCATATTCGTATTATTAGTAATATAGTTACTATTATTTTTATGGTTGTTGTTTGCTGTGCACTCCCTCCCCCCACCTCTCCCTCTTTCTCTCTCTATCCCACCCCCGCCGAACATGGACCCCGACAGAAAGCTGCCCACCTCAGAGCCTCGTTCTGTCCGAGGTTTCTACCCGTTAAGGGGGGGGGGGGGGGGGGGGGTTTCCTTGCCATTGTCGCCCAATGCCTGATGCTTGCTCATATGGGGATTCTTGAATCCTTAAATATGAATTCTTGCATTGCTGGGTCTCTCTTAATTAAAGAGTTTAGTCTAGACCTGCTCTTTTATGAAAAGTGTCTTGAGATAATGCTTGTTATGAATTGGCACTATACAAATACAGACTGATTGATTTATTGATTCCCATCAGCCTTGGCTGTACTGCATGCTAAACATTACACATGTACCTGCTAAATATCAACATTTTAGCATTGTCATCATGAGCATGTTAACGTGCTGATGTTAGCATTTAGCAAAGCCAAGCTAGCCAAGATTTGCTAGCATGGTTGTAGACACACAGTTTTGTTATAGGTCATTAATATATATCGTATACTGACTTGTCAAGTCACTTCATTAGTGAGCAAAGCAAAACATCTCAACAAAGAAGAAATTTTACTTCATGTGGACTTAAACAATATGTAACTATGTAACAGCTTGAGGCGATGGACAATTTTCATCTAGTGGCTATTGGCATCAATATACCTTGATACACCTTGTTTTTTACTTAAGTGAGGGAGACTCGGAGAGGATTAGCTTTCCAAATCAGGATTCCAAGCATTCCTCACAAAGAATGTTCAATCAGGGCCGAGACTGAGGCAGACAGGAAAATAAACTGCTCTTGGCTGCCATGTCAGGCCTCTTCCACAGCTCCCCTGGCTCTCTGGATCATCCGTGCAGACTGTGATGGTGGGTGAAGAAGAGGCCTGTGGTCTGTGTGCCTCAGATGCAGGAGCTGATCAGGTTTTGCTCTTCATTCAACATGTGGTTCTCATCAGAAAAGGCAGAGTGGAGGAGTAGCTGCTTCACAGCACTAATAGGAATACAGTGCAGTATAAACATTACTCATCCTCTTATCCTGTCCTGTTGTGTTTGCCTGCACATGCTGAGGGCCATGTGAACCAGTTCAGTTTGGACCATTTTGCGTTGCTTTTGTCAGTGCAGTGCTGCAAAGTGGAGAACTTTCTGAGCAGAGCTTACAATGTTGTAAACTTTTTTTGAAAACTTGGGGGAAAAAAAATTTAATCTTATGATTGAAAAGCTGCTGTTTTCACAATCTGAAGACGGTGATCTGCCGACATTACGGTACAGTATTTGTCTTTAAGAGAGTTTTCTAACTTTGATGCACTGTGGGAAGTAAAGAGGTGTTTGATGCAGTGTGGGAAGGTTCAGTACTGGCCACTTGATTGGATGTCTGCATGGTTGCACAGTCACGAACAAAAGTTGCCTTAACTGTGCATCCACCCTTTTGTTCCAACACGCAAACATGCAGTGGGAGGCGTGGGGGGCCGTTCGCAGGGGGTTGGGGGCACACATACAGACAGGCACACGTTAAATTACACAGAGCCCTAAATGCCTGGGGAATATTTTACCGGGGCAGTGAAAAGGGGGTGAATTGTTTGCCCTGCCTTGAAATTGTGACCTAGTTTTGTGTGAATGTGTTATTCTAGCGAGCCGTTGCTCATCATCATGTAAAGAACCAGGGGCACATTATTTTTTTGTATGAATCACCCAGTCAGACAATACAGAGATGACTTCAGTCCAATTGAATAGGTATATGACAAACAGAGGAGGCCTACAACATACACAACAGGCTGATCCTGCATGCAGAGTCTTTGTAGGACAGGGAGAAGGTGCAGGAAAACCCCTATGACTGTGACAAAAAGGCTCAGCACTCCGAGCAGGCCATCCCAAAATAGTCCCAACATCAAAAAGAGATCTGGGAATAAGTGCAGTGAAAGAGACTTCTGGCTTGGATTATATATTTTGTTCCATGGCCAAGAATTTATGTGGTCTGTGAGGGCTGGAACATGCACTTCAGAGATTTTTTGGAAAGTCACAGATGTAAAAAGAAAAACCTCTCTGTACTTTGTGTGACTGTGAATCCTGATCTCATAACACTTCAAGACCTGATTGAGCGCCTTTCTCTTTTTTGTTACCTTTGCCAGGAATAGATGAACGATGCAATTAGAAGTGTTAGTCGTGTGAAAGCAAGCCAGGTGTCCTAGATGCAGCTGAACTGCAAATCATACAAGACTTAACAGATGCATCATTTTCAAGACTTATGTAAAGCTGAACTAACTGGCATTTTTATACAAAGGACAACTGACAAGTATCACCCGACTCTACAGTTTTTGTTAACGCCACGTAGCTTTTTAGCATCTTTTAGCTCACTGTGTTGGTTTTACAGACTGCAGCTTTACTGTTTTGGTTCACTTACAATGCTTTCATAAGCCTGGCTAGCTCTGATAAACCCACTGTACGCTACCTGCCCAGCACCAAACAACAGACAGACAGAGTTAGTGCCTTGCTGGTGAACATAGCAGAACATTTAGCAGCTAAAGAGCTAGATATTTTCCCAAACCAGACCTACCTGAAATAGGTATTTTCGCTATAAGGATGCTCAGCAGTGTTGTTTTGGGTATTTGTGTGCATGTCAGTATTTGAGTGTGTATGTGGAGGCAGGCCTACATTATGTGTGTCTGCATGGATATATGGGTTTGTGTTAGTGAGGTTGCTCTTTAGTCAGCTGGGCAACAAACGCCTCTGCCCACACATGGCTTCACTCCTCCACATTCAGACACAGTGATGAGTCACATGCTCCATTCTTACACTTTTGTTCTCACAGTGTCTTGTTGGGACATACTGACTCTTATCTCTCTGTCTCACAAACACATCAAGAACTTTCTCTGAGTCTCTGTTTCAGCAAAAGATACACATTGGTCATAGATGGTCATTTTAAATGTATTCCCAAGTAAGTTTCCCAAGATGTCCTTCTAAAATGTGTCTCATAGTCTGTCTTGTACTGACATTGAACTCTGGAAAGTTGATGAACTCTACAGCAACCTCTTTATGTCGACAGTGCAGTAACTGGGCCTGCGTGTGGCTTCAGCAAAATTGTCCCAGTGCATTCTCATCAAATGGCTGCCACTCAATAGGTGACCACAGGACATGGGCATGTAATGAGCCACGAGGGGATGAGAAGAGAAAGGAGGAGAGCAGAGGAGTTGAGTCTGAAAATGAAAGGAAAACTTTAAAAGAACAGAGGAGGAGTAGAGGAATGTGCAGAGACGTCAGTACTTATCATGTTGCTCTGATAGTATTGTGTGGAAACAGTGACGTGTGTTTGAATACTGTTACATGAACAATACTTTACAACATGGGCAGTGTGTAGGGTAGAGTGTTCTGTTCTGCTCAGTGCTCATCAGTAAATGTTAGCATGCTAACGGGCTAAACTAAGATTGTGACCATGGTAAGCATCATACCTGCTAAATAAACGTCAGCATGTTAGCTTTGTTATTGTGTGCATCCTGATGTTAGCATTTAGCTCAAAGCCCTGCTGTGCTCAAAGGTCTCATATTCTGCTCATTTTCAAGTTCATACTTCTATTTGGAAAGAAGAATAATGCACAGTGAAGTGAATTCAGGAGGTTTTCAGTGGGCGGCCTGCTGAAACAGATCTCCTTTTGACATCATAAGGGGAGCAAAATCTAAACGGCGTGTTTTCACACATGTTTAGTTAAAGCTGGAGCAGGAGTGCATGTACACAGGTCACAGGTCAGGGTTGTCTTTACTGATAGTTTGGCAGTCTGTGGGCACACTGCGAACACATTTATTTTGAGACATTAAAAATTGCATTTAGAATAATATGGGACCTTTAAGCACAGCCTCACAGACCTGCTAGCTTGGCTGAAAACTCTTAGTTTTGTTTCCTTGTTGGTAGCCTTTCTGCTTTAACACCTTAAGATTCTTATCCACCATGTGGCATGCTATTAAATGTGAATATGAGAGTTGTATTCCCTTTTTTTATTGCTTATACAGTCACATTAAGTTAAATTAATAATTTACATTCCTTGGTATGTAAGTTAAGGAAATGACTTCTATAAAACCGGCTTCCATTTCTACAGCACTCAAATCAAAGCATGTAAAAGGATATGAATTGCCCCTTATTCAACTAGGGGGCAGTGTCTCCATTTACTCAACGTGTGTAGGAACTTATGTACCCTCACCCTAAGATGGAGCTTCAAAGCACCATGGCTGCAAATGACCTACAGTGTAATTGATCTATGATGGTATAAAACTTAAATGATAAAAAAAGTAGAGAGGTGTTTGTTTGTGATGCATGTTGTTCAGGTTTTATGGAACATTATAATGTGGGCCTCTCAGACAGCGGCTTGTGCTGATTTACTCAGTAACTGAGTCATATAGTTCAGCTGCAAGATAAGAAGCAAACTTGCAAATGTGGAGACATAACTTCCATGTAAACAGACGACTCCCACCCCCACATTTTCACCCAGTGCACCACTGAGGAAAACAGACTGTCTCTCCCAATGCGTCCATGATTGATTAGTGGATTCGTTTACACAACCAAAGTAGTGTACTTTAGATGGCTGAGAATTTATGAACAAGAAATAAATATTACAGAGTAAAAAAACAAACAAAGTGCTCACATCTAATGTTTGTAATTATCCAAGTGAAGGAAAAAGAAATCTCATTATTGTTTTTTCTTTTGTTTTTTTCTCACAGATATTCAAGAGTGTTACGAGGTGACCCTGCAACTAAGCAAGGAACAAACTGTTGTGAAAGACGACAGCAGGCAGGATGCGTGGGAGGTAATTTTCCTTCTGCACTGTATAGATTGGAGAAAATATACTTAATGTTTACATTGTATCTCTTGTCACACTTGTTGTGTGGCGTGCTTTGCCTCCTGACTGTGCAAAAGGTTACTCAGCAGCCAACACGAGGTGTCACTACCTGTGTCCTTGCACTCCTACATGGAAAAAATGTTATCATGAGTCATGGCGGCTATGACTTCAACCTGGTGAGTGAGTGTCACAGGGGGAGGAAAAGTTCGAGGGTGGGACCTTTGGGGAAGAGGGAGAAGAAGAAATTAGACAGAATCAAAAGGGCACTAATTACCATTTGCTCATTGGTGGGTTACTCTCACGAAAGGCAGCCAGTCTTTTCATTAGAACAAGTGTTTGTAGTCGCATGGTGCTTTAGAATATTTTTACTGTTGGACGCAAACAACAACAATTGAATTGAAGGGAGAAAAGCTGCATTTTGTGTAGACTTAAATCTTATTCAGATGTTTACTGAGGAGCATCACAGAGCTCTGGCTCCATGTTGGAAATGAAATCCTAATATTTCACTTATAAGATCAGGCAGTGGTTCAAAATATGGACAAGTTTGTTTGCAGTTCAATGTCACTGATCTCGTAATAGCCTTTGGATGGATAGGAACCCCTGACTTCATATCACTTGCATGATTTAATATTACTTCATAACTTTCCCTCAGCTATGCCAAAATGTTAATGAAATTGATCTTTGGCTGACGTCTATAGCCATTAACTGAATGATCTGAATTTTTTTTTTTAGCAGAGATTAGAAAAACACTACAGCTTCTACTCTGTGTGTGTGTGTGTGTGTGTGTGTGTGTGTGTGTGTGTGGTTATTTGTCTGCACTCAGAATGACACAACCCTAGTCTACATGGGGTACGTGGGGGCACAAAGTCATAGCGATGCCAAAAACAAAAATGTGATTTCAATTTTAGCAATTTTTTAAAGATTGGATTTAAGGCACAATGGCTGGCTTTGAACCAACAAACTGTATTCTTCCAGTGAAACATCAGACACATTTTTATCAGATTATGTGTGACTGAAAGAGGCCTCAAAGAACCTTATTCCATTACAGGAAAGGCAAGAATCAGTTTTCTAAAGCTTACTGTTCTCATTTATCCAGAAGGGTAGTGCAATACGACTATTAGTGCACTAAATAAAACTGGCCTGGTCAGGTGTGTAAAGCATGTAACAGTTTGTTAATAAAATGTTAGCTTTTCCTTTTTAAATGTACTGTAACAGCACAGAAATAGGAATGGACACTTTCCTTAATTTTAACTGTCAACTCTAAAACACTACAGTAGATATATAGACAGGAAACAGAAAACACAGGAATCACCAGAACACACCTGATGGTTCTTTTAAGTTAAGTACGAGGATCAGGAAAACAGTCGCAGTTGGAGTCAGAACATCACAGATATGAGACAGAAATTCCTTCCCCAATTTTCTCTTTGTGCTTCATCAGATAGTGTTTGCTTGCTGAGCCATCATGGGTGGACAGTAACAAAATGACAACATTTTGAACTGAGAAGACTGTAAGCTACATAATAGTACATCACATAGTACAGTAACCCATGTTTGACCACTTACCAGCGGGAGGGCATCTGGCTCTGTCTGAGTCCTCACAGGAGATAAAAAAAAACGTAATCTAACATTACTTCTTGGTGCTTTAACAGCCCCTCCCTCCAGTCAATCACTTAATGGCAGTATGTTTTTGAAATTCATGGACTAAGTCTGAACTGGATTACGTACGCTCAGTTAAACACGGGAGCTGCAGTAAACTTGTCATCTACTAGACTGTATTAAATGGACGCTTTAGTGCAGAAGACTGTTGTCCAGTTTATGACTGCTACTCCACACATAAAGCTTGAGTGACATTACATTTGTAACACTGTGTAAAAGACGCAGCAGGGAACATACTAACAATATATTTTCTGATTATGCAAGGTTGGAAAAATAATGTGAAGTATTATAGAATTATGATCTCTAACATGTAAGACTTGTCCAGTGGTTCCCATCCTATCACCATCACAGCCCTATCATATAAGCCCAAGTACCCCTTCATCTGGATTCTGTTATTCCAACCACTTATCCATAACTTTAACTTCTTTTCAACCTTTTATCTAAGGCTTTAGGCTAACTGTTAGACTCCTACAGCTACACAGCTTGAGTGCACTTTAACTCGCAACAGTGAACAGGTGTTACATCTGACTCAAAATGCTCTTTTTTTTTTGATTTTTTTAAATCAAATCATAATTTAGTCGAGCTATTCTGCAATCTTTCCACTTTCCCCCTGGCAACTGCAAAAGTAGCTCCTGGTTGAGAATTATTTAAATAGTCAATCAACAAATGCAAGAATAGCTGCTTATTTACTTTTGCAACCTTCCCATTATTTTTATTTGTTTCTGTTGCTGGTCTATAGTAAATGCAAGTAAAAAGTCGTGACCCTGATCGGTGCATACATACAATACCCCAAGTTGGAAACACATGTCCACATTTTTGAGGAGGTCATATGGCAGAACACAACCTCATACACCACAGATATCGAATTTAAAGGACAATCTTGGGTGCAGAGTTACGTTGGCGTTAACTATCTTACAACTTGTTCGATTTGCGTTGCAGTAGCTGTTTCAATGCTGAAAAAGCTCTGATGCTAGCTCATCAGTTCAATTATGTAGTTTATTAAGTTATCAACATTGATTACGTTCTTCACAAAGGATCACTAAACCAGATGGGTTTGATTGAATTGTATTGCATCTTTTGACTCAGCTATGTAATAGGGTTAGGAGTATATTTTACTGATAATACAATCTTGAATGATTAACTTGTTACATATCGATATCCTCATGTCGTGGAATACTGGACTGTGTAGTTTAATAATGTAACTAATTAAATCTCCACTGTGCACTCTGTTTTGGATGAAGAGATGTTTTCAACAACCACACTCAGAAAACCTCTGTTATGACATCATACAAATGTCAACACATTTTGCCCAGTAACAGTCGTGGTGACTGGTCCATGACAAGCTGATCCCAGAGCTGTGTGGGAGAACTAATAACTGATAGTCAATGTTT
The DNA here is from genome assembly GCF_042242105.1 of Pempheris klunzingeri. Classification (NCBI taxonomy): domain Eukaryota; kingdom Metazoa; phylum Chordata; class Actinopteri; order Acropomatiformes; family Pempheridae; genus Pempheris; species Pempheris klunzingeri. The sequence goes on along the minus strand of NC_092020.1, from coordinate 16,549,432 downwards.
GTCAGACCACAGTAGAATAAAATCTGCCATCTTCTTTCAGCTCTTCCAGTTCTTTACTCTGTATATTATATTATAAAACTGGTCATCTCCAAGCTCCACAATATCACATATTCCCACTCTTGGTGTAGATAGGAAGTTTAAAGAAAAAATAATGTTAGTTTTTGCTGAAACACATGAGGTCATTCCCATAGTTGAGGACCTTAACCACAAACTGTGGCTTGAACTTTACTCCGCCACCCTAAGCTCCTGTCAGTGTATACTGTGATCCACCCTGTCGAGCTTCTAATTCAGAGCAGCATGGCTCCTGATCCTCCCTCCATCCTTCCCTCTCTGGATCCCAGCTGCTTGTGGGGCAGAGGCACAGTTCTGGAGACAGAGAGGGGGAAGTTTGAGAAAGAGAGAGCTGCTTAATGGACACCCAGTAAGGTGCTCATCAGTATTCCAGCCATGCTGTCACCTGAGTGGAGGATGGGAGGGAAACTAAATGAGTCTGCAAATTCCCTGATTTGGTGCAGAGTAGCAGGTGAGAGGGGAGAATAGCTCCTTTGGAAAAGAAACAAAAGAAACCATCAGAGTAGAAGTTGTTTGTAGTAATCTAGTTGATGTCATAATTGGAAAAGAATTAGTAATTTAATTGCAAGAACCTTATGTTTGCTTTTTATTATGTTATGATTATGGAACGTCTAAGAAAGTTATTGCAAGTAACGAGTAACTGAAACATTTTGTGAGTCTTAAATATTGTATGACTTGAAATTACGAATTGGCGGGCTCATTTCAAATATTCATCCACACAAATTTGTATGCTTTTATGAGCGTGTAAATGTGTGTGCAGTGCAAACGGTATACTCTCAGCTGCCACTAAGAGACAGAGCAGGCAGCTGGGGGCAGCTCTGGCTCTGGCACAGTCAGTTGACCTGCCTGTCAGCGCTGCCATGTGGGAACGGAGCCGTCAAAGAGAAACTCACTTAGCGTCACTGAAATAGCACATACTATGTCTGATCCATACCAGTGCAAAAAAAAAGAACATTGTTGTGAGAATACTGCAACTTAACCTGGCATTCATGTAAGTTTTAAGGCTGAATTTGTCTTCCTCCTTTTGGTTGCAGTGACGTCTGATACAGCAGCCTGCATGTTTAGGGCGTGTGTGTGTATATAAACACTTGTCTTTTCAAGTTGACCAGAAGAGCAGCATTCATTTTAATTTGAAGGTATGAGCTGAGAGAGAAGGCACCGCATGTTTGTAAAATCATCAGGCCTGTTGTCTTATAACTTTTTAAAAAACCTTTGGACTAGTGATGACCTGCTCTAAAGGCTGCCCTCTGCTGTCAGCGAAGGGTCTGTGTGCTCTAAACTGTGGGAACGGTCTCAATGAGGTTCAGGTACTGTAGACTCTCCGTATCCCTGGACACAGGGTCAGGTTTTGGTCTCTGTAGTTTGATCAGTTAAGTTTTCGAACTGGTTTTCTACCAGCCGAGTTTAATAAATCATGAAATATGACATGAAGTGAACCATCCAGTCCGGTTCTGTGCTGCTCAGATTGGTGATTGTTTCCATAACAAATAGCGCCGTGCTATGTACTGTTGTTCTTACGTTTTTTTTACTTTGCAAAGGAACTTTCCTTTTACCACTTTGCAATTTCAGTAGCTAGTTCAGTTTCTCACATTTTTTGAACTAGCACCTCTCATCCTGTAGTGCTGACAAATGCTGATTGTTAAGCCCACTAAAGGAATAGTTCAGTGTTTTGATAAATAAGCTTTGATGAGAAGATTGATACCCCTCTCTTTTTGTACATTAAATGTGAAGACAGAGCCAGCAGCCGGTTAGCTTAGCTTAGCATAAAGATTGGAAGGGGCCGCATCTAGCCTGGTGTTTTCCAATGACTTCCTAGCATCTTGGCAAGGCTTCAGTGAGTGACAGACCAAGATCATTTTTCCATGTAAACCATGTTATTTTCTGTACATTTTAAACAAATGAGAAACTAGGGAGCGTTCTAGATGCTGCTAGGTAGATTTATGAGCCTTTAGGCCGAGCCAGACTAGCTGTTTCTTCCAGCCTCAAGTCTTTATGCTAAGTTAAGCTAACAGCCTGCTAGATGTAGCATCATGTTAAGCATGCAGACTAGCCCCAGTTTGTGTCAGCTTGTGTCATGTAGTCCCATTGCATTAGAGCCACAGCGCTAAGCGCCTGAGCTTTATCATTTGACACTTACGACTGTTACAAAGGTATTTTCAGAATCCTCAAACCATCCGGATGAAAAGAAATACTCTTTTTGCTGCACTGCTATTTTTTGCTGAAAACGATTTTTAAACCTGTTTCTTAAGTTGAGACTTGATCTGACAGACGTCAAAGTATCAATTTCCTTATCTAACTCTAGCAAGAAAGCGAAGGAGCATATTTCCCAAAATGTAGAGCTATTCCTGGTAAGATGTTGGTGATGACATTCATTTTTGGCATCCACTAATATGTCCTGATGATTGCTGGAGGAGTTTCATCGTCACTCTTGTCTGAAATCTGTGTGTGTCCCACAGGACGTGGAGGAGGAGGGTGTGTCTCGGGTACGAGTGACCAGCAGGAGCAGTCCTCACAAAGTGGAGAGAGTTTCTGGCTTGGTGACTCGATCCCATGTCGACATGCCAAAGGTGAGTGAGAGGGGCGTCAGGTGCCCAACCTGTGATGGAATATATTTCCACAACAGTGGAATGAATGCATTTGAGCAATGTGCTGACAAAATGTTAAAAAAAAAGAAGAAAAAAAACAAGTGAATGTCAGAATCCCAAAATTCATGTAAATTGCATGTTGAATGTAAACTTTACTGGTTTGGCAGAGGCATACAACTGTGTGGTGGTAATTCTAGTTCATTTTGACACATCACTGCTAAATCAGCACTAGGAGTCCAGGAATTGATTACTATGAATTTTGTTTAATTTGTTTGTTTAAATAGATGGAATCAGCTCAATCTGGCTAATAATGTGTGATGATTATTGTTGAAAATAAATTAAGTTAATGAAATTTCTCTTCAGCATTCCAACACCTACAATGATAATTTGCATCTATTTTGTTCATATGGATCATAGTAATAAATAGTACAAAGGCTTTTAATCACACTTGGACTGTAAATATGTGGCACAGCCATTTTGAAAGTAATTTGTCATCACTCTCCTCACCTACCTACATAAATCCTAAAGTATTAGTTAATGCATTTTACCATGTTGATGCTGTTACTGTTGCTTTGTGCTAATAACAAAGATTTAAAGAAATAATTAAAAAGTTTGTGAAATACGATTGCTCTCACTGAGAGTAAGACAAAAAGGTTATTACTACTCATATCTGTCCTATTAAATATAAAGTTTGAGCTAGCAACGAGTTAGCTTAGCTTAGCATAAACATTGGAAACAGCTAGCTTGGCTTTGTCCAAAAGTAACAAAATCCATACTTCCAGCCCCTCTAAATCTCACTAATTAACGGGCAGCATCTCTTTGTTTCAGTAAAGAAAGTGCAGAAACTACAATGTGGACAATGAGGGATTTAATGTGCGCTAATAACTGAGCTTCAGGTGTTGATAGTCTGATCTTGTTACCTTTGGCAAGCTGTGTGCCTGTGTTTATGGTCTTTAAGTTAACCACCTTTTGGTTCTTTATCTAACACCTGGCAAGATGCAGATTTCCCAACATGTCAAATTATTTCTTTAAGAGTTGTGGTTAACCTGCTGCTTATGCGAGCAACAAGCACAGTCCGTGTATTTCATGACAGAGATACGTCTTATATAGGCAAGTCGCGTTCCTCGGTATTGTTATAAGCCTTTTGTTCACATGCCTTCCCCATTACAACACGGCCAGTGGCACATGGCAGCACAGTGGCCGCAGGCGTTGGCTTTTCAGCTGAGCCCAGAACTAGTGCAATGAGTGAGGGGGACTTGGGAGGGGTAAAAGAGAGGGAGATGCAGGCTGTACGCACATGGAACCAATGTGCTTCTATGATAATGTCTGCATGAGAATACGGTGACAGTACAGGTTGACTCTGGTGTGGATAATATGGAGTTGGCTGTGTGTGTGTGTTTGTGTGCGCGCGCGTGTGTGTGTGTGCGCGCATGTGTGTGTGTGAGAGAGACTCCCTCTATCACATGAAGGAGGGAGGTGAGGGAGCCGAGGAGGCGCAGGGAACAGGAGGGAGGGAGTGAAAGGGAGAGAAGGGGGGTTGTGGAGAGAAACATATAGTGGGGGAGGCTGGAGAGAGAGAGAGAGAGAGAGCAAGGCGGCTGAGAGGCGAGGGCCGGTGCAGTGCAGAGCTGGAACGGACACCCAGAGCTCAGCCTTCCTGGGGTTGCCATGGAAACCACATTCCTCCCCCGCCTGCATCCCTACAGACTGCTCTGACTCTCTTTTACTCTCTATCTATCTCTCTCTTCGCTTCTCTGTTTTTCATCCCATCTTTTTTATTCCTCTTTTAATTTGTGTCTTTGTTTTTTTTCTCTCTCTCTCTCTCTCTCTCTCTCTCTTTCTCTCTGCTTTGCTTTTACACCATACACACACTGAGCACATTCGTGATGATGCACACTCAGCAAGCACACTGATTTCAGATGCATTGCTCTCTGTGGCAAGGTGAATGGATAATTACACAGAGTTTATTTTGCATTCCAATGCACTCATGGACACATAAGCACTCTGTTGTTTTCGCTGTATCTCTCTATTTTCTTCTCTCTATTTTTACTCCCCCTTCTGTTCAGCACCATGCTTCAGTAATGCCCCCTCTAGTCATCGCATTTCTGCCCACACACAGGGCACCTTAGCTTCATTTCTCCTCAGTTATGATGTCTGTCATGGACCGACAGCACCTTCATCATATTTTATCATCTGCTTCTCACCTTCCTGTCAGTTTCCGACTCATCTCTTAACCTCCTACTTGCACCCCATTTCGTAACTCTTTCTGTCTGCTTCTGCCTTTTTATGCATGTACAACATCCACACCAAATACTGTTCCTTAGCCATGCAGCTCTGATAGAAACTCCCACTCTTGCCATCTTGCATTCCTCTTTTCCTGTCTCCCTCATTTCCTTCCACTCCTCCTTTCATTTTGCTCCATGTGTATGCCTCTCATTATTTCATCAGTTGGAGGTGCTGTGTTTGGTGTGTGTGGTGGAGCAGCTGTTCTCTGCCACTGAGGCCTATTAATAGGATTCTTAGCCGTGTAGCCTTTGTTTTCTGCATCTGCATCGCTGGGAGAGCATCGTGGTGGCTCCTTGGCAGGTTACATTGGCTTTTAGTGGCAAAACTGATGAGCATCTCTCATTCTCTCACTCTGACTGGCTTTCTGTTTGCGGTCTCTCTCCCTTTGCCATTCACCCCCGGCCCCCCCTCCCTCCTGCACATTCACACTTTACAAAGCTATGATTCATTGAGCAATTGGAAACATTAACTATAAAGATTCTTCCTTTACTCTGCGATTTATTCCTTTCAGTATCTCCTATTTTTGGAAGAAACTAGTGGATTCTTCAAAGACGTAATGATGCCTGAGAGAGACTTATAAAACTTGCTTCCTCGCCCCTTCTTGCAGTTAGTTAAGGCTACAGTAGAGCAACTTAGTATGTGCTGATATTGGAGCTGCCTCTTTAAGACAGCCTCACTACCGATTGTCCTTTTATGGTGCTGCATCCGGTCAGGTGACGAAGGGGTAGTCACACAGCTTCTCTGAGAAATGCCTAGAAATTACTGAAAAGCTCAATACATGGTCTGTGCAGTGGTTGGGGGTTGTAAAGCTCATTACGATAGCATATGTGTGTGTTTGTGTGTGTGTGTGTGTGTGTGTGTGCTTGTTACAGGGTGTCCAGGTGGGTTTATGTAACAAGGGCTGTGCAGGCTGATGCCGAGTGTTGGGGGAGCTGCAAGGTGGGGTGTGTAGAGGAATCTCTGTTCAGAAGCACAGGATAATTTCCCCGTTTATGCCATAAATCACAGGTCCTTCTTTTTCATTTGTCAACAGAAGGTCAGAGGTTACTGCTTTCATTTCACAAGATAAATCACCTAATGCAGTTGATCCACATCTTTCCAGTTCAAGCTGTTTAATTGGACACAAGATTTATCAAGGACTGCACCCACACACAAACGCCACTCACTCACAAATGTATACATACACCTATATATTTGTACATGGATATGTGTAGGTGAGTGTCTGTTTTTTTATTTTTATGTTGCCATGATTCCCACAAGATGGCTTTTCTTCTGGGTCTACAAAAGCCAAGTTGTTCTTACTGTATTTTCTCTGGGACTCATTAAATTTGGTAACAGTCAGAGTGTGATTACTAACAGTTCAATCATACCCCGCTGTGCAGTGTTGTTTCAGTGTTTGTGACAATAAGTTGTTTCAGTAATTTTGACCAAAAGGTGGGACTTGTTTGTCAGCATTTTTATGTTCAATTTAGAAGGTGAACTCAAATATTGTTACATTTATTTTATTGTTTTTCCATTTTTACATTTATGTGCAGACATTAAAGAAATACCAGTAATGGAGTATTTCTTTTTCTGCCACAAATGGAAAAATAGTCCTATATAGATTACAGCTTTATGTTATGTTATAAACTGCTGACTTCATTTGACAATATTGTGCAATCTGATACGACACTGCAAACGACGACCTCAAAAATAATCGTGTAATTGAGTCTTACCAAAACTTAGGCAACACAGTCTCAACAACAATGTAACATATTGCAGCAGTATGGTATTTGATTGCACCGCACTGGACTTTTGTGGGTTTTCTACATGTATAAGCTTACAGTTGCCTGGATTTTACATTATCAGCACTCTGCTGGAATGTTTACTTTTTAAGTTTGAGTTTAAGAAGGATCACATTTCTTTAGTCACTAAAACAAAAAGGACAGATCACAAAAAGAAAATCTTGACCTCTTTATCCACATTGTAATGCTGAATAACTACATATATGCCGACATTACGCATACCTTCAAGACCTTTTCTGTCCTGTGTAAGAGCTCTAATTTGATTAGTGCATATTAACTTCCTGTATTCTTCCTGCTGCTACAGAGAAACAGCAATTAATTGCACTTTTTTTTAATGTATTTTATATTATGTAATATTTAAAGGGAGAGGTTTCTTTCCCCCGGAGGCACTAAATATGTCTACATACACCATTCATATCAAAGATGTGTGAATGTGCACTCCCACCCATACAGATGACATATCTGTGTCCATTCAGTGCAGTGGACCTTTCGCTGTCCCTCTCTCCTGCTTTATTATGTCTATCCTACTTGCCATTCCCTCATGTTGTGTGCTGTACAATATCTTTTTTTTGTGTTTTTTTTTACTGCAAAGCCTCTGACTGCGCTGAGTGGTAAATGCGATGTGGACAGTTTATAAAAGAGACAGAGCGAGGCAAGGGAAGGACGGTTGCAACATGTGCTCGGTCATGTGTGCTGTGATCGATATGCTTACATCGTCCTTTCAAGCCGCTGCTTTGAAGCCCCGCCTCGCCGCTCTGATTGGCTTCAGCAGGGTTTGTGGCTGCATCCGACAATGTAACTTGAGGCATTCAATGGTTTCTAGTGTCTGTTTAAAAATGCCCAAGTTTCCCCTGTTTTTGCCCTCTTCTTAGCAAATATCTGTAGGTTACAGCGAAAGAATATGTTAATAATGAAGATAGTTACTATTGCATGTAATATAGTGTGGTTGAGGCTGCTGTGTGTGCCTGCTGGTAGGGCTGCAGCACAATGCAGCGTGCCCTCGCCCTAAAATCCTGCTCAATTTAACAGGAAGGTTGCACAGATACACATAAATGTACATAGAATTTAAAGGCACTATGTCTTAAATGGCAGTCAAAACACTATAAAGGAGCTAGCAGACATGTATGAGCTCTATAACATGCAGACTATGTACAAATATACTCTCTCCCCCATGCAGACACACCCAGCTCCATTCCCCGTCACATTTCATTAATAATGCATATATGTAGGGCTTTAATGGCGACACTGTAACATTCCCTCGTAGTTCGCTAAAAAATAAACCTTCACCCTCATTGTCAGGATGTTTTCTATCTATCTGTGATCAACCCACTAATTCATAAGCATGTAAAATGGTTCAAAGGCAGTCCTATCGCATCACTGAAAATATAACTGCCACAGATACATGAAAGCCATATAGTCTCTCCTTCTCTCTTTTTTCCCCCTCATACATTCTCACTCTCAATCTCCTCCTCCACCCACTCGAAAGCCCAAGCGTGTAATCTTGTTGGTTTTGTACACATGTGTTGATGTCATCATTGTGAACATAAAATATTTCCCCTATGGTTCTCAAACGAGGCTTTAGGAGTGCAGTTTTCTCTCACTGTTTATTTTGACCCAATACCACACATGGGCATGACTTAACAATAAAATAATTCAACAGCAGTGCTGCCTTGCCTGTAGTAATACTAAAAAGGCAGATGGATGGAGAATGTATGGTGTGAATGATGTAAAGTAACGCACGGTAATTCAAAGACATCCTCTGCTGAGAGGCAGGTCTAGTGATACCCAGGAGAAAAAGGATTTTCATCTGCTGCACCTGCTTCCATTGTGAGATTATTTACAGATGTGTGCTGTGACACAGAGCCTGAGGGTTGCCAATCACTAGCACATGAAAGCTACGAAGGTCTATAGGTGAACTAGAGATGACCGTGGAGGTGACCAGTGACCAGTCGGAGGGTCACTGTTAGTTGGATTTTGGCTGCATTGGTCTGATGAAAAACATGGATGAGACTCACAATTAGTAGGTCCACGCAGAGGGTTGGCATTGACAGCTACCAGACTATGACTTCCTGACCTTTTTATGGAGGGAATTGGCAAATACAGTGCATTTATTGTGCCTTCATTTGTGAAGCAGTACCTTTTCACCCAAGGCAGGCAGCAGAGAGATTTAAGTGTTGCGGCCCCTTTAAGAGCAGCTAGTGAAGCGCTCAGTCCTGTTGGTGCTGCTGCTGCTGATGGCAGCGCTGCCAGTTGATTGGCTGTGGCTGTCAGGGCTGAGGTGCTAGAGGGATGCTGCTACATATCCCCCCCCCCTCTCTGGCTCTGGCTCTCTCTCTCTCTCTCTCTCTCTCTCTCTCTCTCTCTCTCTCTCTTTCGTTCTCCATCTCCCTCTTGCTTGCTCGCATCCCTCTGAATAATCCACATCTAGGGCAAGCTGGCTGAGAGGCGATCCAGTGCTCAGCTCCTCTCTGCAGGCTGAGAAAAGAGACAGAGAGAGAAAGACAACGATTTTCAACGCAGGAGGAAGAACGTGAGATTTTGACAGAACGGGAAGATATCAAGAATTAACAGAGGAAGATTTTCATCTGCGGATATCATTTATTTATACATATTGTTTATATATCTATATATATATTTGTACACACGCATATAGATATTTATATATATATACATTTATCCCTGTACATATCTGTATTTGTGCTTGTCTGTTTATATTAATATTTTTATATGTATTTGTGTGTGTAAATATATATGATATATAAACAAAAGAATATATATATATCTATGAATTTATATGCGTATCACTGTGAACCAAGAGAAGCAAGAGGAAATGTCTATCATCGGGGCTGGTCTCTGATTGTGTGGTCGTATACAATATTTTGAATATTTCCTTTGATCTTCTACGTCAAGAGGACAAAGACTACGTGCCCATTTTGTATTTTTGTTTTCCTGTTGCTGCTTCCCGTCCCTCTCGATCTTTTTTTTTTCTACATCCGAGAGGAATAAAGCGAGTGACAGGATTTGACGAAAAGGGAAAATCTGTAGAAATTCCTGTGATTAGTGTTATTTCTGTCGGCATTAGCGCTCTGTGAGCCGATCACAGCGTGCTGTGTGAGATCTGAGGAGGCAGCAGAGACAGAGTGCCACGCCGCTCAGCTCAGCGTCAGCCCAGCCAGCACAGCCAGCATGCACAAACACCACCACTGCTGCAAGTGCCCAGAATGTTATGAGGTGACCCGTATGGCTGCCCTGCGTAGAATGGACGCCCCATCGTATGGAGGAGACTGGCAGGCCGAGCCCTATGGATACCCGCCTGGGTATGGGGGAGGCCAGACCTTACCCCCTCCAGCCTCAGGGGGAGGTGGAAGCATGGGAGGAGGAGGGGGCACTTTGGGGAGAAGTAAGGGCAAGATTATGTCTGGTGGGGGCCCTGGAGGCCCCAACCCAAAGGGCCAATCCAAGGGTGGCCCCAAAGTAAACGGCAACAATTCCAGTGGACAAGGAGGATGGTGGCCCGAGTGCACCTGTACCAACCGGGAGTGGTATGACCAGGTAACTCTTCTTCCTCACTCTAATAGATAGCTGAGGCCTGTGGGGCCTGGCAGGGGAGACTGTGATCAGCTGCTGATGTAGTAGAGAGAGAGGCAGAGACAATCATGCATCAGCTGAGGCTGTCCGTTTATGGAAACAAATTCTTATTTAGTATTCATCTCAAGTCCTGTTTCCCATTCGTTGACTGTAGTTCCTCTTTTGGAAGCAGAGTAAGGAGAACAGAACAGGACTAATCCAGTTCCCCTGCACACACATGGAGATGATCTTCATGTTTGGATTTGATGCAGATGACTAATGCTTATAGATTTAGCACACCTAGTGTATGTCGTCAAAGGCTTACGCTGATGCAGTTACCATAGGCCAAAAAATGGTGCATTTTCATTCATTGAAGCAGCAGTGCAGTTTGCAAATATTTTAAGTTATCTCTCCAGCTGGTACCTCTGATATTACAGACTGACTTTGTAAGAAATTAGATGTAAGAAATAGATTTCGCAGAGATCAACTAATTGAATGATTGTGTCTCATTAGTTTAGAGTAGAGGAAGAGATGATGATGAAATCGATCTCTGACACAGGTTCCCTTCTTATTTGCCCTCCGTTTTTTTAGCAAGCCATTTTGCTTAAAAGAATCACAGCAAAATGAGTGTGTTGAAAAAAATAGAGAATCAGCAGTATGGGTGTCTAAACGCTGCCTGTCATACATGCTGCACAGTGTGAATTTACATGCGCTCCATTTTGTGTCCATTATCTCCCTTTATTTACACGTATTTAGAAATTACAGTTGATAAAAGGTCAGAACAGCTTCAGAAGCAGAGTCTTTAATTAAGTAAGGTGCATGTATGTGAGCATGAGAGGGAGCTTGGGTGGGGGAAGGGTAGCTTAGTGAGCATGAGATTCAAGGAATGGTTCTTGCTGTGCATGAGTATGTGTCTATGTAGTCTCGTATTTGCGGCAAGTGAAGCCGCTGCATCGTTTGCAGTTCCTCCGTTTATGTCTGATCGCGTTGCAAGCAAGGAATGTGAGGCAACAGGAAGAAGGAAGGTGAGAAGAAGCACGGGGGTAAAATGGAGGCTGAAATTTCAGTGGCTGAGTGGAAGAAATCCCCCTGAGCTGAGCCCACGTCTGAACCGCAACCTGGCTGATATTAGCAGATTACTACAGTCAAGGAGAGGTTTTAGAGATTGACACTTTCTCTTGGTTCGTGTTGCATTAAAATCTGTTGCAAGCCCTTTTTCTTATCAGCTGCATCCAGACCAACCAGGCTTATTTCATGTTTCACACATTTGAAAGCTCACAGCAGATGTGATTATGTAAGCATTTATTGCTTACATGGAGATTTTACTCTCCATCAGTGTTACCACCTACTTTTTCTACGGCTCATTTCCAGCATACTTATTCAATATACAGCTTATAATGAAACAAATGAAGATCTACTAGATCAAATATGTTTATGAACTGCATCATGATTCATGTAGGGATCTTATGTTGTTGAAACAGCCCTGTCAGTAGATAAAACACTCTGTATAATCCTCTCTGGTCATATCCTTTAGAAGGATCCTTGCTCCATCGCTGTATCATGCAAATGTACACCACACAGAAACTCTGTGTCCAACCTGGCATTTGTGGCTCCACTCCAGGTGTAGCTACATTAGAACAAAATGAGCTGGAATTACAGAAAACGAATCAGCAATGGATGACAGGGGAGAAGGCAGCAGTCAGTGGGGTGAAAATGCTAAGGTTGAAAAAGAGAGAAATAAGCCAATAAAGGCAGGCAGTGGGCCTGGAGAGGGGGAGGGGGTTATGTAAGAGGAGGCAGTTGGTGGTGCTGTCAGAGAGAGAAAGCGAGCGAGGCCCTGACACTGTGGACAAGCATCTGTCCCTCCATCTCTTAAAACAAGCATGCGAATGGCCAGTGTGTGCTCCCCTTCCTATGAGCGGGCTATGGATGGAGATGCACACCCACCACCACCCCCACCCTCCCAGCTCCCCTCAGTCACCGTTGCTCATCCTTGGGTGGGAAATGTGAATGCTACCCCTCCCCCACTACCTATACACAGACCGGAGAGCAGGGCAGTAATCACACACGCCCAACCACACTCGTCTATTATCTTATAGCTTTCATAATAACTCGTGTATTTGGATGCTAGCACAATGAAAAGCAATAACCTTGCACAGTCATTCAGAATTATCTTTTTATAGCTGGACCATTGACATTTTTAAATGGCTGCTGTAGCCATGAACATTTCATGTATGTGTGAGGAAATGATTAGACACTCCAAGACATAATGATGCCATATTAATTCTTTTTTCCCTCTGTCATCTATTTACTAAACAATTGTGTCGCTTTTGTCATGAGCTTGCTTGGATAATTGTGAATGATTCCAGTTGGGATTATAAGAACATTCTTTAAAACAAGAGCTTTTGAATTTAAATCTGAGAAAAGTAGAGACCTCAGTCTACTGGGAGCTTCAGTCAGAAAGCTCCCTCTTCCCCCTGCGGGCTCCAATCTGTCTTTGTGTGTTCTCCAGCTCTGTGGCTATGATTAGCTTTAAATATTAATTGGATTTTACTTTATTTATTAGCATCAAGATTTGGCCCAAAATGCTTTGCCAGACCCGTTGTTTATAACAGGCCTCTGTAGAGGCGGTGGTGTTTTAAATTAATGCACAGGCACGGTGGGCGTTCCATGTCGAACACTCCCATAGGTGATTACGACTTGAAAGCCTTCAGGCCTTGATCAGAAGTGTTTGTGCATGTGTGTGTGTATGTATGTGTGTCTTTTACAGTTGCGATGATTTATCGGTGTCACTGGTTTGTACATCTGTCTGATGAGATTTTGCTCAGTCGGATTTGATTTGCCATTTCTGTAACAGCAACCCAGAGAGTATTAACGGATGGGATTTACATGTGCTCCATGTCCAAATGTCTTGAGCTGGATCCCCTACTGTGATCTTGAAAGGCTCCATCTAAAACCTGGAATATTCTCATCAGATCAAGAGAGATTTATCTATGAGCTTGTCTTGGAATATAAAGGCAAGAAATATGTGACCTGAATGAAAGTGCACTCAGCATATCCATACATTTTCTTTAAAAATCTGGTGTGAATGATAATGCCAAGAATTACACATCATTACACCTGCAGGTGCAGGTCAGTACGTTCCGTTCAATGTGACACATAATTACGCACGATTGATTTTTAAGTATCAAGTAAGGGAGGAAAAGTTGTACATATTGTGTGTAAAATTACACGTCAAAACTCTGATTTTCTGGTATGTTTTTTTCTTTGATTGAAAAGTCAGAAAGACAGCACAGCCCCAACTTGGGGTTGTCATTAATATGATGACTATGATAGGAATAGATGGAAGAAAACGCATTTCACTTCAATAACAGGACATATACCTATAAATCTCACATTCAAAGGAAAATTAAGAATGAAGAAAAGCTATAAAACATAGTGGATGTTATGGGTGATGCTCAGCTAGAGGTGGCTTAGAGCAGTGTGGATGGCCAGACCCAAAATATGATCCAATCTTAAGACCACCAAGCATTCCTCCGTCTTCTCTGCCTCTTAGTGCTCGTGAAGGAAAGAAAGGCAACCTTGACCTCAAGCAATAAGGACTTCATGAAAGCAGCTCTTTGTCATGAGCGTTTTCTTATATTAGACTCACAACATTTGCTTGTTTACCTTCACAGTTTTGGCCGTAGATCTCCTTCACGTCACAGGTGGCGGTGTGACATGGGCTGCCATTTGGTCATGTTTCTGTCTTGCCAGAAGTGTCAAGATGATGACTTCTGTTGTTGCCTGGCAGATTAGGACAACATCTCTGATACAGGATGGTTGTCAGGCCTTTTCAACTCAGATTTTTGTCCACTTGGTGCATTTCTTTCCCTCTTAAAAGGTACTTGTTGCTGTTAGATGTAACAGTTCTGTCCATCTGCGTGTGTCAGTTTCTTGCAGTAATTCAAGACCTCAAGCTTCAAGTTTTCAAGCATTTGATTACTGATTTGATCACATATTTATTAGTTTGATTATTTATGATATGGAATTTAATTCTGTGTTCTTAACATCTTGGCATCGAGTGAAAATCGCACATTTAGAAAATTAAATGGAAATAAGAGGAACATGCTTGTCATTTGTTGGCCTTCCGTGTAATTAACCATTATAGTCTGTGCTAATAATTTTAATAACCAAAAATAATAAAAATCCTCATCATTTTCTTGTGTAATCTGGTCCCACCAATGATATCAGAGCACCTGTGATGTCATGATACCTCTGACATCACTTTTAACCTTTCGCATTACGCTGGTATCCGATTACTCTGTTTCCCTATGCTGTCCCTCTCTCTCTCCCGCATTTACCCTAACAAGCTTTTTTATAATTCAGAAGGAGGCAAAAGCATGTTGAAACAATGTAATTACTCTTTGAAATCTGTCTGTACTGTAGCTCAAACTGTTGATCTAAACAGTGTGAAATGTTTTTAAACCTGTTACAGACAAGTGCTCCAAATTTCTTATGATTTCGTTGTACGTTATTTCATCTGCCTCACACATTTGGAGCCACAACCTTACATAATGTCAGCTTTAACCATCAGAGAGGTGTTTAAAGAATTTGAATTTCAGCATAAGATGCCATGTGATATCAGTAAACTGCACACAGTATACTCATGTATTACACTGAAACACTTTGTATTTAGTATTCATGTTGTAAGTTTTCATTAAAAAATTAGTTGCTGTTGTGTGACCTGCATTTCCTGAAAGAAAACATTCAGGCAATAAGATCAGTGTAGTTTTTTCATAATAAAAGCCTTTTGCTTTGTGCAAGGAACTCATGAACCCAACCAGCCAATGATGTTTATCAAAATAATTTCAAAATGGTAGTTATGTGTGATTCAAATTCACAATTTGATGCACAAAGCTTTGACTTTGGTGCCGCATTTTGTTACCAGGATTACATGAAGCAGCAACTACTGGTTCTTATCAGTGATTTTTGCCTTTTACATATCACCATAGCTTGCTCACTTGTGCAAACATGCACAAGTGAGACAAAACAAAATCCTTTTGTATTTGTAAATTTGTACTGTACAAAACTCTAAATTTGAAACTGAAATTTTAGAAAAAATGTATTTCCGCAAAATATTATTCAGATGCCAACATTCTATTTTACAGATCTCACACAAATTCAGAGCACATAATTTAATTTCAGTTGTCTGCTTGCAAACCTCCCACATCATATCTTCCCTTCTGCGCTTACCTGTCTCTCACCCACACACTCTCACATACATACAGTTTAAGCACACACACCCATGCCTGACACAGACCGTTACCCAAAAACAAAGTGTTCTTTACCCATGAAAATTTGAGGGTAAAGAGAGGATGGTGAATCACGGGAAATGCACTACGAAACAAGGCAGACAAGGTGCACTGCAATATTTATGCGCACTTTGACAAAAGCTTGCTTTTTATACGCTGTAAGAGGGGTAAGGACGGAGCGCCTGAGAAAAGGCCAGTCAGACGCTGACGTGAGCGTGCAGGGGAGACTTTTACAACCAAGCCACCATTATGGGAGCCAAAGAGCTTGATCTGTGATGGGGAGCTGCCATAGCTTTGGCCCAGGACCTGAGCAGTGTTGAATCCCACCTCCTACACTCCTCTTAAAAGCTTCCACTCAGTAACTCTGTTGTTCTTGCATTGCGTTCACTGACTGATTCTGCTCCTATTGTTTCAACATGGAGGTCCTGTGTGAAATGCAGGATTCACAGGAATGCGTCGTGTTCTCTGCCAGTGCAGATTTAATGCTCATCAAGTGGTTTACTCATTACTGCAGTTTGGCTACAGCTTGGAGATGTATATATAGGCTTTTGTACAATTTACAGGTGCACTTGCCTGAAGCTGCAGATCGTGTGTGTGGAGGTGTGTGTCCTGCTGGAAGCCGAGGCTGCCATGCCCCTGTGATCCATATGGTCATTGTCAGAGGCCCTGCCAGGGCTCAGCCCCGTATCAACTCGCCTGTTCCCCTCTCTGGCTCTCACTGCCAGCCAGGGGAGGAGAGGAGAGAAGAAAGGAGAAGGGAGGGGAACGCTGTTTGTTTGTTTGCTTGCCTGCTTTGTTTTATTTAGGGGTTTTTGCTGATCACAGTAGCGACTGGCCTAGAAATGGGACTGTGCTGTGCAGGGCAAAGTGGACCCCTGATTCAGCGATGGAAGCATCAGATTTTCTGTTAGAGGGAGAAGCAAGGGACACAGGGCCTTTAATGGAATGAGATGGCAGCGGTAAAATGCTGTACTACTGGTGCTGTTAATTAAAAGAATCAGGCGTCAGTGTGTGATAGGCTGTATGTACAGATATGAAAGCTTTTTTTTCTGCTCTGCTAGACTTGTTTTAGCAAGAATGTGCTTGCATTTTCAGGAAGGTGCACCAGCTCCATCACCCACATGCTGCTGTGGAATATGTGTATATCCAATCAATATCAGAGAAGAGCTAGTCCCTAAGCCTTCTGACTCCTCTTCATTTTTGTGGGGGTGTGTGGGTGCTTTCAACAGTGCTTGTGGTTTTATTGCTTTTATTCAACCATCATATCAGCTGTTATTTTGGTAACACTTTACAATAAAGTACACAGTAGTAGTTACAATACCAAAAAAGTAGGAGCTAAGTGCTAAGTAATGAATACAAATAATTAATACATTAGGTTCCAAATAATTTTACACCAATGCCTATATAGTAGATATTCAAAACAGAACATTTCTTACCGTAAAGGCCTTTATTGAAGACAAGCTGAGTCTTTATTCATAATTATTATCTTTTCTTATTTTCATCTGCAGCTTTCCTGTCTGCACTGCTTGTTGTTAACGAAACTCAAAACTTCCTACATGTTTAGCTGTTTTCTTGATAAATATGCACATTTCCACAGCACTAATTCAATCAGTACATCAATATAGTCATGACATATCCACCCCTCTTCTCTAACAGAAATACTGTTTTCATTCTGTAATTATTTTCAGTCGCCTCCATTTTGCACTTTTGAAATTGCTTTTAAGATGCTGTCAAAGCAACCTAACACTTCCTGCTCAGATGTTTCACATTAAGAGCCTTCCTGTGGCTCAAAGGGTGCAATTTCTGCAATCTGCAGGAAGTGCTGAGTTTTATTCAGTAAGTTAACATGGCTTTATAGAATACGGCCGAGTAGAAACGAATGGAATTAATGAATGAATGAAAAGAGCATTAGAGAGGAGGAACTCAGAGCAGTAGAGTGGTAATCTGTGGCTTTACAAATGGAGTTAGTGCAGTGGAAATGTACATTATGCTGAATTTACCATGTGAGCTACCAGAATACAAGTAATGGCAGGCACATTAGATGCTAGTTAGAACTAGTGAACTGATATGCATAGGCCTTTTTCACAAAAGACATTTTGACATGCCACAGTAGGAAAAAGGCAGGTGTAAATAATAAAATTAACAATAACTGAATTCCATTTAGCTGCTTCAGTTTCAGGGTCCTGGTATGGTGTACTGTCATGGCACGCTGGGACATTTGAATACAACAGAGCCATCATTAATGTTATAAGTAACACCCGTGCTTTTCCTACTACAGAAGTACAACGTGTTTTCATTTAATAGAAGAAGTCCAACTTCTCAAATGTTAAATGTTGGATAAACCAAGCAGCCAACAACAAGGTTGTCTAAATAAAGTACAATGTAAAACAAGCCGAATTATTGTCGAATTATAGTAGTCATAGTAAACATGACTACAAACCTGACCAGGCATTTTGATGACTTCAAAAGTTACCTAACCGTTTCCTTGCCATCCTAAATTTAGTGTTGGTAAAAAAATTGTTCTATAATTAGCCCTGGTTGTGAGCTTTGGGGTCAGTCACCCACAAATGTTCATGTGAACTGCCTCTTTGTTGTCTTAGGGTAATTTCTGCCAGCTTCACAACAGGTAAACCACCATTAATGAGGAAACGCTCACTGCTAACTACAGTTAATTAGTTGTACACAGCATTGTACTCCTATACATTTCTGTAGATGATTTCTAGTGTCTGTTTTTTTCATTCATTATCGCACCGACAGTTGGAACACAGGCCGTTGAAATCATGTCATACATTAAGATGGACGGGAAATCTTTTGAGCTCCAATTAGTGAACCAATGTTCAAATTTTCCAGTAAATCATCATACAGTAAACAGAATACTTGTTGTTCGTTCTTCCATTTTCTGGGAAAGTGTGTGTGTCTGTGTGTGTGTGTGTGTGTGTATGTGCGCGTATGTGTGTGTGGAGGACATTTGGCGAAGCAGTGCATTTCTTACCATGTGTAGCTGCTCTGAGTGCCATCTCTGTCTAATGCATTATCCAAGCAGCCCTTCAGCCATTTGGTCTGGCCTCTCATTTGTGTGTGTATGTGTTGTTTTTCAGCGTGCTTCATTTCTATAATCCCTTTCCTGTCTTCCACTGCCCTTCTCCTCCTCCGATCTCTCTTTTTTCATACATAGTACAAATGAAATGCTTCATTTTGGGGTGTAGAGCAGTATTCAGAGTGGATTCTGCAGCAGCAAACAACTTCAGACCTGTGCTTCAGTATGATTTGTGTACCTTAACAAGTTATGCACATGCAGTGCTTTAGAGAAATATCACATCTACACTCTGTTAGTCATTGTCTAAAGCTGACAGGGTTTGAAGAGAATTTTATGCTGTAATACAGTACCAGCATATCTGACCAGGATCCCCCCAAAAGAGGTTTTATCATTAGGCTTTATTTTCCACATATGGTGCATACTGGATATCTGGAAAAGCGTAAAAATGCTGAATTACAACCGCAGTGTACTTTTGTGCTATGTCCCACCTCTTGCATCTCTCTCAGTAGGTGAGAACACGTCTGACAGCGATAATCTCCTGTTATGTGCTACATGTGTGAAAGGACATCTCCAGAAAGTGTCCAGACCTGATTTTCTGAATAGTTTTTTGCAGTGTGGTTGCTGCTCTGCATTAGTGCATATGCACATTTTGAATGAAGAATCAGCTATTTTTAACTGACACCTATTTGTACGTCCAAAATTACTGTTTGATTTTATGTTAAAACCAACATTTTTGTCCTCCACTAGGACCCACAAGGGATATTTTGATACTTGCAGCTTCTTCATATGTGAACAGCATAGACATACAGTACATTGGGACAACATATGTTTGGCCCACATGGACTTCCTGTTCTCCCCCCACTGAGCTGATAAGAGGAGAGGCCTGCTAACATTTTCCAGACATATATCTGTTGTATGTGCACAGAGCCACAGATGATCCCTAAAATACGTCCCTCTGTTTATTATCAGTCGTTATTTTGTATTAGTGAAAATTGACTCAATCTACCCACTGAGTTTGGAAAAACAGAAGCACACGTCTCAATCTCAGCGACAGGGAGATAAAGAGAGAGCATGCCCTCACCCTGTTACAGATATAAACAATACAAGCAATCCCAGCTTAATATCATACATCTTATTACACTGTTGAGTACATCTCTGCCTTGAAATTGCTTTCATGGATTTATTACTTTTTGTTTCCCTCTGTGTGGCTGTGCATTTTTGTTGATATTTCGTCACGGTGTAACACAACCTTTCCTAATACAAGCCAAATCCAAATTTTCAATCATATCATTGCCTTGTATAGATCATTTTAGATGGTCTTAAGTGGTAAGTAGTAGTAGTAAGCTGAAGAGCAATGTGGACATGGTGTGTGTGATGTCACCCGTAGCTTTCTGGATGGATGTCTTTCGTCGATAGAGTTTGGGTTAATGGTTTGCTTCCATCCTGCCAGCGGTTTGGAGAGCAGCAACCACCACAGATGAGTGTGATAGGCTGAATCCCTTGACAATCACAAGGACACAGCATATGCTAATGGTATAGCGACATGCTATTAGCTTTTTAGGCCCCAATGTCTTGCTGGAGACAATATTTACAAAAACATTTCCAAGAGAATTAATTCCTCACCATCTTGCATCCATTAGAGGAACCTCTACACTGGTTTCAGCACTCAGCCATAAGGATTGTTACTTGATATTGAATATAAAGGTCTGCAATAGTGACAGTTGCAGTAAATGTTTTCTAGCCAGATAAGATGCTTGATTACCATGGTATGTTCAGCATATAGCACATGATTAGCAGGCGGTGGTCCAACTTCTCAGTTGGTTACATTCATGCTTCTCACAGTAATAATGTCCTTATTCATCACTGATGTTCTACCTTTTTGCTTTAGTGTACCTAATGTGATGTTTAGTTTATGTTTGACTGACATTCAGTGTGACTATGGAGTGCTCAGATACCAGACCCAGTAATACATTACAGACATATAGATAATACTATATCACAGATCTGAGAGAATAAAAGGAAATCTCCCAGTTGATTTAAAAGTCATGAACCATCCTCATAGTACATTGTGACTTAGCCAATGGGCAGATTTCAAAGGAAGGCCAGTTGGATTTTCTAGAAAAGTTTCAGCAAATAATTCACACATCATCACAGATCACACCATTTAAGTACAGTATGGCACAAGCTGTTATATCAGTCTTTCATAAGAACACAACATCACATAATTTGCAATCTGGTAGACCTGAGTCATAATAATTATTTGCCAGTAAAGCTAAGTCTATATTGCGTTATTTTATATGTTCAAACCTGTTTTATTGTCACCACAGGAATCACTCTCATTGGTGTAGATTGTGCCCGTAGATGCTGACATTTGATGCAATTTAATAACAGTAGTGTAAAATAGGAAGTTTGCATTTTGGCAAAATGCTAATTTGTGCCCTTTTCCTTTGCCGATAGCTGATTCTAAAGTATACGCTCGAGATTATATTACAAACCTTCATTTCTTCATACTCACTCCATAGGAGACCTGCTCTCCCTTCTCTCTTCCACTGCTGTGCAACGTCTACTTGCAAGAATAATTGTCCAAAAAAAAATCCTTCAAATCTTGACATAGTCACTCCACCCTCAAGGACCAAAACTTTTATTGGGAACAAACTTACTGAAGTTTACAAACACCACACAAAGAGGTGGGGGGGAAGTCCTTAGCTGTGCCACTGGACGCTGTAAGCTACCATGACTTAGACTTAATATAGGATTATTTTCTGTTATCATAAACAGCGGTTTATAAGGTCAACCATTGCCATTCAACAATGACAGGAACAGTTTCCTTTAAGCTGAAGTCCCACAAGCTGAGACGTGAGGAAAGAACAAAGCAGACATTTGTGTTTTGATGCTGGTTTCCATGTCAGATGGAAATAAATCAGAACACATTATAATTAGATGCCAGCATCTGTTTTAGCATATAGGAGGACGGCTTGGTCTCTCGTAAATACTTTTAAAGCTGCAAGACGTCTTTATTCCCACATTGTGCTCTTCCAGGTGTAACAGGGCAGGGCGGGTAGTGCGACAATTAACACAAACACACACACAAAG
This sequence comes from Pempheris klunzingeri, assembly GCF_042242105.1. NCBI lineage: Eukaryota > Metazoa > Chordata > Actinopteri > Acropomatiformes > Pempheridae > Pempheris > Pempheris klunzingeri. The sequence goes on along the minus strand of NC_092020.1, from coordinate 16,527,714 downwards.
CCATCACATTTCTTGTTTCTTTAATTCAAATTAAGGGTTAGTGCCATTGAACTTTATAAATAAATACATGTTGAGTGACCCAACCATTCATATGACCAACATGTATAAAATGCATGCTAAGCAGCATTGTACAGTGTCATTAGGCTGAGACCTTTATAAGCTGATACATAGGATGAGTCTGTAGTGAAAGCATTGTCACTGACTTTGTCAAATATGTTTGTGTGCTAATTATTTGCCCTTGTTCTGCAAATTTGCTTTGCCATTTAGTTTTTGGAGGAAATATAATTTTCCTTTTTGTTTTATTTTCAGCTGCAATATTTTATCTATGTGATGTTCCTATGCCGCACAAACCACTCATCATAGAAAGGATGTTATGGATGAATGTTGAGTGTACAGTGAAAAATGGCTTTGACTAGGGAGATCAGAATTTGCATCCTGCATCCTACTTTTTGTAATGTTTAAGCAAATGTAACATACATGTAATATATTTTCCTATCCTCCTGAGCACAAACATTACCCTTAAAATGTAAAAGACATAGTTTGATATTTTGATATTTCTTGACTGAACTTGATGAAAGGTTGATACCACTGTCATATCGGTATATTAAAGGGATACTTTGCCCATTTTCAACTGGCTTTGTATGATTACAATGTGGTTGGTATATGAAAATGAACAATGTTTAATTTTTCTCCATGTCACCTGCACTGAGAGCTCCCAGCTCGTCATTTAGCTTGTCAGCCAATGTCTGATTTATATCACACGATTGAATAATTAACTTAACAGTAGAATAACAGTAATAATATTATTGTTATGTCAGTTATTTAGTTGAACAACAGCCGTAGAGGCGTTAAATGTCAACGACAATGACAACATGCTGGATGATGAGCAGGGAGCTCTTGTTGCAGGCTACACTGAGGAAAGTTAAACTTAATTCATTTGCATGAACTACCCATCACATTAGAATGATACAAATGATATCACACAAAAAATGATAAGACTTACCACCAGCAGACAGTTGTAAAGTGTAAAGAGTGGAAGTAGGAGGAAGCAGCTAGCCTGACTCTGTCTAAAGGTTAAAGGAAAACCTACCAGTAAAGCTCACTAATTAACACTCATATATATTAGGTTTGTTTAATCCGTGCTGACTAATTAATTTTTTTAGTTTTCTCAGATGGTGAACATTTTGCAGATTGTTCATTATGAATATTTTGCACTGGCATCTTGCAGATACATTAAATACACACATATTGCAATAATCCAGCATTATGTTTCCTAAAAAATGTAACTGCAAATGTATTTCAAATTAGCTGTATATGTGTATTTGATCTCTGATCAGTGTCATATCGATTGCCATATGTCGTAAAAATGCTCAGTTCTGTGTTCAGAATGTCGAGGAAAGCAGCAACGCAGAGCCCTTCCCTATTGTGAATCAGCGAGTGTCTTTTCAGTTGTCAGTTTGGGCTGTGATGATGCAAGAGAGGGGGGGAAGAGGGGAGGAAGGGCAGAGAGGGAGGGGTGGGAGGGGGGAGAAAGAGGTGAAGAAATGAGAGGTGTGGCGTAAAGGAAGGGATGAGAGGGAGAGAAGCCAGTAAGGAAGAGGAATGGAAAGGAAAGGGGAGTGAAGGAGCATGTGCTCAGACACAGCCCTGTGTGTTGCCATGGTGCAGGCTCAGTCAGAGCTGCACAGTAGCTGTGCTGCTCAGCTAGCTAATTACCCACAGACTGCAATGTTGATACGCAGGCAACCGAAGCCTTCTGGATTTCCAAGAGCTTTTTTTTGATCGCCACACTGACACAAGTCAAGGAATAATTTGTCCATTTATTTATAGAAAAATGCAAGGACGATGACGATCCCAACTAGAAAATGCAATCAAAAAATGTGCTGTGGGTATGTGGAGACCAGCGTTATTGAACAGTGTAGTTTTGCTCTGCTGTGTCAGCCATGCCACTTGTGTAATATAAAGAGCTCTTCCAGCCCAGAGCTTCATTGTCCATAGGCCGACGCTGCTTACTGAGAGCCTGCAGATCCTGATCAGCCTGCTTATAAAACCCAATATGGGCCATTGTGGATTAATATTCACCATTAAAATTTCCAATTATGTAATCAGCCAAATCCAAGAGCCGCATATGCTCATTGGGATATCTCAGCAGGCAGGAATGAGGGAGGGGAGGGGGGGCCTGAATGAGACGAATGATGCAACATCAGCCCGTGCACCAAGAAAATTAGTGTTTTTGATTGAACAAGGATCTTAGGGGGTTGAAGAAACTAGTACTGTTGTTCTTACCACAGTATTGTTTAGTGTAACCAGGTAGAAATATAAATGTAAAGGTAATTGTTTGGTCTTTTAGAAGCTTCTAAAATTCAGAAGTGAGGAGTGTCTTTCACTCGATGCAAAGAACTTATCCTCAGGAAATCAAGTGATCTTTTTTCTGTCTTTTGCATATTGCAGAAATTCTTATAAAACACTGACAAATGCCACGCCAAAGCATCCATTATGTTGTATTATGCGATCAAATTTGAAGTGAGTACATGTTCAAGTCCCATTTTTGATCCTATAGAACAGTTTTACTAAATGATAAGCATTTTGATTAATAGTGCAGACAAATCCTCCTCAAAACTTATATTCAATTTCAATCTTGCGATGTTTGTTTAACACTAATCTCAACGGAAAACATACAAGCTCATTGATTTCATGTCGAGCTGCTTAGAGAATTAACTGATTAGTTGATCGGCAGAGCAATGATTTTAATAATCCAGTCCTTGAGTCTTGTTTTAAAGATCCCATAATCTGCTCCTTTTCAAGTTCATACTGGTATTTTTGGGTCCCAGTAGAACAGGTTTATATGGATTAATGTTCAAGAAACGCACAACTTTTCTCGTACCAGACGTGGCTGCTGCAGCTGTTTTCAGCCTCTGTCTACACGCTCTGTTTTAGAAGAACAGAATAATTTGCGTGCTTTGCTCTCACCTTTGACATCTTCATGTTAGCGGGAGCTGGCGTTCAGGGGGTTTTCAGTGAAAAAGGACAGTCAGTCCGCTGAAGGCCTGGAGGAGCTCACATGTTCAACAGATCCCTTTGACATCATAAAGGATGCCAAATCTAAACAGCGTCTTTCCACACGTTTACTGAAAGATGGAGCAGGCGAAATAGGGAGAGGACGGTCTTTTCTGATTGTTTTGCGGTCTGTCAGGACACGGGGGACACATTTGTGTTGAAGAGACATTAAAAACTACATATTGCATAATATGGGAACTTTAAGCAAAAAATTGCTGGTTCCAACTTCTCAAATGAGAATAATGAATTATTTTTTTAATCTTCCATGATAGTAAACAGAATATGTTTGTGTTTTGGATTGTTAGTTGGACAAAGCACACAGGGAAATTGTAATGTACAGTTAAGACTATTCTGTATTTCCACCAGAATAACCCATGATGAGAATTATCCTTAGTTGTAGCTCTTATTATTTCCACTTTGGATTAATATGTTGATTATTTCTATGATTAATAATGAGGAAAAAGTGAAGATTCCCAATCTAAAAACAAAAACAAAGAAACCAAAAGATATGTGATTGACAATTATAGAAAAGAGACATGCAGCAAATCCTCACATTGGATAAGTTAGAACCAATAAATGTTGACTTATCAACTAATTGACTAATTAACTAATTGTTTCAGCACTACAACAATCCACCATTTCAGCTGTGTTTCAGTTCAGGGAGGATTTTCCGTTTAACCTCTCATGCATTTCATAGTGATACACTCAGAAACTGGCAGCTACTGTTTATCTTACTGTATTCACATTGTAGTCTTATGGCTAGAGTCCATATATTCTGTCCAACAGAACAGGCTTCTTGTGTTCTGACAGCCAGCTGGTATACTGTGTTTTATCACAGGAACCTCCGTTAAAAGCGTTTCAGCCTTTAAGGTTTGATTGTTTGCAGATCGGTGTTTGTATCATCTACGCAGTCCAATAGGGTAGCTGCTCTAATTTGTGCCGAAACTCGTTCTTTAGGGGACTGTGTGTCTTGTCCGGACACAACCCGAGGACGGCAGAGAAGAAGGGCAAATCTGGACCCTCGACAGGAGGCAGATTGATTTGGCAATCACCAAAGTGCTACAAACGTTTAAAACAATGCCCTGTTTTTCCCTCTGCTGTTTGGCGCGAAATACATCAGCATATGGATAAATGTGCTCATGTATTCATAACTATCACAGGGAAACTAGAGGCACAGCTCTTGTTTCTGTTGCCTCGCCCGTTGTCCTACTTACTGTAATTCTTCATCACTTTCAACACCTACACTTATTGTGAGCCAAAACTCAGGCAAGGGTAGTGAATGGAGATATGTGAATATGTGGGTGTTTCCGAGTGGAGCTTATAGAACAGCATGAAACCTCAACCATGACAGGAGGATCTCTGCTCCTGTATGTAGAGAGAGGCTGAGCCCCATGGGAGGTGGGGACCAATGCTTTTCATTGGGCTTTGGGTCAAAGTTAGCCTTGTTATTTTCACTGTAGTATTTTTACAGCTCCAAATGCTTTATATTTGCTGTCAGTAGCTTTATCGCTCTCTCATGATTTTGATTTGTGAACCAGGACCAACTGAGGGGCTGTAGCTTCCATGTATTGTAGTCCAAAAAATCACAGGTACATTTAAAGAAGTAGAAAAACTATGCATTAGATTGCTGAAGTTCTCTTGTGAGTGAGCGCTTGTGGTGTGAAAGGCTGTAAAAGAAAATGAGAGAAAACTTTCCTCTCTTTTTTTTTTGCAATGAAATGCATCAGAAGGGTTTAAGGATCATCGTGGCCTTAGGGGAGAGTGTTTGTTACATCACTGGGTTCATGAAGCAGAATCACAGTCCAATGTTCCCAATTAAAAGAAACGAATAAGTCTAAAATTGGAAGGATCTAATCGCAGCTCAGAAGATTGTGTTCTGGGGTGCTCAGGAAAGGAGCGAGGAAAATGAAGGTGACAAAAGTGAAACAGAGCAGAGAGCTCTCATTGAAAAAGCACACAGCATTGGGGACCATCCGGTCTGTTTTCTGGCAGTAAATAGTTTCAGATTGTTAATTTTTATGTGGATCCCTTTTAGGTTCGGTGCAGTGCGATACTTTTCTGAGAGCTCCTGTAGTCAATAAGTTTGTGATGTAAGGAGAGAGTTGAGACTAATAGAGGCAGCTTAGCATCATTGTAAAGGAATAGTTCGACATTTTGGGAAATCTACTCCCGCTGTCTGACACAGAGTTAGATCACAAGATTGATACTACACTCATGTCTGTTACTTCAGCTTAGCACAAAGATGGGAAGCAATAGGAAACAGCTAACCCAGTTCTGTACATTAACTCTCTAAAGCAAAAAATCTGATTTCCTATGAAGTCAAACTATTGCTTGACATTATGTTATTGCTTGAAGTTGGCTTTGTGACTACAGGATGGTTCAGGAGACCATGATGTAGAGTGATATATAATTGTGACAATAGTTTTAAAGCAGTTTCTCTGTGAGTGCAGATGTATTCATGTCATGTCCATTTTAATTTGTATTGCCCCAAATCACAAAACAAAATGCCACAACTATCACAAGACGTGTAGTGTTCATCTTTCACGTACTGCTTCCCGTAGTTGCTATCTTCAGAATTCATACTAATGGTTTCGAAAGAGACGCAAATACTGTGAAAACATACAGATTAATACATGTATGCTTTTCTAACCTGTCTGTGGCTGTTTTTATAGTGAAATGTCTCACCTCGTCATGTCAAAATAAGACTGTTACCTCAGCAACGCCATCAGCATCTCCACAGCGTCACACAGACCACACATCATCCACACTCAAACACAAACAACCCAAAAAAATGAAGATGAATTCAAATGAATAAATTTAAAGCATTCACATTTCTCCATAATGACATCACAGCAGCTGAATAACATACTCTTGTTTACTGAGGAGGCAACGTGACAGTGGTGAAAGCATCAAAATGGCAGCACTCAGTTGTGTGTGGTTGTGCACTGTCACCGGTAATCAGAGCAGGATCCAAAACACCAGAGAGGAACAAGCTTAGCAGCTCTCTCAGCTTAGCAACAAGGGGTAGCAACTAGTCAAGAGCTGTGAGGTAACACGCTGCAGTGACCTCTGATGTAGAGGAAGCAGTGGGGGCGGGATTATGTGAAGCATACTGATGACACTCACACATGACAGGCCTCCTTCATTATGGAGCCTCGCCACAGCACAATTGGTAACTTTCACTGTAGCTGTTACCTTGCGATTGAGCCTCCTAGTGCTGGCTGTGGGATCGTGAGACCAGTGACTGATGTAAATTAGCAGTGCAGCAACTGACATAATGATGTATCAGGAAAAAACCCAATAATGATTATTGACAGTTTATATTTTTGCGACTGTGAACTTTGGCGTAACAGTTTACTGTGACTATGGGGGAAGGGCAGGGGGGGTCACCCTCTCATTAGCAGCAACGTTTGAAAGGCAGGCATGACTCAGTGAAATAGCACCCAGACATCGCGTACAATGTCAATTTACATGCATGTCCAGCATTTCATAGAAAAGAATAGTGCTGAACTGGGTTGTCAATGAATTTTTGGAAATCAATTTTTGATGGAATCACTAGTACACATACGCACACTCAATACATCAAAGTTAAAGCATGAATCCACACACGCTGTCTTGTTCAAACCTGATCAGTTGTTAGCAGACTTGTAGAAGGCCTTCTGGAGCAACACTGTTATGAATATTCGTTACACTAAGTACTTTCCCCTCTGTGGCTGCACTTGTGAAGGTCAAACTAGCCAGCTCTCATTTGGTGCTGCTCAGCATGACAGAGAGGTAAGCCAGAGCATGCTTTTGTAATATTACATAAAGATGAGGAGGGAGCGCTGCTGACAGCTGTGACGGGCTATTAATTATGGTTTCATGAATGTGCGTCTGCAGTGTGTGTGTTGGGAGGGTTTGGGAACGGGGGGCAACATAGTCACAATGCTCAATCATAGCCATCAAATCAGAAAACTTTAAGCTTTAATGGGGCCATTTTATGGGTGAACTAATTAATTTCCTTGTGGCTGCCTCATTGAAATGAACGCCTGAATTCAGCTGGTGTTGTAGCAGGAGAGAAGGAGCAGTTGACCTTTACCGCTATGGGATTTTCTTTATTACATCTCGTTATTCAGCCTTTGTCCCTGACAAAGAATGCAACATTGAGTTTCGTCAGCGTCTGCGAGTAAAACGTCTCTAGCTGTCATGTGTTCATCCTTCTCAGCTCCATCCATCTGTCACTTCTTCTCTCACCTTGCCTCTCTCCTTCCCTCTTCCCTCCGGCACAGGGGCCACAGCGTGAATGAGATGTTGGGTGCATGGTAATTGAGTAGATATTGATTGGACTGCAGCGTGGCCTACGAGAGGCCAATGAGAGCCAGGGGATCAGAGCAGCACCACTGACTGCGTCTCTCATCCCACATTCTGCAGGAAAACATAAACGCAGCACCACTAGAGGCGTCAGAAAACGAAGGAACATTACATTTTCAGATAACAGAAGCACGTCATAGAACGCCTTGTTCTCCTATCTGCTGTTAGCTCAGCTGTAGACCTAGGAAAAGCTTCCTTCAGCATTGGCTGTATCATTTGACTGACTGGGTGCATCATCTGAGCGGGGCTGACTGTCATATTTCACTGCGATGTCACCACTGGAGACTGAGCTGCCATGTCGGTGTGCCTGGCAAGAGAGGAACTGATGTGGAAATGTTTGCTAAGAAGTAAGGGGTTATTGCCCTGTCAGCATGCCGTCGCTGTGCACATGCTGAACCCTGTTGTTCCTCGCCTCCACTCTTACTGTGATGAAGAGGAGGGTTTGAAAGCACAACAAGTAACGCTGACAGATGTAGAAGAAAGCCAGGGTTTAACTTTCCTAAGGTGTGACATTATTGTCATCAGCAGGGATGCAGATGCATCCACGTGCACACACATAATGCAGCCTATACTAACATTTTTTAGAGATCTATAGTAGATCTATATTTTTGAATTATGTTTTCTTGTGGTTAGTTTTTGCTTTGGTTTGATGACCCACTGCAGCATGTGTTTTTTCTTATTTGTTAAGTGCATTACATCACTGGTAAAACTACATTAAAGATAGGGCCCATAGATTATATTGTGAATGTCTAGTGAAACAATTAAACAGAAGACAGTTTCACGTTTTGGGGAATACATGTATTTGCCCTCTTGCCGAGAGTTAGATGAGATTATTGATACCTCATACGTCTGTGCAGTAACAATGAAGCTACCCCCATCAGCCAGCTAACCTAGCTTAGCATTAAGACTGCTTGGCTCTGTCCAAAAGTAATAAAAATCCTCTCAGAAAACAGCAAATTGTTGTTTTTACACTTTTTGCAAGGATTTAACAAACAAGATATGAAGCCTTAATTAGTGAGCCTAAGAGGTGCTGATCAGTAGATTTTGTTACCTCTGGACAGAGCCAAGCTAGCTGTTCCCCCTTGCTTCCAGTCATTAGGCTAAGCTGTTGGTTGTAGCTTCATATTTACCGTACAAATGTGAAAGTGATATCATTCTTCTCATTTAACAGCAAACAACTGTATTTCCCAAAATGTCGAGCCTTAGCCTCTACCCTAGATAATGTACAGTATACCTGCATGACAAAACACGTGCCATTTAAAACAGCCTCTCCTCCTGATTCCACTGCAGCCATTATGTCATTTCTGAGCACAGCTCAACTCATGGCATATAGATTTGAGAAGGCGCATGTGCATCTGTGTGTGTGTGTGTGTGTGTGTGTGTGTGTGCGCGTGTGTGCGCGCGTGCGCGCATGCGTGTGTGTGTGCGCACGGTGGATATAGATAGACAGCACTGAAGGCAGTCAGGCACATCTAGCCCATGGCCATGCATGTGCGAGCACAGAGCCGCAGAAACTGCAGTGAGAGCCCCGAGAGGTGAAGCGGAGGGAGGTGGCTAAGCGAGCTTTCTGGCCAATACCATGCAAGCACCGGTTACCATGGGGACACATTGATTATTTAACAATTTGGATGAAGCCTGTGCCCTGCACTTGCCAAGGTTCAGTGGGAGTCTTTGTGGCTTTACTGTCCCAAGGGTCTGCAGCCAAGTGAGTGTTGTGTGGTGCAAAGCCACCGGGACATGATACACATCCCCCGTGATGCTGAGAGACAAGAGACAGACACAGGATCTCCACTGACAGAAGAGCAAGATGATAGATTGATGAATAAGAAACTATTATGAACAGATGGGTGGATGAGACGAGGGAGTGAGAGAATGTAAGCACTGTAGCGGGTGAATTTTCATCATTCCTGGTGGTCAGTGGGGACTTGTTGTAATGATCTCATGCTGGGGAAGCAGTCTGGACTCATTGTCATTGTGCGTACATGAGGTCTTTGTGTCCAGTGTGCTCACTTGCTTCCATGTCTCAGCCTGTGTGTATGGGTGTCCATGTAGTGCCAAGACTACTATAACCCTGAGCGCTGCATTGCAGGTGGGCAGAAGTAAACAACAGCAACTGTCTGTGAAAACAGCCTTCAATGATTAATGACAGGTTTTTATGGCAATCATATTCAATTTCTGCCAGTACAACACGTGTAACATACAGCTGTTTATAAATCTTTAAGGTCAAGTTTCAAGATGACCTCATATGTACCTGGAATTAACATGCAATCTGTGTCCGAATATCTTACCTGGATATGGAAAAAATCTCTGCAAAGTGTAAATGTTTGTAGAATGCATTGTGACCATGGAGAATCACCTGGCTTGCAGTGTGATCGGATCTCAGCCAGGTGTAAATGCCATCCATACAGCGTGGCCACATTATTAAGAAAGAAATCCACCCTGCAAGTTTAAATGTCACCTTAATCCTCCTCTTCCTGCAGGCTCAGGCAAACCTGGCAAAAGCTACAAGTAGTAGCAAGTCCTCCTTGGCAAAATGTGATTTAAAATGAATGATACCAGTTCATGGCATTGCTTTCTTTGACACGGTCCATGCCATGTTTGTTGAGTTGAACGGCCTTGCCTAACCAATTTGCATATTGAGATCCAATCACATGCAGGCAGAATCAAGATGATGAGGTTTTAGATTACCAGGTGTAAATGCAAAGGCCTGTGGATCCGCTGTCATTATCCAGGTAAGAAATTTAGACACAGATCACATGTTGAGGCCAGGTGTAAATGAGGCTGTCTTGTCAAATTCTCAAAGTCTGTGATAGTTAGTCCAAGTCAAGTGACTCGACTTTAAAGGCAAATACCAAGTCTTTCAGGTCTCTGAATGGTCATCACTACAGCATTTGAAGAGCTGAAGTTTTTTGACTCAGTTGGAGACCTTGTCATATTAAGCAGAAGCTTAGTAATTCAAATTTCATGCTGTATGGTCTTGTACGGCCTGTCGCTTTCGCTTTTTATCTTTGGTTGTTCCAGGATTTTACCAAGTCTCAGACTAGTCAAGTTCAAATCAAGTCTCCAGCCTCAAGTCTTCAACTGTATGACACTGAATCACTACCTATTGAATCTCTTCAAGTTATCTGACCCACATTCACCTGCAACACACTGACATCAGTCTGTATGAGACTGTTTCTGTCCTGACCTCTGTGAAACTCGCCTCCCATGTTTGGCAAATCCAGATACTGTTAGTTAGTGTTTGTCCCGTCCTCTGGGAGCCCCTAATAGCACAGACAGATCCTACCTTTGATAGTTGTCATAAACTTCAGTGTTTGCCAAATATTATGGTATTTAACCAGCTGTCTTCCTCCTCTCAGCAGGCAGCAGGTTAGCATAGAGCGGGTAACCAGCGGCCCCAAGGAGGGAGGGGTAATCCAACCTAATCCGAGTTACCTGAGTAAATTAATAAATGTTAAACAAACTCATGTTGAGATTACTCATGTTGAGATTATCTTCCATTATTCCTTTTTGTTTGCTTGTTATGTGAGATTCAGATGGAGGGATTACACAGCAATCCCAGGCCCGGATAATACCGCTGTTTTCTACAACTGATGGGTTTATTGTCTTTCAGCTGGACTTGTAGATTCAGTTATCCCATTGGGCAGCGTTGGTCCACTATGATACTTGCGATAAGCGCTGCAGGCACTATACTGTAACAGGTGTGTTTTGTCACATGTGGGCTCTGTAGTGGATTCAATAGTTTAGTCTGTCAGCCACCAAGGGACAATAGTAGCCAATGTATTCCCCTTTGTTGCCCTCAGGCTGTGTTTCATCACTTCCTGCTGTATGGCTTTGGTTTCAGGGTTTTCATTCACAATAGACACAATAGTCACTGACATGGTTGCTGTGGACTTAACAGCCATAATTCAGATGCTTTTACTCCGCTGGATTTGCAGCACATGTTATGAGTTGGGGTCTAAGATGAAGGGGGGAAAAAGTGCAAAGCATTCATGAGAAATATGCAAACACAAGCACAGACGTGAGCATCTGTTAGTCCATATGCAGATTACAACGTAGGCCTGATTGTGCTGACTGGGAGGGGGGTGGGGGTGGGGTGGGGTTTGCACAGCCACAGCTGTCCAGAGTCATAGCACATCACCACCGAGTGGAGCGGTTAAAATCTGCAGCTCCTGTTTATCTGGAGAGCAACCGTCATTACCAGGAGAAATGAAATGACACCTGCACAGCTTGTGAGGTGATGAATGATTTTAATCAAAGGATCAGATCTTTGTAAGTGCGTCTATCAAGCTACTGTCTCATGGATACAGAAGTGTTACAGAAGTCTAATACAACCTGATTGAAAACCTTTTGTAACTTATAGATACAGCTCATGTTGTATAATCTGAGATGATTTTAATAGTGTACATATCCAAAGGGTCAAAAGTAAATTGTTCATGGAACAAGTCAAGATTCAAGATTCAAGATGTTTATTGTCACTTCTGTTGTACCAGTTCACTCGCGTAAAATTCTTCGGCTGGGAAAGAATACAGAAACATACAGAAGATTTATACAAAGAAAAAGATATATGTAAAATAAAATAAATGTATATAAAGATCTATATAAAGCAATGAATATAAAAGCAGAATTTGAGGTAATGAAGTATGCATGGTAATGAAAGGTATAAATGTAATAAAGATATTAATATATATCCTATAAGTATGAAAAATGTAACAGCCCAACATCAGATAGACAGAATGAAAATGAAATGAAAAGTTGCTTTCATATTATATGTAATTTTATACCATGATAGTGAGCTCATATAAATTTGTCAACTGTTGATACTGTGGAAACTATCCCTTCAATACCTCTGAATTTATTATATTATTATTGCCAATTTCTTAAATTCACTGATCAGGATTGCATTTTGGGAATTTTTACATGATCAACGTGATGTATGTAAATTCTCAGGTTTTCAGGTATTTAATTTGCTGTATTTGCCAAACGCAGATGTTCCAATCATTTTATGCCACGCTAAGCTAAATGTCTGCCAACAGCTTGTGTGAAAAAACAGTTTCTTATTTAATGTTACTAACTTTGACTAAAATAATCAGATGGGAATGAGCCCAGAATTAAACTCAGTTATTGTGATATTTTAAATATCTCAATATTAATATATATCAATATAATGTGGGGCTCACCACTGGAGCCTCAGAAACACTTGCAATTAATTTGTAATGTGAATGTAATGAAAGTATCAAGTACAATAATTCTCTCATCCTTTCATTAAGCTAAAACGCTCAAAGAAAGAAAGAAAAGCAGCCTTTAAGCCCCGAATAAAGTATAACTAAAGATATATTGTGATATTACCACAATCAAATCTTAAATCTTACGTTACAGTATCGTATTATATTGATTTATAGCCCATATCTCTGCAGGACGATCCACTATATACAAGTAAATTGCACAATATTGCAGTTAATGTTCAAAGTAATCTGTAATGTGATGATTTGGGAGGAAGGTCAGAATCAGTGAGAATCAGCCGTGTGGACACAGGCAGTGTCTGCATATATTAAGACACAGATGAGAGGGCGTGATGGGGTTGAGTTGGGGGAGGGTACTGAAGCGGTGAGATAGGCAGCTAGTGATTTTCTCCTCAGTGTTGGACCTCAGGAAGTGTAAGGTCCCCAGGCAGCATCGTCAGCATCCCCTCCCCCACACAGCTCAATCAAATCAATAAAATGTAGACAGCCAGTGTGCTGAACTAGAGGATGGCCATCAAGCTGCTCCTAAACCAACTGGCGTCTCCTCCTTCACACTTCTGCTTCTCTGTTTCCACCATGGCAGCTTTGGTATCAAAGCTCCTCCGGTCACTTTGCAGGCCTGAAATGGAAAAAGAAACACCAGGTGGCACAATAGAGCTGAGATAGACAGTTAATTAATAAGGTGTAGTCACTTTCAGTTGGGTTTTATGCATCATTATTGCCAATAGGTAATCAGCTTTTTACATTTGACCCTTTCATGTGCCCAAAGAAAATAAAAACATGAAGAGTTGTCAGTGTTTTCCCCAAAATAGTGTTGATGTCACAGAGGGGATCATCAAAAATAGCATTTAGACAATCCAGTGTGAAGAAAACGCAGCTGAAATCCATATTAGTTATATTTTTTAGTTGACAACATGACATGAAAATACTATATTAGCCTAAAGATTCAGAACTCAATTGATTATCGATCGATCGGGTGATTATTTTTAGATTATTTCTTTATATTTTAGGAGAAAAAAAACATTTATATGCTGAACGCAGTTTCTTAGAACTCCGTATGATTTGGCTTTGTTTTGTCCAACCAACAGTCCAAAAGATATTCAATTTGCATGGATGTAAAAATGAGAAAATCAGCAAATGCTCGCATTTTGAGAAGCTTAAAACACTACTGTTTTTCCTTGATAAATTACTTTTGTAGACAATTAATTTTCTTTCATTTGAGTAAATGATTAATCTGCGAATTATTTCAGCCTTATTTGTTAGAATAGCACTTAAATTCCAGATTGAACCCATATTTGACACATATCTAGGGCTGTAACTAATGATAATGTTTCATTTTTATTAATCACTAAGTCAGTTAAAATATGAGAAAGCAGTTTTTAAAAATGTCCATCAAAATTTCTCAGGGCCCCAGGTGGCATTTTCAGATTGTTTTGTTCACCTAAAGACTTAGACTTAGACTTCTTTTATTGATCCCCCATAGGGGGAAATTTACATGTTACAGCAGCAACAATAGACAAGAAAGAGTGAATAAAAGCAACATTGGAAAATAAAGCAATAGCAAAATAAATATGTGTTGTGATGATAAATAAATATTTACACAATGGAATATTTAATTTTTAAACATATTATTTAAACATGAAAATGATCAAAACGACAAATCAGTGATCTATCACAATGATACAATTCAGATAAAAAGCCTAATGTTTGAGAGCCAGGAACCAGTAAAGTTTGCTAATTTTGCTTGATAAGTGGCTTAAATGGTTAATGGATTATCAAAATTATTGTCAGATTTCTTAGTTCTTCTTCCTTCTCCTCCTTTCGTCTAATTTTCTTACACATAGCCCATCATGCTAACGGAATGGCTACTGAAGCATGAAACCATGCATTTTGTATGTGATACTACATGATGCTATTTCTGTGTGTGAAATGAAAGTGGAAAGGAGCGGTTGGTGTGGGATGAACGTATTGTCCCAACAGCTTAAAGACAAGCCGGTTTGTTTTATGAGGTGACCGCAGGACGTCTGGTTGTGGCGGTTAATAAGCAGCGGTCTCTCTGCCCCAGTCCTCATTCTCAGTCCTCACACCTTTTCACACACACACACACACACACACCCACACAGTCTCAGCCCCAAGGAGATTTACCGACCGTTCCCAAGACCGTTCACTTTGCTCCCAAGTGTGTGCTGCATTACGTCTGTGTGCTGCCAGCCGCACACCCTGAGATAATGTGTATCTCTTCATATTCACAGGCCAACCCTCCCCCCATCATCGTCAACGCAGACTCACTAGATGCAGGCCCTTATGTAAGTATCTCCTCTCTCTCTCTGTACTGTATACGTCTCTCTCATTCACACTCCCTCTGTGTCTGTGCATGAGCATGTTTGTGTGTGTGTGTGTGTGTGTGTGTGTGGATGAAAAGGCCGCCTCCTGGTAGCAACATGCTGTTTGCCATGTGGACCGACATCCATTATCCTATTGACCCTGCCTGTTTGTGGGCAATGTGCATTCTGTAGTTGCACATTTTGTGTCACAGTGCATATGCTTTTTAAGACAAAAAAGACACTTTTGGTTGCAGCAAATCAGAAATTCACAGTGGTATTTTTAGTTAAACAATCTGCTGCATGCATCTTCTGTATATTTTGTCAATAATCCCATTCTCCACGGATCTTTGTGTTCAGTCTGTGCATACTTCTACTTTGTATTATATGGTAAAGGATTTAGCTGAAACATTTACATGCTTCTCTTTTTTTCTGACTACATTTTTTAGAAAATGACAGATTCAGCCTGTGATGTAACTAACCATTGTGCTTTTTATTTTGACAGGTAAATGGCAGTGATGGGATGTATAAATATGAAGAGATCATTTTAGAGAGGGTGAGCTTTACCAGTTTTTCCCACAATTTACACAGTCCTGTTAAATGTATTTTCTGCATGATGGATGGATTTCTCCCCACTAGGTGGTAGTAAGCAGCTCAGTCTAAAGAGCAAAACCAAAGAAAGATCTTGATGTCTGTAAATTTATGAGAATAATATATGATACTGTGTGTCAGTGAAGATATAGCTGTTACATCACTGCAGTAACAGTGTCCTAGGTGCAATGTCTCATGTGAGTATGAGCGTAGAATAACGCCAGTGAGGCATAGCTTTTTACATAATCCTGGTGCCATGTCATGAGCAGACGCCAGAAATGTAAAGTGCTCTCCTCTTCAATTGTTAAGCAGGTGCCAGTGCACTTGTAAGCGGTGGTTCAGCCTGTAATGGCAGAGCTATATGTTCCTGCTCATTATTCCACCCACATATAGATGCACCTCCAAACCCGCAACAGATGCACTGCATCTCCCTGCCCCTTGCACTCTAAGTGGCATTTCTGTATGCAGAAAGCTTAAATAAGCTATGCGAAGTCACACTCTAAAAGGTCTGTGGGTGTGTAACATTTGGTGGTAAGGCCCAGTGTACTCCTCTTGGCTCCAGAGCAGCACACTGGGAGGCCTCAGCCTCCCTCTGTCCTAATTTGTTGCGACTGTTCCTCATTAATTATAGAAAATAATAAAGTGAGGTCTTTTCTCAGCTGTCTTGTTTGCTGCATGTCTCTGTGGCCACGGCTGTCAGATGCAGCAGTGCGCCTGGACCCACTGGATCCAAATGGGTCCTCTGTCATTTCAGGGCCAGGAAAGACGAGAGAGAGGTGGTAGAGCCCGTCTCCTGCAGAGAGTGAGAAGTATCATGTAATAGACTTGACGCTTCTCAACTCATCTTTACTTTAGACCATAAATCCGCTTTTCTGTGGGCACAGGGCATTTCTAACACTGCTGCTTCCCTGTAAGTTGATGGAATAAGCATGACATTTTGAATGAAGTGCCCTCTTCTAATGGAATACATGCCATTATCATTTGTCACATGCAAGGACACGGACACGGACACGGACACACACAAACAAAAACACACACACACACACACACACACACACACACGTGTCAACAAAAATGGACATCAGAAATGCCTGGAGAAATACCCCAAGCAGTTTGCATCAAACACGTGTTCCTTTGAGATACCAATACACTTAAGAGCCATATTGTTCTGACCTTGAGCCCACATTGGGTCCATCACTTACATCTAAGTGTGTTTGTGTGTAGTTTATTGTACCCTACTGAAAATGCCAATCATAACCTGTGTGCAGGGGAACTCTGGCCTGGGCTTTAGCATTGCTGGAGGAATAGACAATCCCCACATTCCTGATGATCCGGGGATCTTCATCACCAAGATTATCCCTGGAGGAGCAGCTGCTATGGATGGAAGACTGGGGTAAGTTCCCCTTCCTCCTCCTCTTCACCTCGTTCTTCCCTTCTTCTCTTTTCAAGCTCTTCTGAACCCTCTGTCTTCTCTCAATTCTAACCTCCCTACTCTCGCCTGTAACGCTCTCCACCATCGTGTGTCCTGCCAGCCAGTGCTGTGTGGGCGGCAGAGTTTCTACAGCCCTTTGCCCCCAGGCTCTGTGTGTTTCCTCAAACTTATGATTCACTGGAAAACCAAAGCCCGAAACATGCAAAAATTATGATATGGAGTGCTTTTTATGTGCTTTGGAGGTTTCTGATTACATTAGCCATGCTAGCGTCTCTCTCTGCCTTTGTGCAGTGAATCAACTCCATGGCTCTTATCTGTTGACTGACAATACAGTGTACATTATATATACTAAAACCTTTTCCTTTTATAGGGTGAACGACTGCGTGCTGCGTGTGAACGATGTGGACGTGTCTGAGGTGGTTCACAGCCGGGCGGTGGAAGCCCTGAAGGAGGCGGGGCCAGTGGTGCGGCTGCTGGTCCGACGGAGGCAGGCGCCACCCGAGACGATTCTGGAGGTCAACCTGCTGAAAGGGCCCAAAGGTCAGAGACAGATCCCACTTGTCACACACTAAGATAGAAATATACAGAAGACTATAAGTGACTTGTTATGCAAGCTTCTTTAAGATTAAAGCAATAATGCTCAATGACCACAACACACTTTTTAGACACATTTTTACATAAAGGTGTGGGGTGAATTATAGCAGGAGGCAGCCCCAGACATGGAATATGTCTAAAACTGTGCACATATTCACTATTTGACTGTGTTTATTATCCAACCAGGGCTTGGATTCAGCATTGCTGGAGGGATCGGCAACCAACATATCCCGGGAGACAACAGCATCTATATTACTAAGATCATAGAAGGAGGAGCTGCCCAGAAAGATGGACGGCTGCAGACTGGAGACCGCCTGCTAGCTGTATGAGCCTCCCTCTGACTCAGACACTTTAACACTGAGTGTTAAAATCAAAATGAACTCATTTTAGGTGGCGTGTTAAACAAAAATTATGCAAGAGTTGTCAGTACTGTTTTTAGTGCTGATTACAAATTGCTTCAGCTGAGCAGGTATGTGCTCTGTGTAGATGACTGACTCTTTATGGGACATGTTGAGTACATTACATTATCTGGTTGGTTGCCCCATCCTGTCATTTTAAGCTAAGCGAGACAGACAACACACATCAGCATTTATGACTTCGTGCATGATTGATAATCTACCATTTGGGCCATGATGTGAGACAGTAAAAAAGCTGGGCCGAGTAAAAAATATCACATTTGTTTATGGCTGCTATATATCAAAAAAGAATTTGTTGATTATTACCATCTCTGTGAAAAATCTTAATTATTTACCCTCCCCTCTTTAATTCAAGACGTATTTACAGACATGTTGCTTTATTATCAAAAGCACATATACAATAGGAGTTTTTAAACACTGTATATTTAAGGAAATTTTGTTAAATCTTTGTGACATGTTTGTGACTTCATTGGAAATTACTTACATCTGACTATGCAAATCCCACATCTTGAATTAGATAGCTACAACCAGCGTACCACATGTTTTTAACATGCTGTCTTGACCTTCACAGTGCACCTGCTTTTAATAAAGCACAAATGAAAGTATGAAAAAATTGGCACCCGCTTCTTAGAGGCAAATGAATGAAACAAAATGGAACAGAAAAGTCAGTGTAATCCTGATATTATGAATCCATCTACTCTTATTATTTGCTGACCTTTTATGTGGTTTTATAATGTTTTTTTCTTCTCATGCCTTTTTGTTTCAAATCTAATTTCTCCAGCTGCATTGCAAGATCATTTTTGCAAACACCTTTGACTAAATAAGAAGAAATAATAACAACTTGAAAAACAGAATATATGAAGAATAGTAACTTGATAGAATGATAGTTGATAGAATACAAACTCAGGCATATCTCTGTGATATCAGAGATTGTAGTTGTGTCTTACATTATTGAAAAGTGTCTAGATACTAGAAAGAGTGCTGAGAGGATTGGCAATCCAACTCTGTGGTGAACACATGCAAACTGTATCATTTGCAGCACAAATGCCCCGTATAGTATCAACTGCCCTGTGCTCCATGTCTCTAATTAGTGTGATCAAGATCGAAGCAATTTGAAATCATATAAAATATCAATTAGTGAACCACTCAGTTCACATACACTGTACTGTAAGTTATTTACAAAGACCACATTGCTGGAGATTTAACGAAAACTGTTCAAGTGTATGGTTTTCAAAAACTTTTGACTGACAGTGTATTTCCAGGGATTTGAATCTTGAAGGGGAAACTGTGGAAATTCAGAGCATCTTTAGAACCTCTACCTACTGCTTTTGACCTCTGTTAACGCTGCACAGCACACCAACCTTTCACTGTGCTGTCGAAATGTACTAAAATCTCATAATACCTTCAAGCTATGATTCATTATTGTGTTGGCTGGTGTGATGGCTGCTGTGACACCTGATGTTGTCACAGTGCAGCAAAGACATGAGGCGTTGGGGTGTTGATAAAAAGATTTTTCCTCCTCTCTTTTCTTGACAATCATCACATTTAGGTGAACAACATCGTGCTACAGGACGTGCGTCATGAAGAGGCAGTGGCTGCGCTGAAAAACACCTCTGATATGGTTTACCTCAAGGTGGCCAAGCCAGGACCAGTGCATCTCAACGACATGTACGCCCCTCCAGACTACTCCAGCAGTACGTATCTACCTCTTCTTACTGTTCCAGTCATCTTGGTCTTTGTGCAAACACTGTTCACGTGCTGTCCATGTCAGAACCTACATTTTATATTCACTAATCCAGAGGCATCCAGCTCCAAAAGTAGACCAGGTTTATTTGTATAAAATGTTTGATGTAAGGTAAAGGGTGATGCACAAGTCAAGGTCCTTGTTAGAGCATCTTGCACTGGGAATCATCTTTTTATCGTTATCAGAGATGTTTCAGTGGGCATGCATGAATATTAGTGTTGGATCACTGTTCTCTCCCCAAAACCGCTATGCCCAGACACCCACATAGTGAATACAGTGAATGCTTGCGCGCGCGCACACACACACACACACACACACACACAATCCTACCCACAGCAACAACAAGCGCAGTTCTCTGCCTCCCACTGAGTGTGGATGGTTTCTCACATCCCACCTGCTCATGAGAGCCCACGATCTTGAGCTGCAGCATCTCAAATTTCGTAGATTTAGTATTAGAGGGGGCTATTGAAGATTTTTTGTGTGTTCCAAATGTTTGCAGTTGTCAGGGTTTAAGCGAGCCTGTATTGCAGACTTAACCCCACTCTGACTGTATAACTTGTGCTCAGATGATGTGTATTTGAAAGGCTGGTTTTATCATGCTCTGCTGAATACATAACAAGAAAAAATAACTGTTATACATGTGATTGGTCTGTTGCATGCATGCACAAGGACTACACCAACATTTTTTCAATAATTGCCTAAATTGGTCCTCCTAGGTGATAAGACATCATCAAGTCTTGATTATTGAAGCAGTTCTGTTCTTACGTCAGTCAGTGCTAGCTGCTTCTTGTTTGAAGATGAGCTCAGACATAGAACGAAAACAAGATATGATTTTTCATGTATAAAAGGTCTTGCCAATTTCCTAAATTTCATTCTGGTTTCATTCAACCTAGGTCTTATTTTTGTACTTTCAGCCGCCATTCCTAGTGCTAAAAATGTCAGTGTTTTCACCAAGATAATTGCTAAGATCTGGGAACACAGAGACATTGGTAAAAAGAAGTTAGATGGGGTAAGAAACACAAGCAGTCAGACAATCAGACCAGTTTTAAACAAACCCACAGACTGCGTAAACTCATTTGCCTTCAGATAAAACAAAGGTAACATTAAAATAAGTACCTAAATTGTCCGATCTAAACATTTACCGCATACTGACGAACTTTTCTGCTTCAACTTTGACCTACTGCATTGGCCAAAGTTGTGTGCATATAGTTTTCCTGTGCAATAAGGGACTGTTGCTGATATTTTCAGTTGACTAATGTCTATTTTCTGTGTACCTCTAATTAAAGTGGTTTCATCTGGCTAAACCGCCAACTCATTTACAGTTTGTTTGATTGTCTGACTGCTCATGTTCTCTTGTCCCTCTAACTGTTTCGGCACTGTCATTGCATTCCCATAACTCAGCAAGTACATAGTACAAGTAAATACAATGTTATCATAACAGGTAGTAGTAATAGCCAAAACTCCCAAAATCGGGAGTAGAATAGAGTTTGGAATTTTCCTCTAATGTTTTTGACAAGGTGGACATGATACTCTACAGTGCACAACAATGCTTTGAGTGCTAACATCAGCATGCTAACAAGCTCACAATGACAATGCTGACATGCTGATGTTAAGCAGGTATAGCATTCACCCTACTATAGCTTATTACTATGCTAACATTTGCTAATTAGCAACAAACACATCTGAGGCTTATGGGAATGCTATTTGTTTGGCAGGTATTCCATCCAAAAAACCAAAAGATTGAAATGTTAGTGATTACCAATGTCAGAAGAATTCATCATCTGGGGACCAGCAGTGTCTACCTGTTGAGATATTTTAGTCTGGATCGGCTGATAGAGCTCTCCCTAAAGCTATGTCGCTAGCAGTGCTAAAAACAGTAAAACCTGTGGAAGGATTTTTTGCAAGGGTAGTGAAGTTGCCAGTCTTGTGCAGCATTCCTGTTGTGCCTGTGTTGTGATCATTCTTTCTTTCCCCCTACTGGCCTGGCCCTCCCTCCAGCCTTCCCCACCATGGTCGACAACCACGTCAGCCATAACTACATGGGGGCAATGGAGCCCAAGCCAGTGTACCCGCCGCCCCAGGTCACCCCGTCCAGGTACTCGCCAGTTCCCCGTCACATGCTGGGGGAGGAAGACTTCACAAGGTATGTTACAGACTGACTCCTCCATAAATGATTTTTCTCCCATACATGACACTCATACAGGCTTATGAGCGTAGGTTTGAATGGTCACAGTTCATGCAGTAGATTGGTTGTGCATATCAGCGATTATAGCTGCAAGTTGAGAACATTGCTGTTAATTGTTAATTGTATCAGATTCAAATACTCAGTCTTTGAGTCAGTTAATTTTAGTTTTGCATTTTTCTCTTTGTTCCAATCAGCCTCCATTTTGTTGCTGTTTTGAAGGTTTTTTCATGGTGTGGTTTACTGTAGCGGCACATGTACGTAAAGCAATTTGAATTGACCTTATGAAGTGCTTCATGAAGCAAAACAATGCTTTGTTTACATTATTTAGCTCATCAGGGCCCTGGCTGGTGGTGCATACTGTATTATAGCTTGACAGTGTGTGTAGGCTGTGTGCTGACCAAATACTTTGTGGAGAGGCCGCTTGTCACTTCTTGTACTTGTTATGACTGTGTTTTAACCTTTGACCTCCTATCCAAGTACTGGATCAGAAGTAGCATTCATAGAGGCTTGATTGGAGTGTCCTACAAGGCCTTTAGTCATCTTAACCCACAGCTCCAGGGAGGAGGCTGTATCCCCTCTTGGTGTGCGTGACTGCATGCAGGCGTTTTTGCGTGTCTGTGTGTTGTGGAGTGAATGTGTTACTGGATGAATGTTTGTTATGTGGCCCTGTAATGTCCTTGTACAGGCTGTCTACATGACTTGTATGTCGCATCTTTGTTAGTATGTGTGCTTTATTTGTGTCCTACACTTGTCCCGTTCACTGTGATTCCTGTACCCCACAGCAGGGCTGAACCTATTTACAGTGTCATCCACAAACCTGGGGACAGCAAGGTGCCCCAGGCCCTCTACAGAGGCTTCTGTCCTTCCCCTGCTCCCTTGTGCCAAGGTCCACTCCCCTTCTCTGGCAGGTACTAACCTAGTCCATCACGCCTTGCTTAGCTAACCCTCCTCTGTATAGCTCAGCATCTGGATCTGGAATTAGACAGGAGAAGGGCCCGAGAGGGACAGAGGCCACCTGCCTCACCAATAGTATGTTGCGCCATATTTGTGCACAAATTATGCAAGCAGAAGGAATATACTAAGAGGAGAAATATAGCAATGGACAGAAGAGAAGGAAATGAAAGGGAGGTAGGTAGTGATAAAGCATAGTTTTCATTTAGCTTTCTGTCTCTATGTTTGCATGTAAATGTTTCCCTCCTCATTTCTACTTTACTGCTTTGTATGCTGTTACTTTGTGTGTGTTGCTGCTTTTTATGTTTGTGTGACATCTTTGTATATCATCATTAATCTTTCATGATTTCATATGAATAGTGCTGAAACACTAAATACTGTAGCAGCTGAAATGTGTCAGGAGAAATGAGCTTATTACATGGCCTTTGTGTATGTGTTTTGTTTACTTGCTTTATTTTTCATGTTTTAAAAGGTCTACCCCATAGTCATTATGTGCCCATCAATTTTCTGCTAATCTGCTCACATCTATGACTCTAAAACAAAAGGGCCTGGTTTGTCGTAGTTTAAAATGGAGTCGTACCTGCTCTTCACAAACACATCTCCACAGGAGTGCAGCCGAAAGGGCTTCATGCTCCCACAAGCTGCTCAATTCCATCTGTCAGGAGGCATCGATAAAACTAAGCCTCTATCTTGGGCCAAGCTACTTTCACTGGTGGTTACTGCTGAAGACAACAATATACATGATATTTATAGGAATGTGTTTTTTTTTGCTGTTTTTGACGTGACCAAATGTGGAAAAAGCCCTCCTGTTTGTTGATTTGGCTTCACTTAGTTATTTCATTATATCCTCCATCTTGTCCATCGTGCATCCCCTCACGGATGAATGCCCTGACGTTCTGTGTGTGTGAAGCATTGCTTATATCATATACCATATATGCCATGCGCTGATGACAATATGTGTTTTCCTGTGTGTGTGTGTGTGTGTGTGTGTGTGTGTGTGTGTGTGTGTGTGTGTGTGTGTGTGCACGTCAAATTCTGGTCTTGCTGTGTGGCTATAGCTATAGGCAGGAGGATGGGAGGGCTGAGAGCCACCCAACACAAGCATGTTGGATGGTTTGCCTGCCGCTCTATAAATGTAAATATAATCACGGAGCCTTGCTGTTACCATAAATGTAACGGGAGTAAGTGCCTGATCCGGTACGGGCCAGCAGACCAGTAGCAGCAGACAGTCCTGCAGCTGTCATGATTCATCTGCACGCTGGGAAAACCAGGCCATGCACTCAGGTCTCACCCCTGTCGTCACCCATGCTGCCAGAACCAATCACACACACATACTGTACATTGAGACATTTGCTCATAATGTGCTGACACATATGAGTACACACACAGATACACTTGCTTTAAGTGTATGTTAATGTATATCCTACACACCAGGCAACTCGTAAATCCGCAGTGCAAATGAGAACTGTATCCATACTTTGACCATGCTTGCACCTGTTTGCCCCTAGTGGGTTTGTGTGTCATGTCCACCATATAATCAAAAAAGAGCGTCTTTGTCTCGGAGGACATCATGGCCGACCTGTTTCCCAATCAGAACAGATGAGCGTCCAGCTCCATTTGACAGGCAGATAGCAGAAACCTCCATCCAGTTCCAGCAGCTTCCCCATTGGCTCTGACCGAGAGGTGTTATTTTAGATGGATGCTGTAGTAAGCACAGGCTTCCGCAGAAGTAGAGCAGGCTGGTTGTGAGGAATGAGTCAGAGCTTGTATCGGCCCTCTGCCCATCTGCACATCCCCCTCAGTGGTGTCATCACAGACACATCCCCTGACGCCCCCTCCCCCTTCTCCATCTGACATTACCCCCTTCTTTTGGAGATATGTCAGTACTGTACATAGCTCCCTTGCGTCCTTATCTCTGTCAATGTTGGACTTGATCGGAGATAAAAACCACTGTGTTTAATTATGCGTGTTTGGTGTAAACATACGTGTGTGCAGTGGTGACACTGTGCACAATCACAAAACAAGCAGCTCCCCTCTGCTGGTCCTATCAGGACTGCAGTTGTTAGATATACACAACAATGCTTCTACTTATGCTGCTTGTGGACAGAGGCAGTAGGTGAGCTAATCAGTAACTTTATCTGTCTCCCACACATGCACAAAACACAAAACCTTTGACTGGTCATCGCAAGAATTCAGCCATCAATAGCGAGGAACACTTTGACCTTTGGTTGGTGTTTTTTAAAAGCTGCAAAAGGGGTGGGATTTGAAATAAAAGTAATCAGAGCACATTCAGCAAGTACTCGTCTTAGGTGTTAATCATCCAAATTTATTCTTAGACACAGAGGCATATAACTGTCTATCACCTTAGCAGTGAATACATTTTTCCCCATGTCAAATTAGAAGAAAATAGCAGGCAATGAAGAAGAGGCAGCCATGGAAAATCTACGGGCAGTGAAAAGGAAGACAGAGATAAAGCAGCATTTTAATTTTATCAGTATACGCCTAAATACATAAGCTGATGTGATCCATTCGGGGAAAGGGAGAGATAAAGTGTTGCGAGAGGCAGTGTCTGTGGGTGGAAAATGGCGTCCATCTGCAGTGTCCACCATTAATCAGCCAAGCAGAGCCAATTACTGGGCTGAGTCCAGGGCAGCATGACCCGCTGAACCCCACAGCCCAGATATCCATTCACAGCTTTAGGATTGAGCCGCGACCGCCTCAGCCAAAACACTGAAGCAGACAGAGAAAATATAGCGAGGGGGGCGAGGGGTTAGGGATCTGAATTAGAGAAAAAAGTCACAGGAGAAATGGCTGAGCAGAGAGAAAAGGTTTTTACTGCTCTATAACTGTTTACATTCCTGGCATGGATGAAAAGGCAAAGGGGGAAGGGAGGGGAGGCAGGTCTTGTGATAGGGAGGGAGGACTTGATCCCTGCACTTAAAACTGCAAGAATTCACTCCCATTTTCCATGAATGCAATTCACATCCTATGGACAAACACATACATGCATACTGCTCCTTCGGAGAGCAGCGCAGACTGTAAGATAATAAAAAAGACGCTGACCTTATGTGTTCAAATATTCCACAGTAGTCTGCACATTATTTTCCAGAGAGGAAATCCAGCTTCCAGCGCGCAGCCAGGTCACAGACGATGGGGGCGTCAAATCAAAGGCCTGAATGGCGTGAAAGTCAGTTCATGAGCTCCTCAGTTTGTTTACACACTGACAAATTAGCAAGGAGCTTCTGGGAATCTATCTGTCTAGTCTCCGGAGGGCCAGGCTGACAGATAGGAATGCTGGTGTGCTGTATGGGAGAGGGGGCTGGACCCAAAGCAGCATCACAGCAGAGATGAGGGGACAGTTCGGCGCGAAAAGGGATCACACTTGGATAATCTCTAGTCCCCCACGCCCATCGAGTCCTGGTGCTCTTGATGTAATGCAGCCCAGGTTAGTCCAGATGTGAGTGAGGGGTGATTTTGGGTTCTTATTGTAGGCTCGAACGAAGATGAGTTGGGTGGGAGCGTTAGGGTTAAGTGTTAAGTCTCGCCTTGCTGGGGATGATGGGGAGAGAGCGTTTGTGACAGCCCAAAGAGGAGCTGTTTCTCATCACAGCACACAAGGATGAGATAGGGCACACCAGGCCCTGAACACAGGGGCTTCTAAAACTGTAGCTGCTCTCTCAGTTTGAAGGCCAGGCAGGAAGAGGGGTCGAGAAATAACACTGAGCTGAGCGATGTGCCATAGCCACCATGTTCACAGTCAACATCTCATCTTCCATGCCGCTGGTGAGGAGCCTGCCTGAATGCTCTGTTAGGAAATGCTCTTTCAGAAGCAAGCACCGCTTCCGGATCCTAAGGTAACCATGGAGATC
Source organism: Pempheris klunzingeri (assembly GCF_042242105.1). Classification (NCBI taxonomy): domain Eukaryota; kingdom Metazoa; phylum Chordata; class Actinopteri; order Acropomatiformes; family Pempheridae; genus Pempheris; species Pempheris klunzingeri. The sequence continues at coordinate 16,500,961 of NC_092020.1, read as the reverse complement.
TGTGTGCCTCGTCGAGCTGGGATGAAAAGCTCAACATGGAAAGCGAGGTTATTTTAAGCTTGACTTGTTTGAAGGCAAGTTAGTTGTTTCAGCATATTTAAAGGCCTTTGCCACTTTTTATTTTAGTTTTTTATCTCCTGTGCTAAAAAGATCCCAAATGATATGGAAATAAGGAAGATGAAAATAATGTTTTAAGATTTGTCAGTACAATCCTATTGAATCTATCCCTGATTCTGCCTTGTAGAGACGCCACATGGAAAGAATCCTGCAGAACCAGAGTCACTATGGTGCTATTTATCCATCTTAAGTGATCTTACAAAAAACACTGCAATTAAGTTCATTTAATTTCATAGTATTCACTATGTAGGACTGTCCAATGCTCTTTTAGTGGAGCAATCAATGATTTTTCCAGTCAGTCATGGGTATGATTGTGAAAGTCTGGAATGCTGCCTCAGCTGCCATCGATGGGAAAATGTTCTTAACAGCGAGTCAAAGCGCAGCCATTAGGGATTGAGTAGGAATTGTTCCTGTAGACCGCAGGCTAAGGACTGTGAGAGAAGACCACTAATGGGAACCATGCAGAGGTTTCTGTTAACAGAGGAAACTGTGTGTATCTCTGTGTGTGCCTACGTCGATGTATGTGTGTATGTTTATGTGTGCAGTGTATATAAAGAATGTGTTTGTGTGTGTGTGTGTGTGTTAGGCCGACGTTGGCCCTCCTAGATTGTCTGTGTTAGCACCCGTGTGAAGTGTGTTTTCAGACGGCTTTTGCTGGACCATAGCAGCGGTTTGGCCTCTCTAGCATCTTAAAACTGAGGCAGTCTGAAAAGCCTGCTGGAGGATGAGTCATAGAGTAGTGGCTAAAGCTAAAACAGAGGTTCAGCGAGTCTGTCGAGCAGGAGGTGTGTCTGCGTACATAAGTATGAGTGGGTGTTTAAATGTGTACACGTGTACGTTTTCATGAGATTGCCATGCAAAGCAGAAAGTTCTGTAACTGGTAGATAACTGGTAGATTGTAGCTTGTTTTATTGCATTCATTGGGTCAGTTGCTGAATTGTTTCAAGCATTATCAGTGTTATCCAAACTATCTTTATTAGCAAAATGATTAGTACGTGGTTATTTCATGGATAATCATCGTTCTACTGGTGAGTGGTCCCACAGATGAATCATTTAAATGCTCTATTTAAAGGTCTCTTTTTCAAATATATACAAAAAAGATCTGCAGGCTGACTGCTTGCGGCTGCCTAAACTGAACACACTCGACATTTTGGGATCACACATAACGTAAATCAATAGAAGATGGCTGTTGTCTGAAACGGCCTCTGCATACATCTCTGTTTATGCTCTGTCTTTTTCAGTTTTGACCATATCTTTCTCTCTGCCCATCTCCTCTATGCTCTCTGTCCTGCCCTTCACCCTGACGCTTGTCACTGTGTTTGGCAGGGAACCAAGGAAGGTGTTGCTGCACAAGGGCTCCACAGGCCTGGGCTTCAACATCGTTGGCGGGGAGGATGGAGAAGGCATCTTCGTCTCCTTCATCCTGGCGGGAGGACCGGCTGACCTGAGTGGCGAGCTGAGGAGGGGCGACCGGATTCTCTCAGTCAGTATCTCAAGTTCAAGCCTCCTGTTTGCCAACAACTGATACAAGTTTGAGGCAGTTTTGAGGGAGAGATTTACAGCCAACTCCCGTTGTCAGAATGGTGATGATAAAATTAAGGTGGTCTAGTGTTTTGAAAGCTAGCAAACATCTGCCCTGTTGAAATGTCCTTGAGCAAGACATTAAGTCCATAACAACTCTGAGGGAGCTCAGCTGCGTTCTGCCAGACAGGAGAACTTTGTGAATCAATAAAGTATCCAATAAATTACATGTTTAAATCCCTTGACTTGTGTAACTCTTAACGTTTCCAGAACCAGCGTTGCTCTGTGCATATGCCTGTATTATTTCAATGCTGCTTTTAAGCTGAAAATACATTGCTACACATTGTACAAAAAAAAGTTTTCTTTTTTAAGAAGGATGTTTAAAATCAGCAGTCTTATTTTTCAGAAAAAGTCATATGATTTTCATACATACTTATAATGCATACCTATCTGGCCATATTTAATGTTAGGCCTTTACATGATTTCCTCTACTGATTAGACATAATTAGACAAGCAGCAGGATCTAAAAGATTTTTTTTGTCTGCCCGGTTTGTTTGCAGGTGAACGGAGTGAATTTAAGGAACGCCACACATGAGCAGGCGGCTGCAGCACTGAAGAGAGCTGGACAGACTGTCACCATCATAGCTCAGTACAGACCTGAAGGTGAGGCCAAACTGTCTCATATCACACGTGAATACATCAAGACATCTGATGGGTCTTGAACTTACAGTTTTGACGTGCTGCATAAGAAATCCCCCACCTATCACCATCTGTTTAATGTTGCCTCAAAGTTCTCATTGAGTCTGTACTTACATGCGTGTTTGTGATAATCAAATTAGGTTTTGCACTGGATCCATCTTACAGGACATGGCCACAAAATAAACTAATGATGCAGCACCCCTTATACTGCTGTGGTGCATATATAACCTATCAAATTTACAATTAATCAGTCACCTAAAACAACTAAGATAGCTGATGCTGACTAAACCTGGGGTTTTCAGAGCCCCTTGATGTCAGCAGTTACCTACTTTGCCTGGTTGGTGATCCTGTCTTGTTATTGAGGAACACTGTGCTGATTTTACACATCAAAATTAGAGGGGGAAAAAGATTTTAAGATGTCTTCTGTGGATCCAAAGGTAGCTTTATAAAATCTGAGACAATTACCCAGATGATGTGATCAGGGTTAACTCAGTCTGGGCTTGGAAAGTAAAATTTATAACAGAAACATTACTAGCTGCATCAATTTTGAAGGATTAGTTTGATATCTTGGGAAAATATTGACATTCTTGCTGAATAGGCGTGTTGTATATTGTTTGTTCAATCCATAAAAACTTTTAAATATAAAAACAACACACTGAATCACTTTGGAGGCCTCGCTTGTTGCCTGGCAACCTCATGTTGACTACAAGCGTTCAGGAAAGTCTGTCACATAACTCCCTGTAAAACCACGATATGTTGGTTAATATACACTTCATTTTGTTTTTGTACAGAGTAAACAAACAAGGTGCTATGTGTTAGCTTTAATGGTGCCAGTTTTTATGTTTAGACAGAGCCAGACTAGCAGTTTCTCCCTGTTTCCGGTGTTTGTGCTAAACTAAGATAACCGGCTGATTTACCAGGTAGTGAAGTTGTTAAGTTGCATTATGGGAAATGTATGATCTTTTTGGAGATTATTGGCGCATGCTGGGCATTAAAAATCAGGACATCTTGGTGTCTGCTGCTCGATTTAGGTCATTTTTAAAACTCATTTCTCACATGTCCGCCAACTTTGAGAAACGGCGATGCAAAGCAGCGTTGAATAGTCAACTGTACCTGGTGGAGGAGTGATTAGCTCAAAGGAGGGCAGCGCTGTGAGGAGTATTCAGGTTCAGGGGCGGTCTTTGTGTTAGCAGGCTGAAGTGTTGAGCCAACTGCAAGGCGGGCAAACGAACCGCTGTCGTCCTTCCCTGTTCAAACCCCGAGCCAGTGTGAGCAGCCGCGGTCCGTGAACACAACCCGGGAACGGCGATGGAAAGACGGGACTAAAGGGAGAGTACGAGCCCTGCTTCCACCATCACACTTGAGGAGCGTGTAAAAAAAGGGTCGAAACCGAAGGCGGAAAACGGAAAAGAAAAACACTTCCAACTTTTTTTTTTTGTATCTGTCTACCGGCCTGTGAGGATGGGGGATGGGCTCCAGTACAACAACAGCAGCAGTACAGCAGAAGCCGCATGAACTCCCTAATGGCTGGGTGAAGAAACTACCGGCTGCAACAGCGAAATAATAACCACAGTTTTCATTTAATTGAGGTGAGACGAGGAAGGAAGAGCGTGGATAATATTGACACACTGAAACAGGAACAAATGGCTTGAGTCTTTACATTGTAGAGCAGGTTTCTCCACGCTGCTGCTGCTGTATTGAGGTACTTTGTCGCTCTTCCTATCTGTAACCTGTTGTGTTACCCCAGTTTGGAAAGTATGTGTACCTTCCCTTTATGCCTGAGCCAGCTAAAACCAAGAATTAGCCATCTCCAAGAGGCAGTACTAGGACTTACAAGTTCATAATGGCTCAATCAGCCTTGAGTTTAATGGTAAAGTTACAATGGCAGACATGTGATAGCCTCACCCCTGCTAATACAACCCCTGCCATTACCTGGAATCTGCATTTGTTTCCTTGCTTTTCATTTGTTTGGTTTTTTTTGCAATTTCTCAGGCTAATGCTTACATGAGGTCAGGTGAAGTATCTTTAGGTTGTAGTTTAAGTGCTGCAGGATTCATTCAGACTTCCTGAAACAACTGCTTTGCTGTTCTTATGTAAGCTAAACCTTTAGGTTAAGACAGAGGTGTGGTCAGACAGGTGTGTGTCAGCTTGGTGGTGTTGGTTTCAGCAGTGACCTCATGTGTGTACTCACCTTTTTACATTTACATTACACCTGTCACTGCCACACCAGACTTTGGACGGACGACTCCATGACCACAAATCACTTTTCATGCTGACTAAAGCATAGGTGTAGGTGGTGGCTAGCCTGTAGCTTGTTTTCTTATTTAAACAGCCTGGATCGCAAAATGGCACCAATCTGTGTTTGTTATGATTAATTGTAGAGTGGCTGTGCATTTCAACTACTTTGGCGGTTAGATTTTTCTCAAAGTTTTTGTAGATCTTTGCATGTGTACTCAAGCATACTGCAGTAATGCTATAACAACAATGGAAAGGATATTATGAGCTTTAGATCCAGCCTGAGTTTTCAGGTTGGACTATGACAGGAATGTGAAGGGGCATAAGTTGTAGCATGCTCTCACGTCCATATTCCTTTCTCTTTTCAATAACACACAAGCCTTAAATGTCCAGTAACTCTCCAAGGTCATTGAAATTGCATTGTAGCAGCGTCAGTGAATGGGTACGGAGTTAAGCTTAAGAAAGACACAGACTGAGATCAAAACTGGCAATACTGCTGCGTAGACTTTCCCTCTGCTACAAAATGCTGATTATAATGCTTCATTCTTGTTCATGTGAGTTGATGTTGTCGCGCATGCCAGACCAATCAGGCAGCATCTTGAATAACGATGTGGTTAGTTGAAGGGAACCTTTGTTTTCCATACCAAATCATGCTTTCAGCTCTGCGCCCCCTTTGTAAGCCAGTGAGGGACAGTTATCTGTTTGTGCACACTGCTTAACTACGCTAAACACACGAGTGGAGAGCTGGCAAATGATTGACTTCCTGCATCCCCTCTGGTGACCTGAGATCTGTCTCCAGTAATTCTGCTGGCATCCTAAAGCGGTGGGTGACATGTCATTCGTTTGAGTTTGCAGCAGGAGGAACCCCCAGTGAGCTGTACAAGAGCAGGCAGTCAGGGGGGAGGAAGTGGAGGGTGAATGCTAGTTTATGCAGGGCAAACTGCCTGGAGAATATTCTCAGGGGCCGGGGACCGAGCGTCCGTAGATCTCTGATGGAAGGCCAGTACTGAAGACTACAAGAAACCACAGCAGAGCACACAGGCTGCAGCAGGAGCCCCCCCAACTCTGAGAGGCTTATTGGAGCATCACCAAGTGTTTAACTCACATTCAGCTCAAAGGAATGAGATCGAAGAGTGTATATCCACATGCTGCCCTGCCCCACTATCAAGGAGTGTAATTACACGAAAATCTTTGCATGTAGGAAATGGGAGGAGGGCTGTGGAAAGGAAATGTTAAACTCCATGTGCCCTCTACAGAAGTTTGTGTAAGTAGTTTAGCCAGGGCGTTCATGCTCCTCTGGCAGTATATTATTGGGGAGGGGGTATGTATCTTCACTGGCTCTACCCTCCCTCAGAACATAACACACTCTCACATTACAAGTACATGCCTGCTGTGTTGCATAACTGGATCAAAAGAGAAGCGACCGTCCCCCAAAATAAAAAAGCTGTACAACTAATGAGGACACGCAGTGGGAGTGAGAGATACAGAATAGTCCCAGTTTCTATTAGCTGTCGTTTCTTCCTATGGGTCACTCCTAAAAATATAGGCTAGCTCTTGTGTATTAACTGCTTTGAGGGAGTTATAACATTAATAATTGTGGAGTCCCATTTAAAAGGTGCACTAGTGAGTAAGGATGATAACCAGTATTTGATGTTGGACTGGTCAAGAATGTATTAAACGCCACATATGAGTCATTCTTAACCAGGTAGATATGGTTATGTTCTTAAATAAAATCAGTAACACTTACCCTGAGTGTCATCGGATAATTAGGGTAGCCTAGCCTATTTCTAATTTATAAGCATTTGCTATTGTAGGCCACAGCCCCTTTCACTGATGAGTGAATGAGTTCCTTTGAGTTCCCTGCACGTTCATCCAATACATGTTCTATCCACCGCAAAATTATGTTTTATGTTTAAAGTTTTGTTTAGCTGTTTGTTAAATAACTGCAGGCGCAGCAATTTTGAGTTGTTTTATGACTCAGATTCACAATTCACATGTTTATTTAGGCAAATTCCCAACTTACTTAGGTTTGACTGCAAAATCTCATCAACTTTGTAGTTGACTTTTAGTAGCTTTTGTTTTTTAGACAGTAAGATGACAAGAAATCAGGGGGGGGTGCAAACTGAGGACAATGCAGTTCATGCTTGTGGGCCTTAACCCCTAGGCCACAAGGGCTTTTAATCATTAAACAAGTACTAATCATTAATATGGTCTGCAGTTGGTAAGGAAATAGCTTAAATGTGTATCCCTACTGATGTTTGATCTGAGGAATTAATGTGCTTTGGTTTGCGCTCATTTGTATTAGGTTTTATCTGATTTCCTCACAATCCAGGCGCACTTCTGAAGGATCGGTTTACATTACCATTGCTGCCGGTGCTCGATGCTTGAGATGGGACAAACAGAGTTTCCGTTTCAGTATGATGTGTCGTTCTCCAGTGTTGTGGCGTGGTTTGTGATACTTATTCACCACTATCACAGTGCATTCTATTTAAGTACTGGGAGTATCCTTCCTTTTCGTATAACAGGTACATTTCCTTTCCTGTTTCACATCATCTGACTATAAAATTACTGGCATCAAAAGCACATGATTATATAGGAAGTAAGTGCTGCAGATTGACCAGTGTGTCTTAAGAGATTGCATTGCTTTTTCCTACACTGATAATCTCAGATACTGTACATGTGTGATTGTGTGGTAGAATTAACGTTACTCTGATATCACCATTGTAAACGAGGCCCGGCAGCAATTTATGGCTTAGTTTATGATTCCCACCCCAGCTCCCTGCTGAGGCTCAAGGCTGGTTGTAGTTCAGTGCTCTGCCTGCTCCTCCTTAAAGTCCACAGTATTTAGATATATCATTTGAAGGTTAGGAATGTGAACAAGCCAAGCATTTCTGTCTACCACCTGTGCTACTCCCAGTACAACCACACCGGCACAGCACATCCCTTCAGGTTGGTGGTATTGTGAAGCACGGCTGTGAGATTGCTCTCTCTATTTAGCTACTCTTTGTCTTGCCCCTCGACCCCTCCTCTCCCAAGCTGCCATTCTCTCGTGCCTGAGAGCCAAGTGGACTAGCCTGAATGGTTGTTTCCGCATGTGCTGTCCCTGCTCTAGGAGTGCTGGGACGTTGCTCTTGGTTACAGGCGCTCTACAGGCGGTGTCTAGTTACCTCACCTTGCAGCGTCACTCTGTTGTATCATTAACCCTTTGAGCGGAAACCAGGGTGGAGAGCTAGCACCAGGCTTCCGTCAGGGTCTGTGTTTGCTTTGAATCCCTTTTAGGTTTCAGCGGGGGGTTAAAGTTCAGTGATCTGAAGCTTGTTGTTGCACCTGCTCTGTATTTTCCAGGAGCTTGGACTAAAGTCGGCTAAACCATCTTTGTAGGCCTGGTGTTTGCTTTTAAGTGCTACTTGTTGGCTCGTTCGACAGAATCCGGACTTTGATCTCTTGTTGTTGATGATACAGGAAGTGTTGCCAGCTATGGATGATTAAGCTGTGAGGTAGGAGTCAACCCCTAAAGGCATTGCACTAAAAGAGATGTGGAATAAATGCGGACGATATTCGCTCGCACTCGTTCTTTTACAGGCTAATTATGATACAGACATAGATATGTTGTGTAATTAGAGTAATAGTGTACATTATCACATGCCATAAATGGTGCAATTCCAGTTTGCCGTACACAGCTGCATGAAACCTGAACACTTATGAATTTGAACTGCTTTACTTTTCCTTCATCAGAAGTGCAAAATTGTCACAATATTTCAATATATGACAAAATTGGTGGCTCACAGTGCTGGTTTTTTGTTGGTCCCAACGCCTCCTTTGTGTGATCACATGAGCGACCTAGCCTACTTGTTTTTCTAGCTGCATCTGTGGGTCTGTTTATTTAGCCGTGTGCTGTGTGGTGTGGTGGCCTAGCTTGTTCCAGCAGCCTGGGCACAGAGCACGCCACACACAGCAGGCTAATAAGAGCGTTCTTAATGAGGAGATCCAGGTGGATTCATATATCATCCAGTGCTCCTGAGCAGCAACTGGATTTGCACACCTATGACAAATGGTCATGCATTGGAAATTGTTGGAGGCCTTCCCTTTTTTTAACCGCACTAAAGAGCCCATGTTGAACTTAATTAATCTGTATAATTAATTACCTGACATGAGACATTACTGGATATGTAAGGCAGATCGGTGATAAACCATCTGTTCCCGGGGTCATTAATCAGGCTAAGGATTGGCCGAACCTTTCCTCTATTCACTCCAGCTCTCTGCAGCACTGACTGAGACAGGCTTTTCCAGTGAAACAAGAGAGTAGGATCTAACGCTCTTTTGGTCTCTGTAATTGACATCATTCAATACCACCTTAACCTTGAGTGTATCAAACTTGAAGCCCAAAGGGGTTAGTGTACGCTCGAGGTCCTATTTTTGGGGTGCTGTTGACACACTTTATTTAGTGCTTCGTTTCTTCCTACGCAGAGTATAGCCGCTTTGAGTCCAAGATCCACGACCTGAGGGAGCAGATGATGAACAGCAGCATGAGCTCGGGATCAGGCTCCCTGCGCACCAGTGAGAAACGCTCCCTCTACGTCAGGTAAAGCCGGAGTGCACACACACACACACACACACACACACACACACACACACACACACACACACACACACACACACACACACACACACACACACACACACACACACACACACACACACACACACACACTGGCACACACTGGCACACACAGTTGTGCTCGCACTCACAACATCAAATTCTAAGATCTGTAGTTAAAATAGCCACTCTTGCATAATCAACCTCTGCTTGCCTGTGGGGGAGAATAAATCCTAAAAGCACATGTTGTCAAAAGCAGCGACACAGTCAGAGTACAGCAGCATGGCAAGTGTCACATAGATCATATGATAAAACATGATACTTCACACTGAGCTATTGGTAGGGTAACGTTTAAATTTAGGACATTAGGTCGATGCCATTCATCACCATCAAAAAGCAGGTGGACAGGCTTTCCCTGTTATTGTTTTAATGCCACATATGACATTGACTCTACTTTGTTTAATATAGATTGACAGCGGGGCTTGTTGAAGTGACCTGTGTTATGACACTTTGGGCTGGTCGCCAAACTGGATGGAAGCTCATTTTAGGAATTAAAACAGGTGGCATCCTTCTGCTCGCATAAATGCAGCGAGTCACAAGGGGCTCACGGGGGTCAAGGTGAAAGGACTGTGTGATGTAACTCCATAGTCCCAAGTGCTTCACCATATTTCTACTGAGGCACTAATGCGCTTCACTTAACCCTAAGCCTAATAGCTACATTACTAGATTGATTTAGCTGAAGTTCAATAGCAGTGGACCTCACTTGGACATGGTCAAAAGTATATGGGTATTATCTCATTGGGCGTCTGCTATAGAAAGAGGAGTGCTAACCAATGTGACTCATTCCTCTCTTATAGACTGGCTCCTATAAGGCATGTAGAGCCTAGCCTGCTCCTGTGCGGGTGACTAAGCCCACAGTTATGTTGGAAAAGCTGTCTAGTTAGCCCGGCTGATGCAGGAGCCGCCATGTCCTCCCAGCCCAGCCTCAGGAATGTGGAGGCGTTAAGCCTCTAAGGTGTTGTCAGAATATTAAAAAAAAAAAAAAAAAAAAAAACAGTGTCACATGTGCTTGTATTCTTTGAAACACTCTTAAGTATGTCAAAGTGCTACAACATGGTTAAGGCTTGGAGTTTGACTCGCCTATGTTAGAAGTGTACTTATTTCTTTGTAAAGCACAGTAGCAGATAAGCCTCCACTAGATTGCACCATGACAGTTTCAGCAGTACTATTTACTTATTGCCAGCTACAGTTTCCATAGGTAGCACTACTAAATCTTTAACCAGAGAAGAAAATGTATTTTAGCCACGACAGATCAGTCTACTGGACCGTGGTTTATGGCCTGTGGATATAGACTTGTAGGTCAAGTTAAGTTTAAACCCGTAAAGCAGGTATTAAGACCTTGTAGAAATGGCTGGAAAGGAATGGAATTACCTGTCTGACAAGACAGTGACGCACCCAGACAGACGATAAACAGTGTTTGTTTGTGGTGGAAAGTATGTGGCAACGGCAATTAGAAATGTCATGGGGAAACTTATGAATGGCATGCTTTAATATACATGGTGTCAGGAATAAGAGGTGATATTACTTCCCACCATATGTTTGTACAGTTACATAGAAACTCACTGTTTCAATACAACACTAAAATGCAATAAGTGACTGAATGTATCAGACCTATAATGTAATACAGGAAATTTTTGGCTGCCATTTTGTGCTAAGTGGGGACACGGAGTAATTTGATCTTGGTGCATGTGGAATATCTTCACACAAATTCAAGATAAAAGGAAGGAAGGAGTGTAACCAAAGGCCGTGTTTTTGCAGAGCTTTGTTTGACTACGACCGAACGAGGGACAGCTGCCTGCCCAGCCAAGGCCTGAGCTTCTCTTATGGGGATATCCTCCATGTCATAAATGCTTCTGACGACGAGTGGTGGCAGGCGAGGCTGGTCACACCGCATGGAGAGAGTGAGCAGATTGGCGTCATTCCGAGCAAGAAAAGGTACACGCACTCTTCATTTGCTGTTTGCTAATGCCAGACAAAGCTAATGCAACCACTACCATTCATGGCCAGCTTTATTTCCTCTTTCCTTTTTTCTTTTTTTTTTCCCAGAGTGGAGAAGAAGGAGCGGGCCAGGTTAAAAACAGTCAAGTTCCACGCCAGGACAGGCATGATTGAGTCTAACAGGGTAAGTGTAGAGGGCCAGCTGCTGCCTATCCCGGTGCCAGAGAGGCTGTCTTCAGAGCTGCTGCTGGGCTCCCAGGGAGATGGCCTAGTTCCCCCTGAGTGTGGGAAAGAGACCAGCACCTGCTCACTGAGGCGAGCACAAAAAGTGCTCGTATTACTGTATAGATTACACAGAAGCTCCGTGGAGATGAGAGGTGTTTGTAACCTCCACAGCTCGTGCACTCAGTGATATTAAGAAATGTGCACTTACAAAATGTCGGCACGTTTGACAGAGGCTGATCTGTCAGATGTAATTTGCAGGAGTATAAATCAGCTGAAATGTTGTGTCTGTGTTTAATGAAAATAGTACATGCTTACGTTGGTAAACAGAAGCCTGTTTCCCTCACATTGATATGCCATTCATTTTCACCCATTACCTGCTTCGCATTTTCATTATTTGATGTTTACTGTTTGTTTACATTTCATTTGTTTTTTTGCATGGGTGTCGAGTACCCTCATTGAAACCCATTCTGTTTTTGTTTTCGTCCTCTCGTTACCCCCACCCCCTCCCTTCTCACCCTCACATCAACAAGCAGCCAGTCAAAGTAAAGCGCAAAAAAAGCTTCAACCTCTCACGCAAGTTCCCGTTTTACAAGAGCAAGGAGAATATTGTGCAGGAGTTGGTGGAGTCTGAACGTGAGTACTAGCTGTGTGATCTGGGGGAGTGGGGGTGTGTTGGTTTTTTTTTTTTTCATCCTTTCGTCCTCTCCCCTTCATGCTTCAGTTCTGTCTCTCAACTTTCATCTTTCCGCTCACCTCCAGGGATGGTGTGTGTGATGGCACCACTCTCATCCCTCTCTCACTGTCCCAGAGAGATGCCCCACAGGCAGCGCCGGCGTCAGGCTGGAGACGTGGGCTTCTCTCTGGCGTGTCTGTGCATCTGTCTATGGGCTCCGGAGGAGTTGCTAGCTGTGTGCTGCCAGCTGTGTGTGTGTGTGTGTGTGTGTGTGTGTGTGTGTGTGTGTGTGTGTGTGTGTGTGTGTGTGTGTGTGTGTGCGCGGGTGTGCGCGCGCAAGTTCTTGGCTGCATTAACACACAGGCCTTCTAACGCTGTGATACTACTCCTTGTATAAGTCCTGATCAATTCTCCAGTCAGTTACTGACCCACAACAAGAAGAATCTCATTAACTGGACTGAAGCTTTAACACTTAACAGGTCAAAATCCCATTTTAATGGGATTGGGCTTGTGTAATTGAAAGGCCGTGGCTTACTATGAACAAAGTGGGGCTCAGGCTTAATGAGTACAGCATGGCGCCATGTGTCAGTGGGCCTGGCGATCACTTCACAGCACTCCTCTCCCTCTCTGCCCCAACTCTCACTAACCTCTTCTTCTTCCTGTCTGCTCTCTTCTCTTGGTTTCTGCTCTCACCTGTCGGGACACCTAGGACTTCCCAGGGTTAAGCGATGACTTTTATGGATCAAAGAGTTTGAGTAAGTGTGTGGTTGTACTGTGTCAAGCAGCTGTCCCCTGAGCTCAGAGAAAAATGCTTTGTCACTGCAGACCCAGCTGGGAATGCTAAACCACACACATTTAGAGCGACACACACACACACACACACACACACATCCAGACCTATGTTCACAGTACATATAAAATATGCATTCCCAAGGGAGGGTGAGTAAGCGTTACACTTCTGAATGTCTCATGGGGTCTTTACAATAAATGTTTAGTAGAGTTTTGTCAGATAAGGTCACACAGAGCTGAAATAAATCTGTCACCAAATCAGGCCTGGTTGGAAACACGTTTTCCCTCCAGTTCCCCTGAGTGAGCCCGCTCATGCCCCCCCGTGGCCAGCGTTACGCCTCTGTTTTCTTTGTCTTTTCCCTGATATGAGATCCGCTGCCACAGGCACAGATCTAGCAATAGGAAACATTGGCCAGGGAATTGCGGGTCGTTTGGGAGACTGTCACAGGAAACACTTAATTTCCTATTGCTTGCACCTAAAACCACATCCCTAAAATTGTGAGTGTGGCGGCCGCACCAAGCAAGACTTCTGCTTTCTTTTTCCCCTTTTTTAAAGACCTAGATTTTGAGAAAGAGTCCTTATTCCCCTTATGCTGAGGCAGGTGAAAATCATTTTCACCCATAAGAAGAGAGTTTATTTGAATTCAACTGTGGCTGCACTGTTTTTGAGATTATCTGCAACTCGCTCTCTTGTGCTTTTGCAGAATGCCTGACGTCCAACACGAGTGACAGTGAAAGCAGTTCGAGTGAGTCACCTTCATTTCTCATGGTCTTTCTGGTCTGATTTACACTGCCCACATAGATAGATAACATGATACTTGTGCTTAAATTTACTTGTGAAATGACATCTGTGAATTAATATTCCTATTGGTGTTTTATCAGCCATAACAATTTTATTGTATTTCTTGAAATGCAATGTAAAATATGTGCAATGTGATTTTGTCCTGTATTGCAGAGGGACAGGAGGACACAATTCTTTCCTATGAGCCAGTCATTCGACAGGAAAGTGAGTGAATCACTTCTTCACTACTGAAAAAACATGAAATATCAGTCAAACTATGGATCGTACGTTTTAACATGTGTCCTCATCTGCCTTACTCTTCTCTTAACACAGTCCACTACACAAGGCCTGTGATCATATTGGGCCCAATGAAGGACAGAGTAAATGATGACCTCATCTCCGAGTTTCCCCACAAGTTTGGCTCCTGTGTACCCCGTGAGTTTACAGCAACAAACGGATCCACACAGTACACTGAATATAGCAGCACTGGCAAAAATAAACTTGTTCCGCTCCGTTCTGCAGATACAACTCGTCCAAGGCGAGAGAATGAGATGGACGGCCAGGACTACCACTTTGTGGGCTCGCGAGAGCAAATGGAGAAAGACATTCAGGATAATAAATTCATCGAGGCTGGCCAGTTCAATGAAAACCTCTATGGGACGAGCATCTTGTCCGTCAGAACTGTGGCTGAGAGGGTAGGTGATGAGACTTGTGTTTCTCTGCAGGATTGGGTCACCGGGGGGTGCATGTATTTGGGGTGTAACCAGAAGCATGTTAGGTTTCCTGTTGAATTGAAATCAGACATTTGTATTCAGTGTTCCACCACCAACCTCATAGAGTAGTCATTATACCATAGTAGTCGTATATTTGTTAGTCATATTTGAACCACAATGTATCCTCCATGATCATGCTGCCTAACAGCGTGACAAACGTCTAAAGGTTTATAATATTTGTAACAAAACGTATGTCTGCCTGCCAACAGGGGAAACACTGCATTCTGGATGTGTCTGGGAATGCCATAAAACGACTGCAGCAAGCACAACTTTATCCGATTGCCATCTTTATTAAACCAAAATCCATTGAAGCCCTAATGTAAGTTTAAGCTTTTTTACAGAATGTAGTCATCAGTGACTGTAAGTGTGTCTGCGACACTAACCAGAACTACTTGTCTCTCTTTTTCAGGGAAATGAATAAGAGGCAGACGTACGAGCAGGCCAATAAAGTCTTCGACAAGGCAGTTAAGCTGGAGCAAGACTTTGGAGAGTATTTCACAGGTTGGTCTCACTGCCCTTTTGCTTTGGGTCTCTGATGAACTGTGGTATCTCATGTTTGGGCTGTAGCTAATGATTTTTTTAAAGTATAGATTAATCTGTCAGTTATTTTCTCAATTGTTTGGTTAATAAAAGCTTTGAGAAAAATGTTTATCACAGCTTTTTCTAAGCCACATTGTTTTTGTTTTGTTTTTTATCTTAAAATGAATCAGTTATTTCTTATGGTTTGACAACTGAAATGATTCACTGGTTACCAAAATTGTAGCAGATTATCTGTCAACTTGCTGATACCAACCAATATATCTGCCCTTTGTGTCTGCAGCTATTGTACAGGGTGACTCACTAGAGGAGATCTACAACAAAATCAAGCTAATCATTGAGGAGCAGTCTGGTCCCTACATCTGGATCCCCTCCTCAGAGAAGCTCTGAGCTCCCTGCCGTCCCCTCTGCGTCGGTGCAGAGCTCCCCTCCTGCCTCCCAGAGACCCCACCCAAGCCCAAATAGCCCCCCCTCCTCACCTCCTTTTTGCAGATATGTTTCATATCAAGTTTTAGTGTCATCATTATGTTACTCTCTAAATGAAAAAGAAGTCTTATCACCATTACTGTGACTGTGCACACCCCTGCATGAGTTTCTCAACAAATCCATTCAAGACTGGAAATGCCATTCCAAAGGAATTTGTCAAATGAAAACAAAAGGGAAAAGGAATAAAATCCTTTTGTGAACTGGGACTGACTGAAGATCAGAATGTTTTACAGAAATCTGGAGAGAGGAGTTGGGATTCAAAAAGAAGTTGCAGGGAAACAGAGACAAATCATACCGAGTTGGAACACTTTGTAAATGTTCATCAAATCACATTTAAAAAGACACGCAAGATGAGAAGTGAAGACCAATTAAGGTTTTTTTTTCTCTCTCTCTCTTCTAAAGACTGGATAAAATCAAGCCCTGCTGATGGTACTGTTCAAGGAGTCATCTCTCTTGTTTATAATGACTGAGGAATTAGTGGAGCCTACAAACTGGTGATCTATTTATCACAAACCAGCTTGCTGTTTGGTCGTCTGCCAGTTGTCTGTGCTGCAGCTGATAAAGACATCTTGGGAGGCAGATCAAGAGGAAGAAATGCGTTGTGAATCTCTACATTTATATTATAAAATCACAAGATAAATGATAAAATCCCACTGAGATTTTACTACATATTAAAAACTACACATTTTACACTTCACTAGAATTGTCAATTTGGAGGGCTGTTAGATTTCATTTTAGTTTTGTTTGTTTCTTTCTTTGTGGGATTTTTTTCGCTTGTGGTTTTTAGCTGCTCTGTGTAAAGGATGGGGGTAGAGACGTGTAACTGGGCTCTCTGCAAAACACCAAACTGCCTTACATCAAATACAAATTCTGTTTTGTGACTACCTGTTGTCTGTTAGGGAGGCTGCATACAATTGACAAGAAAAAGAGAGGAAACCTTCTCATCTTTTCTTACTTTCTTTGTGTCCTCCAACTGCCAGGGGGCCTGACTTGAGTGCAATAGATAAAACAAAGTCTCACCTCTGCAATAGATTTAAAAAAAAAAAAAAAAGTCTCACCTCTGTGGGATCGTTTTCTCCTCTGTATTTCAACCTTCCTTCCTGCGTAATCAAATAAGAATTTGGCCATTGGATTACAATTTGGACAGCCAGAGCCTCCTAACTCATGTTGAGCAGCAGACCACCCTATTACACTCTCTGCCTTCCAAGAGGATTCTCTCCTGATTGAATGGTCACATGGTACTGTCCTATCTGCCGCCATGACGGTGGCCTTAAAACGGGTAGAACAAGACAATAATTGTATTGGATGTCCTAACAATTAAAGAGTCACTATAACCTGTTTTGGATTGTCCCCCTGTCCCCCTACCAAAAATAACACTAAAGTTGGGTTTGATTAAACCTATATGCTTTGTGTATCTATAAACGTATGAATTCTTAATGAATCCGTTGTTGGCAGGTGCTGAACCACTGTGTTGAGCTCTTGGTGTGTCTGGGGCGAGCTAAACCAGCTCAGGAATCTTTAACGTACAGATACCATTTCCCCTGCGACCGAAGGGCCGTGTTTGGGCGACAACGCGCCGAGTTCATAGCTGTCAAATGTGAACGAACAAGTACTAATAGTACTGCCGCTTAGTTAGAGGCGTTTTCAACTAAACCGTGTAATCAGGCTGTATTATGTGTCTTCTCTTTTACGTGAGGTGGGGAGCTTGTTCAAGGCTGTTGGCGTGGTAACCTTCTGAGTTTGCTGTATGGCATCACCAGGATTGAAATGACCTGCTCCGACCTCCCATGCAGATCTTGGCACCGTGTGTTAATGTGTGCACGAGAGGGCACATCTGAAGGAGGAATACTGTGGCCCCTGATCGTGAACGTTCTCGCTTTCCTCCTCATCTTTTTGAAGAGCGCAAAGGATTTTTTTTTTCTTTCTTCTTGGAGAGCCAGACCCAACAGGAAGTGGCAACCAAGACCTCTGGGTCCCCTGCTCTCTCCCACCCACAGAGCACCTGTACCTGCAGGCATTTTCTGAACAGGTGTGCCCACCTGCCAGGCACCACTGCTAAACCAGCTGTCATTACCTGTGTCAAAACCAGAGTTCAGGGAATAACCGAAGGGAACAGAGCCATTTATAAACTGCTTGCAGACTGTTTCAAAGGGTGTGGTAGCTGTACAATGTAAATAAGCCCCCAGCAGATCCCCCTCACCTGTGCTTCATGCATGTGTGAATCAAACTGGGACAAACATGTTTTATAGACCACAAATGTCAGGTAAGTAAAGTTTGAGCTACTCTTGAAATATAATTTCCATACAAATGTGCTGTATTGTTGGTATTTCTCTTCAAATGCCTATTGGAAAACTTAACTAGTCAGTTGGGAATTCGATTCCCTCAAGTAGGGCCTGTCTACATGTGATTTCTTGTGGAACGTGTCTGGGTGTATAGATTTAAAAAAATATATTGTAAAATAATTAAAAAGAGATGCAGGCAGAAACCTACACAATATCACAGAAACCAGGAGCATCGATCAATACATCATTAGAAGTTTAGAATTGGTCCTCTCTGGTGTTTAGTTGAAATACAGCTGACTGTTAACAATGTGTGTGGTATTCATACCTCAGTCAGCCATGTCAAAGCCCAAAGAACTTGATTTCATTTTACTCTTTCCATTGAGGTTGTGGTATATAACAAGATGAAACCTGAATGCCTCTGTGTGTGTATAATTGATGAGGGTCTTTGTTCTGATGAGAGAAATGATGACATATATGCTTTTATTTTTTGGGTGGGGGGGTCAGGGTTCTTGTTTGTACTTTTGGGTGATGATGTTTATGTTATAGCACATCTGTGCAGTAAGTGCTTGCAAACATGAACCCTTTGATTGTACAGTAGTTTCCTTCCTGTCACTGCAGGTGGTACAGCCTATCAGGACACTTGGCCTCATGGTCTTCCCTGTCCTAGTCATGAGGGAACACAGTCCTGCAACTTTTGTTTGGGTTTTATTTTGGGACTTGACAAGAGTTTATTTGTTTGAAAATAAAATATGTGACTCAGTTATGATTTTGACGTGCTTGTTATTCTGCTTTGAAAAGACAGAATTTTACATTTATACAAATTTTTCTTTTTTAAAGCTAATTTGTTAGCACTTTAGCCTTTATTGACAGGGGATAGTAGAGAAAGCCAGGAAACATGGGAGGGGGCAACAAAAATCCCAGACCGAAATAAAAACCAGGAACA
This sequence comes from Pempheris klunzingeri, assembly GCF_042242105.1. Lineage (NCBI taxonomy): Eukaryota > Metazoa > Chordata > Actinopteri > Acropomatiformes > Pempheridae > Pempheris > Pempheris klunzingeri. Next base: position 16,482,305 of record NC_092020.1, on the reverse strand, counting down.
AATGTGAACACAAGTCTACTGAGATGCCCCACAATTAAATAGACTGAAAGCAATTTTTTTTTTTATCAAACTTGAATATCTGCTGAACATTTTACCAATTTAATAAGCTGAGACACACCGATGGAACTGAATCAATTTTCATCCTCACAACTGGCAACAGCTGATCTGTTCCAGTTGGGTTATTCTTCCATGACTAGGTTTTTCTTGGCTTTGTCCAACCTGTCCAGGATTTCACTGTAGAGACCAGACATCTGTGGGCACACGACAAACAGCCGCATTACTTCTAAACGTCTTGGGTCTCAAAAAGCCCACAAAGACGGGTATATACTTAATTCAGCATAAAACCTGTGTGTTTCTTGGTCCAGTGCCTTTGTCAGCCATTTACTGCACTAGCACTGAAGCTCTGTCATGCTCCCCTGCTACGACCACCCCAATGCTTCATCCCCTCCCTTTACTCTCCACCAACCATGTACCTGTGTCTCGTAGCTCTCCTGCAGGGATCCCAGGTGGCGGACGAAGCTCATGGCGAGGCCACACCACTTCTCTGCCTCGGGGTACTGAGCCAGGCTGTACAGCAGTATCCCCGTGTTCCAAGCCCGAGTCAGCAACCACAGGGTCTCCATCTCTGGGAAGTCGTCCGGCTGCAGAGAGGAGCAGGAAGACGTTGAAAAGGCCATTTAACGGAGGCCACCTGGGTGATTCACTTGAGCCAAGTGTATGGGAGGAAATCTGTGTTTTTAGTGGGTGACGCCTGTGAGTAACTTTCATCCAATCCTGTTCTGCTGTGTGTTAACCTTTACTACTGCTTAGGAGTCTTAACAGACAGTAAACAAACTATCATTTAAGGTCGATCATTTTTAAAGTTTCATTCGTTTTTCACAACACTTTCATTTTGGGCTTTCACTTTGATCCAAAGAATTCCACAGCTTTCAAGTAATAACTCAATATGAAAGGGGAAATATGCACTGCCTCTAAAGCAGTGTAATGTCTCAATAATTTGATGCCTCTTTCAGATCTGCAGCTCACCGGCAGTGTGATGACTTGTACAGCACATTAACATTCAAATTGGCAGGAAGGGGGTGGTGAATGGAAGCATCTGCTAATTGAAGTGCGGCTGAAAGCCCATTGATAAAAAAGAGGCTTCTAGAACAGCAGGCAGGCATGGAGTGGAAGAGAGGGGGTTAATTATATAGTGGGGAGCAGTTTTGTTGGAGGGAACAGGAGGTGGGAGCCAAGGGATGGCGGTGTGTGATTGGTGCTGACTCACTGCGGCGGCAATGATGGACAGCGCCTCCTTGTAGTAGCCCCACACCTCTGCGAGCACATGGGCCTCCACCTCTGACACACCACTCGGGAGGGACAGCTTGATCAGGCTGTGAACACACTTACTAAGACAGGGACACAAAAACAGGCACACAATCATCCTAATAAACACTTTGTGGATGAAACATCTGTTGGTGAAGGGATATTTTCGTGCAGAGTAGTGATGAGTATGCCTGCAGCGGGCCAGGTCAGGCTGTGGTTGTTTCTTGTGCAGAGAGAGAGCAACCCTCAAGGCCTTCTTACACAGCAGAGGGAAATGGGCTGGAGGCTCCATGGCTAAGGCTACACACAGGAAAAAACACAAGATGCCAGAACCCTGCAAATACATCTGTTTCTTAAGGTATGTCAGCTGAGAGAAAATTAACAATACAGCAGAGATTTGTTTTGTTTTGTACCCGCAATTGTTTCTAGCACTTTGGTCTCAATATTTTCAAGCTCCAAAACAGACTCCAGCACTGTGTCAACCTTGGGGTCATTCAGCTTTGCACGAGCTTCAAATTCATAGAGCAGCAGCAGTGTGTCTGTTGGGTCCATTGGGAAGTTTCCTGCAAATTTAAGTTACATTTCTTAAGCTCCACTCTGATTCATGAAAGACATGAATAAAGCTTGGCTGTTATTCAGATAGTGTAGCTACTTAATGCACCTGATGCTTTCAGGGTTTTCCAAACTTCCCAACAGAGCTGAATGTGCTCCAGGGCCTGAGTGAGCTCCTCAGTCTGTGAACCAAACAGAATCACAAAACAAGCACTCGGGATTCATCATCGCCATCTAGTGTTCAGTTCGCTTCAAAGGCAGAGGGATTAAAACGAAACACCTACGCCAGCACAAATAATGTGGTTAGTCACCTCTCTTCTACACTGGTCTTGGTAAATTTCCATCCATGTGGATGGAGAGTGTGCTAAATGTAGGAGATGGGCAGAGGGAGTGGGTGGCACACCTGGGCAAAGTGAAGAGACTTCCTGCAGAGCTCTAAAGAGGCAGCAGCAGCCATTAGCAGACATGTCTTCTGGCCCATGAGCAGCGTGCGTTCAGGAGGGCACAGCTGGGAGAGCTACAGGTTCACGCAGATGCACACACGGATGACGTATTAACAAGACAGTGGCTTGTGATCTGAAGGTGGTTTTGATCAAGACAGACTAGAAGTAGTCCATCCCAGTTTGCATCCAAAAGCAGAAGCTTCTAATTGTACATGGGTGTTCTCAAAATGAATGCATGTACTTGAACCAAGTATGTGCACTCAGTTAACAACTCATAGAGAAATAAAGGTTAAAAATCCAGGTGCTATTACAGGGATTCTGATAAAGGTGAGGTCAGAAAATCAGAGGTAACTATCAGCATGGGATCACTGTGGGTCACTGTGACTCCTTATCTAAAAGTGATTCGTTTATTTTTCCAAAGCATTGTTAAAACCCTCTTCAGGTGTTATTGATCTACACCCACGTACAGTAGGGATTGATTAATTCACCTGACAAAGCTAATAAGGGCACTTGCCTGGTAAGAGAGCACAAAGAAATCCCTCATTCTGTCAGGGCTGCTCTCGCACTGCAGAGCCGAGTTCCATGCTGTGTATCAAGGACACACACAAGCACACACACACACACACACACATGCATGCCCACACAGCACACACAGAGAAAAAATGAAGGTGCTGCAAGATTTTAAGTGATAGCATACCATGTCTGATTGAACTGACAAGGAGAGAAAGAGCTTTAGTACCAATCCTCCTGAACCAGTTAGCTTCCTCTGTGCGCTGCTCAGCAGTCATGCCAGACTGGTGTGAAAGTTTCTGCAGAGCTGCAGTGACGCAAACAAAACATTTGTGGGTTATGACGCACAGCAGACACTGTGGCTAAGACTTTTCCTCCCAAAATGCAATTTAACCTCTCTTAAATATGTACTCACCCATTTTTAGATATGGCAGCAGGACATCCAGATTCACATTCCTGTAGTATTGTAAGGTAGTAAATGTAAATCTGTGATTTTAAATAAAAGTAGCATCAATGCTGTATAAACCCACTTTATTTGGTACTTTCCCTTCCCCTCACCTTATTTCATCACTTGATTTTTCTATTGTTGAGAGCACCAGCCTAACCAAACACCTATAAAAAGATGAATGGAGAAACTGGTGATGACCTCCTTTATTTCACCTACTAACTGTATTATACAGAGACACACTTTCAGAGGAGAAGCAAGGGAATATAGGTCAGTGGATCATAGAGGTGTATGGAAAACTAACAGACTCGCTACAGTCTCTCAGCACATAAGCCATCTCTACTTAATGTTGTCACTTCATGTGTGAAACTCTACCATCATGTTTTGTTTGCACATTTGTCTCAACACATGAACACTGAATGCTTCAAAGTAAAAGAATTAAATATTTGGTATCCGAAATCCAATATTTCTATTCTCAAAGCAAACTGTCAACTTAAGGGTTATCCAAAAAATGTAGTTTTCAGTTCAAGACAGCAGCATGGAAAACAAACAAAGGATAAGGGAACAATGTCCAACTAAAACCTCCTGGTGAAACACTATGACTACTGAAATGTCCACGTCCTCAGCAATGTCTGTTATGCTCTCTGAGTGCTGGGGCACATAGGTGTGTGAGGTTCTCAAATAAATGCATTTTGATGGCCTCAATCTCCTTCATAGCTTTCAAGCCAGAGGTATTTTATCAGAATATATATTTTTCCTGCAGGTAAATGGTTTCTTTTGGTCTCAAACTTTTCATTTGTATATTCCAGATCTCACAAACCTGAGGGCAGTCAGCACCTGAGCTTCATCTTTGGAGTTTTCACACAAACTCTCCAGGGCTTTCATTGCAGTTTCCTGCTGTTCATTCTGTCACATGGGAAGAAACATCCTCGTCATCATTAATACCACCACCCACCAGTCATATCCATCATAATCATGCAGTATACTAAAGATAAGATTCCCACACATTTTCTATTTATAACAATAATTTTCTATAGTAGACCAATAGCTGGTTCTCCCATATGTTAGCTATTACCCTGGGAAAGGTCCACTAAGCTGCTTTTTTGTTGTTTTTATATCTATTTGTGCAACAATATGAACTGCATCATGTAGCTAATAAAGCTGTGCAGTAGACCTGAGGCAGTGGTAGACGGTATTGTTTTATCTCTGATCCCAGCCAGTTCCTTTTATCCAACAGTGTACAGGGGATCTTTTCCTGGATCTTTCCCAAACATCTGCTATCGTGCCATCCTCCCCAGATCCCATCCCCTTCTGCACAGGCACCCTCACTAACCAGAATGAAGACATGGACATGATGCCTCATAAGCTTCCCACCCACAACCTCTTTCAACTGTGTTAAAATGAGCATCTGTCCAGCTGCAGGTATGCCTATTGAGGACTAAACTCAGGTTTTTGAAGCCCTGCAACATCATAACAAGACTGGGAAATATGACAACAATCCCACCAGATCAAATACATTCTGTTCCCACATATTCCACAGATTTTTACAACTGGTGTACAGAACCAAGTAATGAGTCCTGTGATGAGTCCTACCTCCAAAGCAATCTGAGCAGCCAGACTGAGGAGACTGGAAGCAGCATTCTCAGATACTAGCAGTTCGTCCTCACTGGCCACAGGACTCTTGGACAGACGGACCATCTCATTCACTGCCTTAGCAGCTGGTACAAATAAACAGCATCGTCACCACAGAGAATATGCTGAAGGTGTAGCTGTAATGAAATTGCAACACATTTCATGTATATTGACCACATAGATACCTTTCTCCACATTGTTCTCCTGCACCGCAATCTTGTACACATTGAACTGAGTGAAAATGTTGTTGGGATCACATCTCTCTGCTTCTTTAACTGCTTCTTTGGCCTGATAAACACATGCACAGATATATCATACACATAAACTTCAAATCTGTGGCTGGTGACATGGACAAACTACCCACTGCAGCCCTGAACAACACTTTTATTTCCCTGACTTGCTGTTGTGGCTTAAGATGTCTTACCTTTTCCAGTTGCTTGAGTTGAAGGAAACAGGAAGCTCTGTTCCTCTGCAGTTTGGCTGAGTTGGGCTCCATTTGACCGGCCTTAAAGAAACTCAGGGAGTAGTTATACCACTGAAGAGCCTCAGAATAGTTCTTGGCCTGTGAAGAAAGATAAAACATTAAGTTATCCCTTATTTGCCTCTATGTAAAGCAGCACAGGACCATTTCTGACATGCATAGCTTTGGTATTTACAATCCTTAGCCCTACTTTTACATGTTTTGGATATGAAATGATTGTTTGGTACAAAAAGGTTTGGAATGGGTCCAGCAGAACAGAGATAGACCTGCAAGATCCTTTTTATTTAACATCGTTCTCTACAAAGCCCTCAGACTCCATTAAATTAAGTTAAGAACAGTAATTTTACCTCACACAACACATTGCTAGTCTACCGCTGTCTCCATCGGTTAGCTTGTTTGTGTTTTTGTGTGACTTTACACAATATTGTTGTAAAACACAACAACACAAACAATCTTTGAAGAGAGTGGTGAATAGCTGTTTATGGTTAAACAAAAATGCTTTTACAGGTCTGTCTCTGTAGGGATCCTTTCTTTAATGTTGTCAGACACTTCATATAACAATCTGAGTCTGTCAGTTGTAAAACCAAGCACTTTTAGTGGATGTACTTTGAACATTTCAGTTGCCCCAAAGGATTACATTGTAGCTTGTTTCTAGCCTGTTAGCGGCTGCCTGCTGAGGTAATCTACTGGACCAGTTCTAAAACTTACTGGTACTGCCTACTGGTTATTTCGAACCCAAAATATGCAAAAATAGGGCCGATGTTTTAAAATGCCAGAGTTATCCTTTAAGGAAACCATGGCACCCAAAGCAAACCCACGCAAACACAGCCCACAGAGATAGGTGGGCCAACAGCAGCCCACCAGCCTACTTGCAATGAAGCAACAGTGCTCTGATGACTGAGCCACCATGCTGGTAACTATACATGTGTATATACACTATAAACTGTCTTGTGACTGTCTTGTGTGTTAAGCAAGGCTGTGTTTAGCATACCTCAAAGTGTTTGGCTGCTTTATCCCACAGCATGGCATGTAGACTTGTGAGGGCCTGTGGAGACAGCTGTTTCCCCGTATAGTGGCCTGTGTGGGTGTAAGAAAGGTAAAACTAATACAGAGGCACATCTACAGTGCTTCACATACATTCCTATAAATTCACGGTGTCGTTTTTATTAAAATCAGACTTATTCTAGAACTGCAATACAAAAGTTAAGTACCAGTGATGACATCCTCTATCTTCTGTTTGCCCAACAGCTCCTTGCCTCTCTGCAGCAGAAGCTCAATGTGCAAGACAAGAGCAGATCCCAGGTCAGGGGACGACTCAAATTGCTGACACACATGCTTCAAATACTCAAACGCCAGCACTTCTCTAGAAAAATCCAAACACATAGTTTGAGTGTATGTCTGAGCATTCATACATAGAAAATGTATATTTGTGCACATGTTCTTATTAAGAAATGTGTGTCTGTAACATTTCTACAAAAAGCCAAGTATGAGTACTACCAAAGATACTGAAGTTTTTACCTGTCCTCAGACATGAGTAGTTTCACTGAGCTCAGACAAGCTTCAAGGGAAACCTTAGATTCCAGCATCTCATGAAGTCCTGAAAATTTATTTTATGATCAGCTTTTAAATGTGCATTTAACTCTGCTTGAGTCAGCCATAGACACAAAATAATGCCTAGAAGGATCCCAGTACAAGCACAATCTTCAACAGTTGGAGAATGACTTCATATGTAAAAGCCTATGTAAAAAGAAGTTCTGGAGCAAATAAACTCATCAGAAGATATTTTTTAAGTTCTTAAACATCCATTTTATTTCCAGTAGCTTCGGAGACTCAAACTAGCAACATTTCATCCTCGAATCTACTTCTGTAACCTCTCAGCCACTGACGCCCCACTGCTGCCTATGATAATGAAGTTCTGTATAAATTATTTAATGAAGTCGGGTAATGACTAACCTCCTCTGATATGATTGTCTGAGGCCCCGCATCTCAGGAGTATTCTGATCTTTAAGTACAGCCCAGAAGCGCTCACACATTCCTGTCAAATTGCAGAATGCCATTAAGTACCTAGCATCTGAGCTTTTTTTGAAAGTGCTTGCTGCAAAATGCATATGTAAATTATGATGTGAAAATGATTGCTCATATCCCACCATGTTGGCTAAGCTGACAGCATTAAGAGCTTTCTCCTGAAATCTCCGACAGTCCCACTCAAAATAAACAGTGGCAAGGAGCCTCATAACCTTGGCCTATTGTGAGGGAAATTAAAGACCGTTAAAAACATAATTTCTGTTTTAATTTGTACTCATTGCTTGTACAAAACTTTGTATTGCACTTTCTTACCTGCACTTCAGATCCAGGGGCGTATTTCACATTCATTTTCCCAATGTCATAGCTTTGGCTGACAAAGAAGACAAACAAATCTTTTTCCCATTGCTTTGTTTCTCAACTCTTTTCTGAAGAAATTAAACATTATATTTACCTCAACCAAAATGCACTGTCCTCGTACTTTCTCAAGTTGTAAGTGTCTATTCCAAAGTTGTAGCACATAAGAGAGAGGTATGCCGTCTGCATTGAAAAAGCATATTCACAGTTTGCATCCCCCACACTTTCAATAACAATATGTACTGTGAATGTGAAATAACAATATACAATGTGTTACAGTGAGAACAGAAGGCTTTTTATTACATCTTTTGGAAGCCGCAGCAGCATGTCTTTACAGCGCTGCATATACGCCACGGCCTCATGGTTATTCCCTTGACTTATGGCCTGCAAAGAAGAGACGTGAACTTCCTATTAAATGTCAGCAAACAATATAACATTCCCTAATAGCACAGAATGAAATTTCCCCCTCTCATTGTTTCTCAGTTCACATTTTAGCTGTCTCACACTTCACACTGCAAGTCTGTCAGAATAGCACTTCTTCAGCTGCCAGATATCACAAGAACAAACATTCACATTGAAGGTGTTGAACACCACATGCGGCACAGCTCACCGATTCTGCCTGGCATGAGAGGATTCGAAGCAGATCCTTCTCTACATCCGCCTTGGATGAAGTGATGTCAGCTGCTCCGTCACCTCTGGACGTTAGTTGGCTATAGAGGGTTTCCAGGCTCTAGGGATATTGTATGTTGAATAATTTGTGAAGACACCATATTTCTGTTTGGTCTCTCAGTGTGAGTTTTCTTTTTTTTTTTTTTTCACCTTGACAGCAAGCCTTAAGAAGTTATCGGCCATCTGGGGATTTTTGCAGTCCAGCCAGGTTCTCCCTGTTTTGCTGGCCATCTGTAAAGATTAGACAGTGACAAACAGATCCTGTCCTCCTCCTGAAATGCTGAGCACTCACAGGGCCTCCAGTATTGCTTGCCAGGATCTGCTTGCGGATGACGCCCTCTGTTGGATTCTCAGGCTCACAGCAGTACAGCAGAGTGCATGCCACATGACGCACTGTGAGGATGGTGAGAACATTTTAATGTGACATGAAGCAACCATGTCTACCCCTGCTTGCATTTCCTTGATTTACGCCAACATTTTACACAATATGTCTGAGTGTTTTCAAGTGTCATGAGCATGAGTGAAACTATCATGTAAATTAATACTGCAATACCTTTGGCTTTCTGATTTTTACTTAAAGTGTTGCCCACATTCTTAGTCACTGCCCAATTCCACAGCTGGATGGCACACTCCTCAAGCTGTAGTATGAGAAAGAATAAGAAAAATACATGTTACTCACAAATTCTGCTAACTTATTGGCCACATAAAGGTGACTTAATACTAGATAAATTGACCAAATGTAAAACCTTGTGACTAGATTACAGTAGTTATAGAAATTATGCTTGAGCCAGACAGATGAGTTACAGGAGTGATAGTACTGAGAGGGTTTTGATTTCTGACTTTTTACTCATTCATAAATGTTGGTTGTTTTTTGTTACACAGTATTTTTTCTTAATTTACTGCTACAGTATATCCCTGATCAGGACTGTGGGCCATGGTCAAACTCTCTCACACACTTATATCTACCTGAGGATCTGATATTTTGGGGAAATCCTCTAAGCCAGAGACTTCAGAGAAGAGTTTCTCTATCAGCTCATCATAATCTGCTGGCTGTTTCTGCAGCAGGTTCTCTCTGAGACCTGTGTGTAGACAAAAGGTAACAAAGACATGCTGACAATACACAAACAAGGCATCAACAGACATGTCATTTTACGAGTGGTCAGTGATGTCTGACACAGTGTGGCACATGTCGGTCTGCCCACTGATCTAACAGCAGCCTCCATTTCACTAAGAGAGACACAAGGGAATAAAGACAAGGGTACAACTTGAGACGCTGTATCAGAACATGTTTGGCATTTTTACCTGTGGTTAGCTATATGAGTTCAGATATTTTTTATTAGAATTCTCACTGACAAGCTAACACTAATTTCCTGTCCAAAGCACAATTACTCTCTTATAAGCATGCCACAGTAAAGTACATTATACTGTATAATACTGTATTCAGATTTTTTTTTTTTAAAAAAGAGTCCACATTATTAATTTTGGTTATGGCAGGAGTAGCTAGGTGAAGGGCAGAAAACATTCAGAGGTGAAGTTAGCATAACGCTACATGAACATGGCTAGCTAAGCTAACTAGCTAGCCTAAGATAATTAGCTAGCTAGACTAGCTAGCTTTAGCTAACAGTGGCATCAGTGGACTTCCTTGGTAGCTTTCTTAGACTGCGGTACTTATGCTGAGGTTAACGTTATAAACTTAAACTAATGCTTGGTAGAACAGATAGTCATTACACCATGTGATATTTACTCACATTTCACGGTTGAAAGAAAACGCTCCATGTTTTCAGGCTTCACCGCTGAAAGAAATTAGCAGCTTAGCTCATCGCAGGAAGTGGTTTGATTGACAACTGAAGCCCGCGAAAACTGTCAACAAGAGGAGAGTTTGAAGGTAATAAAACTAAAATTTGGATTAGACAAAGACCATTATAGCTTCTGTTTAGTTTGAGACTAGTTAATAATGTTTATTATAAGCAAAATTACTTTTAGCTTGTACTATAACTTCCATTACATTTACCACTGCATATTGTTTTTTTTGTATTGTTTTGTTTTTTTCCCTTGTGTAGAAATAGACCTAATTCACATTGGACATTTTGACCTGGTAAACAAAGCTGCAGCAAATAACCATAATTATGCATGTGCTACATTTACTGTCCCTTCCTGCTGGCATGGTGGCACATGCTGCCATCATTAACTGTATTTACACCTTTGCTTTTTTCTGTTAGAACAAGTCAAAAGAACCAACATAATGCTTGAGATATTTTACTATTGTCAATATACCAGTTTCCTGTCTAAAAAGCCTGTCTAAGTCTCACTTTTACCACATGTGATGCAGTGCCAAACAAACAAGGACTGAATGCCATGAATACTGCCAAAGATTTAATGCCCGATACAACATCTCTGGCAGAGGTAAATAGGTGGATTTCACCATACTGCAGGTCTGGTATTGGTTGGAAACCAATAGGCTACCCTATTTTTTATTCAGCTACAACAGGCCCATTTAATAAAAGTAACCAGATAGTTTGGTCCACATGACTAAACCTGAGACCTTTTCACTTTTAAATCAGCGGAGCAGTCATGCACATTACTCTGTTAAGAGAGAGCACTGTTCTAAAACAGGACATTCAGTGGTACAGAAAATGACAGCATGTGAGCTACTTCTGCTAATTTTGTACATTTAATTTCTAAATATTTACATTTAATTCGATATAATTTTGTATTTTTTTAGACCATATTACTTTTCCCTGTTTTCTTGATTTATGTTGTACTTTTGTTCTTCATTGGACACTGGCAATATTGAACACACAATCACTGATATTAAAAACACAGAATCTTTTATATTGGATAGCTTTATAATCTTTTGCAGACAGCCCAGATCTTAAACTGTGAGCCAGCTATGTGAATGGCAAGTTTGATGCATGGCTGGTTTTTCAGAAATCTTTAGGTGTTCAGCTAGTTCAGACTTTTGTCTTTGACCCCAGCTTGAAAATCGACAATTTATAATATTGCTTTCCTGCAAGAAATTATTTTTTTAATATTGTGGACTATAAATCTTATTTTTCCCAGTAACATTTACCCCATAAAATTATTCCTTGCTTCCAAAGCTTCAATAATAATGGTATGAATGAGCATTGTTTCCACTGAAGACTGACCACGGTCATTTGATCAACAGGGCAGGCAGTCAAGACTTAAGAGTACATGCTGTGTGTGTAGAACCAGTTAGTCCCCCGTAGTGTGTTTTGAACTCCCGATTCTAAAATAAAACACTTTATATCCAGCTCGCTCAGCTAGGAACTTCCAGCAATTGTTCATCAGGAGACTTATCTGCTACCCTCTTGGCCCAATGGGAATGTCGTCTTTACTGAAGACTTAAATGAGAACACACACTAAGAAAAATGCTGCAGTAGACAAGGCAATTTCTTACAAATCTCACCTCTTTTTTTGTGCATTTGGTGGCATACTGTTACATTTTCCTTACCAATGTGTCACTATAAGTCAAGACACAAAGTAACCCAACACCCTCTAAGCCTGTGATGTCCCCCTTTTATGGAAGATAACATAAAGATTACAGCTAGATTAACTTTTGCATATACTCTTTCCAGCCACACAAATATGGACATTATTTTGTGATTTCCGTGAGTGATTTCATGGAGAAAAAAAAAAAAAAATTACACTGTACTGTAAACAGTAATTCTTAAGCTGTGACTGTATCATCTCAGTATCCCGCAAAGCAAAAGATATCCCACGACTGGGATGCTATAAATTGTTTCTCATGTTCTCATGTGCCAATGTCATGGCTTTCCTGCCACAGAGTGGTGTTCATCACATGGACACACCACCACTCAAGATCCAGACCCCAAGACTGAGAGGCTTCTCGGTCCTGATGTGGGCGGAGAGGTGAGGGCAGGATGTTCTTATTTACAGCGCCTGCTGCCGTGACCTGCAGCGGCACAGTGATTGTTGTAGTGATAAAAGAAAACAGTCTGCACCACATCCACACACTGCAGGGTACTGCTGGACTAAAGAGGATTATTTACATTGATATAAAAAGCAGTGTATCCTGTTTCTGTAGTTAAAAATAAATCCAGCAAATATTTATTCTAAACACTCGGGCAGATAGATTTAATCTGATATCACAATGATTGTTTACATTTTATCCTGTTGAGACAAGATAACCGCTGTTACCTTTAACCTGTTACGCAGTAGATTGATTTAGTCAAAGGCGGCTTTACAAACAAAGGTCACTGAACTCATCTACTTCATAATTTAACTTCAAATTTCCATTTAGAACCGTATTCTGACTGATACTGATATTAATAAGACCTCCTTATACCACGATTGAAATGCTGTGATAAATCTCACTCAGCTTCATCTCAGTTGCCTTTAGAGTGGAGTTTTCCACCATGAATAAACATAATTACTAGGATTTCTACTGCATATTTTCATGTTCAGTGTCCCATTTGCAGTATTTACTATCATGTTGGTCTGAAACCAAATGAGTTGCAAAAATCTCCACAGACAAGCCAAATCAGTACTTCCCATGATCTCCTCAGTAGCCTGAGGAAAGGAGTCTGTCCCCCCCCTAAAAAAAAAAAAAAAAAAAAAAGTGACGTTGCGTCCTTCCTCTATGTCTCCATAAAACGTGCCTCACGCATGGACTGTAAGTGTTGCACAGAGGAGGCGAAAGGGAGGAGAAATTGTCCAAGGCGCGCATGAGAGGCAGGAGCTCATTGATCTTGCTTTAGTGGGCTACACGGGACACAAGTTAGAAACCAACACGCCACTGACTCAACTTTTATTTCTCACCATCCATTCAGTTGAATTCAGATACCTTTTTTTTGTTCGAGGGCACCTGCGCCGTGGATACAGCGGCCCATCCGTCTCCTGTGCGCCGGATCGGGAGTTGGAGTGCCGCTGCAGCGCAGGAGAGCTCCCCTGTGAAACGCGTCATGGGCTGCGGGAGAATCACTGCGGCTTTTAGCATGTACACCTGAGGGTTTTGTGGATTTACAACACGGGTTTTTTTTAAAAAAGAAAATTAAGAATTTATCTCGGGTTAATCGCTTTTAGAAGAAACTTTTGTCAGTCACTCGGAATTTGACGCCTCTTAGAGAGACCCTGATACTTTATTTCTCACACACGGTTTGGATTTCGGTGGAGAGTTGGCAGCATGGTCTCATCCGACGGCTTCACATCAGTCGTTGTCATCTTGTGCTTTTCGTCTCTCACAAATGGTAAGAAATCATTCATGACGACACAGATCCCTTATTTACGTGCAGTGGAGTTTTAATGCATGAAAGAACTGAATTTTAACATGGCACAGTTTGACTGATTCGTGTCAGTGAATGGCTGAATCCATGATGTTCTTTCAGACATTTCATGTGATGAACTTTAAGTTATTAGAAGAATAAGTGCACAGATTGGTTTCTTTTTATTCGTCTTAATAATGATATTCTCATTCTTCACATGTTTAAATGAGCTGCACCTTTTTTGGCCGGTATCTTTTTTGATCATATGCATGTGGAGCATTTTTTTTGTGTGTGTGTATGGATGTGACTGTTTCAATTTGATTCATATATGTTGAAGTAAATTCATGTGTGACCTGTTTAAGGCTGTCATTGGACCTGCAGTTCTCACCCAGGCCGCTAGAGGTAGTCTCATCCCGTTGGATTTCGGTGATTATTAACAAGTAAATAAAATGTTTTGACTGACAGGTAATTGAAACAGATAGGCACACTTTATGTTTTAATATAAAAGTGATTTTATAGATTACATTTTTATGTGGTTGATTTGCATTAGTTTTCTTTTGTATTCTCAAAATATTCCAAATCAGCCTTTTGTTGTACATAAAAAATGTTTATTCCAGCAGATGTTATCAGTGAGTGAACAGGATTAAACATTTTGGGAAGAGAATGTATATTTCTACTGACAGTGCATTCAGTGTCATTGTCTCCATGTCAGACCAAACAAGTATAAAAGGTGGATGTAACTCCACCTTGTGCAAGGTCCAGTGTGTCACTGAGATACACAGTCAGCCTTCCTTACCGTCTCCAAATAAACAGCCCATCCAAACAAAGGAAACACTGTCCATGCCCCCCCACCACCACCACCACCACACACACATACACACACACACACACTCGTGCACACTTTTAGCCTATGATGCTTTGTCTACGATGTTTTTAAGGAGATTTCCTTCACTGTCCACACACAAAGCGTGGGAAAGACACAAGGAGGAAGCGGACGTAGGGGCAAGAGGCAGCCTGGAATTGTTCTGGCTAGTAAAGGTCACGGAAATGTGACACGCTACCTGAGCAAAGATTTCTTCCCGGACCTCCTTGTGTTCGTATTGAGCTATGTCAAACTCCATCTACAAGACAATGGCAGGGAGGAAAGGAGGGCATTGTTTCTGTATTGGAGCCCCTGACTGGTAGAGCCATTAGTTATTGATGGTGCATCTATTTCTGCTTAGTTGTCTTGGTCATAAAGCACAGAGCTGTACAGAAACAATTAATTCATCCTCTACCACCAAAATTAAGATTCATGTTTCATCCTGTCAGTGATGGTGCAGTGTCATAAAATTAAAAATTCAAATTGAAAGTTCTAATTCTTTCACAGACAGACATTGAGAAAGGCTTTGATTGTTCCACTGAAACACGTCTATTTTCACATTCTTACTCAAACCTCTTTTTTTTTTACTGTAATTATATCAGTGATTGAGAGGAAAAAGGTCAGCGCTGCGTCTAAATGATAGTCTGACCCACTTGGTAATTTGTTAATATTTAACTTGCAGCTGTTTCTTATTCAAGAATGAACACAGGTCAAGTGTGTTGCCTTGTGAACTTTTGACACCAATTTTAATGAAGCGCAGCGGCTCAGACTGAGGGAGAGAACCTTTTTGCAGCTCCCTGCCATGCATGATGCCAGCATTTCAGATTTACTTCTATAAGTATGCGTAATGATTAATAGCTTAAAGCCTGCTGCATATCACTTAGGGTCTGTGTCTGTGAATTTCATAGATATCTTGCTATATCCAGGTACTTTGATAAAATTATTTCTTGGGCTAAACAGGTGAATCTGTGCAAGATTGAAGAAATAGGAGCTGTATTGTTTATTTTTGTGTTATAAAACTCAGTTCCTCTCTTCTCCTCTTTCTACAATACCATGTATTAGTCAAACATCTCTTTTTCTACAATGACGGCAGCAGTTTTTGTTGGCCATCTTTCTAGCAGAGTTGATGTTGTGTCTAATTTGTGTTGGAGTCATTTTGCTTTCCTGCTGAGACACTTGAGATGGAGTGGAAAATGGGAATGATGATAGGTCAACCAAGTGCAGTGGGGGCTCATTGCTCACCGGCAGTGCGTCTGGGTCCATGCAGGCAGCTCTACAAAAACATGTCCACACACACACGCACACACACACACACACACACACACACAAACCTGGATTGAGAGACATACCAGCGGAGCAGAAAAAAAAGTCATCCCCGTGCATTGGGATATTTAACTTAACAAATTGCTTTGTGTAGCAGTTCTTATAGGATGATTGCAGCATCTGGTCTATACTAGGCATATCCACCCTGAGCCAGCAATATATTTTCTTTGAATCCTGCATGAGATTTCAATTTCGAGGAGCTTCTGTCTGCCTACTAGTCTTAATCATACATTATGTGACAGGAATCCTCTGGGTTTACCATTTTGGACTCTCATGCAGATTCCTGTTTGTTGGCTCTTCCCAGCTTTATATAACCAAGAATGACCACCCATCATGGCCAGATGTTCCTTTATTTTGCTTTTTTAAGAGGAGTCTAGGGCATTTTGCCTGCAAATCTCTAAAGGCTAATATATGGCTAATAAAAAAGGCACTCTCCCAAACTGTTGTCTTAACCTTGCAGTTGGCAAAGTGGAGGGGTTTCAAAAGGGCTGTGTGTGAGAGAACACTCAGGACATACAGACCATGTAACACAGCCAGAGCAGTGGTAGCTACTCCTTATTTTGGCAGGTAGACCTGTCCCCAATTTTTGCAAGGTTTCAACTTTTTGCTGTAATTCCACCACTAGAGTGTTTTGTGAATGTGTCTCTTTGTTGTGAAAATCTCACCGTAAAGGCAACTTACCATGAAATGTCACTGGCATGAAACACTCTTACAGCATAATACTGTGGTCGCTCCGGCACACAATGAATCAATGTCACTGTGTGAAGATGTAATTCTTTAACTTGCTAAACTCTGATGTAGTGGATTTAAATCTAACTTTAACTTGAAAGCTTTTCTGTTCAGTTCTGTAAGATGTGGTAGAGTGATCACATATCTCCATGAAATCCTAACTTTAAACTAATCATTGATCATTGATTTAAAACAAAGTTATGTATAGTGCATAATTGCATCGATTTCCAATTATTATTATTACCACACTGTCCACAGAATGAACAGATTCTATCCCTTTGCACTACGACAGGAGGCTGCTCTCATTGGCTGCTGCTGATTGGCAACTATTCACTACTATTGCTCTTGAGACAAGATGACTCACCAAGAGTGAACCTGCACAGTAACTCTCCAACTTTTCTTTTGTCGTCATAGAACTACCAGGAATACAGTTACAAGGTTAAGCGCAGGAATCATTGTGCTGTATTGTTATTGCCTTTGCCTTGAAAACACCAAAAAAAGATATTCTGTCCCTGACTTTCAAGACAGGCGTGCTGTTTCATGATGGGACGGGAAGTGCAGATAAATGAAGTGTACTCTTTGCAAAAGAGAAGGGAATTCCGCATATTATTTCCCGCACTTGAAGGGTTGTGTCTTTGGGTTTCCCGTCTAATTCAGTTGCTGTACAGTACAGTCATCTCATACAGTAATAGTTATTTTTATTACGTAACATCAGGCACAAGCTACTAGCAACATGCTGCAACAGCAAAGCTGGTGGCAACTTACCAACAGTTATACCAACTCGTCATGTCCTTTCCTCTCACATTTTCTCTCAGCTTCTTTATTGTTGTTCACTTATTACTCGCCTCTGTAACAGTTTGTTGTATCTCCAACCTTCACTTCTGTGGAGTTTTTCTAAAATGTTAACGAAGTGAAATTATTGGATTTAAGTATCAAATCAGATAGCTGCAATTATTAGAAATACCAATAAATAATATAATAACTGACAAGACCACCTCACTTTTAAGCACTTTTTTTCTCAGTTCATCAAAATATCTTATCACCATGTTACATCACAGTAGGTCCAGTTCATGATATTTTTGTGATCATACATTTAAAAAACTAATGACCTGAAATGATGAAAGGTAAGTATTTAGGCAAGTCCAGGGTCAGCAAGTTCAGCTACATTGCTCAACCTCTGGCTTAGATTAATTGAAAAAGTCTTTAAGTTTTTGTCATTGTTTGGCTGTTCTTTCAGACTAAATATTTGAAAAACATTTCAGAATAGTGTAGAGTAGATCCTGGAATCCAACACTGTTTGAATTTTTTGGCATTATTTCCTGGCTGGTAGTGAACCTACCACAAATGTTTTCCAAACTCTGTGTCCTGTGCCACTTCCCCTCATCAATGCCAAGTGAGGACAAGGACATTCAAATGTGATCCTGTTCTAGTCTTAGTTAACTTCCCTTAGGTCAATAATCAGGTCAATGCTGTTTGACTGGCTCAAGACCCCATCAGCAGTTGACAGAGAAACTGAACCAGAAGTCACGCAGCCTCCCTCTCTCTCCCTCACTCTGTTTGTTCCATGCCTGTCCTCTTCTTAATGGCGCTTAATGAGAACCAGCTTCAGGGCTCTTTGAACCAACACAATAAGCACAATTTATGGCATTTTTCAGGCGCTCTGCTGGAGGAATGCAGCACACAGCTGTTGCGGGGGGTTAGGGGTGTCGGGACGCTTGCTGAGGTCAGCGTTGGGCAGGCACAGGGGCAGGTGGGAGTTTTGAGGATTTGGGTATTGAGAGACAACCGCGGGATGTTTTTTTTTCTCTTATAGTAGGTTGCTGCAGGCCCCTGCTGATTCATCCATCTGTAGTGTGTTAGCAAGGAGAATAGGGGAAAAATTGGCCAGTTTTAAGAGATGAGCTGCCAGCCAGTGCAATTCAAGGTCAGGATGGTGTTTTCGGTTGTTGTTATTGGTCTTATGTGTACAAGCAAATGCCAGAATTCATATATCTGTTGCTTTTGTGTCAGAACATAAGTCGAAGAACTGACATGTTGAACATGCAAAAATGTGTCTTGCATACAGCATCTGATGCATTGTGTTTTCTATCTTGCCATTTGTATTTAATGGGTCCCTGGGGTCAATTTCTGTTTGAATCATTATTTGCAAAGGTCTTATTTCCTGCAATTCAATTTCATGCTTTTCTGGTAGTTTGCAGATGTGAGGCAAGAAAAATGCAAACTTGAACACTCTTACGGAAATTTGTGTGACAGCTAGAAGGACTATACAATAACAGATAGTTATTTACTTGTGAGCTTTTAGGTTTTTGGGTTTTTTTAAGGTCAGGATCCTTGATTTTTTATAATCTAATATGCAGCTGAAAGCATGCAGTATCATGGCATGAAAGACTATGAGCCACATCCTTTCCCCTCTGCATAACCTTGGACAATAAAACAATGATGCTCTAATATTTTGTGAGGAAGTCGATATTGAGTGCCACTGCCAACACTGGCACCGGCAGCTCATTCTTTGCACAACAGCTGTTCTGAATAATAGACCAATACTAGAGAAATGTGTGTGTTTTTCTGTGTTAGCATCTGTAAATTCAGGTGTGTGTGTGTGTATGTGTGTGGGTTTCCATGTGAGTGTGCACGCATGTGTGTATGTGCATGTGTATCCATCAAGTGTCAGCATGTCAGTCAGCTGTTGTGTAACTCCATTGTGTTTCTTGATTCTGCGCTACAAATAAAGGCTTCCCTAAAGACTGTCACATGTGGAGGGTTGACTTAATAATCTTGTTTTCTGACCACAGTGATGAGCTGTTCTGGGAGATCAGTGAAAAGACGGAAATCACATATGGGACTGTGACATCTCTGGACAGCAGGGAGAATCACAGTGTTTCCTATGTTGCTCAGTGTTAGAGGGACCTCTCAACAGATACAGCTGGCTGCACACCAAGTAGAGACCACCTTTGAATCAAACATTTCAACCTCAAATTTTCCCCTGTGATAATGTAACAATAGCGTTTAGTGTGCAAGGACAATGGTAAATGAAAAGCAGTGGCGGGCCGTTCATTTTACACCTGGGCCTTCAGTGGCGTCCTACCTGAATCAAACCACCTCTTAATACCATCATTATGACGTCACGGCTATAGAAACCATCAATATTATACAGAAAGGCAGTATAACAGGACGTTGCATTGCAGACAGGTATCTCATGTTACGAGAATGAATGTCATCACTAAAGCAAGAAACCCAATTAAAAGAATTCAACAAGTCACCAAACACTCTAACCACTGACTCGGCTCCAAACACAGAGTTGTTCAGTTGCCAATACCAGGCATTCTCAGAAACACAATTTGCTCCTCAGAGCCTGTAAGCCGAGGGTACCGCTCGTAGTTGCTGACCTGAAAGTGGCGGACGAACCCTTTTCCCCGGCTGAGACCGGCTTGCTAGCTTCGGGGTGGGCCAGCATTTCCTCAAAATGTCCAGCTTCTTGGAAAGTCCGCCTTGAAAATGGATTTCTAAGTAGATCTGCGACCAAATTAACATCTTCTCCTCCATCAGCCATTGTGGGTTAAAAAAACTGCTATTAATACTTGCGATTATGATAAAGTTTTAGCTTGTGCAGGTCGCTACAGATAAGAATCCCTAGCTTTGGCTAAGCTCTCTGACCATCCAATCAGAGGACGTGAAAATACTAACGTCATCGTACGCCTGCTAGAAGGCCCTGGGGTCACCAACTTGAAATCTGATTGGTTAAAGCAACAGTTTCATTGTGATGTATTTTAAGCTACGGGCGCCTGCACTTTTGATTCTGAAGGCCTCAGGGCAGATTTCTTTGACCCTGGCAACACATGATGGCTGAAATATGATTAGATAAAAGCTCTAATATAGACATACACTGCTGGAAGCACCCCAGCCCAGAGACGCGCTATGAAATGAAGAGCATAGACAATTAGGAATAATCTAAAATGATTAATGGGAAAATATTAAAACGTAAATCAGTGATTCTGAGTTTAGGCCAGCAGAGAAGGCCTTGCTGGCCCTGACGACCCACCACTGATGAAAAGATACTTGTTCCTAAAAGAGAGGAAGGGAGCACCCACTAAAGGAAGTTAAGTAGTTGATTGCTTTAGAAGAAACTCAAGCAAAGAATCTCATCAGGGTCTGCATTGGACTGTTTTGACCTTTTTGTCAAAGTGGCACAACTGCTCCCCATATCATCCCTTTGCTCCCTCTATTCCACCTTCTCTCGTTCTTTCTTTCTGCCCATCCCTGACCACTATTCATTCGACAACCTGCCCCCCAGCACCGGAAACACCCCCAGTGCTCTCACAGAGGACCAGTTGCATAAGACGCAGGAGCATATCAGCACAAAGTGAACCCACATGCACAGCGCTGAAGTGATTCCAGCAATGTTTTCCAGTCTGTTGTTTAGTGTGATCATGGGTGACAAACACCATTAACGAGATGCTGTAAATGTGCATGTTTGCTGCTCTCTAAGTGCTCTGTGTATATGTGTGTGTTCCAGCAGGACATTTGGAGAGAGATCCCTCGCCTAAGATTCTGCCCTCTGACAGTCCCCTCGGTCTTCATAAGGATGATTCATTAAACCTTATGTGCAGGTATGCAACACCTAGTTGTGTCGATGTCAAGTGAATCAAAACTACAATCAGTATTAAACATGTCATAGAAGAAAGCAACTTAAGTATAAATCTGGTGTACTTTACTTGAGTGTTTCCGGTACATGCCACTTTATGCTTCTACTCCACTCCATTTATTTGATAGCTGTAGTCATAAATTACTTTACAAATTAATATTTCACTCGCAAAACATGATGAGCTTACAAAATATGATGTATCATTACAGGTTAAACGCAACAATATATAAGATATGAAAACTGGCTCTGCCTCAAGCAGGTCGCACATTAAAATGCTATTTACATTTTAATACATTGCTGGCAAAACTCCAATAACAGCAGTATATAATATAGGGGACATATAGGGTCTGCATTGGATACTTTTACATTTGACACTTTAATCACATTTTGCTAATACTTATATACCTTTACTTTTTTCATATTCCACCACTACATATAGCAATTGATTGATATGATTAGTGTTACTGAGGTAAGGATCTTGATGCAGGAATTTGTAAACATTAGTTCAGTTTTTACAATAATTTAAAAAGCTTATGGCCTCAGTTTTTCTTGCCTTTTATTGGTCAGTTTGCTGGATACAAAGACACTGGGACAATCCTTGGCAGGAACCAGTGGTGGTGGTCCACGTTTATCAGCCCGTTGCAATTTCCTTTCGGGATGGTGGGACCCAAGTGTGCTGCACTGACATTTGTTAAGAATTTAGAGAGTCTTGCATCATTTTGTAGGACCGTGAGGAATGTTCAAGAACTCACATCTATCTAATGCAATGCTTCCCTACAAGGCCATATGCTAAGACGCCTGGCCCATACAGTACTGTCTTGTTTTCTGTCACTGGATGAGAGCTGGAGGTTGCTTGACCCAAAATTCTGCAGGCAAAGGCAGTGGTATGCAAGACATGTTTGATGCTCCTCTGGGATCCCTTTTAATGAGAGTTTTAAAATGGATGCCGTGTGGAAAGAATGTGTTAGCTAAGCACATCACTCAAAAGAAACATGTTCCCATGTGAAAGTTCAAGTTACTGGATGACTCAAGATTAACTCAAAATAAACTTAAAATCAGCATTGAGTCAAAAAGTCCCAAGGGGAGAAGCAGCTGCTGCCATCCTAAACTAAAAAGGTTGTGAGTTCATTGCCAGCTGTGACACTTCTACTCAAAATAGATTCAAATTTTGGATCCAGTGTTTTGTTTTCTGGCGAACAGATAAATTCTAATGTGATTTGTCAAATTCGAAAAAATTATAGTATACATTATTTACAAAATAATACAAAATTTATCCAAAGTAGTCATCAAACCTCAAGTCTACAATATTGTCGTCAGGTTCATCTAATACCGTCCTCCTTTGTTTCCTGTCAGAGGTCATGGCCTGCTGCAGTGGACACTTGGTGATCTCCATCGATCGATGTCCTCAGAGGGGGTGAAGGTGGAGAAGTGTGATACTGGACGTCACTCCCACTCACACTGCAGCAAACTGACAGTCACACACCTGAGTGCCAGTGACACAGGTGTTTACAGCTGTAAATACTCCAAAAACGGTTTAGACCACGTCACCTCGACCTATGTTTATGTCAAAGGTGAGACCTGCAAAGTGCTCTGACCCATTCAGATTCTAAGTCCTTTTTTATCAAATACAGTCAATGAGCAGAACCCTGTCCAGAGTGTAAGTAACTTTCCTGCATGAAATGTAAACAACACTGAATGTAATGTTGTTTGGAAATACAAAGAACTATTCTATGCGACAAAACACCCATGAGAGTTCTTTCTTTTTGAATTGTTGAGTTATTTTTCTTTGATCCAGTGTTTATTATTGTGAAAGTCATGGAAGACTCCTGATAAACCTTAGGTTTTCACGGTGTGATTGTTATCTGCTGATGCCAGTGGAGTAGTCTGGTGTTGAGCTGAGCCCACAAACAGTGGCACTTGACAGACAGATTGAAGCTGTTAATGAGCAATCTGATATTTCCACTTTAGCAAGAGTAGTCAGTGAGAACAGAAGAGAAAGCAAAAAAAATGAAGAAAGACTCAAAGCAAGAAAGAAGGAAAGGCAGTATGGTATGCAATATGTATGACTGCAGTTATGTCTTACATGCAGGAAGCTGACTTCAGTCTGCATTGATTCAGACTCAAGTGCCATAGCTTCTCAGAAAGAGAGAGAGACAGAAAGAGGATGTGGTTTCTTTGGGGCTATGGTGTCTTTTGGAGGTGGAAGGTTGAGCATGAGATTGCATGGGAAGCCCTGGTCATTGACTGTGATTTCCTGCTCTGGCTACTGTTTTCCTAAGTCTCTGCTAAAGCGTCAGCAGTTACAGTATCTTTCAAATGCAACCGTGCTGGGCAGCACAAGGACAGCAAATTTGTTAGCAAAGTGTTAAGTCAGCCTCAACCCATTTTATCTAGATTTAAATGTTTTTAGACCCTAAAACCATTGGTAGGAAGACGGTAAACAAAGATTTAATCATGTAATATTGGTCTGAACTAGATGAAGTAGTTTTAGACGCTACAAACTAGACTAAATACTGGATCACTCACTATGCTCTGTGAATGTGGCTCCCAGTTCTCCGTCCTATCAGGCAGCCTGCTGTGCCTGTGTTTAATCTAACGCTCTCTTTCAAAGCCCTTCAGCTGTTTATTTCATCATTTTCCATGCTTACTTTTTAAATAATAGTTCCTTTATCACACCACTACTGCTTGACCTCACACCAATTGCAGACTATTTGTGTAGCCGTGAAGTTCCCACGCCAGCCGTGTGATGCCTGGCTGCCCAGCAGGAACACACCACCAGCCTGTAGACCCCTCTATCTGTGCCTCATCCGGTTAGAATGAACTGATCTGAGATTTTATCTCTGTGTTCGGTGCACTGACATTGCCCAGATTCAATTGCACTTCTAAACTCGTTTTTTTTAGAGCAGCAGCTGTAAAATGATGACATGATGCACCCAAATGACAAAATCTAAGCGGTCACATCTGCTTTGAAATGTGATGTCTGACTGACCTGTATTTTAGATTTCACATTTTGGAGTCTTTTCTCATTGTCCCTCAGATCCTGAGCGACCATTTGTGGAGGCCCATTCTCAGTCACCTTACATCCTGGGCATCTACAGGCATGAGACCACCCTCATTGTCCCCTGCCGGACATCCTCTTCTGAAACTATCGTAACACTGACAGGGGTAAGGCTTGACAAAGGCAATCATTTCACACTTTCTCTTCATGCAATCTTGTAAGTTCGGTTGTTTTATTGTCCTGTACATAGTCTATATGGTAATACACTGTATGTGTTCCATAGACCTTCTTGGACTTAAAAATAAATCACACAGTACATCATCTGAGAAAGCAGGATTGGCATTAATACCACAACAGGTTATTCGTACATGTCGTCTTTGAGAAAAGAAAGTATTTCCAGTCTGTGCTTAAGGCGTCTCACTGGTTCTCACACCCTTTGTGTGTAAAATCACTCTAGCACACAGACACGGACCACGGACAGTGGCTAGTCTGAGGGGAGCTCAGGGGCGGCAAAGGGAGTCATCCTGTCTCCTTCCTGTAAGAGCAGGAAGGTGCTCCAAGAGTGTTTTTCTCAGAATAGCTGCTCAGACTAAATTTAGTCCCCCGTCTCTTACAAACATCAGGAAATGCAGTGGAAAAACAGTACACACTGTGTCCAGTTACAGGAAACAGCAGGTAAGTTGTGATGACGATTTTAACATTTGATACCGGGATACAGCAAAAGATGGCAGTGGAGATGAGCTCCATCAGTCCTGCACAATGCTTGTGTTGCCACAGTAACCACAAAGGTGTGTGCTTTTTGTCATATCCGTAACTTTGATATATAACCATGTGACATAGTGCCTACTGTGTGCAAACACATCTGACTCAGACAGCACAGATAGTGGTTGTGTGACCTTCCTGCTATCGGTAAATCTATGGCACTCGTCCTTCCTGCTCCCTTTCCTTCCTTCCTTCCTTCCTTCCCTTCCCTTGCCTCCTCTCTCAGCCCAACTTCTGGCATGAGAACAAACAGCAGCAGGCACGTACATCCTTTTCCGAGTCTTCAATGTTTTGTGCTCCATTACATAAATGATTGGAGAGTTTATACTCCACAAAACAATACCAACTAATTTCAATTTCACTCTAACAGATGTCTGTCCCCAGCTGAGGCCAGTAGAGCATGAGTTACATGTTAAATGAAGTTAAATGCATAACACTTCAGTCTGTCTGGCTCAGTGATCTTTAATAAACAAGTGTCACCAAATATCTATGGGTACTGACAAAACTTCTGTGTTCTACTCTCTTGATTGCAGTCACCATCTTTATCAGAGAAGATTGTTAAGGAAATGGTGTGGGATCCTAAGGTGGGATTCAAGATTCCCTACGGTCCCTACACTGTGTATGATATGCTCACCTGTAACACCATGGTTAATGGTCGGGTGTTGAAGTCAAAGTACATCCCTGTGAGAAAGAGTGAGTGTGTTGTTTTTCTGGCCAAACTTGAAAAATAAAGACTTGTGCTGATTTCTCTGATTGTTGAGCATGCCACAGTCTCCTCATATTTGTCTCCATTTTACAGGTCATGTTCTTGAAAATGTGAAGATAACCCCGGAGCGTGCCAGAGTTTTGGTTGGAGACACTCTCATCCTCAACTGTACTGGTGAGACCACCTATAACACCAGAATTAGCTTCACATGGGATTTCCCAAGGAAGAAAGTAAGTTAAGGATTTACTGTTGACACTGTGCCTTTTAATGTAAAAAAAAACAAACTTGTAGCAGTGGAGTTTATGGTGTTTGCTTTGTCTTCAGGAAAAGCAACATTACACAAAAAAGACGATAGAAGAGCCTGCTAAGGTTTTTGTGATGAGCAAGGCTTTAGTCTTGCCAAACATTACCATGGAGGATAAGGGAATGTACCACTGCAGAGCTGAGATTGAACCCACAATACACAAGAATGTCTCAAGTAAAGTCCTTGTCTTTGGTGAGTATGCTTTGACGGGGTTAAAAATCAGGTGGCAAATTCAGAATGGGACTCCCATGAGATCCAAAGTTTATTACAAAGTGAAATGATGAAAATGCAAAGTAATTATCACACAAATAAAGCATTTTAACATTTAAACATGTGGTGATTGTAATGATATGATGATGGCATGGATTCAAATGTCTGTCATTAACCTTTTGTTCCAGAGCATCCATTCCTCAACGTCTCCTATAGGCATGAGCGGCCAGGTACAGTGAGTGTCAAAGAAGGTGCAAAGAAGCTTGTGTTTGAGACCAAGGTCAACGCTCTGCCACCAGCAGTCATGTTAGCATGGTAAGTAATGTTTTACAGACGGTAAGATTACCCAAATAAAATGCTGTGGTTATTGTTAAACCATGGTAAAAAAAAACAATTTCTATTCCTGTAATTTTTAGGTATAAAGATGGGATCCCTATCACAAAGAACTTCACCCGTTACAAGATGGCTGGTTTCAACTTGATCATCACTGATGTGCAGCAGAAGGATGCTGGGGTCTTCACCATAAGCCTGGGCAACCAAATGGGCTTGTACAGGAATCTGAGCTACACTCTGGTAGTGGAAGGTAAGCTGTTGCTAGAAACCTGATAATGACGGCTGATCCTAAGGAAATGAAGCAGTGCCTCGGCTATGGACTGAAGCTGCCTCAGCACTCTAGCTGCTTTCAGTACAGTTCACTGGACGGCAGGTAGCAGCTCTAGTATGAGAGGAATTTGAA
The DNA here is from genome assembly GCF_042242105.1 of Pempheris klunzingeri. Taxonomy (NCBI): domain Eukaryota; kingdom Metazoa; phylum Chordata; class Actinopteri; order Acropomatiformes; family Pempheridae; genus Pempheris; species Pempheris klunzingeri. Next base: position 16,455,374 of record NC_092020.1, on the reverse strand, counting down.
GGCTTGTTGATTCCAGGGCTGGATTGACGTAGCAGGGCAGCTGTTGTTGATTACTGGGGCTCTTTTGAAGGGGCTTGGCGCAGTGTGTAAATGGCCTGGGCTCTATTCTGCACGCAGACTCCAGCCGCTCCAGACCCCCCCCCAGTCCCCTTCATTTATTTGCATCCTCACCATGTGTATATACAGTGCAGCTCATATAAACAACAAGTTCTATACAATATATACAGGTTAAGGAAAAACAAGAAATGAGCATGTAATTCATTGTTATGATGACTTTTAAAAGAAAACTGATAGCTGTTAACACAAGCAGTTACAAAGGTTTTAGCATGTGAGGTGTAAACCTGGATGAAGTCTGCTTGCAATAGGGAACAGAAACGTGTAAGTCAGTTACTTCAAGCTTTCCATGGGGGGCAGAGCTATTTTCATTGCATTCTTTAAACATTATCTAGGAATTCCAATAGCATGCCAAAAAGAGGAAAAATCAGCCCCCTTCTAGCTTGTATAAGCTTTATTTATGGTCTCCGACTGTCCTGCTTCACAAACTTTAATTTATTGGAATGACAAAAAATAAAACACAGAGACACAAACAAACAAAGTGGAGAGAGATTTCTGGTACCAATTAGGGAACTATTTTAAACTTTGTTTCATCAGTTGTTTAGAGCTGTCCCAGTGCTCCACATTATGAATGTGTTCTACGTGATGGTGTGTGTGGGGGTGTTGGGATGCAGGTTTTGTGGTTTGCCAAGCTGTGTCACTGTGTGTGCGTGTGTAGCCTGACTTCTTTAGCTGTTTTATATGGAGAGACTGGCTAAGTGATGTGGAGGTGGAGGTGGCGCAAGGATCTCTCTGTTTTTGAGTGTAGCCAGTGCACATGTTTGATTCTCTGACCTGGGCATGGGCCACTTTGGGGTCATATGTTGACCTACAGCCTCAAGCTAGCTAATCATCCTGCCATTTTTCTACTGCACAGTGTCTAACAGACAGCTGGTGTCAATGGCACCTTTTTCGTGGTTATCCATCATGACTGTCATCCCTCATTATAAAGACATTATGAGCCCACAGTGGGCTGGGTTAGAATGACTGATCGTTGATCTAACCTACAGTCTATCTCTATTTCTCCCCTTATCTCTCTCTTCCTGTATTTATTTGTGTGTGTGTGTGTGTGTGTGTGTGTGTGTGTGTGTGTGTACTTCTCTCTCACAGTGAAGCCAACTATTTCAGAGGCGGAACTTGCCACTGTGGACGTGCAGCCCTACATGTTTGGCAAGCAGCATCAACTTACCTGCACTGCTTATGCGTTGCCCTTGCCAACCATCACATGGTTCTGGCAACCGTGTTACTCATACCCTACATTTAAAGAGTGAGTCACCATTTTGCTGTGTTCCAAGCATTGAAATGATCAAACTATAATGTCTGCATTCATGGTCTGTTAACTTCCTCCAATCTTGGAGAATCAAAAGCATAGCAATGTGAAGATTTTCCTGATTTTAAACAGCATGTCACTAATATCCAACATAATTTGATTCAAAATCAATTATATGCCACTAGCTAATGTGGTCTTTTGCCTGTTATGTACTCTATGTTCAGATTTAGCTGCCAGTTTACAGGAGATTAAAATATTTGATTCAGGTTACTCTCACATCTTGAAATTTGTCCTTGTCCAGGAAACTGTTAATGCAGTTTGTATGTTTGTTATCTTCATTCTCCTTCTGTACATATGAAGTCATGTTCTTTATTTTTTATTGCACAGCATTTGCAATGTTGGAGGACAAAAACTTAAGTATCGCCATAGTACTGGAGGTGTATTCACAAATTTATAGAGAGTAGAAGAGAGGGGATCAGAGCCTCCAGTCCAGCCCAGGGATCCCACAATAAAACAGATCTACATTGATTGAATTGACTCTGGCCTAGAATATGACACATTAATCAAATAAACGCAGCCCTCGAGAATTGCTCCCTCGTTTGTGGTCAGTGCTTGTGTAGGCTGAAGGGGAAACACAGGGGAGGTATATTAATCTCAGATTCCCTGAACTGTTACGGAGCCAAAAAGAACTGAATGTATGAGTGACTGTGCAGGAATACCGGCCTGGTAGTGAACCCACAAACATGATGAACATTCCCTGAGATCTTGGCTTGTCAATGACAGCAGGAGACCAGAGAGTCTTAAGATCAGGAAAACAATGGGCCATTACCCTTGGGTTATCAGGCCCCAAAACCATTAACAAAAACAACATTGTGGACTGCTGCACAAGAAAGAAACTAAATTATGTTACATGTTTGATGGCGTTAATCCACCAATGCCTCCCTTATTGTATTCATTATATTATCTCATAATCCCACTTGTACTTTCCAGATTCATGATTAATAATAGTAGCGCATTAGTTGGGTCAAAGCAACTCTTTCTGCAGGCCTAAAGATAATCAGGACTGGCACTTAAAACACTGGCTGGGCTGTGGCAGGCAGATAATGAGACAGAGGCACAGCTATAGCCTGGTGGGAGGCCAATTGTGCAAAATGTTTGTTTTATACAGCCCTGACCCTGTAAAGTACCTGTCACTGTAAATCCAGCATGTAGCCCTTCAAGATCGTATCTCATTTAAATCTTTGGCAGTTTGGAGAGGAGGGCAAGCGCAGAGTGTGGAGAGGGTTCAGAGGTGAGGGAAACTTGCTATGTTGGATGTGCAGTGAGGCTGATAGTGTAGGCGCAGCAATATTGGGGTGTCTTTATCATCAGGTTGAGAAGTTATCAGCTGTCCCTTGTTGACCGCCAAAGTCTTAGGATCAACCTTATCTCCTCTGGCCAGAGAGTGTGGGGGGTTTTCCTGTGTACGAGGTGACGCACAGCACAGCCCTTCCTGTCGCTGTTACTGTTTCCTCCTCTGCTTCTCCTCTCATCAGGCTGATTGTTCCCCACCACGGGCGGTGGAGGGTTTTAGGGGTGGGGTTCAAATCAAGGCTTTCTCTAGGTTTTACAATCCAGACAGGCTGGTCTAGATCTGGACTCTACCCAGATCAATCTCAGAGGTCTTTTAAAATACCCTCAGCCTTTTAAAATTAAGGCTTTTACAATAGCATAGCAAGTTGTACATTATAACCATGTGATCTGGACAGGATGTGTTTTAACATTACACCAAGGTTTGTAATTAAAAACACATGACTGTTGTATTGTTTAAGGTCCAACACATGTACATGTGCCTCCACACTTATTGACAACATGGCTATATGGTCAGTTTTATTGTATTTTCTCTGTCCTGCAGTTGCATTTCCACTGACCCAGTCCTGGTCAACGTTGATGACAGGGCAAATAACTCCCAAAACTGGATTAAGAGCATAAATGTCAAGCCTGAACTTGTTAAAGGAAAAAACAAGGTATGTGGTATAACTTGTGTACTGTTTCCACATTTTTTTTCAACGGTTGCACCACCAGCATACTTTGTTCACCATCAAATGTGGTTGACACATAGACCAACGCAACAGCAGGATTTTTTATTAGAACTGGATCAAGAAGATGTCTAGAGATCCACAGAAAATCCAATAGCTAGATCAGATTAAATTAACAGCATCCTGTGACCGGGGTTTGAAAATCAGAGTCAACATCTGAAATCCATAAATCCTCAAAATTTTTCTCCTTTTGGCAGTGATCCAGTACTTCTCATCACTGAAAATGACTCATTTTGTCTGCAATAGTTTTGAATTGTGTAACTGTGACCAAAGCCCATGAGAAGGCCTTCAGCAGTCCCTTTTGAATAAAGTTTTGTTTTTCATGGCTGCACTTAAAAAGGTTTGAGCTATTCTAGGAATGGGCAACCAGTAAAATATGGGAAAAGCACTTGGTTTCACGCATATGATGTGCTACATGTGAAAAAGAAGATGCTATTTTGATAAAAACTGAACATTTACAACATATTTGTTTTCTTATTACTATATTGGCTTTCCTTTGATACAAAAGTCTCCCTATAAGGAGCAAGATTTCTGCCCTTTGAGGCCACACTTTTGAAATGCTGCACTCATAACTGACACAGACACAGTTAATTTACCGCCTTTTCGTGTAAAATACACCCTCCTGGTCTTTTCAGGTTTTTCATATGAAGAAGACCTGTAAATAAAGCAACTGCAGCTTCATTCTGGGCCTTGCCAAAGACACATCTTTTATTCTGACATCAGTTAATCTTTTATGCTGTTGAAACTCTTAGAGCTAAGCCTTGTAAACAGTACAAAAGCTATATGGCTTAAGCAATCCGTGTGCCAAAAGCTGAGAACAGACTTTTTTTAGGCTGTAGCCTGCATCATTACCAGTGAATATAACCACTTAACAGTACACAGAAAAACAGCTGGGATTGTGCTTTTGTTATGTTAGCATATATTGCTGTAATTGTACAAAATGTAATTATTAAAGCAAGATTTGATCATGAAAACAGTGCATTTAAACTGATAGAAATAGTATTTGTCACACCCATGAATTTAAGGTGATTTAGTTGTCATATACCTCAAAATATTGTTGTCCACAAAATCAACACTAAGGCATCAATATGTGAACTACCAGTCTTCCACCCTCTCTTAGGAAACATCAAACACATATTGCCATGCAAACCCAAAACATGCCACACAATGTGGAAACTGTAGACATCACTGCAAATGTCCTGCGGGAGCGTGTTACTAAAACTGTTCACCCCAAACATAATTAAGAGCAGGCCTTCACCGCCTTGTCAGAGTCTGTCTATAGGATTAGGTTAAAGAAACCCATTATAGCAAGCTGGGTCAAATTAGGGCACACAGTCATTGGCATAAAAGTTTTCAGCAGCACTGATCACTCTCAGTCCAGACATTTTTGTTCAGTGTTCTCACCTGTGTTCTAGGTTTATTGACTCCTGTGCTCCAATTAAGCACATATCAATTCTTTGTTTACTAAGTAATTGTAAATTTGGCCATTTTCACAGGGCATCAGGTCTAATACATCTTTGACATAAATAGGGAGGCACCACATATTTACAAGTGCTTGTGGCCAAACCCTGGTGCTTTATGGCGGTAAGTACTATGGGTCAATGATAACAAGCAGTAGTTTAAAAGAAGAGGGGTTTGTTGAAGGTGAATTCCTCTCTGTCACCCTACATAAATCGTGTTGGCCCGTGAATAAGAACGTAGTCAGGGCCGATGCTTTTGAGTGGCACCCCAGAAGGCCCGATAGACAGAGAGACTAGCCCGGGAAAACACAGGGGGAAGACATGGGCACAGAGGTCACAGTGCGTCTGGTCAGGTCACCTCTTAGGGACTGTGCGTAATCGTTTTCAAGCTTGGGTTACAACATAGTGACTAATAGCTGTAACATAATACCATAAGGCCACTCCATCCATGTTTTGACAAATGTCAGAGCAGCATGCGTTGGACAATGTGATATAACTTTTAAATACTTATTCTTTTACTCATTTCATTTACCTAAGTGTTTACATAGCAACCATTGCATGTACAGGGACACATTTTTGAATTGTTTCATGGCTACAACTGTGCGTCTGTGAGTTAGCACAATAGTTCCTGCAAGCCCAGGAAGTTTAGGCCAGCATACACCCAGACAATACACCCACATCATTCGCTCTCTTTGATGTAGCTGACTGCCCCAAAAAAACAGATGTCACTAAAATGAACACTAAACAGAACCCTGCATTGTCTGGCCCTCACCCAAGTCTGACTTATTATTTTGTCTAGTTAAGCCATTAAGATATTGCACTGGTGCGGTGACAAAATTAAGTGTGGCATTAGAAGTGCTTTCCAGGAAATGGACATGGAGCCCAGGCACTAGATCTATAGCACAGGTCTGAAGGAGTCTCAAACTCCAGATGTATCCTCTCATTAATGTGACTCACTGGAGAGTATAAAACAGACCAGGCTTGGCCCAACCTTTCACTGCTCTGATGGTGATTGAAACCCCAGTAGTCACAAAGGAAATCTAAATTGTGATATTAAGCTTTTGTTGTTTATCTCAACGTATTTAATTCTGCTTTTAATAATCAGTAATAAGTGCCCTGTTGATCCCAATTAGATGGTGAGCACCCTGGTGATAGGAGAGGCAAGCATGTCAGGAAAGTACACCTGTGAGGCCAAAAATGAAGACAGCAACACCAAAATGACGATCCTTTTCTACGTTGATGGTAAGTGGGCCACCAGAATATGACAGCTAAAATAACAAGTCTTAGCTGCTCAGCTGAAAGTGCACGCAGAAATAGTCTGGTGAGCTTTATTGCAATGATTGCAAAAAGCACTATAACCTGCAGTGGATTCTTTCAAATAAAATGTACACGTAGAGTACACGCTGTAATGAACTGCAAAAACAGGAGAGGAATGTGCAGATTGTATTGTGCAATAAAGAAACCAGAGGGGGCATTAATTGAAACCATCTTCCACTGTAGCTGAACGGCTTCAGGGCGGAAGAGAGGCAAACATGTCCTGAGCCATATGGAGTGCTATAATGGCACGCGTTTGTGTTTAAAAACAGCTATGAAAAACTGCATTCCTGCTCCAGTGCCAGCAGGTCATTCCTCTCTCTCTGTGAGCTTTCTGCTATGAAAATTTACTTATTTATGTGTTTCTGAGCATTTCCAAATGTTCCCCAAAATGAATATCCATTGAGACAGTTATGTAATAATAATGAGGATGAAGTGTCTCTGCACACACAGTTACACAGTTCACTTTGCAGCAAAGTGAATCACATTTCCTTAAAAGCTGAGTGAATCACGGCTCCCAAAGGGTGAAGGATTGCTTCTGGACACAGATGAATGTAGGTGAACACATAATTGAGGGGATGCCAAGTACCAAAAATTCCCAAGAGGAATTGTGCTCTCTTCCAGAGGTGTGGAAGATGGACAATGATGGAATGCTGCTAAAAAAGAGGACAGAATTGTAATAACAGCTGTCCTCTCTTACAGAACACAGAATGCTTTCCAGCAATCTGAATAAACAAGCACAGTCTGGTTCCCCCTGGGGCTTCTCTCCAATTGGATGAGTGCAGGAGTGCCATCAGCAATGCTGTCTAGCAGCAACATGCTTCCAATTATCAGTGATGAAACAGGAAATAACTGCAAATTTGACATTCCTGGCCTTGTGATGAGCAGCTCTGTGTCCAAAATGAGTGTTCAAAATAAGATGTCGGGCCAGCAGGATACGTGGCTCTGGTCATGCATGTAAAATAGATGATATGGTCTCTACTTTGTCGCACTAGATCACCCTGAGGAAATAACCATCGAGCCTCAGGCAGCCATCGAGGGGGATGACATCACTCTGACCTGTCGGGCAGCTCGCTACCTCTACACTGACCTACTGTGGTTGGATTCCAGAAATCAAACGATCACTTCCAGCGCGTCCAGTCTCCAGCTCAGCCGCTACTCTATTTCTCTTTCTCTCAATCTGCATAATGTGTCCCAAAACAGCACTGCAGGTTACAAGTGCCAAGCATACAAGCTCCGCAATAGGGTTGAAATCAAGACCACTGCACTTATTGTGGAAGGTAAGTTAGAGGATATGAGAAGCTGATTGTATTTCTATTGTAAATAATTGTTCATGATTGCAAAAAAAATTAGCTGATGTCCCCAGATATGATTAGTCATTCTATAGAAGTGTAGTCATGTGATAACAGGGCATGGGCTACTGTAAGTTAGCACACACAGGAACACAGAAAACAATCTTGTAACCATTAAGTTGCGGTAATCAAGACTAATTGAGCAAAAGCTCCTCTATTCAAACTTTTTTTCTTTTATTTGCTGCAGCAAGAAAACGCCCTTGGCTGAGTCAAAATCTGACTAATCAAGATGTGAACAGTAGCAGCACCCTGAAGCTGCCTTGTTTTGCTTTGGGAGTTCCTCGCCCCTACATCATGTGGTACAAAAACGGCGTTCCAGTGAAAGAAGGCCCAGGTAACCTGAGAATAGTATCCCATGTGTATCATCATCGTATAATAAATGATTAGAATTCATTAAATGATTATGATGATTATAATTTTTGCAGTTAGGTAACCAATGGCACAAGTGCAATCCTGGTGCAGCACTGCATAAATTGGATGAAGGGCTAGAAGCAAATTGATACATTTTGTTATTTGTAGGACTAGCCAATGATCAGGTAGAGCTATCATTCCCTTTGACAGATAAAATGCCAGATAATGGTGGAAATGATGATGTCCTCAAATGCCTTATTTTGTCCATGATCTAAAGATATTCAGTTTACTGTCACAGAGGAGTAAACAAAATAAATAAATATTCACTTATTCATTCATTTAGGGAACTGGAATCAGACAATTATTTGAAAATATTTACTCAAACAGATAAATTGATTATCAAAACAGTTGTATAGTTGACAACTAATCGATTAATTCTTGCAGTTCTAGTGTTAAATGTCACACTTTTAAACTTATTGGTATCAGTATTACTGAGAGGTTGTGTGTTGCAGGTATCACACTGGGAGAGGACGGAGTTCTGACCATCGAGAGGTTAAAGAAAGATGATGAGGGTCTGTATGAGTGCATTGCCAGGAATGTCGAGGGTATGGCGAAAACAAGTGCTTTTGTCACTGTGCTTGGTAAGTCCTTCACCATGAGATATTAACAACCAAAACATCAAAAATATCAACACCTCAACCTGCTGCTTTTATAATACAGGCTTGTTAGTGTGAAGTGGTGTGTGCTACATTCAGCCTATCTACAGATCACATCACACACTCTGATCATCAGTCCAAGCTGTGGGCTAATTGCATTTCCTGCACATTCAATCAAAAGTCACCACTACGAATAGCTTTGGTCTGACTTCAGAATGAAAAGTCTCCACTGACAAAAAGTCTGTGGCTGCCTGGAATGCCAAGTGAATTCCTTCTTGAGTTTTATGATCAAGGCTCTGGCTGAGGCTCTTTACATTGAGGACATGACCTCTGTGGAGTGTTAAGAGGTCCACTAATGACTGCAAGGAGATTGACTCCTACTCCTCCAACAGCCAAGGGACAGTACAGACATAGTAGATGATTGAAGTAGAAGACCTGCCTCTGTGTGTGCCTGTGTACATGTAAAAGTGAGGATGGCAATGTAGAAGCAATATGCAACCAGTTTTGTCCACATTTAGGCACTTAGATAGATTCTTATTAAGTGGAACTTTAATGTCTATTGATGTTTAACGTAAGCGGCATCAATTCACCACAAAGATATTCTAGCAACAAACTCTATGCATGTTCTGCTTTGGCTGTTTAGTCAAGGATTGCATGAAAAAAGGGCAAAAACATTGTTCAGATTTGAGGGATATTAGCTTTCACAGTGTCGACATGGATAGTTAGAAAAACAATGTTTGGAAGAAAACCCTATAGGAAAAAGTGTGGTATTCATGTCCCAAACAAACCAGAAATAAACACTAAAGTGTGTTTCCACTTCATTTTTGTATACAATCTCTCAGAGAACATTTAGGAAGAAGCTAATAAACAAAAAATGACATGAAATAAAAGTCTCAGCCCCTCCAGACAAAAATCAGGCCCTCTACTTGCAAATTTGTAACAGACTGTTTTCTTTTGATCACAATTCTTCACAAATCCCTGTAAATGTAATGTGACAACTTATAAGATCGTGAAAGTACACAGTGCTGTTTTGCCAAAGTGGTCTCTAGTTTACGACAGTTCTGTTCTTTCCAGGGGATGAAGGGAAGCCAAACATTGAGGTAATCATTTTGGTGTGCACAGGAGCTGCAGCCACGTTCCTCTGGCTCATGCTTATCCTCTTCATCCGCAAGCTAAGGAAGGTGAGGCATTATATGACTTTTTTTTTTCTCAGAAACCACATGACATTAGTGCTTCCTAAGATGTGGGAAGTGACATTGCATTTGTGAAATGTTTGCAGTTCCTTTTTCAAGTAATTGAACTCCAGTGAATTCCAGTGTAATGAAAGGATAAATTTAGCCAGTTCATATCATTTCCCCATTTCCTGACAGTTGGGATGTGCTCATGTTTGTATGTATAGTATGACTTCAAAGTAGAGCAAGAAATACAATAGTGACAATGTATTCAGCATTTATTGATCACTTACATTGACATGTTAGTTTAATTAATTAAAGCCATTGTCAAAAACGTCTTCATGATAATCCTGAAATTATTTGTCCTCAAAACACCTTCAGCAACCAGCACACTATAAGATGGGTCCATCTATCATCATTGACCCTGACGAGTGCCCCCTCGAGGAGCAGAATGATCTTCTTCAGTATGACAGCAGCAAATGGGAGTTTCCCCGTGACCGTCTACGACTGGGTGAGCACTGTGCACCAGTGTGTGAAAAAATGTGTCATATTGAAAGAGTTCCATTTCTTACAGGCAATTCTAATTTGCCAACTGTAGGCTTAGAGGTTTTATCTGTAATTTTTTGGGGGGGATTCTCATAAAGCTGAAATCCATCACTTTCCACATTTTTAAAATTCTATTTAAACAATGACAGACTGATTGCAGATGACAAAAACATTTTTTTTTGCGCAAAAGGTTCAAAGTTGCTCACAGTAAGGATACACACAGTTACATTAAGGTAGTTGGAATAAGTGTCACCCCTCTCTGCAGCTGGTGTGGAGGGTCATTACTTATCAGTGACCTGCGCTGTCATCCAGTCTTGAGTGAACCATAAATTCTCTAGAAACACTGCCTGGTGATCAGAGCCCCAGCATGTTGCTTTAATTACAGACCCTTTGCCAGACTGACAGGGAATCCAGTCTGATTTTTCTGCCTGAGGGACAGGAAGCTCTAATGTCGTCCTACTTGTCGAATACTTTCTTCCTTTACCAGGCAAAACGCTTGGTCACGGAGCCTTTGGAAAAGTGGTAGAGGCTTCTGCCTTTGGGATTGACAAGCTCTCAACCTGCAAGACTGTTGCTGTCAAAATGCTGAAAGGTCAGAAGCTCCATTATTTTTTATACTATGATACCACCATTATTAGAAAATAATTGTTTTTGTATTTCCACAACCCCGAGTTCTTATTCACATAAGTGTGGTTTGCCCATGTGGCCCCTTATAGGTTCATAGGAGTACCACCACTCATGATAGACAGGCCAGCGTTAGCGTAACAGTATGTACTGTTATGTACTGTATGGGTAGCAGATGAATAACAGCTATGTGTCATTTCTGCAGACTCATGAGCTACAGCACCACATGTGCCTGCAATTAATGTTTGTATGGCGTATCAGTTCAAAGCAAAGTATGCAATGTCTGTTTCTTACAAAGTGCAGTTAGAGGTAAAGACTGAGACTTCTAATCTTGTCCTTGATGAAGAGATCAAGTGTATGCAGATCTGATTGTTCAGATCAGAATGTGCAAAACCTGCAGAGTTCAAAACTGTAAGATACAAGTACAAGAAAATGAGCAGTAAAATATATGTTTATATCTGCCACATTTTAGAGAATGTAACATTTGGAAACTATCTCCTGCCTCCAGACTTAGTCGAGTTATTTACAATCCTATTCCAACGTCTTCCCAAATATTCACAACAAGCTATAAATGTTGGATTACAATGAAAACTGCAAAAACAACACGCTTAAAAGATCTTTGACTACAGATGCATAGCTATTGAATTCACCTCAGCTTTTTGTGTGAAATATAATTCATGTAATTTTAGAAAATCTTCCTTTTTTTGCACTACTATAGAAGCAAACTGCAGACCTATCAGTGACTGGTGATACAAATATGGGGATGATATATCAGCAAGAATGAAAAATACATGTATTGGTCACTGTCATATCATAAATCATGTCTCAATATAAATCACCAGCTCACTGAGAGGAGCAGACTCTCTGGCTGTTGTTAGTCGTAGGTCAAACTTAATGGAAAGCAGCAGGTCTCCTCAAATTGACCGTGGTTTGGAGGGAGACTCCCTGGCTGCTTTAGCTTCTAGCTCATAAATATCTGGTTGGTCGAGGAAACATAAACCAACCTCCAAATCTTGATATTTGTAATTCAAGGTGAAGACTTTACATCATTGTTCAGACTTATCAAAATCAGGTATGCAACATGAGCACCTCCCATTTTATTTCTCTAATTTTGTTGTTGTTTTTCTTTGAGCATGTCCTCCATTAAAAGCCGCTTCATACCATATTGTTATTTTTCTATAATATTTATTGAACTCTCAGCATTAAATTGCCCAGTAATCCAGCCACCAGAGTTCAGGCTTTTTTCCCACTTTCTCACTATACTAGACAGAATTTCTTCTCGAAATGCAAAACAAGGCAGAAGAAATATCTGGATATTGGATTTTATATGTAAACATTTATGTTATTTTCATACTGTATGAGGCTTGTGAAATTTTAGATTTTAGAACAAACTTAGGGCTAATCATTTTCAGTTTTTACAGACAGGTGAAAAGAATTACAGTGAAACTTGAAGAAAGCTCCATTTTCTATTTTAGTCAAGGAAAGTGTTCAGCACTGTTGAAATATTGGTTCCATGTTTCTGTATTTGAGTGTTACATACATAAGTTTTTGCCCTCCTGTGTATGAAGATATCGTTCAACATGAGAACAGACCTGCATTCTTGCTTCTTGCTTCTTTTTCATATGATTATCTTTACATATGATCCTAACCGAATTTTCTTGTGAAATGGTCTCATTTTGTTCAATGAAAAGTTCAAAGAGTGAAAATCTGCTTCTTGTTATTTTTTCATGAAGTTTGGATTCTAAGCGTGCATGAACGTAACATCACTGGAACACAGTAAAAGGACTTGATATTAAAATCTAATGTAGTGAGAGAATGTATATTCCTTGAGTCAGGATGTTCAGTCATACACCAACCAATGCTGAACAAGTTCTCTATGTGTCTACATTATTACAGGAGGCGCTACGTCAAATGAGCGGAAAGCTCTGATGTCCGAGTTAAAGATCCTGATCCACATTGGCCATCACCTGAATGTGGTCAACCTACTGGGAGCCTGTACGAAGCCTGGAGGTGAGCTTTATTACTGAGGAGGTTTTAAAATATAATCCTACTGTTTTAATGTTGGGGTATAGAAATGTAATGACAATGACATTAAATTGCTGCTAGATTGCCTGTTAGATTATCAATTTAACTTTAAACTTTGAGCTAAAATCATCATCTCTATGTTTCCTGCTATTCCTTATTGTGAACTATCACATGCCCTCGCAATAATCCTGAGAAATATACCATCTTCACAGGCCCGTTGATGATGATTGTGGAGTTCTGCAAATATGGCAACTTGTCCAACTATTTGAGAAGCAAGAGAGATGACTTTATCGTCTACAAGGTGAGTCACCAGCTGCATGTTTTAGACTTCCCAGTACTCTTGCTTTCTCATCATTCTGGCCACCAGCTTGTCAGCAGCGTGAGCAGGGATTGACTTATGTTTACAACCATATAGGAAAGCCCCCTGCATGTCAGCAGCGGCGTTTAACCCCATCCCATTTAACATGATATATGTGTGCTGGTCAGAGCCAGGACGGTAAGGTGGTGTCATCAGGATCGGGCTGCGAGCTGAGCGAGCTGATGAAGCGCCGCCTGGAGAGCGTGGCCAGCACCGGAAGCTCAGCCAGCTCTGGCTTCATAGAAGATAAGAGCTACTGCGACTCAGAGGAAGAGGAAGAAGGTAAAGGCCAAGCATGTCTTGCTTCCCTTCAACCCCCGCACTCCTCTACCGTCTGTTTGTCCCTCCCGCTGTCTCTCTCCTCCCCCCTCCTGTCACCTCTGCTCCACCCCTCCTGCCCACGAACGAAAGCTTCCCTCAGATTGTTTTCTACGGGATGCTTCCTCCTCCTGTTCAGCAGTACAATCACTGCAGCAGCAGCCACTGTCACCCCACTGAGTCTGGGGAGGCGTCTGTTTATTTCCTGTCCTGACCTGAGTGTTGCTCTGCTCTCATGCTCCAGCCCGGGCACGGCACATCAGCCATGTTGTTGCTGATGTGTTATTTCTGGTTTGATTAGCTGTTTACTCAGGTGGCCAGTGGAAGGACTCCTGTGAGTTCCTCTCTTCGACCCCCGACCACGACACTGAGCCCATAACTGCACGTTTCACCTGACATCTGAAAAATAGGAGGAATTGTAATTTGTTTTTATCCCTCATCTGTAAAGGATGTTTTAAAGACAGAGTGTGTAGGAGGAGATACGTACATGACAGGACAGATTGTTAAGATAATGTATTTTAGTCCGGGACAGAATTATCACTGCTTCCATCTTATCTGATATATCCGACAGGCGTACAGAGCCGCTGATTACGCTGACTGCATTTACAAACATACCCAGATGAAGAGGATTATTGTCCTAAATTTAAAGGCCATGTACATCCATTTGAAAAATCTGTCTCACTGGGAAACTTAAATGCTCTTTTGTTTCACAGAGTCTGAGGATTTATACAAGAGAGTCCTGACGTTAGAAGATTTAATTTGCTACAGTTTCCAAGTTGCAAAAGGCATGGAGTTCTTGGCTTCACGCAAGGTATTTTTTTCTCTACACAACTCTTCACTCTAAGAAATCTATTGTATTGTAAACACCTGCATTTATCTTTAAATTTATGTTGAAATTATGTTTTTTATTTATGGTTATTTTGATTTGCACTTTGACACATTTTGCTTACCCTTGTGTATTTAAGAAAGTCAACAATGTCCAAATAGAAGCAAACTGATTCACACACAAAGTGCCCTAGATTAGGCACATCTTTTCAAGTTGTCATACATGCAGTTCATGCATAAAGTTTATGAGCAGATGAATGAATATATAATAAGAAGTGTATACCTTTTTGACCTTTGCTGTAACACACTTTACTCGACCATTTATTTGGTTGTTGTATAATCTTGCCCCTGTTACCCCCATTAAATCAGTCGAGAACTCATTCATTTTTCAAGTCATTCATGATTTTGAGGAGACTGGATGGGACTGATTAGAGAATGAAGCCATTGTTGTGAATAACCTGTAACAGACCTGGATATGGAACACATCATCTCCTATTGTGATATCATTGATGACTTGACCATGTGTTACTCTGCCAGCAGCCATGCTTCACAGCACGCAGAGAATCATTGTGAAGTCAATCACCTGCAGAAAATTTTAACTTATATATGTGAACGTTACACTGAATAAGATTTTGTTTTGTCTTTTTATTTTCATTAGTGCATTCATCGTGATTTGGCTGCACGAAACATCCTGCTTTCCGAGAATAATGTTGTGAAGATTTGTGATTTTGGACTTGCCAGAGACATCTACAAAGATCCAGACTATGTGCGCAAAGGCGATGTAAGTTTATTGAAGTCTAGTCTAGTCTATTAAAGTTTATTTTTCCATCTGTCTCTTATTTACTGTCATCAGCAAAAATGCTCAAAAGCATTTTCATTACTAGACAACATGCAAAACAGTTAGCTGCCACTCACTTGGCAGACAAAAGGATAACTGAAATAATTCGGCAGTTCCTTGAAATGTTCTAAAAAATAACTGATGATGGATAAGGAGAATTTGAAGCTTAGCTAAATTGAAAGGGGTTTAAACATTTTAAAACAGTTTAAACTCTACAGATGAAGGTATAATTAGTGAGATGTCCACACAGATGAGATAAATTATGTTTTATCTCAAAACCTGTACAGGCTAGACTGCCGCTCAAGTGGATGGCACCTGAGGCCATTTTTGACAAGATCTACACGACTCAGAGTGACGTTTGGTCCTTTGGTGTTCTTATGTGGGAGATCTTCTCTCTGGGTAAGTCAACTAAATACAAGTGATAGAAGAACTTAAATGTTAAAGTATTGATTGCTAATGCTGCCTCACGGGTGGGTTATATTAGGTTGAATGCCAAGCAGCTGTTAAACAAGCCATATCAGTGTTTTGATACGTCAATTTCAAAGCAACAGGAGGAAACTGACAGAGCTACAAAGGGCCCAAATAATATGCATCCAACCTGCAGGTGCATCAGTAAAAAATTCCGTAAACAGGTAAACAGCAGCAACATTTCAAATACAACCTGCATTGCAAAGACAAATAATAAGGCACCAGTTGAAACCAGCAAATAGACACATTATAGCATATATATCTCTATACAGATTGGACATGTAAAAAAGATTCATATTATCCCCCTGTGCAGCAGTGTTTACGGTGGTGATTTATTTAAATCCTGTTTCTTGATATGTTTATGCTATTTATGCTGCATTTAAAACATCTTTTTATGTAATTAGTGCTGTTATTTCCTCCTGAAATGAATTGAATTGAACATTGAATTTTCATTTACTGGTAGGTTTTTTAATTCTTAACATTCCCACATAAGCACAAAGCCTGGCATGTCGGTTAAATGGGAAATTCAGAGATATTCAGTGAGAGGAGAGTTTTAGCTTAGTGGACCTGCTCAGTGCCCCTGGCTATACAGCCTCGCCAGATGCACAGGGTAATAACTGTCCTCTTTCACTGTTAATTGTGCCAGTGGGACAAAGGGCCTGGGCTTCCACTGTCAGCCTGAGAAAACTGTTTTCATGCTACTGCAAAAACCAGGAGTAAAGTGAGGCTGTGATTTTTAGTACAGGCATGGTGCATTAAAACGAGAGAACACCTCCTATTTGAGTTATCCTTTTCTTCCCAGCTGGCAGCACAAACTCACTGTAACCAAGCAGCCAGATCAGTGTAAGAGTGTACTCCTGCTGTGAAACCACAGCAGCTTTTAAGACAGCATTGTGTGTCAGTACATGATTGCCTGAGCACCGTGGCACAGAGCTCGCCACACGTTTCTATAGCAAGACTCAACATGAAATATTGTATGTTTAAATGTCACCATGGGAAGCAGGAGAAACATAAGAGTAGGTGTAAAAAAGCAGAGAATCAGTGGATGTATTGCTATCCTGTGCTTTTTGACTGTGCTGCTTTTGAATCACTGCCATTTCTTGTCGTCTCCCACTGCAGTTGAAAGAAAAGTGTGTCAAATTGCATATTCTTTTAAATGTAAAGCACACTGACGTCATTATGACACTTTCCCTTTTGTCTTTTCTTGTTTTTTTGTTCTCTCTCTCCCTCGTCTTCACTCTTGACACACTCTCACCACATTTTCTGTTAAAGAAACACTTACACATCTGGGTAGCGTTAGCGGGGCCTCAGAAAAATAAATCAGGAAACAAGGATACAAAATGACCAAGAGAAATGGCAAAGAAGTGAGCTTTGCAACCTGATCGTGTTTGCAGGTCAAACGTTTCAGTTTAACCCAAGTGTGTTTTTCAGATTGCTCTGTGAACCAAAAGTGTGTCAGTTCCGTTCTGTGAGTTTAAATATCCACAGCTTGTTTGTATAGTGTTGATGCCAGAAAATGAACTAGACCTCCATGGTGTTTGCTATTCTAGATGGATGCCAATATCAGCACAAAGGTAGAATTATAAAGAAAAGGAGATTAGAGACTCTTCTGTCTCATCATAAAACACAGGTATTATCCTTTCACTGTACAGGTATTTTAAAACATCATAAGATACAGCAGCATACAGTTAAGACATTATATCATAATTTCATTAAACACAGTTTGGAAATTGGCTGCACCATAAAATACACATAATGAATACATCAAATGTAATATAAATTGTATTCAAGGTATGTTTTCTATAAAAACCAAAGAAACGGGAAGAGAGAGTACACATTATTAAATTTGATGCAAATTTTAGATTGATATGGCACATTAATAATACTAGCTAGAAATGTGGATGGTGGGATGAGTAATTCATTGAAAATGTTTTTTCTACACAAATCACAGTGTGTTGTGGTTACTTGAGCAGTAAGGTTCTTTTGTACAATTTGCGAAGCTGAATCTGTGGTTTCCCTATAAAATTGGGTAGCCACAAATATGGTATTTCATATTGTGCGTTAGGATTCAACAAACAATGATATCATCATTCTCACACTCAGGGAATTGTATTGATGATATAGAATGGGCTTTATTTTCCAAGATCAGCAACACTGAATGTTGGATACGAGCGGGCTCAGTGTTTTAACAGAGAGCCTCAGCCAAGCATGAAGTAGGATTTGGCTCTAAATTCAAATTTTATTACCCACATTACAGTTCAAAGCAAATAAATTTAGTGGTAGTTTCTGTTGGTGAGTGATACATTTGACAGATTTGTGACTGAGCAGTCCAAATATAACTGTTACTGTACGCCACAAGGGGACCATAGTGACATCATCCAGTCTGTTCTAGCATGTAAACACGTTTGTATACAGTGACTGTTAACAAGAGCTGGCAAATAAAATCTTTGAGATGTTTTTTAATGCAGAATATTGGAAAACTGCAGTGATCATGCACAGCTGGTAAGAGGAGTTAAATGTACCAAGTAGAAACCAAGAATATAACAGAGACCCGGCCGGTGTTGTCTTTAGAACTGCACATTGTGTGTAATAATCCTTTAAACTTCAACATATCAGTCAGTCTGTTGATCATATTGATATCAGCTACATTCATTTAGATATATATAAAGTCATACAAATGGACAGTGTTTGGACATTTTTTTGCACATAAATTTACTCTGCAACGAACCTCGCCCCCTTTCCTCTCCAGGAGCATCACCGTACCCAGGCGTCCAAATTGATGAAGAATTTTGCTGCAGGCTAAAAGAGGGGACCAGGATGAGAGCGCCAGAGTACTCTTCATCTGAAATGTGAGAATGCCAGCTAACTATACTGTGTTTGAGAGCATTAACTTGACTTCATTTACTGATTTTCTATCCCATTCTATAAAATGCAGGATCGCATTTTATTGCTTGTAAAACAAAAATAAGTTAGGGTTTAATCAATGAAAACGAGAGTGCTATGCCTCTGAATTCTATTTACATTTTTTTTGACTTTCTTATAGCTAAAGAAGTCTTGTTTATCCCAATCAGTCATCTCCATAGCCACAGCTGTATGTTCTCCTCACATAGGCCAAGAACATAAAGCCTCCAAGTAAAAGGCTCCCAAATCGATATACAACTAAGAGGAGGCATTGTGTCTCTCCTTTTTTGTGGGTGCACTTGCAGGTCAGAGGTGCCTGATAAGAATCATGGGTAATCCTGCTCTGAATGTTGCAGGAAGAAACATTAGCTACTTATTAGCTCTGCTGAGGCAAGCTTGAAGCTCTGAAGTACTTTCTGACTGACAGTGGCTCAGATGTAACTGAGCACCACGATTAAATGTGATGCCTGGAGTCCAAGTTCCCCGAGTGAGGAGAGCCAGAGACTGGGGATTTTTTTTGACCAGGGGCTGGTAGATGGTGCTAGACATAAATATCTGTGGGAGAACAGTCCTTTTCTTTTGTATCAGTGCTGTCAGTCACTGATGGAGCTATACAAACTTTTGTAATAAGAATACTCTTGTGTTCAAAGTGCAGCCGATTCAGACTCAGTGAACACAGTCTGAGCTCTGCAGTCTCACTCCAACATGTGTGTGTACGTTGTGTCTGGTTTTAATTTAACTCATATAGTTAATATGACTCATATAGTCCGCAAATCTTATTTGTTTTGATAGCATAATGCTGCACTTCTGCTTAATAATGATCTGCTTTCAAATGATCCAGCAGCTTGTGCCAAGTAAAGCTCACTGAATGAATTTATCAGCTTTGCAAAGGACACAGTGATTGGAAGTGATGCACAAAATCTAACCCAGACTGTAGTCTTCAGTCAGAACAGAGGATCTGTGGATGCAGACCTTCTGGTGCCAAGAATCTCTCGTACTTTCCATCTCGGTTCAGGCGGTCCACTGACGAAAATAGTACTGCCAGATTATATATTTTGCATGCTTATGGCTGTGAGGCCTGCCACTAATTTAAAGCCAAGATAAAACCTAGTGATATCGGTTTAAATGGGATGCACAGTAATGGACTCCGAGTCCATGGGGTGAATTTCCCTTATCCCAGGGAGAGGTCTGCAGTAGATCACATGTGTCCATAAGCCCAGGTTTTGACACCTTGACCCTCACCCCAAACTTGTAATATATGAATGATGAAAAGCACATGAGGTTGCAGGCACTGTTGAGCAAATCATTTGTGCCACCGCAGCCCTGATTCATCAGGAATGTTTTCTGCAGCCTGTTATGCCCTGATGCATTGCAAAGGAATTTAGCGGATGCTGCTCTGAGAGTGGGAGGACAATAAATAGGATGCTCACTTCCCATCCTAACACACTTGCCCAACCGGACAAAGTAGCTCAGTTCTACAGTACACCCCACCACAGAAACACCAAACTCCCTTAAGACCCAAGACATGCGGGGGCAGACCATTATTCTCATTGCGGACCAGGCAGGAAATGTGGTTTAAATTGTGCAATCATACAATGAGTCTACTTCCCCCTCCTCCATGATATGCATAAAGGCTTCGATCATGCTCTCCACATCCTGTCACCGTTAGAAGGGCTACCACCTGGATGAGTGTACTTTATGTTCATTAACGTGGGAATCACAACAGCTCAGCTTCTTTCAGCCGGACCTGACAGCACTGAGAGGAGCAGGTCTAGAGACTAAATATGATGCCAAACGGGAATCAAAAGAGTTCTTATTACATAAAACTTCAGATATAAGTGGTGAAAGTAGTCGTTTCCACAACAGAAACAGGATAGGGATCCATCACTGATCAGTCCCAATCAGTAACATGCTGCGAACGTAATTTAAACAGCAGCCGTGGAGTTCTGTTTCAAAATGCCTTCACAAAATGAGACAGGCCACCGGCATGGAAACTCACATTAAGGCTCTGAGTTGCCACATGGGCAGAGACGCTGACAGCTTGTCAGAGACATGAGAGAGGCTCTGAGCTCTCACTGGTCTTCACACCCAAGACCCAGAGAGAATCAGATACAGCCAGAGAGGCTCAGGATCACCTGAGAATAGAAAACAGGGTATGTATGAATATTCTGGATGACAGATGATTTAGAGGCAGACCAGATGTGGTCGCTCAATGCAAAGAGGTTTGTTTATATAAGATGAATGCAAATGCTACCAACCCTGAGGAGAGCTAGTTTTCTTCTCAAAGGTGGTTTGCCACATCTTACAATACATCAACCAAAATATACTGTATGCTGTTCTTGGCATGAGCAATGACTGTCCATCCAATATGCTGAAGTCGTGCATGTGTCTGTCTTGCAGTGTGTGTTCAGTGTTGTACTCTTTCCTCTTAGATATCAGACCATGTTGGACTGCTGGCAGGGGGATCCACAGGACCGACCAACCTTCACTGAGCTGGTGGAAAGGCTGGGAGATCTGCTACAGGCCAGTGTGCAACAGGTATGACAGACAAGAAAGACTTTTTGTTTCTACAAAGAATCAAATTTAAGCTTCAGTTTGTGAAAATTCAGTCACCGTTTCAGCAGTAGCAGGAATGAACAGTTTTTGTTCAGCAGCTGTAGAGCTCTAGTGTGAGCTTAAACAAAAACTGATACACCAAAGAGATTTATGGAAATGTTTGTTGATAACTGAACTGATACTGAAACTATATTAATGTCTTAAGTTTAAGTCCCCACATACTTAGGGAATCCTGACCATAGTTTGGCCTTAGAGAACATAATAGTCTGCCCATGGGTGCTCAGAGTAAATAAGAGGGGAAATTACACTCAACACTAACACTTAGCTCCTTTTGAAAGGTGGAGGAACCATTTCTCAAAACACATGAAACAACAATGTAATAATTAGTGTCAGGAAACGTGAAACATCACAAACTGTTGAATGTTTGTAGTTTATATAAAGATGTTTGTTCCAATCTGACCAACAAATAAACACTACAGGAAAACTTTGTATTTGGATATTATGCAAACATATTTATCCTCCTGGCATTGTGAAATGAAAAATGAAAATTGTTTTTCAGAGCAGACATTTTGACTTGTCATAGTAGGAAAAGCAAAGGTGATACTAACAACAGTTCCAGTCTGTCCAAGTGTAAACTGACAATGAGGAAGCATGAACAAGAGCAGCACCCTGAAACTGAAGCAGCTAAATGGAATTCATTCACCTTTGTTTTTATTTATTTTTCGTTTTTTTTTTTTATTTTATTACACCTGTGTTTTTTCAGCTGTGACATGTCAAAATGTCCTGTGCAAAGAAGGCCTATTTGGTAGTCTGGCTGGGTCCAAATTATTTTCAGTCGAGTTCGATCAAGTGGGATCGCCTCAAAATGACTAATCATGCGTCATAATCATCACAGAAGAAAAATTGTGTTTTTTGAGGCGAAATGGAGAATTTGAAGCAATTGAAATTAGGTTTGGTTAGGTCGTCTCTTTCGAAGTAAATAGACTCTTAAGACCTCTAGTTTAATTCTGAATATGACTTATGAATATAAATAATGTATTTGAAGCCCTCAAAGCACAAAATAAGTTTTGATCATATACGGTGTAACTTAATGAGCCACTGCAACTACATTTGTAGTTGAAATGGAAGAAAGTGTAGCACGTAACAATAACTATCACTACTGGCAGGAAACTGGTCACAGCTCTGATGAGAAGAGATCATTTTCAGTAATCAGGATCTACAAAATGCCCTTAGTATTGTTTCCTCTTCCAGCCACTAACGAGAACAGGCTTCTGATCCAGACTGTACATTACTGACGACAGATAGGCACACAAAGAAATTTAATTATATTTCATTACATGTGCAAAACCTACCCAGGACTGTAGATTGTCCATTGAAGTAATAAGAGATAAAGAAGAGGCCACACATCACTTGAAAACTACAGTATATTGCATTACAAATGAGTCTGTGAAAACTATCTCCATGAGAAAAAGTTCAGACCAGACAGAAAGAACAGCGGAGGGCTTTGACTCTTGTTAATAAAGCTATTGTTACAAGTGCAGGAAGGCTCGTCGCGGTTTTGGCTGCCTCCACCAACTTCATGAGCGCTGTATTGGATTTATTAAGCATGACTGTAGTTTCTTTGGCTGCTCGCCACGACCTGCGGACGTGTTTGTTTGTATAGCGAGCACTTAAGCCTCCTATTTCTTTATAATTTGCAACATGGACGCATAATGCTTTATTTTGCTGTACCCTTATTTTCTGTTTCTGTTTGGCTGATTTAGGAGGGGAAGGACTACATACCCATCAACACAGCCCTGCTGTCTAAGGTGGGAGATCAGTCCCCCACAGTGCCTTCAGAGGAGACACCCACACGACCCGTCTCCCACCGCGACTCAGGGAGCACCTGGTGAGAACATGGATCAAGCTACCTTAAATCTGACTCCTGAAACTCTGATGCACTTTTACAGGTGTTTTACAGTTTTCCTAGTGCTGATGGCTCATGGCTCAAGTGAAGGCAGTATCAGTGTGTCTGTCATTCAATCCACCACTTTGGTCCAAACTAGAATATTTCAACAACTAGTGGATATATTATACAGACACTTAACTAATAACTAATGATGTTGGTCATCTCCTGACTGTTCATCTAGTGCCACCATTGGTTTGACATATGTGGTTTTAAGTCAATCATTTGATCAACTATTGGGCTGATTGACCTGAAATTTGGTAATTATAGACATTTATGTTGCTTTTAGGATGAATTGCAACAATTTTGATTATTGTCAAACTTTTCATCTATCGCCATCATTTTGTAAAAGTTTTAATTTGTCAAATTCTTTGGTTTATGACCAAATACTTGGTCATAAAAATACTAGGTGGTGACACTCTCATTAGCCACAGCTGTACTTTGTGTTTGTTTGATTGGAAAAGTTAGCATGTTAACAAACTAAACTAAATAGTAAACATGGTAAAGATTATACCAGGTAAGCATCAGCATGTTAGCATTTTTTGGGAGCATGTTGCTATGCTGATGTTAGTTCAAAGCAACGCTATGCCTGAGAACAGCCTCACAGAGCTGCTAAGCATGCCTGTAGACTCTTTGCCTTGTTGGTTCAAATCTGTTACACCCCCCTGTGGACTTGTTAAGATATTCAAAGGAAATAAATTACCTTATCTAAAAGACATGTAAACCTTTCCTCAGACTGTTAAAGGCGAACAGTGCTGAGTCTGTTTTGCAAAGGAAATGCCTATATTATTTTCCCACTTTGCACTGAATAATATCCAAAACAATCACTGCTCCTGTGGCACTCAGGCATTTAGGTCTGGCCTGATCACAATGAGAGACCTGACTGCCACATGATAAGAAATATACACACGGCTGGACAGAGAGCTTTCAGTATTGTGGCTCCTGTGAGGAATTTGACGAAAAACCAGAGCCAGGTTCAAGATTTATGTCCAACATTAATGTGAAATAATATTTGTTGAGCTCTTGGGTTTTCACAGGTCCTCCAAGTGTGTTTATTGAGGAGGTGTTGAAAAGTAATGACAGTTACCCCTTAAGCCAAATTAAGCAGTCATTTTAGCCTCTGAGTGCTGAAATACAAAGTAAACAAGGTGTGTTTTCAAAGCCCAATGTCATAGATGCTGCACATTGTTGATTTAAGTGCTTATGTTCCTGCAGTTGTGTTGCTGAACTTTGCCTCTTGGCTGTAGTGTCATCAAATGGTTTCTCTGAACAGACAGAAAACATTTTTAGAGACCAACCCTGGTAATATTTTCTTGCCAGGAACATCAAGATCCGTCCTGCTAGTGTGAAAACTTTCGATGAGGTTACTATGGAGACCGGGATAAATGAGAACCAGGAGGTGAGTTATTCAGACACACAATCTGCACTCTAATGTATCCTAATCCAGGCAATTAGTTCGATGACAGACATTTGACACTTAATGAGAAAGTTTACCTTGGAATATAAATGTTACTCTTATAATCATTATTTATAGTGACTTAAATGAACTGTATGAGAGAATTACATTACTTTTAAAAATTTTTTTTCACCCTACCCATCAAACACAGTGTTCAAAGTTGATAACTGTTAGATAACTTAATTTCCACCTGTCACATTGTGTGACGACCCACAAGGCTCTATAGTTGGCCGGTTTGTGCCTGCTTCCATTTGGCTAAATTGTTGGTTCCTGCAACATTGTGACGTATTGTTTCATGCCGTTGACACATCTTATTTAGTCATGAAAATCTTAACAAACTGGATTCCCTGCACTGCTGCCTTGCTGCCTTCAAAGACTGGGTGGGCTCACATTTTCTCTGACTAAATACTGATAAAATTGAAGTTCTGATTATTGGTCCTGATCATATCTCTAAAAGCATCAAGCCCCAGGTAGTTATCTTGTCTTGTTATCTCCTTTGCATAAATATTGCAAAGGTCAGTGATACAGCAGCAAGGCTTCTGAAAAACACCAGACAAAGAAAACATTTTAAGATTTTGTCGATTCCTTTTAAAGCCCTCAGTGGTTTGGCTTTGTTATATATTTCAGATCTTATAATTTCTTATTCTACACCAAGTTCTTTAAGGTATGACAAAAAAATGTTATTTAAAGTTAAACATTCCAAGCCAAGAGGCTTTTACTGTTTTAACCAACACAGTCGCGCAAAGTCCCCCTCACTATCTGACTTGTTTATGGGACATCCAGATAGCTAAATGGTCAATTATCAAATAAAGGTGAAAATTTCCCCAAAAAATAAAGATAAAAGCATGTAAAAACGCAACTGTGTAGGTATTTTTGATTTAATACTCCAACAGTTTTATGTTACATTTCATTTAATTTAATTTTGCTTGCCTGTAATTGTTTTTGGATTTTTTGAAAGAAGGAAATATAACATTTGGGGTTTTAACCAATGACCCTCTATCTCTCCATCATCATCATCATCATCATCAGGGCGGTCAGTCAGACAGTGGGATGGGCCTGTCGTCTGACAACATGAACACTCTGAAGCGCCTCGAATCGTTGGCAGGCCGACCTCTGAGCATCATGGCTCTGGCGTACGTACACCACACCACACCACACAGAAACCCTCCACATGCCCTGCACTGACAAACACACTAGAAGAGACTGCACAATACCAGCTTGGAAACTTTCCCGCTGGGCTGGAATGTAGCCCCGCTATAACTGTCATACACTCACACACACACACACACAAGTTTCCTCTGCCTTAAAAAGACGTCAGCAGCTAGTTTTTCCTTTTGTCTGAAGAAGCCAGGCGGGAGGGACAGCAGCACAAAGGAGAAGTGGGAGGGAAAAAGCTTGAAGGTGACAAACTGAAGGACTGAGCACAAAAGCAGAGTGGATGTGTCACTTGAAGTTTGGCTGTTTTAAGAGAGCACAATAAAACCCCTTTGTTTTCACTAAAAGGGTCCAGTATGAGATATCTCCCAGATGCATTAAATTCATGAGTCATAGCTGTCTGGTATAATGCAATGTGAGGTAACAAATATACATAATCTCAAAGGAACGACTTTGTCCTGAAGTCTATACTACAAAATCCAGTGGATGGTTTGATGACTTTGAGACGTGGATCCTGCCAGGGCAAGCATACAAATTGTGAAAGGAAAAAAGCACTAAGACAATATGTTTTCCCTTAAGGGGTTATTTGAGGATAAAGTCAAATCTGAGTCGAATTTCTGTAAATCTTCTTTCTTATGAGGGTCTCTGTAGGTGTCTTAAGGTTTTCATATTAAGTTTACAGCAGCTCAGTGGCAGGGTTAAGTTACAGGGTCGAACCTCTGAACTCAGTAATTACACTTTAAACCTTGTGGTATTATTCTGGTGTTCCCTGCATAGTAGCAACTGTTAATTCTCCTTCAAAGTTTTGTGGTTTCCACTTAAAGGTTTAAAGGAGGAACAGCAGTGAAATAAATTTTCCTAAAGCAAACCCTCAGATGTTTCCCAAATCTTTGTTAAGTCGAAAAGGAAGGAGTGTAAACTTGTGAAAATGACATAAAAGCTCTTATAAATTGCTAAAAGGGAACATGCAAACAACTGCTGGAGAGGTAACTTATGAGACGCACTCAGCCAATTTATCACTCTCTGTGAAGCTGCAATTAATTTACAGCTCACCAAACTAACTTCTACAAACACCCACACCCACTCACGGTGTCTTTTAGATCTCAAAACTTGAAGTCGGGGCTACCAAGACTCATTACAGGCCTGCTCGTGTCATCAGGGCCTCAGCATGGCAGAAAGAGTCAACCTAGGCATGCAGAGAATGATCGATATTTTGAGGGGAGGACTTCCTTGCTGGGCAACCGCTCAATCACTGCCACCCTTGAACCTAGGAGGGTTTACAAGGGCCTCCCCTGTTAGCTCTAGCGCTGTGCTCCTTTTGTTTAGCTAAAGTCCACCTGTTGCTCCATTGGGTCTTTTGGCCAGCAGCACGCAACACAACTTTTAGTTGATTGAACAACATTACCAAGGAAGTTAACTGCTGTAAGTACACAATAAAATCCGAAGTAGAAACTACTCCTGTTTTGTGCGACCAACAATATGAATCTCAAACATAATTATTTCACTATCATACAAGAAGAAAACAAGAAGCTAATATTTACATTTGAAGTGGATTTTTTGGAATTTTTGCTTGATTTAATCACTTCAACTCAGGGTGAATGGGGGTTTTACCCTGACTCATTTTGTTTCCTGTTGCCCAGTCGCCAATTGTACTACAAGACAACACTGTGCAATTGTTAACTCTTTTTGATGCCTAGTTTACCAGGTAGTTATTCATCAGGATGACATTCCAGTACAGCGGCGTCACTTACCCCCACTGGGCACTGACCCTTTGGCCTCGAGAGAGGAGCTCAGGAAACCCATAGCAACCTCAAAAAACAATAATAGGCAATTACTCATATTCTGAGCATGAAATGAAGCAGAAAAGCTCAGGATGATTGATTACATTATATTTGAATAAAGGGAGGGTTGTCTTGTTGTACAGCTTCACAGGGGCCATTTCTTAGATCAAAAAATGTCAAAACATCCATGTAATGGGAGCGATCACGTCAAGTTGTCTTGATAAAAACACTTGTGGAGAAAGAAGAGCTTGATATTATGCACCTTGATTTTCTCATTTTCCCTCTGATAAAAAGTTACACCATCACAATAATGTGAAAGATGCTCTGATGATATAAAACATTATGCACTGGGGCTTAGGGTTAGGGTTACATACTGAGGACACAAGAATGCATTTTGAGAAAAGCCCTGAGGAAAACGTGGGTGCTGTGTCATTTCTAGGTCAGGATGTTAACCGATTATCCTTTTGTTGTGTCTGTCTTTGCAATTCGTTTTTGCATCTTCAAATGCTTTGTCCAACCAACCCAAAAAATATTCAGTTCACTACTATTTTAAACATAGAAAAGCATTAAATCCTCACACTCACATCACTGACACCAGAGAACATTTGGCATTACTTGCTTTAAAAAATTACTTAAAAACTATTTTTATATAATTATTAAAACACTTGCTGATTAATTGTCTGCACCCAAATCACTAATTGTTTTAACTCTAATTGATATGTTTTAAAACTAAGATCATAATAGAAGGAGGAGACATTTTTGTTTTGCTGCATTCTTAGTGAGGAACCGAAAGCATCGCTCTGAATTGACTTTAATTTCAGTGACAGATTATTTTCTATTCTTTGGTTGTTGTAAACATGTAAAAAAAAAAAAAACCTTTGAAAATTATGTATTTGGGGTTTAATTGTGCTGTGAGATGATATTTCCCTATTATACTTATGTTGTCCCTCTTTGTGTTTTCAGGATGAAGGCCGTGAGTAAGAGTAAAGAGTCTGTGCTGAGTGACACAGAGAAGGACAAGTTCCCACCGACAGTCCCATCTCTGGACTTCAGTCTGGACGACTCGGCCCTGGACGCAGATCTGGAATGTCACAGCCCGCCACCTGACTACAACTACGTGGTGCGCTACTCCACCCCACCTGTGTAACCTCCTGCTCGGCCCCCTGGAGAACCTGACTAACAGCCCTCAAGGCCTTTGCTTTGTTCTCCTCTGTTTTGACTCATCTCTGTCCTGACTGTCCTGTAGAAAAGCAAGGGAGGAAAATACACAAGAATTCCTCTTAAAGTGTTTAGAAAAGGACGCTCTGAAATGAATCATGGATCTTCTCGACCTTAACTTCTGCATCTTCCAGGGCATCTGCTGTGCAACAAAAGGAAACCTGTAGACTGTTGATTTCTCTCCAGTTTCAGGCGCAAGGCTGACATTTATGCTGCTTTGTCCGTTCCACATTGACTGTGTTATATCAAACAGGTGATAACAGGCTCAGGTATTTCTTTCATCTACTGTGAAAACAAGCTACAAGGATTCCAACTTTACCACAGATCTGAATAAATCACAACCTCCGATGATGAAGAATAACGTTCAAAAAAGAACAGAGGGGATAGCAGAGGCTTTTCAAGTTTATATTGAGATTTATATTTGTTTCAGTTTTATTCAAAAGGTGAAAACTGGAAAGTAATTTGTGGGGGGAAAAGTGGCGTAATGTGGATACATCTGTTCATATGAAGCCTGGCTGAAGTTCAGTTTTTCTCAAAGCAAAAAGCAGATGGACAACAATTTAAAATTGATTATTAATTATGCAAAGTGTCTTATTTGAAGGGTCACTGCTCTTGTTCCACAAAAATATCAGCTCAACTAACTCAGGTTGGCCCAGAGTGACAGAGGAGGAGAGTTTTCTGTCATTTACTGGCAGACGTTTTTTAAGCTCTCTGGGTTATGGAAAATCACAGGTTGATGAAGGAAAATGGAGGAAACAGGGTAGAGCTGGGAGTAAGACCAGACGGCGTCAGATTTAACATTACAGCTCGATCATGAAAGCATTTACGCAAAGAGTTACTGTACATGTAGATTCCTCCTCCTGCGCCAGTCTGTATTGTGTTGAAGTACTGAAGAAACTGTGTTATTTTTGTTTGGTAAAAAGAATGTTAGAAGAAAAACAGTTTTGTTTGTTTTCTTGTGTACAAAGTGAGTTAGAAATATGAGATTAGAGTAAGACTTCATAGGAACCGTTTATTCAAAAAGCACTAGTAAAAGAAATTGTGTATTTATTTAGATTGTAAACACTGTTACTCAGTAATCCAGCTCTGTTTGTTTATTTAGATTCATGTTTAAAGGTTAACCAAAGGATTTTCCAGCTCAGTCTTCCTGATATCAACATGATAATGCCCCAACATTTCACTCCAGGTTTATATGCTGTTTGTGCTGCTGTATTCACTTATAGTAAAGCTGAAGGAGTGTGTCTGCCCTTCGTCTTGTGCTGAGTAATAAAGCTTGCAGGGCAGGCTTCAAAAACTCTACATGTGTATGAAGTTAGCATCGCTCCTATCTGGTTCACTATTCTATTATATGTTCACGTGTAAAATCTGCTTGTTTTAACAGCATTGTCAGTATTTTATTTGTAATAGCAGGTGAATTGAACGTACTGTGGGCCAAACCTTCGCTCACACTTGTATTTTCGTACAAAAACTTTGTAGAAACTGTAGCTTGTGCTTGTTGACCACTAAAGGAAACAGTATTTGTCAGTGAGTGAACAACAGTAAAAAGTGGATATTTTGAACCCTTGTGTATTTCCAAGCAATGTTTTGTTTGTGACCAATTTGTTTTGGTTTGTGTGGGGAGGAAGTGATTATGCACTGATATTTTATATCAAGTATCATTTTTGTATTCTAAAGGTATATTATTATGAAACAGTGTTGAGGGTCACATGTTACAAAGATTTCTGATTTATTTTGCATTTTTATTTAACTCTTAACTCTAGTGAATAGTCAGAAATTAACATTTGCAGTATTTGTTGTATGCATTATTTCTTGCCTAACGTCATAACGGAGTATGTTCACCTCTTTTAATTCTGTCTTTAATACCAAGCTTGGGTCTATCATTTTAGTTACTGCTTTCACAATAACATTCAAAGGTTTCAGCCTGAATTCAAAGAGAAATGACCATCAAACCACCCCTCTAGCTTTTTCTGTTGTTCATGTAGTGTAACAAGTTAGTTTTGATGAAAATAATGTTCCCCAACACTGTTCATGAGCATATGAAGTAAATAAATGAATAAAGATCTATATATTTATACATTACTTGCGGTCTCGACTCATTGCTTGAAATACTTACATACAGATATTCATGGTCCCCAGTGGATAATGACTTTTATAATCCCCCAGCTTCGTCTAGCGCCGTGGTGGCTGGCATTTGTGGTTTCCAAATGTTTGGACAACTTCAATGGATTACTTATTTTTTCCAATACTGTGGTTTATATTACATAAGATTACAGCCACACAAACCACATTGTAGCCATTTTGTTTAATCTAATAAAAAAAAAAATCCACCAGAAAATACTGTGCAACAGTTCAGCTAGAAGCCTCACAGAGCTCTGCTTATTTTTTGTGTGCTTTTTATTGATTTTGCTGTAAAACTATGTCCTATACCTATGACAAAAACCCTTATTTGTTCTGAGAGTTCTTTAATCAAGTGAAGACAGTCCAATGCACATAATTTCTCTGATATTCTACAGCAAGCAAACAAAACTGAAAATAAGAATACCATATATACCACCATATGAAAACCTGATGATGATGATATGTTTGAAATCAGCAAACTAGCACAAACCAGTGACTCGTAACCTTTGAAAGCAAAACATGTTGAAGTCTACTGACAATCTGTTATCACAGGTTGCTTTAGCAGCAGCAGCCTATACGATTTTTGCTTTGAGTTTTCAGAGGAAGTTGTACAATTATCAGATAGTTCATAAAAAAAAGAAAATAACAAGAATTTGAGTTGCTGAAATATGTTTCTTTTCACTTGGTTTCCTGCAAATGCTCTCATGACCCCTCAGAGGGTCCAAGCCCCCATGTTGGGAACCACTGGCGCAAGCAAGTATGACCGGAGGCTTCAGTCTATTCTTAACTCTAAGCAAGTTGATTCACAGAATCAAATGCTCCTTGATTATTCCCATTTGAATTGCCAGCCCTTAATGAAAAGGTCTGTTTAGACTGGACAGAGCCATCAGTGTTCAGCCCCTCTGCTGCTCCTTGGATTTAGGCTCACTTCCTTGCCAGGACAAGGTGTCGGCAGCCTGTCTGTTCACCGGGAGAAATGCTGCACCCCCCCTCTTCCAGCAGGAAAGGAAGGAACTCTTAATCATCCTAGTCACGACCGGTGGACGCCACACACAGGGCTTCCTATGGGGGTGCAGTGCCCCTGCTTACTAACACTGGGTGTGTCACAAGGGACCACTGACCACAGGACAGGTTTGGCCCTTGACTGTCTCCGCTTGTCCTCACAGGATTTAGTATGTTTACGGTGAGGTGAGCGCCCAACATTACACCCTAACACACAACAACAACCTCGGACTATTCCCAGAAAATGAGATACAAACAAACAAGGGAAGGATGTTGGAGGGAGACGTTATTCTTGACTGTCTTTTTTTTCTTGTTGTGACAAACAGGTTTCAGTATCTACACCTACAATGAGTATTTTTCCATATAGACGCCGGGTGCAGCACTGCCACTGAGTGAAAACACTGCAGAGAGGTTATTTAACAATTCATTAAAACTAAAGGACTAAAATTCGTTTGAGATAAGATTTTGTATTAATAATCTGAATCTGTAAACAATACTTCTCTCTGAACTGTATACAGTACCATGAAATGGATTCACTCAAGTCAAGTACAACTATGTCAAAACTAACTTCCTAAGTAAAGTAGATAAAGTTCTCAGTTACTTTCCACCACTGCAATCCACTTTCCTTGACGTCAAAGATGGCGCTACAACCATAATCATAAAAAATCGTAATCATACCTCTGCTTGTTTTTTGCATGTATTCAGTCTTCAATCAATCTTTACATTCTGTTTCTAAGCAAATGCTTGGCAGAAGTTAATATGAGGTTCAAAGTTAATATGAACAGTGTTTCAACTAATAAGAGCATAACAATGGAAAATAACCACTCTAACTCATGCTGATGAAGTATACACACAAATAGCCTGAGTGTTTTCTTAAGAAAAATGTGGACTTATCCTTTAATTGTGTCAGTGTAATAAATAGCTAGTCACCAGGTGGGGAATAAACACCATTTAACAAAGAAGCAAAAAAAGACGTAATGCCTTCATTATTGATGTGATCAGAAGTATTACTAATGAAACATGTGAGAGCATAAATCTGTCACCAGATCAGTCATGAGCAGGAAATGAGTCAAGATGGAATGTGAAAAATATTGTAAAGTGTTTTGGCAACAATCCTACAAGTTTAAAGTCGAACATCTGAAATTCTGTCCTTAGACTCTCTGTATACAGAAAAATTACACAAAAAATCTACTTTAACAGGCAAAAAAGGGAGAAACCTCAGGATCTGATCAGCCATTTCTAACTTTCAGCATCAGAGACTACAGAGACATTAGGTATAATCAGAAATTTTCTGTTTGTTTTAACTACCACACCCACCATACAGTCTGTTTTTGTTTCCCTGATTTAACAATTGCATTTATTAAAATGACCTCTCCCCTCCTTGAACACTTCCACAGCTTCTCCCAAAGCAAACAGAGCTGCAGAACTCAACATTAGCCCCTGACAAAGAGGCGTTAATTAATTCAGGGAACCCCTGAATCTACGCCAGAAAAACATCCGTGATCCAACTGAATATGTGCAGCTTGATATCCTGTCATACACTGATTCGGGGCTATTGACCAAACAGCACAAAGGTTCCCCCTTCCCTGTATGAACGGCCACATAATGCTCTTCCCAGACCCCTGCCCAAGACGGTGAATGGTGGGTAGGCTACATCCGCCTCTCGTCTAATATGTACAACAATGAGCCGGATACTGTCCCCCTAAAATACCTAACTTCAGTCCACCTTTAACAAGCTAAATAAAACAGTGAGCCAACAACACATACAGATAAAAAAGACGCTTCTATAATGGGCTTCAGCACCACTGTAGCTCAAAGGGCGAAAAGCAAACATCAGACCAGCTACAGGTAGATATATTGTCATGTGTAGCAGCTATGTGTGTCTGAAGCATAGCTGCTATCTAAAAATGAATATCAGATACAGGTACAAATAGCCAGACAACTGCCATTTGGCTATTTACACCCAGGCCGGCCTTAGTATTTAGAATAATTTCCACAGGCAGAGATGGATACGATGGCTGCATGGTTTAGAT
This sequence comes from Pempheris klunzingeri, assembly GCF_042242105.1. NCBI lineage: Eukaryota > Metazoa > Chordata > Actinopteri > Acropomatiformes > Pempheridae > Pempheris > Pempheris klunzingeri. The sequence continues at coordinate 16,421,461 of NC_092020.1, read as the reverse complement.
ATAGGACCACGTGAGACCAATAGTCAAAAAAGAATTCTCTATTTATAGACACAGTTGACTTATAAATTGAATTATTCTTTTATTATTAGCATCAGTTTTCAGTAGCAGTTTGGTTAGGTTGAGGCACCAAATTACTTGGTAGCTTTAGGAAAAGGATTATGATTTGGGTTAAAATGATAAGTCAAACACAACGATAAAAGGTAGGGTACATTAAGAATAAAATTGACTCTTTCCCATGGATAACTACCCATGAAGGTGAATGGTGGGTAAACTTATAAATAAAAAAAAAAACATTAAATCAAGGAAAAAAATGTTTGGTTTGGTTTCAGCAGGAAACCTTTGTGACGAGTTATACTCAACTTTCTGCATTTTCTCTGCCTGCATCCACACTCTCATCTTTATTATGTTTGCCATCTTGATTTAGAGTGTCATTAGTTTTGCTTATATTTGGTCATAGAACAAAGTAGTTACTAAAATTCTTCATGTTTGAATGTGTGAACTAAATTTAAATCCATCTAATAGATGTTATGAATTCTTACTCAAAACCACAAAACTCAACCTCGTGGTGAAGCTACAGGAAAAGTCAGAGGACCACCAAAGTCAGTGGGTTTTATCATCTGAGGATCATGAATGTTTGTGGAGAATTTCATGGAAACACATCCAAAGGTCTGAACAAGTGATGGACCGGCATCCTCATTACTTGACTGTTCTGATCCTAACAAACCTATGAAACACGTGGTGACTCCTCCACCTGTTAACGACACCTGTGTCATGTCTGGGAAATGATTCAACAACTTTAAGTTCACTTCAGGAAATTAAAAAGTGGCACTTTATTCTGGATGAGCAGCTCATGTGTTGTGACTGTGAACAAATAAGAACATTGAAAGAAAATTCAAACATTTTTACTGGATCTCTTAAAACATCAGAAAGCTTGTATTGTCGGCCTGAATCTAAATCTGACAGGCTGGCATGCCAGTGGAGTAAAAAAAGAAATATTGCACAATGTTTACTTTATTCATAGCATGTGTTCCCTGCTGTCATTCCCTGTTTGTCTGCTGATGACAAACAGAAAGCAGACTTGTATCAGATAAGACTAGAGCGTCTGATCGTCTCCTGCTTCCATATGGTTCAGCATGCAGAACCCACATATATCTGACGGTGAATTCTCTGACTTCAGATAGTTTCCAGAGAACCGCAGCAAAACTATGCCAGCCCTGCACCCCCAGGAGCCTTCAGATTCATCAATGCCCATTCAAGGGCAAAAGTGCAGTGAAACCAGCTCACCCTCTTGCCCCCATTGTTTACCTCTCTGGTGGGGGTAAGGGGTGTATAGAGTGCTCATACACCAGGAGGGCCTGGGAAAAATACCTTCCACAGTGGCATACTTAACGTGAACATGGTGGCTTATTTTGGAGCTCAGATGCATGTTTTTTGCATTAATCCCTTTCTGTCTGGTTCTGGTGCTGTCGGCCTTCTGTTGGCCACCCTGCTGCTCTGTGGCTGCTTTCACTGAACTGAAATCCCCTCTTTGAGTCCAAATGTGGGACATCAGGAACACAAGCAGTTTTTGAATGTGCGGTGGCTGGCACTCAGACATTTGCAGTGGCATTTTGTGGCTTTGGTTACCACACATCATACACGAAACAAATACGAAAATTCTTGGAAATCATATATTTGCTGTGTGAATTTTTTTTTTGTCCTTTTTAGATGTTTTAAGGTCTGCACACTGTTCTTTTGCATTGGATTTCATCTTTATCCATGCTAGGATACACACTGATTCCCCACAGGATGAAATGTAATCCCTGACTTTTCATGTAGTGAAAAATGTTTAGTGCCTCCAGTGTGCTTATGAAAAACCTGCAAAACTGATGGCAGTCCAAGCTCAGCTGTAGTTTGGGTCTATTGCTAATTAGCATATGTTAATACACTGACATTGTGATCAAGACTGCCTAAAAGATGAGAAACAACAACATCAAAAAGATCAATGTCTACTTGCACCTATATGGTTTTTGTATAAGAAGAGAAGTGGACTTTCTGTGTAAATGTTTCAGTTTCTTTATCTCTGGGCTTCACATGATTCATAATAATAATGAATAAAGATGTATCAATCTTTATAAATCTTTTCATTTATTTCCTTCCAGAATACCTGTGTTCTTCTGCAGCGGCCTCCAGGATGTAGAAAATGTTCTCTCACTCTGAAGAAACAAAATAACAGCTCCTAAACGGAAACATTTTTCACAATCTTGCCAACATCTGATTTCTGTCGTATATTGAACTAATTAATCAAATATGCTTGAACATGACTTGTGTTCGCAGTATCCTGCTTTACACATGTTTTACATTACCGATGACAAACAAAGGATCGGTGCCTGTGTGTCAACCATGCTCTAAAAATAGTAGCAGATGGTCTTCTCTCCTTCCTGCAGAGAAACACTGTGGTCACTTCAACAACATCAATGAAGTTATGCAACAAACTGGATTCTTTGGCTGCTTCACCACTGACTGTCACTGATCTGTTACATTAACGTTATGCTGGGCTCAGGGAAGGATATGACTTTTGATACTGTCACGGCTAATCCGAGAACCCAGAATGCAGACACAAGACACAGACCCAAATTTGAGATCTAACTGGTTTATTTACAGAATTGAAAAAACACAACCTTAAGGGTTGCTAGTGAGGGAATTCAAAATACAGAGGCTGCCACTCCTCAGAAACTAAAACTAATGGCCCTGAAAGTAACAGTTGTCCACAGAAACCAAAAGAGAACCAAACTAAGAATTAATGGCAGAGCGCAGGCATGTAAAATAACAAATAGCGGACAGCTAACAAATTAATCCACAACACTTAGCTGCCAAGATTCAGGGGCTGGTCTGGGCAACCGGAGCCCAGCACGGGTTCTGAGGTCAGGGACCAGGACAGGCAGGGCAGAGCAGGGGTTGAAGCCAGGGCTGGAGCTGACGGGGCAGGTGGAGGAATCCACGATCCAGCTTGATCCAGGAGGGTGACTGTGTGGAGGCCAGAGGAGCTGGTTTGGCTGGAGTGTGGCAGGAGGCTGGTCGGAGAGTATGTAGCAGAGTCAACATTCTGGCGATGAGTGGATGTCTGAACCAGTCTTAAATAGCAGGAGGTGGATGATTAAGGTGACTCAACCTCCCACCCAGCAGTCTCCACTCCTCCAATCAACACTCAGCCACAGTCACGCCACGCCCAGAGAGAGAAAGAGATGGAAACAGAACACGCTGTCACTAGACATAGGTGGGGCAGGAGCAATGGTCCTGACAGATACTTTGTTTAATGAGTGAACTTGACTTCACTATCACATATTGTGGTTTGTATGCAAAAGCAATCCCCAGGTTTTCAATTACAGCTTTTCAGACAAAATGAACGAGAAGTTCTCAATTAAAAAAGAAAAATAAATCTCAACATTAACAATGCAGAAGCAGCTGGGCAAAATCCATGACGGTGAGCAGTATGATGTAAGAAAATGTTTGGATTGCACCTTTTCAGGGTTCACAGTTTCCCCTTTAAAGCATCCTGGATACTATCACAGTCACCTTGTCAGTCCTTTGCAGAGCACTCTATAAGGTTTAGTGTGATGAGCCATACATCTGTGCTACTTCACAGACTGTGAGGAGGAAAAAAAATCTGCTGAGTTTACCTCACACATAGCAGACATGATTCAACCCTGAGACAAATGACCATGTATATCATGTGATTCTGTTCTATCTATCTAACTATCTATAAGAATGCTCGCCTTCAGATGCTTAATACATTTATTTACAGGACTTTTGTATACATACATACATACATACATACATATAGACAGGAGACTGAACATAGTTAACTCAATTGCGCCATCTAGTGGGTACAGTGAGCAGTTTGTCCATGGAGGGTATTTACTGTGCTTCAGCCAAAGGCACCACACAATGGATGTTAAAAAAGACTGAGATTTTGTAAATTAATATTTAATCACCCAGTTCTTGAGAAATCAAGTGAATCTAATCTACAGGGAACAGTTTAGGTGAACCTGACAATGGAGACCTTAAACAGTGAATTAAAATCAAAATATGATAGAGACACTGTGACCATGTTACCAGTCTTATTGTTAAAGGGAAAATTTAAAGGGAAAACTTCACATTTTACACGTGACTCTGAGCACCAATGGTGGAAAGTTATTAAGTACATTTACTTAAGTGCTGAAATTAATCTGGAGTCTGGAGATATTTGTACATTTCATACTTTTTCGCCACAACAGTTCAGAGGAAACTGCTTTATCCTTTACTCCACTGCATTTATCTGATGACTTTAGTTACTTTGCAGATTCAGATGTATAATATGAAACATATGAAACATATGAAACATAATCAATAAATGATTTATGAATTATAGGTCAAGAAAAGACAGCTCCACCTTCACCAGCAGCAGCATTAAAGTGATAAACACATGAATCCATCCAGTAATATAACATACTGTACATCATTCTGAAATAGGCCATTCTGTGTAATGTGTACTTTTACTTTTGTTTTACTTTAAGTTAAGTTTGATGCAATATATCCTGTATGTTTGAATGAGTCAGTTCTTGTTGGACATCAGACTGAAACTGCTCTAAATCTGAGTGACCCAATGTGTCAGCAATCGTAATGCTGTGGACGCGCTGCATCATATGGATGTGATATGTCAGTCTCACACAGTCAGTTAGCCATTTAAAAGTCCTATAAAGTCTCAAAACATAACTATCACCTGATGACAAGTCATTGCTACAAGTGCAGAGCTGCATTAAATATTTTCTTCTCATACTTCCCCATCATGTTACTCATAAAGTTGTTGCAGGAAACGCCTAAAGCAGGAAGGCAAAATGAGGAGGTGAACCATGTGAGGTAAATATGAACAGAAAGTATCAACCAGTTTGAAGCAACAAATATGCCAAGAAAAGCTGGAGATCATAAAGTGTCCATCACACATTTTGATAATAATGTCAGTGAAACACACCCTAACAGCTGAAGTGGTTTCCCTTTCATTTTTATTTGTTATTAGTAGAAGTGCCTAAAAAAATCACCAAATAAACTATCATTTATTTAAGGTTTCTCCTAATGACAGGGTTTAAGAAATTAACTGCTGAAGAAAATATCGTCTTAAGATGATCAGCTCGGGAAAACAGCTGCTTTTAATTTATCATCTAGTGTATCATGAGTAACACTGTGCACATCATGATAGGTTTTATTAGTTGGCGGAGGCTGCCCTCTCGAGGTAAATAGTCCTGTGAGTGATAGGACAGATTTCAACTATCACCGGTTTAATTACAGCAGCTGCAGTTTTGCAGATGTCCACAAGAGAGCAGCAGTGAGTCTGAATGATCAATCTGCGCACTGTGGAGACTTTAAGCTACAATGACTGAAGAAAACAACCTCAGTGCAATAATACTACAATGTAGTGATGTAACCTGGACTAAAGTGGAGGACAACTGAGTGGGAAAAGTCATAAAAGTAAAGTAGCTGCTGGATTTAGTCTTAAAAATCAAGTCATATACTATAAACACTCCTGATAAAGTGATTCACTGAGTTCATTCTTCTTGACCTGACATGTCTCCTCACTAACTTGGATCCTTGAGCATTTGGTCTTTATGACCTATTATGAAGTCATACTAATGTGTAGTTAAGAGGAAAATGCATTTGTTTATGTTTTTTCTGACAGACATTTTTTTCTATTCATTGGGTGATTGTGACAGTTTGGTACTTCACCGCAGTCTGACGTTTCTGTTGAAGCCACCAGAAAGTCAGGAAATATGTGTCTCACTCGATGCTTAACTGGATCTTCTTTGAACAGACAGCTGACTGACAGCTGAATTGTGTACAAATGAGAGAGCTGACCGGCCGTGGACTGTCAGCTCGATTAGACCGTCTCATAAATATTTTGTGTTCAATAAACAGATTCTTCAGAGGCATCCATCAACATTTATGACTTTGCGCCGGACTTTTAGACAAGCCAATTAGTCCGTTCTGTTAAGTAGGCCCTGTGACACCTGCCCAATAAATCAGAAAAACACCAAGAAATGTGATCTAAAGTTATGCAACTATAATGATCAAAACAGAAGCGCAAGTACACAGCTCAGACTCTGGGTATAAGGTGCTTTGTGAAATTATTCTTACACAAGTGTGGTATTTTCTGATTTAGCCTCAGTGGGTTTGTTGTTTCATCAGCTGAACTAACCTATTGGCCCAAAATGGATTTTTTTTCTATTGGATTGGGGCAAGCGAGTGGCAATAAATAAACTGAAGCAGGGTGACTACGTTCAAACAAGTTTTTAAAATTCTTATTCATTCTTATTTCTTATTTCTAATCCAGCAGTTTGTTGGTCACAGCAAAATAAATCCACTGCAATTCCAGGGGACAGCGGTGACTGATGTGCTGAGGGCCGCTGTTTGTCACAGAGGGGGTTGTTGGGAGTTTCCTTGTAACCGGAATTAGCTGCGAAGTGCGACCTTGAGGTGTGAACACGGAATACGAAAGGTCCGGCTTGCTTCAAGAGAAAGTCTCCCATACTTTGCACCTCGTTTGCAAGTGAATATGTTAACAAATAAATTGGAATTTACGCGTGAAGCGTGGTTGGAGACTGTTCCCATAATAACAGGTTTTTAACCCAGAGGGATTTGAAACGTGTTGGATGTTCTGGGTTTCGTTTGGACGTGTATAGGTCCAGGACTAATTCACTAAATAATTTGTTATCTACATTCTGTCATAATGCAGTAGACTCAATTCATTGACACTATATGATAAAATGTATCTGCGCGTAATTACGCACAGGCCTTTTTTACTTGATGCGTTTGTGGACGTGTTGCCTCAGTTTATTGCCGGCCATGCAGCTGATAGGCCGTGGTGCTAATTTATTCATGGAGAGGAGAACTCATGTTCAGGATAGGCCCACTTTCAGTTGATGACGCGCTACAGGCCAGGCGCAAGGGGACAGCTGGGACGGCAGCACCGGGCACTCTCATTTGAATGCAAATCTCCAAGGGGTTGGCTGACGTCAGGCAGGCCTTAGTATACCTTTACCATCTTGTCAACAGAGCCACATCATGTGAGACTGGAGGCTGATTGGAACTACTTCGCATTTCACACTGGGAATCAATTTGGACTACATTCACAGCAGAGGGATTGTTTTCAGCAGTTTCAGGGCAAAAATGTCGCCTTAAAACAGGCTGCATCACCCACTTTGCTGTTCCGATTATATTAAAGTGTTTTTTGTGCAAATCATGTATGTGGGATACCTTCTGGATAAAGAAAGCGGCATGTATCACCAAGGGCCAGTGAGAAGATCAAGCATCAATCTGCCTCCACAGAACTTTGTTTCTACACCACAGTACCCCGACTTTACTGGATACCATCATGTGCCAAACATGGATACGCACGCACAGTCTGCGGGGAGTTGGGGACCTACTTATGGCGCTCCACGGGAGGACTGGGGTGCATATAGTCTGGGACCACCTAATACTATTCCTACACCCATGAACAACACGTCTCCTGGACAGGTTCCTTACTGCTCATCTGAGTACAGTCACATGCATCCTCCAGGATCTGCGGTCTTACAGCCGCCACCGGAGAACGTTAATGTTGCACAACTTTCTCCTGACAGAGAAAGACGCAATTCATTCCAGTGGATGAGTAAAACTGCACAATCATCCTCTACAGGTGAGTTTATCAGCGTAAACATTGTGCCAAACTTGTGTTATCATTCGATGTACTGAAGCCTTGGTATTGCAACGAAAACGTTTTTACGCACTGAAGAGTTTGTTTCCGTTTGAATTTTACGTAGACAGTTTTAAATATTTTTTTTCTGTCACCTCCATGTCATTTCAAATAAAATTTCGCATATAATTTATTAAAGAAAAAGCAGAGGCTAAGCAGTTACATGCCATTGCTGGACAAAATGTCAACAGCAGAGAGTGCATCAAAACTGGACAGAAATTGGCAGAACAGACGGGAAATCTGTATCTTTTGACACTTGCTTATATTTAAGTTAATAACAGTGTCAAATATTATCACAATGTTAATATTAGCTGGCTATAATTGAGTAATGGCAAATTGCATCGGACCAGCGTCTCTCAAGAAACATTTCCATATCTCATAATTTTTGATGGGAAACAGCTCAGTCTACTGTATTCTCTCCTGTGGTGGAAATAAAAAAAGGTGTGAGGAATCGGCGCCAGGCCCAGTTGTGATGTTAATGGCATTATTCCTGGAGATGTGAGGTCGACTTTCCTGTCACATTGTTTGGTGTTTTGAGTGTTATCCGTCATATTCAGGCGGCGGCCTTTGCTTTCAACACCTCTTCACTTTGATATGCACCAACCTCCCTTCCTCTCCCAGAGTTATATTGCCGGAAAGAGTGACGTTTTTCACAACCAGGGTCTCCAACGCAGAGAAGTACATACTGTAGGCCTTTACAGGGAATTACAGTTTCAAATTGGATATTTATTAACCATAAAGGCCTAGAATAAAACAGCCCCGCCAGATTACACCAACCTATATTCGTTAAACTGTTGGCATCATAGTTGTATTGCTGGAATATGGGTGTCATCACAAGTATCTTCATTTTGTTAAGATTTGTGATCGTCAGCAATTTGTTTTCTAACTCAGTCCCATGGGAGGCCTGTAAAACTTTAAAACAAATCCAGCAGTCTCAAATGAACCCGAATGTCGTCTGGAGGTGTTTAGCGCGGAGTGAAGTGCTTTTATTCTACACGTCCGCAGATGTTGTGTATTGTTTTTCCTGTGTCGCGCGTTTCTTCTTCACTTGTCAGTGGAGGATCTGATGGCAGGCCGTTTGAAATTCACTGCACTACAGTTGTCATCAAAGCAGGATAAAACAGCTCAATTTGCGTATGTGTGGACAAAGCAAAGAGATGTGGATTTAGGGAGTAAAGATGCTCCGTGCAGATATGCTGGTCCTGGCATGCAGACTCCCTCTGTGTGAATCTTCCAGTTCAACCACCTGGCTGCTCACAAGCTCAAAATCTTAACGCTGCGTGTTTTGTCACCTTCTTAGGTAAAACAAGAACGAAGGAGAAATACAGGGTAGTTTACACAGACCATCAGAGGCTGGAGCTGGAGAAGGAGTTTCATTTCAACAGATACATCACCATCAGGAGGAAATCTGAACTGGCTGTCAACCTCGGTCTGTCGGAAAGACAGGTATGTCAAGGATGAAATACTTCTGCCTGCTCTACTTTCATCACAGACAGATGCAAAAAATCATGTAAACACTATATGTATGTATATATGTGTGTGTGTGTGTGGGTGTATATATATAGCTGTAATGGACACCACATAGAAATGTAGGCTTGTTTTCACATGTAACTTACAAAATGAGCCCCTACATGTTTACATCAATGAGACAAAAATACATTTGCCTATATTTAAAGATATTCTACATATCTACATCATTATTTAAATTATATATATATATATATATATACACACACACACACACACACATATATATACACATATATACACATATATACATGTAATTTAGATACTTATATATCCTATATGTTATCTTTATTTTTTTACTAAGGAATTGCTCAGTGAGTGATAATTACATTTCAAAATACAAATCTATTATGTTAATAATCATTTCCTGATACTTTCCTGAAAATATATATACCTATGCTCATGGTGCATGCACAGCTTTTTATATTTTCAATCACTTGGAAAGGACAACTAGAAATGATAACAAATTATGGAGATGTATTCTATGTATTCATATGTATTATGCAAGGCCTATAGTTATTATTTCTTAGTTTGTAATGTTTGTGTTAATAAAAGCTTTATTTTATTCTATTTTACTTTATTTCATTTTATTCTATTTTAACAAGGAATGAGATCAAATGAGGTAGCCCACACCTAAAAATATATTTAATGATTATTTAATGATATTATTAATAATGCAATTTACTGATAGTATTTATGTCCTATCTGTGCCTGTCTTTTATTTTATTTTAATTATAAAGGCCTGACATGAGATGTAATGAGGTAGCTTAAGACCCGAAAATACACATTTAATGTTCATTATTCTCATTAATTATTATTTTTTTCTTTCTACGCCTATTTATTTGCGGGGATTTTAGTTATATTTGTGTTATCAGACAATTTATTTTATTTTATTTTATTTTACTTTATTTTATCTACAAAGTATAAAAGAATAGCATGGAGTGAAAGACGGTAGCCCACACCCAAAAACATCTATCTAATTTCCTTTTCTTTGTGCCTTTTCAGGTGAAAATCTGGTTTCAGAACCGCAGAGCCAAAGAGAGGAAACTGATCAAGAAGAAGCTGGGTCAGTCTGACGGCAGCGGGGGGTCTGTGCACAGTGACCCGGGCTCAGTGAGCCCTCTGCCGGTGCCGGGCTCTCTCAGCCCCACAGACATCCACGGCTCTCTGTACCCCCCTCAGGGAATGAACACCTTGCCATCTATCAGGAATATACAGCAAGTGACTGTGACTCAGTGAAGCAGTTCACCCTCTGGACCATCTAACATAACCGAGCACTCCGACATGCTGACAGGCAGCCACATGGTCTGAACTCACGTCCTGAAGCACCAAGCTGTGGATAAAGATTTGATTTATAGCTACGAAATACTGGAGGCTCTTGAAATATTGCTTTTTATAGAATAGTTCTAATAACGTGGGGATTTTAAAAAAAAAACGAAAAAATTGACGTGTTTCAAACTTAAAAGCTTTAAATTGTTTGTGAGTTAATAAGATATAAATATCCTTTTTTTTGTATCCGATGAAGTGTATGTGAATAAAATGAGAATTCAGGGACATTTGAATGAAGTTTTAAACTGCATTGTATGTAGCTCCTGCCACACTGGACAAACTGCTTTGCCTTGACAAATCATTTACACACGTTTTTCAGCACAACTTTACCCGCTTTAGTGAAGCAGGGAACAGCTGTAGATTATACAAGTAGGACGGTCGTTTGATGGCATCGCTCAAAATGTAAATAAAATGTGTTTTTTTGCAGTACACCTGTCACTTTTTATTACTTCTGAATATGGGATTTTTGCAAAGCACGGATAACCATTGCATCAAGTTTCCTATTTGAAATGTTTTTCTACGCATGTATGTGATATTTTAACAATGACCAGATCCTACATTTTCCACCAGGACCGCCTGATACCAACAGGTCAACACAAAGCCAGAAAACAGGTTAAAGCTCTCAGAAATCATCATCCCTAAGTAGCTTAATTTTTTAAAATTTGTATTAATAATACTTAATAATAGGCTTTCTTCCAAAAATTGATGGATGCGGCACCAGGCATAGTGATGCGTCAATTAAGTGCATCTACTTCTAATTTGGACTTTTAAAGGTTTAACAAACTAGCCTGATCATGAATAGACTGAGTCATCTTGCAGGAAAACTAAACAGACACTGATTCACATTTTGTAGCCTACACGTGAGACCAATTTCTGATCAGTTACCTCTTACAAATACTTAAAAACCAGCCAAACATGAATGTCAACTTGACAAGTGCCACCAGTCTTTACTTCTCTCTTGTTAAACAGGGTGGTAAATATGATACTTTGCCATCATCAGGTGTAGTTTCATCTTAAATGTCAGGGAATTAACATATTGTGAAACACTTTTATCCTCTAGATCTCTGTGTGTGTGTGTTTCAGGTGACCAGAACTGAGGCAGATTCAGCCACAAAGGCTCAGTCTTATGGGTTCAAAGTGTATGTTCATGCGTAATTAGTGGAAGTGACATGTTAATTGTCGTGTGGCTAGACTGGCTATTTTGGGAGGCCTTTTCCTGCTTTGACCCACGTCAGACGAACTGAATTGAACTGATTATAAAAATGTAAAATGCAGAATTTATCTCATCAAACACTGTAATAACAGTCTAACACATTTCTCTGATCCACATCTGTCCTTTGAGGGGCGTTTTAAGGATGTTTGATCACAGATGATGATAATCGCTCCCTTATAATAAACTCCGTCTCCGCGCTCCCGTTCACGCATCCGTGCGCGGCCCCGTCACAGACGTCATGAGCGTCTTACTACCCAACATGGCGGACTTTGATACCATTTATGAGCTGGAAGACGAGGAGGATGAGCACGTAGTGAGCGACGAGCACTTGCCCAGATACTGTCCGGAGCCCGTGGTCATGCGAGGGGCCGGGCACATCACAGTGTAAGCAGAGCCGCCGTTGTCGCTGCTGTCTGTCCGGCTGTCGCCTCGTTGTTTAGCGTCTCCATCCTTAGCCTGTTTAGCTCATGCTAGCCTGCTAGCTAACGCAAAACACAACTAACAGCTAGCCGTATGTTTTGTCGAGGGGACAGTCGGTTTGCTCACTAACGACACCCAACATTACCGGGACATAAAGTAACCTGAACACTTTTATGTCTCCACTATAACCTTAAATGAGTCAGACTAGTGACCAGTAATCGTTGGCAGGGACGTTTACAGTGATGCAGGTTAGCTACGAGGCTGTGATTGTAACGTTATTACCGAGCAGACTAACACTCCACCACCAAACGGTCTTGTGTTGTTATAAACATCATTTAGTTAGCTGCCAAATCAATCCAATGTCAACGCCTTAATCGCTGTCAAAGACTTTTTACTGCACGGTTCATCATTGTTTACATGAGGATCGTGGCTGTGTCCTCTTTTCATGATGACAACTGGACAAAAAGTCAGGATATTAAACTGAAAAGGCAGTCACACCTGTTACAGGTGAGGTTTCCAGGAAGGGCATGTGAACATGAGCAACTTTCTAGTAAGGCTAAAAACTAAAAACATTGTTGTCATGATGGGACACGTGTTTGAGCAGCTCCACCAACAGCTAACAGCAGACCAACATTGGTAATGAGCCCAATGAGAGCTGAAAATATCCCTGCACACTGTAGTCTTGTTCATGAGTTCACCATAAATGTTCCTACTCAGGTAAAGATGTGTGAACACACCTGTATATAAAGATAGGCTGCAGTGACACTTAACACAACATCTCTCAACTGGTTAATTAATTATTTGAATGAGAGGATAACATACCCAAGTATTTAATGGGAGTGATCACAGAATACTCATATTAATGTCAAAATAGATTATTGGGAAGCTTGGAAGTGTAAGCTTATCATTCTAGTTATAGTTTGTTTGTAATTTAGTTTTTGGATGTTTGACTTTATTGATGATAATTCAAGTATCATTGATGGTAATTTGATGTCACTCCTCCATCTTTAATCTCTTTACATTAGGAACTACCGTAGAAATAAGTCCTGTTTGTGTGATATAATGTCTGCCTTCTCATAATGTCAGTTAAACTATATGTAAAAAAAATAAACCCAATATGCTGAATAAATAGCTTGTGAACACATCATCATTAAATCAAACAAAATATTTCTGCTCTAGACTATTTTTGTTCTCATCACGTTCATAGTAATAGCAGATTTAGCTGCATTTTTATTACCATATCAATGCTCACACTTTATTTGTTTGTTTTTTTCCAGGTTTGGACTAAGCAACAGATTTGACACAGAATTTCCCTCTGTTCTCACGGGAAAGGTACAGTTTCCTTTTTAGTTTTCTTGCATTTCAGTCCTGCATGCTGCTTTCTGTTTGATTCCAAGTGGGAAGAATTAAGCAATTAAAGCCACAGTGATTCTATTGTCCTTTTGGGCCTTTAACAGCCCCAACTTCCCCAAACCGGTCCATTCAAACCTCTCCAAGTGGTGTTGATCTGATGGAGATGCATTTCAACTAACTCACCACAGCGCATAGAAAAGAGGCTGAATGTGCTGCTGTCCAGTTCTGTAAATGAGTAAGCCATCTATGGGCCTCAGTTGGCGGGGACCCCAGTGTTTTTGAGGGTCCAGCTCCAGGTGATAAAATAATGAAATGAAGACTCTGCCGTAGACAAGAAAGGAAGGCTTCCTGGGTCGGACGCAGAAACACAAAAAGGCTGTAGGGGTAAGAGCGGGCCGAGGGAAGTGTGGGGCAATAAAAACTACCTTCAGTATTGTGACCCAGGGTGACATGTGATGGATGAGGTCACAATTATGATGATTGAAGGGTGCAGATCAGTCCCTGCTGGGCTTTATTCCGAGGTCTTTGGCTGTTTGCAAAGAGACCTTTGCATCCTGTCATAAAAGATTACGACCCCTGTTTTATGGCGTACAGACTCAGCGAGGAATGAGTATCCATTCAAGTTGTTTGGCCGGCGCTGCCACAGGCACTGAGCTTATCTCTCCTTTGAGTCCCTTCTTGCCTTGAACAGTCTAGAGCTCGGTTAGCAAGTCAGAGGCATAGTATTTAGAGATCTCATCTCATCTCTGGACAACATCTGCAAATAACTTCTTGTTGGTTTTCTAAAGCTCTTTGATCTTAGTGCACCGGCCTTTTTTTTTTTTTTTTAGCAATCAGAAGTCTTCCATGTCACCACCAGCAGAAACACTTGCATTGTCTCTCTCCCCCTTGCTCTTAGCAATTTAGTTGTTGCTTCAATTTTCCGACAATTTCCCCCACTGCATAGGTCCTCAACTGCGTATCCATCCTTTCTCTGTTTTTTCTAGGTAGCGCCAGAGGAATTCAAAACCAGCATCAGCAGGGTGAATGCTTGTTTGAAGAAGAACTTGCCTGTGAATGTGAAGTGGCTTCTATGCGGCTGCCTGTGTTGTTGCTGTACAGTCGGCTGCAGTCTATGGCCTGTTATCTGCCTCAACAAGCGAGTAAGTCACAGACGTCCCGTGACACGAGTTGGACAGTTTAACTCTCCCTTACGTCAGCGCTGATTGCTCAGGGGCTGTTATAGCAATTCAGCCGCAGTGTAGTGGGTAATAACAACTCATGTTCAATTAGTGGCTGTGTGTAGAAATGACACATTGCGCTGCACAGCTCCTCTCCCGCCCAGCTCAAGGGTGTGTCATTTAAAGGTGGTGTTACTACTCAGAATTAATGACAACAAAGTGGAAATTACTAGCTGGTAAATTGGGAGCTCAGTCCATAAATCCTAACATTGCAGTTGTTTACTGTTACCTGTTAAAGTGTTAAATTGAGTAATGAGTATTTCGCTGCTTGCATCAATGTTCACTCATTTGTTTTCTTTTCCAACAGACAAGGCGGTCTATCCATAAGTTGTTAGAGTGGGAAAATAACCGGTTATACCACAAGGTAAGAAAGATGACAAATTGCACTTTAGCACCAGTGTGAAAGTGCTTAACTGTCTGTGTCAGTGTCAGTTGAGTATCATCGTGATGGATAATGACCATTAATCTGTTTGGCAAACCCTAATCCATCGCACAAGTCCCTCAAAGCTGCTTGAGTCAGATCTGGTGCTTGGGGTCTGAGAGGACGGTGTGGTCAGCAGTAAAATGCCATGTTAATTTTGTTTTGTCTCGCAGCAACAAATTACAGCTAGTAGCTGTGCAAAGGCATAAAGGAAGCTCTTCAGGGTGTCTGGCCACAGTTTGACCCCGGCGAGACCAGACAGCCCTGCTCTCAAATTCCCCTGACACTGAAGGGGAGATTTCAGACAGATTTTTCTTTGTGTGTGTGTGTGTGTGTGTGTCTTTGTGTCTGTGGAGATGAACATTCATTGTGTCTGTGTCTTTTCTTCTCTCATCAGCTGGGGCTGCACTGGAAACTCAGTAAGAGAAAATGTGAAAGCAGTAATATGATGGAATATGTAAGTTTGCTGTCACATCAAAACAACTCTAAATTATTGAATGACTTTAATAACTTTTTGATTGTTTACCATAATCAGCAGATTACATTCCTCGATTAATCCCTCAATCATGTAGTATATAAAATATCAGAAAACAATGAAAAATGTCCATTATAATCCCCCAGAGCCCTAGGTAATGTGTTTTAAATGCCTTTTGTTTGATCAACAGTCCAAAACACAATATTTTATTTACTATCGTATGTGACAAAAGAAAAGCAGCTAAACTCCAAAATGTTATTGTTATATAAATTATGCTGTAGTCACTATCAGTGGATACTGTATTGCAAGATCAGATATTTTGGCAGCAGAGACACGTTAGAGCCTTGGTCCTTGGTAATAATTTGTTGTGTCTTCTTCTCTCCGTAGGTGATTCTTATAGAATTCTTACCCAAATATCCTATATTCCGACCGGACTGAGGAGGCTGGTAAAAGACTGGATGTGTGGCCCTTGAATCTTATCCTTAGTGCCTTGTATATACAGTATGTTGGAATAAGGGTCTACACTGGTGTCTCTCGTGACGACCCCGTACATCTCCCAGTACCTTGTACATTAGAATTTGCAACACTGTCACTTTGCTTTAGAGCAGATTTTGCACATTTCCTCAACAGAACTAGACATGTCCCCTTTGTTGCACTCGGATGTGTTTTTGTTACATGTGACAAACAAGTGAAACTCTCGAAAAGTGCATTTACCCCAAAGAACCATCAACCTGTATCCCATCTATTATATCAGTCATCCCTTGCAAAGAATGTGATGCCTCCACCTTCCTTAACTATCCTTGCCTTATGTATGATTTTTTAAAAATAACTCTTGGTGTAACAGGAGGAGGAAGGCATTGGGTAATTCAACAAGTCTGTAGAATCAAATGCTGTTTGTTGGGTTTCCTCTCTTTGAATCCAGTTCTTTGCAAGTAGATGGGATTGGTTGAAATTGCCTAACGTACAGTGTACGTCTTCACCCTGTGTTTTTTCTTTACATTTGACCCTCTGTACATGGGAACTAGCTAGTAAAAGAACTTGACCTGTAAATACCATGTTAGGATAAGCTGTACAGTGGTATGCCATTGTTTACATAAAGTTACTTAGCTCTTTAGTTTTTTTGCCAATATATTGCTGTACCATAGTTTTGAATAATGAAAGATGTCTATGTACCTTTCTAGTTTATATGGACCTGTTTACCTTGTAAGCCATATAGTTACAGTGTACATGATGCCAGAGTTAGGACTGATTATTGCGCTTGAGCCCAGTAGAAAGTCAGGATTTCAGACGCTAGTGCTGAAGATTCACCCAGTGACAACAGCAGCGCATGTTAACATGTGGTTTTTGCCAATAAAGATGACATTCAATGACCCGTCATCTGTTAAAATGCGAGATGGTTGCATCTCTAATGTGCAGTTGGAAGGTAATGATTTGAACTCTGCTCCTCCACTCATTCATTTACATTTCATCCCTTAACTTTGCATTAATTTTTTATAGTTTTGTACTCTTCCCTGTGCTGTGTTTGGTCCTCCCTATGTGTTAGGAAGCGCAGACTTCTCCAGTACATGGCATAATGAGCAGATGGGTCTTTTGTTTCAGCCATTCTGTCCAGTGTTTAGTTTTACTTTCCTGTATCTTAGTCATGAAATCGCTGCGTTGTATTAGAGTGCCTCTGGAATAGTTGGTGAACCACAGAAGTACAGGTTGAAATCTGTTCTCTTGTACAAAGGAGATTTTTATCCTCCTCCCAGTATTGTCCGTTACAATTCTTGTAAATGTTCGTCCTAATCCCTATGGAGAGAGAAAATAAATTGATTTTGATTTGTCTTTGCTGCTGCTTCCTTTTTTCTAATGTGAAACTGTTCTAAATACTGTGTCACCTTACTAAAAACCTTACCTCTGCTAACGCACTTTGTCCAAAGCCCACTGCCCCTCTACAGAAACATGGCTATTTGTCATGTTTAACAAGGTGTTGAATCGTTAACTTTAACAAGACAGTCCGCAATTAGTCGACACATTTGTAAAACTTAGGAATGCTGTTACCATAACCGGCTGCTGCTTCCTAATGTCGTGGCCCAGTGGTCAGAGAATACTGGACCAGGTTTCTGCTGTATCTCACCACAACCCCCGAACACTGAAGTGGTGAGCTTCACTTCAGTGTGGTTGGTTTTATGGTCCTTTGTTTTTTTGTTTTCACATTCACAGCCTTTCCCTCTTTAGACAGAAGTCTTCAGTAACTTTTACTGCACCACTGCTCCAATAGCTTTAACGCAAGTTGCTGCCACAACTAGTTGTAGTTAATTTGGAACAAAGTCATTAATGGTAAAAATGTATATTATATAATATATTATATATATGCTAATATATTATACGTTTTAGTTACAAGGTTCAGCTGGGCAGTTTATAATTTTAATTCATTTATGGTTTCATCTAAACAAAAAAAGCATGTACATTTACAAATGATTGATCTTTTTTTTTGGAGATATTTGTGACCGCAGAGTCACTTGCCTCTACATTTGGTTAATTGAAACCAAGTGTGAGAAATAGTTGTGACAAAGATTTATTTGAATTAGCATTCGTATAAAGCATGTTAAGTGCACTGAATAATTATACAACTAATTCTGAAATTTTTTCAAGTTCTCAATAAGCAGCACTACTTTGTGGACAGTCAATATTCACAGTGGTGTTAAGTACTTAATTTAATTAAAGTACTATACTTAAGTACAATCTACTTGTACTTAGATATTTCCAAACTGTGGCGCTTTATACTTCTACTTCACCACATGTTTGAGGGGAATGTTAGACTTTTTACTCCACATTCACGTAAAGTTGGTAAATTAAGTTTCTATTTTACAAACAATAACACATTGTGTACTTTTAGAAATCAAAGGCCCTGCATAACCATGCAGGTGTTTTCATTTATGTGGCTGATTAGACCAGCTCAGGCTGGAGTTATGAAGTCACCATTTAGAAAGATAAAGCTGCAACTGATCCTGCAACAAACCCACAACAGGAGTGTCCTTGAAATCCTGAAAACTCTTGTATTACAAGATAAGGACTTGTGGATACCAAATATTATCCTCTGGAGGGGCGTTCTGCATCTTAGCACTTTTACTTTAGATGCTTTAAGGACGTTTTGCTGGGAATATGTATGTACATAGTTTGACTTGCATTTGTATTTTTTGCATGTGAAGCAAGTTGTACTGGTCTCACTGTCTTGTGTGTTTGCATGAGCAAACACAAACGTGTCTGGGTGTGGGTATGTGTGTGAGGAAGGTCGTAAAAGGTCTCACACCCTGCATGTGTGTGTTTGCACATGTAGATATTCACAAACTTGTTCACTTGTGAACTGTACACTCTGAACCAACATCTAATTGAATCCAGAACAAAATGTAGGCCAGGTTATATGTTAGGTCATATTTAATTTAGCGTTATCATATCGTGACTGCTGAGCAAATGGTTATTGTGAAAAAAATACATAGATTTATGTCTCAGACATATTTTGAGGAACCTAGGCCACTTCTTTAGTCTATATAGTTTCTGTCCACTAGGGGTCAGACTGAACCATGAACAGACTGTACAGTTTATTGGACATTTCTGTCTGGGGTGACTGACTTCAATCATATTGCCCTGGAAGTGCAGCTCATTTAGAACTAAGAAACCGCTCAGATCTCCCTCATTGTCAGACTGGAACCAGTGAACTCCCAGACTTATGTCTCTTCCTCTTTGGTTCACAGATGACCTTAACTGTATGTACAGTTAGAGGCCATGATAAACAGAGCACCATCATTTGTTATGATTTTATTGAACATAATGAAACAGTGGACGGGCTAATACACACACTACCTACTGTATATTATAATATTATATATATATATTTCAATAAGTCCTGTATCAATTAAGATACAAGAAAGGCCACTGGGAATGTGTTGACACAAAAAGAACGAGGTAACACAAATATATCAGAACAAGGCCATTCTCCTCTCAAAGTCTTATAATCTTTATATAACGAGAGGAAACAATGAGGGGAAAAACATTTTGGTACAGTGGCAATTTAAGGCAAGTATACATTCTGGTTTGTCCTTCAATTTCTAAAGGGCACCTGTTTGTCAAAGTCTTTCAGTAAGAGTATCATTTAAAAATAAATACAGCGCACTGGCCAATGGACTAAGTCAAAAGCTGAATGCCTCATTTATAGGTTAACAGTTTGATTAAGATCAAACACTCACAGCACAGAATAATTTGCCTCTACAAAACAGCTCACATTTTAAACTACTATATAAACATGTCCAATTTGTCTTTGCTATTGCAGCGTTTGCTAATATTAAGAGTTAACAGGAAACAAGCTCTTTCCTTCCAATGCAGTTCTGATGAATCTGTCTATGCAGGTTTCCTGTTAAGTTTTGGAGTGAGTGAGATTTTACTGATTACTTCCATGGCTGAGATATGACTGGACTCTTTAGTCCCCTTTAAACTGAATCTTCCTGTCTGTGTCAGCATGAAAGTGTGCTGCTTGAATTTCCATCATGGCTTTATCATTTTGTTGTATGTTTTTCAAAGTGCAATGTAATTAAAGGAGATGGAACCACACAAGTAGGACAACATGTGCAGGGCAGGATGATTTTTCTGTCTTTGGCATTGGTCTGTGCAGTCAGCAGCCATTTTGTTTTATGTAGTTATCTACTGTACAAGTCTTCATCACAACTGTCTACATATATAGTAAGCACTACATTTCATCTTTGGATCTCCTTATGTGAATCACTTGAATCAAGTCACGACAACCAAACAATAACATCACTGAACAGGAAAGCAAAAAAAATACAAAATGCATTAAGTATTCAGAAAAGGATCAAAGAGGTGTTCCAAAAAACAACTATCCTTCCAGTTTGATATAATTCACTGATTGTCATCATTTTTGCACCCTGATTAAATCCATTTTGCTCTCCGAGTTGTGCGATTATCTGCCTGCTAAGACTACGCCTGGGAAATTGTACACAGGATGGTTCTTAAGTACACACATGTTCTGTGTTACATAACTTATCAAAAGCCTAATAAAAACATAACAATGAGTTACATATGGAGGGGACAGTGAGTCAAGAATGCAGCAGAACAGGGCATGGATCTGTGTGTGCATGTGAGAGGCTAAAAGAAAGAAGAGAGAGTGAATGGGCATGTGTGCTTTTACTACAAAAGGCTCCCGGGCCAGGACACCACAGTCAGCGTGACTTTGTTCTTCTGCAGCTTTAGCATGGGGATGAGAGAAGAGTTGTTCATTCCTACTGTTGTGGCTCCGTTCACTGCCACTATCTCATCACCGCACCTGGAGAGAAACACAGACCTTTAATGTGGATTCTGCCGAGTGAGAGCGATGACAGCCCACGGCTGCTGAATGTGTTAAACGGGAGTCAAATTGGAGTGAACTTACTTGAGGCGACCATCAAAGTGAGCAGGCGTACCAGGCACAATGGTTTTGATGAAGAAGGGCTGCTGGCCGTGGCTCTCCTCATAGCCGCCGACGATGCTGAAGCCCCAGCTCTCGTTGTTGGTCTTCTGCAGGACGATGTCCCGGCACCAGTGCATGTGACTGAAACAACACAGCCACAGTCAGAACTAACTCTTCCAAGATGAAAACAAACAGAATACACTTGAAGTAAAGGAAAAGAATTCAGCTGATGGCGGCTCTACCTCGGTAACCCCAGCCAGCGAGTCCACAGTGGCGTCCAGTTGAGAGTGTCGTCTCGTGGGTCGTCCATAGGATCCATTTCGTCCTTGTTGGCAGCCTCGGTGTCCTCCTCTGAGTCCTCTGAGAGCGTCTGGATGACTCGGAGCACCACCTGGGACTGAGCTGTCTGAGCCTTCAGCACTGACACTGCCTCGTTGTAGGTCAACTGGGTCAGATCTACACCGTTGATGCTCAGCAGAACGTCACCTGGGGAAACAGAGGATGTTGTGAACACGGACAGACACATTTCAGAGAGACCTCTAAAGTTCACAGTGGACCCCTGAACAACATGAAAACTGCTAAATCTTTCTGCGCACACTTTGCTATTCCAAGATTTAAACACTCTGTCTAGACTAAAATGCAGTTTTCTTCCAAAACAGCCTTCAGAGAGCTGGAACAAACAGAAAAAGATGTATTTAAAATTTTAATGAGTAATGTGAATGTACTCTAAGGCAGGCATAATGGTCAGAGACCGCACCTCTCCCAGAGAAGACAGTGTCAAGCCTCTATTTTAGCACACATCCTCTCTGTTTAAGTGTCCTTGAGCGACACATTGTATCCCTGAATAGAGGCAAGTGAAAAGAGGATTGCCCTTTTCCTATTCAGCCAATTGTCACATTGTAATAGATTTGCAAACAGAACTGGAAAGTGTTTCCCATAAATAGTTTCTCGCTGTTGCTGTGTTCAGTGTATTTAAGTTTAAAGTTTGACCTCCAGTCTTAATACACTAACTGTATAAGGACTCCTGTGTATTTTCATTCAGCCAAGACTGGAGCTGCAATAAGATCATTAGTTGATCGACAGAAAACTCCACTTGAATAATCATTTTAGTCATTTTTCAAATAAAAATGTCCAAAAAATTCTGGTTCCAGCTTCTCAAATGTGAAAATTTGAGGCTTTTCTTTGTCATAAATGATAGTAAACTAAATATGTTTGGATTTTGGACTTTTGGACATCTGAAGACATTATGTTAGGCTGTGGGAAAATATAGTGGGCATTTTTTGTTTGATAATTAGAAAAAGAAATCAGCAGATTACTTGATAATGAAAATAATTGTTAGCCCTTGCCATGACAAATAACATTACAAACACACTGCAAATTCCTTCTTAGAATCACAGACAACCAGTTGCTGCATTGTACCCCTTTTGATGGTGCCATCTCGGTGCAGACAGCCGACAGGCTGCACACTCGTGATGTAAACCGGCAGGCGGCTGCGACAGTCCCTCCCCCCAGCAATTGTGATGCCCAGAGAAAGCCGAGGCTCCTTCTTCATGCTAACAGTCTTCTCCTGGCTGGAAAACCCACCTGGAGGATCCTATATGAACATTGAGATAAATTAAAACCAACCAATGACGAATGCATCAACCAACATCACTATATGGATTTTAAAAATAATTCTGGCCCTGTTCGGGATACCATGTCACAAAGTCATCATAAGAATTATTGTTTTATCTTGTTTTGTTTGACATTACATTCATGGAGTGCTGCCAATTAACTTCAGCCTCTCCAGGATCCTTTAGCTTAATCAATTCCTCTCTCAAAACCTCTCGTAGAAACAAATGTGAAACATTTGAGAGGGAGCTGAGAGGCAAGGGTAGAGGGAGCGTGTGAGGATCAACACTAAGCTCTCGTAGTGGAAAAGATGTGTGGAAAATGACAGCTTCATCCAGCCTCCTTGTTTCTCTCTGGAGTCTGTAAACCATCAGAAGGGAAGCTTGGGGGAGGTGGGGGCTCTTCCTCCCCCCAGCAGGGAACCCAACCCCCCCCAGCAAGACGAAAAGGCTCGACTCTGCAGGCGAAAGCTAACTGTTACCAGCTTTGATCCTCTGCCACGCAAAGAAACAACCAAAAAACAACAAGACGGTGGCCCCGTAGCGGCAGAGTGAGCAGCACCCCAGGCCTTTTGATCAGGACAGAGGGAGGCCACAGAGAGGAGCTTTCATCTCCGCTCACCGACGCAGGTGTCTGCTCTCAAAGCTTCTCACCCCCGACTGGGGGGTTGCTATTCTTTCTATTGACAGCGTATGGTACAACTGAGTGTGACTGACAAAGAGGCAAGCATCACAAGTACACTGTGTAAACATAAACATGTAAACTTTGTAAGACACTGCGACCAACATTGTGGTTAGTGGCGTAAAAAGGAAGCTAGAACTCAAGCAACCAGCAGATGGCAGGGGCTCAAACAAATGTGGGTATGAACCATTTTATCTGAAAAGTACTTTGAGCAGTACTACCTTCATGTAGGTGGACCGGCGTCTGAAGTATTGCGGTTCAGGCCTCCTGGCTGCTCTGCTGTGCTGTCCCTCTCTGCTGCTTCCTCCCTCCTCCTGACTCTCTGCAGGTCTCATCACCACAAAGTTCACACGCACCTCGCTCGCCTAAATGCACACAAAAGAAAAACAATTTATTGTACTGTATATACATAGACAATACGCTATTGTTAATTCTGTGATTACTGATTGACTGATTTGTTTTACATGTTTTGTACATTCCACAACACATCATTTATGTCACTGCTGACCACTTTCAATGCCATGATTACTGAGTTTTTAGGTTGATTTGCTACCTTCCTGGCAGCTTTTGGTTCATAGTGATTTCAGGATGGAATTCAACTAGCAGAGACAAAGTACTTGACATCTGTAATCCATCACGTTTAACACTCTTAGACAACTTTATTTTTAGCCTGCTCGCAGTGGGGTCTGATGACGATATTGGCCCATCTATCACAGCAAGATGTCTGGATAAAAACTATTCAGAAAGTCATGATATTTTCTATTAAGAGTCATGATCCCCAGAGGACTTTTTTGTGAATTTGGTGATTTGATGATACCGTGACCTTTCCCTTTACTGCCACTTTCAGGCCACCATAACTCATATTTGGCATATTGTCACTGTCATTGGACTTTTAATAAATTTGTTGGGTAAATTCATCATTCTTGTGGGACAAACCCTGTTCATCCTGTTAGCACAAGCTTACATGGGCCGAATTAGTAACGACGTAAGATTCTACTGCAGCATCACTTTGTGTATTGTAATGAATGCTGAAACATCTAAACTAGCTTGAAGACTTGAAGCTCTTAGGCTTGTTAGATCTTTGCAAAGTTAAACAGAAAGTCTTCCTTGTTGCTACATTTAAGTGTTTGTGGAAAACCGAAACAACAGACGGTGACAAACAGCCAATAAGAAGTGACAGTAGCCTTTTTGTAATTTAACTACATAATTTAGATTATCCTGTTCATGTTTGTCAAATCAGATCTTTGGTCCTTTATATACCTGTATGATCTGGGCAGCACTCTCAGGTGTACCATGCCTCAGGTCATGTCCATTGATAGCCAACACCTTGTCATTGTTCCTCAGTTTTCCGTCTTTGGCTGCCAAACCACCCGACAGCAGGTCCAGGATGAAAACCCCACTCTCATCCGATTTGCGGATGAGTTTGATGCCGAGTGGCTCCGTGCGCTGACTCTTCATTAGCGTCACCTGCAGGACTGTGCCAGGGTTGTGATTGGAGGTAGCGTTGCCATGGGGACTGTGAGAAGACTGGGAGGCATTGGAAGTGGTGCAGGAGGAGGAGTGGTGATCAGACCGCGGATCCCTTGATTTGAAACCTTTCTCCTGCATGACAGTGAGCCTGAGGAGGGATGGCTGCCGCAGCACTGCGATGGCCCGCTCGTGGGGGACTGAAGCCAAACTGACATCATTCACCTGGAGACACGACAGCACAGAGAGGAGAAACAACAGCAGTCAGCGGTGGAGCAGCCTCACACAAACGTTTCAGTACAAGCTGTACATGTATGTTACCAATACAGAAAGTTATGAGTTTTTTTTGATCAGCGAAGTGGGATTAATTATGTTATTTTTCCTGCAGGATAATTGTGTTAACATCAGCCAAAAAGTGGCTGTCTCGATAACAGACTTTGTGGCATCCGACTTCCTGCATTAGAATGATCAAAACCATAACAAACATTAGTTACGAGTTATTGTCGGATTGCATCTTCTGTTTAAAATAAGAACCTGCCAAAGTAATATTTGCCTTGCAAATCTGATGTGGAAGCAGACCTTCACAAAAATCAATACCTCGATTCAAGGGGAAGAGAAAGATTGAGTTTCAAGATTTTCGTGATGCAATCTTCCCTCATCTCTTTACATCCACCATCTCTCTACAAAGCCAAAAAACTGCAGCTAGTGTTTCAGATCCTGGAGGCCGCCTGTTGGCTCACAGGTTTTTGTTTTCATTTCCAGGTTCAGGATCGGTTGTCTTTAGAGGAAAAGCTACATTTTGGAGGATGCACTGAAGCAGGGGCTGAAATAGTCTCTGAGCTCGGTTTACAGCGGTACCACATTACAGAACGACCGGAGGGGAGAAATCCAAGGAGGAGGATATTTTTTGGAAGAGAGGAAACCACAAGTTATTAAAATCTCAGATAAGTCATATTCTGAATTTCCATTCTCCTTAAAAGAGATTCATAAATATGTATAACTTTTACAAGACCTTTAATATTTACATTATAGAATGCCTGTAAAAGTGGATCGATTACTGTTTTGAGTCATTTTTTCACACCTTTGAAAATTGGTTGGTTTGGACTGTCGGATAAAAACAAGACATTTGATGGCTTTACATTGTTTTCTGATGTTTTATAGACCAAACAATCAGTCTATTAATCAAGAAAATAATTGCCAAATTAACTGATACTAATTGTTAGTTGCAGCCCCAAGTGACACAATAAGTAAGAATACCTCTAGCAGATAACCCATCACATTGTTTGATAATAACTCTGGTTATTTAATATTATCCCTCCTCATGTTTGAACATTGACCCCCTCAAACAGGAAAGTGGAAAGTCAATCAGTGACACTGACATGACATGTTTGGTCCGGCAATATTAACCACGCCTTGTTACCATGGAGCTAAAACTTGTTTAACTTGAATATCTGCCTTCCCATTCCCAGCTGCAAAGCACTGTGTTTACAACACCACAAGAATGCAAAGACTAGGTGCTTATGCTTATATGATGAGCTGAACTGAGTCACGCTAGGCCACCAGGATTTTCCTGAAATTCCCACACTGAAGATCAGGTGAATACTTGACATATCTCAGCACTATCCTTATTTAGTTTGAGTCACTCTCACCTCTAAGATATGGTCCCCTGGGGCCAGTCTGCCATCACGAGCTGCTAGTGAGTCCCTAACAATCTCTTGGATGACTATGTTCCCCAGTGGTGTGTCTTTCCCTCCCACGATGCGAAGGCCCAGCTCCTCCTCCGGCTCCTCTCTGAACAGCTCCACCACATTGGCCTCAGCCACCAGACTGGACCGCAGGGGGGTGTTGTCTGGAGGGGAGAGGAGCAGAGGACAGAGTGGAATAAATATGGCTGGACGGAGCCGAGTTGCACCTTCTATCATACCTGATAAAAAAAACAAGCAATGTCAGAGTAAAGTTTAAAGTTAAAATGTAGCTAAAAAGAAACATGAACTTTCTGGCAATCATAATGGTTTTAAAATAATCCCTGTTTGGCTAAACTCGTGTTAGGGACAAAACACAGTCAAACAGTTAAATTATTTTTTAAATTGTCACCATCCATCAAAGTTCACAGACCAATGTCTTGGTTTAACTCTGTATCAACATACTTACAGTTCTACAAGCACAGTTTTCTTGTGCAATGAGGTATTACTTCAGACATTTAAAGTGCCCTCACTTTCAGTGTCACCAAACAAATAAAGTGGTTTAGATCATCTGACCACTGTTGGCTCGTTTACAACTTCTCAGACCATCTGACCGCTTGTGTTTCTGATTTCTTTGTATCAGTGTCAAGATGCTGCCAGATCTCAGTAATTACTCAAGTGCCTGCAATATTACTATAACTTGTAGAGATGATGACCTGAACTATGAAAATACAAGCCATGTTGTATTTAACTGGAACTGTGCTTTAAAACATAGCCAGGGAGATACTGCTTGGCATAACAGCATTTAGTGATTATTATGTAATAAAAACCGAAAAGGACCTTTGATAATTATATCCCTCATAAATAATAAGAGCTGCACCTCAGTACATACAGTAAGTTAAAGGGATAGTCTGACTTTTTCTGTTACATTGTTTGTGCTAAGATATGCTTGAGCATATCTTCTACCAATCTTCTCCCTGAATCCATAAAAATAGATGTTCTTCTCATCTGTATTCCCAGGAAAAACGGAGAGAAACTTCTTCACCAGTAGACACATGCATAAAATCACACAGTGCTGAGTCAATCAATAACGTGTTTTTTTTCGGGAGATGTTTGTTTTAACACTACACAGTGAACAGCAACAGAGATAAGAAAGAGAGAAGCAGAGTGAACCTGTAATCATCACAGTAAATTAACTATTACAATTAAGTTGTAGCACGCTGAGAATATGAACCTTAAGTACTTAGATCAGCCATACAAGTACTTAGATGCTACAGCTAACTCCTCAGGAGTGCTACAACCAATCTTTTAAGTCCCACAAGCCCTAAAAAGGCATGGATTCAGCTGACTACAGAGGTAATACTACCTGGATGAGTCAACGCTTACATTTTTTTGTCAGACTATGGTAATTTCAACCATCAATGAATGTAAAACTTGTATTTCACTAGGTCTGTTCAGATTTTAAGAGCATACATCAGTAATTTGATTGAAATAGAGATTATAATGACAACAATGCAGACTTCTCTGTGAATACTGATTACCAGTTGCCTGGCAACTATGTTTTAGTGGACTTTGTTCCATGCTATTGGCTTGCAAGTTGCTTTCAGGGATTTTCCCTGTGATGAGACTGTCTGCTTGAAATACCTGTGAGCTGGTGCATGTTCCTACGAATTGGCTGATGATTCACCTCTGACAGATTCAGAATCAAAACCTTGAGGCTAAAAACATCAGCATCTCCCAGCTGTGCGTCTTGACAACCACCCCCACTGAAGGGGACGAGCACAAGGATTTAGGTATTCTGCTCCAGCAAGGAAACCTTTTCTGTTCAACCTAGAAGCTCAAAAAATATTACTCAATGTCGCTTCTTCAGATTATGATGAAATGGTGATTCTAATCATCCTCTTTGTACAGCAACAGACTTGTGGGACTGAATCACTGATGTAATGGTGATTGTTAGTATGATGACGAGACTCCATACCATCCTCACTTTCTTCATAGGCAGGATTTATCAGCCCAGGCTCAGGCTGATCTCGGGTGGGGTTTCGGGACAGAGTTGCCAAATGCTTAGCATCACCAGACGACTCGCTGTCACCCTTACGTCCCTTTATCTCATTCCACGAAGGCCGCTTCCTCTTCTCCGCTTCCTCCCGTAGTTTTTTAAAAACAGGACACCTAAGGAAAGACAGGAACAAACTATTAAAGAGAATATGGCCGATGATTGACCAGTGATTTTACTCTTTAAGAAACAACGTGTGAATATGAATCTTTTTAATGAAATGGACAGGGATGTTCTTACGTGTTTCAGGTTGCCTAGGAGCAACGGATGAATACAGCAATGGAGAGAAAGAAAATGGGTGTTTAAGGTGTTTTGAGAGAGCAAAGAGGAGACAGGAAGAGTATCAATGCATAGGATTTAGATGAGATGCATTATGCAGATGAGCATAGCATGAATTTCACTGCATTGCAGGGTGTCTGAGTGAGGTAGGTTGAGTCTGATTATGTCAGTCAGAGTGCTGGGACTGCTGCTTGTACCTGATGCCTGAACTTTGTCTCCTCATTGTTTGCACAGAGAGGCTGCAGCAGGACAATCTGCCACCCGCAACTGACTGCGTCACAGCCCGCCACAAGGATGATAAGCACCACAGTGGCCATGTGAAAAACCAGACGACTGACCTGCACCTCAATAATTATAGAGGAACTGTGCTACCAGCAATGAATAGTACAGTTTCAAAGACGGAAAACAGTCTCTGGGGAGGGCAAGTAGAGGAGAAACAAACAATTTTGATGACAGTTATTTTACATTCTTGACTACTAGTCAGAATTCTTTTGTCGTGACATTGCAAACTTTAAATCTTATTCGTTTACCTCCTTGTAAAGATACGTGCACGCAGTATGTGGATATAGGGTAGAAGTGTTTGTGCCTTACAATATAATCCATCCATCCATCCACTTTAAAGTATAGTTTGACAGATATGAGAATGTATTTCCAAAAATGCTGAATGATTCCTTCAGTGACCACATGACCGGTTAGTGGGATTTGTTATCTTTGAAGACAAACATCAACATGGCGTAAGACCCACTGTGATATCACCACCACAAACTTTTGGAGCAAAATGTCATCTAGCTCTGGAAGAAATAAGTAATTGTCATGTTGTCTTTATACAGCAATGTCTTGCTATGAATTATGATCCTGTTCTCACTGCTTTGTTCATATTCCCATGACGTTGCACTCTAAAATAGTATTCACTGTAACATACGACTCTTCACTTGTATTCCCAGGTTCTCCTTGATATGCCCTAAAACGCCTCATCTTCATTTGAATCCATCCCACAAATCCCTTGAAGTCCTACTAAAAGCCTCCTGTGCCTCTTTACAAGTTAAAATCCAGGACTCTTATGTTGATGTATCATCTCCCCCTCTCTATCCATGCATTATTTGAATGTCATTTGTGAAAACTTGTGGTATTCCCCTGCTGTGGCAGCATAATAAACATGCCTCTTCTGCTGAAGATGAGGTCTGCCTCACACAGACTTTTCTACAGGGAACTACAGGTATTATCAGAGGTGACTGAAGGTTCAAGAAGTACTATTTGCACAACCACTGTACAGGATTACATTGCATAGCAGGGCTGGTTGCGATACTGTGAACACTGCTTTGCATTTGATAAAGAGAGAGCATATTTTTTGTGCATTCCCATTTTGGCCAGGTGAAGGCCTGACAATAACCACTGAATTTGCTTTCATGACCTGTGAGCATCCATCCATCCAGAGCCTTACCTGTTGTGCAGGTGAGGCTGCAGTTCACAGCGCTGCATCTGTTGCTGACACTCTGTATAGTGGGGGCACATCACAGTCAGCTTGTCCAGCAGGTTCCTGACCAGCAGGCTGGACGGACGGCATTGGTGCAACTGCAGCGGCTGGCGGTCCACAGGGCAGAAGTCCTGCTCTTTCAAGAAGTTACTCAGACAGTGAAAGCAATAGGTGTGGCCACAAGGGGTGTCCATAGGTCTGAGGAGGGGCTGCAGACAGATGTGGCAAACCAGTTCATCGTCCACCTCATCCTGGTACTCATACAGGTGGCTGTCCTGCCCGTCGTGCTGCTGGCCGCACTCCTTACATACGCGTGTCCACGACAGACCTGCTGCGCTACTGCTGCCAGCAACTTTGGTGTTTTCCGTTGTAGCCATTGGCTGAGGGAGCTCAGTCCAAACTTCTGTGCCAATGGAAAAGATCTGTCTCCTATTATCTCCTTAAAAATTTTATTCAAAGGTATAGTTCATAAGTCTATGTCTGCATGTTCAAAGCTAAATCCATTCCAACTGGGAGGGTGCAACAATGATCCAGAGTCAACAATGTTATCTCCATGTCTCCATTTTGATTTTCTGTTAAGAGAGAAACACAGTAAGGTCTACTGCAAAAGTTGGACTGTCCATACTCAAACCGGCCAGCTCCACAGGAAATGACAAATCCACAGAGCAGCAGCAGCAATATGGCAGCAAGCTGCAGCTGCTTCCTCTCAGCTAGCTTCCTGAGGGACAAAAGGAATTCTCATCTCAGCTAAAAGTCACCGAGCTCCACACTGAAAGGGCTAAACTCTGTGAAATGAGGCAAGAGAAAACGGACTAAAGTCAAACCTCTGCTAATGGGGAGGAACAAAGGCATGGCACTACACAAGAGTAAGAATTTTGAATGAACTGGGCAGGAATACAACCCCCGTCACTAATGACCCCTTGCACCCAATCGGCAGTGGTCTCCATCCCTTTGTGCAGCTCCTAATCTTCTTTAATTCCTTCTCATAAGGAGAGTGCTGATTAGGAGCGCATTCTTTGGAGAAGCTCTTGGCCACTTACTCCACTTATGAACAAATATATCAAATAAATGGACTTATCATGAGTTACACCAAATATGTTGAGTTAGATCTCATAAAATCTAGCCTGTAACATAAATTGCATCCACTGAAAACAGTTTGTGTATGGATTTTGATAATAATGAAATGCGAAGGGTGAACATTTGTTAGCTGGTCATTTGAGTTTTGAGCTGAACACTTTGACAAGCATCATTTCAGAAGACCATGAGGGGCTAAAGATGACTTTTTCATAAGTGCACACAGAAGTAAGGAAAAATTTTCTCTTGAACATTATCACATATGAAAAAGAAAGAAAAAAAACAAACCACCACAATGAACTCACTTCCTTCAGTTCTCCCTTCTCTTGGTGACCTACGTCCAGATTTCAGGCACAAAAAGACTGCTTTATCTCCAGTGTTATTGCCTTGGAGCGACTCACCCGAGATATCTTTGTTGTCAAGCGCCCGGTAGCCACTGCATGCAAACACGAGACTCTAACCTGGCTGCTGCCTGAAGCCTGAATGAAACCAGAGCCCTGCCTCTCCAGCAGCACACCATCAGAATAATGTCTGTGCGTGTGTGTGTGGACACATATTTGTGTGCATGAGCATAGATGTGTATGAGCTCTGACTGCACCGGTGTGAGGAATGCAGAGGGGAATTGGTGTAACTAGGCAGAGTGAGAGGAGAGGAGAAGTGTTCCTTCTGCCCGTGAATGTGTGTGTAAGTGTATGTGTGTGTTTGGGGGGGTTGGGGACTCAGACTGCTGATGTTGCATTACCACAGGTAAAATACTCTCAGTAGCTGAATGTCTGATTGTAAACACAAAAGACCAGCTACAAATATGTGTGAACACACCTATCCACATACATGCACACTGGCTGAGGTCACTCAGAACTCCCTCTTTCTCTCCTTGTCTTTACTTTGTACAAGTGATACCTAGTCCTGTAATGGATAGGGGTCACAGATCCTGTAGCACAGAGAGGGAAGCGCAGTAGAAACCAGGCTGTGCTCCATTTATTTGGAAATCACATGACCTGCTGCAAGAATGTGAAACAAGAGAGAAACAATACACTTGCATTAAACACACCATGCTGTCCAACTGCAAAGGGTACAGCTGGATGTCTTATCAATCAATAAAACATTTAGTTTCCCTTCTATCAAGGTGTATTATTTGCTTTGTGATTAAGTGACGTGCACTAGCTGGGAGTCACAACTGGCTACACAGAGCATCCAGTGGGTTTCACTGAGGATGTAGCATGTAGCATTCACGGGAAGACATGTAGCGACCCTGAAGACCGTCCTGTTTATCTGTCACTGTCCACCATCACCACAACAGACACAGCAGTATAACACCAAAGGCATAATGTAAAAAAGTGTAGTTCAATAACGATTAGAATTGATTGATTCAATGAATCAATTAGCTGATTCACAATTCTATAGCTTTTTAAATGCCACCTTTGCTGTTTCGGTTTTATATCGCTGACTGCACTGACATGCGCACTAGTATCCTAGTGTTAGTGTTGCACATGTAAACATCATATCATAGAAACTCAGATATGCTGTCTGGAGTATGCCAATAGAAACCAAAACATTGTGCCATGTAAACACATTATCCAGTTTTCTGAAAGTTCACTCTGAACATTGTGACTGAGGTGGTAAGAAATCAAGACATTGCTGCACACAGACCGTTACGATCATGTATACAGGAATATGAATAGCCAGGTTTCTCATGTGCCATGTAATCATTAAAGCCAGACTAGAGGAGTAAATAATAAAGATAATTTTCATTATCAATAAATCTGCTGATTGTTGTATTGACTAATTCATCAGTTAAAAGTCCATAAATCTCAGAAAATCGTGAAAAATGTTGATCACTGTTTCCAAAAAACCCAAGGTGATGTCCTCAAATGTCTCATTTTGACACACATAAAACACAAACCTTTCACATTTAAGAAGCTGAATTCAGGGAGTTTTAACTTTTTCTTGAAAATGATTCACACCAATTAATCAATTGGCAAAATAGTTGGTGAGTTACCTTAATTTTTGACAATTAACGATTAACAACACAGCTCTAATGCAGAATAAGACACTCAAAGTGAATATCTTTGGGTTTTGGACTGTAGCTCAGACAAATTAAGTTTTGTAAATTGTGATGGGCAATTTTCACTATTTCCTGAAATATCATAGGCCAAACAAATAATCTATTAATATAGAAAATAATTAGCAGATTAATCGTGAAAATAATTGTTAATTGTAGATCTAAACTGAATGTCTTTGGGTTTGTCAAAGAAAGTAGGCAACCTGAAGACATAACCTTGGGCTTTCAAACATTTTATATTATTTTCTGATTAAATAATAAAGTGATTAGTAAAACAAAGATCCCCAAAAAAACCAAATAAACAAGCAATAATGAAAATAGTCATTAGTTGCAGGCCTAGAAAAGTGGACATTTTCATTTCAGTCATCTACAGGTTCAAAACATTCACATTCTGTAAAAACATATCAACCTCAGCATCACCTCAAGTATAGTTTCACAGATACATATTAAGATTAATCGTACACTACTGCAAGACAATGATTTCACAGGAATCCTACACATAAATAAAGATGTTAGATTAGAGTTAAAGTCCATGTTGATGAAGCTAGCACAGCTCTATGACCACTGCACAACAGATCAGGTGAAATATGTTTTTTACAGGTTCAGAGACAACGACAAGCATATCTGCTGAATACAGCCAGCCTTAATGAGGGAACGCCTTATCCAAATCAAATGCCTTGTAATCATGTGACAGTCTAAGCTTTCGAGGGAAACGTCTGTGGCCCTGCAGTGTCCTCTGGTCTCCCAGAGGATTACCAGAGGTGGCATTCCTTCAAAGCTGAGTCCAATCACTCGCTTTGATGGTTGATATGAGTGACTCACATGTGCTGCCACACCCTCAGTGAACACACAGGTGAGGCCACGTTAGACCAAATCATTTCTGCAGTCCATGAGACAGGAGTTGTGTCATGTCTAACTCTACCCAACACCATCATCTGGTACTGCCAATAGAAATAACTCATGAATACTGCAAATGAAATGGAAAATGGATGAAATTACTACCCAGGGATAAATAGCTCTTAATCATCCGTGTCTTGAGTATGACATAATCAAGTGAGAAGCTCCAACACGCTCAAGATTACACTTTTATGGCTGCATCACTTCCACATTACTTATCTCTAAAGCTATGTGGAAATATCCACATATCCACGTCATTTTCATTTTACTCACTGTTTCAACATTATGTAACTGGAACATGCAAAATCTCCTGCTTTAAATACAAAGCACAGTATCTGAATTGTATATTTATATCCAGGAAATAATCCAACAACACAAACCATCTGTGTCACAATAAAACCATCAGTCTTCAAAGTGTTCTCCACTCCAACTTCTTCCTGGTTTGTACTTTCATATAATCAGACCAGCTGGACTCTCAGCCTCACTACAGATACTCACACGAGGGCTGGTACCAGTGTCTCGCCTATAAATCACACATGGAGGTTAAGCTCATATTTACAGGGCCTCTGAGCCTCCCACCGCACATCAGCCTGCCTGCCACACCAAATAAGCACAACCCGTGGCCTTAACTTGTCATCAGCCAAGGATGTTGCCTTTGTATTTGTTATAAGGCAGCAACTGACCATTATTTCATTACAGATTAATCTGTCGATCACTTTCTTGATTAACTGATTAGTTGTTTCGTCCATAAAATGTCAGCAAATTGTGAAAAATGTTGATCATTGTCTCCCAAAGTCCAAACCGACGTCCTCAAATGTCTTGTTTTGTCCACAACCCAAAGATATCCACTGCCATACTGCCATAGAGGAGTAAAGAAACCACATCTGAGCAGCTGAAATAAGAAAATTCATCCATTTTTCTTCTTCTGAAATTACTTAATAAAGTAAAAAAAATGGTTAATTGATCATCAAAGTTGTTGGTGATTCGGTGAACAGTTGGCAACTAATTACGATTAATCAACTAATTGTTGTAGCTCTATCTCAGCATGAAGGGCCATCAGAGCATTTTCCTACAGGATGATTGATTTTACTCAAAAACATATCAGTCAAATATGGCTATTTTGACAGCTGGATTTTCACTGTCTAATGTCACAACAATTCAGGTTTAACAACAACAGCTACTGCAGACAAACACTACAATATTTTGGTCCAACAGAAGCTACTTTCTGAATTATTACTCAAGGTGAAGTCAAGTTACTTTTGTTGGAAAATACTCAAGTATAGAAATAATCCTTTTGTATGCTGTTTTTTTTAAATAACTGCATAGCTGCACACAATTTTAGCATTTGTGCCACATTTGCACCTTGACCAGTGGTGAAAGACACTCAATATGCAGAATGGCTCCTTTCAGAGTGTTGTAGCTTGTTGTTGAACTTGGCTCTTACACATAGTGTTAGGCAATATAATCCATAAAGATGTATCATATTTTCCCCAATGATCATAGCTTTTGTATGTAAAATCTTTATCAGCAAAGTAACCTGGGAGTAAAACTATCAAATGACTGTAGTGGAGTAAAAAATATAGTATAGTACCCCTGAAATGGATCAGGATAGAAGTATAAAGTAGCATTAAATGGAAATATTCAAGTAAAACACACTCAGATTTGACTTAAAGTCAGTACCTTCCCACCATGTCAGAATGATTACACACACATACAAACAAACCAGTCTGTAATTCAATCATGTTCTCCATTTCTAAATGAAAAGGCCCCTCAGAAACAGTAACAAGGACATTTGTGATCACTTTCCAGCCCTGCCTGGATGTGTGTGTTGTCAATGGGACCATAAATAACTCACCCCCCTCCCCTTCTCCCTTGCTCTCCTTGTCAGCTCATGGCTGTTGGTTTGGTCCTAATCACTACACCAGTGTGACAGACCCAGATGACAGAGGAGGTAATAAAAGTTAGGCTTCATAGCTTTAAGTCACATCGACGGTATCACGAGCTGAACATGGCTTCACCTTCAGCACGAGACCTGCGGAGGAAGCGCTGACTGCTGCACACCTTGAGCACGGAAACTCACTTTTTGTTTCCTGCCAGCGAGTGAATGTGTGCAATAAATTAAACACGTTTTACCATTAAACGCGAGTTTAAACGGCGTGAAACATCTTTGCTTGGTGTCTGTTGGCATAAAGGAGCAGAATTAGCTCGAGTGGAGACCGAAACTCGCCTTACCTGTGTGAAGGTTGTTTTCCGGAAGCGGCTAACGTGTCGCAAGCTAAAACAAAGAGACCGGACTCAGCTGAGAGAATAACCAGTTTAAAAGAGCCCAAACACCGGGCAGCATCTGCACCGCTGAGGCTGTTTTTTTTTTTTTGTTTTTTTTAGGTCTGATACTTTCTTTACCGCATTGCTGTCGTTGAATCACCCCAGCCGGGTGTCCCAGGTGTAGTTCAGCCTACAGGCGGAGGCTGGGCGACTTTCCCAGTTTCGAGCAAACCCAAAGCCAAAAGACGTTCAGCACAGGAAGAAGTCCATGCAGGTGTGCACACGGTTACAGCAACGCTATGTAGCACGGGGTTACAGTAAGAGTCCGTTAGTGCAAGGCTGACTTATTTACTCATGCCAGGGAACACTTAAATAAGCACTATTATCATGCATGCAGAATTGTTTTTTAACATTTAAGAGCAGAATTACATACATTACTGGGGAAAGTCCTGCATTCAAAACTGTGCAAAAGTATTCCCAGAAAAGGGTACTGTCAGTATTAAAAATAGAATGATTAATTATGGAAATCATTAATAATGTAATTTGTCAATGTGCAGCCAGTTTTAGGTACTTTAAACTCTGCTGGTTAGTTTCATGGTGAAGCACTGAATCAGAATCAGCTTTATTGGCCAAGTGCATGCACACAGAAACAGACATACAGGGGCAAGAAGGACAACAAAGAAGGGCAAAGGTAAACATGAACATTTAACTATTATTTACATACAAGTTGGTAGAAGAAGAAGATATGAAGTATATTCATAAGAGCAACAATGAACAACAACACACAAAGTCAAAGTGTTTTTCTAAATTGTGGACAAGAGTACAATAGTTCAGTGAGTGCTGGAATGAATATTGAATGATTGATTCTTTATGCATCGTATTTCATAGGATTTTCATAGTTTTTGCATGAGTAACTCTGGCAGTCAAATAAATGTAGAGCAGTAAAAAGTACATGGCTCACTGATGCAGTGGAGTGGAAATATAAAGTATCACAAAACAGAAATACTCAAGTAAAGTAAAAGTACCAAAAAAAAAGTACAGCACTTGTAAATGTAAATGTAGTTACTCTCCATCAATGAATTACTTGCTAAATGTTGCTGATACAGTTTTTCAGCCATGGCTCAATAAAACACCCATTTTAAATACACATTTTACATATCAGCATAATGCATGTTTGTATTGTTTGTCTTCCAATGTTGTCATTCAGGTTTAATACATCATATTTTATAAATGGAAGTGTTTTTGTATTC
This sequence comes from Pempheris klunzingeri, assembly GCF_042242105.1. Classification (NCBI taxonomy): domain Eukaryota; kingdom Metazoa; phylum Chordata; class Actinopteri; order Acropomatiformes; family Pempheridae; genus Pempheris; species Pempheris klunzingeri. Next base: position 16,383,518 of record NC_092020.1, on the reverse strand, counting down.
CACATGTCATATGCTGTACAGTCTACATACTATAGCATGCAGATGTTTAATCTGGGTGGCTGTGTTTTGATGAGTGTCATTTAAGTTCTTAAGTTATTAACCTGCTGAGGGGCTGCAGGGTTAAAATGAGCTGCATAGAGTTCCACTATGCTGGAGTGCTGCCTGATTCCTGGTGTGCTGTATGTATGGTAGAGTAACTAAACACATGAACATGGGAATATACAACAGATAAGGAAAAAATAAAAAATGAATGCCTCGCTATAAGTTAATAAACCAGGACACATCGTCAAGTCTGTTAATAAGTGCTTTAGCTGATATTATTCTCAAACAAAGTCCCAAAGTGTGGAAGCTTTTGAGGCACATTTTGCCCAAATATCCCTGCCTGGTTATTTGACTGACAGAAAATTAAAAGCAGCAATTTTAAGAATCAATTCATTTTTTGAATTATTAAATGACTATGTAAAAAAGCTTCTTATATGTGTATAGTTATTAGTCTTTTAGGATAGTAATCAGGATCCTTTTGTGCTTTTTGTATTATTTTTCCTCCGTCACCCTTTGCTTCACCTACATTCCAAACTTATTGTCTTATCAAAACATCTGTATGTGAACACCTGGATGACTGTGAATAGAAAAATCCTACTGGTTTTGGGACTGTGCCAGTTAAAAGGACTGTGACACATGAACACACGGTGTAAAGCTCCATACCCCCTGCAGAATGGAAGGGAAGTGTCTGTGCCATAAAACGTCGCTGTGAAGGGCTGTTTCCCCCAGGATTTATAGCTGTGGAAGGAAACCTCAATACAAAGTGACATTTGCTGATACAAGCTCACAGATTGGCACACTCCACTGTAGTAATACAGATGTCATTTGATAATAAGACACTCAGGAAGTGAAGCTAAGTTTTTAATTCAGTATCCACTGAATTACAGGATTAACGGAAAGCGTAATCATCTCCATAAAAAAGTGGTTTCATCTGAACCCCGCTTTCTTGCTTTGCCTCCTGCCTACATAAAAAGTAATGCACACAATGTAATCGCTGGCAACCATACACCAAATAATTACGTTAAAATGAGACAAACATGTTTTTTCAAAACAGGATATGTTTGAATGAGGGTGCCATGAAAAGATTCAAGACAAGTAAAGTAAATCATATTTATATAAAATCACAAATGACACGTTACAATCTGTACAGCACATGACAGCCTGGATTCAGATAAGGGAAAACCAAAGTGTAATGTGTTACTTTGAGCCTGTTTATCTAATTATTTTAAACCAGGATATATCAACAAATGTAGACATAGACCTAAAACGTCTGGAGAATGGAAAGTTTTAAGTGCTGCACACAAATCACATAAAGCGACTGTGTTTGATGGTGACAAGTTTGACTGCCAAAATTATTGTTTTCAACAACTTGACAACATGATTGAATGTGCTAAATGTGGACTGAGTAACAAACAGCTGAAGAGAGGATTGAGGCCTTCCCCCAACATCTATCAACATAGATGAGAAAGAGTGACACCATGTGTTTAGATGAGGTATCATAACAGAGTTACTTAATATTGCTCAGAAATTTAGAGTTTAATGGCTATTTATTGTTTGATTTTGTATTGATTACACATGGCAGAGTTATTAATTAGTTGGTTATGAGGCTGAAGTACAGCCATCACTTATCTAAACCAGAAGTTTATCTAAATCAGAAGTTTCAATGACTGCAGATTTTCGATATTTTGTAGATATGGTCTGGTGTGTGCAGCTGCCTTTTGGCATGCCTTGGCTGCCCTATTTTGACAAATTGCATTTAACAGCATTGGATTTGCTCAGCTTCTGATGGGAAACTTGGAAGTGGGGTGAAAACACAGAAAAGACAAGATAAACACTGACCTAGCAATACAATACATCCTGAAGCTCTGTCTCGCTCTCTCTCGCGCACACACACACACACACACACACACACACACACACACAGAATTGGCCCACAGTCCTCTGTTTGAGCTGCGGTACCTACAAACAAGAAAGAGGCTGTTTGTCTTTCCTGGGATCAGTAAACATCCTCAACACAAACAAGTTCCTCTGGAGTGAGAGAGGAGAAACTCACACCGTCAGGGCAGCTGCACTCTCACTCCACCACAGCCTTTGATGTCCTTCAGAGAGAGCTGATAATGAAGGCCCCTTAAATCTTAATTCTTTTATTTGGAGCGCGGATGTAACGAGTTGCTGATACCTTGTTGTCATTGTCTTGGCTTGATGTGAACTTTAGAAGAAATCATAATCCTTATTTTCAAGTTGTGAGGAGGAACCTGGTGCAATTTGTCTGAATAAAGAATGATGCCTCACACTAACTGTGTTAGTTAAAAACAGAGCTCAGGGGCTTTGATGTTTTCACCTAATTATCTGAAAATAGCCCCATTAAATATCCTATGTTTTTGTTGTTATAAAGAAATCACATGTAAAGACCGAAATCAACGTGAGTACATTAGTCTATATTCCAATATTTTCTGGCTCAGCCTCTCTGTGGCTCTTAAACTAGTCACATATAAATATTTTCATTTTTTAAGAAGGCTAAATAGTTTCATAAAACATCTGGGCATTGTAGTTTATAATGAGCACTACTCAAACAGGAGTAAATAGTGCATTTGTTGGGAACTATTTTCATTTGCAGATTTATACACATTTGGTGCTTTGCTGAATGTCAGAGGAGCAACAAACTGAGCCAAACATCTGATTTTAAATGATTCTTGGACAGAGTAAAGTATGTAACCTTTTCTAATTGGCCGTTGGGGTTCGTGCGTCACAGGTAGCACATCCCTGAAGTGATGCTATGATATTCTAACAGTTGTGGATGTTGTTTGCGTAGGCGTGTATCTATAGTCATAACTTTAGGATATGTTTTGCACAATACAAGCACCTTTGGTTCCTGCTTATCGGTTAGAGTGAGTGTTGTATCTTGTTTTTGTTCTGGACGTTCTCAAAACAAGAGGAGAGAGACACTGCTCTTGTGCAGGTCAAAAACATTTTATGGTGACACTAAAGCTCCAATTTAACACCAGAAGAACATTTAGTTGCAATATTAAGGTTTCTAATTAACAGTTTTAATGGTTTTAATTGAGGTTTATGGCACAGAGAAATCATCTATGTTCAGCTATACAGACAACACTTGTACGATTTGGTCATTTTTATGGAATTTGTTGAAAATGGAAATAAACAATCATCATGCCTTTAACTTCCAAGTGCTGCACCTCATTGGGCTGTATTTTGTAAATGAGAGAGATAAGTTTTAGCCACAAGTCCATGTGTATTTTCTCTTTTGTTTTTAACTGTTGCTAAGGGGAAACCAAGGACACTTAAACTCTGCAGCAGCTTGCTAACCCCCCATCTGGTCACTCCAGGCAAAGAAATCCCTCCTCCATCTTGCCCTGGGCGAGACAGCAAGGCATTTGGTTCGGGCCGCAGCTTGCACTGCAGCCCCAGGTCCTGTCTGGCCTCCACATGACGGCTTTTAATCAGTGACTTATGAGTCAAAACCCACCGGACCACACTGTGACATTCATGCTTCTCTTCAGTGGACTCGGCGTCATTTGCAGATTTTGAATGTTTTGCCCGATTGCATCATACAACAGATTTGTCCTTTTTTATTAATTATATTATTTGACAGGAATTGGCTGGTCACTTATCTGAAAACGAGGCGCCATATGTGCTTTCTGGTTAGAAAACTATCGATAAATATGTTAAGAATGCTACTATTATGTGAAACCCTGAGAACAACAAGCTTGTATGTTTGTGGTGTCTGTGTGTGTGTGCATGAAGAAGAGTCTTTTCAGTCTACTTTGTGTAAATATGCTTTGCCCCAGATGATCTTCAAGGGCTTGCTTGTTTGTACCTGCCGTGTCGTTCTGCTCGTCCTCCCAGCATGACACCCTGTAGCCCAGGATCAGCCCCCCTGAGATCAAAAGACCTTGGTGATTCTTATCAGATAATATTCTGTCCGCCTTCCCTCCCCTTTGAGTCCAGCCTCCTCACACTGTTGACCTGAGCCATGCACACTGTTCCTTATGGCCCTTTGGCCTTTCCTCTTCTTATCACCACGATGGCCAGGCCATGATAAGGCAGGTCCAGCCTCAGGACAGAAGGAGGGTACTGTCCACTCATCTAAACCTCCACAGTTGCATAACTTGGACACTTCAGGGCAGTAAAGAGATTATCTCAGCTCCATGCATGTGGTACTGTGTTTTACACACTCGCAAAAGGCACATGAGAGATATCTCTCACCATTCAAATTATATTGATCTTAAATGTCTTCTGACTTGGTCATTGTAGATCACTTTAAGTATCTACATGTACAAATAATGTCAGTCTCACTTTATATTATTATTATATATATTTTTTAACATTGCAGGCATCATTTTGGTTTCATGCTTATGTGAATTAGCATCAGCTAATGATTACACCTGATTGTTTTGATGTCATCCTCTTAGTTGAAAAAAGGCTGAAACCTGCTCCACACAGCTACATTTTTAATACTGACATGTGACAACAGTTCCTCTGTCTCGGTGCTGTATGCATTTATGAGTATGCAGGCTGAGCAGACAGACAGGGAGGACTGGTGTCCAAAGTCACGACCCTGCCCTGACCTGGATGAAGGAAATGGTCACGCTGCTCGAGACAAAGCAGGGCAAAGGAGAGTCTGAGGGGCTGGCTGGTCAGCCTCTAACAATGGGTCCGTGCCCTAAGACCATGGGCCACACAAAGGCCAGAGAAACCCCTCCTTCCCTCTCCCACATTGCAATAGAGCTGGCATTTCACACTGGCCTGTGAACAGCCATTCAATCAAACTACTGTTTAACCTGACCCCTAGCCTACACAGAAATCAAGATGAGTCTGGCGGGATGTATTTAGGTAACTGACCTCACTGCGAGCCAGCCATCAGTTACTATGCAACTCTGTCCTCCTGCTAGTCAGTTAATGTTGTTCTCATTTTAAGCTTTAAATGCAAGATGCCTCTTATTTTGTAATTGCTGCTCCAAATTACTGTGAATATTCCTTAAAAGCATTTAATCAATAAAGCACGCAATAAATAATATGTCTAGTCATGGGTGTAAGATGCAATAGCACCCTGGGGAACAGGAGACACCGTCAGACCCTTCGTCTGGGTCAACTACCCTCGAGCCAGGGCTGAGAGGAGCAACCACATGACCCTCTCTCTTCTCAATGGACTGCTCCTCCCTTCTACCTGTACATGGCTTGGATCAAGGTGTGGGGGCTGCATATCAAACAGACTGGGGCCTTTGATGTGGATGGAAACACAAACACTGATTTCAGCAGAGTCGTAACAGCTTATTTGTTCCCTTTAGTCATTCATTGAGCTGCTTGTTGAATGTGTATGTCTTCAAAGGGCTGCAGCATGCACCAGCGGTACAGTAGCCAAGGAGGCCTTGAGAGCGCCCTGGCCTAGTGGGTTGTGGGAAGGCCATCTGGCTTCCTGTTCCTTAGATTTGATATTGATTTATTGGCTGTACATGGGAAGATAAGGGGGCACCAGCTGCCAGAAGTTCTCCTCTGCATCCTCACAGACAATGGGCCTCCTGGTCATCTACATCCTCACTAAATGGGTAATGCATCATTCCTTGTTAAGTTTTTAGAAGGCAAATAGAAATCACACAAAACAATATGACAGTTTTGCACAGATCCCAAACTAACTTTTAAAATTATGACTTCCACTGACACACTCACAGAGGGCTTTTTTGGTTAGCTTTTTTAGAAAAAAAAAAAAAAAGCAACACCATATGCATTTGGTAAGCATTTTACTCAGTTGAAAATAACACTGTAAATGGGGTAATATCAATCCCCCAATTTAAACCATCATTATATTAATTAACTCCTTAAGGCCACACCTTTACTGCAGATTTTACACTTTATCAATTGTATTTTGCTGGTCTGCAGGGCTGAGATAACAGTAGTTTCAGTGTTTGTCGTAATAAAGACTGTTCCCAGTAATGAGGTGCAAAATTGCATTTATTATTCCTAACAAACCCTGACAACCTTTCACAGTTTAACCCATCACAGAAACCATTAATTCAAAATTAGGCCCCTATGCATAACAAGTCTCCCATTCCTGATAAGTGAGCCGGGGAGTGCGGCAGTTTGGCCTGAGCCCTGCTGGTAGAGGTGTCAACATGGTGCCACAGTGAATTGTACTGATGTCTGATTTTTCTCACCCCCCAAACTTAAAAAAGGACACACTCACATACAGACAGACTTTGGTGTCACCCACCCAAGCCTGTTCCTCTTCCCCACCCCCACCCTTTCTTTCCTTTCCCCTCCCCGGCCAACACAAGCCTGTGATGTGACTGTTTCAGATAATGAGGTGAGAATTTTATTGCACCAGTCTGTGAGGATGACAGCAGCTCCGTCCTTGGTGCAGCCTCCCTGGTATCGGGCGCCCTCTGCTGACTGCTGGGAGCTCACCCGATACACAGACAGCTTTCTCGGGTCCTCCAGCAATGCACTTCAAAGTGGGAGATCAAGGGTTGACTTGCGCATGACATCCAGAGAATGACAATGCCTCGGCCAGCCTTCACCTACTGCTACGTGCCAGTCCCAGAGACACAAAGGCATCCAGGCTGCTCCCGCACTACTCTGCTGCATGAAGGAAGTACTCATTCAGGAGGGGAATATACATACAGGAAGGAGGCAGTGCCCTATGTGTATTCTATACAAATACTGGTGGGTAAAGGCAATGTGAGGGGCAGAGGAAGGACAGCAGAGGAGACAGAGTGGCAGCAGATTCTTGGTGGTGTCCTGCTTGATTGCTGAAGCATTAATTGATAAGATACAGCATGAACCCACATCACACCACTTATCTTTAAAGAAAGACTTCCCATTATCTCGTGCATTACAAACCACACTCATATGACAGTGAGATAAAAGAATTTTCAAAGCAGGCTCTTTTATTGCTCTGGAGGGCAAACATGTATTCCCACTTTGACATTCCTCTGCTGAGCACAATTATAATGTAAATCCTGTCCCCATCCTAATGTCCCGGCTCTCAAAATTGTATTGATTTGCTGGTAACATGAATCAAGTACCCCTGAACTCACTCACACTAACTCACACTAACATACAAGCCTGGTTGCCTGAAAAGCTGATATGAACTAAAACTTCAGTGTCTGCACATTTGAGTGCAGTAATGCACTCTGCACTTCCATCACTGCAGTTACCTCCACTGCATCAAAACTGATTCTTGGGTTTTCAGAGGTGAAAGCCGGTATCCCAATCACACACTAGGACACACCTTTTTAAACCCCCAGTAGGCAGCCAGAGGGGGAGTGAGGGAAACCTCTTGTGATCAGGCTGTCATTTCCTCTGGTTGGCTCTGTTATTCCAGAAGGCCTTTGTGATGGAGCCAAGTGGTCCAGCCGCAGACAGAAAGTGGGCTCCCCACATACATCTGAGGTTGTCAAGCTGGCTGGGGAGGGAGGCACTCTTGGCAGGCCAAGACAAAGAGAAAACAAATGCAGTGCAACAACAAATCCCTGCTGATGAATATAGTTATACAGAAAAGAAAATAAAGAACTTACCAGGCTGGTGCAGAAACATGCTGACAGTGTCAGTGCAGTCAATGCAGATGCTGGAAAAAAGGAGGAAAGGAGGACATTAGATTTATGTTTGCTTTAAACCAAACCTCCAACCCTAAACTCTCTCCTCTTTCATACCTGAACAGAATGTTGGTCAGTTGTCCACGTTCATATTGAAGTAATCTCATGCCATTTTAACCAGGACTCTCTTGAAAAGGAGTGATATTTCCTCTAAATAAACCACCCCAAAGAATAAATATACAAAAACATAACATTAAATAAAATTGAATTTAACCATTACTTACTTACAAAAATATAATTGTGTAAGCCTATTTATAGTTGAGCAGTTTATAACCCTTACCTAGATCTCACTTCTACTAGAGCAGGATGTTATTTCACTCCAATTGTCTTACAGAGAATTCAGAAAGTTGGAGTATTGCGCCACCTATAGAGACAAAGTCACCTCACCAATCCATAAAATATGTGGTTCCTAAAGTAGTCCTCAAGAGTGTCCCTCAAGACGGCCCCTCAAAATATGAGTAACGGTTCAATTCAACCTTTTCAGACACTCCAGTGTTTCTTATGCAGTAGAAGTGTGTTAGTGATGAAAAGATAGAAGAATTACTGCACTGAACCAAGTTTGACTTCCTCCACTTCACCTTCACCTTCAACAGATACATTTATACAGTTATGACCTTCCAGACAACTCTGAATGGTGTTTCTGGTCTAACAGCTGCATATAGAGCAGCTTAGGTAATCAGATTTTTGATTCTATTTATCATTAATTTAATGCTATGTGTACACAATAAATACTGATCATCAGTGTTCAAAAGTTGTCATACACATGTATAATTCAGATTTTTGAACACCTATGTGTTATGTCGATTTATCCATAAGCAGTAGTGGAAAGAAACTAATTATATTCACAATGGTAATTGTGGTAATTGTGCTTTACTTGATTATTTCCATTTTATGCCCCTTTATACTTTGACCGCACTACATTTGGAAGGTAAATATAGCACTTTTGACTGTACTGAAATCTAGCTATATATACTATTCACTTTGCAGATGATAATATGATGATGTTCTTGAATAAACAAATGAATAATATATAATGACGGCTACTTGAAATTAGCTCCACCTCATCCAGCTACATGATTGAACATATATATATTGCACATATATTAATGCACCAGTAATAATTATAATCCACTAGTATAATAGAGTATATAACTAACTACCTCTAAGACTTTTACTGGCAAGTCAGTATATCTATACTGTAATATTGCTACTTTTACTTGAATAAAAGGTGTAAATATTTCTTCCATCACTGTTTATAAGCACTGAGACGTATTATGCAAGGACAAGATGTTCCACTCTGGGTGGTGATGCGTTTAAGGTCCTCTCGGGGGTTTAAAAACAGGTCCAATAGCGCCCTCTAGTCTTACTGAGTTGTCACTCCAGCTCACCTCCAGCACTGTCACACAACACCTCTGGTCAGGACAGGAAGACGGATACCTCCTCTGCTGCTAAATTTAGATGTCTGACCAGCATAAACAAATCCTCTGTTGTGCTTCGCAGAAAAACTGAAATCATCGCAGGAGGCAGACAGTCCAGAGGAGGGTCGGTCAGTGATGGCCTCAGTTATAACAGACAACAGGCTGACGAATTCCCAGAGCTTTATGTGCGTCGGTTTCGCCGGGATTCTCAGTAAAACCTTCACGTCGCCTTTGGAGGTGGTTAAAATAAAGAGTCAGGTGGGCACTTTTCACTCTAAGAAGGGTTTCTGGCAAACTTTCATCCGCATCTACCACAATGAGGGACTTCGAGGATTTTGGAAAGGAAATCTCGCTTCTTGTCTCCGGTTGTTCCCCTACACCGCAGTTCATCTCACAACATACAAAACGTAAGTGGAGTTTACTCTAAACGTGGCGCCTGTGTAGTTATGTCACATTGTATGGACTTAAAAGCATCTTTTGTGTTTGTTTACGTCCGAGTTTTGCCCGGTGTTTATGCTAAATTAGCTTGTTAGCTAACTTGGTCAGCTGACATTGACTTAATCAAGTTTGTGTGATGAACAGCGTGAAAGAGCAAAGAGCAGACAACACGTTTTAAATTCAACAACGTTAGAAAAAGCACGCCTTCCAGATATTTTTATTGTTTGTTGTGATTAAGTAGCGTGAAGGGTACATTTTATTAGCCTGTTAACTTTGGTCCGATGAGCTAAAGATGTACTTCCTGTTTAACCGTACGAGGTGCGCCTTCTATTTTCAGCCAATCAGAAGGCTGCAGTCGCTCGGTCGATTTTTAAAGAAATGCGCGTCTGTCGGCCCCGAGCTTTGTCTCACAGACTGTCTGTGGACCTGGAGTCATGCTCACTGCGGTAGAGTTAGTTATAAAACTGGATATCTGACAGACTTAGTGGCGCTTCTTACTCTGTTTTCCCCCAGTTTTGGCAGCAGGAGGACGGTTAGCTCACCTCCAGACCCATGAGCTTAACCAATGCATTCGGAACATAAGAGGAATTGTCGCCTGTGAGGCCGAGTTGAGGGCATCAGCTAAAGTGTATCGTAGGTTACTACCGGACAAAACATGCTGCAAATCTGACAGCATGGCTGAAAAACAAACACGCAGGACAGCGTGAAATGTCATGACAACAACAGCCCAGGGTGCTGTCATAAATACAGTATCTTCTGTTTGTGGATCGTAGAGGAGATACCGCAGTCCGCAGGTACCCTCTCACGTTTCAGGTCACGTGTGTGTGTGTGTGTGTGTGTGTGTGTGTGTGTGTGTGTGTGTGTGTGTGTGTGTGTGTGTGTGTGTGTGTGTGTGTGTGTGTGTGTAAACACCACTGCATCCTGACTCGGCAGACCTCTGTCCTGCACTGTACACCGTGTTCCAAGAGAAGGAAGCCCCGTCTTAACTCTGTGCCTCTGTCACACACGCATGGCCTGAGTTATTAATGTGCTCCTTATGTGTAGGCAACAGAAACCTGACCATAATAATGTTCTTACATTGTTAATATTTCATTATTTGCACAATGCACATATAAAACAAAATACAAAACAGGAAACATGGACACAATGCAGGTTTGAACTGTTGGTCAGATAAATAAGATAAGTTATTTGAAGGCATCTTTCTTGGTTCTGAGAAATCATGATGGGCATTTTTCATTGTATTTGACATCCCATAGACTAAATGATGAATCAGTCAATCCCAAACATCGTTGAAAGACTGAGAGCTGGTTTCAGCATGAATCTGACCAATGTCAAACACAACATAGCAGAAAATCCTCACATTTTTGAAGCTTGAATCAGGGTTTGAAACCAGAAAAAAACCCTAACACTGATGAAATAAAACTTAAGCAAAATGTGTGCGCGTAAAAACCTAAATCATAAAATAATGCCATCAAACTATGAAGACAAATGAGGGAATCATTCACTTTCTGATCAATGCCCTCTTCTGTGTCCAGGATAGTCCACCTTCACATGGACGAATTGGGCTTCATCTCTCAGTGGAGAGCCATTTTGGCCGGCGGCCTGGCTGGCGTTGCTGCTGCCCTGGCCACGTACCCCCTGGAGGTGGCAGAAACCAGACTCATCGCACAGAACTGTAGACAGCCCACGTACATCGGCGTTGTTCACACGCTCTCAAAAATCTACAGGAGTGAAGGACTGCTTGCTCTCTACAGGGGCTTTTCTCTCACTTTTCTGGGTGTGTTTGCATGTTCATACAAATTATTTAATTTCCTATGGGTGCTGTTAAGACATCAGACACTAATACAGTGTAAAACAGCTTCACTTATTACACCATGAAAGTTAATATTTATGAGCTGATTGATTCAACTGGGTATTAAATCATTAAATTGTGAATTTGTCATCCTCACATGCCAGAACTATACTGCAGCCTGATGATGTTGACAAAGAGCTAGCAGCCGTATAATTCTGGTGGTTCTGGTTTTATCCTGAGCTCAATCTACCCGTCATTTGGTGTACACAGTTCATCAATGATGCATTTAACGGCTTTAACTGTAGTACATTTAATCTGTCTACAGGTGCATTTCCCTTTTCTGTTGGGTGCTATGCGGTCTATATGAACTTGGACAAGCTCTGGCAGGAGCCTCCTTTTCGATTCACTCCCCTCCAGAACTTCATTAATGGCTGTCTGGCAGCCGGAGTGGCACAAACCCTCTCCTACCCCTTTGAAACTGTAAAGCGGAAGATGCAGGTAATTTATTCACTTTCAGCATCGAAATAATGGTTTTCTTAGGGGGAAGTGACACAAAGGAATTTTTAAAAAGGCAGGCACACGCAAACTAACTGACAATGAAAAAAGAAAAAGGAATTTCTGTTAAATACAGAAAACATCAATGTTAACAAAGTTGCCTGCTCTTAGTCCATTAGTCTAATAATTGAAAATAATTCATAATAAAGAAATTTTAACAATTCTTAACAATTAGTCTTTTTTAAAGGGAAATTGGTTAACTTTCATTAGAAAGCATCAGATTTCCATTTAAACTCTGTGTGCTTATCTTCAACTGCATAGGAATAATACTAAAGAAAACTTTTATATAATTTTGGTCATTATTTTACCTGATATGGTTTGGAAAAGACTGTAAACAAAGCAAGTTTACAGTGTAGTAGGTTCTGCATACTCACTGTATTACCACCTTTAGTCCAGGAGGGGGCAATGGGAGTGAGCTTACATTAAGTTAAGCCTGTCTTCATTTCAATGTTTGAGAACAGTTTAAATTCTTAAATCAGGACATTCGTACAATTTAACATTTCCCCTATGTGTTATAAGAACACTTTGGAAAACATGAGTTTGCACCACGTTCCGCCTTAAATGATATCTGAGATGCCTTCTGCATGTGAGGAAGGACACGTAGGGAACAATGCGGCTGCTAAGGACAGAATACTACATCCGGTTTTATCAGCCTATTATTAGCTACCACAAGATTCAACAGCAGCTGGGAATGTGAATGTGTCCTGGCTTCGCAGAAGCTATAGATAAGTTCTCTAAAGATAGCCGCTCACTATCAGACAGCAGACAAGGTGAAAGTTGTGTACGTCCAGTTCGTCAAACCATCACAACTATGCCACCTTACGATGGAGAACACGGTTACGTAACTATTTAAAGTAGGGAATCAGGTCTCAGAGTTACACATTAAAAATCAGGTGGAGGACAGATGATAGAAAAACAGCTGGACATGTTTGCAGAAGCTCAGGGTAATGATTTAAGATAAGTATTGTTTAACCAACTGGCTAGCTTAATGTTTCCTCTACAAACGAAGCTGTTTGAATAGTTTAATACCCTTATGGCCGTGCGTTTTTTATGGCTGTGTGTTCCCTTGAAACATCTAAAGATACTTTTCCTCTGTCACATGACAGTCAGCCTGTAGAGCTGTCAGGGTGGTTAGTAGAAGAGCACAAGACACTTGTCTCGTGAGCTCTTATTTAATGTAGCTCTCAAGATTTCATTTCCTGTGTGACTGAATTGTAACAGCCCTTATTCTGTCACATAAACATTGTGTTTATTATACTGTATGATTGTCCTGTCCCTATTTTAAAATTTGTCACTGTGTTGCTTATTTTACTTTTTGAAGAAATTTGCAGGTTAATTACTGTAAAAGTTTGATTGAGACGGTGATTGAATCAGTAGATTTGACAGCACAGTCCTCGCAGCACAGTCCTCAAAATAAGATAAGATATGATAAGATGTTCCTTTATTAGTCCCACAACAGGGAAATTTACAATGTCACAGCAGACATGAGGAGATATAAAAAATATGTACAGCTACGGTAGAGGAAGCTTAAAAATGGAAACAATATAGTATACACAGAGCTCAATAGAGCAGGTTACCTTTGATATTTATTAGCGAAAAGCTGCTGATGTACATGTAAATAATTCACTTACATCTTCCCCAAAGCTTCTATGTTTCTTGCTATTCTTCACTTCATCTTTCTTTATTACTTTGTAGACGCTTTTTGTTGATTCACTGCTGTTCTTTTTCACTTTCAATCTTTCCTCAGGCTCAGAGTGCCCGTCTTCCCCATTTTGGTGGAGTTGACGTCCATTTCAGTGGAATGATTGACTGTTTCATACAGGTTGTAAGAAACAAGGGCGTGCTCTCACTGTGGAATGGCCTTACTGCCAACACAATAAAGGTACGGCTTCATCGATATATTGATTTGTCATTATCTCAGCCATATTGTACTCTCTACTAGTCATATGAATAGAGCACTGCTCTACTTGTGTTACATAAAGGTAACAGGAACTGAAATAACTACACGTGCTTAGGAACATGAGTGACGTGAGTGCAAAAGTTTTGACCCGTGGCCTACGCAAAAGGGAGAGTGAGGACGGGGGTTGGCTCAGGGAAAGCAATGTTCAGTGTGTAATTAATAGCATGAATATCACGAGCAAAGGTGAGCAGAGTCTGTCTCCGGGACAGCATGCTCCTCTCTCCTATTTCAGCTGCAAATGTCATGATAGTTGGACGTTGTTTTACAAACGTAAGGCCCTGTCATGTCATGTCAATTCTATTTTAAAATATAATTCTGTCTTTATTTTCATAATTTAATAAACATAATCAACAGGGGAAGAACAGAGAAAAGAAGAGTAAGAGAAAATAACAGTAAGGGTGAATAAAGTGAAATAAGATACAAAATTATTTGGAACAAATAAATAAATAAATATATATAAAGAAGAAAACAAAAGGGAAAAATGAGCTATGATCACAGTACAGTACAGTACAATATGTCTCTTCTCTGCATAGAATAAAAGCACATCTAACCAGGCTGGATGGGCGGTCAAAAGTCCATAAGGGGTTTCCAGGTTCTCAGGCAGAAATCCTTTTTATTTTTTAATGTCAAAGCTGAGCAAAGTTGAAATGATTAGTTCAGAATTTGTATGAACAAATCGAATGTTGGACATTTATAAATATACTATTAGGCCAGTGCTCTTAGCAGATGTGGGGTCTAGTTTCCTGTCCAGTTTTGTACTAAGGGGGTACTGCATTGGTGTAATATTCACTGTGTACCAACTTCCAGAAGTATTTTAATTTTCTGCATACCTGCATACAAATCTGAATAATCAACCCTGTACATGTTGTACAACAATGGCATCTAGAGGATGAGCTTGGATCAAAATGCCAACTCTAATGATGTAAATCACCTTGGCAAGTAGCAGAAACATTAAGCACACTTTAAGTAAAACCCACAGCAGAGCACAAGCTTCTCTTTGTGTGTCTTTTGTCAAGGGTTTTAATCGAATGACTGCAGTCACTGATTATACACTCATGTCTATCTCCCAATCTCTTGCCATTCATTCACAGATTATCCCCTACTTTGGCCTTCTTTTCACCTGCTTTGAGATGTGTAAGCAGGTTTGCCTTTACCGCAACGGGTACATTGTCTCACCCCTGAGCTACAAACTCACACCAGGGGTCGACCAGAGCCTCGGGCCGTACGAGCTGGAAGAGGTGAAGCGCTACTTGAAAAACAGGAACTTTGAGTCAAGGGATTCGTCTTTTGGAAACCGCTGGTGAAATTTCACCCGAGAAGATGTGAGAATATTGACTACTGACCAAAATTAGATATTTGCTAGACTGGAGTACTTCAGAGGCTTGTCTTTAATAATTCCACAACATTGTGTTTCAAATTTCATGTCGGCATATTCAGTATTAACCTACATTTACATTATATCCAGTCAGCAACGGTCTACCTCTTTCATACCATTATTAATTTATCTGACAGTATTGTGAATTCTTGACTCACACACAATGTCTTTCCGTAACTGTTTTTAACCAAATATTATGTGCCTTTATGACATTTAACTATTTATTTTTTTTGGCTTATCTCTTTTATTGTTTCATTGACATCAAATAGTGCCACAGCTTAATCAAATACAGTGCAAATTCTGTTTTATTCTACCAGATAGATTGTATTTTTAATGTACAATGAATGTAAAATTTTGATGCTTCATAAAGTAAGTTAAGTTAGTTAAAGGTTTTGGACAATCATGTTCAAGTGCTGACATTGATTGTGACAAATGAAATGTGCTTACAACATTAAAATGTGACCTACACATTTTTCATTCTTAATGTGTTATTTTGTGTGTTTTTGTAAATCTTGATTATATAGATTATATGTTTATAATCTCAGTTGACCCAACAGATCAAACTTTCTCCTCATTGTTCAGGATGACAAGTGTTATTTACTCCACTCCACCATGTAGTAAAAATCAGTGACAACGTGCATTCAAAGTGCACTTTTGCAGTACTTTTACTTTACTTGAGTATTTGAATTCTGCACTTATATTGCATGCAATATTGTACTTTTTACTGCTCTGCTGGACTTACAAGTTACTCAAACAGATCAGTTTATAAAATATGACACTGTGCCATACAACTATACAGTACATAATAAAGTAGTAGTAATAATAAAGCTGTAACATCAAAATGCTGTTTACATTTTAAAGCACTAATAATATTATATAGTATTATGTGTTTGTGTGTCTCTGTAACTAAGTAACTTACTTTAATTACTTTAAAGTTACTTTAATACTTTAAATACTACTTACTTTAAATAATACTTTTACTTATTATAGTATTTTACAGAGCACCTACATAAAAGATATGAGTACTTCTTCCACTGATTGTAAAAATTCAGTGTCATGTGACAATTGACTACAAAAATGACAATTTATGATAGTGTGCAACAGTTAGGCTCACTTGGTATCTAGTGAATGAGTTTGAATCAGTCTGCTGACCCATTGGAATCAGTCAGCTGATTTAATCATGTCCTCCATACTGTGGGAAAAACTGAGTGACAGCCAAAGGACATTAACAGATGGGATGACCTTTCTCCGCCATATCCATCAGGCCTCAGCTGCTTCCATCATGACATTTGATATGACCTTAAGCAGAACAATGATCCAAAACTTTAACAACATCACAGTATCTCCTGCTGGGATGTGATTTGTTCAGAATCTACGGAGAGTTCATGAAGCAGTCAAACTTTCCTTCTTGTTGATATGACTTACTTGAGTGATGATGGAGAGCACCAAATCTGAATCAAAGGACACGAGTCAGCCCCGCCCACTCCTCCCACAGCTGACCAATGACAGGCGAGAGTCGAAGTTCACGGTTTTTCTCGCGTTCAGCCTTCTTAAATCCCCTCACCTCCGCACTTGAGTCGGCCATTTCAACTCTACCGGCAAACCCCAGCGACTAAAGCAGCGGGACGGAGTCTGGAAACATCTGAAGATGAGTGAACAAGCTATTTCCTTCGCCAAGGACTTCTTGGCTGGTGGTATCGCCGCTGCCATCTCCAAAACAGCTGTAGCTCCCATCGAGAGAGTCAAGCTTCTTCTGCAGGTTAGTGTTGTTTCTAATGACACTTTATTTAGTTGCACATGTTCAACAGATGCTGCCTGCTCTTGTCTGCAACACAAAACTGCTGCAGCATTTTTTTCTGCTGATGTTCTAGAAATTTCCAAAAGATGGAGGGTGAGTTTAACCAGATGGAAGTGATATGTTGGGGTTTAGGAAATCATGCAAGTTTGCTGCACTGTTAGGAGCAGAAACTGGAGTTCAAACATGGTAAATCGGAGCAGCTCTGACAGATTGCTGCAGGCACAGATAAGAAATAAGCAGGAAATTAGCTCAATCGGGGCACATCAGACTTGTTGTGTAATAGACTGGTCTGCAGTCTCACCAAGCAAAAGTTAAGTGTGTTCTAAAAGGCAGACATGACCATCTACTGTGCCTATGGTCTTCAGAAGTGTTCATCTTCTGTGACAGGTGTTTAGTTTGGCGTGACAGCAAACAGGCAAGGTCACAGTGAGGTTTGCGCCATGGCACTCCTCTGCTGCATTGGGTCTGGGCTCAGCAGCAGCAGGAGGTGGGGCGGTGAATTGTTGAATGGGTGCCATCAGAGTAGTACTCTGGCGCATGGATGCAAATGTCAGACGGACACAAGAGGATCATGGGAATTTGTGTCTTCACTGATTGTTCAAGTCCGAAGGTTAACAGGTTAAAGGTTGCTGCTCACTTGCACTGATGTCAAACTTGACCTGCTTTCACTGTCTTCATCCAGCGGTCTCGGTTTTATCTCTAAATCACGGCCGTATCTCTGCTTTAATTGCAGGTACAACATGCGAGCAAACAGATCACAGCTGACAAGCAGTACAAGGGCATCGTCGACTGCGTTGTCCGCATCCCCAAAGAGCAGGGCTTCCTCTCATTCTGGAGAGGGAACCTGGCCAATGTCATCCGATACTTCCCCACTCAGGCCCTCAACTTTGCTTTTAAGGACAAGTACAAGAAGATTTTCCTCGACGGCGTGGACAAGCACAAGCAGTTCTGGAGATACTTTGCAGGTAACCTGGCGTCAGGTGGTGCCGCCGGAGCCACGTCGCTCTGTTTCGTCTACCCCCTAGACTTCGCCAGGACACGCCTGGCTGCTGATGTAGGCAAAGCCGGAATGGAGCGCGAGTTCAAGGGTCTGGGTGACTGCTTGGTGAAGATCTCCAAGTCTGACGGCATCAAGGGTCTTTACCAGGGCTTCAGCGTTTCAGTGCAGGGCATCATCATCTACAGAGCCGCTTACTTTGGCGTCTATGACACAGCAAAGGGTAAGCTTTCATTATCACTTCTTGATGTACCTTTTCTCAGTGGACCTCCTCGCCTTTGAGACTGTAGTTAACCTTCCTGATTGACTTTTATCCTACAGGCATGCTTCCAGACCCCAAGAACACACACATTGTTGTGAGCTGGATGATTGCTCAGTCTGTGACCGCGGTCGCTGGCCTTGTGTCCTACCCCTTCGACACTGTCCGACGTCGTATGATGATGCAGTCTGGACGCAAAGGAGGTGATAAACATGATATAGCAAAGTACAACTTTATGCTTTTGCTGCTGTGTCAGCAGAATAAAAGTGTGTGACATCTTTTTGTAATTCTGTTTTTCCACTTTAGCTGACATCATGTACTCTGGCACCCTCGACTGCTGGAGGAAGATTGCACGTGATGAGGGCTCCAAGGCCTTCTTCAAGGGAGCATGGTCTAATGTGCTCAGAGGCATGGGTGGAGCCTTCGTGCTCGTCTTGTATGATGAGCTTAAGAAAGTCATCTAAGTTGTTTTATATGTCCACTGTTCATGTTGTGAAGTTTAACTGTAACATATCTTGTACATTTGGAAGGACTCAAATTCTGCGCTATATTTATAGGGACCAACTAGTATTTTCTACTAGTTGTACTGGGGGAATCTGTTATGCACTCTTCTCTTGGCCCATGCTTTTTCTTTTTTGTTTTGCCCCTCACCTGGCTGTCATTCCTTGACCACAGGAACCTTACAGAAAAAGGAGAAATAAACACAACCTACTGAGTGAATCTCCTGCCTGGTTTTAAAGTATATGAAGGGTACGGTCACAGGCAGAGTGACCTGGCAGCTCATGTCGTCAGGCGTAGCATTTGGAAGGAGCCATTTGGCAGCCTCTTGTGTGAAATGTAAGCTTCTCCCAGGTTGTAGTTGGGGGCAAGCCAAAATCAGCTGAGAAAGTTGACCTGCTGACAATAATTCAACCAAGGCAGGCTTGCAGAAAAGTGATACACAGTCGGGAGCTTTACCGCTGTATTTAACGTATTGATAGTTCAGCAGAACATTTGCACAAGTGACTTCCTGCAGAGAAGCGACCAGGGTTATCCATAGTGAGGTGGTTTATTCCAACCCTCCTAAATATACTTTTATCTCCCGCCAAGCCTCATCTGACTCCAACTGGTCTGACTGAGGACTTTAACCTTGAGCTGTTTGACCATTCACAGTCTGACACACTTGTTCCAGTTATTCACCATCACCGCCAAGAGGCTGCCAGATCTCTGCCAATTAAAATGTATAAAAACAGTTCCATATTCTATCTATTTATTAAAGTGAAGAAGCCAAAGGCCCCTAGATGGGTCCATAGCTGGGTTTTAGGCAGGTGTTGCTAATGTATTTTAAGGGGCATCATAAATTGAATTCCTCCTGATATGTGATCTTGCCAGCTGTAAAGGAGCACATGATTGTAGCCTACACAGGATAGGACATGGTGTACTTGGCATCTCTTATAGAGGTGTGTACTGGCCATTTTTCACTAGCACTATTGTGTCAAAGCAACTCTCCACACTAAGCGTTTTCTGTGCTTGACTTTTTAAGTGTCTACAGTCACGTACACTAAACTTTTTGGACTCTGACTCATTGATATCCAGGCAATATACTGTCACTTTGTATTATGGACTGCATGCTGACTGTGAGGTCACAGGGACACTTGGCAGCTTTGATCAGTCCTCAGCAGTTTTCATTGACCAATTAAACAGCTGCCACCCCCTTAGAACATTATCTATCCATTTCAGGATAAAAAATTAAGACACTGTTGCAGTTAAGAGGCTGTTTGACATATGTGCTCGGAAACTCTCATTAGTAATGACTTGTAAAAATGTCTGTAACTAAGGTTACGGCTCAATGGCAGTCGAGCTCTCTGTCTGCTGCGGGCCTTTAACATCACAGTCATTGCAGCTGTAATTACTCTTACTGAACGTGTGACTGTATAATTGGAGTCTATGAGAATAAGTTATATTGGTACCTAAAAAATTATCCCAGCCTTGAACCATTATTCACCCTCACAGTTCATCAAAAGTTTAATTCTGTGACTGGAGATGTCTCTATCTAGTATTATTCCTGCATGCTTCTTCGCTTATGGATCCCACGAAACTCTCAAAATAACAACAGAGGAGCTAAAACATTAACATCTACTCAGTACAAATGAATGTACTTCTCCCTTTATTTAATGTGAATATCAATTACACTGACTTATTTTAATAAGAGTAAAATGAAGCAGCTGATAATCAGATAATGTGCATGTCTGAAGCTGATATCTCGTACAATGTGTTCATCCTGTGATCTTAAAAAGCACACTGCTTAGTAAGTAGTATGTAGATACAATCACTGTGCCATGGACACTGACCCCAGACTGATCTTGAATGGAAGACATAGCCTCATTTTAGCAACACTATCAGATTACATGATTTACTCAGCTGGGTATAGTCTAATCTTCTTTCAGTGAGTCAGAAAGTCTTGGAAGTGACTGTCGACCCAGAGAAATCAGTCTCAGTACTTTTTTGACTGCACCATACTCAGACGGCCCTCTCAGCAGGTAGCACATGGCTAATCCTCCATTCAGCCAGCCTCTCTCTACAGCTCCATTACAACTTTTAACAGGGATTAGAGAGTCCGAAGCAACAGGGATCACACCCGAATAGACCCAGTCTGAGTGGCTTTAGATACGCTACGTCTCCTTGAGGTCAGGGTTACAAGTCAGACTAGGGTCTTACTTGAGTTTTCAGTGTTATTTTGCTGTTAGGCTGCAATGATCCTAAATACGTTCATTAATATTTCCCAGTATTTAGAGAAAATGACTCCTTCAAGATCTTCATACAGATTGCAACTTCATAATTTCAAATATTATATAAATTAAGTCTGCATTTCCCCTTGAAAGCATACGAACAACTGCAGACCAAACCAGAAAGTGTGACCCACACTGATTGAAGAGGCACATGTGCCTCAAAGACTTTATTTTCAAACCAACAAAAACATTCATCACACGTGCTGTAGCTCCTTTGTGTTTGTGTTTGAGGTGCTGTGGTCCAGTGGTCGTAAAGCGTCCTTTGCAAAAGTAAATATAGCACTACCACACTGTAAAAAGTACTGTATTTAAAACATTACTGAAGTAAAGCAGCAGTACACAAGCAACACGTACTTAAAGTATCAAAAGTAAAAGCTATTTTTAACTTTTATATACTGTTGGACAGTTTAAACTATAATAATGCAACTTAATCTATAAGTTCATTATATGTTTTGTACATAAAATCGTAACTTGTTAACTAGCTAATAACTGTCCAACAATGTAGTGAATCAAAAAGTACAATAATACCCCCTGGATTGTAGTGAAATAGAAATATAAGGTAGCAAAAAAATATAAATACTCAAGTGAGGCACAGCTACCTCGAATGCCGTTGAGTAAATTTACTTAGTTACATTCCCCTGTGGTGTGTCCTGTTCTAAAATGGTACTTGAT
This sequence comes from Pempheris klunzingeri, assembly GCF_042242105.1. Lineage (NCBI taxonomy): Eukaryota > Metazoa > Chordata > Actinopteri > Acropomatiformes > Pempheridae > Pempheris > Pempheris klunzingeri. Next base: position 16,361,834 of record NC_092020.1, on the reverse strand, counting down.
ACTCTGTGTGTTTATCCACAGATCACTGAAGCTCCCTTTCACATTAAAAGCCTTCTGTCAGGCTGCCTGTTGCATAACTTCAGCTGTGAGAGTGAATTATGTCATGGCTTCACTGGGTCATGACCTCAGTGTTTTCAACTCCAGATGAATACAACACACTGTGAGATGACTTAGAAATAAATAATGAAATGGTGCAGTTTAAAGGCAGTATGATTTTTAATTGTGAGACAATGCCATCACACCCTGTAGTAAATGTTATATGTTACACAGAGCATTTGTGTCACAGCTCTATCAGTGTGCCAGCCGCTCTGTTAAGTGTTTTTAGTTTTTGTTGGTAAGAGCATTGTAGCTCAAGAGCAGTGTTAGCGCCACCTTGCGACTTAAAGGCTACTGCCACCTTAAATTAATTCAGAGCACGTGACAGGACCAATTAGATTTAGAGCTAATGCTTATCTTGCCAAATAGCTTCAGCAACTACTTTATATTTTCATCACTATTACATCATCATCAGAGTATAATTTAGAGGGTTGAAAACAACAATCTGTACCAAAATCATTGTCAGTGAAATCAATTTAGGTAGGTCTAATACACTACATCTTATAGTGTTATATTTTAACTGTCTGTCTAGTAGATGAGATTGTTGATGGCTGAATTACTCAATCTGACAATAAAACATAAACAGAGTAGATAGGCCTTCATGAACGGAATAACTACAGACTTTTACATTTTTCCACATCTGGTGGAGGCCCGTTTCCAGGAGGTCTTCAACTCCCACCTCTGGATGAATTTCTCGCACATCCCGGGGGAGGTTGGGGATATGGAATCCGAGTGGGCCATGTTCAAAGCCTCCATTGCAGAGGCAGCTGCTAGGAGCTGTGGCCAGAAGGTCGTCAGTGCTGGTCAGGGCAGCAACTTAAGGACCAGCTGAGAAGAAGGAAGCTGAGGTAGATAAGAAGCTCCTTGGTGGCCCTGAGATGCTGAAGGCTCTGGACATTGTTGGGCTGTCATGGTTGACACGCCTCTTAAATGTTGCATGGAGGTTGGGGACAGTACCTGTGAAGTGGCAGACCGGGGTGGTGGTCCCCATTTTCAACAGTGGACCAGCTCTTTACCCATGCAGGGTTGTTGGAGGGGTCTTGGGAGTCTGCCCATCAAATCTACATGATCTTTGTGGACTTGGAGAAGGCCTGTGACCATGTCCCTTGGCAAAACTTGGGGGGGTAATGTGGGAGTATGGGGTACCGGGTTTGTTGAGCCATCCGGTCCCTGAGTAATCAAAGTGAGAGCTGTGTCCTCATTCCTGGCACAAAGTCAAAGTCACAGCAAAAGGAGTTGAGGTGGTTCGGGCATCTTATCAATATGCCTCCCGGGTGCCTCCCTTTACTGGTCACGTCCACGGGAAGGAGGCATCTGGAGTGCCCTTCTTGACCTGTTGCTACCGCAACTCGACCCCGGTTAAGCGGAAAATAATCGATGGATGGATTTGGACAATTTTATGAAAATAAATTCAAGCTTAACATTATTTTGAAAAATATATATTTTGGTAGGCTGTTTATATGAAGCCCTGATCATAATCTGATTGTGTGTTTGTGAATTGTGCTGGAAGAGGGAGAGCTTATCTGTAAGTAGTTTACATGAATATTTCTATGATGTGCTTCTTTATACCTTTACCTCACTACCTTTCAGAGGGAAATATTGTACTTTTTGACACCTTTTACTAATACTTTAAGTACTTTTTTTTATTGATAATACTGATAATACTATATAGATAGATAGATAGATAGATAGATAGATAGATAGATAGATAGATAGATAGATAGATAGAGGACGCTCCTTACTGTCAGGTAAAGCTGTAACCTGTAGATGGCATCCTGTTGTAATGAACAACAGGCACGCGCTGACTGCCTGCAGCCAATCACAGCTCCGCTTTGACCGGCTGTGATAAAGTTCGCTTTCTTTCCGCCGTTTCACTTCTTGTCTCGTCCAGGGTGATGAAGATGTGGGTGAACAAACCAGCTCTGGCTCTGTGCGAAACACATCGGCTCGAAGTGAGAAACACGAGCAAACAGAGCCCTCTGTGAGACAGGAAGATGTATCTATGGCGCTTCTTCATCGCCATAACTCTCGGCTTGGTTTGGTATTTTTCCGACTGCGGGCGCACAGTGACACAGTACTTGCTATGTTTTCTCTTTTGTTGTTCTACCCCGCTGTTGTTCGGACACAGTGGGCGAGAGAGCAGCACTCAAACTGATGAAGAGATCAAGGAAAACACACTCCAGGTATTGAAGATATTTAGCAGTTCCGCTTTGTACATCGTCTGTAACTGCATGTTGTGTAGCTTGTACGAGCATCAACACTGAGTCATGTTTTAATGAGTTGCACATTTAAAATGTGAGCGTGAGATGCCATGTCATGTGATGTAACTTGAAACTGCCTTTTCCTCCATTTGTGAAAAATAAGTGAGTTACTGTTTATTTATCTCCTTTCTTCTCATATTTATCTGTTTTTTTTAATCATAAAGCGGCATTGAAGGCGGAAGGGCAAAGCAAGAATGTCATTGTGCAGTGAAACTTGTTTTTATCAGTACATATGACCAAAAAACGACTGAAATTGAAATATTTAATGCAGTAGCAAGAGCTGTGAGATTACTTTAACTAGTCATATATTTTATCACTCATAGCTCTGGGGCATTGTTTTTGCTCTGAGGCCTGAAAAACCTGTTTTCACTCTGGGTCACATAACTCACTGTGACCCAGAGTGCAGCACTAATGGTTGTTAAAGTCCTTATTATGCTCTTTAATCTAACCAATCCCTGGGATTTGCTTTGTGTTTTTCCAGGAAACTGTTGGGGAAGAGTTGTTTGGTTATTATGTAGAAAGCAGCGAGCGGGTGAAACCGCTGGAGTCTCAGTATCCACATGTGAAGAGGTCTCTTCAGCAAGGTGAGGCACACTTTATATGCAAGAAAAGTGTTTTTAAGGGGTGAAAACACACTTGTCTTTGCAGCCCAGGAGCACTTTGTAAGCACAGGATAGAAATCAAGATTCTGCTCTTGACTTCAGGGTGTTTTGAATCCGCATTTGAGCTCTGTTTTTTTTGATCTGACACAGAAGAGCGGGACGGTTTTGCATTGACACAGCTGCAGCTGGAGGTCATGTTACATGAAGCGAGGAGGAGCTTTAAGGAAAGAAAAAGATTAAAAAACAGCCCCTTCCAATGGATGGCTGTGATGTGTTGAACAGGAAGTTAGATATTATCTGGTTTTCATACCTCATTGTCAGTTGTTTGCTCTGCGTCTGTTTCATGCTGCATTTATTAAATTGGTTTGTGTTTGGCTGCAGATTGATATCACTCTTAATGAGCTCAGTTTCTAGGAGAATAAGAGCAGCTGTAAACATGTTTTTCGTGCTATCTACATTCAGATTTGTCAAGTCAGACCTTGAAAACTATTGGTATGTTGTAGTTTTGAGGCTGGTCAAAAAAAGCTTTTTGCAGCCAGCATTCCTAGAGAGAATTAATGTTTGCAGTCTTAAATATAGCACTCTATTTTATCTATCCAGACTGATTTCTGCCAACTTTCTATGCATTCATATTCCTCTGTGTTTAGAGCATTGTTTACTGTCCTAACCTCACATGTATGGTATCTTTTAATCACCTCAAACTCAGCTACACGCCTGATTCTCATTTTATCAGTTTAACAAAGTATTAAGCCACCAGGAATCCAAAATACATGCAAAAAGAATTTTTGTATTATTTATACAGAGAATACAGCAGAAAAATATAAGACATAAAACTAGAGAGATTTCTATTCCAACTTATTTGTGTCCTTTCATTGAAAGCTTAAGAATGCCTTTACTCACTGAAAATATCAGCAATTCACAGTTTCAAATAGTTGTTTAAAAATGTTTTATGGTTTACAGACATAAATGAGATATTGTGTCAAAGCGCTGCATCAGCACTTTCAACTGGCATCTTCAGCTTTTCTCTCCATGATGCATCAAAAAGTATAAATAAACTTTTGTTTAGAGGAAAAGCCTGTTATGGATATTGGTGCCTAGTTTTGAAATGGAAAAATCTGGACAGGAGTTCTGGAGCTATGAGGAAATTCAGAAGTTAAAAAAGCAAGGCTCAATTTTTCTAAGCAAGCTCCAAAGAAGCGTGGGAGCTTGGTGTTGATGTGAGTTTCCTTTGTGACTGCTCTCCTCAGTGTTTGAGTGCGCCTACGCTCAGCTGGTCCTGCCTTGGTACTGCGTTCCTGAGCCATGTGAGCACCAGCCTTTGCACCAGGTGCTCAGCAGAGAAGTCGACTTCACAATCGACCGGATCATTGAGAGAGCCAGAGACTTTGATGTTTGCCAGGCGGTCGTGGGCTCCATTCGTATTTTGACTCAGCACTTGCATAACGTGAAGCAGTCTGACAGGTGAGACTTTACACCTACTTTCTCTTAAAATGACTCAGAAATCATGCTGCCTCCGTTACTCTTTGCACTCAGTAATGTGTCTGAGCTCCATAAATACCTCCATATTTTTTTTTTTTTAGCACCTATGAATAATTAACCTCAGTTTTACAAGATCATACCTTCAGTGACATGCCGATGGTTGTTTTTATGCTGAATGGCGTTTCAAGGGTAGTACATCCAATCAGATTTAAGATTTAGATGAAGTGATTATCAGAGATACGCTGTGATAAACATCTGTGATCCAGTAAAGTGACTTATTAATGGTTGGAGTCTCCTCTGTTTTGCTGTCTTTTTCAGAGAGCTCTTGTTCACATCCAGAGCAGAGGAGATTGCCGTTCTCCGAGAATTTTCTGATGCTCTGGTTCGTAACCTTTTCCCTGAATCTCTGTGGGGCCAAGAAGTCAACCGCTGTGCCTTAAAAGAGATCATTGCCTTGAAGGGTAAGAAAGTATTAAATTCTCTCTCTTGCACGAGGGCTAAGCCTCCCATGACTTCTTTTACAAATGTACATTGTTTGTATCCCTAATTGTTAAGGACGGTGACTTGGACATGATTTGCCAATTCCCTTTTAGGGTTTTTGTCATTTTTATATCAGATAAAATGTTTTATCTCGTGGGACCTTTGCTGTGCAGTTGGTTTTTGTAATTATGCACTAGCTCAGTTACACTAAGTGATCTTTACAGCTGTAGTTATAAAATAATCTGCATGTCCAGATTTCTCTTCATCTTGTCAATTAGAAATGCCTAATTTCTGATAACACTTTTTTGCTTATCGATACATAATTGAGATTTTGCAATAATTTGAAATGACCAGGAAAGGTATGTATGTTTTTATTTTTACAGCAAAAATCATAATCCTGATTTTTGCCTAATATTGAAAAGCTTAATTTTTAGCTTCACTTTTGAAAGGTTTCTACCACTTATTCTCAACAACACAAGACATTAGAAGTCAAAAGGAAATGTTTCTAGAGCGCTGGTATACCAAATTTAAAGTGATAATTGCTTTTTGGTGCTTTTTGTTTCCTTAGGACAGAGACAAGCTGCATGTTTTCCCCTGCTTCCAGTATACATTTAATTCTAAGCTAAGCTAACTGGCTGCTGCTAATATGTTGCAAGAAAGCGAATGATGTTTTGCCAATTGTGGAGGCTATTGACTACTGACTGCAGCTGTTTTAAGCAGATTCAAAAACGTGACTCATTAGCTGCAAATGTGAGCATTTTCCCTCCTGACTGGAGTGTGTTTACATCATGACAAAGAGAGTTTGTAGGAATAGCATGCTTGCTGTTTTCCTCAGGGTTGGGCCTGTTGGTGTCGTGGCTGTCTGATCCCGACAACCTGAACCAGCTGGTGGTGAGCCAGCTGGACAGCGTGACCCCCAAAGGGTCTGTGGAGGAGCTGTGCGGATCAGACCTGGATCTCTCGTCTCTGGTTTCACAGGAAGACGAAGGCGAGGCAGAGGGCAGTGAAGTGTGAGTGGCTGTCATCTTTTGCACCCTGCTGGCTTGACTTAGACACAGAGCCTCAAAGCAGTGTCTGTAATGGCCACCTTCTGTGTTTGAAATTGAGCTGAACTGGTTTTGTTTGGTGGCTGTTTTTTTTCTCCCTAGGAGCTTGGAAGGAGCAGGGACTTCAACTAGCACCAAAATTAAGGCCAAAAGGAGAGGTGTGTTTTATGACTGTAATTAAAAGGCCTATGTAATTTAAAGCTCTGACACATTAACTTATAGGAGCAATACATGTAATTCTAACCTTGTTTTCAGCTTTCAGCTGGGAGTGAGAACACTTTTCAGATGAGGATGATGATGGAGACTCGAGAGAGGCAGATGGAGTAGTTTGTGGGTGTTTAGAGAATAAGAGACTGTGCTTGCATAACATCTTGTACAACAGTTTGATGAATAGCAATGTGTTATCAGCTACGTGACATTATAATTCTCTTTACCAGCCTGGCTCTAGTGCATAATTATTAATCCCCTGTTTCTGTTGTTTGTTGGTCCGCATTACGCAAATGGCATGCTGAATGCCATATATCTGTGCTGTCTTCAAGCAACTCCCATCCCTTTGTATTGCAAACAATCCAACACCAATGATGACTGAATAATAACTGATTATGCCATGAGAATGAATGCTGAGATATGATAAATACTTATATTTTCTGGAATGATCACATCATAGATTTAGAAAAAAATACCATCATTTGTCATAATCCGTAAGAATCATTTAGATCTGATGGGATGTGTGTTAATTTTCAGGCCATCACATTGATTATGATTGAAAGTTTTATTACTAATCAAGCTTTCAGTGCTTGCATGTCTACTGGAATGTGGTTTATATCTGGTGAGTGTTTAAATTTTCAGCTGTGAAGATGCTCAATAGTTGTTGCACGTCCTCACAATGCAGATTTAGAACAAAAAATGTTGTTAAGGTGACGATCAAGGTCAAGGAAGACTGTTGCTATTCTGGCCACGTGCAATTCTCAGTATATCGGAAAGGGAAATTATGTTTCTTCAGTGCTATGATGTTCACAAGAAAGAATACTTACACGAGACACTAAGAAAAGGTAAAATACTTATGATAGAATATCACTTCTAGAATTTTCTCTAACTTTTAATATGTGGTTGTTGTAATTTTCAGGCAACAAGTTAAAAGAAGGATGGTCAAAATTTGTGGACAAGATGAAGTCCAAGAAGGCCAAGAAGAAGAAGCTGAAAAAGATGGAGCAGGAGCTGACGTTGAGGATCATGGCGATCCAGGGGGACGTGTCCAACGAGGACGATGTCAGCAGCAGGGAAGGCTCTATCTACAGCCAGCAGGACTCGGACAGGGTGAGTCCACTACAGATGAAGCAATATATTAAATTGAAGAGGACAACTTGTGGAACACAACAGAGTCATTGTCTTTTTCTGACCAAACTCCATTAGGAGGACAGTGATCTGGAAAACTACTTGACTAGCGTCCAAGAGGACATGATGGAATTCAAGCTGTCGTATGAGATGTGGTGTGTTGGCCGCTGGGCTGTCAGCATCCCTCATGTGAGTTATAAATATCAGTGACAGTCTGGAATGTCCTCGAGGCCTGTTATCTGTCTGCCGAGGCTCTGTGAGAGCTTGAATGGTATGTTAATATTTGAGCTGCAGTTTGAGTAGGAGTTAACTGTGTTGTAGGCCGACTGGGAGGATGAGGAGCTAATCTTCACCATTCACCTGGAGGAGAAGGACAGCCCCGAGAACCTACAGTGGGACATCAGGAAGGCCTACATGGATGTTATATACTTCCGCAACAGATGGCAGGTAAAAGGCAGATGGAAAGCCATCTTGTGTAGGGTTTTTTAAAAATATAATTTTAGTCATCTGTGCAGTTGTCAGTTTATTTGGTGAACTTTGATAAACCTAAAGCAGTCTCTAATACAACAATCCTGCAATAAATCCTCCCGTCCCAAAGGTATAATGTTAAGTTTTTGTTGAAACTGTTTCAGAGATGTGTATTTGTCCGCCCCATTTAGGGTAGCCTAAATAACAAACACCTTTCTGTACTATGCAATACAGTTTAACATCATCCAAAACCCCCCTCTAAAAAACGTCATGAAGTGAGGATTTATTGCAGAGCTGCTGTGTCAGACTGCATTGTTTTTAGCCACGTGTACCTAATAAACTGGCAACTCAGTGTAAAGTCTAAACAGCAGGTAAAATAAAACCTATTTTGAAACCTGATGTGTTCTTTCATGTACATCTTCTGTTATATAAAGGAGAAAGGGCTGTGGACAAACTTCAGACTTTCTGGTATTTATTTTAACATTTTCTAAAAGTGGAAAAGTGACATCATGCTTAATGAGGCTGAACTGTACTGGGGAGCAGAGGTCCACAGATTTCTGTGATAAATTAAAGGCATTTGAATCATTGACTTGATGTCCAAGTTGCAAGCCAGCAAACCAAACCACCATGATACACAAGGGATCTTATGCCGATATATTCACATCATTTTTATTGTTATTGTAGAACGTTTTTATACAGTAATCACTATTTCAGCTACCCTGTGAACAGTTCAGAAAAATACAGTAGAAGTGTTAGAGGGCAGGAGGGAATGAATGATGAGTCCCCATATCAAATGTTTATTTAAAGGATTAGTTCCACTTGTTTCCAAACCAATCTTAAAGCACCACTGACATGTTCACATGTACGCCGAAACAGTTTTTGCTATCTTAAATAATTCATCCTCTCTATACTGGCTATAAAGAGATGGGGGTGATACACAGCTGACTTTTCCTCGTAAAATGGCTGAAGCTTCATATTATCTCCTGCTGAACTTTAGAATGTGTTTTCACACAGAACGAGGAACATGGATTTAGCCCTTACCTGATACAGAGAAAACGCTGTAGGAAGTAAGAACAACTATAGCCACCGAAAACTGTTTCAATGTACAAACAGACATGTGAGAGTTGACTTGAGATAGACGAAAGATAGCTTGAGCCTGTTGAGTTTGGTTACCAGTTTGGGCAGTGAGCCACTGAGAGCAACTTATTGTTTGGAAATACCTCTCTCACATTTCCAGCTGGTATTTGCCACAGGGCTTTTCTTCTAGTGTTCTACTGAATGACATTACTGCATGTATGAAAAAAAGACCTGCGAGTTTGAGATGAACTCTAGAAATGGCTTGAATATTGTGAATCATGTTACATTTTCTTTATTTATCCAAGTTGACAATGAAAAGCATATTTCACTAGGATTTGAATTGTTTATGATGTCATGATCTGTAGAAGATCTCCTGGTTGTCTCCTGTTTATTGTCTATTCAGCGTGAGCCAGAGGGAAGCATTGTTGTGGAAACAAACCATGAAGTCTGGAATTCAACTCTTGTGTACCATCAAATTTTATTGCACTTTTGCCAAATGTCCAAAACACTGGAGATGATTAAGTATTGTTACGCCTTGAAGTTCTCTTGTTATGAAACACTAATTTTCCTTCCTTTTTTTTCAGGATTCGACCAGCCTGCCCCTGATCCTGGTGCTTGAGGAGTTGGAGGTCAACGATGAGGTCAAAGAAGAAGCCAGAGTGTCGGTGGAGCACTTTCTGCAGGTGAAAGACATCAGTAAAAATTCTAACTATTCTGTTGACAGACAAACATTTGAAAACCTTCATCACTCAACACTTTGCTATTTTATCTTCCAGGAATTAGTCTCTGATAATCTGATGGGTCACACTCAACCGGTTTTTCAGTTCCTCTGCCCACTTGACAAACTGCTGAATGAGGAAGAACATTATGGGGGCGTGTGGGGCCTTCTGAGCGGCTTGGCTTACTTCCTGACTCCAGGTCAAGAGGAAGAGGAGGTAAAGCTTCACATATCTTCTTCTCCGAGTTGACATCTTAAAGAGTGGTTTCTTACAACCTGGGTCTTACTTTTGTACCTTTGGCCATCATTCCTTTCAGTTATAGTCCGAGTTTAAATTTTCTGATTAAGAGCATTAACGAAAACAGATCAGGGTTTAAACAAACTTGTGAGTTTGTCAAACTGATTTTTCAGAGAGAACAAATGCGAAAAGCAAAATGATTATTCAATCTATGCAGTGTAAAGATCATCAGTTACCCTTTACTGGTTTAACTTGTTTAACTGACATACTCATAGTGGTTGTGCACACAAACAGTATTTCTGTGCAGTAAGAGATAACCACCGACATCACTTACCTTTGGTCCTTACTTGAATAATTTGAATAAGACTGCTTGTTGGACTTTGTTTGAGTAATGTCACCATGTTTCTAGATCTAAGCAATTATTTTGTCACAACATTTCCCATAATACATCATGACAGTCTTTCACTAGACCTCCCTGTATGATAAATACCCATATCTGACAAACACTACATCAGCTGTTTTGTAACACAGGTTATCTGTGAAAAAAGTCACAAGGTGACATGACGTCACCAGAGATATTTTCTCAGACTGCAGGAAGCTCCCTCCAGAGCCAGAGGAGACATTTTACTACTACTTTCACATGCTGTCTAGTGCTCTTTGTAATGAGTAGATGAAACTTCAGGTGTATATTTGGTTGCTGGTGTCTCTGTATCATAAAGGCCGGTGCCTCAGGGTCCGCTGTCACAACCTGATTTTGTTTTCCTTTGCAGACGTCTAGCCCTCAGACAGAAGCCCCGAAGGAAATCACAACGGCATCTGTACAGACAGAATCCACAGCTCTGCCATTAGACAACCCTAGTGCCTCTACTGAGAAGAGCAAATGTGGTCCCGGTGCTACAATCCCAATGATTGTTATCTCCCAGTGTGATACTCCCCCAGAGCCACCTGAGGAAGCAGAAATGGAAAGGGAGCCACAATCAGCAAATGGAAACTGTCCCCAAGACAAAACGGAGGACTCTGATAATCCCGTAACTTCTCACTTCAAGATGATTTTCAAAGGACTGACTCGATCCAGATCACAAGAGTCTCTGGCCTCAACAAAATCCGCCGGTGATGACCTGCTGGAGTCATACTCCACGCCCCACTGCAGCCAGAATGGAGGGTTTCAGAGGGAGAGCTCAGAAGGCCCGTCGTGGCCTCATTTCAGTGCAAGGTCAAATAAAAAGGAGAAAATATGTTTGAAGATGTCAGGTGGAACGAATAAGGCTAAAGGGAAGGAGCAGGGCACTTCCCCAAGAGGGGAGGACTCCCAGTGTCAGAGGAGCCAAGTGAACTGGGAGCAGCTTGAGGCGACCAAAGCCATATTTGATCTGCTGAAAGAAATATCTGGTTTGTTCCGTGTTCAAACTCAGAGGGGATTGTTTACAGCATTATGAGCTTCAGAATTATACTAGTGTTTTTGTATATTCTAGTCTATTTGCTAGAAATCATGTGTATTTCACTGCCAACGTTTTTAAAGCATACTGCAGCTTTTTAGACTAATGTAATTTTCCTAAAATCTCACCAGTGGTTTGTTTATTTCAGTGCTACAAAGACCTGCAGAGACCTGACACTTGCCTTACAAAGCTAATCCTTCGCAGGGAATATTTAGACTGCGTTATTCAGCCAGTTCAGGTTTGACAGTTGGCAGCCAAATTGCATAAGAAAAGGGATGAAAGGGAAATATTAATTTGGTAACTTCTATGTAGATGCCTCATCATGCAGGTTGGAGAATATCTGAAAATATCTGAAATACTGATGTTTAGTCCACAAAATGTCTCAGCACTCTTTCAAGAAGCTTAATCGGGAAACAATAACACAACCTTGACCAAAAATACGTAACCTTCACTACGATTTATTGTCCATCTAGCTATATATGTCAGGCAAACTTCAAACCTGTAAAAGTTCCACATTTTCCTGAAATAAGATAAAACCAGCTGCTCACCGGAAGGTAGGAAGGAAATCTGCATCAATCAATATTTTTAATACTGATGTTGAATCAAATGATTCATCTGTCTATCTAATAGTGCCAAATTATAGAGGATTAACAAGTCAGGTCAAGTTGATTTTTTTTTTCTAATCGGCCAACAGATTTGCCTCAGAGGGAGAAAGCAAAAGAGTGCTTTAAAATCTGTCCAGCATACAACACCGTCTGTCCTTAGGCTCCCGATTTGAATAAGGGAAAACACATTAACTCTGCAGTTATGGAGCTCTGTTGCCTTTTTGCTTTAATTTTATTCTTGAAATATTCACTATTAGAATCTCAGCCATTCTCGTCCACCCACGGAAACTGTGCTAAACAACAGATGGACAAATGTGGCAATTAGTTGGTGCACACAGTTGAGCCTTTAGTTCACAAAGACCAAGACATATTTTTGTCAGGAGCTGGTTGTTTCTCTTGTGACAAATTAGTTGGAACATGCAAAACACCAACACTAGGATTAGGATGCTCTAGAAGATAAACAGAATACTTCTTGTGTCTTAACAGGAAACTCCATCCTCATAAACATATTTGATGCCATTTTGAAGCCTGTTATGCCCATTTTGAAAAAGTGAGTTCTGTGCAGACTTCCAATCCTTACACATTTTTACAGAGAACTTGGATCCTTGTCTGTCAATGACTTCTTGTTGTGTTCAATTCTTCTCCAGAAAAGTGAACTCCTTCCTAAACAAGATGGACCCAACAGAAGTGCAAATGGCCGCATACATCGACACCTTGCGTGACAAACAGTGGCCAGAGTTTCAACCAGCAGCGCCTCCTCCTCCTCGCACCGAGGAGGAGAAGAACGAGACCAGGGACAGAGCGCACAACCTAATCAATGCCAGATGTAGGTGACGCCTTTTTGCGCTTTTTTTTTTCAACATTATTTTTATCTGGGTTTTCAAATTATAACAAACATTACTTATCAATGAATGGCAAGTCTAGGCAGCAGCTACTGTGTGCCAATGAATGAAAAGGAAAGAAAAGAATAAAAGAAAACAGCAATGAATTACAACAGAGGTGAATCTACAAATGTTACAGTAACTAGGATGTAGAAATCTTAACGATCACATGGGCTAATCCAGTGTATAATCTTATTCCAGTTGTCCCCTTCCCTCCCCAGTCTTTGACTTTATTGATCATTACCAACATTTTGTTTAAAACAAAAATCCATGATCATCTCCCGCATATTTTCAAAAACTTCCATCTTTCCTTTAATAATGCATGTTAGTTTTTCCTTTGCAGCACATGATGAAAGATCCTTAATATATTTATTCATACTTGGTCTGTTCACATTTCTCCACCCTAAAGCTAGTCTATTAGTATCTGGTCATTTTTCTTGATGAATTATAAAGTCACCTAGATAAATACCCAGAATGCGTAACTTTGGCATCATGTCAAGCAGTCAAAGAGTGTTCCTTTAACGTTATTTATCCTCTCTGCATTTAAAGGAAATATCCAGATATTTTTGGCATCTAAATTTAGTTTCACGTTCTCTTTGTAGATTCAAACTATCTTGTGCTGAAGAAGACGGACGTGGATTCTGTTTTTAATATTTTCCAGGACAGAGAAGAAAACAAAACGCTGGTATATGTGAGTATCTCAACATCTACTTTCTGTCACCGTTCCTCATTTAGAGGATTTAAGTTTCACTTCTCATTGAATAAAGTATACAAATGTTGTTCTTATTGTGTTTCCTTATCTTTCATAACAGATGCTCCTATCATTCCTATTGAGGGAATTTTTTCCCAATGAGCATTCCCTAAATGTGAGCGCGGCTGCCCTACAGAAAGTGACCAGTTCCACCAACTGATCTGTGAATCCTCCATTGCGTTTTTAATGGTACTTTTTGGACATTTTAGAATATCGAATTATTTATTAAAACGTCTTAAAATGCCTTAAAATATTTGTGACCATTTCAGTGTAAAATACTCCTTTCTGTTGTTGTTACCTCAAACATATTGTGAAAAACTGTGAATTTCCTTTTGATTTATATTTTTAACTCCATTTGGAAGTGACTTGGCTTTGCATATTGTACTTTTATTGTTTAACTCAGAATTTTATATTTCCAGTTTGAATTTCACACTTCACAATTTTAATGTAAAAGAATTTAAATTTTCCAAAATATTTTGTCACATTGAGCACTTATGTATGGTGAGTGTTTGTATACTGGTTAATTTGGCCTAGAGTTGCATTACTGAGTATCCCACAATTGCTTATCACCTAAATCTGTCAGAGTGGACATGAGATAGTGTTGATGTAAATAACTTTACTCTAAATAAAATATTTTGATAAAGTTTTTTTTTTCAGTCATATTTCTGGCTTCAAATATTTAAGTGAGTTAAAGACTCTGTAAAGGATGAGGATAGTAAATATGGCGGTAAGTATAAGATGTAAATTAGTTGCTGATTCCAGCAGCGTATTTGCTCTGAACCAATATTTGAGTAAAAGATGTTTTTAGACCAGTTAAACAAGTTAATCCACTCATGGAAATCCTGTAGGTAAAGTGTCAGATGTATTGAAATAATTACTTTAGTAAAACATTAGACTAAAATGTCTCGGTAATATGCAGGAACTCACATTTTTCTGCTAGATTACGCTTCAATGAAATAAAAACATTCCTCAGACTTGACCACATACGTGTGTCTGTTCTTTGCTATTCTGCCAAAAAATAATTCATCCCCAAACTTTTCTCCATGTTGCAGTAACCCTTGATGGAAATGTTGTCTCTAATGCCCATGCTGTTTCATAGTGGAAGTGTAACAGAATTAATTACAGGATTATTCTGGTCCAGGTCACAGGAGGGAGATTATCTAGCAGCATAACAGCATGAATTCATTTTTCATTCCCTGAACTTCCCCCAGAGCCAGGTAACAACATCACACTAAACCAAACATATTCACATTCATTTCACATTCACAGAAGGAGACTGGTTGAGTTTATTTGATCCTATTAACAGCCCGAGGTGATGATTTGTTTTTGACATGAATTAGAAATGACAAATTCATGAAAACGTTAACATGCGTTTGAGTATTTCATCTGTGCTTCAATAAACTGCTAGACCCTCCACCAGTGTTGTCTGCTCTCTCTCATTTTGGTTTTCTGAACATTGTTGGTGGTTCAGAAGCACTGAAAGTTCACTCATGACCTTTTATACAAGGATTAAGAAAACAAGCTTACGAGGCCAGCTAATTACTTACTCAGGATCTTTCAACAACATCATATGGGCCTCATCAGAAAATGGATTCTGCCCAGTTGACAAGGAACTTTAGATCTCTGATCTCATTGGTTGATGAAGACTGTCTGATGTACAGTCACTAAATGGACTTCTTACTGTTACATGCACAGTAAAGGGTGGAAACATCAGTCAGCAGTTGAGGTTTTGACTGGAGGCATCTGTCAGACTGAAAACAGTAGTGGACAATAATGTTAATGATAAGCCCAGTGATTGGGCTACACATCAGAAACAAATTAGATATCATAGACATCAATTTGTTTAAATCTAATGGTATTGTAACATGAAAACTGGAGTCAAATGAATTAAATGAGAAAATGAAATGAAATTAAAATGAATGAGTCCCAAAGAAGTTCACCTCAATTAATCTACAGAAATAATAGGCAACAGAAAAATAGAGGAGTTAATGTAGAATAAATAAAAAGATAACCAAGCAGTAAGTTAACCAACAGGCTCAGACAGCTACCTAGCTAACCAGGTTAGCTGTAAACTTATCACAGAAACACTAAATCTACCATCCAAAGGAAGGATTATTACTTGTAATTTTAAAAATATTTTTGTTGAAAGCGGCCATGTAATGTGAAGCCGTGACTCCAAATAAGGAACCAGAAATGATTATAACAGCGGATAAAGTTGGGACATAGCACTACAGAAGGTGGTAGTGAAGCACCTGAAGTTGTGTTCAGGAGTCAAAAAGCTGGAGGTCTTTCATTTTTCTTTCATGAGGTAAATCTTACACCTGAGCAGTGGTCCTCTGTTACACCGGCTGATTGTTTTAACTTTGAGGAAATTTTCTTTCTGTCAATCAGAGATTCTCTTTATTTTGACCAATTGAAATATTTTTCTCTTTTGGCCAATCAGAATGGTTCTTTCTTTCGGCCAATCAGAGACCTTCTTTGTTTCAGCCAATCAGAGAGCCTCTTACCTTTGGCCAGTCAGAGTGTTTCTTTCTTTCTAGTTAATAACATTATTATTCATGAAAAACACAAATCAAGGTATATTAAAGTGAAGCCTAGGTTTAGTGCATATCATGTTGAGTCTCTTTTTCTCACATGAAAGCCCTTACTTTTTTTCCACCAAATGCAAAGCTAATATTTGCCTGGAGCAAGTGATAACATTGAGCTCTGGGTGCTTACAGACCCGCCTGGGCTGCTCCATGTTTGATTCACTGTCAGGACATCATGTCGTTGCTAAGATTCCCCTCCAGGACACATTCAGCGGGACACCAGAGCTCTCTGCCAGAATATTTTCAACTCATACGTAATTTGCTAGCGCCAAAAATTTGCTTCATGTTTGGTGGGAACACACCACATAAATAAATAATAAACATGCAATGGAACTTTTTTAGAATATGATTTAACAATAAGCCACAGCGCTTTGGTTTTTTCCTCTTGATTTATTTCAATGTATTTTCAATCTCTTGTCTATTTTGATTTGTCTTTTTTTGGTCGAACAGACCCCTTGTGGTTCCCCCCTGATGCTGCAGCTGCTCCTCCGCACCAGCAGGGGGCAGCTCTGTGATGAGCAGCAGCAAACAGCCCGCTGTGCTCATAATCCAAGATGTCTGCGCCCTGAAGGATGCTGTGAACGGCGTGAAGGTGCAGGACAAGTGACAGGTATGACAACACGAAGCTTTAAGTCGTTTCTTTAGAGCTTAACACGCTCCTTTCTGACCGATTATGAAGGTTTTAAGATGTTTATTTGGATGCTCAGAGGGTTGATGCAGGTGAAGTGCGTGTAGGCTCTTGCTGGTCAATGTGACTGTGGGCTCACTGTTTCTTCTAGGTTTCACGCGTCTTTTTAAATACCCAGCTGTGTTTCATTCATATTTTAACTATAAAAATGGTCCGTTCAGGCCTGTAATTGTTCTTCGTCTTGTGGTTTGATGAATTCAACGAGTCCTTAAAGGAAACCGACCTAAAAAGGCTAAAGCTGCGTTCATGGTGTTCAGAGTCAACCTGGTGCAAACTCGTGTGTGTGTGTGTGTGTGTGTGTGTGTGTGCGTGTGTGCGTGTGTGCCCCTACAGAAACACGAGGTTTTCTGCCAAGTTTGAATGGTTTTGGTTATTTTACATTTGTGGTTTTGCTTGTCTTTTATGGGTTGAAGTTTTGGCAATATTTGAATCAAAATGTGTTTACTGTTGTGAAGAAGCAGAGTATGTAAGATTTCTTATTTATTATATCGAATCTTTAATACCATGGCTGCTTATTTTATTGTGGATATTCAATTGTTGCAAACATATACTGTGTAGATTGAAACCAAGATTACAGGGCCTTTGGCCAAAAGACACAGGAAGGCTCTCTCCATTAAGTCAGAGACAAACAGACTTCTTCACTGAATTGTCAAAGTAAAATATCGCACACATACAGATTATCAGGATGAGGTTGACTTTCACCCATTTCTTCTGCTACGTTGAAGGACACTTGGCTGAAACATTAGCATGTTGACATGGACAGGATAAATTAGTGACACTGAGATTAATTAAATGACTTTGAGCACCACAAACAAACACTGGGAAGGTGCATCTTTTACAAAGATATTACTATAGGTGTCCTCATATTTTTAGATTTGACTGCTATGTTTTCTTGATGAGCAGCATGTATTTTTGAATCCGATTCACAGACATTTGTCACAGTAGACACATCTCGATTGACTTATAGCAGGAAAAATGGGTGAGACTAATAACATTAACGATGACTTTGTCCCAGCAGTTATTACAGGACAGCGCAGCAACGAATGATGTTATTAGTTACAGCTCTGTTTGACAAGTCAAAGTATCTGCTGTCTCCCTCTAGTTATGTTTACCCTCTGCAATGGCTCTGTGGCCGCCAGTTTGTCAATGATTACATTATATCTTACATAGAATTGCTTTGGGCCAGGCCCAAAATATAATCTTCAGAGAAACGACTGTTAGTGTGCAGCCAGTGTTATACAGTGGGGCAAAAAAGTATTTAGTCAGCCACCAATTGTGCAAGTTCTCCCACTTAAAAAGATGAGGCTTGTAATTCATATCATAGGTATACCTCAACTATGAGAGACAAAATGAGAAAAAAAAAAAAAAAAATCCAGAAAATCACATTGTCTGATTTTTAAAGAATTTCTTTGCAAATTATGGTGGAAAATCAGTATTTGGTCAATAACAAAAGTTCATCTCAATACTTTGTTATATACCCTTTGTTGGCAATGACAGAGGTCAAACATTTTTTGTAAGTCTTCACAAGGTTTTCACACATTGTTGCTGGTATTTTGGCCCATTCCTCCATACAGATCTCCTCTTGAGCAGTGATGTTTTGGGGCTGTCGCTGGGCAACACAGACTTTCAACTCCCTTCAAAGAATTTCTATGGGGTTGAGATCTTGAGACTGGCTAGGCCACTCCAGGACCTTGAAATGCTTCTTACGAAGCCACTCCTTCGTTGCCCGGGTGGTGTGTTTGGGATCATTGTCATGCTGAAAGACCCAGCCATGTTTCATCTTCAATGCCCTTGCTGATGGAAGGAGGTTTTCACTCAAAATCTCACAATACATGGCCCCATTCATTCTTTCCTTTACACGGATCAGTCGTCCTGGTCCCTTTGCAGAAAAACAGCCCCAGAGCATGATGTTTCCACCCCCATGCTTCACAGTAGGTATGGTGTTCTTTGGATGCAACTCAGCATTCTTTCTCCTCCAAACACGACAAGTTGAGTTTTTACCAAAAAGTTCTATTTTGGTTCCATCTGACCATATGACATTCTCTCAATCCTCTTCTGGATCATCCAAATGCTCTCTAGCAAACTTCAGACAGGCCTGGACATGTACTGGCTTAAGCAGGGGGACACGCCTGGCACTGCAGGATTTGAGTCCGGCGTAGTGCGTTACTGATGGTAGCCTTTGTTACTTTGGTCCCAACTCTCTGCAGGTCATTCACTAGGTCCCCCCGTGTGGTTCTAGGATTTTTGCTCACCGTTCTTGTGATTAAGGATCTTGTGATTAAGGATTTTGACCCCTTGGGGTGAGATCTTGCGTGGAGCCCCAGATCGAGGGAGATTATCAGTGGTCTTGTATGTCTTCCATTTTCTAATAATTGCTCCCACAGTTGATTCTTCACACCAAGCTGCTTACCTATTGCAGATTCAGTCTTCCCAGCCTGGTGCAGGTCTACAATTTTGTTTCTGGTGTCCTTTGACAGCTCTTTGGTCTTGGCCATAGTGGAGTTTGGAGTGTGACTGTTTGAGGTTGTGGACAGGTGTCTTTTATACTGATAACGAGTTCAAACAGGTGCCATTAATACAGGTAATGAGTGGAGGACAGAGGAACCTCTTAAAGAAGAAGTTACAGGTCTGTGAGAGCCAGAAACTTGCTTGTTTGTAGGTGACCAAATACTTATTTTACCGAGGAATTTACCAATTAATTTATTAAAAATCCTACAATGTGATTTCCTGGATTCTTTCTCCCCATTCTGTCTCTCATAGTTGAAGTGTACCTATGATGAAAATTACAGGCCTCTCTCATCTTTTTAAGTGGGAGAACTTGTACAATTGATGGATGACTAAATACTTTTTTGCCCCACTGTAGTTCTACCAAGATAATTTATACCATGACCAATGAACCCTCTTTGTTCTAATTGGCTGGAAGGTCTGGGCAGTGTGCAGGATTTAGTGGCATCTATGAGATTGCAACCAACTGAATACCCCTTGCCTCACCACCACCCCCCCCCCCCCCTCCCTTCCTTCCTTCCCTCCCTCCCTCCCTCCCTTTCCAAGTTCATAGTAGAAGATGGGGATTTAGCTCCCCTGCTTCTTTGTGCTTACCGTGATTCTGCATTAATCAAAATTTGGGTTTTTAAACTTCTCACAATGCCAAATGGTAATCCTCTTCTTTCTTCTTTCTTCTTCATCCTTCAACCAATGCCAGGTGCCACAACGCATAATGCAAAATGACCCATTTGTCCTTTCTGGGCTACCGTACAAACATAGTGGACTCTATGGAAGATGACCCACTCCCTATGTAGATATAAAGGGCTCATTTCAAGCTAACAAAAACACAAAGATTCTTGGGTTCAGGTGATTATACAATAATAAAACCATAATTATAAATGTGAAACTCTATTTCTGCAAATAGATCTCCCTAAATACTACACACTGCACCTTTAAGTATTCTGACATTATAACCAGACATCCATGAAATACATGTTTGCTGGCAGGTCTGAATTAACGTGCTAATATTAAACTGTATGTAAAGACAGCAACAGTGAGACTTGGCTAAAGATCTTGGAACAAGAGTTATTTTTGTAAGCACAACCTCCAACAACAACCCAAAGAGAAACAGCTGCTCAGTCAGAACCGGGCACAGCAACAGCAGCAGGAGGAGGAAGGAAGGACTCTTAAAAAGTGAAGCTGGCAGCCTCCACAGCTTTTTGGCGTTGGGTGGTTCATAGCCTCCTTGTCATCCAGTACAATTAAAGAACTTACAACGTGTCGGGTATACCCAGTACTTGAAAAGCTCATAATGATATATTCAAAATGATGCATTTAAATGACCCCAAAACCTACTCTGTGGGACGGCAGTCAGGATGATCTATATCAGTGGTTCCTCATATTTGATTTTGCTTTGAATCCCTCATAACAGAGTTGCAAGCAGTTCAATGGAATAATGATTTCCCCCTTAGAGTGTTTAGGAGTATTTTGCAAAAAGCAAAGATTGGAGAACTGTCAGAAAAATAATCTTGTGTAGCTATGTTTTGTTTCCCCACCTGGGTAATCATCTCGCAGCTCCTGACCCGAAGTTGGAAACCACTAGTCTATGAGGCAAATGCCTGAATGGTTTCAAAATTTGAACACATCAGTGACAAAAGATTCCCAGCTCATAGTGTTTTACAACAGCTGAATCATTTTCTACTGCACATCTTTTGCTTCAAATGCTGAGATCTAATTTTGGCTTCATCCCGGTTCTTTGTAGCTAGAGTGATTCAAGTTTGACTCCCGTTAACTCTGTCCATCTCCAAATTCACAAACCACCCACTCACGCTTTTGTACAGTAATCATTCTTCCCCATGCGGCAGCAGGAGCTCAGACCCAGAGGGGGCAGATGGCTCCAGAGTTCAGAGCATTTACTGTCAAATTCTGGCTACAGTCACACTTGGCTTGTAGTTTCTGAGCTGTAATTCTGAAGACTGTTTTATAATGTCAGAGCCTTGTGCATCCACATGTTGCCTGGAGATGGCTGTGTGTGAATAATCACCTAAATCTGGGACGGCATTGCTTTTCTCCCCCCTCCTCTCCTTGTATTGTTTGTTGTAAAGAAGGCTGATGGTGCTTTGAGCAATGGAAATGTCTTTTCGCTCCTCTTTGTACATCCAGGCCATATAGATCACGGATCCAGACATAAAACATGACATGTCCTGTTGTGCTCATGTGCTCAGATACAAGACCAAAACCAACAGCTATGTAGCCACAACATATCAAACATGCTGGCTTCCTGCAAGATATATCAGAATATGATGTGAACAGAGTGTTGCTTTCCCTCTTTAATATTTCTCAAGTACCATATCTGCTGCTCATTCATTCTTGCTGTCTGTTGCTTTTTTAGATTTATTCTAAGTACAGGCTGTTTGTAACACATTCCATCTTTCCATTCAAACATGATGGGGAGAGGAAAATGTAATTCAGGGGAGCCATTAAAGAAACCAGCCTCCCTGGGATTTGAATACAGACAAGCAGAGATAATGCATGCAGGGAGTTTCCACTGAGAGTCATCACTATTCAAGTACAAGGTCCTGGTTTGAAGCAAGACTGCAGTGATGGGCATGTACTGTGCTGCTTCAGTAGTCAACTTTTCACAGAACAGCATTAAAACAGTGCGGAGGACGGCTGCTGCCCTTATTAACTGTCTTATTTTTGCACAGTGACTGCTTAACAACAGGAAGACAAGCTAGTGGCCACAATTATATGGACTAGAGTTTGGCAGATTAACAATGCAGAGCGGTAGATTAATCGACTATCTGCTTTTTCCTGCTCCAGACTATCGTTATTATATTAGACTTTAAAAATCCACAAACAGTTGACCTCTGATATAGACATACCAAACATTACACCACAATGTGTTTGTGTCCTCCACTCTTCAAGAAAGGTTTTCCCACTAGATTTTAAAACGTGGCTGCAGGGATCTGCCTTTAGAGTGTTAGCGAGGTCGGGCACCGATGTTGGGTGGTGAGGCTTGGCTCACAGTTGGAGCTGCAATTCATACCAGAGGTGTTGGATGGGGTTGAGGTCAGGGCTCTGTGCAGGAGAACCATTTCTTTATGGATCTGACTTTGTGCACCCGGGCATTCTTATGTCGAGGTGGGAAACGGCCTTCCCCAAACTGTTGGAAGCACTCTGCTGCATAAAGATATCATTGTATACTGTTGCACAGCCCTACACCAAAGTATCTGATACATTAGGTACCATGAATGGCAGATAGCGGGCAATGAAATGATGAAATGTAATAATTAGTTTAGTAACTGACTAGTTGAGAGACTGAAAATTAATATAAAATTTTACAAAAAGTATAAAACAATTTGCTATATTGATAGTTGACCATTTTCAAACAAAAAAGCCAACATTTGATTGTTCCAGCTGCTTCTTGGTGGTGAGGATTGGCTGTTGTTTCTTGCCTGTCGTTATAGCAATTTGATAATCTCTGGGTTCCTGATAGTTAATCAAATTGAAGACATCATCTTGGGCTCTGGGAAATTGTGATGTTTCACTATTTTCTGAAGTTTTATAGACTAAACAAATGATTTATAAATCCCAAAAATAATTGATAGGTTAGTTGCTAATGAAAACAATAGCAGTGGCAGCTCTAATTTTATTACATAGTGATTTAATTTAATTGAAACTAAAGGGCCTAAGACCAAAAGTAACCTGACATCTATTTATCTATCTATGTTGTGATAGACATTTAAGCCTGGCCAGTGCATCCTTTATTTAACCAGAGAAGCACTGCTAACAGCCATGCTTTTCTTTTTTTTTTTAGGAACACACAGTTTGCACTCTCACGATTACACACAGTTGCAGCTGGAGCTCCAGCGCAGCCACAGTCTGATCTGATGCCCACTGAACAGTCGGGGGTTCAAGGTCTTGCTCGAGCACAGCTCAGTGGCGGTAATGCTCTTTCACTTTCCAAAGTAAAGATCCAAAGACTGAACCGGTGGTCAGAAGCCTGCTTCTCTAGCCTTTAGACTGCCACTGCACCAGCATGAATAGGCTGGTGGAATTAATGAATATCAAAATGTGCTGTTCAGTACATATTTTGTTCTCATTCATTCATTATCTATCCTGCTTA
This sequence comes from Pempheris klunzingeri, assembly GCF_042242105.1. Lineage (NCBI taxonomy): Eukaryota > Metazoa > Chordata > Actinopteri > Acropomatiformes > Pempheridae > Pempheris > Pempheris klunzingeri. The sequence continues at coordinate 16,338,472 of NC_092020.1, read as the reverse complement.
TCCTTTAGAGTCAGAGGCCTGGAGCCAACCTCAGCTGGCTTTGGGTGAGTGGTTGGGTACACCCAGTGAATCACAGGGCTGATACATTGAGAAAGACAACCATTCACACTCACACTCACACCTACAGGCAATTTAGCATCACCAGTCACTTCAGAAAATGGGAGGAAACCTAAATAGGAGGAAACCTTCTCACTTTGAGGCGACACTGCAAAAAGCTCCACCACCATGTTGCCCTATTTTTTGTCACAGTTCTTCAAAAATAAGTAATTTAACAGATCCTTTTGGAAAAAACATTTTTATGTTTATATATTTACATTAAAAATGCAGCCTCAAAGAGCCCATTTCTCTAGATGGAAAAAAGACATTGTACTGGATGATGATATTTCAGATTGGGAAAACATGCTGAACAGTGAAAATGTTCACCCTCCAGTTTTAGTGAATGTTCTGGCACAAATTAAATGTCTGTCTTCACAGTAAGAACATCAGATAAATGTAAGATATTCGTGTAAAGTCGTAATATTTTCATCAGAATATATTTTTCCAAGATAATCCCACACTGTAGATTTAATATGAGGCCTTCCTTGCCTTTTATTGCTTGGTTTGTAGATTAAAACTAATGAGATTTTGTGTTACATCAGACTATGTGATGTACAATTTTTTTTTTTATCGCTGAACATGTGGAAAAGTGAGTTGTTTGTTTGTGAAATGCACAGATTAGCGAAGAGCTTGGAGAAATGTGATCTGCAGGTTCAGAACTCGGTTAAATCAGGTCATTCAAGTTCCTTTTTTTTCAGTCTTGTGGGATCATTCAGACTCTTCTTGAGTTCTTCGTTTTATTTGACTGGCCTTTAGCACTTGGCATTCAGCAATCAATAGCTCCAGAGCCGGGATGAATACTAATGTAGCGGAACAGCATTGGCATATGACCGGCTCTCTATAACTTTATATCTGACGTTATCTCTTAATCTTATCAAGAGCGTCTCTTGTGGCTCACCTAATGATCACAGCCCAGTACATTTGTTCTGTTTGGTCACAGCATTAAGTTCATCGATTACAGTTAATCTGTAACTCCTAATTCATAACATGGTGCCATCTAAACAAAAACAGCATCCCAGAAGTCCCTGCTGCCAGCGAACGTTCTTCCTGTGCTGTTTATTGTGCAGTTAAGAGAGATTTGGACATCTTATGTAGTCAAGGACACCAGCCATTTATTGTGGCTCTAATGGTATTCAAACTTTTCTGCAAAGATGGGCAGAAACATGGACCTGCTATTATAATTTTAATATGCCTGAGCTCGTTCTCCATTAGTGCCCAGGGACTTCAGCTTCTCTCCTGGGTTTTTCCTCTCGGTAATCTTACATTTGTTCGGCGGCAGGGTTATGTAGTGGTGTCACAGGCCAACTGAGGAGTCAAATGCGTGACTGAAGTGTACCGCTATCTTATTGTGCCTTAATCTCTCAGTTTAAATGTCTGACATCAAATGTAAAGGTGAATGCCACCACTAGATGGACTGCCACACAAAGAGTTGAATAAAACCAATTGTCAGAGCTGGTTTTAGTGTCCCTGGAAGATAAGAATGAATTTGTTCCCTTTCCTTGTAATTTTGAAAGAATACTAATCATGGTTCCTGTTTAGCAATGGGATCTGATAGGTCTTATCTGTTTAAAGAGATGAAAACAGAATGGGTTTTACTGTAAAGACTGAGCGATGAGGCCAGAATAAGAATACATTAGTTCTTATCAGAGTATCATAAAATTAGTCCCTCGGGACAAGAAATGTGTATCAAGTAATGGATCACACATTTCAAACATGGAATAGGACAGAAGCTTGCTTGCATAAATTCATTACATCGTCTAAAATCATCCTTTCTTAAGGCATTGAGCTATCAGCTAAGCTGTAAATCACATGCAATGGCAGCACGTAGGGTACAGTGGGACCGTAAGCAAATAAAAAAAAAAAAACATAGAGTGCTGCTTCAGTTCAAAAGAAGGTTTCCCTTCATTCTCTGTCTCCTTTCTACTGTCTACCTATGAATAAAATCTTTTATCTCCATTTATGTTTGATTTGTAACATTGCCCACAAGGGGCTAATACACACACTGAAATAAATGGTATGATACAATCCCTGATGTTAGACAAATTGCCTCATGGTATACTTACTTGTATTGCCTTTCCAGTCAAACTGTTAAAATAAGACTCTACATCCATACTAGCAGCTCTGTAAGTGCTTGGGGTGCTTTATGCTAAATGCCAACAAGCCAAAAAGCTCACAGTGATAGCGCTAAAATGCTGATGGTTAGCAGGTATAATCATGTTCAACATCATAGTTTAGTGTTTCACCATGCTAAAATCTGCTAATTAACACTAAACACAAAGTACAGCTGAGGCCCGATTTCACTGGACTTCATTAGTATGCGAAGTATTTGGCGATCACCAAAGTTGTTACAAATTGCTTTCTGGAGAGTGTGAATATCTGTACTAAATTTTCTGACTCCATTCATAAAGTGTCAAGACATTTTATTCAAAACTGCAAATATCAGTCTTGTGGTGGCACTAGGCTAGAGGAAAAGTCAGGGGATTGCTAAAGTCAGTCAGACTCGCAACCATGAATTTCTGTACCAAATTTTGTGCCGACCCATCAAGTAGATGTTGAGATATTTCACAGAACAAGGATGGAAGGATGAAAAGTGAGGAAATCTCCAAAGACTCACGCAACTGTTGTTGAGAGGTTTCAGTAAAAAATAGATGTCTACATCTTGGTGGCGCTAGAGGAAAAGTCAGGCCATCATCAAAGTCAGTGGGGTTTAGATATTTCATGTCTGGACCAAAGTGGACCAACCAACCAACATTGCCATTCCTCAACCTATACTGTCAGCGTGGATAACCAATATAACTATTATAGTTATGATAAAATTCTGACATACATGACCTAAAGTAGCAGCTACCTACATATGTTGTAAATCAGGAATACTAACTCTAGTCTGGTGTGCACAAGTCCCCGTAATCCTATAAATATGGTTTAGGAGGAACATAGCGAATATTTGTACAGAAACATAAACTAACTACTCTCATGTAGACATAAAATGCCAAAAAAAAAATAAAACTGAAGCAGAGTTTACAGGTTAACACTGCATTTACACTCAAATTAATCTTTGTCAGTGTGTCTCTGATCAGATAATAATCTTTGATTCTTAATTTTATGTGGCAACGCAGAATCCGTGTTATTAGAAAATTTTTCACCTCATTTTCTTCACTCATTCCCCACTAATTTCACAGATATATGAAGATGAAAAGGCAGATAAAGTGCAACAAAGGTTATAGAGCCAGACTTTATTCTGCGTTGTTGCAGGTACAAAGCCTTAGCCCACTGAAAAATCAATTAGTATTCTGCTTTTATTTCCTCAAGCTGCAGTATAAAGATATGAAAGACATAAAAAGAAGAGGATGACATGATTTCCTCCAGGCTGATACACTGTCTGTCACAATCATTTTCATTGAGGAGGGTCTGGGACTTTCACACCAAATTGATCTTTAAAAAACAATTTCTTCCACTCTTCAATAATGTCATTTCATAGTAGATGAATATCTGATTATCAGATTTAGAGGGTTCATTGATGGTGGCTACTGTTTTGCCCATCTCTCTTATGAAGACTAAAGAGCACATATTAGCCTAAACACCAAACAGCGGTGGGCTTCATCACTGCAATTAAAGCTGCATTTTTAATAGCAAACTGATTAATTTCTGTAATCAAAGTCAGCTGTATCCTTGAAGTGCAGTCAGTTTTAATTATACTGAAACATACCGCAGAAGCTGCTGCTACGGTTCTGTGAAAATCGTGACACATTTTTGACAGATTACAATGAATACAAATGTGATGAGGTTTTACATCAGGAGTGTACTTTCAGATTATCCCTTCGCAAATTGTCTATGCAGATCTGAACGTTATTATAGCAGGAGGGATTTTTCTCCTGCTTTTCTCCCATGTGCTCAGTTTTTATTGACATGTTTACCACTGTCAAAGATACTGTTTTCATTCCAAGTAGCTTGCCTGACAGGTTGCAGGAGAGCTTGAAAGTTTCCATATTTTGTTCACCGAAATAGTATGAATTTAGAGTTTGCCTTTTGGTGATGATTGGCTATCAACTCATGTAGTTCTGGTTAATGAATCATCTGAGTCTTGATGTCAAATCATTGGAGAATAATGGGAAGGACAAGAAATACATTCAACTTGCAATGTGATGAATAGGAATGGCATTCTTGGGTGCAATAGTAATTTGGAGAATTTGGAGAAAGATCCAAATTTGTGGTGGGGTTTGCTCTATTATAGCTCACCTTACCTTCACATCATTAGCTGGTAATTTATATGCTGGCTTTGCGGTGTGTCATTTATCAAGCATGTTTTAACAAAATGCTTTTACGCTGCGACTCCACACGGCCCACACAAATTGCTCTTTCTGTGTACTCCCCGTTATCGACGACACTGTTGCCAGTAATTGCCATAGGAATGTAATATTCAGCCTAAAGAGCAGCTCAAAATTGTGTCTGTTCCTTTCAAATTACTGCAGCTTTGATTTGATTATTCACAGCAAAACATTAACCCAGCTCTGATTGAGGATTATTGTATCGCCTTGAACCACGTTTCCTGCCGCTGCACTGTTAATGCTGCTTTATTCCTTGAATCTAATGTAACTTCAGCTGTGCGAAACGTACTGTCAGTGCAGTTGTGATGCCTTATGTAGGTCAATTCTTCAGCGTTAACTGCTTGGCCTCGTGATGAGTGATTTCATTTTGCGAGGGAAATGCGGTTTCATTATTCATACTCCAACAGAGATTGGAGTTGCGGTGCATTAAAGCATGACGCTGTCATTTCCCCACTCTCAGAACTGTTATTCCCTTTGCCCCAAATTGGAATTAAACCCAACATTTGATGCTGGCCCTAATTGTTTTTCTCTCGCAGTCCTAAAACTCCAGTTAAGCCTCGTCTCTCTGGACATACAGTATGTCATTCTATTGGTTGCTGTTTTTTGTAGTTCTTTTTTCCCCTCAAACTGGTGTTTTAGTTATTTTTCTGCAGCGTGCCAGCTAAGGATTCATGAGTCTGTCTGTCATTGTTTGATAACAGAAGTGGATTTTCTCAGTTCACATTTAATGCATACTGGTTTCTGCATTTTCTAACTGGCTCCAAAATTGATCTGAACTGCAACACGATTTTTCTACATTGAAGTAGCTGAACACATTAGGTGAGTAGCGTGAAATTGACCTCTGAAAAGTAGCTGTGTATGTGAGTTACATTGTAAAGACAGCTATTGAGGGAATTCAAACTAAATGCATTCTATTTGGGACTCTTTCTGCAGTATGCGTATAACCTTAACGCCCTTACAAATATTGCCTCATGGTGGTTGAACTTATACGGCTGCTGGATAATCAGCAGCCCAGATAGAATCACAACTTTTCTTGGGAGCAGTTTCTCTCCGTTTGCTGCTTTAAAGCAGCATGAGGTCCCATATATCTTTTTGGTACTGTCTCTTCTGTTGATCTAATTGGATACCCTCTGTTGCCCACAATGAATCATTGCTGGACCTCTTCTCTCCCAACAAGTACTTATTTTTATTGAATGTAGGGTTCCCCTGAATCACAAGGCTCAACCTTAAAACTTGTATTTGTCCCTTGGCTCCAGTCATTGATCTTTTTTTCTTCTTTTTTTCACAGCTGTGTCAGAATCACTTTTATTCCAACCGAGGATTATAGGTCTGCTTTTATGTGTTCTGCCTCCCCAGAGAGAGGCCAGGAGTTCTCCACACTCCGCTAATTGACTCCTAATTTCGTAAATGCATTTTAAGGTGGAATGAAAAAGCTGACCCCTTTGCGTGCGTGCGTGCGTGCGTGCGTGCGTGCGTGCGTGCGTGCGTGCGTGCGTGCGTGCGTGCGTGCGTGTGTGTGTGTGTCCCTCGTCCGCCCTTGACACTTGACCTCTCCTGAGGAGACGAAGCCCTGCTGCTGCACAGGGAGTTTAGTTATGCCACATCTGAAACGGAGGTGAGGCGACTGTGGGGTTTTGGCATGCACCCCATGATTTTTCAGAGAGAAGTTTAAATCCTGCCAGTTGTCAGACTCCTATACGTGGTGAGCATCTCTCTCAGCTGCTGATCCACGCTGCAAAAACCTCCAGGAAAGTGGCTCTCACTGAGCCGATCGAAGGCAAAGATTTTTTTTTGTAATTATTCGCCAGAATGGAAAGGCATGGGTTTTGCCTGCAGGTATCAGTATTGATTTGAGTGTATGATGTTTTAATGAGCCCGGCGTGTAAATGATTTGTTGCAGTTTTGTATTCTTGAAAGGCTAATTTGTTTGTTTTTCTTCTGCATTTTCAGTGGATGGATTCTCAGTTGACTTGGAGGCAGATTTAAGTGTTTCCAGACAGACCAAGATGTCAAAGATCTCCAAAGCCGCTAAGGCTGTGAAGAAATTGGATGCAAGCAATGTAATCCGAGCTATAGTGAGGTCAGGACAAGCTGCCCCTGGACCCCCTCTAGGCCCTATTCTGGGACAGGTAAATTACTTACGATTCCCCCTCTTGTTTCATCTGTTCGCTCTAAGTAATCAGGAGTATTAACTTAATTGCAGGAGTAGGGTTTCATTTTATCAAATGACCTGCACACAGCTCTCATTAACTGCGAGACAACCAGATCTTTCCCTATTTTCACTTTGCCAATCACATAGTTAGCTCTCTCTCCTCAGTCACCTCATCGTACATCCCCACCACCATCCATCTCCTCCCGTAGCTATATTCATATTCCCATTCTTATTCTAGTCGCACAGCTTCATTGTGCAGGTGAATGCCACACTCTGCTTCAGTCTGCAGCTATTTCCTCACAGTTTCCAGGCCAAAGACGGTAACACTTCCATCCACAGCAGCTGTCCATACACATTAGCCTCACTCTTTACAAGCAAGTTGATGAAATGGGATTGAACCTGTGAAGGTTTTGTCTTAAATTCTTTTATACCTCCCTCTGCTTCAATTGCCCCAGAGAGACAGCTGAGGTTGTCTTGTTTTTTTTATTGCTCAGGAATGCAACACTAAAACTTTTCCCCACTGATGCCAATTCCAACTAGAAAAAAATGTATTGGCTGGTACAGTAATAAAATAAGTCAGCAGTCCTCAAGTATTGAGCAACTAACAAAGACATTTGGAGTGAGAGGATAGAAATAATTGTGGCTGAATTATTTCTTGTTGTAAATAAAACCATTCTTCTGTAACTTAGCTGTTTAATTCTGATGCTCTGTTCATTAACCTCATCTTTGTTTCTGATCAGATAAGTGTATTGTTTTTAATCTTTCTTGTAAAATTCACATTTTATTTTACACCATAAAGGCACAATCTGCTCCGACTTTAATGGCCATTCAACTATTTAAGTTTGATTGTCCTTTGCAAGATTGAATGAAAGCAGCTCTACGGCATGTTCTGTACATACAAATGAGATCTAGTTAGACTCTTTTAATGGACAGTGTTCAGCAGCCTTAGATGCTGTCGCACGGTTGGAAATCAGATCAATTCTCACAGTTAATCCATCTCTGTGACTTAATGGCGACGAGAGGAGAATGGAAAAGTGAACAAAACCGGCAGAAAAGAGTGGCACATGATAAATAATATCAGGAAAAAGCACGTTGTGATCTCAGAACAGAGTTAAATGATGTGAAAACATTACATTTCTCTTATCTGACAGACGGTATAATGGCATTTCTTTATGGTTCTGCTCAAAACGATGTACTCTGCTGTCACCAGCAGCACAACATAAACTATGATATAGAATTGGTTCATTACTGGAAACCTGAACTCCCTGACCTCCCTGACTTCCATTTAGTGCTCGGAAATGATTGCAGTTTTAAGTCTCTCCTGTTTTGTTTGAATTTTTTATTCACTCCTATTCACATTAACTGGCTGCAATTAAATATTTTCTTGGGGTAGTGACCTGATTATTTTCTCAATAAATTCATGTTTTAATCTAGAAAAGATCAGAAAATAGAGAAAAATGTCATTGAAATTTTTTTTTTTGCCTTAAACCTTCTATGATAAATTTCAATCAATCACATGACTACATGGAAAGCAAAAGAGGACACTCATAGTGACAAGCTTTCAGGAAATTATCTCCCAAATTTGAGGCGTCACCTTTCCTCAGCTCTCTGCATTTCAGCGTCTTTAAACTTATTGTTTTGTTTTTCCAGCCTGTGTCTTGAGTCGCTCTCACTGCTCTCTTAGTGCTGTTTTTGGCAGCAGCAGCCGCCAGCTGATTTCAGTATAAAAGCTCTTAAAAGTCCACTGTACACAACCCGCTTAACACTCGGCAGCAGACAGACACAGTTGGTGACTAACAGGTGAACAGAGAGGAGCATTTAGCAGCTGAAGAGTCAGATGTTTCTTTCAGGAGTTGGTGGACACCAAAAACAGATATTTTCTGTTATTGCTTGATGTGTAATTAGGCAACAGTTCACTTTCTTTTTAATTTTATGACCTTAAAAGGTGATAATGTGTCAGATTGATGTGTTTACATGTTGTTGTCGCTGCTCGAGAGGCAGTCAATTACTTTCAGTGATCAGAGCCATTGGACTGATGTTTAACAGGGACTTCACTTCTGAGGTAATAATACAGTGACTAGTACAGTAATGATTCCTACAGTTGGGAACCATCCAGACATTTTTATCCAATAACAAAGAGGAGACTCTATGCTTTAATCTCATCCCATTTCAGCATCTTTTATTCCTGCACAAAAATACAGCAGCCAGGATTTTAACAGCTGCCAAGTGACCGTAATAACCCATTTTTACCGCCTCTGCACTGTTTACCAGTTAGATGTATAATTGATTTTAAGATTTTTACTGATCACATTTAAGGCTCAGCTAAATCCTCTTCCCCTTCAGCTTCACTCAAGAACTGTGACTTTCTTCTGAGCCGAAACTGAGAAGTAAGAAAGTCGCTCTGACTGTCATTCAACTCTCAGGTCATCAAATTTTCTGTCTGGCATGTTTATAGCAGATCCTACTAAAAACTTATAACTACTTTTAACACTATATGCAAAAACATGTTGTTTTTTTTAATAGCGGAATTGCATTACTTGACAGAAAGCATATTTTCAATGGCAGCCTCCAATAGGCATGAATAAAAACTCCAAACAACAGCAATCATAAATTTTTGAACAGCCCTCTGAGTCTCTCACATCATATAAAACCTGTCACAGTGACATGAGTGCTGATATGTCACCATCAGTGGGCGCATGTAGTATTTTTGGATGTTCTTCCCTCAAAAAAACATCTTTCTTTCCCAGAGATGCTATGGTTGAAATTTGATCATTTTGAAGAATCTGAAATGTGTGACAGCTCAAGATAACACACAAAGTAAGACCAGTGGTTTCTTTACCAACTTCAACAAGTGTGCACTACAGCGTGGTCTTTGCCGCCTGGCTTTGTTTTTATGGTCCATTTCACGTTTGAACTCTTGTTCCTTACCGTGTCCTGTCCAAGTACTCTGCTTCAGCCGTAAGCAAGATTTTTATACATGATAAGGTTGTTTTTTGTTGTTTTTTTTTCCACATGGAGTGACTTTTCTTAAATACCACACTGAGTTTTGTTTCTTTTGCTTTGAAACTTTTTGTATTTCATTTTTATTTTTATTTTTTTACTTTTAAACCTTAATATTTCAGGTTTTTACACTAGTTTTCAGTTTTCGATTTCATTAACTCAGCTTTGTTTGATCAATTGATCAAAAATGTGGCAAATAGCCAGTCACAATTTCTCGCAGCCCAAGGTGTCCTCTTCACATTGCATTTTCTGCCAGTCTGATTTTTAAAAGAGATTTCATTTCAGTCGTGGAAAGTAGCCAAGTGTATTTACACAAGAACTGTACTTAAGTATAGTTTTGATGAAGGGGGAAAAAAAAGCCAATTCCTGCACACACTTATCACTTATGCATTGATTTATTAAGAAAGAAAGTCAACGTTTCACAGTTTTTTAATAAATCAGTGTACCGATGGTAAGTGTGTGCGGGAGTTTACCTTTTTTTTCATTTTGGAATTGATTTTCCAGGTGATTTGATTTCCTGCATAACAAAACAAATGCAGCAGTATACTGCTGCCTTCTACTCGTACATGTTTTTCCTACTTCTGCATTTATTTGTAACACAGTATTTCTACTGTATGGTATTTTTACTTTAACTGATCAGAGTATCAAAAAACATAATCAAAAATTAGTTGTCGCGACTTTCAGTGCTGTTTCAAGCTGTCACATTCAGATCAGAACAAAACTATCCTTTACAAGCACTGCATACAAGCTCAGCAGCCCATTATTATCAACAGGGTTATCAGATGATTGTGTCTGTGGTTTTCACTGTTGTTTAATGAGGAAGTAACGTCTCGTGAATCACCGCTGAGTTGTCAGCAGTGCACTTCACTGCTAAAAGCTACTGATTCGATCAGTGACATCTGGGATTGAGTATAGTCTGTCTAGTTTAGAGATTTGTTGCTGAAGATGTGTTAGTTGTTCTACTGAACACCTGTAATTTACAATGATTTAAAGTAGAAAAAAGCAGCAAATCCTCACATTTGTGAGGCTGGAACCAGAAACTGTTTGCCATTTGGGTTTGACAAAAAACTATTAAGCCATAATCAAATTAGATAGTGATTCATTTTCTGTGGATCAGCTAACTGAATAATCAACTAAATGTTTCAACCCTAGGTCTTTATTTTATTCAGGTAGTGACCAGTGCTTATCTCCTGTTGTAGGCCACTGTTACCCCAACTCCTGAGACCAGTATTAGTATGCATTTGTCTCCACTATTGCATTGCATATCATAAGAGTCCTTGAGTCTTTTGCATCATTTCTTTCTCATAGAATATACTTTGAAGTTCTCTCCAAAAGCTGTGGTGCTGATGATGTGTGCTATGATGAATGATTTAGACATCTGTCTGTTAAATGTGGCTCCTTCTGCCAGACTAGGCGAGCGTGAGCTCGCTGGCATACTGTAGCTGTCGTGGCGTCAGCGGTAATGAGGTGAGATGGGTTGTAACCAAAAGCTCAGCCGAGCAAAACAAAGCCATATGTTTGTCTAAAGGTGCCTCCTTTAGAACTGTTTGGGATGTCATTGTTGTCGAAGCGGCGTGTTGTGCGCGTTTGTCTCTCTTGACTCCCATGCTCGATCAAGCTCACACTGTGTGTAGAAAACAGTAAATAAATGGCAGTCGGGAGCTGCTCTGCTTTAGGCTGTGGCCCTTTAATCTTAGCGAGCCTCTCCTTCACGTTTTTTTCCCCTCGTCTCTGACTAACCACCCCTGACAGGGGAAGTGCAGAGAGGTAGGCTGCCTGTCGGCTGCGGGGCAAATTTAAACAAACGAGAGAAATAAAAGAAGGAATGGGAAACAAAAAAGGGAAACTGACAGCTTTGGTACAGGAGAATAATTACAGGCTAGAGTGAAATTAGCACAGGTGAATGGAAGGGAAGAATAGAGAGCACAGGAGAGAGCGGCAAAAAGAAGAAAGAAAACAGGAGAGCGGCTCATGCACTTTTCTTCAGGAGCAGGTTATGAGAGTCTGTATGAGCTGAGAGAAAATGCTGAGCATTGTATCTAGAGCTTAACAGGTGTAACAAATTCTAGGTGGTAGTCATTTGCCGAGGCTGCTGCCTATGCAGTCACTGCTTTTAGTATAATAGAAATATGAGATGTTGCCCAACAGGGAGTGTATCCAGAATGCATGTGTTTGAAATGTAGAGTGAGCAAGGAGGAAGCAATGGTAGGCAAGAGTTGGATTCTGTCTACTACACTGGATTTCCCTTTTTCTTTCTCCTTCTCTTGAATAGAAATTCCCCACTGAAACGTTAAATGAATTTCTTTATGTGGCTGAGTATGTACATTAGTCTTAATACATCATGTAAATATAGCCTGTAAATCAAGCATAAAGCAGTGAGAATGAGCTCTTGCATTTTGACAAATAGCCTCAATTTCAATTAATAGGACCATTAAAGCTCAGAGTAGAGGCCGATGGGTGCATTCCCAGCGGCCGTGAGTGACGAGCTAGTTCACCCTGAAAAACATCACACGCGCTTACTACAACTCTCGACGTGCACATCCCATCACATCAAGACGTCTCTCTCTTTCAGCATTAAAGGCAGACAACACGACAGCACACTCAAGGATTACTTTGAGAGGATCCAAGCTGATGGGGCCACTGGCATAATTGTGATAAATGATGGCCTTTTGTCAAGATGTCTTTTCTAGCCTGAATATATGTGTGGGGAGGCGTCCATTCACTTCACCCGTTCCAATATTCGAAAAACATAAAAACATGCAATTTTCTGTGACTGCAGAGCGAGAGTTGATTGACTTTAATATAATGGAGGGTTTGAAAGTATGAGGCAGTTATTTGTCCCTAAGGCCTCTTGGCCTTGAATAATTTGGACTGACTCCTGCTGTTTTTCACCTTATATGTGGGGACAGGCTGTCAATAAGGCTCCTACAAAATAGCCAATGAACTGTCAACACAGGCTGAGTATGAAACACTTTATTAGTTTGCACTCTGTCCTGGAGGTGTAGCTGACAACAGCTGTGGAATAACTTCACAGTATAACTTCACACACATGGCATATGTCCAAGTTCCTTATGATACACATGTGTATGCCTCTTTGACGACTCCATGAGGAAAGAAGGCACTTGACAGTACTGTACATCCTCTACACCTGCTGCTCTGACCCATAATCCCATGAGGCCCAAATACTACAGCACCCACATCTTAACAAATTAGTGTATGAAAGGCTCCATCCATGATTCAAACAGAATTTAGAAGTAAACATCTAATGTGAGAAAAGGGATTTGAGGGTTGGACAGGCAGCCAGACAGTTTTTTTTGTCTTCTTTTTGAAAATGACTAACAGAGACTTTGAAACCAGTACAGACGACAGAAAAACATGAATTTTGAATGTGTTCTGAAAGTGTAAAGGGATTACTTACATTGGTATTCTGTCTGTGTAAACAATGTACTAAAATAGACCTGTACTGTAGTTTGTGTTGTTGTAGGATTAAGATGATGCAAAATGGGTATTGTCCATCTTTGAGCCCATTTTATTTAAGGAAATGGAATTTTTTATAGATTGTTGGCAGCTTGAGTTATGCACATTTTGTTGCGTTAAAATCGCTCCCGGATGGTTTTATCATCAGCAGCAGAAGTGATCCTGAAATATATCTGAAAGTAAAGTGCGCTTCTCTAGCTGATCAAATTCTGCATTCAAATAGAGTAAAACACAAAAATACTGTCTGGCAGGGATGGTCGACCATGAGGCCCACGAGGCTGCAGGTTTTCACTCCAACCAAACACGACACTGATTAATATTTGCTGCCAGACGACTAAAAAGTAGTAACAGTTGGTGTTCTGGCACCACAACAGTTGTGTTGCCCACCCTCAATGTTGCGACTCTTTAGCAGGTTGCAAGATAAATCTGGGAGGTCTCAACATAGAAAAAAACATGTGTACATGTTTTTTCTGCATAATCCCATCTTTTTTGACTGTCCTCTAACCTAACCTAACCTTTCATTATGAAATATGGATAGCTTTACCTCTTCAGTAAGCAGTATCTAAGAAGGGAACATCACTTGGTGTCGTGAGTAGACTTTGATTTAAAGGGCCACGAGCCAAAAGGGGTTGGACCCATTGGTTTAGACTATATTGAAATACTGGAGCAATGTGTAGAGTGAGTTTTACTGGTAGATGGCATTTGGTATTAAAGTGACAAAATAAATCCTCACTCCTCTCTATTAAACGTTTCTCTTTGAAAGTTCCCTGTAAAGTAATTTTTAAAAGAGAAAATTTGCTCTAAAGTCTGTATTTTGGCATCTAATGGAAGAAAAGTGTTTATCTCTTCCTTTTTTTTTTTTTTTTTTTAAACACAAAACACATGAATTGAACTCAAATTTAACAAGTTAGTAAACCACAGATGACCTGTAAACAGATACTGAACAAGAAAATCAGTTAAATCCTCAAACAACAGCCTCAAGGTGTCTGATTGCAACAAATTCAGCTAATCTGTGGCAGTTTGGGCAGTTGTGCCAAGATTAGAGAAGGGGATCAACACCACTAGACTTCAACATACATTTCTGGAATATTCTTGACAGTCTGATGGATGTATTCACAGTGTTCAATTTAAAAATACACTCCAACAAATCACAGCAATGCATGTTGAGTTATTCTTAGCACAACAAAATGTGCAGAAAGCCAAGCTTGCCAAATGCATTTGCCCAGCTTTACATTATACCCATCACTGTTGTACTGAAATTCAATACAAAAGTTAATTGTTTGGATGTGATACTGGCTTGGCTCGTCTGAATTTAGGCTGTGGGCGTGCGTACATGCTTTTGTGCATGCGTACGTGTTCAGAGTGACTCTCTAGAGTTCATGGGAGATGAAAGAGGGTCCTAAGGGCGTCTCTGTGGGCTCCAGGCTGACATGGGAGATACTGTGGCTTTGGGAGCGAGACAGTGTGTGATAGTGAGAGGGAGGAGCTTTCCCCTGGGCCTGGCCCTCTCCCTGCACTGAGCTCTGGCTTGGCAGGGTCGAGTCTCCTGGTTCTGCTCCAGCCACAGTCCCAGCTCCCACAGCAGCGCGCTCCTGCTTGTGTCTCTCCCAGGCTGAGCTCAGCTTCACAGCCAGAGCCAGCAGGTTCTTCCCCAGGAACACAGTGGACACACGAGAGTCCCTGTACCACAGCATGCCTGTCCCCCTCAGGGCCAGAGTGAAGATATTGATGGTGACCAAGCTGAGCCAGGGGTACAAAGCCTCCTTACGGGGTCCCCTCTGCCCTGGCAGGCCGGTGGCCCCCAACTCCGTCAGTGCCACACATGGCAATAGCAGCAGGAGGGCGTAGCAGTAAAAGAAAACCAGGCCCTCGGCCCAGATGGGCAGCCTCTGCTCGGCCACCCCTCCAGTCCCGGCTGCAGCCCCTCCTTGGGCTTCCCACAGCCCCGCCTGCAGGTCCAGCACATCCAGCAGGTCCACCACCACCCACAGGAGCCGACCCCGCACCTCCTGCTTTCTGCGCTGTGGTGTCATATGGTCTGCTCCTGTCAGGATAAGAAACAGGGAGGGTAGGCAGATGGACAGCAGCAGCGTCAGGGTCTTCCTCGCCAGCGGATCAGGTGGCCGGCGCTCCTGCCTGTAGTTATGGCAGACGAAGAAGAGCTTAAGCTGGAGCAGGGACAGGAACAGGAACCACAGGGCGTTGGCAAAGCCCCGGCGTGGCGACCGCGCCTCTGACACCACGCCGGCTGACACGAAGCGCAGCGCGAGCAGGAAGCCCACATCACCAAGCAACACTGCTGCACACTGCCACACACTAGGCCCTGAAATGCCACGAGCTCCCAGCATGCTCTGCTCCAGCAGATAGAGGTCCACCACTGCCATCGTGCTCACCGTGACCAGGGTTGATACGCACACCTGGGGCGTGGGCACCATGCCTGGAAGAGACATACATACAAGCACAGTAGTAAATCTGTTATATCAATAGAACTCAGACTCACATCCCATTACATGGTGCCATCTGTCCCCAGTAAAGCGGACATATTCGCAGGATAAGAGCATGCTTGTTTTTTTACAGCACTAATTCAAACCAAATGTAAAATAGTTTTATGCTTGTTGCTATGGTTAAACACATTGGCTGCCTAGTAAGCAGTGAGCGCCCTTCATCTTTGGCCACAGCTACATCTACCCTGGCTGCTCAAGCTGAGAAGCCTGTTAAACTGTTCTTTTTTTTTTTACCCCTCTGCAAGTCTTTGAATTAAACAGGCTTCATTTTCCATAAAGGTCCTATCATTGCTTCTTTTTGATTCAGAGATTTTCCACAATTTCTCTGCTGTAACTTTTTCTGTTTGTTGTTGTTGTTTCCGTTCCTTTTTTGTACTCATTCATTATTAATTAATTGTGTTCAGGCACTGCTAGGTACCCCGTCAAAGCCGTTTCTTTGCCTCTATAGTCTTCTGTGCTTATTGTCATACTGTGCTGCAGTCTTTAATCATTGCAAATCCCCCTCTCATTTCAGATGAATATTGATAACTTGCTATTTGTTTAGAGATGCAGTTGACTCGTGTCTTTGTGTACACAACATGCACTTCTGGGTGAGTGCATGCAGGCAATGCTAATTTGGCTGAATGTGAGGGTGCATTTTTTTTTGTTGTTGTTGCAGCTCATATCTCAGCTACGGACAGTACAAACCTCAGTATTGACACAGTGTGAGAAATGATCATTGACTTTACGGTGCCATCAAACCGACGTCTCTTTATTGTATTCAGCTGAGAAGCACAGCACAGACCAGTGGACTGTCCGTTATCCGCTCAGCACGACTCTGGGGTGTCAGTCCCTCTACTGGATCGATGGCATTATAATATAAAATCATTACCAGCTCAGATGTGTCGTAATGGCAACAGTTGAGCGTGATCGAGCGGGAGATTGTCAGCATGATTGCGGCCTCTGAGAAAAGTCTGCCAGTGGAAAGTGTGTATTGATATCTTTCCGATGGAAGACGCATCACTTCCCTCACTGTAAGACTAACAGGAGCTGTGCCATCTCCTCGATGCTGTCTGAATCATTGAAGAGGGCTGAGGATCTCCTCTGGGTAAAAAAAGGGGATTTGAGACTGTGTGTGCATGCGTAGGGAAGGAGAATGAGCATATGACTGCAAGTGAAAGATTAATAGGCCTCTTGGCTGTCTACATGCCTAATAAAGTGTTACTGCATGATGGTAATAGTTCATAAATAAGCTCAAGGGGAGAATGGATGAAAGTGATGAAGAGGAAATACTCAAATCCAGACAGAAAGTGACTTCCACCCACTTATATGAAGACATGCATTTCATGTGCCAGCATGGACTGGATGGATTCAAATGTATTCATCACCAGGGACATTGAAATATCACAGACGTTAGGGTTTGTTCTGCAACAGACAAATCAAAAAGATGAGGGAAAGGAACGATCTCAACTGATTAATCCGCTCGGAGGCATGGTGGGAGGACAGGCGTGGATCATACCAGCATTCGCAATATCTGATTGCCTATGAAGCCTTTATCTCACCGCACACTGTAACTTGATTATCATTCTCCCAAAATTGAATGAATTTCACCAAGCCACAGATTCAGGGGATATTGGAATTTAAATTTGTTTTCTCTTTCTTGGGGAATAAACCCGCTCTGCAGGGGGGGGGGGAGAAGTTTACAGCCACTGTTGCAGCTGGCTTTTTTTTCCACAAGGCCATGCCTCTTAAGTTATTCCACCTGCGCCTTAAATTCCACCCTGGAAATCTCCCTGTCAGGCTGTGTTTGTGTTTTGACTCCCTGTCAACGCCATGTAATTTATTCTGTCTTGAGTGAGGGACTGAGATGACAGCCCATGTGTCCACTCAGCTTATCAATAATGACCAAATTCATCATTCCCCTGTCTGGGAAGTGACACTGCAGTTGACAAGGTGAGGCAACCTATTTCACTTTAAGCGTGAGTAATGGCATGTAATAGTGTGCAAGTGAAAGATTTGTTTGTTTCTATTTTTTCCAGGGTTAAGCTCAAGTTCTGTTTTGCGCTGAAAATCAATTTTTGTGGCACTTTTTTTTTTTCTTTTTTTTTCTCCCACTTCTCGTCAAGCTTATCATTTGTGACACTTGTGCACATGTGCTCTGCCTCTGTCTGCACAAGGGTCTGAGTAATCATCCAAAAAAGCTTTGGAACACACACTCACACTGGCAGAGATAAAGCAGGGGTGGGGGTTGCCTCTTGCATTTGTTTCAATTAATAATAGGTGAATTCCAGGTGGACAGAAATCCATGTAGAGCAAAAGATTAATTTGTCTACACTGACTATTTATCTCCACAAACGGGCCTCATGGAGCTCCAAAGCACATCAAAGACGAGATCCTTCACAAGTCATCACAGGTGCCTCCGGAGCACCAAGGGCATCAGGACAACATCTATGCCATTATGTGCGAACTAATTAATTAATAGAGAGAGCCAGGCAGTGTGCAATCCCTGATAATGCACTGCTGAATAAATCCCCTCTCCAGACTTAAAGCCACATTAAACATCTGTTGATTTGTCAGGTAGCAGTACAAGTGTTGCCTGAGGGGCTTATTTTTTAGTATTGTATTATTTTTTTTAAACATAGTTATCACATCCGTCTTTTTTCCCATAAATGTGGTTATCATTGCACAACAGCGTGCAGGGCTGTCGTGCTACGTCTTCCTCTGGCAATTTAACAATCTCTATTAAACCGCTTCTCTGCAACACCTGCTGTTTCATAACTGTCCTATTAACGCCAGGTATTGTAGGTTTATCCGTGCACGGCTGATAGTAAAGTGAAGCTTTAGTTACCCAAAACATTCGTCTTGCACTTGGGCTCGATCCTCCGGGCTTGATTTACAGCAAGTAATGGGGTTTTTTTTTCCCCTCCCCAACCAGAAGCGCTGTCAGTGACCAATAAAGTCTCTTTTATTGGCGTTGATGAGCCGGGCTCGGCGATAAAGTCTGATTCTCACAGTCCGGGTGTTTGTCCACGGTCGGGCTCCAGGAGAAGGGTCATCACGAGGCTGGGAGAGGGGAAAGTCACCGCCACTGCCACACCGAGCAGACCCGAGTTTGCAGGAACAAAAAACGGCTCGTACTTATCAAGATTTCCCCCTCCATGCAGATCAGACGGGGCCGATATCTCCGTCCCTCTGTTGGCTTATTGCAGTGGCTCGATCTGAATCTGGATCTGGATCTGGATCTGTCACCTCCCGCAGTGTCTGCCTCTGCTGCTGTCCGTTTTATCTTTTCGACACAGCGGCGCGGGCAAAGAACCGTGCACGGCCGCTCCTGCTGCTCGGGCGGGCTCCGGCTGTGCGGAGCGGCCGAGGAAGTCGTTCAGAAGTGCGGCGGCAGCGGCGGCGACGGCGGAATCGTCAAAAGTGGAGACCGCAGACGGATCCAACCGAGAAGATGGCTCATGAGAGAGGAGGCAGAGCGCCGCAACAGCGAGGGGAGAAACTCACTCACGCTGTCCGAGTTTGGTTGTGGTGTTAATTTGTAAGCATGTTACGTGCTCCAGTCCAGACCTCCCACCCTCCTCAGTCTCTCCTCCTCCTCCTCCTCTCCTCTCCTCTCCTCCACCATCAGCTGTGGAAGTTAAGCTGGAAGATGCTATGAATACTTGGAAGCACCCAGTTATAGCATAATCAGTGGTTATGGTTGTTGTGCTGATGCCAATCGCACAAGATTAGTTGCATTGTTTGGGAGCTGGCTGATACCTTATTTACCCTTCCTCGCTTGAAATAAGAGCGGAGGAAGTGGAGCGAAAGATGCTTGTAGCCTGTAGACATCAGAAGGCAGATGTTACAACTTTAATTAGCCCTCCTTCTGTCTACTTACTGTCTTAGTCACACAAGGAAATCATCCCTCTGTCGGAGATTAACTCATTACAGCCGGCTTACTGCATACTTAAACAGAGGGATTGGGAATTTCTGAGTCAGATCTGGTCGAAAATGAATCTGTTGGAAACTGTTTTAACAGCAGGCTGGCTGCTCTCCCCTCTCAAGAATTTAATTTTGGTTCCTTTTGTCAGCCACAGTTGCAATATTAAGGAATTTCATAGCGTCACCTTGTGCTCAAGGTCCTGCTCCTTCAACTGAATCTGAAAGCATTCCAGTCTGCACCTTTAGCAAAGGCTCGAGCCCTCCACTCCTTGGTTTCTGTTGCTCTCAGTGTGCCTGGTTCATTTTAGAGTGAGAGGTTTAATCAGACTGGCGAGAAAAGGGATGGAGAGTCATCTTTCTTGTCAGATTCAGCTCTGCGCTCTGCTGGCTTCCAAGAGAGGAGAGTTTTTCCATTTTCCTCACTTCAGCGTGGGCTTTTTTTTTTTTTTTTTTTGCTTCTTCTCCACCCCTCTTCTTCTTTCCACTGCGTTTTTGTCACCCCTCTCCTCGTGTTTATCCTGTTCTCTCCTCCATCCTGCTACTATCTGCCTCTTTTCCTCCTTTTGTGTTCCCTGTGGGTGTGGTTGAAGGTCAGTCTGCACACTGGCTCACTTTCAGATAGAGAGAGAGGGGGAGAGAGAGAAGAGGGAGCGAGGCAGCAAAAAGGACAGAACAGTGAGAATATCAGGGCGAGGGGCAGCCAGGCGGGCAGGCTGTCCACAGTACTGTGCAGTCATCACTTTTGCTTCAGACATGATTGGGGAAGTTTGGAAGGACGCATGGGGTTACAGGCTGTCCAAGAATGCTAAAGGCGTCAACAGTAAGCAATGCTCCACATCAGACCCGAGGCTGACCTCCAGAAAAAGCTGGCAAACATGGAGGAGTCAATCCCTTCACCTTAGCCCTGTTGGCTCTTATTGTCTGTGTCACCTCAGAGTGTGAGGCATGAAACAAAAGAGTACATCACCGATTTAACATTGTACTCCTGTAACACTGTCAGACTCATGATGGACAGAAAAAAAGGATCAAAATGTATGCAGCAGAACCACAGATATATCTCTTGTCTCTTTTTTTATTTCATGCAACTTATTTCTTTTCAAAACCCGCTGTCTGCATTATCCACAATGCGTCTCGATTGCTGCCAGTTCAGTCTGAGATTTGCTTCGGTTATGCTAGTAGCAGCTGACGTAGCCTCAAGAACCAAAAGCCTCAAGTAGAAATGAGGAACGGACTACAGAGGGCTGAGGAGGTCGCTTCTTTCTAACTCCACACCCCCCTGTTCTCTTAATTTTCACACTTGTGCCCCCATCTGACTCAAGTGACGTCACTTAAGGCAGGTCATCAGGCTTCTCACACCTCCCTCTGGCACCACAAATTTTTTACCATATGCAGTCTTTCTCCCCAAGAAATGTAAAAAGACTCTGATATGTTAATTCAGTGGTGTTTCCCTTTTTAAAATTACACCTTTAGTGGACAAAATTCAGAATTATCTCTCTGAATACTCCACAAACACAACACAAGCTTTGCAAGAACTGATAGCGATGTTTTAAGAGTCTGACTTTATTCCAACTGACTCTTTCTTTGTGTGTCTCTCCTCCTCTTGTCAGCGTAACCTGTGATTGTTGTCATCTCCAGCGTGGAGCCTCAGCTGCCTGTAGTTCAGGCCCCTGTGTTCCTGCTGCAGCCTCCACACGTGATTAATCATGTGAAGTGGCAAAAAGCACAACACTGTCAAGACTGTGAGGGGGACCTAATGGAGTTGAAAATGGGATGTTTTGTCGTGATGCAATCCATTTTGTTCCACCGTCGCCTGCTCACTTGCTCGCTTTCACCATGCCCTCAAACAGCAAATTCTTCTTCCTTGTGCCAGGTACCAAATGTGAAGGCTGTGGCTATTTTAAGCAAAAAATCCAGACAACAAAACCACTGCTGAGAAGTTTGGCTTGTTTTGTTTGTTATAAAGATGAGTCCCTGAATTAGGTTCGCTCCGTCAGTTCTGCACTCATGCCCATTTGAGCAGCGCTCCTCAGCTCTCTTATGCAGGGCTATATATTCGCCTCAGCACAGTTCACTGGAGACTGTGGGTGAAAATCGTTTTCATTTTCCACTTTTAAGACTAATCCACTGATTCCAGTGTGGAAAATCAAGTAAAATGCATGTCCAGCGTGAACTCAATTCATTTTGTGCAGTTTGGAGTGTGTGTGGCTCCTTCTGTCAGACCTAAACTGACCTGCTGCTCAGCCCTCTCACTCTGTTACCCCCCTCTGCAGCTGAGGGCTTCAACATGAAACCTAATCAGCTGTATGATGCTACAGTGGGGCTGGATGTGATAAAATGCCAACAGCGGAGCAGATTAAATGAACAAGGTAATGAAGGTAATGAATGAGAGTGTTTCACCCTGAAGAGTTTAATTAACCTCGCCTCCCACCAGCCTTTCTCCACTGTAACACCTTCCTCACCATATCGCAGTG
The DNA here is from genome assembly GCF_042242105.1 of Pempheris klunzingeri. NCBI lineage: Eukaryota > Metazoa > Chordata > Actinopteri > Acropomatiformes > Pempheridae > Pempheris > Pempheris klunzingeri. The sequence continues at coordinate 16,316,541 of NC_092020.1, read as the reverse complement.
CTCCTCCATGTCGACCACCGGGGGCAATTTATCTAGTGGCCTTTTGTGCCAGGGGCAATTAATCCCGCCCCTGCCCCAAGGCCTTATCCTGCATCTCTGTCCTCTATCTCCATGGTTGCCACGCTTCCATAAGCACAATCCTTCTCTTGATCTACTCTCCCTCTCTTTCTCTTCTCCCTCCATCTCTTCCCACCTCCTCCTCCACTCCCTTTCTCTTCCCCTCTCCCTCATTTCTTTTTTTTCCCCCTGTTTTCTCAGATAGAGAGACACCTGCGACCACACACAGTGTGAACACTTCCTCACCGTCAGCAGTCCCTGGCAGCTTAATATGCACACACATCCACTCCTAAACCGATAGTCTTGTCAGATTGAAATGAGGCCAAAGTATTACACAACACACACGCGCACACACACTCACCCATATTCATGAGGACCTCCCGCGGCCTTCGCTTTTCTTGTCTCTTCTCACGTTGTCCACCTCAGTCAAACAAACCCCTTCTCATTGTTCAAATATTGACCACGATCACTGGCCACATTCTCACAACTTTAATACACCTCAGCTGTCTCTCTCATTTCTGTTCCTGTCTCTCGCCCCTTCCAACCACACACACACACCATACTGCCACACCAGTGCTACATCTTGTTAAAAAGAGTTAGTGAAGCTGAAAGGCCAATCACATTAACACGGAAGGAGTGTCAAAAAAGACAGCAGAGAATATGGTGGAAGGGTCAAATCAAATGGACACTTCAGATTTTAATTGCAAATGCCTAATTGCTCCCATAATTATGAGTAATAAGACTCTGCCACACTGATCTTGAATGGATCATATAGCAATTACTCACCACTGTCGCTGCTGGATTTGACAGCAAGAAATATCTTCGTAGATTAGCGTTTAATCCCGGTGCCCAGGATCTCAGAAGTCTTTGAAGATGTGTGGCTGAATGTCCTCGTCCACAGCCGCCATCGAAGGCCCCGCCTCGGGTGATGGGCTGCAGCCATTTTATACTGGAGAGCACCCGGCCCTAATCAGTCATGGTGGAAGAGAGGGGATTTATCCTGCAGCTCGGACTCGAGGATGATTAGATGCTCAGATGCAGTGAGCGGGGTTAGCGATTTGGCCGGGGCATGAATGTTACTGTTCCAGTTCTGTGTCTCTGATAAATGTCATGTGAAGTTGTAGGAGCCAACCTTGAAACTTGCTTTCATGGCATGCCAGCCCTCTGCCCCATTTAAAGACCATGATTGCAATTACCAGCATGGTTCAATCACAGTAAGCACTGCAGTTAAACTGTTAAATAGCCCGAGGCCAAAATAAAACTTGCTCACACTGTTGTCTTAAATGCTGGACTCGCCTAATTAAGATATGATCACCTGTCTCTGGTGCATTCTTAATTGTGTGCAGAGCTCAGGGCAAACTGTGTCCTATCCCCAAGTGGGTCATGTCTCTAGTCCTCAGGCCAGCATTTCTCTTATTTGCCATTCTTTAGCCTTATGTTTGTTCAAGCCGCTTTTAGCAGCAAAGGACTGTCTGGTCGGGAGGCCATGTGGAGTCTTTGCCTGTGTCTATCTTTAGAACAGTTGCTCCTCTGTCTGCATTAATGTCTCGCCGCCCGTGCTTAAGCACATTTTAGAAGCATCAGGCATTATCTCTGGCTGGTCAGGGAGGCCCTTTCATGGCATTGTGTGGCATGAAAGGGCCATCCAAGTCGGTGGGAGAGATTATTATCTGACATGGGCTGAACAGAAGGAAAGAAACGGGAGCTGAATGTGTGAGGCAGAGCCCAGGGGTTTGCTTTGACTCCTACCCAACATCACAGCCTTTATACTAATCCATATTTAATTAGACTTTCCTTCAGTACGCCCTCCCCACTTATTTACCCTTGCTATGTTGTTTTATGGGAGACGGAGGGAGGGAAGGGCACTAGTGAAGTTGACATGGGATTACTATTAATAAGCACAGGAGGGTAGGGAAGGTAGAGCCTAGTGAGGGCTTTGGGGATGTAGTTGTGTTTCATTTCATTAATAGGATATTGTAATTCAAATACTGCCCATCAGCTTTGAAACAATAACATGCTTCGATGCATGTGATGCATTGAAATTTCAATCAGTTTGTTGTTATTGTGTCGGCAGATGCATAGAAACACCAGTGAGTAATGAGTGGCATTTTAAACACTAATAGACTGATGGAGTTATATAGATTGAGCGACTGATTAGCATTCATCAGGTGCCTTTGAAGCCTTTAGTGGAAATGATGTCCACAGAACTTTCTGCTCCGTTAAGTTCAAATAAATGCCTTCCCCTTCCTGTCATTGGAGGATGTCTCAGGATGACTGACTTTTCATCAGATCCGTTATTAGAATCTGAAAGCTTTACTCTGCTCCGTGGTGGAGCAATACAGGCTCGTGAGTCCATTAAACTGTATAGAAACCTTTTATTTTTTTCCTCTCATTTCTGAAATGAACATTTCAATCAGTGTGTTGCCTTTGGGTAGGATGGCGGGTGAAGGTCAGTATAAATTTCAGTACTAATAATTAGATTCTTTATTAGTCTTTGCCACTGAATTCAGCTCCAAAGACAAATGGTGCAGAGGAGCGGTGTTGGCCGGATGTTGACTTAATGTCACCCATCCATTTTGCTTTCGCTCTGGTTGGCCTTGCCGGAGCTGGAAAATGGGAGACTCATTCATCACTGGGTTTTTCTGGCTCTGGGCACCAACATGCATTCAGTCATAGCTGGAGTGACATACATACACACACACAAACACTCTGTGTGGAACAACAGAGGGCTACACACTCGTACATATACACTCACACACCCACACCCGCACACACACATACACACAGATGCATTTCAGTGTGACCATAACAATACTATATAACGGTACTGCACATAAGCACACACATTCGTCACACACATATATATACATGGTGTGTATATAACCCTATGTATATGTGTATGTGTGCATATAGATATAGATATAGAGATAGATATAGATCTATATCTATAGAGATATATATATAAATCTATAGATATATATAGATATCTATCTATATATTTATATCTATATATCTATATCTATCTATCTATCTCAGACTAGATTTGCACACATGAATGGTTCAGGAAATGGGCATGACATGACATGATAGATATATATATAGATATAGATATATATATATATCTATAGATATAGATATATATCATGTCATGTCATGTGCCTATTTCCTGAACCATTCATGTGTGCAAATCTAGTCTGACCTCTGAAGTTCTGTGATTGATTGATTGACAGCAGCCCAGGCATCTGTATTCTGGCAGCACAATTTGGCACGAGTGGCGTTCAGCTCAAATTTGCGAGCGCAGACTTCTCATACATTTTAAAGCGATCCTCCATCATTTTTCCATGTTTCTTTCCCTCTCTTTTTTTTCCCGTGCAGAGAGGAATCCCCATTGGACAGTTCTGCAAAGACTTCAATGAGAAAACCAAGGAGCTAAAGGAGGGCATCCCTCTCCCAGTCAAGATCCATGTGAAGGTACGTCTGTGAAGCTCGCTGTGGGTTTCTCCAACCCATCCCTGACCCCTTACACTTAGCACCCTTCCCTCCCACAATTGTGGTTAATTCCACTAGCTGTACTTCCATTATTCATACTCTACCACCAAAGTAAGCCTTTCCATTTGCATTCATTAATGAAGTAATACCCAGAGGAACCTGGAGTCAAGAAGCATTAAGTACATGCAAGAAATGTGAATTACTCAGAAAAGTCAAAAGTGTTATGGGCTTGTGTAGTTCTTATTATACACAACCACATATTGTTTGACTCGTCACACCCACCTCCCAACTGATGTGGGTGTTGTTTCAATTTTGCGTCCTTTTAGTGGAATAAATGTGTTGTAATGAGGTTTGTGATGCAAGAAGGGGAAGTGCAATCCACCAAAAGGCGTGAATTTATTTTGACATGCAATATCCAGCAACAGTTCTGCCATCACATCTGGGACCTTGCTGCCGCCCATTACTGCCATCTGCTGGTGGTTTTTAGTGTTGCACTTGTTCTGTTCACACTACTGTGTATGTGTCATGCTTAATGTGTGCTTGTACTGCATGTTTCAGCCTCTGAGGGGAATGGTTCTCAGCTCAGTTGTCAACTTTCACCTCCAGCTTGTCGGCAGCTTTAAGTTCATCTCACTGCCTTTCATCTTACTTTTAAAGAGCAGTTTGACATTGTGGGAAATTCACTTATTCACTGTTTTGATAACAAGATCGATACCACTCTAAGGTCTGTGTTTTAAGTAAGCAGCAAGAGCCAGTAGACAATTAGCTGAACATAAAAACTTGTAACGGGGAAACAGCTAGCCTGGCTCTGTGTAAAGTTAAAACAAAATCAGCCGACCAGCATCTCACTAATTAACATTATGCATCTCATTTGTTTAATCCGTACACAAGCAGACATGTAACAAGATTAGGACTCTACAGCCATGCTAGCAGCTCTGTGAGGCATGTAATGGGACGCAGCAGCGCTTTCAGCTCAATGCTAATGCTAGGATGCTGCTGCTAACACGCTGACAATAACAATACTAACATGGTTTAATTAGCACTAATCTTAAAGCACATCAGAGGCTGATCAGAGGCATAATTAATTCTGCAGGTGTTTGATCATAAACCAAATATTAAACTAATTAAAATTTTGACCTGCTGATGGCACTAGATGAAAATTCAGAGAATCACCAGAGTTATTACAATTTATCCTGAGGGAATATGAATGTCTTAATTAAATTTCACTCAATCCATCCTGTGCTTGTTGAGATATTTCAGTCTGGACATACTGGCGACAAACTTGAGAGAGAGATGCACTGCTAGCGTAGCTAAAAATGACAAATGGTGATTATACAAGGAGTTATATGCGGGAACTATTTCTTGGCAAACAGTGGCGGGGTGCAGTGACCTCCTGGTGTCTTGTCATCACAGTTGTTGCCAGGCAACAATTTATGTTTATGTAGCAAACAAGATATAGCAACTGAATTAATGAGCCTCAGAAGTTCGAGTTGGCAGGGTTTTTTTTAACTTTGGCTGGAGCAGGCTGTGGGGGCAATCTTCCCTCTGTGTGGTAATCCACATTACCACCACTGTCTGTTTACTGGCAATAAGTTTGTCACGAAATGAATTTTCAGAGGCAGTAACTGCATTAACAAGTTTACTTGGAAGTCACAACAAATATAGTTACAAGATTCACTCTGTTTGTGCTCAACTTCGCACAGCAAGCAAAAAACAAATGGTGTGCTCGTCAGACTGATTCGCTCTAACTCAATCAATCAATCAATCAATCAATCTTTATTCATATAGCGCCAATTCATAACACCGTTATCTCAAGACGCTTTACATAAAGAGCAGGTCTAGACCAAACTCTGTAATTAAGAGAGAGACCCAACGATTTAGGAATTCAAAATTAAGGATTCAAGAATCCCCACATGAGCAAGCATCAGATATTATTGTATTATTATTATTATTGTAACTCCCCTTTAACGGGAAGAAACCTCAAACAGAACCAGTCTGTTGGGGTTCATGTTGGGTGGAGGTTGGACAAGAGAGAGAGAGAGAGAGAGAGACAAAACAAACAGCAACCAAAATAATAACAGCAACTACAGTGCTGACAATAGGAATATGACTAATAATTAGCAATATGGTAACATTGAAAAACATGACTATAGTTAATATATGAATAATAATAACACGACTCATATCAGTAAAAAGTGGCGATGGCTGATGATCCGCAGCAGTGATTCATGAAGCCTGAGAACCACAGCCAGGAGAACCAGGACCAGGATCAACAGGAACCTGGAAGATAAGAAAAGCACAGAAAGGCTCCAGGGAAGATACCAAGTTTAGTAACAGACATTAAAGAGACATGAAGCATAAGGATGGAGAGGAAGAGGAAGAGGAGGAGAGAGGAGCCCAGTGCATCATGGGAAGTCCCCCGGCAGTCTAAACCTATAGCAGCATTGCTAGGGGCTGGTCCAAGGCCTGAGCCAGCCCTAAACTATAGGCTTTATCAAAAAGGAAGGTTTTTAGCCCAGTCTTAAACTGGACCCAAACTGGAAGGAGATTCCACAGGTGAGGAGCCTGATAGCTGAAAGCTCTGCTTCCTGCACTACTTTTGAGGACTTTAGGAGCCACAGCCATTAACTGAGAGCTAATGGCTATGACATAATTAGTAGCACACCTAAAGGAGCATTTCAACATTTATGCTGCTAAGTCACTAAATACATCTTATCAGTTCTTAATGTGGGTCTAACTTTCTTCCATGATGTGCAGCCATTTGAGTTGCAGTCTAGAGCCCTGATATATTCAACATGCATCCATGAATACATCATATCAATTCTTCATATAACAGTCAACTGGTCTCCCGCTCTTTCCTCTCTTCATGCTAAGGTAAACTAATCCCCTCTCATCTATCAAACTATTCCATAAGACTTTTTTTTTTTTTACTACTTCACCAACTGTTCCCACACTGTCACTCCTCTTTCTCTTTCTGTCTTTGTATTTTTTTCTCATTTTGTCAGAAAAAGCCCGGGGGCGTAAATGCTTGTTTCATCTAATAAAATGGAGGAGGAAACAGCGACTCATTGGACCTTTGCAACCGATAGTTTTTCCGCAGATAGAGGAAAATTCTGTTCCCTTTGTCAAAAGGTCACATCTGTTAGATAACACGACTCTGATGACAAATCACCACTTCTGTGGTGTCTTTTCAGCCCAGCCTACAGGTTATTGCCCGGTGTTTGTTTTTTATTATTTTTTTTATCTATTCTTTTTTTTGACAGATAACAGATTATTCAAACTTTCCTCAGACACTTTATCGATTGGATCTATCCGTCAGATTTTAATGAATTAAGGTCCTCGGCCAGGGAATAAATCTGAATGAGAAGAAAAGGGTCAGAAAAACTCAGTGAGGCTGAAAAGATTACTTTTATTTTGGTCCTGAGGGGAGGATGGAAAGGGCGAGTGCGTGAGGCTGGAGAGCAGATGTGCAGCAGCACACAGTTAAAGGTACAGGGGGTAGACAAACTGGTGTAAACACCTCATGCAAAAAGCTTAGGTTACTTCCATGTTAGTTTAGTTAATTTTCTTTTTTTTTGTTCACCTTATCATGTCCTTTTTTAAAGCAGCACTTATCATTTTTATAAAAACATCAACTATCTCTGCAGCTCTCCTCTCCTCCATGGAGCTCCATAACCTCTTTCAGCTCATTGTTTTGGTTTTATGACTCAATTTTACTGTTTTTTTTCACTCTCAACACACTCATCAGTGCTGTTTCCAGCAGCAGCAGTAAAAAAAAAAAAAAAAAAAAAAACACTATACACTACCTTTCTAGCACCAAACAGCAGGTGCTAGTTAAGTTAACATGTAGCTGGTGAACATAGTGGAGCATTTAACGGCTAAAGACACAAATATTTCCCTCAGGAGTTGATGGAGACCAAAAACCGTGCTAAAAGTCGAGTAAATATTTGAATTGGATTCATCAGGTGAACAGAAACAGGACTATGAATGAACAACACTCTTGCTACTGGATGTAAATTCACATGGTGAATATATTCACTTAGAAAAAAGGACAAAATGATAAAATACTTTCCTGTTTAGAGCAGTAACCAACATAACTGAATAGAAATACAGGTTGTTACAGTGTAATTTTTGTTTCTGTTACAGTAACTAGTTCAACAAATGCAGTTAGCAATTAGGCTCAAGGTAAGAAAAGAATGAAGGAAGCACTACTTCAGTCTGAGAGGGATGAAAGAAAAAGTAGCTACTCCTGATTAGCGGGTATCATAAATACTGTAGAGAGAGAATGATTTCCCCCCAAAACTCAAGGCGCTGCTTCATTGAAGCGCAATGAGTGGTCGATAGATGTTCCTCTTGGCTTTAATCACATAGTCTCTATCATAAAGACCTTTTTTTTTTTTTTAATTTTTTAAATATGGCTCATGTTTGTGCTTTTGTTCAGTAAGACCAAGTAAGGGGTACTGAGGTTGTTATACGTAACCTTTGGGGTTTATGGGCAAAAATGATTCAATCTGTTCTTTAAATGAAACCCAAGTAAGTGAAGCCTGTATTTCTCCACTGTGGCAGAATTCCTGGCAGTGTGGTGGCTGCCTCAAAGCAGCCTTTAAACCATCACGTAGGAAGGAAAAAGTCTCCACTTAAACAGCAGACCTGTGAAGCTGCATGGAGCTGTAGTAAGAGCGCTTATTTGCATTTGAAGAGTTTGGAGGGTGGTGTCCTTCTTTAGCCTTTAGTTCAAACATTTACAGAAATCATTAAACATTGAGTTTGTCTGCTCTAATGTAAGCTGTATCATTAGCATGTCTAGCTAATTAGCTTACTACATGTAGTCACCTTTGCCTCCATGGTCAAGGAGCATTTCATATATGATATGATTATATTTTGTGGGTTTACAGGTTACTTAAAAAAACGTGTTGGAAGCTAACATTAGTCCTGGATATCAGAGCTCAGGTGACATTAGCAGCTCTGTCCTGCAATTAATCTTAAATGGTTTTCTTCTACATGGATCATCAACTGGGGAGGATGGAAAAATGCTGTTTAGCCTCTGTCTGTGAGCATGATATCATGTAGCCATAATGTGCATATGTCAGACACCTTTTGACAAGACAGTAGTTTCAAAATGAGTCAGCCAGAGATGCGTTTTTAAATTCATAGATATAACTAACTAGCTTGATCAGCTAGCTGCAACAGCTGATAAACAAGAATAATGAGCTGCTTTTTGAAATGTTTTTGTTTACCACCATCTCAAATCAAGGACCAAATCAAGGTTCCATAAATTACCATAAATTTTGATGGTGAATCTGTCATTAATATTGTTGTAAATGCATACAAGCCCTGCAAGTTTGACAGGTGTAGCACCACGACAATGGGTGGTGGGGCTCAGCAAACTGAATCAATGAATACATGTTTTATAGCTGTCTTCTGATGTTTAAGTATACATTTCTTAGGGATGATGGTGTTGCATCAAGGGAATTATGAACTCAGCTCAGTTATTTTCATGTTCACACGCCCACCTTTAATTTTGATTCCTCTGTCTCCTCAGCCCGACAGAACCTATGACATGAAGATTGGCCAGCCGACAGTGTCTTACTTCCTCAAGCAAGCAGCGGGCATTGAGAAAGGGGCCGGCAAGACAGGTGAGACGTGCTGCTGCGCTGCTGTACAGTATCTGCTCTCAGTTCAGTTTCCACCCTCTGAGCCCATCCTTTAACGGACACACATCTCTCCCTGGGCTCGGTTTTGAGCCTGGCAGTGATTGATGTTATATTCATGACATGCGGGGGAACTGCAGCAGAGGAAGGAAGTGGCAAAGGTGGTGTGTTAAGAAAAGAGAATTATGGATTTTCACCTTTTAATGCTTCCAGCGATCTCCAGCCTCGTTTCAGCAGTTGACTCCTAATTCCACCCCTACATCGTCTCCATCACACACACATACTCCCACATTGTCCTCTTGTGCCAAACTTTTCCTTTTACATTAATCGATTTTATTCTTTTTGCTTCGTCTTTGTTCACACACTCTCTTTTTTTGTGTGTGAAGGCCACGAAATAGCGGGGATGGTGTCTGTGAGGGCAGTGTATGAGATTGCTCAGGTGAAAGCCGAGGATGAGTGCTTCAAAATGAGGAACACCTCCCTGGAGACTGTCGTCAAAAGCATAATCGGCTCAGCCCGTTCATTGGGCATCAAGGTCGTCAAGGAGTAAGTTCTGTGCACAGTGCACTCATCATTTCATTGTACTAACTTGAGATACCTTAAACCTGACCTGTGTGCCCGTCCTGTGTACTGTCCTGTCCTCCACGTGTTAGTTGGTCCAACTAGATCGTTTTTGTCATTTTTGTACACGGTTGACGTTTAATATAAATGATTAAAGACGCACTTTACAAACATAAATCTTCATGCAGAGTTGTAAAGAAGCAGTAAAAATGGTCCTTGTGTCGTCTGTAGATGTTGCTGTGCTTACTAATGTCCACTAGAGGTCAGATAAAATGACCACAGTGGCCATAATAATATGAACACCTACATTAGCTTCAGTAAGGAATCAAATGCAATTTTGAAAAATACCTCTGCCAAAGTTGTGATATTCTCATCACATTCTGGGCCCCTTAAAAGAAATTGAATTAGAACTTGTCTGTCTGTGGTTTAGTTTTTGGTGCAGTTGTAGTGCATCACATCATACTAACTTGTAAAGAGCACTTATTGTTTTGCAGCACCATTTCCTTTATACAAAATAACATGAGTAATAACATGAGCACTTGACAGTAACAAGCAGCTCAGCACAACAACACCTGCAATCAGAGTTGAAGCAGCAACTCTGTCCTGCTCACCCCTGTGTTTTAAGATGCATACCTTTTGTTGCATCTCATCCTCATCTGTCTGCTGAGTTTCCTGTTTGTACCTATACAGTGAACTACCCAATGAAGGCTAAAAAATGGCCTAAATCTATTATAAAAATAAAAGAGTGGTCAGAGCTCTGACAGAGAAGCTGTGTCCTCATTCACATAAATCTAAGGCGAAGAATGTTTTCTATACTAACTGCAGAAACGGTATGCTAAGACACAGGATGTAGTATAACTCTGTACAGTTCATATGATGTTTGGATTTGTGACACAAAAATTCAACAAAAATTTGATGCTATAATCTCCACAAAGATTGTACATCTTGCTTTTGGTTCAGGCGCTTTAGAGAGACACACACACACACACCAACTTATTTGCTCCTACAATGAGACTTTGCATCTAAAGATCTACCTGGATGCTCTTTCATACCGTCTAATATGTATCAGTTATTACATGCAGAGCATTTATTTTGCCATGAACTATTTTAATTTATTATTCCATCTCAGCACCCCTTCAACCTGCCGCATCTATTTCTACTTCAGTTAATGATATTGTACTTTTCCCAGAATCCCTTTCTCCCCGGTACTTAAAACTTAACGTGTCTTGCGGCTGCAGAGCATTATGATTTATTGAGAGGTCTGTCAGTGGAGAAATTGGTATCTCTGCCTCTTTTACAATGGATTTCTCCCTGGATGGTTGTTGAACACTGCTGCACTGTGGTGAGTCCAGAAGGAAGACATTGCTCTTTGGGACCAAGGGACTTGACAGCAAAAACAGATTTTAAACTTAATGTTGCAGATAGCTGAAGGATTTTCTGCCAACAAGTAGAAATTTCCAATAATTAATCACCACCTCCAATAGAAATATTTTGATGTGGTGCTTGTCATCTATGCTGGTTCAGTTTTATTACAAGTACAACACGCCGTCATTCACAGTGTTTTACTGTAAGCTAGATTTTATTGTAACAAGAAGTCAAATCTCTCTCTCCCTCTCTCCCCCCCCCACCCCCCCTTCTTCAGTCTCTCAGCTGATGAGTACAAAGTCTTCTTGGAGCAGAGAGAAGAGAAGTTAAAAGCTGATGCAGCAGCAGCCGCAGCTGCTGCAGCTGAAGCTTTGATGAGCAAAAAGAAATGAGGACCTGAACGATTCATTATTAATTCCCTGTTCCTGTTTTTTTTTATTATTAACTTTATACATGTACCACATTCATTCAAAGACAATGTTAATGTGTGTCAGATCTTATAAATAGTCAGTTATTATGTGATTTCTGTCTCTGTGTCCTTATTCACAAATGGTATTTGTCTCCACAACAAATGGCTTCAGTATTTTAGAATGATTTTAAGAGGTTTTACTTCACCTACATTTTGGCAACATAAACATCCACTTAAATTTAGAAAATATTTATGACCCCGAGCGTTTCATTTCCTCTGAGCCGAGCTAATGAAACTATAATTGCTCTGTCTTGGAAGGATTTGTACGTGCAGTCTCTTTGATGTTTTATTCTATTATTAACACTTCTGGAAGCGATTTGGCTTTTTGTCAAGTTGTGCAGATGGTTTCTTGCATACTTGACACACTTATCAATATGAGATCTAAAGGGTTCATCACATGAATTATTGCAAAAATGACATGGACAAATTAAACTATACTCGCATAAATAGGCACACGCCCATATGTACATTTAAAGTTGTTTTTTTTTCATTCTGTATGTTTCATTCTGTAAAATCCTCAGTCCTCATTCTGTGTAAACCTGTGAAGACTGGCTGAAACTGGGCATCTTCCAATGAACCCGTCTGGGTCCAACTGTGGCTCAGGAGGAAGAGGAGGCCGTCCATTAATCACAAGGTTTCTGGGTTGATCCCCTGCTCCTCCTGTCCTGTCAACCTGTCCTTGAGTTGCCCAATTTGCAGCCAATACTCAAGGTAGCTTATTGCCAATGGTCTGAATGGGAGGATAAGCACCAAATTGTACATTTATACATAAATGCAGCTGTTTATTTAGTGAAAATGTCCACCTCTGTGTTACTATTCATCCACTGGAGCTCTGCAAGGAAACATTGTCTCCAAGCCTGCTCAGGAGGAGGAACAGTCTCAATACCCAATAACTTGAACAGCGTACGCATGAATATGTGAGTATTATTTTAAGTCAGACTTCTAGAAATGTGAACCTATCCTATAATAATGATCTGAACCATATCATCCAGCCCTACAAGGACTCTACTGTGAGCTTTGAATAGTGTCGTTTTTTACACGTGATATTATTTGGTCATGAAATATAAAACTGTCCTTAAACCTGCCCTCTTAATAACCTTAACATGGCTTCTTACACAACATACAATATGCTCCCCTCTGACGCAGTACTGGTTGTAGCCAGAAGATAGCAGCAGTCAGCTGTGCAGCATTTCCTCCCCCACTCATCTTCACTCCATCACAGACACTGCAGCAGCTAGTGATGGAACAAAATGTTCGCTTGTAGAAAACCAGTAAAATGTTTAGAGCTGTGCCTCATTACATATATTAGATTCTTTATTATCTATTATGTGGCACAGGTGATGAGATGTGGCAGAAAAAGATATTATGCCAGGCCTGAATCTATAAAACCCATCTTATGTCTTTTATCTGTAATGATTTCCAGAAAATGGGTTATCCGTGTGCTTTTTTTCTGTGATTTTGATCATCTCACCTTTCCATCCTGTGGCAACAGAGCATCAGTTTGTCCCACATCCCTTTTTACTGTACCTCTAATTTTAGCCTCCCCTCACTCTTTCTTTGTCTCCCCCCTCTCCCCAGCCCTCCCCTCTCTGCTCCTTCTGAATGGAGGCTGAGAATAGACGAGAGGCTGTTTCAGTCAGAGCTCTTGAGCAGGAATGCCTATATATGGAGTCTTACACCACACCGAGCGCTGATAGAGTCACAGGTACATCGAGTGAATGTGGGCTACTGTGATTTGTAAAGAGGGGTGGTGGGGGGGTCATATGCCTACTATTATGTGTGTGCGTGCATCATCATAAGTGGGAGGCCGCCTGTGTGCACATGCTCGCACGTAAAAAACCTCGATGCCAAGTGTGTGCGTCAGTCTGAGTCAGATAGTGTCTCATTCTGTCTCGTCATGTGTGTGCGTCAGTGCTGTTGCTGAGCGAAACTCGCTCCAGGGGAAGAAATGGAGGAGAGTGTATGGGAGGGAGGAGAAGAGGCAGGGATGGTGGGACGACGACAATGATGATGATGATGATGATGATGATGATGATGATGATGAGGCTGAGGGAGGAACAAGAGGCTTGACTATGACGACACAAATGCATCAGCTGCATTAAGTGCACTTTAATATAAATGCATTTGTATGACAATCAAATACACTTATAAGCAACACAATAGAACACTGATCCACAATGTCCATTCTGCAGTAAGTAAGATGTTGAGAATATATTCCATCTTATGCAATAAAAATCTCTTTCTTATATATACAGACCAATGACTTTTTCATACAAATGTACAAATGTGTACAACCTTTCTGAAAAGAACATATGCCTATATCCACAGACATAATGCATATGCATTAACATCTTTTTCAAATATCACACATACAATATAGTAATTTTACACATGTATATTAACTTAGCCTTTAATAGCTAGAACGTAGGAATCAATCCTTTACTTGACCGTAGACAACTCTACGTGAGCATGTCGACACCATGGGAATAGTACCATTCTCAACCCGTGTCGCTTGGTAACTGAATAGAAATAGCACCCCATCCCTATTTTCATTTTTTAAAACAAAACTTTTGTATTCTAACCCCTCTCAAAAAAGAAGAATCGCTCATTCACATAGTCAATTGTGCCTCACTACACCGCACTCCAGTGGAGCAACGATGTAAATGTCCATGTTGAATGGACATGATAAAGAGTTCAGAGTTCAGCAGGTCAGGGCCGTTTCAGGCACACAGGAGCCGCTATAAGCTGCCAGCATTGCAAATATTGATGCTGCAACAATATCCAGCTGACTGCCCTCAGGCCAGGAGGGACCTGAAGAGCCCACATTCAGAGTCTAATGTACAGTACAACGTAGCAGTGGATTTGTGGCATGATCAGAGCTCCGGCAAACTTCCAGACAATTTCTTGTTTGGTGTTACATCTCGTAAAGCAAATGGACACCTTTTAACATTCTTGAGATCTTCACATGCCAGGATCTCTTCATGTTTTCTTTTTTGTTTGCACATCACATTGATACACAAAATTTCAGATGGAGAGATAAATATGAAATGTTAAAGGTTTGAAGCCGCAAACTCAAAGCTCAAAGTATCTCAGGTTTAAAGTTGATCCCTATTTATGAGTTTTGCTGTTGCCTTTAAGGCTGTGAGGAAGAGTGCTATCAAATCAGAGCCGTCTTGGCTCTGAAGACCGGATAGAAGAGTTCTTAGTAAGAATTCTTTCTTATTTGATATACAGATAGTGGTCATCCTAAGGATGTAAAAAAAGATTTGTAAACATTTGAGGTTTGGGTTTGCGTTGCTGCATGTCAGGCAAAAGTGCTATAATTCATCTCCCTATTGAAATAGCAAGAAATGTTTTTTGTTTTTTTTTTTTCCTTTTTTTTTCACAACAGATTTTTCACTACGAGTGAATACAAATGCGCGTCTGGAAGTTGAACAGCGCTTACAAGTTCAGAGAAGTTTCTCTGTCTGATCATATCTGAAGCTTGTGTTACAGAGAAGCTGAAAGACACCACATGGACTCAAAACCCAGTCAGTTATGGGTTCATGTGGTTGCACCATCATGTAAATGTACCAGTACCAGTTGCACCAGTTTTGAAGAAGTATACAGATTAATGACTGAACAAAAATATAAAGCCAATCTTTGTTCTTAGGAGACATGTAGGAGTTAAAGTCCTTAAGTTGTATATACATTATGTATATTTATACACTTAATTATTTTTTACTTTTCAGTAAAAGGGGCTCCACAAAATATGACAATATGCCATACTTAATGAAGTAAGTCACAGACTTATTTTAGAACGGAGGAACTCTTCCACTCCCATCTGAAAGACAAAAAAAAGGAAAAAAGAGAAAGAGGAAGTTAGTGGTGTATTTTCAGAAATGCTTTTTCATCTCATTTAAAAAGAGCACAGTACAAAAGAGAAAAGAGACAGATTCTTACCTTTGTGGAAGCACTGTGGTGATGGATGACATTGGAGTTGATACAACTCAGGTTGTTGCCCTAAGCCAGGGGCGATCGAGGCACCTGCCCCAAACATGGGTTCCAGGACGGCCAGTTCCTCCAGGAGGGACTGAGTGCAAGATACAGCAGGCGTGGGCGAGACGATGGGCGTGGAGGTGGCGGGGCTGGGGGAGGCAGTGAGGATGAGGGGAGGGGAAGCTGGGATGGAGGAGCAAGAGGACACAGGAGATGACACCACCTCGATCTCCATTGCCTCCTCCGCTAGCCCCTCCCCTTCCATCTTTGCCCCGGCCTCAGCAGCCACAGTCGCCCCGCACCCAGCCATGGAGTTACATTGCGCCGATTGGACGCTACAGAAGTGGCCCACTCCCTCAAACTGGGAGGGTTGGCGCCAGCACACTGGGGTTTGAGGAGAGGTTGGGCTGGAGGGGTTGGACAAAGGGGAGGCGGAGGGGGAGTTGGAGGGGGAGGAGAGGCTGGTGGACTGAGGAGGAGCAAAGTCGTCTTGGAGGAGAGTTTCTAGGATGCTCTCTTCAAACAGAGAGTCATCATCGTCGAGGAAGATGGGAATGTCCAGACCTCTCCATGCTTTGATGGGATAAAACTCCCTAAGCATGTGAACTGAATCAACATCAGCAGTTTCTATGGTAGGCGACAGGAAGGGTGAGGGAGGGGAGGATGAGGGTGACATGGAGGGAGGAGAGAGTTTGGACAAGAGTGGATCCAGGTAGAATCCCTCTGCCAGTGAGCTGATATGCTGAGCTAAGAGGGATATTTCTGCCCTCTCCTTCTCCCTCTCTCTCTCCAGGGAGAAGAAGGAGAGGCAGGGCTGTTTACCGGGTGATGCCTCAGGGGTGAGGAGGCCATCGGGGGGACACTGGAGAGGCCCCAGTGGTACATCGACATACAGTGGACCCCGAACCTCGGGAAGGGTCATCACTGTGCAGTCGCCATCTCCGGGGCTGTCAGGTGTGGGGGGCAGTTTTTCATAAAGGGAGCTACTGCAGGGGTCAACTGTGAAGAGAAAGTCAGTGGATGAAATGGGTAGCGCGAGAGGGAGCTTGGTAGACAGGGTGGTGGGGGGAGTGGGGCTGGAGGCAGTAGTCGGTGGGGCTGAGGAGGAAGCTGAAGGGGCCAGTGAGGTGGTGGCGGTGGCTGTTGTAGCAGAAGGCGGAGGGGTGGTAGTGCCAGTGGGATCGAAGCTGAAGAGGGGCTCACCAAATGGGAAGCTAGCCCCGGCAATCTGGGGAGTGTAGGGCGGTGTGCACACAAACTCTTTGGTCTGCTGAGCTTGTGAGGTGGGGACAGGGGGGAGGGGCAGGGGGAGAGCTGGCAGTGGGGGGTCGAGCTGGAAGGAGGGTGGCAGGAGAATGTTCTGGGTTAAAAAGTCTAAGTCTGCTACTGTTTCAACAGTGACTGGAGTGGGGGACGAGGCAGCTGAGGGGCTTTCAGTAGGATGCTGCTGAAAGAAGCTTTCTTCTTCCAGAGAGGAGATACTGGAGCGAGGGTCACCCTCTAGCTGCATGGCCTCGGCAGCAGAGCTCCCCGGTTCATCGGAGGAGCCTACGCTGCAGCCGGCAGTGCTGAAGTCAAAGGACTGGGCGGACAGGCCGCTGCTGCCGGGGGTGAAGACCTGGTCCGGGCTGGACAGGGTCTCTGGAGACTGGAGGCTCAGGCCCTCCTGCTGAGAGGTACCAGCACTCAGAACCAGGGTCAGCTGGGTCTGCTCTGAGCTGAGCTGCTGACGCACTGACCAGGCCTCAGAGTCACTGAGAGAGACAAAGAAACACAGCAGAAAATGGGAGTTAGAGTGCTGTATTTATTTGTAGTCATCATTCTTTTGTCTCCAAATTGATGAGTAGTGTATAGTTTGAAAAAAGGCAGTAAATACCTGATGATGTAGTTGTTGCTGCTGACGGGGATTTCTCCGGGCTGCAGTTGAAGCACCATGTAGAGCCAAACCCACGACTGGTCCAGAGCTTGCACACGCACCACCATTTCAGCTCTGCCCTCTCCTCCTTCTCTCACTGTTGAACAACAGTCAAAGTTGGCATCGGTTTGTAATCCTATTAATCATCATAGTGTTTTTCATTGCGTGGATGTGCCAGTGGGCACATTGTGTGTGTAACTGTGTGGGCATGGATGGTTGTAAGTGGTAGGTATGTGTGAAGAGTACACTTACATAGGCTGCGGTGCTGAGCGGAGGCATGTGACAGATCCTGTGGGTGGAGGAGGCTGTACCAAGAACGAGCGCGTAAAGCTGTCACATCAAAGCCAAGATAGGCGCTCACACTGCAGGGGAGAGTGGGTGGTGATACGTTAGCAGGATAATGTTTTACCCCTTTAGTCACTCATAAATAGATTAATACACCACTTCATGTTAAAGCAACAGGTGGAGGAGAGGGTCTACTATTCTTGTGAGCTCACCTGTCCTGGGCAGCGTGCAGCCTCATGTCCCTGCTATGCTGGGAGTGGAAGCAGGCCAGGAACAGGTTAGTCTCAGCCAGGGGAGGGCTGGAGGCTGACTCCCTCTCTGCCCCGGTCCCAGATCGGGTCGGGTGGGGCTCCAAAGGGGAGCAGAAACACACCCAGACGGGGTTGGAGGTCCAGTAGGAGCCGGCAGCAGGAGAGGTGGAGGGGGGAGAGAGGCAGCGAGCTCGGATCAGAACCAGCTTGTTCCCAGCACTCTGCCTCCGCACGGACTTGGAGGTGTTGAAACGACAGCGGAATAGACGGTCTGTAGAGAAGAAGAAGAGAGGAGGTTCTTAAAAGATACTTTTGATAGTTAGTCTGCATTTGGTGAACTAAAAATAAATCATACTTTTTAATGATTTTAATCTGTACATTTGTCTTACCCATCTCAAGTGACGTGGAGGTCGACAGGTTGGTCCTCATAATAAAGTGGTCTGAGCCGTCGATGATATCATACACACTGTCCCCCTGTGCCACGAGATCCACCTGGAAAATTACACCCAGAAACGTTACTTATGAAGCCCAAAGTAGAGCTCAGTATCCAATATCCCTTTACTAATCTAGGAATGACTCAGTACTGCAGACTCACCATGGAGTGTCCGAGGTGCTCGGAGACGCTGTCTGACAGGTACAGGAGCTTCCCTTCCCCAGTCAGCAGCATCAAAAACCCCGGCAGCGCCTGCATCAACTCCGACAGTTCATGGAAAGAGAGAAACCGTGCGCTCTCCTCAAGACTAGCAGCAGTTCCCGCTTCTAGAGGAGCAAAACGGGTGGAAGGAGAGAGAATAGAAAAGTCCCAAATTTGTTAATAAATGAGAATATATATATATAAATACATGCATATGAGAATGAACACATCTGATCTCCGCAATAAGAAAAGCAGTGGCTGCAGTGTGTTTCAGCACCACGGACAGCGGCGCGGCTGTCTGTGCTGCCGAAGCGTCTCAGCACCACGGACAGCGACAGACGGCCATTTAAATGCCTTTATCAGCATCAGGGTCGATTATTAACGATCAACTAATGACCCACAGCTCCACAGTTTATTCGAAAATTAGGTTTATGTCAAGACAATCGCCTGCCGTGCCGCCAAGACACTTGTTGATTCCACCACAGTGAGAGGTAGCAGTCTATCTCCACAGCTCGACATGAGATTCATCAACAGGTCGTTTTTTTGTGTTGATTCAGAGTAAATTCAATCTTACCTTGACTGAAGAAGACGGATTTCCTGGTGTACATGCAGGCAAGTGACATGATGTGCAGGTATGAGAGACGCGCTTTATCAGCTTCGGAAATGGGCAACAAGTCCTTCAGGTTCCGGATCTCGGCGTTGATCTGGTCCCGTCGAGCCTTGGATGCTCCTTTGGTTGAGCGGTACATTGTGGCCGGTTGTCGCGGTGAACTACCGAAATTCCTCCAGATGTGAGAGTTGTGAGCGGAGTGTTGTTTGACGCCTTTCCTCGGCTGGAGTGAACCTGTCTCCGAGATGTGTTGAGAGACAGGTTGCAGAAGTGGGAGAGAAAAAAGCTCTGAGGTGTGTTATTGGACGTTCATCTCAGCTATTGTTTTGTGTTTCCAGAGAAAGGTTTGAAAACCTTCTCCTGTCCTGTCTCCGTCTGCTTTAGCTCCGCCACAGCGTCCAGCTCGGATGCTGGCCGGCTGCTGGATGTCTGTCCCCCCTGTCGGAGTGCAGGTGAATCGGCGGCTGTGGTAGCCGTCTCTCGCACTGAAGTCCGGAACCCGTAAATCTGGTTGAGGGACTCTGCTCGCAGGTCACTTATATAGCCTGGGACTCCGCCGGAGTAGGGGGGCTCCCAACGCACCAACACCGACGTAAAACGGAGGGAGGGGGGTGGAGAGGAAGGGGGGCCCGAGGGGGATAAATGTGTCTCATATTAGTGTTGGCAATGGTGAAGCTCTCCCCCTCCCTCTCCCGTGCCCTCTCCTTTCGGTGACTCTTTCTCGACGTCAGCTCTTCCCTCTACTCGGTGATGACGTCGGGCTGAAATCGGGAGCTCCGGCGACGCAAAAAGCCCGATTTGGACAAAACCGAGTAAGGGGCGGAGCAAGCGTAAAACGTAAACGGAGTCACCGGACTCCGGTGTACTGGAGGAGGAAGGGGTGAAGGGGAAGGGGGGGATGGGGAGACTGGGTTGCATACGAAAGAGGTCTCTGTGTTTATAGGCTATGTCTGGCACCTGAGGTAGGCTACCCGTCGCTGCCTGTTTGCCCCGGACCTGTCAGTAAACATGGCAGGTGCTTGTTAGGTGCGATTCACCAGCTCCCTTTGACCACAGTTCACTGCCAACATCCCAAACATGTGAGGCTGATGATGTTTGTACCGCAGAGCTGAACGCAACATGTTCAGCCTCTGAGCTGCTGCTGCTGCTGCAGGAGGCGGACATGGACGCTCAGGCTGGTTCACATCGCTCCGTCTCTCCGCCGCCTTTTATGAATGGACATCATCCCCGAGCAGCTGAAAACAGTAATGAATGCACAAACCTCCGCTGAATTAAACGATAGCCTCCCATTTTTTTAGCCCGATGGACGCGGATTCTGCGCATGTTCCGTGTCTTTACTGCGATTTCATATTTGATCTTGTTAAGAGGCGATCTTTGGCATTTTGTGGGCAAATACAGACGCAGAGAGAAACACTGAAATGCTGTGTGTGTGTTTGCTACTTTGGTGTTTGTGTTCTGTGTGTCCTGCATGAGCCACGTCAAAGACACATTATTATTGCTTTGCAATGGACAATAAAGTTTTTTCTGAATCTGGTCCACAGATAGCAATTTACAGGCCAGAATATATCTATTCCTTGAGATATTTTGATTTTTAGAAGCACTGAAGACGATCAGCTGGCAGATTGACCAGTAAGACACCAGTACATTACCAAACACCAGCTATACCATCATATCATATTTTGCAAGTGTTTAACAAATGACGTACAAGCGTGAGTCAGGGTCTGCGCTTTGATCTCTCCGTCTAAAACGCACAAGGGCGATTTTCAAAAGCTTAATGAAAAGCGAAATAATTTTAATGAATGACATTCATGAATAATTTGAAGCGCGCGCAAACATCAGCCGGTATTGCGCAACCTGCAAAAAGCTGTCGCCAGTCGCACGTGAGGTGAGCAGGGCTGAGTCTAAAAATAGATCTCACAGGTGACCGACACAAGGACTGAGGCGCGCCCCCGCATCCAGCTCCGATCGTCCTATTTATAGAGAGGTGAATTTCACTTTTAGCCCCCAAAATAGATCTGTAGTATGTGGTTCACATGTGGAGCACACACACACACACACACACACACACACACACACACACACACACACACACACACACACACAGGCCTGGATCTGTTCATACACACACTTACACACACTCCTATTTCAACCAGAGAATTTATGAACACATTTGTCACATCGTTTTTATTTCTTTAATTATTGTCGGTTTGGGAAGAGACAGGCGGGTTTGGGATGGTGCCAAGTGTGTTCCTTTGAAAACTAAATGGGGAGCATACCGGCACGTTCTCTCTCTCTCAGTAGCAGGATGTGTGTGTGTGTGTGTGAGAGAGAGAGAGAGAGAGAATATGCACTACTCCTGTTGTGATGACATCAACTTCAAATCCCCTTAACGTAAATCGTTACATTTTAAGGTTAAGTTTAGGGTTATGGTTAAGTGATGGAAACAAGGGTTCTGTGTGTGTGTGTGTGTGTGTGTGTGTGTGTGTGTGTGTGTGTGTGTGTGTGTGGTTTTGCACCATAGCTGTGAGGACATTTTGCCTGGTCCTCACAACTTTTTGAGGGTTAAGACTCAGTTTTAGGGTTATGGTTAGAATTAGGTTAAGGTTAGGGTAAGGGGCTGGGGAATGCATCACATCAATCAGTGTCCTCAGAGCTCTAGAAAGACAAGAATGTGTGTTAGTGCACTTCCCTCAGTCTTTATTTTACAAATGATTTCCAGCAGGATACAGAACCTGATCTATTGTCTATTTCAGCGAGATGAATGAAGACAGACGTAGACTGAACAGGACGAGGCCCATTTGTTAAATAATATTGATCCCTTTGGCCCACTGTTTACCTACTTTGACATTTTTCAATGAGCAGAGGCTCATTGAAATGTCATCATCCTGCTTCCCGTTTGGGACCTTCAGCTTTACCTGTTTCAGTCCCTCTGCGTGTCTGGATTTTGTTTGGTGGTTCTTGCCCAGGTGCTTCTGTTTATTCTCCTTTGACGTCTGTTTTTGTCTCATATGTCTTTGGTCTTCTTATCGGATGACTCAGCCGTCTCTGCCGTGTCTTCTGTGGCTGTATTTCCATCGCTGGTTCCTGTGTGGTGATGACCCAAAAGGAGCAAGATTGTCACCCAGTGATCAGAGAGGAATGACGGATTTCCACTGATTAATTGACTTTTTTTCTAGTCCTCACTTTCAGTCTGTACAGTCTAAATTCGTTTCACTCAGAGCCTTGAAGTCATGGAAGTGAGAGATATGAGTTTGTCATCTCTGCTGCACATCACTAGAGCTCAGAGAAATACATCAATACACCCGTCTGTCGCTAAAGTGGGGACCGTAATGTGTCAGGACAGCGACATCAGTTTTCCTTTGGCTATTCTGGATGCAGCATCACCCTCATTCACTCGTGCAGTTCATTCAGAGAAGGCATACGTGAACAGAGATTTTGTCAATCTTTTTTCTTTTTAAACTAAAAGACTGAAGCTGAGTCATGCTCTTTGTTTCAGGTGCAGCCAATAATTTGTTAGATAACATCTCTCAAACGTGATGTTTTTATCTTAACCACGCCATAAAAAACACTGATTGACACTCATGGAACAGATCTGCATGGCTGATTCAAGTCAAAACAGAACAATTCAATTCAATTCAATTTTATTTGTATAGCCCAATATCACAACAGAGTGTCTCATAGTGCTTTACAAAGTTCACTGAACATTTATAGATGGTGTGGAAAATGTTTCTTCATACATCACTTTTAATCTCTTTTAGACCTGAAACTGTTGATTAAACAGCAACTATTTTGATATTCCGGGAATCGTTAAAATCTATCTCTGATTCTGGCTTTACTTCTGTGATAGTTAAAACTGAATTTCTGTAGTTTAGGTTTGTTCATCAGAGAAAACAACATAATGTTTATGGTTTGTGTTGATGTTGGTTTGTGCTTAATCATAACTGTGTATTAGTCGTGTCTGGGTGTTTTGGTTTCCTACTTGTTGGAGAGCTGGGATCCTCAAACAGCCGCTGGAACAGATATTTCTGGTTGTATTGTTGTTCTGATCAGGGTATTCCAATTAGTTATTTGATGCATTACTTGTGCCCGACATTTTACACAATTTACATATGTTTCCTGTCATGTTATATAGCTTGCGTTAACATTGCTAGATCCCTTTTGGTTCAGTTTCCTCCCTTTGCAGGTTTTTTTTTCTTGCAAACTTAAGACACATCCACTTGTGCTACAGTTGTGAGAATATCAGTCCGTATTCATGCAGCATCATTTCATGTTTTATTGCATCTACGCACAGGGCAGGTGATGACGTTGGATTTTGTACTTGCTACTGTAAAAAGGTTGTTCATTGTATTGACCCACATCACTTCTGTCTCATTCAGTGAAGCACCAAACTCTTAGGTTCTTGAATATTTTCCTTTTCTGATGCATTATGGCATTTCCTTCTACCTGATTTCTCTTGTTTCCTAAATCTTTCACCCTCCACCAAAAGTTTGGCTAAAAAAGCACCACAATCCTCAAGCTTCTGTTTCCTCAGCAGCCAAAAGGTTGCAAACTGTACTCCATAAGTTGTTCTCTGTGTGAGACCAACATACCAAATCTAGTCCTCTGCATCTTGTCATTAGCAGCCATAAAATGTTCAGATTCTTCAACATAACTACTCCACCATTCAACTGTAAAGTTGAACAGACACATTCAAGTCTGCTGCATCATTAAGTGGCCTTTAAGTCAGTCTTTGGCTTGTCTCATACTGCCCATCATTAGAGTAATAAATGGCAGGTAACAATCTTTACCTACAAAAAAAAAAAAAATTTTCCAAAGGATGACTGACTACAAAATTACTTTCATCTTTGTGACCTTGTGGGCTGTCGCCATCAACCACAAATTAATGTGAAAGGGAATTTTTAGATTTCAACTAATTTATGCCTAAAAAACGCTTGTACATGATTTACTTGAACACTTATTTATTATTACCGACTATTTACTAAAGCCTTATAACTTTCAGACTCACGATCATGGAGATTGGAAAACACTTTTTTTTTGGTTTTCCATTTTTCCAGTAGGCGTTAAAACTCCCACAAAATTGTTCATTTTATATAGGAAATCTCCACTCATCATTATAAAAGCCCAATGGATTAACACTTATCTTGATATGATTAATTTGGATCTTTGGATACAAGGTGCAGAGGAGGAAGCCATTCAAGCCTGGCAATTTATTTTTTTAGGGTCCTCATCTTTATCTGTGACTTCCTTTTTTCTTGGTTATTGAATTTTAGTTCATTTCATGACATGTCCAGCAGATTTTAAAATGAGGTGTGTGTGATCGTGAAGGAAGCAGGAGTCAAAGACAATAAATCGGTTTTGAGAAGGTATGTGAGTCACTCATATAAGGTGGAGCCAGTGCCTTAATTGTAATTACAAGGATTTTGCAATCAATCTTTAATTTTACAAGAAGCCAGCGTAACAGCGATGGATGGTTTGTTTCAGCTGTTGGAGAGATAAGAAGTAGTTTAGCTATAATAGCAGCTTTAAAGATATTAATGCTGATCTGTTGGTAAGTTCATCTTTTTGGTCCAGACTATTTCAATATATTCTCAATGAACCCTCTGACTTTTCCTTTGGTGCCACCATGAGATCGACATTTATGGTTTTGAGTGAAATGTCTCAATAGTTATTGGATGGATTACCATGATATTTAGTTCAAATATTCATGTTCTTCTCTGGATGGATTGTAATAACTTTGGTGATCGCCTGAGTTTTCATTTAATGCCATCATCACGTAAAACTTGTGATATGCCTAATTCTTTGGTTTATGCAAAAATACGTACAAAACTAATGACATGGACATTGTGTTTAATGCTAATTATCAAATGTTAGCATGCTGACATGCTAAATATTGTACCTGCATAGCATTACCACGTAAGCATTGTCACTGATAACATGTTGTTAGCATTTAGCTAAGTATAACCTCATGGAGCTGCTAGTATGTAGCTGTAGACGTGAGTTGGGAACCTAAAGTGCTTTTGTAACATTTCAGTTGTCTGAAGTTGGGCAAAGACTTCAGTTTTGTTGTGATTTAACTACAGACACTAATCTTCTAAAAACAATTGTAAAATGGCCAGATTTGAAAGTATTCAAGGTTTCAAAATTACATAAAGCTATAAATAATTTTATCCCTACGCTTAATGAAAACCAGTGTAGCTACCAGTGCACAATGATTCACTGAATAAAACAAGATTATTCCTCACCTAATAAATTATATGAGCATTTTCAAGCAGATCAATGGTTTTCAGGGTGAAGCAGGAGAAACTGATTCCCAGACACAGCTCTGTGTCTGCTGCTGCACATGTGAATCTTATTTTCACTGGATTTGTGACTAAACACAGATCAATTTCTTCAAGATGAAGTATTTTCAGAGATTGTCTTTAAAAAAATGCACTGGCACACTTTCTGTGAACAAAAATAGCACACATCTTTATGCAGGAGCTCCCTGAACCAAAACACTCAAAGTTGTTTGTTTTTTTTTCCACGCAGCAGTCTCGTAGGTACTTTAGCTGTCCCGGTGTCCCACACACTCTCTTGTCTCAAGCGCTGCCATTGTTGTGGTTGTCATGATAATCCCTGCCGTTAAACTACGGGGTTGTGTTGGGATCGTAGGTGGGTGGCACAGAGGAGCATGGCCGCGGAGAGGCAGATGGGTGAAGAGCGAGGGGTCTGAGGGATGAGTGCCTCGTCTCCCTGACAGCAAATGGACTCAAATGAATCCAATTAGTGGGCCGTCTTTGTGCCAGAAACTCCTGTTTGTCTCAATATTCATGTGGAGGCTCATTTAGTCTTGTAACCCTCTTTACTCTTCACTCATCCAGGCACATTAAGTCAGGCACTCATTAATTTTCCCACTCAGTGATTCATTTTTTCACTCAATAACTCCTTCACTTGGTCACAAGCTCACTTGCTCACTCAGGCAAGTGCATTTTAAAAGGGGATGGGGCTGACTGCTCGGAGCCAGGTTTGGTTATTTTTCAAATGTATTATTCAGAAAGACACACAGAGTGTAAATAATCTGTTGCATTAGCCTGGTGAGCTAACGGTCATTAATGGGTGATATTATGAGTCCACGGCCATGCTAACGTCTCTGTGAGGCTGCAGCGGCGCTTCGCTAACATACTCACAGTGCTGACATGCTAATAATAAGTAGGTATAACTTGCTTTTAGCGTGTTAGCATGCAAATATTATCACTCACTCACTCTTTTCTTCACTTTCACTCATTCACTCAGATTCACTTGCTTACTCAATCATGCACTTTTGACCACATTTGTTCTTTCACCCACTCACTCACTCACTGTTGCACACACTTGATCACTCATTTGCTCATTTCTCACACATTATGTCCCTCATCCACACATTCATTCTTTCACTTGCTCATTCATTCAGTTTCACCCACCTTCTCTGCTTTCCATATGTTTACATTTCCACTCATTTATTCACTTGCACCTTCACACATTATTATTATATCTCTTAGAGATGTTTACTATTTTAATTTCTAACTTTTCACTCATTCACATTAATTTATTTACTCACTCACCTAATTGCTCAGTGGTTCAGTCGCTCACTCATCCTTTTTCTCATTTACTGAGATTTGTTACACAATCACTGAGTTTTTCTGGTGTCCATATATTCCCTTTTTCACCCACTCACTCACCCACATATTACCTTGTTCAACTTCTCAGATTGATGCATTCAATCACATTTCACTCACTTATTTACACAGATATACACTCATTCACTGACACTTACTTTCTGTCACTATCCTCCACACACACACACACACACACACACACACACACACACACACACACACACACACTGAGCAGATGTACAAAGCGCAGGACTATTCTGGCTCTTTCTGTACACACACACTCTCACACTCTTGTACACATTTTTCAGTAGCAGTCGCCAACAGGTGTGACTTTCACAGATTCAGTCGTTGGCAAACTGAAACTGCGGATGAGGGACGAGCAGCATGTCCCTCCACAACCTTAGTCATCACATCACAGGGAACAGAGAGGACAGATCATCAGTCTGTGCAGCATCTCCATTATAGTATGACTTATGACTGTTTATTACAGATAAAATGTCAACACTTTTACTGATGATGAGACTGTGTTTGTCTGTAAATGTAAATGAGGCCATAAATAAGTGAATTATTTCTGGACCACTTCAGGGTGACAAGTGCAGGAGAAGAGGGGTAAAAGAGGCCGGGGGAGGAGGGCAGGAATGATTTTAGGGTAAACAAAAAGTGTGGTCGTCATGCCAGAGGTGGAAGATACTTGTCCTTTTTCCTCCAAGACTGTCTTTTCTTTTTTCTGTTTATTTTTACACCCAGAGAGTCAAGGTCTGCACTCTGCTTCTTGAAAGGAAGGAGCTAATCTGTCGCCTAGCAACACCTCCCACTCCTGCATCGAAGCGGGAGCGAGAGAGAGGATGTGGAGTAAAGAGGAGAGTTGAGGAGAAAAGATATACGTTTAGGGACACAGAGAGGTAAAAGGGGATGACTGGGGAGGTGAAAGATGGACATTAGTGTGTAAAATCTGAATAATCTCATACTCAACACACACACATAAAACATATGCATATACACATATGCATAGTCTGGTCTCTTGTTTTTATCCTGAATCTGTTTGTTCAAACTGAGTTTAAAAGGCTAACCAGGGTTGGGGGCTCAAAGAATCAATCCATACGTTATCAATATTAGGATTTCTTACTGTAAAAATGGAACTGAATGGAGCTAAATGTTCATACGGATGAATTCATATCATCATACAGTTTGCTGCATTGACGGTGAACGAAAAAGATACTTGACTGATTGTTAAAACAAACTGATTTAGAGTTGTTGTACTGTCATATTATGAAGAGATTTACAATAGCTTATGACGTTCTTAACATTTCTGAACACTGCACTGCAGAAAAATCGTTCAAGTGTTACTTAGCTTTTCTGTCTTTCTGGGACAGTCTTTTATTGGGGGTTATTTTGCCTTTATTTCTCATAGTGTAAAATAGAGACGCAGAGAGGAAATGAGGATTACTTGGTAAAACCATTCCAGTTGTAGTTACGTTGTACATGTTTAAAACACCTGAGCCCTCTTTTCTTTTCTGTCTTTTTCCAGAATGCCTTAAGGAGGAACAACGATTATCATGACAGGATCTGTTTGGGGCTGAGAACTTTTTATAAATGTACACAGCAAGTGGACCTCTGGGTGCTTCTCCCACAGTCTGGACACATCTGGGGCAGGTGAGTTTGTTACTCTGGCTCAGTGGTTCTCAACCTTTTTGACTTGTGACCTTTTAAAGGAAGAAATAGCTTCTTGTACTGGCAATCAGTTAATCCAAAGACTTTCTAGCATACTGAAGAAATAAAAGTATCCCGTAGTTTGTTTAAAAAAAAAAAAAAAGCAGATTCAAAGAAACCATGAGGAGATAAGCATTACCCCTCAAATTTATCTTGTGACTGCTTGTGAGGGCCCTAACCTGCTCTCTGTGAATCCTGCCCGTTACCCAATGGATTCTGGGACAGGCTCCAGCCCACTCATGACCCAAGAAAGGTAAGTAGTATAGAAAATGTAAGATTCACTAATTTGGGCTTCAAAATGTGTCTTTAAATGTATCAGTGGTGCCACAAAGACTCAGAAAATAATAATTTAAATTAAATCAGGCTGTTGATGTAGACAAAATAAGTGCACTTAAGTCAATTTCACATACAGATTAGAGGACCTGAGTATATGTGTAGTCACAATACCCGCAACATTTTTGCGATATTTGAACATGCATTTTATCTGCTGCTCAGTTCACTCACAAACACCTTCTGACTTCACGTTGCCATGTCTGATTTGAAGCCTGTCAGAACCGCTCACTGACAGACTCAACTTGTGAATACGAGCCATACAAACACCCACACACACAGCTCCACCCACACTTCTGCTCCTCACCTCCTGCCTTTATCCATCACTCCCTACCTCCATCTCTTGGTTTGGCTTTGTGAGCCGGTAGCCTTGTACCTTTTCTCTTCGTTTTTCAATATCCAGTTTATTTTTAGCAGCCAGGGCACAGAACAGGGGGCAGAAGTTTTTCACTAGAGCTCTTTAGTTGTGTTCAGAGTTCTCTGTCTCACCAAGGTCCCTGGATTATACTTAGACTTGCAGCAGAACATGGGGACAATATCTCAGTAAATAGCCAAGATATTTCTATTGAGGATGGAGTCCGCCATGAGAGGCGTTATTATACTCTATGAGAATGAACATGTGTCAGTGCTCAAGGACAAGATCAGTATCAGAAAAAATCAGAGATGTGCTACTGCAGTTTTTAAGGTAAAACATGCATCACTCTTAAATTTGAATGCAAGAAAAACCTGTGAACACTCTGGAAAGCATTTGTTAAACATGTAATATTTAGAAGTATATATTTGCATGTAAATATATGTTCTTATAATTGGGTAATTTGGACCCGTGTGTCTTTTTTCTTGTTGTGGACACATGCAGAGTACTGTACTGTGACATACCAGCACAGACACAGACTCTTTCTCTCCACAGTAAGTTGGTGCTGATGCGGGGTTGCCATGGTGACGTGATGTAGATGTGTTACATCACGAGAGACCTCCTAGCAGCAGATCTTTCATTGAGACTCCCTCTCCACCTTTTTTCTTTCCCCGTTTCTCTCTCTGCGCTCCTCTCGATTAGCTCGCAGCCTCATTTTCAGACAAGATCAAGATCAGATCAGATCAGATCATTTGGTGTTATCTCACATGCTCATTTTTGATGTGTATCGTCTGGACATATGTTTAAGATTAGCAGATAGAGCAAGGAGTTGCATAACAAAAGCAGAGAGTGGGCTGATTAGAGTGAGGGAGGAGCAGATGTGCTGAATGGGCTTCATATCAGCCAATATTTGTATTGTTCTTGTTCTTTTCTTAGCCTCAGTCCATTTGTCCTCTTTTCCCTTGCTGTCCTTGCTCAAAATACACCTCTATTGACCTGTCGTTTTGATACCGATCATGTGACACCTCTCACAAATCTGCCATTATTGTTTACTCCATTTTGTTCTCCTCTTCCGTGTTGTCTACAGCGACCAATTTACTGATTCATTCATCCTGGGCTGATTCATGAATGGATGGGGTCAACTACTAGCCAGCTGTGGCTTGTTCATTTCTTCCCATTGAGGCCTGCTCTCTATTTATGGCGCTCCAAAAATACATTCAAACAAAAACAAGACCTGCATGGTGTCAACAGGCTGGAAAACAGGTAACAAGTTATAGCATTTTTGTCTGGCAAACTGCCTTTTTTTGTGGACATTATGCTCCTATTGGTTTGCTAAAATACTAAATTAGAAATGACTATAACAAGCAAGTTTGGATGAATTGACAAATATTAGAAGTTTGTTGTGATTTTATGCATTTTAGGAGAGGTTGTTGGGTAGACGTGAGGGGTCCTGTGGACAGTTATTTAGTGGAGTATTTCATTACATCAGAACATTTGTTTGGGTTATTGAGTATAATGCACACTGCTAGATTAAATTGCCAAATATTATGTTATTAACTGTTCAAATAAATTGCATCTAAGCCAGATACAACATTAAAATGCTTCCATACTTGTTTATACACCTGTAATAATAATGATAATGCGATATTGTAATATATGACAATGTAAGTGTGACAAGGACCGTTTTGCTGCTTAATTCTTAGTTTTTATATTTAAACGTTGTTGGATAATGTTATGTCAAATTTGCTTCCTCATTATTAGAGGTCCCACTGCTGCATGCATAAAAATGACAACAATAGCTGCAAAAGTAACCTTTTTATTCAAATATATATTTTCATTTCTTCTGACCTTATTAAAGCCAGATATGAAGATGAGTATTAAAGTGATAATCATTTCTTTTATCACAAACTGAACTTACACAATGACGATTACAAAATACATAAATGACCATAAATTATTGTTATTACACCAAATAGGGAAATATTTCACATTTTATAAGTTGTATCAGATCTGACTAAACAAACAATATGTTCTCTTTGCTTGCCAAAAAGGTAATTATCAAAGAAATGTTCAGTGCGTTATTCGTGCCATTATTTGTATTTGGGATCAAACTTTTAACAAAAGGTATAAAACTCCAATAAAAGAAATCATTATAGACATATTTTAGATTTGGGAGGGGTAGTGTTGGAGAAAACTTTCTGTCAACATTACCCACAGATGCAGAGCTTTTGAATATCAGTTATATTAAAACCGTATTTTACAACAGGCGCCTCTGAGACCACAAACACAAGAAAAGAATCATTTTCTGCAGGTGACAGATGAAACATGTTGTCACTTCAAAACCACGTTTAACGCTCTGGAGTCCAGGTTGATTTTGACTATCCATGTGTTCCTTTTTGACTTTGTTTTGCACCTTTTAAACTGTCCGCAGCCCACATGCACGGTATCCTTTTGTAGCACAAACTCAGCTACAAGTCTGACATCTCATTTCTCATTTCCTACCAGAGCTTATAAAGCTGCAGAAATATAGGTACCCATAAAAATCTACCTATTTTTATAGAACTGCTTTAGGTTGTAAAAACAAATCACTCTTTATACACAGAAATACAGACAAAGGATGCAAGAAGTTTTCTCAGCTTGTGTTCAGTTATGTAATTCTAGATAAAATATGTTCATTATAGGCATCAGTGAATAGACAGACTCCAGAGCAGCATCATGACATGTTAGGAGGAAACGTTATGAAGTATCTCGCTGATAAAATAATAAAGTATGTTTACTGTGCTGTTAAAGAGGCCCTGGGGTCAAAAGATCACGGTTAGATAATATTTTACTTAAGTAAAGGATCTGAATACCTCTTCCGCCCCTGCCTGTGGGAGTCTTCCATTCAGACTGACTCTTTATGAGTTTTGGAGCAACATTTTAACCAGGATAAAACTGTTCTGCACACTGCCTGGTGAATCCACAATGAGCTGTATTTTTTCACCCGAATTCAACAAAGATGCCTCAGCAGCCCATATTTCATAATCACAGCCCAAATATCTGTTTCACAATCAGTTTCTGTTTTGTGATTCACAAAAAAAAAATCCTCTCCAGCTTCTGATCCCTGCCGTTCACACACCTTCAAGTTTTTTCATTTTTGTTATTTTTCTCAGGGCTGAATGTCTTTTCAGCATAGGTCTCTTTTGCCGCTATACACCCACACACCCATAGCAACACGTTGTCGTTTCTTGGTAACCACATTTACGGAATGAGTAAAGAAACTGAAGGTAGAGGAGGCATGGGTAAGGTCTAGCTGAGAGCTTTATACAAATCTGTCCTCATGCAATCAAGTATCTCAGCTTAACTTTAGTTTGTTTGAATGACAGAGACAGATAGAGATGCTTTTGGGGCCTGTGTTTTATTTGTCTCCACATAGGGAACCTACTGTGTGTGCAGTCATCCTCTCAGTCACCTACACAGTCACAGTATATTTAATTACAATGCTGTTTATCACTGACACGTGACCCATTATCCTGCTCGCTGCAAAAGCCTGCACTAAATTCCCAGGGTGTTCGTAGGCGATTACACTGACCCGAGGTAATGAACATGCCCAGCAATTGAACCTGTAATTGGACCAGACTGATAAACTAATTATTTCCAGAGCTAACAAGAAATGTTGTATTACAGGGAGACAATTTGGAGAGTATATCGCATGTAAGCTCCTGTGTGATATGTGGAGGTCACTTCTGCTCAACAAATGCACGAACAAATATTCATATTAGAAATAATGAGCGGAAAATCCCACAGGATTTATTTCTAAATTATAGGAAATCCATTAAAAAATCAATATGTTAAGAAATGTAAATCTAACACGCTAAACTAGGATGATGAACATGTTATAAGCATTATACTTATATAAGCATCAGTATGCTAGCATTGTGAACATGTTAGCATGCTGTTGTGTATAAGTACAGTCTTGTCACAAGGCCAGTTTATAAAAATATTGCACTATGGATAAACCTTATATCATAGGTCTATAGCAGTAGTTATTAAGATTTAAAAACAATGAGGCTCTCCTGTTGGTTTCCGAGATCAGTGGTTCCCAGTCTGCTTTTGTTTTTTCTGACATATCTTCCTTTGTTTCTGTATAACAGCTTTTCTATATTTCTTAAATCTTCTACGGAAAAACATAAAGTTTACAGCAAATATTGAATGTAGCCTATTATGTGTCGGTAAAGGCCAGTAGGCACTGAATGCAAACTCATATGCATCATGTTTGTTGGGTGTCTTGTTTTTTAAAGTAGTCACTGAAGTGATTGTTAATGTAGTATTGTGTACTTGTCCTCTCTCCATATATCTATATACTGTATGCAAATCTCCAGAGGAGAGGGCCATTTTCTGCCTCATGCCCTCACTAATTTGCACTCCCTAATCACCAGGCCCTCTTTGTATTGTGCAGCCTGTTTTTGATGTCCTACAGATTCCACTGCCCGCTCTTTTCGTTAATGAACTAATCTCAGTGCTCGGAGGTTGTGGGTGGAGGAAAATGGCACTCCACTTCGCTCTTTCATTCATAAATATAATACCTGCATTGTGGTGTAGTGGAGGGGGAAGGCATCGAGGGCTTTTTGTAATGCAGCAGGAGGAGATCAAAGCGTTAGACCTGGGAACAGATTGCTCCTCCATCATGGCAGCATGTCTCAAACGGGGCAACAGAACAGCATTGTGTAACATGGAAAAGGTGTCTTTTCTGCCCGCCATGTTTGTTCCACCGTGGTTGGTGGACTCTGGCCCGCATGGTCCTTCGTTTCTCCGCTTCCGGCCCCACGCCGTCCCCCACTGCGGCCTACAGGGCACGGCTTGCCCAGAAATGAGATCATACTTGAGCAAAGGTGCCAAAAAATATGAGGCCTGGGCACTCCAGCACTCCCCTCTGCCACCCCAAACACTCCTCCCACTTGTCTGTGTGGGCAATGCCACTCACAAACACATGCTGTCCTATGTGAACACCCACATCATGCACACACACGGGCACATGAACACTGACACAGACACAAGCAGATATTGGATGCAAACACAGACCTACAGCACAGATATACAAATGCTTTATTTGAACCCTGCAGTTACATTACTACACTCACACACACACACACACACACACACACACACACACACTGTCTCTCCTCTGTGCCCACTGTACTGACACAGTGTCCATGGATGGATTATAATACAATGGACACATAAAAGGCCCCTCACCTCTACTACACAGACAAAATGGCTGCAAACATCTTGCATCTATAGAGTCTGTAGTAGTTTGGTGTTTGGCCTCACTCATTTTAAGTCTCATTGTGGTTGTTTTATGTGTATTTTTAGTTGCTTAGCATCTCTTTGTGGTCTTTTGTGTCTCTTTGTGGTCATTTTGCGACTCTTTGTAGGAATGTCTTGTCTATTTTTTGTCATTTTGCATCATTTTTTGTCATTTTGCATCTATTTTTAGTCTCTTAGTGGTCCTTTGCATCTCTTTGTGGGCCTTTTGTATGTCTTTGTGGCCATTTTACATGCCATTTTGGTCAATTCTAATCTATTTATAGTCATTTACATCTAAGTGGTGTTTTACTTCACTTTGTGGTCATTTTGCGAAAATTACTTTTGTCTGGAGGTTTCTGTGTCTTTTTGTAGCCGTACTGCGCCTCATTCCGGCTGTTTTTGCATCTATTTTTAGTAATTTTGCATCTCTTTGTGGTCACTTAGAGTTTCTGTCAGTGATATTTTGCAGGTGAGGCCCCTGGTCCTGTGCCCGGTAGGCCCATTCAGTAATCCATCTATAACAGTCTCAACCTGTTTCAGTCTGGTTATCTTTCTGTCTGACTGCCAACAGGAAGTAACTGGAGACCACTACACTCTCTGAATGTGAGCACACACACCTCCTACCCTACTTCACTCTTTAACACCATCACCAGACTCTGTTATCATTGTTCTCCATCATCACAAGATGCAAAGTTATGCAAGAAAAAGTCTGTGCTACAATATACTGGAAAATATTTGTATGCTGTAGTTTCTGTATTGTACATTATTTGTGAGAAGTAGACAAAGTTGCCATCACTTTTTCCTCCCACAGGTGTGAGTTCATGGAAAACGGGAGAAAATGTAGGCTCACTAGTCAATTAGGTTATAAAACCAACACTCTCTCCTCAGGTTGTTGCTATTCCTGGACTGCTGCTGTGAGAGGAGATCTGTGTGATCTGCTGCCCCCTGGTGTCTGAACGCAGTCTGCTCTGATTACATAAAACAGGGCTGTGTGTGTGAGTCATCACCCCCCAGTGAGGACAGATGGGAGGTGTGTGTGGTGTGTTTGTGTGTAGGACTGGGCGGAGCAAACAGCAGTGGACTGTGAAATAAGGGCTTTCCCCTCTCTCTTTTTCTCCCTCTCTCTCTTTTTCCTTATTTTTTTTGTGGGTCAGGAGAATCACTTGGGAAAGTGAAGTGCTGTGACAGTAAAAATAGAACAAAAGGCTGCAGAGCTTCAGTCTTGTCAGGTTTAAACTGCAGCCATTTGCTGCCTTGCGTCTCTAATTTGAGCTTGTTAGTAAATTGATTCAGGATTACTCTGCCTCTTCCAGGAGCAGAAATTAAACATTTTAATATTATTATTGAAGAAGAGAGAAATCAAGATGGGGAAGTAATCTTTCGGTCTTTTTTGTATGCTGATATGATTCCAGGATGAGGGATGGTGTTAGCTGATGATCGTGTAGAAAGAGGCAAACATATTTTGCTATGGAGGTCCGTGTTGAGTGTGTGGGCACAGATCAATCTATCTTCTGACCTTCTGTCTTTCTCTCTTTATATAAAACTCGTCTAAAACCCAAAGATATTCGGTTTGTAATAGTATCAAACATAAAAGGTGCAAATCTACTGGAGAGACTGGAACCAGCAAGGCATCTAATGCAGTTCAGTCCTACAATAGATCCTGCCTCCATGAGGATTATAATGTTCTGTTTTTGTTGAAACTGTTTTAGAGATGTGATAGATTCAGCTGTATGGTCATTTTGGAAGATGTAGGGGTTGTGGTTTCTATTAAACTGTACTGCGGTGATGTAGTCTAGCTTTCTTTAGTCTAGAACACAAAGATATTCAGTTTATAATCGTATGAACCACTACCAGGGAATGTTTTGCATTTTTTCTTGAAATATAACTGAATTGTTTGATCAAATATCAGAATAGTGAACTAATTAACTAATTGTTTTACTGTGAAGAGGTCCCAGAGGGAGGGATGCAGAGATGAAAAGGTATATTGTTTTATTTGGGTTTAAATTTTAGACAAAAAAGTACAACACAAACAGCAATGTGACAAACCTACAAAAGGCAGTGATGGAGAGCATGAACATACAAATGAACAGTGGAGGGTGAAGGAGGAGCGCGGATGCTGAGGTCTGATCTGAGTGGTTACTGAATCACGTCTGTCAACAGGAAACAGGGCCGACAAGAATAAAGTGACAAACAGAGCGGAACCGAAGATAAGGATGTAAACTGGTGAAAACAGATTAATCTAGTGACGCTGGGCGTGAATCACTCCACCAGAAGGCAGACAGAAAATATGCCACACAGATGTGTTATAACCCTGAAACCAGACTGATGAAAATAAATCTTCAGGATGAAATCCCTTTTTATACACACTGAGCACAGAGTGGTGTTGTCAGATAGCTGTTAAGTAAAAAAAAAACAAACAAAAAAAACAACCGTAAACATGACACATTAAACACAAGGGAGCAAATTTGTCTGCACTAATTACTTCAAGGCTGTTATCTATCTGTGAGACATTAATGTACTGGTGTACTGTACATGTGCATATTCTTACACATAATATGGAGCGGTGACAGAAATGTGTGGCTTTCTTTAGACAACTAAGTACAAAAAGCTAAGAGTGTAAAATCACAGTGACTGGTTGAACTGCATCGACCACTTTGGTTTTACAGCCCCATTTTCCTTTTTTGCATCTGTGTTTCTCCCCAGCTCTCTCTTTCTTTCCATCTTTCTCTGTCCCTCCACTCTTCTTCTTCTTTAAAAGGTGTACGGCCCGACGTAGATGGAGAGTCTGAGGGCGGAGCTGGTCTGGTAGCTGCCCTGGTAGCTGAGCAGAGGGTTGACTGACACCATCTCCAGGTCCAACGTGTACTCTCTGGGCCCCGAGACAGCACGAGCCAGCACCAGCATGGCGCTGATATTATTGATTTGCTGGAGAAAACAAAACAAATATTGCTGAACACATTTCTCACAGAGGAAAGACTATTTCTATGTGAGCGACATGAGGTCATGGGTGTTTTACACATCCAGGAATAGTTTGACATTTTGTAAAATATACACATTCCTGTATAAAGACTGGAAAAAAAGGGGGAAATAGTTACCCTGCTCTGCCTAAAGAGGAAAAAACATCTACAAGCAATTCTAAGGCTCAGAAATAAACATCTTATATCTTTAAACTTTAAGTCTTTGTGCTATGCTAATCTTGCTGTAGCTTCATATTTACCATACAGACATGGTAGGAATCTTCTCATCTAGTTATTAGCGAAAAGCAAATGAGTGTATTTCCCAAAATGAACTATTCCTTTAAGAAGCTCTGTAAGAATGTTAAGGGTGTAAGTTGCCCCACCCTAACAGGACAGAGTTAATCAGCCTGCATGTGCCCACACAATCCTGAGAAAAGATCTAATTAGGTTAAACACTATGATATATCTGGTTTTAATTTGAAGAGGATGTATGGACATGTGTCCTCTGACTACAGGTTTGCAGAAATAATTCTCACCCTGATATAGAAGTCTCCGTTTTCGTCACCAGAGCGGATGCGGAAGGTGTTGTAAGCCCCCGGAGACACACTGGTGGCCTGAATCTGGAAGATATCGGAGGGCACAGAGCGCTCCGAGGTGATGCTCATGTAGCGGTGGACAATGGAGAAGGGCAGATCTCGACAGGCAGGCTTGTTGACAGGACACACACAGCGGCTGCACACACAGACACACACACACACAAAAGTAAACAACAACAGTGAGAATTCACTTTGAGTGTTGCACAGGAAACTGTAGTGATATTTGGTGCAGAAAAAGATTAGTAGTTCATAGATCAGCCAGCAGAGGGAGTAATATGACTGAGTGGAAAGTTCTCCTAAAATCTAAACAAAAATTGAACAGTAGCCATTTTTTGCCTCATGTTTTTCTAAAACACATTTTATATTGGCAAATCATCTGGGATATGTTAGTAGTGACCCACACCTGTTACCAATCCAACACTTGTTCACGTCTGTAATAGTTTTCTTATTGCACTGGACCTTGTTCAAAAGAAAAGGTTGCAAGTTGGACTCATATGTGGAAAAAGTAATTGGGGTAATCTTGCAGTCCGAGCTATACTCAATACAGGGGTTGATTATATTCTGAGCTGATGGCCAGCACATATTTCAGTAATTGGGAAAAGCTGTGTGAAAGTGTGTGTTTGTGTATGAACACACACAAGCTTTCATGAGGTGTCACTCACTTCTCAGACACCTGTACATAAGGGTCTTGGCATCGGTTTGTGTCCACACACTGGTATCTTCCATGGATATTCACGCAGGTCTGTGTGTCGGTACACTGGTGTTCTCCCGTTTCACATTCATTTATATCTGCAGAAGAAAAAAAAGCTCATGATGTTCGATCGAACAGGAACAGGATCAGAGTGGAGCTGCTGTCAAAGAATGAATAAGTATTGACTCAGTGCAGCATTTGTGACTCTGAAAGCACAGAGAGGTAGGTGTTAGTTTTGGGAGGAAATGGAGGCGGGTGTGCTTACCCTGGCATAGTCTGGTGCCCAGCAGCTGGTATCCTTCTGGGCACACGCAGGAGAACTTTCCCGGTTCGTTGACACACTGGTACTGGCACAGGTAACTGGAGTAGCTGCACTCATCGATGTCTGTCAAGTTGCAAGTTTTATTAATTGTTCACAATTAGAGGTGGAACGGGAACAGAAAACAGAGCAGATTGGCATCACAAATGCTTTACAGACAGAGTGGGTCTCTTACCGTTACAGGCAAAGCCATCAGGGCCCAGCTCGTAGCCCTGGTCACAGCGACACAGGAAGGTGCCGTACGTGTTGTAACACCTTTGAGAGCAGGGGGCACCCATATCACATTCATTCACATCTGAAAAGAGGGAGGGTAGATTCAATAACTCATCTTTGTAACTTGACGTATTCCAAAAAGTACATAAATAAATAAAAGCTGTTACAGGATCAAAGCTCAAACTGAAAGCAGAAGTCAGAATGATAGCACCCAATACATTTAAAGGCCTTGAAAACAAATGTTCTCAATCAGTTTGTTGCTATGAGTGATGGAGTCCAATTTGAAAACCAATTTTCTGTCAAAGTTGGAACAATTTTAGTTTCTCTCTGTGCTGTTTTTCCTCACTGGTTTAAATGTAATGACAGATATGTGATTGTTGTTGATGTTGTCAGGCCACCGTCACATTAAAAGTGATCAAACCACAAGTGATGAAGCAAAGTCACTCAGTTTTTGTTGTTCTCTTTCAAGACCCTTTAACAGAAATGGTTTGAAACCACAAAGGCTTGAAGACATTTGACAAAGCTGAGTGAGTCTCTGTGGGACTGAAATTGATTGGAAGGTATCAGTACAGTGTGCAGACCTTTTGCCTGATTTCAGAGAGTGGCTGTGACAGCTCAGTCTTGTAATCAGTTGCAGAAGGCGTCACTCACCGATGCAAGACCTGTTATTTCCTGCCAGCTGGAAACCAGGTTCACACTGACAAGAGAAGGAACCAGGGACATTGACACAGCGATGTTGGCAGTACCTGTACCTGCACTCATCGATGTCTGAGAGAGAGAAATAGAGTCAGAAGAGAGATATTCATAATACTTTTTCTGAGTTGCCATATTTAAGCCTGCTTAGCTGCACTAGTTCAAGGATAAATTCTGATTATCTCACCAATGCACTCTGTGCCAACCTTGCGGTAACCATCTGGACACTGACAGGTGAAGGCACCCAGTGAGTTGATACACTGCTGGCTGGGCTGACAGTCGTGTTCGTCTCGCTCACACTCATCGATGTCTGTGTTTGTGGGTGAAGCAAAACAAGGACACACACACAAAAAATACGTGTGAGCAAACGCAGCATCATTCAGTGTGACAGGAAGATACAGCGTGGCTGTTGGAGGGCAGACGATAGCGACTGTTCCCCTCATTTGCACCCAACAGCTGAAAATATAACATCATGTTGAATCATGTTTGCTGTCTCATGCGGGCCACATGAGCACCTCTCCAAGGAGGTTTCCTGCTGCAAGCCTGGTTCTTAAAACACAGCAGCTGTTCTCGCGTGAAATCTTCCAAATTCCTACACTGTCTGTCTGCCCCCCGTGGACTCATACTCACTCACACCCACACAAATTGCACCAACATGCTGCCTCCAGTGCCAGCACCTGCTACAGCCACCTGTCCCTCACATTCTGTGGCCCCAGACAATAAATTTACACAATCACACACACACACACACACACACACACACACAAAGACGCTTAATGATCACTCATCCTGTGGCCACCTGTCCACCTCCAACCCCCAAACCTACAAACCTACAAACCAGACACCCACCCACACAGCTGTCTCCCTGCGCCTCGTAGCCCAGAGGGCAGGGGTTAAGGGTCTCTGTAGGCGTGATGGCGGGCTCTGGGGCCGGGATGACTGACGCAGAGCGGGGAAGGCACAGGTACCCTCCATAGTGGTTGAAGCACTTCATTTCCCCTTTGCAGGCATCTGGAATGGTCTCACACTCATTTATGTCTGATGGGAGACGCAGAGACAGAACTTAAGGTACTAACCATACCGAATGAAAAGGATATGACAGGATGTGAAGAGCAACAGGATGATCAAAGCTGTTACTGTTACATAATAATTAGGTGGTGAGGTGGAATAAATGCAGGTGAAGAGAGCTTTACCTTTGCAGTGCTCAGTCTGAGGGTCCCAATGGTACCCATCTGTGCATTCCTACAAAGATCAGCAGAGAGAGAGAAAGAGAGTGTGAGAAAATGACAGAAAGGAAGATGTGAACAGGCGCTCTGAGCCAAGTAGTTGCATAATAAATTCATAATGCATAATAAATCCCCAGTAGTGGGATGCAAAAAAGACACAGAGGACAGAGAAACTTGTTTCCTCTGGAGTCATGTAGGAGTGCTGGGCAAGAAAGACAAGACGTCTGCTGCTGTTAAAGGATTTGTGACATTTTAAACTTCTTCTCTTAAGCCAAATGTCACTTAAAAACAAAGAACTTAAGACTGCTCTTTGGAAAAAGGGTCATTATCGTTCTGGAAGAAATACACTGCTGTGAGCTTCATGGAAAGAAAAAGTGAGGCCTAAAGAAACATGGAATTAAAACAAAAATAACCCCCAGCTATGACTTAAATATAAAAAGGGGAAACTGCTGTGGAATATTAAACACAAAGAGGATGAGGAAATAAATGGAGCAAAGATTTGAAGCCAGCATTTGAACACAAAAACATTAATATCAATTGACAGGTGTGATATTTATTTATATGTGTGATATTTTATAAGTGGAAAAGAAGAAGAGAAGATGCAAGGAAAAAGAGGAGAGAGAGAGAGATTCATCCATCCTTACCGTGTAGGTGTCACTTTCTGTAGGTGGCTGTGAAATAGCACTGCGGAGGAGCACAGACACACATATGCACACGCACAAGATTGACACACAAGCACCCTGCATACTAATGCACTAATTTGTAGGCGACGGGGCAGGAACACACATATAACATGCACACAAACACACCAAGACACACGCACACACACACACACACACACACAGCTATCAGACAGGTAGCTCTGCTTTAAAGATGAGAGAGGCAGCTGACTTTGTGATGTGCAGCGCAGCCAAGAAGTGGTATCTGTATTTCAAAGAGAAACAGGGGGAAAGACATAAAAAAAAAGGCAACATTAGAAACGTAGAAGTCACAAAATGGTTCGATTCAGTCTAAAAAAAAAACACTCTGGTTCTATAAGCTGTTCCCACTGATGAAATGGATAAATCAACTCGGAGCTAAAGCGCTGGAGCCAATTTTTAAGTAGTCAGTCACAACACAAACAGTTAGCTTCTTGGACCTGATTCACTGTTTGTCAAGCAAACAGTTCCCCCTTGATCGCAGCAGGAATAAATTGAATGAATCACTTTGCCAGGTAAAAACATAAACATTGTGACGTACTCAATCCTTCTGCTGAAAATAACAAAGTCAACAACACAGAAATACTTTCATATTAGCTGCTCACAGAAAGCCCTCTGTGTCTGCAGACTGGCAGACTACAACTCACTGGAATGATAAGTTTCGCTGAGTGCTGC
This sequence comes from Pempheris klunzingeri, assembly GCF_042242105.1. NCBI lineage: Eukaryota > Metazoa > Chordata > Actinopteri > Acropomatiformes > Pempheridae > Pempheris > Pempheris klunzingeri. The sequence continues at coordinate 16,273,896 of NC_092020.1, read as the reverse complement.
CTCCAGAGGTTCGGTTTACTGTGCATCAGAGCAGCGTTAGTGGGAGCACATGAATCCTGGCTCTTACTCACATATTTTACAACAGCATCTCCTGTTCAGCTGCTTTAATTTCTGAGATAAATTTGACAGTGTTGTGTCTCTGTAATGTAAGAGGGCATATGTCTTTGACAGTCATGGAAAATAAATCTATTCAAGTACCTCATGAGAGTGTAAATTGTATTGTTGCTCTATTTATTTGTTTAATTCATTAATTGTAGCATTTCCACTTTGTCTTACTTTATACTCAACTACATTTCATTGAATTATTAGTATACAATAAAATGTGCCAGCGGTTTGGCGAGCATCACTTGGCTCTGCAGTGGGTACCAGGCTGTGCTGTCAAAAACTTACTAGGGCCCCATGACAGGCAACGCGATGCTCTAGCCATGACACAACTTACTTTGAAGCTGCGTTTCACTCCTCCTGTCACTGAAGCAGAGGGCTGATACTCGGCAGCGGAATCCAGCCTGATATCTACATTATATCTGCTCAGGTTGAGCTACAGCTGCTGGCCCTCATCTTCATCTGAAAGCCACTGGCCACACAGCTGTCCACCCAGCATCCCTGTGCCACTGGTTCCACTGGCCCCTTGACCTTTCTTACCAAATAAGTTATACCAAAACTACTACTACTACTACTACTAGTGTGTAAGAGTGCAGCGAAGTCTACAGATCCATGCTCAGTGTTTTCCGTTGCCCCACTTTACCTCTACCCACAAGACTCAACACACCTGTAGCAGGTTATATTCATTTTTGTCTATTATACCAACAGCTAACAGCATGCTAACAAACTACACCATGTCAAGGTAGTTAGCATGTTGCTCAACCCACCAAGCAGCACCCAAATAATCATCTTAGCAAGCAGTAAGGCACACACACTCTTAGGTACTACATCACCTTAGGCTGACTAGCATGCTACCATGGCTAACTAGCATGTCTACTAAATGAACCAAGCAACCTGTTAAACTTGCCAGCCCACAAAGCTTGCTAGCATGCTAACTCAGTGCTAAGCTAACCAATGTACTGTCTGAGCCACCAGACAGTACACAGCATTTTTGACCCAACTACCATGCTAGTTAGCATAACATACTAACAGCTAGTTAGCTTTTGGACATATTTTACTTTGTGCTCCACTACATTTATCCGATGACTTAAATTGATTGAACATTCAAATTATTGTGGATTAACGCCCACACAGGTGGTTTCAATCACATGGCTGATTAGATGGGCACAGGTTGGACTTAAGAGGTCACCAGTGACAAGCTGTAACCTGGACAGGAGTGGATCTTTTACTTTGCAGACTTTAAGTACTTCTTCCACCACTGGCCTTTTCTACAATGGTCTGTACAGTGCAATGATTTCTGATGTAAATTTATAGTGAATTATGTTTGGTGAGCATGCCAAAGGACTGGGCTTTTCTCCCAGCAGAGACACAGCTATCGTTCAGTTAATGTTCCTGGAGAGAGGCTATAGCTGACCCTAAACATAAACAAATCACTTATTCCAGCGCCCGCAGACCAAAAACGTAGAAAAAAAAACAGGCCAGTTCAAGGAATTCAAAAAAATTCTGAGCAAGTGCTGTTTGCAATGTCAGTGAGCTCCAGTTAAAATACATGACAGGAAAGTTATAATCACTGCCTGTCTACGTGCATAGACACACGCTCTGATGTAAACTCCACAGGCCACATTTACAGTCATTGCTTATTGTTGTATTGCATGATGAGACAAACAGAGGGCCAAAGGGTAATGCGGACAACCTCAAATACTCAACGGATGACATCACAGGCCATTCATGACCTTTGCATGGTGAGAAGCAGCAAAAGACATCTTCACCCTGTAAGCACAGACGGTAACACATACCACAGTGCAATCAGAAAGCCGCAGTACGTGACCTCTCTGAATTGGATCGGTGACCACTTACAACCAGCGAGAATGTGACCCAAAACCACCCAAAAACAAACTGACCATTGGTCCGGGGTCCAGTCAGTCACTGGCTACTGAATGTGGGCAGCAGGGATGCATGGGTGTTGCCTGCTGCCGCTGGAGATCAAGTGGCGGTGGACCTCTGGAATGCCCGTGGCAAGGATGTGGGCGCCAGTTCCCAGCTGGGATGCCCTGCCACGGCAGTGGTTCCCAGAGTATCAGGTTCTGGGAAACCCCCCATGGTTCACACAAGAGGATAGCTGGTGCCAAACCTCCAGCCACTGATCCCCTAACCCCTCATCTCTCCTCGTTGTGTAGGAGGATGTCAGAGGATGTGGCCAGAGTGCAGAAATTCATTGTCTGGGTTTTGACTACCAGTGACGTAGAGAAACAGGTTGACTGTAAAACAACCTCTCATGACAAATAAGCGGCAAGTATTTTGATTACTCATTTCTGTAATTTATCAATCAAAAATGCCATTGTTGGTTCCAGCTTCTCAAATTATAAGGATTTGCTGCTTTTCCTTATCATGTATGATAGCAAATGAAATCTCTTTTGGTTTTAGACAAAACAAGACCTCTGAAGACATCATCTCGGGTCAAAAGAACTTGGTATGAGCATTTTTACTACTGACTGTTGATATCTACTAAACAAAACAATGAATACCGCCACTTGATCTCCAGCGGCAGCAGGCAACACCCATGCATCCCTGCTGCCCACATTCAGTAGCCAGTGACTGACTGGACCCCGGACCAATGGTCAGTTTGTTTTTGGGTGGTTTTGGGTCACATTCTCGCTGGTTGTAAGTGGTCACCGATCCAATTCAGAGAGGTCACGTACTCCTATTATGTTGCTCTAGTTGAAAACTCAAGATGTTACTGCTTCAACGCCTGTTAAGTACAGTATTGACACCTCTCATGATAAAATAATTATAATCTAATATGATTAGGCTTGTGTTGGCTTCAGTAACAGCAGGCTGACCCATTTTTAGAATCACACAGTCAGCACAATTCAGCAAGCAAAATGTTATAAAAGTGACCACATGGGGACACACACTTGGACCACACACACACACACACACTGTATTCTGTAAACTGCAGAATGGTCATGTGTTGTAGTGTATACATGGCTAGGTTTGTGTTGTTCTGCTCGGTTGTGCGTGGAGCAGCCTGAGAACACGGTGGCCCAGCGCGCTCAAGCTGCGCTTTGTTACCATTGTGGCAGTGAACCTGCAAATCCACAACCAGGGGGTCACCATCTCTCACACAGACTTAACTCCTGTTCTGGGAAACACCACAGCCAATAATGGATTGTGGCCTGTAGGAGAAGTTCACACAGTGTAACTGTAAGTCCCTCCTGAGCTGCTCTGTTCTCCCAGTGGTGATACTGCTCTGTCTCCCAGCGTAAAGGCTGTTTAAAGGCTGTGATGTATTAGTGTATGCATGCATTGTGGCAGGAGATGATGGGTCGCACTCAGGGGAACAGAGCTCCTTCCTGTCACCTTTATAATCCCACCTGAGTAATTATGGTGAGGGTGGAACTGTCACATGCTGGCTATTAGGAGTATACTGTATAAACAGTGATAAAATACACTGTCAAATATTAGTAAGGCAGCAGCCTAGAGTGTGTGTGATCCATTTTCCAAGCGTGGTTTACGTGTATGTGTTCCCATAGCTGGCACCTGTTTCTCTTGTTCAGGAGCTGCAGTTCTCTTTACTTTTCTCTTTCTCTCAGAAATTCAAGTTAGAACTTGTTGTTTTTTCTCTCTCCTCCCAAGCGACCAAACTGAGAATGTGACACTGACTTTAAATGTTGTTGAAGGTGGAAGAATTTTGCAACATACTGTTCAATAATACATGCCCTGTGACTCATTGCCTCTCTTCCTGTCTACCCTCCTATTACAGTCTGAGAAACACAGAGCCAAGAAGCAAACTACACAGACTGTAGGCCACGTTATCTTGGCTCTTGTAAGGAGCCAAGTGTAGCTGGGAGAGCAGAGCAGAGGAGAGAGCAGAGCAGTGGTGCAACTGTGACGTGTATGGCCTGTACCAGAAAAGTGGGTAAGAGGCACATCTCACCTCTGTTTCTTCTCCCTAAAAGTCTCGTAAACATGATAAGTCACCAACCCGTTCTCTATTTGACACAAATCTCTTTTACCGTGGTTATTAGACCTTAAACAAACACAGGAAAACTCACAGATGAATCTTTTCGGATGGGTCTTTTGTCTGTCTGTCTCCTTCTGACCAATGTGTCCTTCTGCTGGCTGCAGTCGTCCCGGCTGAGCTGGCGTACAGAAGTGGTCCCTTAAACTCCTGCCTGTATGACCCTGAGAGAGTGAGTGGGGAGACCGACAGCTGGAGCAGCTGAACACATGCAAAGGGAGGGAGAGAGAGAGCGAGCGAGAGACAGAGAGGAGAGAGAGAGAGAGGGAGGAGAGAGGGACAGCCCATTCTTACCCCCCCGGCCCCCTGCACTGCCATCCTCCACTCTCAAAACCCCCTCTCCCCGACCCCCCCAGGATGCGAATTCCTGGTCTGCGGGCCAAATACCAAAATTCCAAATCCGTCCAAATCGCAGGCGGAACAACAACTCACAGATTCACACACTTGCCCCCCCATCTTCTTACAAAATGCCCCCTCTCACTGGTCCCACAACACACCTGGTTTCATTTAAACTAAACCCCCACAAAAGCCCCAAGCTCTCCCACCCTTTTCTCCCTCCCTTTTCCCATTTACCCCCCATCTATCTATACTTGCCTCCCACATCTTTTCCTTTTTTCCTCCATAAAGCGACTAAAGCCCTTGCTCTCGTCCAATCTGACATGCAGGATATTTATAGCGGGGGAGAGAAAAGTTAATGGAATGTGGACAAAAATTAGAGAGTAGAAGACAGAGAGAGAGAGAGAGTGTGGAGACCTATTCGGAAAATGTGTCAGCTTATTTTGCAGAATAAAGTGGTGGCGCTTTCTGGGATGAAATACTGAAAATAAACTACTATAATTATTCTTGACCAACGAACCAACTTTGCTGTTCCACATTTGCACATGACTAATCCATTACAGCAAGTGGAATCACTTTTGGCAGTATTTTTTTCTTGCAAAATTTGCAGTCTGTTATGTTGCAAACTGGTTAAGATGTTGCTTAACCCACATTACACTTCATTAGTCTGACTCAACTACAAAAGTCAAAGTTTACGGTCACCCACAAAATAAAAGCCTCTTCAAAATTAAATGCGCAGCAAGCACATTACTACAATTGCAGGATTCATTCCAAGATACGTTCAGAAATGTAACACCCATTACGAAATTATTACCTGCATTAAAGTTTAAGACCCAATATTCTTAAATAGACATAGATATTTTTAGAGAGTGCGATAGTTCTATTTTTTAAATTATGGGAGTGATTACTGTATTTTTCTCCTGTGTTTGCTTCTTAGCCTCAGAATGTTTATCTGCCCTGTCCTTCTGGGTGGTGGCAGAGATGGCAGCTGCCATTACAGGGAATGTTGTTAAAAATCACACTGATAACCCCCCAGTTGGTCCCTTATTCCCATGACCACACACAGGCATCCCACACGCTGGCTGAGGCCTCACTTCACATCATATGTAATCTACTGGTCATATTTAACATCTTTACAAATCTGCTTTGGTGATTTATATCGTCTCTCTCTTTATCTCTAATCTCCATCCGAAACTCACAAGATCAATAAATCTTGTCCCTGGGATGGGTTAATGATAACATCTCTTCCAAATAACACAGCAGATAAAACATAAAACAGAATGACATTTTCATGTAAATATGTAAAATTTTATTTACAAACCAATTTTACAGACACTGCGGAGACACTAGGGCTTTGGACAAAGAAGCTGAGAGCGATAATTGGGATTGAGAAGCAGAATTCATCATAGCTGACAAAACAAAGCCGAACAAGCACAAACTGAGGGGCTAGCATAACGACTTCAGCGGGGGGAACAGAGAGAAAACAAACCGAGGGAAGAGCGGGGAGTGGGGCGAAGAAAAACCTTCAGTCGTGATACATTTTGAAGATACAGCTTTTGATGACGCCCATGTATCTTTCCCACACAACCTGATGTCTGAGGGGCACAAAACAAACAGACAGAAAGAGAGCAAAGTGTAAGTAAATGGAGCAAGGAGGTAGTATAAGTCTCATGACAAACTGTAATTGTGAAATCTGAGTGAGGAGCGTAAATGAGGCAATCTTTGTCCACTCTGTGTAAATGGAGGGGGGGGATGTTTCTTTTTATGAATATCTCTTTGTTAAGCATGTAGTGGTGCAGGGCTGTGTAAACCCTTAACTACATTCCAGAGTGTTTGCATGAGAAACAAGGTAACTACAGTTTAAGAAATCAGGGCGAGATAGGGTGACACCCACTGGTAGAACAGAGACGTCAATATTAGAGAGGATTTTAACATACAGCTTTATCCTTGCGCAGAGTTTAATGACTGCCCAAGTGTTATTATCAGTTAGTTTTATCAAAGTCCTCTACAAAACCCTGACTGTATTTTTAGCATGGGTAGCCCCCATGGGAACTGATAACCCCGGCAGGATTGGTGACAGGCTCTACTCTACCTAAACTTTACAGAATAAAAGCACATTAACTCACTTGAATGTGTCGAGTATGTGTGCAGAGTTGGTGTAGTGAGTGAGGTAGAGTCTCATGTCTGCAGCTGTCCATCGGTCGGAACGACACGGCTCAATAAACTGGGGGAGAAAAAGGAGGGGAAGAGACGTTACATCACACGGCCTCAAAGACAGACTTTAAAAGTGGACCCTGCCTCAGAAAAAAGGGTTGAATGATCTGCCTTTGCTTGAAACAGTTGGAAAAAAGAAACTATATTTTGTAGTACACACCTTCTCCACAAGGTCGATGAAGAAATCTCTAACATCTTTTGTGTTTGTTAACTTGGCGGCGATGTTGACAAGGCCTCTGGAAAGATTCTATTAGAGGAAAAAAAGAATAACATTCAAAAACTGTTATTCCCTTTCATCACAGATGTTACAGATCAAGTAAATTCAGGATAGTATGATGGTGTGATGTTTCTCACCTTGAAATTAGCCTCCATCTCATTAAAACCTTTAGTTTTTCCTCTGAGGGCTGTACAGACCAGACTAAAGAGAGGGAAAAGAATGGGAGAGAAGTTGTTAATGACAGGGTGTGGATAAAATTATAATTAAAAGTCAGTATGTTTGTCAGTAATCAGCACAAATGTGTAGATTTTTCTGCACATGTGTTACCTTTTGTGCTGATCCAGAAGATCTTTGTCAGTGATTAAAATCTTCAATTCTTTCAGCTCTTGTAAAAACTCTTTGTCGAGATCCACATCCATGTCTTCCACCATGTTATCTACAAAGGAAACCCAAGTCAAACACGGTCAAATCTGTTTAAAGGATGTCTTTTCTAATTACTATTATCGCTTGTTGTGCTTTTTCTTATAATCATTCAATTAGAGTGCTATTACTCAAATTCAGCCCGACCCAAATGACATCTTTCAGTTATAACTGGCCAATTGGCAACTTACAAATTTCAAATCTTCATTCTAAAGAGGATCTGCAAAACCTGAAGGACCTCTGGTGGTCAGTGAGTCTCACTGAAGGAGGCGCCACTCTAAATGCTCCTTATTCATTATAACCAACGTAGACAGCATACCTCTTCTTCTTATGCCAGACATTTTTTAAGTCATTTTAATATTTTGTGTCAAGTTCCAATTGGTTTTTTTTGTACTTTTGTTCTTCTTGGAGTTTCTACAAAAGCGTTATCACTCTGTTGGCCTAGTTCAGATAGTTCCAGCTGAATAATATATCTATTATGTAACTGATTAAAAATGTTATATGTACCCCTCACATTTCAGATAAAAATGTCAGCAAACGGCCAAAACAAACAAGTGAAAATGGCTCACCAACAGCCCCAACAGTCCAGTTGTTGATAAGCTGCCCAGCACAGAAAGCAAAGTCCTGGAAAGTGAGATATTGTAGCTTTCTTTTCCCTGTCTCAAAGCGATTGTTGGCAAAGAAAACAATGGCAGCATAATCCCTGAAACAAACAGAGACAGCATTATAGGAGCTAACACACAAAAAAACAAAAGAGGGAGACTTAGACTATCATAAAACTAGTTTGAATATCCTGAATACGTCATGCCTTTTCAGGTGCTGTTTTGTTAGACTTAGCCAACAATGCAAACCCATGTAGTAATTCATCACGAAATAAAACAAATTTGAAGCAATACCAATGCTTTGGGAAATAAACCTGAGGCAGGTGGGCTTGTGCTTTGTTCTTCTTATTGATTACCTTGCAAGCTTGTCAGAGAGAAGAAAATGCTGACGTATGTTCTCCACCAGGGGTCCCTTCAGCTCTTCCACAACTTTGAAAACACGTTTGAAGTTGTCAAACTGGAATTAAACGAATTGCGCAGGAGTTTTACTAAAATTACAACAATGTGACGTGTGTAAAACCAGCATGCGTACTTGCTCTACAGACATCCAGCTGCCTCAGCACAACCAATAACCTGAACTCACTGCTAGACAATATATTAGACAATAAAAGGTGTCAATTGAAAATGTTAAATGTCAGAAATTCAGCTTGTCACTAAAACTCATACAAATAGAAACCAACTACAGTGTAGTTAGTTTGTTGATCAAGACATCACATGCAATACCAATATAAAACTAAAAGCCAGATTTTAGGAGCAGGATCAAATCTCAGCAGTTCACAACAAAACAGAGCAGGATCTTTTAAAACTGCATGAGGCTCCACTGATAAAGCAGTGACCATTTTAAAACTGATAATAAGGATGAACAGTTAGATCTTAGAAAAGAGGCACTTACCGACATTGAATAGGACAAAGTTGACTAATTTCAGTTTCACCAAATTATTCTGGCCCTGTCAACAAACATGCTAGCATTTCAACCTAGTGGCCTTCATCAGAGCGGAATAAACTGGTGAAATGAGATTAGCCAGCTTTGCCCCTGAAGATCTGTGTGTGTGTGTGTGTGTGTGTGTGTTACCCTTTAGTTTGGGCGATTTAACGTTAACACAGATGTTCCAAGTGCACTTACCTGCCGTCTGCAGCTCTTCAGTGTCACACTTGTCTTGGCACTGATATCATCCAAGTCTTTCTTGGTTCCTTTGGAGAGTTTCTTTCCCAAAACTTCACGGACAAATGAATCATCAAAGGCGTAATATCTAAACAGGGAAACAGAAAAGTGAAACTTATTAAGAATATATTATCATTTACTACGTCAAGAAATAAGAATAAAGTAATGGGGTTTACTAACAAACATATGCCAAGGTAACATCTCCCTTAAGAGGAGAATAACCTAGTTGAAGGACTAGATATATTCCAAGGATAGAAAAATCCATAAATCCTTAATTAAACGAGACATGTATGACATACATTTAAATCAGCCACTGGAAACACATCAGATAATTGAAGGAGAATTACAGAGAGCACCATTACTGCACCTCTCTATGAGGATGGCTTGTCGATGAGGTGGGATCTGGAACAGCAGCTGGTTGGCTAGTTTGGACGGGCTGTGCAGCAGACGCTCACACATCTGGAAAGTCCTGTACTGGTCCATGGTGTCACTCAGCAGAACATCTGCACTCGTCTCACACTCCTCCATCACCCCTCCCTCCATCCGTACCTTCACTGCATCATTAACTGTTGGATAAGTCAGACCACTGCATTAAATTATGTTTTTAAACAATCTCCTCCCCTCTGGGGCCCAGATTGTGTGCATCTTTGCAAAACATCTCTTGACAAACAAGGAATCTGTAAAAGCAGCTCTACTCATCTGTATATACACCTGGAGTACTCTATGACCCAGAGATCCATACATCTATGGTGTGACCCATACCTGTGTATCCATCCAACCAGAGCTGGTAAACCTCCTCATCCATGATAGTGGTGTTACCCACGAACACATCCAGCTCTACTGCCATCTACGTGGAGGCAAAGAAGTAAACGCAAGTGGGTAATGAGATGTATAACATGCGTTCGTCTTAAATCAGATTAGTTGATCACTGAAAGAGCCTAACAAAACCAACAGGGCGACACAGTACCTTGTTTTGAGCGTAGTCCCAATCAGTTTCAAGCACTGGGCTACAATACAAGCTAGCATGCAGAGTATACCGTTAAATTCTACTGGTTGAATTTATTTCTTCTTTCCATGGCGTCCTAATTAGCGAACATCCTCTATTAAAGCCTGCCTAGCAGCTTAGCCTGCTGTGCTAGCTAACGTCACGATGTTAGCAGCGCCAGAGGAGACTAAACTGACAACCCGACAGCAAAACGGCAGATTAACAATGAAATTAACATGACGGTATAATCAGGTAACTGGTGGAGGTTATTTAAAACACGAACATGTGCTAAAATAGTTGCGTCGCTGTATTACTATGGGTGCGCAGTGTCAACAACAGCAGTCATGCAGCAGCTTCTTCCGGTTTGGTCACGTCACAGGAAATGCTGCTCCAAGCATCATGCAGTACTCAAGTACAGGTAACGACGACCATCAATAGCTCAGGTGCTTCACTTCGCTATTTTATTTGCTACTTTATAGCCGCTGGGTAAGATCTTACATGACTCAAATCAAATTCATTCAAATTTCATTTAGGTTAGAAAACATCATCATCAATATTTATTAAATAGTGGTTTCTGCTGTGACTGGAACAATCAATTGAGTTGGACTTCATTGAAAAAAATTGAACAAGGCTGGTTTGTATATTCTGTAATTGCCAAACTGTTGCTTACACCTGCCACAGCTGTCTCAAGAAGACCTCCTATTCTCAGGTTGTTTGTGTATTATCTGTGTGATGCAGCACTGATCTCACGTCTGTCAGTGCTCATGATGAAAAGTGCTTGGTGCCAAATAAAGATGTCTTGCCATGTACAATAGTTAATTATGTATTTTTTGATTACAGCACTGAGGGCAAAGTTTAGCTGAAGACTAATCTCTTGTCTTCGTCCAGGCTATATGTCGATGTACATGATACGTGGAACATGAAGTCTAGATTAATGTTTAATAAGCATCACTTATTGTCAGAGTAAAACACTACAGACACACAACTTGCAACAATATTACCTTTTTTGCTTTAGTGCAGGGAAATAGTTGATGTTGTGTTTAGAGACTTCTCCTTTATTTTTGACTTGTCAGAAGCCCACAGCAATTATAGTCATAGTCATGTAGTTTCCATGTATGTACTGTAAATAAAGACAGTGAAACTTTGGATTGTGTCTATAGAGCTTTAATGTTGACAACTAAAATGGCCAATTAGAGTACTTCATTATTTCAGCCAATCAGAGATCTCCTTTCTTTTGACTAATCAGAGAGGTCCTTTCTTTCAGCCAATCAGAGTGTTTCTTTCTTTCCCTTAGCCACCAATGCTTAGTACCTGATAAGGATGACTTGCTAAGTACAATAGTTAATTACATATTTAAGGATCGCAGCACTGAGTGAAAAGTTTGGTAGCAGACTAATCTCTTGTACTCCTCTTAACCAGCGCCTTTGACAGAGAGTAGCGACACTCGCAGAGACTTCTGTTGTGTAATGCGGAAGTAACGTGTGTCATGAAGAGAGCAACAGTTCTGAACAGGTGTAGATCAGATCGGTAATATGTGTCATCACCACGCCACTTTTTTAAGGAAAACAATCCTCTGTCCCAGTTAGACGGTGACAGAGTCCGTGACAGCTGAAACGATCCTGACAGAAGGGTTTTATGGCTCCAAGCTACATGCTAATGCTACAGCGCTACTGTGCCGCTTATCTGCCAATGTGTGAAATAAGCAAATAGAAATTAAAAACCCGTTAAAGAGGAGCTTTTAGTTGGACCCGTGTTGTTTATAGGCCACTAGCAGTTAATTAGTGGTTGAAGTTCAGGCTACACTGACCGGGTAATTTACTAACCTGGAGCTTCAGTAAGGTAAAGTCAAGTGTCCATCAGGCTGATGTTTACATACACCAGAGAGTGGATCAAAAACATCTTTTAGGTGTGTCTTGCGCTTTTTAGGTCAATTAGAGTGGATGTATATCTGCTTGACATGGTCATTTTTTAAAGTAATTTCATTCAGGTGATTTTTTTATTGTTGTTTGGTACTGAGATTTTACATTAAAGCCTATGGAGGAGGATGTTCTTAAATACAGTATATTTTGTGCAGTTCCATCTCAGTAGTAAAAAGATACAGTGTGTGTAGTAACCCAAAACCTACATCAATGGTCACATTTTAAATATTATTACCACACTGCTCAGAATGCCTGTTGATTTTTTGTTTTGTAGGATTATATGTCCTACAAATGCTTTTATTCTGGAACAATCATACGACAAATTTTTGCTCTGCATCGGTGCATCCGTGTGTTAGCAGCTCCTCCCCTGACAGAGCTTCTCATTAGTAGTCGGCTTCCACATTTTTATCTATCTGCGTTCCTTCTGCGCTTCTTGTTGCCTCCTGTTCGCTACACTGTGACACTGTACACTGTTATCGTAACAATGCAGCGACAATGATTGCATGTGTGCGCCACTGTTGTTATTCAGCCTGTTCCAGCTACAGCTACAGTCATAGCCATGTCCATGGTTACAGCAGAGCCAAGGCAGACGACTCCCAACCTTTGTGGCTACAATCTGACACAATGGCGACAATAATAACGCACCAAAATTGTATTACAATAACAATAACACCAAAAAGCCATTTATTTCTAATTCACTGTTTTTTCTGACCAGCAAACACACACACACAGATATATAGATATAGATATATAGACAAAATCGCAGTGCAGACAAATTTAACAGTTGAACAATCTAAGATAAAGCAGTAATGGTCAGTGTTCTTTGGGTTTCTATCAATTAAATTATATTGATTCTAATTAGAGATAGTGCACAAACAGTCCAGTACTTTATTTGAATACCATTATTATCGAAAGCATGAAAACCAGTTTCATTTGGTGAACTGATGTGGGCTATATAGGTTTACCTCAGGTTGTCATGCTTTATAATATACATTCTTTGTGCTGCCCCCATTTCTAAACCCAGGCATAATATTGGGGGTGGCTTGCAGCATGCCGACCCACCTTACAGCCTGGTCAGGGTTGACTGTGAACCTTAAAGTAAAGTTTTGGCAAAAACAATATGACCATTTGGCCTGCTTCCTACGACCTGGGTAGCCTACTTGGACGATGACTTCAACATCCAAGGAGCGGATTGTAGCCTAAACCCAATAGATGACTACATCCAGAGCTATATCACTTTACAGTATAGTCCCAAGTGCTGTCACTCAACACAAACATGCCATGAAGTGAGAACGTCATGAATAGCCAGACGAAAATCAAACGACAATGGAATTATGTGAAGATTCAAATTACAACCTCGCATTTGTCTGCCATGCAGTAGCCCATTGTTGATTTCTGCCCTTTTATTTGTACTCGGGGTTATTTTATGTGTCAGATCAGAGATAGGCCTCTGTGTGAGCACCGGCCCCCCTGTGTGCTTTGCTTGCTGCGTGTACACAATCTGCTCTCTTTTCCTCTGGCGATTAATCTAAATAAATCCCTGCAAATCCCTCTCCTCGCCCTCCCTTTTCTGTGTTTCTGAATGTGTCCTTCAAAATCACAACATAAGGGAAAACGACTCAGTCAACGTGTCTTTTTGTCGGATCTCTCGCCGCACATCAACACTCTCATTTCTAACCTCACATGACACCCTGATTCCACCCCCAGTTCCCCCTTGCACGGTTAACACCCTACATTGTTATGGCCTCAGTGAAACAATGGAGGTGGGACAGAGGGCGGAAGGATGTGGCTGAATGCCTCAGCATAAACCCATGGAAAAAAGCCTGCAGTCACACTTTCCGACAGAGTCCTGAAAAGAAATGAGTACAACCAGGAATCAGTCGTGATGGGCTGCAACTACATTGTACTGTACATGTCTATCAGAGGTGGCGTGTAGGGCCTACTGACGTGTCTCTCCTGTTTTATAAAGGGGTGGGGGTTTGGGTGGGTGTGTGTGTGTGTGGGGGGGGGGTTATTTGTGAGGACGAGGTTATTGAAGTGGGTTCACGCGTGTCTTTCCTACTCATTTCCTTTATAAATTGTGCTTATCCATGTTGTTTTGGTTTCAGAGCATGATAGAGGTAAAAATATGTTTTTGAATCCAAATGGGGGCGCACAAGATCCCGAGAGAGCACATGGAGCAGCTCTTCATCCTCACATCTTGGTGTTTCTCAGTGTAGCTGAGATGGCCAGAGTCACTTCAGCTGGATCGCTGATTCTATTTGGCCATTTTACACCCATACCATTAGTGTGATACGCCAGGAAACACTGGACACCTCAGAGGAAACCACACATATTTCTGAACACTATCTAACCAACATATCAAAGCAGAAGTCTACATCAACACTAAAACTTCCGGGAAAATCACTCAAAATAAAACCAAAGTTGCCGAGGAACATGATGGCATTGAAACAAGAGTAACTCGCCATCAGTGGAGGTAAACATTGCAATAAGAAAGAAACCGATATTGTATTCCTCAAAACAAATGTAGCAATACCTCCTCACTCCTTTCATCATAATGTCACGAAACGGCGCTTTTATTTTGAAGGCCGTAAAGACCGACTTCCGGTACTGCAACAGCTTGACGCGCAGCTCGCTGCTTAACGGAGTCACAGCCGTGAAAGTGGCGGAGGCGGACATTGTTGTGGTAAGAGTCCAGCCCCGGAGGATGAGCACAGATGATGCATTTATTGTGTGCGGATAGAAGACGTGCTTGGATTGTGATTCATTTTGTTTTTGTCTCAAAAGAGTGAATCGTTTTTTTGGGAAAAGGGAAGACAGAAAAGCTGCTGTACCGTACGGACTCATCCTCCAGCCACCGGAGTTCATTCAGCCGAGGCGAGCCTGATGAGACGATGCCAGCGATGTAAAAATCACCACATCTGCAGGGTGTGCATCCGAGGCTGCTGGATTAAGCCTCCGTGGATCGACCAGGCCTCGGTACGTCCAGTCCAGAAGAGCCCACGGGGCGGCTGTTGCCTTCAAAATAGTGCGAGAGAAGGTAAAATAAGGACAGTTGTAGTCTTGGAGGCCTTTGGGGAGCACAGCCTGCTGTTGAGAGGATGACAGACTGACATTAACGGGGGGTTGCGGTGCATTTTCATACACGACCTCATTAAGACATTGCCCACGGAGATCAGCCACTGGGTTCGGCACAAAATAACACTGAAGTCACAGCGCCTCGAAGAAAGCCATCTAATTAAAGATATCACATGTTTCTGCTATGATTTGGCCTCCGGTGCTGTCGTGATCGCACACATGACATCTGGAACACGCTGGATGCAGATGAAGACGAGGATGTGATGTGTTGAGCATCCAGCTACATCTCAGCGCTTTTAATATACTCTCAGGTACCCTCTAGGTGTAGGTTTTTAATAGAAAATGGGTAGCGACGGCGAGATAATAAATAGAGAGCTGTCAAAGATGTCTGACGAGGATTTGCTGGCGTGCTCCAAAGAGGAGCTGGTGAGCCGGCTGCGTAAAGAGGAGTCGGATAAAATATCAGCTCTCATCCAGCGAGGACGGCTGATAAAAGAGGTAAATAAACAGCTGCAGGGACACCTCCTTGAAATCAGGGAACTGAAAGTCATCAATCAGCGCCTGCAGGAGGAAAACGTGGAGCTGCGGGACCTGTGCTGCTTCCTGGACGACGACCGGCTCAAAGTGAAGAAGCTGGCCAGGGAATGGCAGCTGTTCGGGCATCACGCAGCCAAAGTGATGCGGGAGGACCTGGGCGGCTACTTGAAAAAGCTCGCCGACCTGGAGCGCATGCAGGACGGGCTGGTGAAGGAGAATTTGGACCTGAAAGAGCTGTGTCTGGTCCTGGAGGAGGAGTGTGTCAGCAGGAGTGACTCCAGCCCCGGAGGGTCCACCGAGCTCAACCTGCCCTGCATGGTGGCCCGGGACCTGGGGGACGGCAGCTCAAGCACAGGCAGCGTGGGAAGCCCAGACCAGCTTCACCTGGTGTGCTCACCTGACGACTGATCGCAGCTTTTTGTCAGCAGTCAGGGCTCCTCCGGCTCAAAGAAGGAACATGCAGAGAAGGGGTGATGTGATTGACAGAGACTCAGAAGCTTTGTCGGACAGTACAAATCAAATTGGTGCAAAAGCATTAGGGCTTTCTGAATGCTGCAAAGATGTGTGTGCCACTAGGTTTTTTTGCCACTAGGACAAAGATTCTCCCACTAGAGACATTTTCAGGACTTTACAAAGACACTTAATAGATGTTTGCCAGATGATAATGTATCTTAATTTTACAGTGTTTTTTCTAATTCTTCTGTTTTGGGGAAATGCTCCTTTTTTCAGTGGTCTGTTATTGAAAAAAAAAAATGGGACCAAAAAAGTGGGTCACACATATAAATTTATCTCATGCACTGGACTAGCCTACACTGGTAGAAGCCTTTTTCCTATTGCACTGGACAGCGTTATCATGGATCTTTGTATCACAGATCTAAAGATTCATTTCAATCCAGTTTTGAGCCATATTTAGTCCACTGAAATCCAATAGCACTGAGATAGACGAGTTGTGATAAAAGAAAATATGGAACTATTTGATATTTGCTTTTGCTAGACACCCAATAATGTGTAATATTTTATGCACTCTCTCCCTCAGGACAGGATTGGAGTGCCATGTGTGCATGATGATTGTCACCATTTGTACAGGCCTGTTAACCAGTCTGATGTGAAGGCCCTTCAGGTTAACTGTGGGTGGGGCCGCTGTGCATTATGTAGAGTACATGTGCTAGAGCCTGGGCAGAGCCAGCACACTAGTTAGGGGTTTGGATCAGACGACATAGATGTCCTTGGACCTCACTCAGAGCTGAATTGAATAAGTTCTGTCACCTTTTTTTAATCCAACTGGAAACTCTTTGTATCAAACTGGAAGGTCTACAAGTTTGAATGATTTCTATTCTATTCGATTCTATTCTATTCAAACCAAGCTGTTTCAGTTCACTTGTATTACATTTTTTATTACATTGTTGTTGTTAGTGTTCAATTAGCGTATCACAGAGTTTGTTTAAGTTGGCGGTGGTCAGCTTGTCTTCTGTAACTCATGCTTTGTATTTAACCCTGTAACATTAGGGATAATCTTAACTTTGACCCTTCTTTATCTTGATTTATCTGTATTAACTAGCGTTACTAACCGATTTCAGTTTAAATCATAGATAATGCTCATGGATTAGAAAAGATTTATTTTGTCGTCAGCTGTTTATTGGTGGGCTATGCTCGTAGTGCATTGAAGAGCTTTAAATACAGTGGGTATGACACTTTGTGCCGTTCTGACCTTTCTTTGTGTGTTTGACTTTGCAGAAACAAGCATTTACATTCACACAACACAGAATGAAGGATTGATTTCTGCACTTGCTGTTTTCACCTTCGTGTCTGAACCGACTGTGCATGATTGATGCTCCCTTCTTGTCATACAGACTGACTTTATGGATGTTCATCAGTTTTATTTTTGGATCCCTATTTGCACAGTCTGGAGAGCTGAAGAGGGCAGTAATGCTTTTACCCACTTAGTGATGCACAGACGCCCTTTGACAGCAGCACACTGATTTTTTTTTTTCATGCTCTCTAGCTCTCAATCAGACTCCTGGTTCCATCACTATTTCTCTCTCTAACCCCATTTCAGCAGAGCAGTTCAAGGCCCTCTGAGCCATGTATGTATTAGCATGAGATTCGCTTCATTTTTTTGGAAATGGAGCGACGGAGAACACAATGTTCACAGTTGAGGAGCATGGAGCCGTCATTAGAGCGTGTCAATGTATCTTGCAGCCATCAAACTATTTTAGTGAGTGTCAGTAAAAGGGCTGCAGTTTATGATTGTTTTCATTATTTTGATTAATCATATAATCAATAGCATGTCCAAAAAAATTAAATATGCCCATCATAATTTCCCAGAGTCAAAGCGTCAAATTGCTTGTTTTTCTTCTAAACACAAAGATATTCAGTTTAAAAACACATACACGCAGAAAATTGGAGAAGCTGCAACCAGTATGCATACTCACTTCTCTTTTTTGCTTGATTAAACGCAAAATAGTTGCAGATTAATCTTCTATTGATTGACTAATCAATTAATCGAATACTCATCTAATTCCTACAGTATATCTTCTAGTTTGAGTTATTCTGTTGCTTCAGTGTTCACTTTACAACATTTTAAAGTGATGTGTTGCATCATTTAAATGATTCATTCTCAGTTGAATCGGATAAATCATTGTTTTTTAATTGTATTTCGGTCTAATCATCTAATCCTTCTGTTGTCTGTTTGTTACCAATAATAACAATGATATTACACCACCACAACTTCCACGCAGTTATGAATTGTTGTTCTTTATTGTCTGACAAGTAGTGCAGTTTTGACAAAAGATAAAAGTAAGGCACTGCCCACCATTCATTAGTTAGAGAAAACATTACCAAAAATATATTACACTCTCAAAAATAAATACATGATTATATAATCTGTATCAACTCCTACGGCCCAGCCTTAGTGGTCAATAATTTGCATAGAAGATATTAGGATTCTTAAAAGTTTCATACAAAAATAAGGACCAGCAATTTGTAAGTATTCTATTTCCCTTCTTGAGGACGTTCATAAAGTGTTACATAACACAATGTAACAGTGTGACAAATCATAATGACTATAAAGATATTAATAGATGTAGTTATCAGTTATGTCTATAATGCTTGTATAATTCTTTAGATAATATATATTCTACATGCAGTGTTTTCATAATAAACCCCAAACATGCTTTTATAATTAGAAATATAAAGACTTTATATTTATATCAAAACTTGTAAGAGTGTAACATTCATATCCTGATAATGCCCCTAATCATCTAAGCACAGGATCAACTTTCTAAATAGATTAAATGAAGCAGCTCATTTAGAAATGGTCATCACAGTCATCATTTTCATCTCTTTCCTAGAGATCCATCTGGTTTCATTCACACTATGACTGCATGGAAATGAACATTAGTGTTTTGCCAGGATGACGGGGCCGTCCATCACAGAGTGAGGATGGTCGGGGAGTGCAGGGAGTGATCGGACTGGTCACCACTGCTGCTGCTGCGTCGATGAGCTATCCCACAGGGCTGTGGGGCATAAGGCTGTGGGGCATTTCCCTGCTGTGACGCGGCGTGAGACGTGACCGAGGAGCTGGCGTCTAACGGGGCAGAGGGATAGGTGAAGACCATACCAGCTGTGAAGGGCGTTAGAGAGGGAGTAGATGTGAGAACTGGGGTGTGGAGCGACTCTGATTCAGTGACAATAGCAGAGGCAGCCGCGGCCACGGGCTTGCTGGGGATGGTTATCTTTGGTTTGGGCTTCTCCATCTTTGTCGGCAGTTTGGTTGAGCGTCCAGGTGTCCCAGAGTCTTCTGGCTCCATTTTGATGCCTCCCAAAGAGGAAATTGATGGATTTGGGTCAGAATCCGAATCAGAGTCCTCTATTTTACAAATGGGACGGTGAGCCTCCAGGACCAGCTCAAGCTTGTCCTTTTCCTTTTGTAGTTCAGCTATTTCCTTCTGTAAACGTGACTTTTCATCCTCCAGCTGGTCAGTCTCCTACACCAGGGACAAGCAGAGAAAGACAGATATATATATTTGTAAATCCTCTCATGCCTGATTGAGACCAGCGCTTTGCATTGATGCTGTGACTTTTGTACAATGTTCACTCACATTTTGAAGTGTGTCTGTCAGCTCCCGACGGCGATTGCGACATTTTGCTGCCGCCAGTTTATTCCTCTCCCTTCTTACTCTGCGTCTCTCCATCTCTTCCTGGGACAACAACTGAGACACAGAAGAAAAAAAGATTAAACACATGAAATAGGTTAACCATACACAGTGAGTCAAACTCTTTCACGTGTCAAGTTGGATTGTGAAACCTTGTTGCTTTGGGCAAAAAGCAACATTCAAAATTTCAAATGTATAAGGAGACATGTTGGGAGTCCAGCACAGGCAACATGAGACAGGAGAAACACTACCACCATGTGTGTGCACTGAGTCATCACAATCATGGCGGGTGAATGATTTTGAGAAGTCTGAGCTTTTGTGCCTTTGTAACACACTGACTCTGACTTCATCCAGCGCCCTACTGAATAATTGATGTTCATCCAATGTTTCCCGCCCTTTCGGGGTGATGAGTCAGCTCAGACCCCAGTAGTGACTCAGGTGTGAGTCATAGAAAATGACTTGCCCCTGTGAGTCACATGACAATCCACTTCCTGTACCATGAAATTACAACTCCAAGAACAAAACTGACGGGGATGTGTGCCAACGTGTTCCTGATGAAACAAATGATGGTGGCGAGCTTGATGATGGCATTTAAGGTTAAAGTTGCGTGGAATTGGGTCACTTTAACATCCACGCTATCTAGTATTGACATGTAACATTGGTCTGCTAACAAAAAGCAGATCTTTGCAAACAGTGTGTCAAAGATGATCATTTCACTGAGTCAACATTGACTAAAAGTAAACACCAAAGAACATAAACAGTGTGTGTTTGCCTCTGAGTAGCAAGTTTTCCTTTTTTAAACTACCTAAGAACTGAAAACGTATTTAAATGACGTGTGAAATAGCATGTCTAAATAATCTTTTCTTATCCTTGTCCTGCCTCTAAATGGAGCAATTTGTGTAAGTCTAAAGGAAATACTAGAGTTGTGTCATAGTACACTACAGGATATTACACACTAGTTTCACAGAAATGATTGAGTTGCAGTCCACACCTTGCTATCTGCAACCCCTCTAGGAAAAATACAAATCCCAATAGAGCTCCGTTTTACCTCAAGTTGACAACACTGAGTTTTTAAACAGAAGAAATGCAACAAATCCACAAATATCAGACTCTCTTCAACATATGTCTTTTTCGCACTATGTATCTTAAACAAAGTTTACATTATTTAAGGACTACTTTCTTACATGTTCATCGTTCCTGCGCCTGGTTGAAGTAGTGGGATTTGCAGCTGCTCTTATGACCCCTGATCTGTAAAGCTGGGAGTGGGAAGGTGGTGGGCCCAGCGGCCTTGCCCCTGAGAGGGATGGGTAAGGAGGTACTGGAGATCGTGAGGGGCCCGGCGAGGGCATGAGGGAGGGCTGGACCAACCACTGAAGGTCCTGGTTGGTTGTGATGGCATTGAGGCTTGGCACAAAGTGACTGCTGCCAGCCATTGTAAATTTCTGGAAAAATTGATGAAAAAGAGAAGGTGGTTGGAGTTAGTGGACAAGTGTAGACAGATGATGATCAATAACAAAATAAATGGTGTCTAGGGCCTAAATACAAAGTAATTAAAGTAAAACATATCATGATCATTATATATACATATATCTAGTTTGACTTTTTATTACATACACATAGAGTATAACAACTTGCTTAACTGCACAAATGTTACATTTTACTTTTCTAGCTTAGTTGACATGCTGTATGACCCCTAACTGTGTGTGATAACCTGTTGCCTGGTTCACCGACACCTACCTGCTCCTGTTGTGTGGTTGAAGTGCTGCTGCTTCCCAGGGAAACAGAGTTTGACCCTGAGCTGCCGGCTGTGTACGCTGGACTGCCTCTTCCTTGACCCCCAAAGTTTCGATACATCCTTTCGGTTTAAATAAAAAAGAAAATCGGGTCCAGATGGCGCCTTCAGCTGACACTGAATTACTATTGAGTCTCGTGTGTGTCAGTTCAAACTTGGGGTAAACCCACCTTATTGCGGTAAATCGGTAGAGTCCAAACGGGTGTATCTTCAAGGGGGAAAAGAAAGGACATATACTCTCGCTTTTTTTCCCAAATCGCCTTAAAACGTCCGAAAACAACTTTCAGCACATCCTCTCGTCTTTACTCATACATCCAGACACCAGACTCCGGGAATGATTGTGAGGTTGTAAACTCTTAAAGCGGTTCAATATAGGTTCACGCCCCTCCGCACTTACGGGAAATAGTGTTGTCTGGAATCTCTCACGAACCTGACCACGTGTCCTGACGTCATTGACCATATATGGTGAGAGTTTCCTCCTGAGAGAAACACCCGGGATCCCTCAGACAGACACCGACGCCTCACCTCATGGTCGATACGTGAAGGTTTCCTGCTCTGTGATTTTTCTGACTTTTCTGATGCAGCGGTTAAACCTGTGACAGTTTCCTCCTCCAGTGGAAGTGCTGTCACCTACATGATGGCTTGTTTACGCTAAGGTTGCATCTGTAGAGTAAAAATCTACTTGGACAAAGTTGATATTTATATGTGTGAAGTGCACTTTGCTCTTATTTTAAGATTTTCTATAGTTAAAAGAGATAAGGACACTATTAGTATGTGATTGCCACAATGTAAACAAATTAGAGGCTACTTTGTTAAACCTGAGTGGACAGAATGTATCACTGTTAAAATTTGATTACTTTTAACTTTATTTATTATGCAAAGTTCTTTTTCCTAATGCTTCTGCAAAGTTTTCAACACTTGTATTTAGTGATAAATGTCATTTTAGCTGCTGTCAAAAGAGTTCTCCTTAGTATTATGTCAAAGCTAATAACTTTAAATTCACACTGTAAAACATCATACAGGAGTTCATGATATAACTTAATTTAACTAATTAACTTAATCTAAGTTGATATATTTTATAACATTTTTTGTCAAGGTAACTTAAAAATCATAGTTTTCAGATCAATCTCAGCTCTTACAAATACTTTCAGCATTTGCATTTAGTTATTTTGTGTAATTTTAACTGCTGTTAAAAGAATACAACCTTACTAATACGTTATTATTTATTTAAGTAATGTAAAATTATGGACTTTAAAATGTACTCCAAAAGTAGAAATACTTTTAAATGACAAGAGTAAATTCCAACATTTCTTCTGGTGTAATAATAGTTAAAAGTCATATGATGAAAAAAAAAGCAGGAAAACAAAGCATGCCTCTCTAATAATACTATAATACTCATATCTTGAATATGAATGAACTTCAAGGTTGTGTCTATGTACTACAGGATCGGTTATGAAGTAGATTGTAGTAGAAGTAGTATAGTGTGGGCAAAAATGGGTGCATGTGCTTAATTGTGCTGAGGTTTTTGGCAGTCACTCTCACTTCACAAACCACATCGATGTGCATGCATGCCTGTGGAGATGAGTCAGTCAATTACAACAAAGCTGCTCGATTATCTCAACGACTGTTTTCTACTTGCAAGCACAATATAGTACCAAGTACAGATTCAAAAAACGCACATTGTAGATTCGGTAAGCTGAGTCTGTCACAGCAGCTGCTGACCTTGCAGTCCCTAAGGACACAGTTCCCGGCAAAGGGCTGATTTCTCCTGGCTGCTGACTGCTGCACCAATGTCTCGCATTACTATTAATTTTTTTTCTTGGGAATAAGGATTGTCTTAAAAAACAAGATTTGCTAAAGCTAAATGCAAATGCTGTTTCTAGTCCTTTAAAAAAAATCTCTTTTTGGGAGAAAAAGAGAAAAAGCAGTGCAGATTAAAGGTGGTTATCTATGATTGAGGCAGTGAATTGTGGACTTCAGTCATTTCATAACTTATGAATGAAATTACAGACTGTGAACAAAAACTGAAACTGCCGGGGGCATGACATTTAACAAGGCTTATACCTGTTACTCATCTGCCAATTCTACTGCTGTGTCTCAGATTTCAGATTTTAAAAACATTACACCCTATTATAAGGAGGACACACATGCAGGATGGTATCATATGAAGGGAGTATAGGGGAAAGGTGAACGTCAGATGACTAAAGTTTCAGGAATGCAGTGATGACACACTTGCAATGTGTCTAATAGGGACATGTCACAACATGTTGGATACCTTTTTTTTCAGATTACACACCTTCATTCCATTATTGACTATTTCTTTTATCTTTTATTTGGCCAACAGAGGTCCGCTCAACTCACACGGCCATGAGATTTGATCCATTTAAAAGAAAAAGATTTGTTTGTAAGTTTATGTATATTCACCCATGAGAGTGTGAGTAAGTTGTTGTTAAGGTTTCTCTTTTTACTCCACAGTTTCCCTCCAAAAGTTGCCATTTTCTGGAGTGGGTGAGGGAATTTTAGATTCCTTTGCCATTTACTCACCCTAAATTTCTCCACATGTATCCACATAACTCATCCACACCCACCCACACACTCACCCTACACACATGTCCCACACACACATTCTTCACAGAGCGTAACAGCACCCTGATGCTGCATACACTTGAATTTATTTGGTTTAGTGGGTGTTGTAATTCATGTCTTGTAAATCCATGCTTTAGTACCATGGGTACACTATCTTACTGTGAATGTGCAGAGCAGTTTTGAACATGTCTGTACAGACAGATCTGATTGTCCAGGTCAGGTTTTGTTGAGGTGCTGTTGACATCATGCATACGTCATATCTGTCACTCATGATGTCAATTAATGATGGCTTCAATAAATAGAGGTGGTAAAAGCATAGATCCTTAACTGTACCTATAAATCAAGGTAGTAGTCCACGTAGAAGTCAAATTGTTTAAATATTTGCAGCCAAACGTAGCAAAAGAGAAAGTAGCAGCAGTGGTTCAGATGGTAATAAATCTAACTTTATTATATAGATTACTGTTTAGTACTTTAAAGCTTTATCAACCTATTATATGTTTTAGATATGAAAACTTAATCTGCAAAGAAGTAACTTCAGTGACATCTGGTTAAAAGTACGATAACCCTAAAATGTGGTGGAGAACAAGTATGAAGTTGGTAAAAAAAAATGTAAATACAAATTCAAAGTAAAATTAAATGAAAGCAGAGTGAAAGTAAAATGAAAGTAGACAACCTCAAAGTTGGATTTGAACTCAGTGCTAGTACATGCACATGATGAACTACTTTTCTACGGTTAAATAAATAAAGAAAAATAAATAAAACTGGCTTGACTTCATGCAATAAGTATAGCCATGTTGTAACTGGTGTAGCAATACATTAGCCTTTAATTATTGATGGTATCACGTTTCTTATCATGTTCACAATGAAGTGAAAAGTATTCTGCTGTCAAAGTAAACTTTAAGTTTAATATGCAATATGCTAATATGTTTTGTTTGAATATATCTGATAAATTGAGGGAACTTGTGTCTTGTGCATGCTGGTGTTAAAATATCTCGTGTTATTTTCTGATCAGAGATGTATTTAGATTGAAGCTCCTCAAAGTTTTAATATCACCCACCGACCTTTCCCCACAAAACAGTGAAGCACGGAGAGAAAACAGTAAAGATGTACTAGCTTAACCTCTTAGCGGCGTGTACTGGCACATTTGTGTACTTTGATGCTTTGTACTTAGACAGTTTTGTGCCACGCAGGCAGCCTGCAGTCAACCAACCGCGGTGGATGGGTGGGATCAGCCCGAGCAGTCTGGCAGCCACGTAGCTAGCTAGCAGCGTTAGCCGTGTAGGTAAGTACTCTAAATGCTCGTTATTCACTTTATAGTCATTACGTTATCTTTCAGACAAGTTGTGTGGACACCTGAGAAGCTACTGTTGACTATATATGTCTCACATGTGCGGCTCCATCGCGTATTAGTTGAAAATATGATGATATTACCGTAACTAGCAGCAGCAGTGGTTACTGTTAAATACGTTCATACGTAGCCAGGTTAGCTAGCTAGCTGGGTAGCTAGCAAGTATTAGCATAAAAATGTTGCAAGTTAGCGGCTTACTGTTATCACGTAATGTAATGCTGTCAGTGTTTGCAGTAGCGAAACGTCACTAAGCTTTATTTAGCCCCCTGGATAAGGTGGTTTCGCGTAACGAAGCGATTAATAAGATGAAATCTAAGTTGGCTAACGTCATTGTTTTTACTTTAAGCTAACGTCAGCGACCGTCACAATGGACTTGCCACATCATGGGTACCGAGCAAGTAAGTGGAAATGTGAATCATTATCAGTTACCAGGGTTGCAAAAAAAATTGCTTAATATCCACCCATAGTGCCAATTTCCTGTTTTCTTACAAATGCAAGACACACAGGGCTCAAGTGGTGCTGTCACATGAATACTTGATTAAATCATAGCTGCATGAAGGTTATACTGTCTATGCTAATTGGTACACGTGAGGTGGATAAAGATATTAGAAATACCTGTCAGTATAATGTAATACACTTCAACTGCATCACAAACTGCAACCTCCAAAATGTCCATGAAGTTGAATCTACACCTCTGTTGAACGTTTTGAACAGTGTACTACTTGTAATCATGCCTTATCTTATGAAGGTAAGGCACGATGACAAGACTTTGAGAGTCGCTCATATTGAAGTGTATTCTTATTCTTATTGTTATTCTTTTGGAGCTGTGTGTAACAAAAAGCAATTTCCCCCTGGGGATTCTTAAAGTGATTCTGGTTCTGATTCTGATAGTAATTTAAACAATGGATTAAGGCCTTTTGCAATGACTGTAGTGAAATGTATTAAATTTCTTACAAAAGCTCAGCAACACAACAGTATTTAACTCCTCATGTTATCTTCACAAAACATTGTTTCTCTCACATTGTTTCTCTCTTGCTTAGTGAAAGACTTAAGGATTAACATATTAACCAGTTATGGTGGATTTCAGTATGTTTGTATGTATGTCTACATTTGATGTTGTGGATAATAAGCCAGTACCTCCATGAATTTTTGAATAGAAATTCAAATGCACTTCATTCACTTTGTTGCATCCACCTTTTCCACAGCTAAGCCAAGAGCTCGTGCCGCTAACCCCACAGCAGACTCTGTCCTGTTTGACGACACCAGCTCTGCAGCACCAGCAGTGAACAGTCAAGCATACTACACTCCGAGCTACAATTTGGCAGGGCCCTCAAATGACATGCACGGAGGTGCTGGTATGGACAACCTGTTTACAGACCCAATGGCCAATGCTGCAATGATGTATGGCTCCTCATTAGCCAACCAAGGAAAGGATATGGTAAACAAAGAGGTGAGGAAAAGCAGGTCATTCACAGTCTTCAGATGTGATGTATGGTGCTGTATGCAAGATGAGGTTAACCCAGTAACCTATAAACAAGTTCAAGTCCTTGATTGTGCAATTGGCACTACATTATACCTGCAAAGTGATTAAATCACAAATTGACTGTTGTAAACACAGATTTAAAGTTTCTCTGTAGCTGTATGACCAAGCATACAGATGTAAACACAGCTCAACTCTTAAATTATGTGATATTTTTGTCCCAAAAGTGACTCCTGCGTCAAACAAGTTCACCATTTTCAACTTAGAGAACAACTCCACTTCATTAACATGGTCACTCCAGGCCCAGTCTGATACACTTTGCTCTTCAGCTACTCTTCAATGCTCCTTTGTCTGATATTAGCCACATCCAGAACCTTTTCACAGTTGAAACTTACAGACAATCATTTCGAGGGAACAGGCTTTCAGTCAAGCAAACCATTTTCTGGTCCACTTATAGAATGACAGTTGGGAAATTTCCTCACCCAGGAAAAAAGGGAGAACAATTGAAGTAATTGTATTACTTTTAAATGGCACATAAATAAAACTTATGTTGTCCTACTGGATTGGCAACTTTGGTACATAGGTGGTTAAAATACGTAGACTGGATTTTAAGCCAAAGTGATGCACAATCCTGAGGGCAGACACAGCCTTCTTTAAAAATGACTATGACTCAGCTGTATTTGTTAACTTTGGCAAACTGTCACTCCTCATCTGTCAAATTAATGTTTGCACTTCCTTTGCCTTTCAGATCAGCAGATTCATGTCTGTGAACAAGCTGAAATACTTCTTTGCCGTGGACACCAGATATGTATTGAAGAAACTTATGATCCTCATGTTCCCTTATACGCATCAGGTAATCAGAGCCATTCATCCCATCAGACTTTGTCCCACATCAACGTACGTGACGACCCAAAAAAGAAAGAATGCATGATTATTTTCTCTGGTATCATATTTTCAACAACTTATCACACTGAAACCATGCAAACAAGGTAATCAGCCAGTTAATCACCACTCCAGCTGTATTTATGGACATCATAATGCTGTGACTGCCAGTGTGGATATAAAAGCACATTGAGCTCAGTTAATTCCCACGCACTAACTTATTCAGATTGTAGGTTAAGTCACCACTCCAAACATTCTGTTCCCTGATAATATACAAACTACACAGTGCAAACAATCCTTACACGACTAGGGTCGCATAGTATTTACACACATTGGTTTTAACGTTTTGAAGCCTTAAGTTTGGCATTTTGGCTGTCGCCATTAGAAAGAATGCAGGTTTCATTGAGTCTATGAGTCTGCATAGAGTACTTTATAGCTTTATAGCTATAGGAGTATGGTGATTATTGTCAACAAATCTGCTAAAAAGACCTAAAGTAATATTAAATTCTGTATTTACTCCACTCTTATTTGTAATGGATAATCTACCAATGTTACCTCTAATTTATCATTGAGTTATCATGTTAAAATAAACATTCATATAGTGATTTTGTGAAAAATCACTATATGAAAATATATGAAAAAAGAAGATCATTTATATGTAACAGTCTTAGATCCTGCAGGATGATTCACACTGTGTGTGTCTGGTCTCTGCAGGATTGGGAAGTCCGTTACCATCGGGACACTCCACTGACTCCAAGACAGGATGTGAATGCACCTGATCTTTACATACCAAGTAAGTTTTCTATATATACAAAGTTGTCAATAGCAGAGCATTTTGGAATGACTCTGTGTGTTAAGTGTACTTTTTGTCTTGTAGCTATGGCTTTCATTACCTACATTTTACTTGCTGGAATGGCTCTCGGAATTCAGAAAAGGTGAGTAATTCGTCTTTATCTAATTCATTTTATGACTCACAGTAAATATGTTCGTATCAAAGAAGTTAAATAAGAGGGGTGTATTGTCTTTGTGTGAAGGTTCAGCCCAGAGGTTCTCGGTCTGTGTGCCAGCACTGCCCTCGTGTGGATCATCATCGAGGTCTTGGTGATGTTGTTGAGTTTGTATCTGCTGACTGTACACAGCGACCTCTCAACCTTTGATCTCATCGCCTACAGCGGATATAAATATGTTGGGTAAATGTCATGTTATTCTTCACATGCATATGATTCTATTTTACTGACAAAGCGAATTGATTTGATGATGATTTTTAGACCAAAGCTTCAGTATTGTGTACATCAACTGTTATATTAACCTATTAACTGCTAAATCAGAGATGTTAAAAGGCACCTTTGTGAATAAGGCATTTTTAGATGTAATAAAAATTCATGTTGAGGTAGTTGAAGACATAATGATATTATTTCATGGCTCTCCTCTAGGATGATCTTCACCTTGTTGTGCGGCTTAGTGTTTGGCAGTGATGGTTATTATGTGGCCCTCGCCTGGTCCTCTTGTGCCCTTATGTTCTTCATTGTAAGTATTTTGAGTCCATATTGACATTATCCACTACATTTATAAATCTGACGTATTTGAAAAGGTTTTTTCTGAAACAGGAATCCAAATCACTTTGGAAAATTTTATCTCAAACCAAGTCAGAAAATTAGATTATTGCTCTACTACAAACTGGACATTTAATTTAGTTAATTCTTGAGCAAAGCCTGTGTATAAACAAAATTGTGTGCTTGGAACAATCTGGGTAGAGCACAGTTCTGAAGTTTGCACACAAATAGTCAACATACTATCTGGCATAACTGTAATATACTTTTGTATAATTTAATACCACACAAGCATAATTATAACCTCAAAACTATGAATTTCCTATCCACAGCAGTATTGTGTTTCCTCTGTGTGGCATATACATATGCTGATTGCCTATGTAATTAAAACTAATTACTGTATACCATAAGTAGGTCATGTATTTACTTATTTCTTTTGAGGGGGGATCAAAAAGATCATGTAAAATAATAATAATAATGAAGAAACAATACACAAAGAAAAGAGGGCAGCAAATGCAATGAAATACATAACTGTATAAAATATATCAAGGTGTGTAAACACTCAGGTTTAAACTTTCCAGTGTAGCCATTAGGTGGGATAAATACACTGTGTTGATGTCTTGTGAAACAACGAAATGCATCAGAGCTTAGATACTAAAATACCTGAACAATGACCACTTTATGGTACATGTGGTGAAAAATAGACAAAGGCAGGACTTAACTGCTTTAAATGTTTTTCATTGCATTGATGATATATTTAATCCTTTATCTAATCTATCAATCTTTAGCTCTATTTTTTAAAAATATTTTTAAAGGAATAACTTAATATTTGAGAAATATGTTTATTTGCTTGTTTATTTCTTGACAAGAATTAGTAGATCATTACCACTCTCATGTCTGTACAGTAAATATGAAGCTTAGTTGATCACAATACTAGAAACAGGAGGAAACAGTTAGCGTCAGCAGCTAGCAAGTCATTGTTGTCAAGGTAACAGTGCCAGGCAACCAGCATAGACACTAGGAAGTTATTGATCCTGGCCAAAAAATAGACAAGAGACATAACCCGGTAAAACCACACTGTGTTTTTGCTCTTCACTTGTACGGATTGATTAAAGGAGCTACAGTGTGAATTAGTGAGCTTTAGTTGCTGGTAGATGATTTTATTTGGACACAACAAAGCTAGCTTTCCTCCCTGTTTTCAGTCCTTGTGCTAAGCTAACTAGCTGCTTGCTGTAGCTTTATATTTACCACACAGTCATGAGAAGAGGTCATGATCAATATTATCATCTGACTTTTGGCAAGAAAGTGAATGTTGAACTTTTCCTTTAATGAAGTCAGCTTTGTAACTTGCATGTCATTTCTGTGCCGTCCTCACAGGTTCGGTCTCTGAAAATGAAGATCCTGCCCTCTCTCTCCTCGGACTCGATGGGAACTGGATCAAGTGCCAAACCTCAGTTCCGTCTTTATATCACTGTGGCCACTGCAGTCTTTCAGCCAGTCATCATATATTGGTTAACCTCTCACTTGATCAGGTGACGCATTTAATGACCTCAAGTCCAAGTGCGTTGGGCCCAGAAAACGTGGTTGTTGAGTGTTTGTACACCTGCCTTTGTACGCTCTTTTGTCACTAAACTCAAAACATATGTAGACGATGTTGAACTGCAGCGTGCGTTGAGCTTGTCAAATGGACTTGTTCGCAATGTCATGGTTTCATTGATTTAACCACAATGTGTGACACAGAAAACGTCTCACTGGAAGACTGTTGTTGTCCGCCATGAGTGTACAGTAACACTGACAGATGCTTATTTTTGCCCACTTAACTTTGAAAACGAAGGGCTTTTGTTGGGCGATTTGTTTAATCATAACTCAGATTCAGTTCAAGTTTCTCTTTATATAATGTCCCTGACATGGTTTCCAGTATTTACGCCACAGAGCGCACACATGCACACACAGGAAACACACATCACACACACACACACGATTTGCTTGCCACTTTTCTGGAGTGGTAATGTTACTGCATTAGCTCAATTTCTCTTGTGATTCCTGGATTTTATTTATCTACATTAGACAAAGCATGACAATGTTTGGATTTTTGTAGAAAAAAAATAAATATATTTAGCTTTGTGTATTCAATTTTAACAGTTTCTGAGACTTTTTTTTTTTATGCAAAGAGTTAGTTCTTCTTTATCTGGTGTATCTGATCTGTTTCCTTCGGAAAAATACAGATTAATGTGAAGATTTCATTGACAAAGTAACTGAAATCCATTTAGTTCGAATTTTAAAGTATTTAATTTAAAGTCAATTTTCTGGGAATTTATGTTTACTACATGACATTTCAGAGGGACATTGTGTCACTTTTACCCCAATATATTTACAGAAAATGCCGTCCTTGGTTAGATGTCATTTTAAATCCACTATAGTATGTAAGCTCATAAAACACAAAGCATTACTAGAGCTGAAATTGCCCTCAGTAGACTACCTGCAAAAGTAGAATTATACTCAAATATAGTCCATTAACTCAACAATAAAAGCAATTTTGAGCTCGTACTTTACAACATTATTGCTATTTTGTGACAATTTATACATCAACTTGATTTAAGAGAAAAATTGTTCTTTTCAGTTTGTTTTAGATTTTACAGTAACTAGTTACTTTGCAGATTCAGATTTTACACACAAATTAGCATATTAAATGTTTAAAGCACATTTAAATGCTGCTTAGACATTAATGCATCAGTAATGATAAAAATAAACCAATACCATAATACAAAACAACACAAGTCACTATGCTGAATGACTACTTTTGATACATTTTGTTGATGATAATAATAACAGTAATTAATATTGTTGATACTAGGACACCATATAATGTGTAAAATACTCTCAGATAAATGCAGGCAAACATGATGAAAACACCAGCATAAGCAAACCATAACAAGAGACATGTATGCAGGCAGGTGTAGGGGGAATAAAAACACTGTACGGATTGAGCAGGTCAGTCTGAGCTGGTGAGTTTTGAGAACAAATTCAAACTCTTAAACAATGTTAGACTGTCACATGTGTTGCTCCCTACAGACCTTTAATTCAGTACATTTTAAAAGCAGGACCTTAAGTTGTTACTGCATGTTTACACTGTGGTCATGCTAAAATTTGAAAAGTGTCACCCACTATTCTAATAGTGTGGGGCAATGGTGGTGTGTCAGTGTCCCACCCTGGTCTCTTTAATAGCTCACTGTGGGGCTGTACGGTCGGGAGCGCGCCTGGGAGCGCGCACCCTGCAAAGCGTCCTTTTGGTTTCCATGGAGACGTCGGACGGCAACACACCGCGGAGGGAGAGCTGTTCAGTCCGGCTGCAGTTTTCAACACCACAAACTCACCTTTAACTTCTCAACGACGTGCTCTCGGACATTTGAGCAGCTCTGAGTCCTGCCAGTAGAGGGGTTTCGGTTGCTTGGTGAGTAGCTGGTCAATGTTATGCTCCTGCAGCGCTGGCTAATAACACCGAGTGGGTTACCTGTGAGAGGAAAAGGCGGCTTTCTTGACTAAATGAAACTTTATATTGTTCCGCCATTTGCCCGCTGAACTGCGTTGGAGAGCCATGTGGCATTTCATGCAAACTTTCAGAGCGGTATGAATTCATTTTTACACGCAATAAGTCCATGATTAGTTAGTTAAAGGCATTTAATCGATGCCGGCTCACCTTCTGTATGTAAAGCTAAGAGAACAATGACTTTGTGAGACCCCTGCACCTGTCCACCGGCCACCTTTAGTGTGTGTTAACACGGGAGATGGTACTGTAAGAGCGGACACACGGTGGACTTTGGACGTGTGGTGGATGCTCGCCAGAGGGGAACGGAGAGCTAACATTTAATCCAGCTGTGCAGTTTTCTCTTTTCTGCAGCATTTGCCATCAACTCTTTTAGTCTAAAACTCTTGAGTCTGGTTAGCCAGCATGTTTGAGCTATTGTCTTTGCTTGGTAGTTAGGTTTAATACTCCTTTAAAAACAATTAACAGAAAATACACAAAGTTGCTGTGTTATTTCACTATCATTTCTGTCTGCCCTGAAGAGTGTTTTTGGTAGTTTTCCTCAGGGTGTTGTATGCTGCACATATTGTTATTGTATTGTGAATGCACGCTGTATAAATAAAACTTGACTTATGCTCGCTTTTAATCCTGCTGTGCATTAATCAGCTGTAACTTTGACTGACTCCTGTCATGTCTTTCAGCAGTGGTACAGCTGAGTGACCCCGGATGTTTCCTCCTGGGAGAGAGATGGAGAGTAGCTCTCACACACTGCCACCTTCGTCAACATGTCCTACCATTTTCGGAGGGTCCCAGCCTTTCTCCTCCTCGCCGCAGCAGACCTGCTTAAGTGGTCACACCTCCCTACCACTTTCACCTATTTCTTTCCCCCCGTCCCCTACCTCACTTTCTCCGGCCACAGCAGACTCCTTCCACTCTTCCTCCCCTCTTTTGCACTGCACAGCGTCTCAGTGCCTTGAAGGACAAAACAAACATCGCCTCAGTCCGGCAAATATATCCGACCAAGATGACCTGACCTGCCTCAGCTGGCTGCATCAGAGAGGCAACCTGCTACCACTGCAGCCCCTTCCCAAAATGACACCACTGCCTCAGCTAGAGTCCTCCGCACCCACCCAGCCTCTTCCTCCAGCCTCGTCCAAACCCCCATACTCCTTCAGTAGTCTGATTTTCATGGCAATAGAAGATTCACCTGACAAGAGGCTTCCAGTGAAGGACATCTACGAATGGATTGTGAACAATTTCCCCTACTACAGGACAGCCTCTGGAGGCTGGAGGAACTCTGTTAGACACAACCTGTCCCTGAGCAAGAGCTTCCGTCGCATTCAGAGGGACAAGAGCCAGGTGGGGACATGACTCAGGCTTTCCACATTAAGAGCAGCTTCGTCGTGTTGTGGGCAAAGACGTGCTTATATTACAGGACAGAGGTTCAAGCATCCATCCCACTGAAATGTCCTTTAACAGCACACTGAATCCAGATGTGCTGCTCTGTAGTCAAGTCAGCAATTACACTGCCATATAGGGAAACTATTATAATGTCCTCCACAACTGTTACAGTTGTTTTACAGTCTAATGTGTTCGTGTTGCCTCAGACTAACAATGAGGTTTTTGTATGTTTGCTCCAGTCAGTGGGGAAGGGATCGCTGTGGTGTGTGTGTCCAGAGTACCGGCCGGCACTCCTTGAGGTGCTGAGGAAGACCCACAGTTATCACAGCACCAACAGCAATCTGATTAACAAGCCTGCACTGTGAGTACAATCAAACAGTTCATGTATGTGCAACATTTTTTTAAAAATAATCTTTTACTGCATGAATTCAGAGTTAAAAATTGCTTATTTAGCTATGTGTTCAATTGTGGTTATAAAAGTGGTCAGTTGATTATTATACAGTATTAAAAAAATAAAAGCACAGCTCTTTATATCTGTGAAGATGGAACTGACGAATGTTTGGTTCCCTGGATTAACTTGATGATTAAATTAATTGATTATCAAGTGGAGTAGATACCATTTCTAATGATTGCCAAGATGCTGTAAAATCTTTTATCTGTCACATAATAGACAAAAAGTCAATAATTGGTATTAGTGGTGATCCAATTAGTCGATTAATCAATTTACAGATAATTATTTGACTGGTTTTGATGTCACTTGTGGAAAAAAAGCCAAGCTTTTGCTGGCACCAGCTTTTAAAATGTGGGAATTTGTTTCTTTTCACAGAATAGATTTAATATAAATATCTTGGGATTTTAGACTATTGGGTGGATAAAACAACTTGCAAATTGTAATGGGCATCCCTCTCTATTTTCTGTTTTTAATAGATAAACTGATTGATTAATTCATTGTAAAATAGGAACAAAAGTAATAATTAGTTGCAGCCCTACATTATATTCCTCCAGTGAGCATCCTGGGTATTCCTGTGTTGTGTTTTTTTTTTGATAATTCAGCATTTTCTCTGGACCGTTTTCCAAGCAGAGCAGTAAAATATAATTTGCCTGTAGTGTTTGAGGTTTCTCTGAATAATTTTACATTTTAATTACACTCTCATACTGAGATGTATTTTAAACAAGCAAAAAAAACATATAAAACATTTTTCCTTCTTGCAGGTTGGAGGGAGCTGAATTTGGGGTGCCTCCAGTGTGTGACTCTTTGGATATCTCAGGTCAGTGATGATGATGATGATGATGACAATGATGATGAGGCTCATAACAGACTCATGTAACAGCCCTCTGTGACACTTTTATTACCTGCGGCTTTTCTGCGGCTCTACAGCTTTCTCAGCATCCGACATTGTTCCTGTGTTTGTGTTCTGTTGTCATGGCAACAACCTTCTATTACCGTGGCAACACAGCAATAGCCTAGCTTAGTCTCCTTTATGTCCCCTCGTTTTATTTCCAAGCCTATGCACTATATGGGCCTCACATGCTCACTGAAGAATCTGTCAAGTGGTTCAACCAGCGTGCGTGACGACATCTTATTCATATTTTTGTCTTGCTGTCTGATCTGTCATTTCCTACTGTTATTGTTTTTTTCTCTCATGCAGATCCCCTTACCCACACCCTCCTCCTCTCCACGGCCTCATCCCAAATCTTAACCAATGATAACCCGACATTCTCTGAAAACCCATCGTGCCCTTTGACCCCGGATCATGAGGAGCTCGTCACCATGGAGTCGGTCGAGTACCAGCAGGAGGAGGTCAGCGGGGAGATGGAGAAGGACCCCCTATCAGATAGCGGGTACATCGAGCTACACTACTACCAGTCCAACCAGTACCAGTACCTGGTGTTGCCTGGTGACACCGAGCTCGACCTGGAGACCGTGGAGATCCTTCAGCTGGATGCCGAGGCCCAGGAGGCTGCTGGCTCCCTGCTGGACCTAGCAGGTGGCGGATATTAATATTATATCTCATTTAACAGTCACAACTGATGCAACACTTCCATGTCCACGTCCATTGTAAGAAAAAATACTGCAACAAACCAACATAGATGGGGATTTATGTTTTTAAGTCTTAAGTGATAATGTTGGCAAATCTGCTGCTTCCTCGTGAAACGTTGACACTGCCCTGATGCTAAGGTTTTGTTTTGTAGTTAGGTAAGAATATAGATCAACTTTTTGACGGACTAACAAGACTATGGACCCCATTACTTCACATGTATTCAGACACTTTCAATGCAGAAGCTGAAGTTACCACTGTACCATACAGTGACATGGACAAAGGCTTGAGAGTGGCATGTTAACTGAAGAATATGGACTAAATTATACTCTGGCATTTTAAGAATGAGAGGGAAGTATTAATAGAGTGAGGTCTTTAATACAATAAGTTTGTATTGTGAGTTTTTTAACACATTAAGTTCATTCTCAGGTATGTAAGGACCACTTCTGATTCAAGTAGAAATAATGTTTCTCAATCAGGATATTTCCCAGGTTAAAGAAAATGTATTTAATGTTGACACCTGCACAAATGTACAAAAATAGCTCTTTGGAGGAGTACACTGAGCAGCACACTGACAACTCACAACCACCAATATCAATCATTTCAATATTGATATGTCTTATCAACCAGTTCTTCAAAGTGGTGACCATGTTGTCTTTATGAGCAGATTTTCATTTAGGTTACTTTATAAGGAAAAAAAATCCAAACAAACTAAGGTCTGATATCTTGCCCCTCAACACTGCTACTGTAGCATATTTTGAAAATCATTGCTGAGTATAACACTCATTTATAATGTAGCTGCATTTGTAGATTGTACTCAAAAAGTGGGAAAGCACTGCTCAATTACAATAATATTATTGTAATTTCTAGTTAACTACCTTACACCCATCGTCATTCTTCAGATCATGTTTGCTAGGGTTGATTTTATGTGCATGATATCATGTTACTGAATCCTTGAATGCGTTTCATTTTTCTGTGAACAACTTAAAAATGATCTTGTAAACTAAGCTAAGATTAAGCTGCCTTCAATCAGGAGTAGTTTGATTGTAAGTTTATTTGGAGTTAAAATGATAAAGATGAACTCACTGCCATTTAAACCATTTGACATTTCAGGGTGCACTGAATTTCTTGTTTGTAAATTGTATGTATTTTCAAAAGATTTTGTAATCTAACAATTAAAATCTGTCATCCCGTTTTTATGAGTTAAAATGGCCTCGTTTTTAATGTTCAGGTAGCATTACCAGTTTCCCTTTGACTGGATTGCAGTTTGTTACCATAAATATAACTGTAGAAATGTTTGGGTGTTTTCTTCACGTACGGGTGTTGATGCTGTTTATACTAATTACCATTAGATGGCACAACAACACAGCTCACTCCACCAAATACTGTCTGCCAAACATTTACAAGCTATGTCCTCAAACAAGAACCTGTTGCTAAGCTACAGTATCATTTTCATCCCTGAAAGCTCTCGATGTGATTTGTGTAAACCAAAACGCCCATCACTTATCCAGTAGTTCCGTATTCGTAACTTCACATTAAAAACTACATTTCCCGTAGTTATGAGACATGTTTGGCATATCGGGTAAGGTAGTTCGTACACAGACTAATGTACAAGCAGGAAATTGCACAAAAACTACACTTCCCATGCAACATTGCGCATACAAGAGACGGAAGTGTGCGAGTTTCGTGGTGGAAAAAAATTCTCATATTTGTTTTCATGCCAGTGTAAAGAAAAGTCACGTTTGAGACTTCTCTCGACTCTAATGAGATTGTGTTGAAGCTGTTTGAAGACAACACAGGTAACTTTACGCCACGAAGCAGAAGCTAATGCAAGGAGATACGATAGTTTCAAGCTAATCCGAGCTAAACATCTTAAAAGATTGGTTCAAAGATAATCTGAACTGTCGTCTCCTGTAACGGCTAGCAGCAGATGCTCGCCAGCTTTTTACTGTTTTTGTTTGAGGACATGCGGGCATACAGGCTGTTAGCTAGTTTGATAGTCTGTTAATAGTTATGGGCTTTATTTAGCTGTTGAGCCTCAAATATATTCATGTTAACTTTAGAGATCTTAGCTTAGCTTTACTGTCAGCGTAGACAACAACGATAAGTGGCACTTGCTAACATGAAACCACGTTATTAATTACAGAGAAGAGACTGTACAGTTTAGTTTATCACATGCTCATTTGCTCATAACAAAGCGCAGCCAGAGTAAAAAATGGTTTGGTCCCACAGCTGCAGGTTTATTTGCTTCACTGCAGCAACTCGGTCTCACACACTCACAGGTCAGAAATGCCTGGCATGCTGCAACTGAACGCCACACCTTTGGAGGTGTTTTTTTTTTTTGGACTAAAGGAGAGAGAGAGAGAGAGAGAGAGCTTTGGGTATTATAACCACAGATAACCTGTCATGAAAGCACCTCCCTGTCTGACTCATCATGGGAGAGGACATCCTCCACACAAAGCAGCAACAATGAGGCCCATTGAAGCAGCCAAGTTGAACAGTGTGTTGGAGAGCATGCTGAATCCTCTAGCTGGAGGCGAAGCAGCATGACACCCACAAGAGCATCCCACAGTTGGCTTTACACAGAGCCAAATATTGTGTCTGAAGGGAGGATCAGTGCATGGCTAATTCACCCCCACCCCCCTTTTTTCAGTACAGGCATAATGGTATTTAATAAGTAAACAGCTTTCAGAGTGATTATCACTCACATCTCATAGCTTTGTGAGGGTGGAAAGCTTTTTCAGCAGAGCGATTTTTAAGAAATCTGTCCTTTAGGCCTACGTCTAATGCCCAGTGTCATTATTGATTAATGTAGTGATTATTTTGTTTGTCCTTTTTTTCTTGTGGCCAATTTATTTTTTAAATATTTGATATTTACTGAACATTTCACATGCCACAGTTGCTCAGAATAATATTGTTTATTAGTTCATTAATTAATAACACTATTGAAATGTCTATTACAAGTTCCACCAGCCTAAACAATTCTGTAGAATTGCTTGTGCCCAGCCAGCATAAAAACAAAAAAAATTGTAACCACCAAATGTTTCATGATTGTGCTCTGTAAATAAAGATATTGTAAAAAATATTTTTTAAATATGTTCTGCAGACTAAGCAGAGAAATAACATTGTGCTGATTCAATCAGAAAATTAATAACCAACTTTTTTTCTTATTGATTTAATTGTTAAAGTAATTAATCAAGAAAAGATTCACAGTTTCGTAAATGTGATTGTTTGCTGCTTTTCTATGCTTTCTTTCATTTTATACTGATAGTTGTTTGAGGGTTTGAACCGTCAGTTATCACCTTATCATTTTTCACTTTTTGTGACAAATTATAGACATTCAGATTAATCCATAATAAGAACAGTTATCGGTTGCAGCCCTACAGTTGTTCCAGTGCTAATATGAACCTGATGTTTTTGTCTCTGGTATTCACAGGGACCAGTACCTTAAGGATGGGGAGTGAACCAGGCCCAGTTCAGATCGTCACAGTGTGTAAGGAGAATCACTCCTTTGCCTTGGACACGGAGGCTTTGGCTCGGGTTCTGTTGGCTCCTGAGGTCCGAGACAAACATGTGGTTGTCCTGTCAGTGGCCGGAGCCTTCAGGAAGGGCAAGAGCTTCCTGCTTGATTTCATGCTTCGTTACATGTACAGAGAGGTGAGATCTTTCAGTGTCTCATATCTGTCAACAGTATTCAGGAGTCAAGATCACTTCTCTACAGGTGATTTATTTGATGCTGAAATATTGTCATGTTAACTAATGAGTGCTATGCAGCAGGGAGGTTACACCCAAGTGATGCTGACGGTATGATAATCTGGAAAATCACTAACAGTCTGTGGGTGGAATGAAAACCTTTATGCAGTCATGCTACAGTAATGCCCGTCCCTGCTGTAACATGTGAACTAACTCGTTTGCTGAACAAAGATTCTTGTGAATTTAGTCATAAAATCTGTTAAGGAGTGGAGTTCAGCTTGCTTGTCTTCACATATATTGTAGGCTAAAATAATGCTTGGTATTACATTTGCTGTGCTCATTGTTAAGTCTCTATTTGAATAACTCCATCACATGTGCTGTAGTGCCACCACAGGCTACTCACTGCACTCAAAAGAATAGTTAACTGTGGAGATAATTATGACCTGATGGAGTTCACACCCCACTTAGTACTTTTTTTGTGTTTTAAGTTATGCAGAGAAGCCTCAGTCTGCCCCTGACTGATCCTGAAAGTGTAATTTGTCTTTCTGCAGGGTGATGAAAACTGGCTGGGTCAAGATGATGAGCCTCTGACTGGATTTTCCTGGAGAGGAGGTTCAGAACCAGAGACAACAGGCATCCAGCTGTGGAGTGAAGTTTTCCCTGTCCAGAAGAGCGATGGGACAGAGGTACCTCAGCAATATATTTGTTCGTTTATGCACCGTATGTATGCCTGTATGTTGGGGGATGTTTACATGTTACGGACAAATTAAAATAAAACAAAGTGTTTAGACCTTAGTAGTTTATAATTAAAAATATTTTCTATGAAAGGTATTTTTTTCACTTTCATCACTATCTGATTTTTGTTTAAAATTCATCTCATATTGTTCTTATATCGACTTCATGCATCTGTGTAACTACACACTCTCTTTTTTAGTCTTTTAGTTATATATATTGTATATATAAAGCAATAGAAAACTATATATCACTCCACAGAGGAACATTACAGTTGGAGAAATACACCTATACCTTTGTACGGGTCATAATGTGTCCTGTACTTTACTCAACATCTCACATTAATGCAGATGGTTGCATGTGTGATGACCCTTTTATACTGCTATATTATTTGTTTATAATTTGATGGACATATTCAAAACAACTTTATAAGAGTATCCTTTCTTATATATCATGCACTGTGTTTTTTTCTCTGTGCTCCCGTAGGTGGCAGTGGTGCTGATGGACACTCAGGGAGCCTTTGATAATCAGTCCACAGTGAAGGACTGTGCCACCATCTTTGCCCTCAGCACCATGACCAGCTCAATACAGGTGACTGATCTCCTCTGATTATCACTGATTTAGTTTTCTGTAATGATCCTCGCATTGTATGCTGACATGGTTTCTCTTTTATAGATCTACAATCTGTCACAGAACATACAGGAGGACGATCTGCAGCAGCTACAGGTCTGTTTACATGAGTAAGAGTCAGCCTGATGATGCTCTGATGTGGTCAGTGAAGCATGTTTCAAAATGATCAAGACTGTAAGATTTAGTCTTATTTATTGTTAAAGCCAAAGGATATTAATTACACGGGTCTTAGATTCACCAACATTAGGTGCTCTCCAGATCTCTCAGTGTTAATTTTGAGTCATGGCTGCCTCCTCCTCACAGCTGTTCACTGAGTACGGCCGTCTTGCCATGGATG
Source organism: Pempheris klunzingeri (assembly GCF_042242105.1). Lineage (NCBI taxonomy): Eukaryota > Metazoa > Chordata > Actinopteri > Acropomatiformes > Pempheridae > Pempheris > Pempheris klunzingeri. The sequence continues at coordinate 16,232,156 of NC_092020.1, read as the reverse complement.
AGATCTTTCTGAAGCCCTTTCAGGTAAGAGAGACCACAAGATTTGATGCATCGTTGCATCTGATACATCTGATTGCTTCTTTCGATTGTTGGATGCATTCAATGTGTATTTTTCCTCCCACAGTCTCTGATGTTCCTAATCAGGGACTGGAGCTTTCCCTATGAGTATACCTACGGGTTCAAAGGAGGAAAAGAGTTCCTGGATAAACGGTTACAGGTGCCAATTCTTGCTTGTTGATTTGTCAGAATATAATAAAGACACGTGGCTGATCTTAGATACTGAGTTTGGGATTTCACCGCTCTGTTACATTGGTATTTAAAGGTTAAGGAGGCCCAACATGAGGAGCTGCAAACAGTGAGGGAGCACATCCATTCATGCTTCACCCAAATCTCCTGCTTCTTGTTACCTCACCCTGGGTTGGAAGTTGCTACCAGCCCTGCTTTTCAGGGACAACTTTCTGGTATGAACCACTGTTTTCCAGACTATTGTAGTTTGTTTTAAGGTTTTTTATTTAGCAGAATGCTGAATATCCTGAGTGCTGTCCTGAGTTTGGGTGTGTTTACGTTGTCAGATGTGGCCCCAGAGTTCAGAGAGCAGCTGCAGAGCCTCATTCCCAAACTGCTGCATCCTGACCGTCTGGCCGAGAAAGAAATAAATGGAAACAAGGTCACCTGCCGCGGCCTGCTCGAGTTCTTTAAGGTAACACCTTTTCCATCTGAGTTTTCCTGCTAAACTCAAACCATCTAAAGTTGCGATTTTTGTCTCACCAGGCTTACATCAAGATTTACCAAGGAGAGGACTTGCCACAGCCAAAGACGATGCTCATGGTATGTGTTAGTTAATTAATTCTGTCCTTTTTGTCTAGACACCAATACCTTTACAGGGTGCTGAAAATCGTTGAAAATACTTGATTTTGTACTAAAATGAGAAAATGCACGTTGAGAGTGCTTGAAGTTGACCTTGGAAAAGATGTAGGAACCCTGCATTTAACGTACCCCTGTTTGTCTCACAGGCAACAGCAGAGGCCAATAACCTGGCAGCCGTGGCATCAGCCAAAGATCAGTATTACAAGAACATGGAGAAGGTGGGTTCACTTACATGTGAGAGAATGACTGTATTTGTTTCCCATTTGATCAGCAGAGGAAGGATGTATAAGCCTGTTGTATTCTAACAAGTAATGGCTGGTAATGATCATGTGATCCTGACTACAAACCTTATGTCTTGAGTCTCTTTTCTCTCTGTTTTCCTCTCTCAGGTTTGTGGGGGAGACTTACCCTATGTGGCTCCTGCCTCTCTGGAGGAAAAGCATCACTTTTATTTCCGAGAGGCTCTTCACACCTTCTCCTCGACCAAGAAGATGGGCGGACAGGAGTTTTGTGACCGTTACCAAGCACAACTGGAAAAGGAGCTGGAGGAAATGTGGCAGTCGTTCAGTAAGCACAATGAGGTAACAAAACAGTTTTTCTACTTGATGAAACAATAATACCATATTATTTATATTGTTGTTGTTGTTGCATGTGTTGTGGTTATGACATTGAATATTCATTTATTTTTTTCTCTTTGCTGTAAAAGTCAAAAAATCTCTTCAGCGCCTTCCGGACACCCGCGGTGCTGTTTGTCCTGGTGTGCTTCCTCTACGTGCTGTCAGGAGTGTTGCTCTTCATTGGCCTGGCTACCTTCGCCCTGGTGTGTGACTGCACTCTGGGTGTGGTCATGATGTCCATGCTAGCGTGGGCCTTCATCCGCTACTCCGGTCGGTACCGGACTGTCGGAGGAGCCATCGACCAGGCGGCAGGTGTCGTCCTAGAGCAGGTGAGACTATTGGGCCAGAAGGCAGCGGACAGTAACTCATGTCTGTCTACATGGTTTGACAGGCTCCTAATAATGTCATTGTAGCCTTTTTTGTCAGTGCATGTACCCATAAAGTCACTAGAGGGAGCTATTGACGTTCCCAACATCAATGGCATCCAGCAATCTAAAGAGAAGAGAAATTAGTAGTAATCCAGTTTTTGACTCACCTGCCAGAAACTGGTAACAAAAATGGCATTAACAAGTTCCAGGTTAGTGATAGTTTATAAAAGCATGTACTGTGAGATATTCAAAAACTGTATATGAGAACAACAGTTAAGACTCCACACCACAACTATAACGATGACACAGTGGATGCTGACATCGTTAGCGTTGTGGTTATCCTTCTTGGTGTGGACGGCCCTTATCTGTCTCCTTATTCTGCTGTTATTTCATTGGTTGACAGTATGAGAGTGTGTTTGGCCAGCAGGGCAAAGTTTACCAACAAGCAAAAGCTGTTATAGCCAGGCACTTCCCCTGGCTTAGGTTGGGTCATTTCTGACCTTCTGAGAGCAAATCAAGTCTTTTCATCAGAGACGGCCTTTGGTCGTGTGGCTGCTAAAAATCACAGGTTAACCATGCGGCCTTGCAAGCGAACTGCTCTGTCCCGTTAGCGCTGCCTTTCTACTTGATTTCTCTTAGAAAATGTTTTAAAAAGTCATTCATCGGTTTGACACAGAAACGCGTCAAAGTACAGGAACTGAAGTTGCTCTAACTTCCGTTTCACTTTGACCACACAGTTTTTTGTCAAGTTGACGCCTCCTACTCAACCCCCTCTTCCTCACAGCAGTAAAAATGAGGCTGAGCAGTTTCAACGACTAAGCCACAACTTAAAACGGAAGTCAAAAAAACAGAAGTCAGCATATGTTGAGAGAAACTCTTGATACAGTATGCAGCCACATTAACTGTCTTCCCTTTCTGTCTGTTTTTCAGACCACGGCGGTGTTGAACAAGTCGAGAGGCACAAGCACCGGTGGCCAGAAGAAATCTAGTTAGAGGACCTCTGACCCTTCATAATCTCGATTCAATGCAACAACACGAGCACACATTCAGCACTAAAGCCTTATCATGCCACCCATTGGAACAAACATGCAGCTAAACCACATTGGCACACGGTAAAAACATGATGCCAATTCACCAGCATCTTTATTATGCACATCACTCTGCCTGTTAACGTCTGGGCTGGCGTAAAGTGGTAGATAACTGGAGTTAAAACTATCAAACAATCCCTCTTATTGATACTTCATGTCTTTAATTGACACTGCCATGATTTTACAAGTTTACAATTGGTCTTAAGAGACAAGTCGATGTTTACCTTCAAACCTATAAGACACTTAGATGTTCTATCTCAGCTGAATGCATGTAACAGGAGAAGTCAGGGTGCTTTTTCAAAACAGAGCTTCGGCAGCATATCTTTAGATAACTACCTTTAAAAAAAAAAACAAATGCTGGCTTTAAAGCTTCTACATTTATACATATTTCTTTGTGGCTATATTTTTTTTACTTTGTGGCCTTAAAAACATTCCGTTGTTTTTGTCGACCTGCTTCATATTTGATATAAACTAGCCTTCCTAGAAGGGTGAGCAGTCAATACTTTGGCAGGAGAAGAGGATATGCACTTTTATATAGCACAGTAGGTTTTGAAAGTTGCACATAATGGGAGTTCAGTTGAATCTCATTTGTTTCAAGTGCTTTGCCGTTTATTCCTTGATGGAAATATGTTCAAACTTTGTAGATTTTGATACTATATACTAGACTCTAGACTGTAGATAAGACCTTATGTTCTGCAAAAGTTTCCAACTCCAAAGAGAAGAGATCATAGGAATACTCAAAGGTGTTGAGCGTCCAACATGATAAAACTACGACCAGTCAGCCAAAGATTTAGCTTTAAATATTTCAGTTTTACTGTGGCCGTGTACTCTTATCACTTCAAACCTCAGTAAATAAGCTAAAATATTATCTGCAGTGTAAACAGGAGAGTCACACACAAATAATGAACAGGACGTTTAAATAAACCAACAAAACATGAGTAATGAGCAGTAGAAACCAACAGAAAATGGATTTGAGTGGCTGTCCTGTGTCCTGCAGCCATTTGACCAATCAGCCGTTGGTCGAACATCAGTCATACAGGGAATTAAAAAGGTGGGACTGCACAGTGGATTTATTAGGTTTTAGTTTAGACTGTAGTCCGAAGTGATTGTGCACTTGAACAGCTAAACACACGTCTCATGTGATCAGATACAGAGAGTGGTCACAGAACGTTGATTAACACTGCTTTAGTCTCTCAGTGATACTGCAGGTTTATAGTCATAAGAATACAAGGCCAAAACCGTAATGTGGAAATGTGCTGCATGAAAGACTTTCTCAATCCATGATTTCTAACCATCGTTTTGCACATTCCACGTCTGTTCCTTTACACAAGAGGAGGAAAATTCAAGATGTTGTACAAGCACTTACTATTGCACTCGCCCTCCTCTTTGGTGCTGTTTGCACACAGCTCATTCCAATAGTGAATAAATGCATGCAATACTGTAGTAACAGCTAATGTAATCATCTCCTGCAGGGCTATGGTGGCCTTGATTTGAGAAATGCTGTTTTATAAAGAATAAAAAGAGCCTGAAACTGTTAATGCGCTTTCTAATCTCTTTCTTCAACTGTTTTTATTTTTAAAAAGCGGCACCAGGCATGAATGCGTGCATGGAGGGTGTGCAAAACTGAAAAAAGGGAAATGGGATGTTTTTAGGGCTCTTACCAAACACATCAGACACTTACTATGTGACAAAATAGTGGACAAAACCTCTGAGTATTATCGTCCACCTTCAGTCATAATCCACCAAACCGCTACATATGTCTGTTTTTGCAGATTTGATTTCATTGTCATTGTACACAGAATGTAGCAAAATAACAAAATGCAGTTCAGCATCTAACCAGTTAATGTAAACAGTATCAAAGTGCAAATAGATATTATAGATATTGATTGATATTGATGACTATAGAATGAGCAATAAATCAATATGGAACATGGTACGGTAAGTAGAAACAATAAATCATTATACAGTATGTGATGTAATATGTAGGCTACCGAAGCCATGTGCACTCATCTAACTATGATATATATAAAACAGTGGTTCTCAACCTGTGGTCTGGAGATCCCAAAAGGTCCATGAGGGATTCCAGGGGGTCCCCAGAAAAAGAGAATTTCACTTTTATCTAATTAACAAGAACTTTGCTCAATGATTTCTAGTAATAGTTTCCACACTCTTCACTGCTAATGTGCCAGATCACAGTATAGACCTGAGACTACAACTCAACAAATACGAGCTACAGCATGCTGTGTACCAATATGGTGGTCCTTGACACCAAAGAGCTAAAGCAAAGGTAAGAGATATAAACAAAGAACCACAGCACGCTGTGTAATGCAAGGTGTAAGGCCACAGGATGAGCAATAACAATTCATAGTATTTACAGCAGGAAGAGTGAGTTCTGTGAGTGTCATAAAAAGCTACCATATCATTCTGAATGGTGGACTTGAGACTGTTGGCAGCACATGAGATCATGTGTTCTTAATATGAATTTGTGTTGTTTTTACTGGTTGTTTCACCACATAATGAATGTGGGTCATAGTTTAAAGGGTCTGTGTTTACAAGCACAGAGCTGTGACGCTTCAACTCACATGCCCCTATTATTATTATTATTGTTATTATTGTCATGTCCGGTGAAATTATGATGATGACGATGATGATGTGTCAGCCCGGTCCCTCATATCCTCCCGCTGCCCTTCATCCTCACACTGACCCACTGTGAGAGTCTGCCTCTCTCTCCCCTCTCAGAGATGCCGCGTACAAAAATCTGCTACAGCGAGTTTCGTGTCCCTTGTTTCCTTATATGGTGATCAGCGTCGCGGCCCGACCCTCCTCGCGCTGTGAGCGAGGCGCGTGCACCGGCCGCCGCCGCTCACCGTTCACTTCCAAATAAGGAAGTGAGTCCCACAAAAACCGCACGGAGGGGAGGGGAGAGAGGAGGGGAGAGAGGGGGAGGGACGGCGGAGGACTTCCTCCCACCCTGACAGCCGCTTTGCTCCTGGCTGGCTGCTGAATGTCGGCTAAAACAGCAGCACAGCAGCAGCATTATTTATTCATCACCTATCCCGCCATTAGTGTAATAATTAATAGCGTCCACGTCCTTGAAACCGACACTGCGCTGGCTTCAAGCAGAGCCTGCATGTGTATCTTTTGTTTTTTATTAACAGGTTATAATAACAGCAACAAAATAAAGGTATAGCTGTAGAGCATCCGCAGTCTGAAACGTGTGGTCTGATCAGCGGGTTTGATCATAATCTCCTTAATTCAGCTGTAAATCAGGCACTACTGGAGCACTATTGAATACTACTATAATCGTGCACATCTGATACTACCTGGGGATTTGTAGGTTTATTCAAATACTACACAAACACATATTCCCATAATGCTCTCTGCTTCCTGTTCGGTATGTTTGGTTTGTTCATGCATGGTGGCCGCCAAAGGAGACATAGTTTATTAATAAAAGGTGCCAACGATGAAAATATTTTAATATACATATATATATTAGACAAATTAAGAGGTAAAAATGTTGTTTCCCCTCAAACAGATGCCATTAAAGCGTTGACCGTTGTGTTAAAATAATTTTATTGCGCATCCTGTTTAATGTGCACACATGAGATGCACAGCAGAAGATATTAAATAATTAGATGGTACCAGATAATGCTCTCTGTGTGTGATCACTGGTGATTAAACACACGGATCAATAGTAAACACCAGAATAACACAGCCGGGCTGTCATGGCTGACACATGCGCGCTCCTGCTCGTGCACTTCGCTCATAGCCGGGGTCGCGCATATAGGCGCGGTCACGTAGAGTATCCAGTGTGTGAGCGAGACTGACGATTCATCACCCTGGTCCATTCAGCCTGCACCCAGACACTGACCCGCTCAGAGCTACAGCCATGGTAGGTCTCCCTCCGTGTCTTTTCGTCGGTCTAGTGTGGATGTGCTGTGTTTGCGCTGGTTTGGGGATGACTGTGCTGGTTTTAGCGTCAAACGGGGTTTGTGCCGCAGGAGCCGCTGCTAGAGTCGGTGGTGTCGGTCCTGGAGGCTGTACGGCTAATGGCTGTTTCCTCAGACCGCCGCTTTTTACATTCAGCACATTTTCAGCGCCGTAGTTCATCTGAGACCGAGAAAAGAGACGCGAAAAACGAGTGAGAGGCCCAGAACACTGGCGCCATTTCCTTCCTCCAGACGCCGACAAAGAGCTGCCAGGCTCCGGTCTGTGTCTGTCTTCTCTCCGTCGCTGCTCCTTCGCTCTCACCGCATCGAGTTGCCGGTACTTCACCCGCACGGTGATACCGCACATAATGACGGCGCTGCGCCGACAGGTGCAGCAGCGCCTCGGGGCTAACTAACCAGCTAACTGTGTATTGTTAGCCGAGCTCTGGCTAGCGTTAGCCGAGCCACAAAATGACATCCATTATGGCCGGCGCTAGCCGAGATTTTCTGGTTCTTTGTCTGTACACGGCGAACTGGCTAAAGGCGTTTTAGACGCTGGTGGACTACGTGCTCCAAACAAGGTCACTTTCCGCCCACGGTGATGCAACATAGACAATTAGTTGGCTTGTGACGGGGTTTCGGTTTGACACTAAATGTGTGAATTGCGTATCGGTCGGTGCCTGTGAGCCGAGCTTTGCCTTATATAGCAAGCTAGCTCTCACATGTGCGTGTGCTGCATTCATGGCCCCACCCTGAATTTGGTGCAAAGACCATTTTCTTCGGTGGCGAATTACAACGATTCAGAAATTAGATTAAATTTACTGCCACTAGCCGTGTGTGAACGCTGCCATGTATCCATTAGGATGTAGTTAATATTTGACGGAATTGTCACCATTATGTAACGCTAGTTTGGTAGTATTGTGTCTGCTAGCTGCAGCTAACGGGCCGCTTCCTCTGGATCTTCACGGTCGGTACTGCGCATCTTTTTTTGGTTGCGCATCTAATTTATAAGGCCGTTTATACACGGCATGCCAGTCACGCCATCAGATTACTATAGCAAACCAACAGGGATTAATTAACAAATTCCTTCATTCATCCACACATAGAGATGCCAGATACCACAGAATATCCTTTTTTTTGTGCAACACGCGCATTTAAATATATATATATATATATATATATATAGGTTGTTTTTTTTAACATCCAGCTATTTTGTGTATTGCCTTTTGTTGCTGAGCCTGCAACGATGACAACCTGCCACCAACTAAATCTGCCAGCTGCACACAGTCCCCTTTTTTGCATATATTTCTTTAATACCAGTGTGACTATGAACCCATTAGGCCAGTGTTTGGGAGTCAAACTGGTCAATGTGATACTGGTGTGTAAAGGAATTCTTGGGTCTGTGGCTAGATTTGCATGGAGTCACTTGAACCTTGTCTCCCTGCTTAAGATTAGATAAGTTAAGAGTCTGGTGATCACCATGGTGATTTTAGCTCGCTGCTACAACAAAAAAAATAAACAGGATATAAACAATATCATGGCAAATTAGGCCAAATCAAGTCAGTGGGGAGGAAGAAGTAGACACAAAGAGGTCTTTATTGACTGTACAGATGTAAGTCATGCTTGTGTCATAAATTATTTCTTGGCATCATCATAGAGAAAGAATGCAGTGAGACGAGTGTCATGTGCTGACTCGTGTTGCATGTAAAGAAAGTATAAATATCTCTAGTCTTTGGTACAGACTTTGCTACAACTGCAATGAAAAAAAATCAGTACAGTTATTTTATTGATGAGTGCAGTTTTAAGGAAGTGAGTACGGTTGTTTGCTGGTTAATGATTACACCAAATCTCACTTATCTCACAGGTCTCTTTTACACCCTGAGCAAACACACAGTGCCTGCTTGTAGCTTTGCAGTTGGGATCCTTTCTTCTGTCTTTCCTGCCCCATTATTTCCTGTTTCATTGTCTGTTATTTCCATTGACACATTGCTGGTAGATAGCAGTTTTCTTCATCTTCTCCTGAGACTGCATTTTTTTCTGATGGGGTGCCTTAAACAGAGTCAGAAGACCTGATTGAGTGAGTTTATGGAGCAGCTGTAACTCTGCGATGTGACTTGTATTCTATATTTCTACAGAAGCCCCATTGTCTGTGACTAAGCTGTGTACTGAAATGCTTAATTCCTGACCACACCCTCACCCACATGGTGATCTTTATGGTAGAGACACATGGCTGTTCCCTCTGCTCACATAAGGAACTTATGTAATGTTTTATAGCTATATTCGAGGTGGACTTTGGACAAGCAGTGTGGCCACACAATTTTATTTCTGGTCTTCAGCGTTCTCACCGTCTGACTTTATACATAGTAAATGTATTTAAAAAGGCTGTACAGACCGACTCATCAGGTTTGATTTCATTTGGGCCCTCATTTGATCTTTGCTGACGATTGCGCAATTTGACAACTTAACTCTTCTACCATCATGGCTGACGCGTTGTCCTTGCCGCACCTTTTTGCATTTCAGAAGTCTTTATCCATGTCTTGTAAGGAGTGTGTGTGTGTGTGTTAGTCACATGCTGCTGTCTCAGGCACTTCCTCTGACTTGTTCAGGCAAAACTAGCGCTGTGGCTGCAACTAAGACTTACTTTCATTCTCAGTTAGTTGTCACTTGTACTTATTTTTTTTGGTCATTGTGTCACAATGTCCCAAGTTGAGATATTAAAACTGCTTGGTTTGGCCGGCCAGCAGTTCAAAACATTTCGTTTTAAAAAATCAAAAGACAAATATTCACATTTGAAAAGCTTGAAACGGTGAGTTTGACATTTATGAGTAAACAATAAAGCCCATTTAAAATGTCTTGTTTACATCGTAGTGATCTCCTGAATCGATCCAAGGTGAATAAAAAGATTGTATCATAAATAAAATAAAACCAACATAGTCGGTCGTTAGCATGATCAGTTTCAGAAAAACCCTGAAGTAATAGCAGCTGCCATGTTAAACTGTGAAAACATCAAACGCCGAGTTAACAGATTGTTCTCTCCACAGGCCTCCGGTGTGAAAGTCACAGATGAAGTTATCGCAGTCTTCAATGACATGAAGGTGCGCAAGGCTCAGGCGAATGAGGATGAGAAGAGGAAGAGGAAGAAGGCCATTCTGTTCTGCCTGAGCAAGGACCTCAAGAACATTGTTCTGGATGATGGCAAAGAGATCCTGCTGGGTGACTTGGGAACCACCGTCCAGGACCCATATCAGCACTTTGTGAAGATGCTGCCGCCAGATGACTGCCGCTACGCCCTGTATGACGCCACCTATGAGACCAAAGAAACGAAGAAGGAGGATCTGGTCTTTATCTTCTGGTGAGAGCTGGCATTGAAGAGTTTATAACCATCATTAAGACAGCACGTGGCTTTAATAATTTTTTTTCCCCCTTACTCACAGGGCCCCAGATAGTGCCCCCTTGAAGAGCAAGATGATCTATGCCAGCTCAAAAGATGCTATCAAGAGGAAATTCGAAGGTAAATAGCAGTTTATATTGTAGTTTTGTTGATGGAAAAGCAGTTTGAGAATCACAAAGCTGAAGAAAGAAACCTGTTGCTTTGAATAAACTCCACCTGAACATACCTAAAATTAAACCTGCACTAATCAATATTTTGTGATGAAAGCACAAAATGACCGCCACCCAGAATTATCACCTGATCTCTTTGAGTTCATTGTTTAGCAGCCATGACTTTGGTTCCTTCTCACAGCAGTTTTGATTATTTTTGGCAGCAATAGGCAAATTGTTTTCAGTGGGGAAAATAACTGCACACAACCTGCTCAAAAGGTAGACAAAGTCGGCGTCTAGGTGGTAAGCGCACAGTGTCGCCACATATTTAACTAGATTTTTCCCTCTGGATTTGTTGGAGAACAAAACTGAGTGAATATTAGATTTAATTTGTCAGACATACGGTTACATGTTAATGTTGCTTTATGTCTGCTGGGTGTGTAAATTGTTTGATATAAATGCTGCTTGTTCCGCTGCCCCAATGTGGGCAAAAACATTCATACTGCTTAAAAGTCTAACAATATACAAACAGGAACTTAAGCATAAACTAGCCATCCTTAGTCTAATACATTTTTTTTTTTTTTTTTTTAAAGAGTAACCATCTCCTCTTATACCCAAAGGTAGCCCTCTTAAGTCTACTGACACAGTGGTAGTAGTGGTCTTCTGTGTCTGTAGTTCATTAATATTGGGTGACATCACTGGTCAGTGGAGCCAGTTTGAGTCCTCTCAATATTGATTTAATTTGATTTCTTTTTTTACTTCTGTTTTAAATGTCATTATCTTGAATACATGATTCTGATCGGCAAGGACACCTACCAAGTATTTCCAGCAAAACTATTCTCAATTAATGCGCACGCTACAGTAAATGAGTAACCATAGCAACAGGGAGGCAGTCAAAGCCTCTGTTTACAATGTATTGAACACGTCAACAAGCGAACAGTGAGTGTGGTCCCTCAGGTCCTCTCACGCCACAGGATGGAGACGGTTACACACAAGCTGCTCTCTGATCATGGGAGTGAGCCTGTGATCTGGGGTTTTTGTTGGCAATCTTTAAAAACTCTGCAAAGACCAGGGCAACAATCCTGTAGGATGATGTCAGCATAAATGGTCGTCTCTCATTCAACTGGCAGCTTCAGGCTGCAGCCGACAGTGACGTTACACATGGCCTGTCGTTTGTTTAATGACGAGTAGCTAGCTATCAGATTTTCACAAACATAACAACTGTACACGGGTGCCCTTTGAGGTGTCCATAATCAGGAATTAATGGACTGCTGCGTGTCAGATGGTTCCTTCTTCACGCCGCCTTCTTTTCCCATCATTAGGCATTATCCCTTACTAATCTCATGACGTTTTGAACGTGTCATTGCAAAAGACCCTGGAGTGGACAGGTCACTGGTTCTGCCTCCATCATGTGTATCTTTACTACATGTTTTCAGACAGACCTCTCACTACTAGTTAACCTGTTAGCAGTGGCCACTTCACATTCAGGTACTTGCCCATTTTGATGAAGTGAAATAGTCTCTCCTCTGAGCTATTCTGGGCAATCTTACTAACCAATGAGCAAGGCTTTTTACAATATTTAATTTTTTTTTATTTTGCATCTCTCTGAAGAACCTTTGTCAGGTATATTTGCTGGATAAGCTAATCCATATAGTTTCTCACAGGATTTTACCCATTTATTACATCGCCCCACTCATTAAACAGTTTGGTCAATAGACATTTACTAGGCAATCCCACTACAGGGACAGGCTTTTTTTTAAAGCTTTAGGGACCCAAACCTTTTTTTAATGTGGTGATACAGTGAGATTTATTTCTTTGTATTTCTCTGTAATTCTGTTGTGTTTATTTTGTTTTTGTCTTTTTAATTTCAGGTATTAAGCATGAGTGGCAGGTGAACGGTTTGGAAGACCTCAAAGACCGGCACACCCTGGCAGAAAAACTTGGCGGCTCGTCAGTAGTCAGCCTGGAAGGATCCCCTATATAAATATTGCCCCCCCCCCTCCCACTCTGGCCTCGTTCGAGGCCTTTCAGACACATCTGTTGGGTTTAGCTGTTCATTCCAGTGTGGTTTGGTGAAGGGCAAAAGCAGAAACCAGCACCATTTGCGGGACTCTTAGGGTGGGATATTGTGGGTGGGTTTGGGGTCAAGTGAAAAATAAATTCCACAAATACAGACTGTCATTCCAATTCACGCAACATAAAGATTATGAACAAAACACGAACTAGGGGAAAAAAATTAAGATACAACTGAGGAAGGATGACGGTGATGTTGAAACTTAAATACACATATTCATGTTTAAGGATGGGGTTTTGTTCTTTCCGGGTTCCATTTGAATGACTGCAGAGAAAGGGACAGATGACAACCTTTAGTTTTCCAACCATCAAATCAGTAATCGTTCCAACTACATTTTTTTTTGCCAAACTTCAAGTTAAGTTTTGTAAGTGTGTGTAGTTGAGACTAGGTGTAGTATGAACTAATTCACTCTTGATTGCACATCAAAACCTTCTCTGGGGGAACACGGTTTAAATATATATATTTTTTTCTTTTTTTGTTTTGTTATTCAATTGTTTTTTCTTTTTGAACATGCAAATTCCAAAACTTGAGTGATTCCTTTTTATTTCCAGTTCTGGGTCAGAAAACCATTGCATTTGATGTAGTAAAAAGACAACATTCCTTGTACTTGTTAAAACCAGGATCCTCTTAAAAACTTTGGTGTTCAAAGGTCTGATGGGGAGCGATGTGTATATGAAAGACCAGCGGTTGGAGTTAAGCCTGAATATTGAATGGTGGATGTTTTGTATCGCCTCCTTATCTCTAATAAAAAGCACTAAACTACTGACTTGTTCCCTCTTTTTTTTTTTTTTTTGTTTAGTAAAAACAATACAACAAACTGAGTTGTATCTTCTAAACCATCACCGTTGTGGTAGATTGTAAAGTCAAATTATGTTTAAACCTTACTCCACAAATGATTTGAGATCAAGAATAATCACCCAGTAAAATTAGGGCTGCAACTATTTATATTATCAGCTAATTGTTTAGTTTATAAAATTACAAATATATTAAAGTGCCATCACAATCCTAAATTTACATTTAAACTTTTGTCATACTAATAGTCTAAAACAAACATTCAGTTTATGATCATGAAAGGTTAAAAGCATTTACAGCTGAGAAATTTGTAACCAAATACTTCTGCCATTTTTCCTTGGAGAAAATAAACTTTTGCAGATTAATTCATCTCTAATCTCTGCTGCTGCCGTACCTGTCCCCACCACAGGGTGGCGCCCCGACACCACTCCTGAAAACCAAGTCAAGACTACTGACACACTGTTATAAATCTCTGTTTATTAAAATATATCAAGAATTTCTCCAAAAAAAATAAAGTTAACACTCTGTCTGTCCGGAACACACTGTTGTTAGGCCGAAAAGTGTCCAAAAACCCTGGAAGAGCTAAAAAAAAACAACTATAAAACCATTTCCCTAAAACCAGAGGAGAGAGTGAGAAATAAGAAAAGACAAGATGTCAATAGATGACCGTCACCCTCAGTAGGAAAATCATCTGGAGCTACTGACACACAGGAGGAAAAGTGTTTTTACCCCTCTTGTAAAAAAGTGGCTTGTGTTAATACTGTGGAAATGCTGACTGCTGTTCCTCAGGCTGTGGGCAAAAACATATTAAAAGATGCCGTGGTGATGATCTCACAGGCGGATTAGTTTAATAGGCCCAGAGGTTACAGGGAGAAATAACTCACTGAGGGGGAACTGGATCCTAAAGTGAGTGAATGGATCTATTGGAGGTTGTTATTCTTAAATGGGTTTTTAATCCTGTTTCTTTTCTTTTTTTTCTTTAGGGGAAATACAACATTTCACCCTGTGTTTTTTTTTTATCACTTTGTGCTCCCTTGTATTTCTCATGCTCAGTCCTGGACACAGTCCAGTCGGTTCCCATGCACCCAATAACAGATCTGCGCAAACTTCAGAGGGGTGATGCGCACGGCCACGTTGTAGTCCCGGTTCTCCCCATCTATCTCCAGCCACTGGTGTCCGGAGAAGATGCCGATGACCTTCCGCTCCCAGCGCTCCAAACTGTTGTCCCAAACTCTCCCATACACTCCCGAGCCGCTGGCTCCGGGCCGCGCATCACAGTGCTGGTATATCAGGTCGCTGGACTCCTCCTCCACGGGACAAAACCTGTACACCAGCTCCCCGGATCTGTCGCTGTCAAACCCGGAGAAGTGGATGCGGTTCCCCGCCAGGTCATCGGAGGAGGGAGCCACGGAGAGGCGCATGAAGGGGCGTCGGTGAGGCCAGCGCAGCTCCAGCAGGGCGTAATCAAAGTCCATGCTGGCCTCCTGCGGGCCCTGGATCCAGCCCTTTGGCACGCGTGTGCGTTTCACCCTCACCCAGCGGACCAGAGGCTTCTTGCCAGAAGTGAGGCCGGATTTGGTGCCGTTGATGGACGGGGGGATCAGGAAGCCCACCCTGAGCTTCCGCGCCCCCTTGACATAATCCTTCCCATCATGCACGCAGTGGGCAGCTGTGAGGACGTGCAGCTGAGACACGAGAACCCCGGTGCAGCCGGTGGAGATGCGCACGGCCGTGGAGAAAGGGTAATCCAGCAGGAAGTGGTCGCCTTGGATGTTAAATCGTCCGTCTGCTCCGTAGATCTGCCGCCTCACGCGCTTGTGCCTGATCCTGGCTCCCGCACCTCTCCACGGTGACGGGTGAGCAGGGACACCCCCCTCCTCATCATCACCCTCCACGTCCACGGTGGTGAGAGTGCGGGATCCGTCCGCGTACAGCGTCTCAAAGGCCAGCTTCTGCGTGAGCTGCTCCCTGAGGGCCTCGTGCTCTCCTCTGTGGAAGCAGCTGGAGTTGCAGCGCGTGGTGAAGTCCAGCTGGGTCCGCGCGCTGAAGCGGGAGCGGATGAGAGGCGTCGGCGCGTGAGGGACCAGCGTGGGGACGTGGGGAGGCTGCAGGAGGCACAGGGCGAGTGGGAGGAGGAGCTGGAGGAGCAGCAGCAGGTGAGTCAGGTGGGAGCTGTCACGTGGCGTCATGACGGTGACGGAAAACACTGCAGCAACACAAAGTAATCACGCACCTGGAGTGAAAAAAACCAGCTGAAGTTATCCTAAAGTGGCTGAATTCCTGCATGTTTGTCTGGAAAACAACTACAACCTCAAACAGGAACTAATCCCCCTTAAATCTCCCTCAGTTTGTCTTTGATTATAAATCATAGCTCCTAATGCAAGTGAGGTCAGCGTGCAAAGTCCAATGCTGCAACGCAGGCCTGAGATTCATCTGGTGTGGCGAGGCAACAATGGACCTCTTGTTCCTACAATATAGATTACCAGGAAAATAGGATTTCAGCCTGATGGAAACAAACCAGCATTTTAATGTCTGCTGGGTCCAAACCTCACAGACGAATTCCTAAAGAGGAAAAGAAAAGGGTCGATTAAAGGGGAAACACAGTGGCAGCAGACATGGTTGAGAGGCCAGAGTGAAGCTGTGCTGGTCAAAAAAGGGAAAAAAAGACATCATTAAAAACAAAACATATTCCTAAATAGGATCAGGACAGAAACTCTGCTTCATGTTAGACTGACGAGGTGAACAAGAGGTTACAGTAAAAACCCTCCAATCAAGAGAAGTTTTTTTTCCCCATCAAACATTAACTACTTCTCAGGACAGATTAGAGGGGACAAGGAGATACTTGATCCCCTTTAAAGGCTGTGGACCCTGAGGCACTCATGGCATGAAGAGGGCAGGTGTGTGAAAAGTGAAAAAGAAACAAGTTGAGGCACAGCAGCTAAAGAAAAAAGAGCATTATCCCCAACAAAAGGCAGGGTGGGGCCTGTCCACACACCTATGTGCTGCTCCAGAGGAGGCATGGTTACAAAAGCAGCTCCTGTAAGCGGGGAAAGTACAAATGTCTCTCCACTTTGACGTGTCAGATACATGACAGCTGTGGCAGACAGTCACAGAGGATCTTAAGTGGTAAATTGGCTGCTGGTGGAGAAGTGTATTAACCAAGTTGTGGTAAAACAGATGTGGTAAGGGTGATGTAAATCCATGAAATAGCTGTGTTTGCAGAGCCTGTTTCAGTGCTGAAACGCATTGTCTGACTCTTTAAGATGAAATTTCAAAGCTCTAAACCAAACTCTGCAGCAATTTTTAGGGTTTTAAGAGGCTCATTCTGATGGAAACAGTGTCAACATATAACTAGAGGCTAGATGGTGGGAGAGAATTGAGTCTTGGGCTGCCTCAGTAACAGAAGCTAGTGCCAATACACCTTCATAGTCACTGTGTTGCAGATAAAAAGGAAAATATAAAACTTTTTTCTCCTTCAGTGGACGAATACCTCATGCAGGGATCCAAAACACTCCAGTGTGGGTCTAAAGCTCCCTGTTCAGCACCCAGATGTGATCTAATCTTGTGTGATATACATGCAGCAGAGTCAAATGAAGTCCAGCTCCCTCTAACATGTGTCACACAATGAAGAATCACAAGTAGCTGGAGAGGTGTTTAAAGGAATGTTTAGGACCAGAAACAGCATGGAAACAGACTGAAAGAGGACAAATAAAGGGCTGAAACATCATCCAGAAACTCCATATTATCACCAGACTGTGAAAAGCTCTCCCTTTATTCATGCAAAGACCCCAATATGCCACAGTGGGGGTCTGCCTCTAGTGGGATGACTAAAAATGAGAATTCAATCAATCAAACCACTAAACTGTACAAATTACCTCCCGATTAGAGATCGATGGTCTGTGTTTACATGCCAGTCAAGTTTTCCTCCCCATCAGACGAGTCCCTCAGGGTCATTCCCAAGCTTTTCCTCATCCTCTCCGCTGACGGACAGGTTGTCTCTGCCTCCTCTCGTCCTCCAGAGCCCAAATGTCGCTCGCTCGCTCCTCCACGGCGCGCAGAAATAAAGAGACAGATGCTGACTGAGACGCTCCGCGCCGTCAGTCCCACAGCAGAAACCTGCCCAGCTCAGTCTGAGAGCCACAAATAAAAGTCTGAAAAGAAGTGTTTACTCTCCCTGAAGCGTCCTGCCTCACGGTCCTAGCGCCCCGCCTCCTCCCGCAGAGGGGGGACAGTCAGCTGGTGTGGGGCTGCCAGCTCAACCAATGCTTATCCTCACACTTTACAGCAGGTTTTACGTTTTATGTCATTAGCTTTTCAGGTATTTGATCATGAAGAAAAATATGCTGATCAAATGATCAAATGCTGGAGTAGAAGTCTAAGGGGTGGCCAAAGGTCATCCTCTGGGGAATATGAGTGTTTATTGTAGCCCAAAACCACTGAACTGGTTTTGGGATCCAGTATTTCAGTTCCACAGATGGACTCTGAAAAGATATTTCATTAAAGTTATCAGTATTTTATATTTCTTAATTTATCTGGCAGGGGCAATACATGTAGGCATTTTAACATTGAAATAAAATGAAACTAATGTAATGTATATAGGACGTCTAGCCAATGTATATATTTTATTTTAAAAAAAGTTACTATATGATGCATGATCTGAAAAGTTAAAGGGCATTTAAGGAATGAAATGAAGGAGTTCTGTTCTCCCCTCTATGCAAGGCATCATTGCTAGTGGATTGAAGTAGTAGACAACTCCTGGCTGTAATGTTATTACATTGACAGAAATTCTTTTTTCTGTCAATCAACTATTTATTTTACCAATAAGATCAAACTGACTGAAAAAAGCATCTACAAATTTAAAACTGTGCAAGAATTATTTTTTAATGTGCAGGCTTTCGGTCAGAGACCTTCTTTCTTTTTGGATCTGCTCCCTAGAAACACTGCAGCCACGGAGTCTAAATGATTTTTAGTGTTGTGCTGTGGATGTTTTATGATGGCTGTGGGCTGATGACTGTTTATCTCTATTGTTTTATTTTGTTGTGTAGTGTTGTATTATAGTCTCTATAGACTCTATAGAAGAGGAATAGAAAGATTGCACATTAAAACAGATTCTTGCTCAGATTTTCATTAGTTTTGATATATTTTAGCTCCAGCAGGTCTTATACAGGGTGTTTTTTGTGTTTCTTTGAAATTATTAAAAGTAATAACAAATGCCACTCACAAGTTATCACAGAGACCAAAGAGGTCTCATTCTGAATGAGAGGCGAAAAACACCAAAGTAGTTAGCAAATTTAACCTTTAAAGCAAATATTTTTGACATTTGTTAAGGTTAAACGACTGAGCTAAGTTTCAAACTGGAGAACAAATTAACTGTCAGTCAGCAAACTGAATGCAAACTTTCAGCACCAGTCAGCTGGTCTATAGACACTTGCTGACTGAACCAATTGTAAGTTCATTTACTAAGTTTTATGACACTGGATTACCTTGACCAAACTTTTCAGCCAACTTGTAAATTCAAGGCTGCAAGAACACTGAAAACATGTTTTTTTTTAATAAGTATAAACCTGTGATTGCATGTTTAAAGGTGTTTTACTGTCATATAATTTCATTTTGGCTGTCTGCAACATTTTCAGTTTAGCTCTTAAATGGCATAAACATTTAACATTCAATGAATCAACATGATGAATTAGTGTTTTTCCTTCTGTGATCATAACTGTTTATAATTTTCATCATATCAGGCATTTAGCACTTTCATCGGTAGCCTGCAGCAACACCCAAGCAAGAAAGGTCTTGTTTCTGGCATTACTGTATTCTAATTATCATCTGTGCCAAGAGCCATGACAGACAGAAGTGAAGACCAACGCCTGTATGTTCATAGCTGGCAGGCAAATGACTGTTGGGGCACGATGGCGGTGGCGTTCACCTCGTCCCCTGCTGCCTGACCTTGATCCCCAGGCGGTCTTTCATCCCACACTCATGCTCTCTGTGTACCTGTGGAATTTGGGAGGCCGTGCGACCGACGCTCCCATGGGGTTTGTTGAAGCTCCAGGGGTGCTGAAACAGAGCTCCCAGTCACAGCGACAGTGCTTTCAGGAATGCTGAGGAATCTCCCAACAAGGACACAAATCAGGCTGTCGGCACAATGTGGCCGCTTGTTGTTCTTGCAGGAAGCACAGACCAAACCTGCTCCTCATCCCTGTAATAAAATCTTCAGCTGATGCTGTTCCTGAGCCGTGAACAGTGTAGTGCTGACAGATTAAGTGTAAGGTATATTCCCTCAGAAATATAGAAGGGAAATCATTGTGGACGGGAGAGAGGGTAGCAGGCAAAAGGCCAGCGAGGTGTAAATGTGTAACTCTGTAAGCACGCTGTGTGTGATGAAGGTATCGCTGCCTGTTCCTCTAACACAGAGCGAGCGCAGACATTTCTTTACTGTGTGTGTGTCTTTGTCTGCGTGCACGCGTGTGTGTTTGGCATTGAGCAACTTGGCCTCTGTTTCTCTGTGGATTCCTCTCTTTCCGTCCTCTTCTTTTCGCTCTTCCTTCCAAAAAGCTCTGCTCATATTCTTCCCCGGCCCTGAAATTAAACCGAACACACAGGACAGATATTACAGGAATAGTTTTGGTTAGTAATGAAAACTCACATGTCTGGTTAGCTTAGCTTAGCATGAAGACTGACAGCAGTGGGAAACAGCTAGTCTGGTATTAGCACCTCTAAAGCTTGTTCTTAAGACATAATCTTGTTAAAAACTATTAAAAATCAAATCAAATCAAACAAACCAGACGTTATGGGTTATATAGTGAGGTTTTAGATGTGCTGGCTTCTCATTGTTCGCTCAGCAAGAAAGAAATTATGTGTCTCCCAAAATGTGAAAGTTCCATAAATTAGAAAAAATCCATGTTATTAATTTTCAGTAGCAACAAGTGGATTAAATATGATATTAATGCAATAAAAACTGGTTAAACAATAACATTCTTTCTTTGGCAAATCAGTTTCCTTTCTTCCTCCATGTCCTCCATCTGTTTTTCATTAAATATTGTAGCATATATACGATCTAATTCTCGCCAAGAAAGCAAATGAGCAGATTTTCCGATAAGATGAACTATTGCTGTGTTTTGGAAAACTATATCAAACTTCTCACACATGATGGAAACTTTCCCGTATATTTTTCTCAATTTGTCAACCTGTGCAAATTGATGTGTACGGTAGGAAGTCTTGTCAAGATAAGAAGACCTTTCAGGGTCCAGCTTCCCACCTGCCTCCTGTCTGCTGTACGGTAGATTAGCAGTTAATTGTCTAACACGTGTTTCAAGGTTCATTCATGGTTCAGTTTTCAAAAGAGGCACCTGCTGCATATTTGACAGCTAAAAGGAAAAATCTGCGTTACAACTGTTAAAAACAGCTGTTGGTAGTATTTCTTTCATTTCCGAAGCCATTTGTCTTGTTTGACAGGGTTCATTCAATTGTTCAGGCTTTACCTGCTCATTCCTCTCCAGGGCCACAAGGGGCTTGAGCCTTGACACAAGCTCCCAGCATGCTTTGGGTGGTGGACAAATAAACAATCTGAACAGGTTTCTAGTCCAACACAGGCCTGATTCAGACACTCACAAGACGTGTTTTAGATCATAAATTCGCCAGACTTGCATGTCTTTGGCATTTAAAAAGACACACGATTGAACGCAGGGAGAACTTGTCAACTCCACATGAAAGAAAATTCCTGGACTGAGAATCGACCCTGTGACACCGACTCACTGCTCCCTCTGTTTGATGGTGTCGTTTTTCTCCTCACTGCACTGCAGAGCTCCACGTCACTAATTGTGCTTCATACATGGACACCAGGTGGGACGGCCATTTTATTTGTCACCCTTTAGCTATGGAGCATCAGGTCAGTCATTGATTAGGCAGGCCTTCTGTTCAGTGAACAGACCAGATGTGAACATGAGAGCATTTAACACGAGATTTATAGAGCAGCACTTACTGCAGGAGAATTTTAGGATGTTGCATTTTTTCTGTTGTTTTCAGTGATTAAATGGCTACTACTTTCAAAAACTTTGCTTTCCTTGAATGATGTAAGTATAAACTTTTGCATCTGGCAGTCCAGATGACAGGAGTGACAAGTAATTATTGCTTTTTTAAAAGTCTTTGGGCTACAGCATGGGTGCTCCATGGGACTAAATCCTCTTGTTTTGTCTTATTCTTCAATGTAATTGGGGTAAAACAAATGACATGATGTCACATTTACACATTTTCATTGTATGGATGCTCTAAAATCTTAATATAAATCTTAGATGAGACAAAGACACCAGTTTCTCCTCCTACATGGACCAACAGACCTGAACAGAGGGCAGCAGGTTGTCACAAATAATTTTCTGAAAGGCAGAAAGATGAAAAAACCTTTCACAAAATCACTCTGGAAATACACTAAACAGATCTAAGATACTCAGCAGAGTGAGACGTATTTTTCCTCCTCTTTACGTCTCTTTAACACTGAGGTCCTGAAGGTCAGTGACCTTCCTCCTCAAACCCCGACCCCCCCCAGTCCTGAACACTCTCAGCCACTTTCTCTGACCCACACTCTCACACTTTCCAAGATGATTCATTTAAGAAAACAAACAAAAAAAATGCCTTAGAGACCCACTTTTTCCCCTTCTGGAGAAACGCCTGTCATGTTCATTAACATCTGACCACTTTTCAGGGAAGAGCGTTATTAGTCTGTCACTGTGTGACAGGGGGAGAGAGGAAAACAAATGAAGGAAACTGAAAATAAGAGCCACCGGGTTACTAGCTTTCTGTGTCACTTGTGTTTGACTTTCTTCATAATTATTCATTGTTTGTGTAGGATTCTCTAATATATGTCGTTACTGGTAGCTGTCGGGGCCGGCTTGTTGAGCCTGGAGGAGAGCGGCGAGGAGGATTCCACATGAGTTTAGTTCACACTGGGTATGCGTTAGCAGGCATACCTTAAATTTCCATGGAAATGGGGCTGCAGCATTGAGCACAAGCCAAAGCCTGTATTAGTCCCATATTGCGCAGAATGCATCTCTTATATGCGTTTCCTCGTGTGCAAATTGGACTGAATTTGTACATTAAAGTGGTGAACAAAGATGTGGCCCATTATAATGCCAACATGGTGGGCCGGGGGATCAAGGCTTCTGTGACCATTCAGCTGACATGCTGTGAGGGCCCCACGACATTTCTGTAAGCAAATGGGGATTTATTAACTGGATCACAGGGTTTTCTTTGCACTCTGTAATCTGATAATTGGCTTCAGATTCAAACAAGCCATCTGACCCTTAAAACAGTAGAGTGCAACTTTTATAACAACCCTGTAGCTCTTGACCCACTCTCGGCCAGTCCCTCTCATCACTTAGGAACCACAGAAACTGGAGCCTTTTCATAGAGATGTTCTTTAAAGAAGGGGACTGTGAACACAAAGAATGTCCCCTTTCTCCTCTCCAGCCAGTGCCTCAGTATTTTATGTCTCCTGTTTTCCATCTGGATGTATTTATTGCTTCTTAAACCAGTCCCTTTTCATCAAAAGCTCTCCCATCCCATCTGTCTGTCCTCTATCTCTCCTCACCATCAGGTCAAAACATTTTCCACATTTCAGTCCACGTGCTGCTACAGCACTTGACAAAGAGCTTCATCTGTGCCAGGAATTACCTTTTCAGACATTAGATTCTCCTCTCTGATAAATACCTCACCCTACGGTTGAGCAGACACCCCTCCTGCCATTGGTCCCTGGTTCTCCTGCAGGGCCTTGTGGGTACGTATGCAGCCCGACTTCCCCTCGGCATGATGTCATTTCAGTCTGGCAGCATGAGCTGTAAGAGGAAAGGAGAAAAAAGCGTAAAAAAAAACACAGTTAGCAAAAACAGAACTTTGGAATGCAAACTTACTGCGATGAGGCGGAGAGCGTGTCCCCTCATATCTTTAACCAGTCTGGGCAGAGCAAAGTGTGTAGGAGGGAGTCTGCTGCTGAGATTGGAAGTCGTCCCAAACGGTAATCTTTCCCTCCAACCTCTGGCCCCCATGACAACCTTAAAACATCTCTCTGGCCTGGACATATATGGGAAGGAGACGGGCATCTGTTGGCTTAATTTAGTGATATAATGGTTACAACAGGAATTATGGACCCAAAGGGCAAAATAAATCCACATTTCAGCATTGAGTCATGTCACAGATTGTTGTCAAATTAGTCAAAATGTCAGTTTTCTGTAGAGGGATATTGGCCACAGATATGTTGTCTCAATGAGATAACAACTGCATTTGGAAATATTGTCTAAAAATGATGTTAATGCTGTATAATATCTTATTATTTGACCAAACCCATTATCTTTGATTTAGTTTGTTTTTAGTTGTATTTTTTAGCACTAATATTTTTCCTGTTAAATTAATCACGACTCTCAAATCTTGACTTTGAAAACAATGCTGTCCCAATTGGGACATTAACAAAAGCAAATAATGTCCTCAAGTCCTAATGAAAAAATACTTTCCACACAACCTCCCAGTATGATGAGAAGATCAGCGCCAAAATATTCGATGGGAACTCAGTCACGAACAGCGTGCACAACTCAAGTGTGGATCGAATATTTGGGTAATTTTAACCAAAACCAGAGGAGAGGAATGAGGCAGAGAGTGCTAGACGTCTTGTGAGATGTGAATTGCTTGGTGAGAGAAGAAGAGAAGAGTTAATAGAGAAGTGTCTCTCCAGCTGTGATCAACGGTGACAATTGAGTCTGGAGTCATAGACGTCCATGCAGCTGTTAAATGCTGAGGATACTGCAAACATGTGAGCCAAAAGTACAATGACTGGCCGACTCAAAGCAAAGTTTATCACACCAATGTGGTTTGAATATTGAGAAAACATCAAAAGAGGCAGTGATAGAAGCACAACGCAGGCGACTGCAACCTATCTGACCACATGAGATGGATCAAACTTCCTCAAACTGTTTCCGTGGAGGAGAAAGAGACAAAAAAAGCATTCCGGTCATTTAAAGTGGGAGAACAAATCTGCTGTAAAGGACTCGGTAAACAGACCCAAATATTTACAGCCTCAGAGCGAACATTCCCGTCGACACTCTTCTGTATGAGTCTCTCCTTCAGACACAGTTGAATTTCAATGATGAGTTCGCTATTGGAAAAATATTCTAACCTCCCACCTGCATATCACTTTTTGACCCTCTAAGTATGTGATTATAATTCTCTGTCAATTACCTGTCTACCTGCACTGAACAGTTTGTTTGAGCTTTTCTCCCACTCAGAGATCACATTTCATCTATTCTTTAACAATACATAGTCTTTGGCAATACATCTATTTAAAGATATACGATAATCCACAACAACCTAATGTGGCGCCTCATCATGAATGTAATTATGTAACCCCATATCCAGTTGGTCACATATTCATATTAATTCATCATAGTTGAAGTAGAGGTATCTTTAACAAGCAACTCTGTGTGTGATCAATCTTGGGAAACAGGCCAGATTTCTTTTACTAATAATACAAAATCTTCTAAGCATTAGCATCAGTTTAGATTGTGTTTCTGTCCCATACTTACTGTCCTTTTAGCTCTAGTTTGGTCTCCACCAACTCCTGAAAAAAAATGTGTCTGTTTAGCTCGCAAGCAGCTTGACCATGTTAATGCCAAGTATGTCTGTCTGCTATGTGGTGCTGGGCAGGAAAACAAACTGTGGATTTTTAGGGCTCTTTTGCTAAATATGGCTGCCTGCATTGCTAATATAATTTTAAAACTCTTACTCATGTGTTTTTTATTTTGCAATTTGCTTTTATAAACATTTTACTAACCCTGCTCAATAATAACTTTTTTTGTTGTTGCACAGATTCCACCTCCAATTAGAGGTTGAAATAACCCAGTTAAAAAATGTAATGTACTTTGATAGTAATCTTTACTCTGTGTGCTCTCGTATCAGAGCAAACATTTCTGCCATCGTGACTGCAGACAGGGGCACCTGAGTCCTGAATGGAATGTTCTGGAGTGTTCCGGAATGTTATCACCATAGTTCCTTGCTCCAGAGAGCTCTAGCAGGTCCCGCCCACAGGAACTACACGGTTGCCAGGTAACGAAGAAGCCTTGATAACAGCCACAGTGTGGTCTGTTAAGGCAGTGTGTGTGTGTGTGTGTTTAGCCCAGCCCCCTGAACACAACAAAAAGTACCTTTAAGGAACAAAGCACTCGTGCTTGTGAGTAACCACCGACGCCCTGGCCTTTTAGATGAATGTGTTTCTTATTCTATTCTATCATTTTAGTTATTTATCTACCACCAAACTTTGTGGCACTGGTGATTTTCGTCCTTCGCGGCCTGCGTGAAGCAACGGGAGAAGATCCAGATGCAGCTCCAACAAACAGAGCCACGAGGCAGCCAGATTTCCTCCATCTGCTCTTATCTGCAGCTGCTAATCCTCGTTGTTACATGCTATATTAATTTGGCGACACTGCTCCGCAACAAAACACAACAGCAGTGTCCATAATCACTATCAGGCTCAATAAGCAGACATTTCCCAGGCAATATACTTAACAACTTGTCTGTGAATAAAGAGAAATAAAACCATCTTTTTCAGCCAGAAAACAACGAGCAAATTAAAGTTCTTAACAAGAGCTAAATGTTTAGTGCATGTGTTGTGCTGTTACTGCATTCCCTCAGTGAAATTAAAGCTTGTTTTCCACTGATCACCTCTTTCCCCCAGATATCTACTACAAGGCTTTTTTTTATGAGTCTGACTCTGCAGGAGCTTTGCAAGTGAATGAGGAGCTGAGCAAGCCAAAAGACAGCACTGGGAGGTTTTCGTGGTTATGAAAAAAAAAAAAAGAAGACGGAAGAGAACGTGGCTTCTCTTGCTGCATTCTTTCCTTCATCAGGAATTCACTGAGGTTTGGCAGTGCACTTTTCACTGGAGCCTTTTCCTGTTCGCCTGGGAATAACAAGGCCATCCATTTGTTGTCGCTGAGAGCTTTGAACAGAGAAGCCGCAGACTGGGCTTCAGAGCTGTCCAAGTGCTCAGGGCAGCTCCACACCCACAGTTTAATCCTTTAAACGCTGCATATCACACAGAAACAAAGCGAGCCCCCGCTCCCACTCTCCCAGACAGACCCCCGAAAGCTCATTTTCCTGAGAATAATACTCTCTATGCATATCAGCCACAAGCTCGGGTTCAGGGCTTTGTCCCCCTGACTGGTTCTCTTTTCAGCTGCGGACAGATTTATGAAGCAATGACGCTCATAATTGGATTCCAGCATGGCACATCTCTGCTCTGTGCTCAGCTGGAGCTTATTGTTTTTGACCATTATTTAATCCACGCCTGATTGGGGTCTATAAATTCAACAGACAGGAGATGGCACAGAGATTTACAGCTCCAAAAAGACATCAGAGCTCTGACAAATTCCAGCGACAACTGTTTAATTGTAAACGTATCTGAAGGATATTCAGCCAGATGGACAAAAAAAACCCAGAGGACATGAGTGCCTGAGAATCTAGGATGATCACAAAAGCTTTGCACACGCATGTCTGTTCATAATAAGCTGTAGAATCCAAAACACCCCATGCAAAGCCAAGGAAAACTTGGAGAAAAACATCAACTGTGTCTGACACCAGGGATCCAGTTGGAAGAGACTTAGAGACGTCCTGTACCAGCAAAACAAGGCAAAACTCTTCAGAAACCACCTGTCGGCTGTCGCCATCTTCTGCTATGTTAGGCACTAACTTGTTAGTGAAATACTGATTGTGTAAACCTGATAGAAATTACAGCCTGGTATAATCACTTTAGATCCACATCCCTCCCACAGCTGTAAGACAGACACATAAGATCCAATGACTTCTGTCACCAATCGTTCCTGTTTTTCCCTGAACCATGTGAGGCAGAGCAAACGTCTAATGGCTCAGTGCAGGCACTGGGACGGGTGACAACAGCCTGTAATCGCACAGAGAAAGAGAGAGAGGGAGAGGGAGAGGGAGAGGGAGAGGGAGAGGGAGAGGGAGAGGGAGAGGGAGAGGGAGAGAGGGAGTGGGAGAGGCACAAGAGGCGTCTGAGGTGGCCAAAGTCAGATCTCGGTATATAGACGAGGCTGGGCTGCAGCTGCGTGTCCTCACATTCAACTCCCATCAAGAGCCAGATCAGTAACACCATTACTCAGCCAAGACCTGGTCCCACTGACACTTGGACTAAAGTACTCTGAGATACTCTCTTACACAAGGTCAAACTCTTTATCTGTCTGTCTATCTATCTAACTCTTTATCTGTCTGTCTCTCTTTGTCTATCTGTTGCTGCACCTATAGTATTTATCAGTCCGTCTATTCACAATTCATAAACAGCTGTGTTCTCTGAACTTGTGTCCTTCATAGTGGTTAACACTAATGCTAATACTGCTACAAACAATAATGACAATAATGACTATTTATATAGCACCTTTCAAGAGCAAGGTTACAAAGTGCTTTACAATAAAATAAACAACAGATTTTAAATCCAACAACTTAAATTATAACAAGATTACTAATATAAAAAGTACAGGGAAAAGCCATAAGATAGAAATCAGTCTTAAGAGGAGAAGAGATTGCTACAGGTTACATAATTAGGAGGAGTTAGCAGGAGTTACATAATTAAAGGCCCTGAACAGCAAAGGCTCGGTCACCTTTGGTGATATGTTGGAACCATGTATTACAGGAGCCAGATCGTTCATGGCTTTAAACACAAGCAGTAAAATCCAATACTCAGTTCTAAAACTCACAGGTAACCAGTGAAGGGCAGCAAGGATTGGTGCAAAGTAGTCGTGTCTCTTAGTACGTGTTAAAAGCCTGACAGCAACATTTTGTCTTCGCCTGCTGAATCCAGAATAAAGTGTGTTTCAGTAGTGAAGTCTGGAGGATATAAAAGAAATTATGGTCTTTTCTAAGTCTGGAGAGGGAAGGATTGACCTCAGCTTAGTTTGCAGTCTCTGTTGGGAAAAGCAAAACTCACGTGAACATCAAAAGACAACTCTGACAACTCTCGTCAAAGATAACACCTCGTTGTTTTCCGTACATTATTAAATACGGCTCCTGGACTAAAACAGAGATTGTTCCTGCTGCTACTACTGGGGCCACAGTGGTGCCTCTGTGAAGCCTCTCACCGGTGATAAAGTTTGATCACCGCCACATGCACGAGGGTGCACATGTGATACACACTCCCTACATTTGGCGTGAGTGTGTATCACATGGGGCTTATGTGTGACAGTAATGCATATTGACAATTGGTGATGCAGTAATGTACCGTAACAGGTGGCAAAGCACCAATAAAAGGGAAAAACAAAAAGACCACAAGCTATAGCTGGGTGACAGTTTTATTATTATCTTTAGCTATTGTCCTAATCCTCCTCTTGTCCTACTTCATATTTTGTTTATAAAACTACAAAATAAAATCTAAAAGTACCTTAATTAGATGTTGAAGTTTTTTGTTTACAAGTGTAAAGAGATTTGTGTTTGCTATTCATGACAAAAGTTCATTCTAATATCATAAGTTTGATGAGCGTGATAGATATTTAAAATAACCTTCAATGCATCTTGTGGTCTTCCCATAAAACTATAGATAGAGAGTTGTTTCTGTTACTTAGCCTACCATCACTGATAGAAATGGGCTGGACAAAATAATAGAAACAGCTGCCAGTGTAACACAGTACAGTTCAAGAGCACCACAAACTATATCCAACAAAAAAGCCACACAGTTGAGTAAAACCTCTCTACAACATCTTCAACCAAAACTGAATATTACAACCTTCGTGGGGGCAGGATTTATTGCTGGGATGCTGTATTAGTTTTAGCTCTGTGTATATTCATATCACAATTTTTATGATTTTAACTGTATCCCAAAACCTGTATAAACAAAACACATTTTAAAACAGTCGAAAGAAGGTTTTGCCAATGTTTAATCAGGATGGAAGCTCATTCAACGTGACCACGAGGCCTCAAACTTTTTGCTGAACTCAAGCGGTTTAACCTCCCACCTTGCTGCAGTGATGTAGAAGTCTGCAAAGTGACGTTCACTGTTGGGTGGGGTTACAGCTGCAACAGACTTGGAACTTTGAACTTGTGAGGGCAGCCAGAAAGTGCTGGTGTTAAGTCTTAATGAAACTATCCAGTGTTCCTTTAATTAAGTCTGTGTGTATTTTCTCTTTAATGTTGGCCACCATGCCAAAGCCGTTTTATGTCTGCCCACTGGTCTCTTTCCTGCGTACAGTATGTGCTGCTGTCACGCTCTCCTCTCATGTGGGGGCCATGTCACCACAAGGTGTTGCTGAATTATGAGCCTGTGACTTGGCAGGGTGTTGAATGACTGTCGGCTTAAAGAGCGCCAGTTCAACAACTCCAACGCAGAACCAAAAGAAAGCCGCCAAATCCCAAATGCCCTCTAGTCACCCACAACAAACACCAAGAGGACACATGAAAGCCTCAGAGCTGTGCTGTCATTAGGTCGCCTAATATTTTGATTTTTTTTTTCACCTTGTGCAAAATATTGTATAACCATTATTTACATGTAGCATGAAATCACCTCATAAATACTGGAAGAAGAATGTGTGCTCTTTTCCAGCACCCTGTTTCACAGTTGACAGCTGCCTGTTATAGCTCCCTACTGTAATATGAAGCTTCACTGGAGCAGTTCGAGGATTAAGTGCCTCGCTCAAGGTCATTTCACATCTTCCCCGTCGTTATGAGGATACAGTGCTGACATTGTAAACCTGGTTCTGGCTCGTAAGTTGAGCTGGGACCATTAGTTGATTGACATAAAGCTGTCAACTATTTCCATAATCAACAATCCCTTCAAGTCATATTTCATGCAAGTGTGATGATTTGCAGCTTTTATTTGATTCGAAATTGCATATTTTTAAGATTGGTGGATGCACTAAACAAGATGGATGATTTTTGGACATTTTAAGGGGAATTTTCTCTCTTTGCTGAACATTTGCAGCCCCACTGCAAACAACTATAAGATGCAGTGTCCTCAGATTACACTGTGCAGAACACAGTCCGTAAGCTCTTTTCCATCTAAATCATATCTGTCTCTTCCTGTATATCAAACAAAAATATGGAAACAGTGAGTGAGTTAAAGCACCACAAACAGTGTGAACCTGCTGGCCATAAATCAGAGACCTGACAGCTCTATAACAATGGACTCCACCTGACCTTTCCTTGTTGCTGCTCTCAGCACCAGAGCTGCTGCTGCAGGGCGGTGTGAGTCCCCAGCAGGGCTGCAGAAAAGAGCGCCGCTGTTTCAACCCAAAATAAGGATAGAAAACAAATAGCAATCAATTCTAACTACATGTCAGGATATGGTTTATCACATCTGGCTATTGAAGTTGTTATGGCAGAGAGGACACGGGGAAACACTTCCTCTTGTCACTAGAGGATCCAAAAGCATGATTAAATAACGTGTAAATAAACAACAAACAAACAAGCTGAAGGCGTGCAAGAGCACCAGAGGAGGTGTTGATGGTGGTGGAGTTAATTTCATGTGGTTACTGAGCTGTGTTTCTTTGAAAGAGTTGCCCAGAGGACATGTGACAGACAGATGGAGCGTTAAGTCGTGACTCACACAGACACTTGATTTAGCACTGCAGTGACCAAGCAGGATGAGGGTTTATAATACAGAGAGTACAGGGACAAACTCCCTGTACTCAAGACAAGTTCCTCTGCTGTCTTGCTTGTTATAATATAAAAAGATATAAAGACTGATTTTCTGAGCCGGCCCACTCCCTCACAGCTTCGTCTCACTCCCTTCTTTGTGAGGCCTGAGACATGGGACTCATTCCACCCTCATTTCTTTATTCATCCTCCAAGTTAAGGTTTTCTCACTCTGCCCTCTTTCTTCTACTTTGGCTGTAGTGCCGGGAAACTCCAAACCATATCCAACAATGTCATTCAAGTCAAGCAGGGTAGAAAGTTAACATTCAGTGTTGTCTCCGCGGCCTGAGCGTCTCCCAGCTCTCCATCATCTGATACTCTCTCACTGAGCTGCAAACGGTGTCAGATTCAACTAGGTCAAGGCGTGGAGTGGCAATGCTGGATCTGTGCATGAAAACAAGACTGAACCTTGACTATCTGTGAACACCTATGAATGCACCTCCAAATACAGGCTTCTGTGGTTTCTCTGTACATCTAGAGATGCAAAGGTTGCTGCAGCAGCTTCAGCATGTGCAACATATTTGCTGCGCCCCACATGGTAAACGGCACATGGGAGTGAGGCCAGGTATCTTAATCCCCATCACCCTTGGGATTCCCCACCAAGAGATCCCATTAGTGAGGATAAAAGCTGTAATGTAGTCCGGAGAGGCTCGGTGGACTTGTGGTGCGCTGCAACCCCCACAGGCCAGCAGTGACCTCCATCTGATCCCTCACTAACTGGAATTACAGCTCCGGCTCCAGCAGGCAGTGTAAAAGAGCAATGAACTGTAAAGCATTTTGATGTCTTAATGAACAACATACACACAGCAACAAGTCCAATAAAGGGCACCTATAAATTTGGAAAGAGCAGTGGTATTTGCAGATACTGTAGAAACTGCTCCAAACAATTGAATGCAGGCAGCGTGGAGGGAATGAAGGATTTTAACACTCAGAAACACTTTGAAAAAGTAATGTCAGATAATTGGAATTGTTCCAAAGAAAAAACTCCATTCCTGCATGCACATTTTACACCGCTGCATTGATTTGTTTAAAAAAACAAGACATATCCATCACACAGTGACACGGTGCTTAAATACAGCCCATAAATACTTGATAGTCCACAGCTGTGTTGGAGGTGCTGGGAATGATGCTGCACGATGTCACAGTGTTTAAAAAAATGGCAGAAATATAAGCTTTATTTGTGTAAAGGTGTTTTTGAGAAAGAAAAACTGAGTCTCATATGTTGAAACTGAGGAATCCGAAGGGAGAAAACTTGCCTACATTCTTCTCAGACATACAGTGCGGCACATAGCCCTGGGTCAGCATCTGGTGTCACTGAGCAATAATCACACACAATGTGAACACGTTAAATAATTCAACAACTAGATCAGGAGATCAGGAAATTTATCCACTTTAATGATGTCTGGAGAGCAATCAGAGTGGGTGTCGGAGCGTGAAAATGAAGAAATCTGAGACACCTGAACACAAATGGCAACCCTCATCCCGAACGTAAACAGGGATGAAAAGAAAAAGGCCGATCACGTGTAATAAAGATGGAGCAAACGGAGTCGACTAATGATCAATTTTCGTGATTGCCAAAATATAAATGATTGTAGGGTTACGTTAATCAACACAAGAGGGGAACAACCCGAGCAGCAGGAAAACACTGATTACACAAAATATTATGATCGCTGTAATAAGCGGGTTCAGGTTTCAGGTCTAAGTTGTTAAATCATCACAGGTAAACAAACAAAACAGGGCTGTAATCAGTAGGAGGCCGTGCGTAATGACTCTGGGCCGCATTCGCCATGTTTTGGCCTCAGCTCTGTGTGTAATCACTTTAGTATGTTTCCCTTCATAGTTTATTTTGTGCTTTTCATTTTAAGTGAAACTAGAGTTTGCTTACGAGACGATGCTCTCAAGAGACCACTTGTCCAAACCAAACAATGAGGACACAGTCTCCTGAGCCAGGAAATCACAGAAAAATGTTACTGTAAAAGCAAAGATATGTGAACGTTTGTGCATCATCTGCATTACTCAGCACTTTATTGCCGCTCCTGTCACCTTTAACCTTTTGTGTGCAAATGAGTTCACCATGCTGAGTGTCTCTGTGTTGGACTTAGTTGGGGCAGTGATGTAACATAAACTACTAATTCTTCATGACTGCAATGTAAAAATGCAGAAGGTCGTGTGGACTCTGATAGCAGCTAATTTCCCATCCCCTGATCCATAGTAATGCTGATAAATGTGAACGAGCTCTGGACGTTTCTTTCCATCCCTCTTTCTCTTGTGCACAGAGCAGATTTTGTTGTCAAAGCTCTAGACCTTCCGAGTGGCATGTTACATGGAGCCCAGGAGCATCTGGTAAAATAAACAGTCTAATATAAAGAGGTTAACCTGCCCTGAGGACCCTCGGTCCTACACGCCTGTGATGCGGCTACATCACCTCCTCCTCCTCTACAAACACACAGATCCGGTCCAAAGTCCACGTCCTGGTCGTGATCCCTTCGTCTGGATACCGAGAGCCACATAAACCAGTGTCGTTTTCCCAATTAGGAGAAGAAAGGAGGTCTGGAGATGAAGAGAGACAGCAGCAGCTTCTGGAGTCAGCATGAAAGCTGCTCATTTGCGAACACCCCGCTGGGTTAATTCAACCCCTGCATGAGTGTGTATGTTTTCACACTGGCCTACTGAACTCTTTCATTTCATGCCATCGAAGGACCTCTGGTGTGGACAAATAGACTCAAAGGAATGCACATATAATAATACATCATGGCCGCACATTCGCACTTCACCATGGCTACTGTCTGAAGATGCTCCTCTCTAATAACTTTCTGTGTTAAATGTCTGATTCCTGTAACTTCAAATGACAAGTCGAGAGTCAGTGGTATCAGTAGCCTCCTTCAGCTGAATGAGCTCACCTCAGTGTGCGTGTTCACAGCTGGTTTCAATATAGGAGGAAGTGGCAGATAAAAATTGGTCAGAAGCAGCGAGAGGAAAACGGGATTTAGAGATCTAAATGGCAGAAAATAACACATATTTCACAACCCCTGCTGACTCAGGCATTCACTCACTCTACTCAGTCTGTTCTCAACAGAGAGCAGAGCGGCTGTGAGGAGACAGAATGAGATTTTAAAAGACCGTACAGAGGCTTCGCTCCTTTACTGCAAATCATATTTGGTCTGAGCATTTTCAAGAGCATTTATTCCACCATTTTATTTATCAGCTGGTTTCCATTCAGTGTGAAAATCAATTAGACTCTTGAAACTTATTGGAGTCACTTTATCGACCACAACGAACACTGAAACAGTTTTCATGCGGAGACATAGAGGAATCTGTCAAGTCTGTATGCTGATTATGAAGCTACAATCAGCAGTCTGTTAGCTTAGCTTAGCATAAAGACTGGAAACAGGGGGAAACAGCTAGCCTGGCTCTGGGTAGACATGATCATTGAGTTTTTTCATTTTATACAACTATAGTTTTACTTCATTATATTTTAGAAGAAAATATAATTCAAAACATGTTTGAAAACTATTGTAACTAGTTACTTTTCAGATGTACCAAACATATGCTAAACTCAGATATTGAATAAACTAAAAACAATATATAGCAGTAGTAGTAAAGCAGTCTAATATTCTTAAATGGGGTTTATATGAATAATCAATATGTTTACTTTTGTTAAGTACATTTTGCAGCCGATTCTTTTGTTCTTTCACTTAATTAAAATGTTGATTGAAAGAATTACTTTTTACACTGTGTAGTTTTACTTTACTGAGTCCTCATAAGAGCTACTTTTGTTCCAGATTTTCAACACAAATTATCCTACTTAAGTGCTGTTTAACTCATGTAACAGCACTTGTGTTTGAGCAGAAGTGGGAGTTAAGCCCTCCATATCAGGATTAGAGGAGGCAGCCCAGAGCGCAGACCTCCCTCCGGAGAGAGGCAGAGCAGCAGTGGATGTTGGCTGGACCGCAGCCCACCGCAGCACACCCAAGAAACTGGCTGCACGCGTGCTTTGAGTCATGTCGACCACAGAAAGCAATTCATCCTGCAAATGCTCTGAATGTGGTGGACGTAAGTAGCAAATATTTCAACAGATTGCCTCCCTGGACTCTCATATAAAGTGCTGATCACCTCTGTGGTCAGCTGGAGGCTCCTGCTCAGACAGAAACTCTCCACTGAACTGTCAAACCTCGCTGGTGGCAACGTGCAGCTCAGATAAGAGCAAGTGGAAATTGTGAGGAGACGCAGAGTGACAAGTCGTTTCAACACAATAACAGGTTTGGAGGTAGAGCATGTTGAGAAAGATGTGGGTTGACTGCACTTTTCCTAACGTGCACTGCCAGTGTCAACTGGAAACCTGGACTTCTTGCAGCTACACGTCAGGAGCAGATTCCTGAGGCAGATGGAGGAAAGCTGCTGAAAATCTGCTCAAGAGAAAGCTATGACCCAATTATAACAACAGAATGAAGTGCACTGACTTAAAGGATCACCAGACTTTCTCCTGTTTCCTTTGAAACTGTACAATGTTTGAAACTGCATCTGTCAGATGCTTCATTACACGCAACATGTAAATGCCAGAGGGATCCTTTTTAAAGTAAGTTATTTACTTATTGTGCTACTTTAACTTAAATCAGTGCACGAGGAACAGCCAAAATAAACGTGTACACATCCACACAGTGTAAAACCAGCCAATAATGACCACCACTCATTAGGCTTACAGAGGGACACTGCCACCTAGAGGCCAATAAATAAAACTACACACAGTGTAAACATGATAGACCCTGGAAACATCAGTGTGACAAATAAAAATATTTCCTGCAACATAACTCTTGCTGAGTCTTACAAATACTTAAGGTTGGTTTGACAGCACACAAGGTATTTTCACATTTTTGTATTTGTATTTTAACTTAAGGATCTGAGAACTTCTTCCACTGCTGATAAAGCTCATGAGATGTGGCTGAAAGCTCTGAAAAAAAGAGTCTTTTGTTAGACTACGTGTAGTTTATGTCAGCTGTGTTTCAGCTACATGCTAAGTCGGAGTGTTTTTACACTCGACTAGTGACTAAATTGAAGACTCCTTCACTCAAAAATGTGTTTTGCTGTGTTTTTTTGTTACTTGGATGTTTGAGCCTTCTGGTGCAGTTTGACACTAGAAGTCTGTTTTCACATTCATTTGCTGGACTGGGGAAAACTTCTTTGTTCTCACATAAAATCTGAGTTTAAAATGTTAATTTCTATTAGTCTAAAACATGTCTGGAGAATATCTTATTATTTGAAACAACGTTTTTAGTGCGCAGCTGATGGACATAATTCACCCACAATGCAACGCATAGAGGAAAATGGAGGCGCTGCAAACAGCTGCACAAATTAAAATAAACCGTGGATGGTTGTGAGAAATAAAAAGATTTTGAAAAATCAAAAAAAGTAGCGAATCTTTGCAGAAACATTTTGCTTTCTCTTTGTGAAGTGTTTCTCCAAAATCACAGAAGATGATGTGACAGAAGCCTGCTGATTGTCTTGTATATGACTGCAAAAGACTTAATTACTGTATGACATTATAGTAGTGGACATATGAAAATGGAAAACAGCCAAGACTGAAACATGAAGTTAATTTATCAGTTAGTCAACAAAAAAAAAATCGAACAGCAGCCACTTTGATTGATTAATCACTTAAAAGTCTTTTCAGTAAAATTCTCCAGTTTCAACTTCTTGCATGTGAACATTTGCTGATCATTTTAATGTTTTACAATGCAAATTCAATACCTTTGAGTTTGGGACTGTTGATCAGACAAAACAAGACATTTGAAGAAGCTGCCTTGGACTCTGGGACATTTTTTTTGCCATTATTCTCTGATAATTTATAAGATTGAAATCAATAAGAACCATTAGCTGCACATCCACAGCTTCTGTCTTATGTTGCCATGCGAGACGGAGTAAAAAGGAATCAAAAGAAGTTGCCTTATTTAAAGATTTATTAATTTATAATACAAGCTTTTATGTAGACCACATTGCATTTTAGTTTTTACACTTATTCATACTGAGCTAAACTTCATAGCAGTGACATTGATTGACAAAACACAAACCAAAGGACACTCAATGGAAGGAATCAAAAGGTTTCCGACTGTTTCTGAAGAAACCGCAGCCCATCAACACTCCCAGTGCACCACCTTATGTTTTTTAATTTATTTTTTAATTTTTTTAAAGACCACATGCCCTCACTAGTCCTCATACAGTATGCCACGTGCATCACACACCCTCAGACACACTCATACACAAACTCACCCACACTAAAATTGAACAAATACCTATACACAAGATAAAAATTGATATATTTAAATTTCAATATTAGTGATATTACTGGATTCCACGATAAAAGGCAAACAAGAAGTAAAGACAGCATCCAAATGAAAAGGAGGTCAAACACCACCAACGTTTTCCTTATAACTCTTCATCTAAGTGGGAGCAGCTCTCCCTCTGCCTTGTTCCCAGTGTCCAGTAGAGGGGGGGGTCTCACGGCGACGACACTCCTTCCTCTCATCTTCAACCGCTCCTTCTGTCTGCATTTAACTGGCCCGCCGCACTGGCTCCCGTTTCGAGGGAACATCGACAGTCTAGTCCATAAAGTCAGAGCCAGAGGTGCGAACACGACACCTGATGGCACACAAGCGATCCACCCAATCCCCTGACTCCATCTTTACAAGCCTCGCTGGGAGTCTGTTCCTGTTTCCTTGTGGACCTGAACGTCCCCTTGGTGTGTTTACACAGCTCTTCCCCATAAAAGTCTTTTCTCCATTGGTCCAATTCCAGGAACAAACAGGCGTAAGGCAACGGCACAAACGCCACTGGTGCTGATACAGACCAACCGGTTCAGTAACAGAGAGGCAGAGACAGTCTCGTGAGGAGAATGGCACATTTTCTACCACGTGGGGAATTAAGGTCAGCTCCTCTGACCAAAAAAAAAAACAAAAGCCATGAGGGAAAAGATGATGAACACAATAAACACTTCTGAATTAACAGACTGGTTAAGTGCAATGAGAGGGTTAACACCATTCAGTAAGACCTGGGGAAACATCCATGTGACTAGTAGGGATGGGTAATAGCCCAGACATCCTTTATAGCAACTCTGTGTCCATGAAGAGCAAAAGAGAGAAGAGTTCCTGGGTCTTTTTCACTACGTATGACAGCTCTTTAAAACTTGTCCGGCAGCAAACAAGTCGGCGTGGGAACATAGGTACTGTTTTAATGTCATGGTCTTCGAAAAAAAAGAGAAAAGGAATAACAGCAAATTCTGCCAACAGTAAAAGTTTGGGGGCAAAAATTGAATATATTGGCACAAAAAAAGCCTCAGATTGGACAAGTGTTCGACCAAAGCGGCTGACAGCCCCAACCAGACTTCCTGTGATTTATTCCAAATCCACAGCTGACAGGATGACAGGCAGGAGAGAACAGGGTGTATTTATGTTTATATATATATATGTGTGTGTGTGTGTGTGTGTGTGTGTGTGTGTGTGTGTGTGTGTGTGTGGTTAGGGTAAAGGGAAGGGGTTCTGTTTGCTTTACAAGAGGAGGCAGCAGTTGCTCTCTGTGGTTTTTTCTCTGTTCCTCTGACCTACAAAGACAAGACAGCACAGAGACACGAAGTGAGATAAAAACAACCAGCTGAAACTGGAAGAGAGCACGAATCGCTCCGCAGGCTTTCTGAGTGGGATCAGGTTGAGGCTGAGGTTAGCGGCCGCGGCGGCAGCACAGGATCACTGCATGATGTGCGTGAAAGGTCAAACAAAACGGACCGTGACGAGGCAGAGCTGGGTGAATTTGATAAAACCCAAATTTTTCTATATTTCAGCTTTCATAAAAAGGTCATAAATTCAATAGCCTACACAGTTTGCCATTCAAAGAAACTCATGTGACTCGTACATCCATGAACTTGTCAAGACTAATTATAAATTGATTTAAGAATGACAATTCAATGTATTTATTGTCCTAATAATTTATAATTACATCAAACAGGTTGTCAATTGCGTAGAGCAGTAAAGCCGGCAAACCACAAGGCAAAAAGAGACTAAAATTCATATAATTCTGACCTATTTTGTTCTACTTCCCTCCATCAGAAAAAAAAAAAAAGAAACACATTGAAGACCACAAACACAACATTTAAGCCATGTTATGTAATTTGCTACATAGCTACAAACTCATTGAACTTATGTTTGTAATGAAATGTTTTCTGCTGCAGTTAAACTGAGCTTCAGTGACTTTGAGGCTAAAATGCCACATGACATCTAATCCTGTACGATGATCCCAACATTATACTGATAAGTCTGGCTGCAATTCTACTAAAGGAGGAAACAGAAAAGGAGAAGACAGAGAGAAGATCCTCACCATGAGAGTTGGGCTCTGGAAGAGTCTCTCTGGCAACCAAGTGCATGACGGTCGTTCGGCCCGGCGGCAGCTTTAAAGCTGAACATATGAAACATAGGATTCATTGTTTCTTACTATAGTGTACACTATGACTCTATGAGCACTCTTCAAAAACAAGTTCCAAAGTGCTTTACAAAGACAAAGAAACATGAGAAATAACCATATGAATAATAAATACAAGAACAAAAGATAATAATGAGAAGTGAGGTGTGTATTACTAAACACAGTTAACACAAGAAAGGACAAAAACAGAAGAAAACCATTTCAAGAGAAAGCGATTGTGTTTTATGTGCACTGAAAGATTCTTTTCAGTTGTGGTGTTATTGAAAAATATTGTACTTCAGACAAAATCAGGCTAATGTTTTTCTGTGGACCCACAAGATGAGAGCTGTTACGGTGCCGCCAGGCCTACGTGGGACCGATCGAGACGCATTCACTTCCGGTAGTATTTGACCTGACCCATGTGATTTCCTGCTCCCCCTTATCTTCACCACCACATGGATTTTGGTCTGACCTCAGCTTCAGAGAAGAAGCTTTTTGGCTTG
The DNA here is from genome assembly GCF_042242105.1 of Pempheris klunzingeri. Taxonomy (NCBI): domain Eukaryota; kingdom Metazoa; phylum Chordata; class Actinopteri; order Acropomatiformes; family Pempheridae; genus Pempheris; species Pempheris klunzingeri. The sequence goes on along the minus strand of NC_092020.1, from coordinate 16,192,267 downwards.
GCCACTTAAAACTGCACCACTAAACCAGCCCATCTGATTGGGGGTCAGTACCTCCCAGCTGTAGGTCGCAGGTACGGGGCAGAGAGTTCACGGGGCAAAAGGTTTAATGAATTTTAAATAATCAAATCAGACGAGCAACTCTCTCTCATTTGCTGCTTACTGTGCTTTGTTTTGACTCAGCTGCTCATCTGTTAAACTGTGTGCATCTCAAGAATAAGAGATAACTTGACTCCACTGTCTGTTACTATGACAACAAATGTGTTCATGGAGTCATGTACCCCCCCATAATACTGCTATGCTGATAAGAGCAGGATGTATTCAGCAACTGTGAAATTAACATAAGGAAGAAGTAAAGAAGACACACGTCTGTGCACAACCTATGACCATTACAAAGATGTAGATTTCATGGGAGACGTGCACACATTTCTGTTTTCCTTAGATTTACTGTAACAGATATACTTCACTTCTTTACCCCATTTTTGAAACATAAAATGCTACTGGCAGAAAAACTTGTTCAGCCAACAGTCTCAACCGTATTTACAATATCGTCACCAAGGAAATTTGTAATAAGTACTCTGTAGGTTGGGGTGGGCATCCGGTATGATTTAAAGCACAAACACAAGTTTGGAGTGAGCAACTCTATGACCTAGTTTTTCTTTCAGATGTTTATGTCTTGATGCATGATATTAGTACATGTAGTTTACCATCTCAGAAAAGGTCTAAATCACCTGGATTAAAGTAAAAATCACATTATGTGTTATACAAAATCTACATAACTGAGGTTGAAGGCTCATTACTGGCCTTGAAGGTGGCATTTTGACTGATAATTGTTTACACAAGGTCCACTTCCTGGAAATGTTGCAAAGCTTTCAATGCAATTGCCAGTTACCATAGGTGATAAAAGCCGAACCATGTCACAACAGAGCAAAGAAAAGAAAAAAAAAGAGCTCTAGAAAAGTTTCAGCACGTGAGACTCTTTTTAGTCAATCTGCAGGAGTGTTTTTAGTTCACTGTGGTAAGAGTAGTCTCAGTGATGGTGTCTTACCTCCCAGGGTAACGTTGCCATGAAGGAAGCGTCCCTGGAAGATGAGGCGCAGTATACTGGGACTGCTCACCCTCTCCTCCTCCCATCCTGTTGCAGAGCAGAGAAACAACTGCATCACTCACTGAGGCAAAGCACATGCCGGACATTTGAGGCCAATGCTCGTATGATATAAGGGACTATAAAAAAACTCTGATAGCAGTATATCAGTATATATATTAATGTTTTTTTTTTTTACATGAACATAACATTATCATTGATACCAATGTAATCTGCAATAGGCTAACATCGGCTGATATATTGGCCTGGCCAGGTCCAGCTTTATTGTTTACTGTCACTGTTCTACCCCGTAATACTGTTCGTTCCCCTTCCAGTCGCTTCTGACTTTCTAAATTAGCCTGTGTTCATACTGACTTCTAATATAAACAGTGTATATAAGGTCTCCATTACATGTATTATGTAGCGGTAGGCCATAAGAAAACAAGAAAACTGTCCTAGCAAAGGGATTAAAACAACAATGAATGTGTGACGGTAAAAGCTGTGACTGAACCAGATGGACTATTTAGAACAAAGTAATACAATCTCTGAAATAATCCATGAAACACAACACACAAAGAAGTGCACACTGATTCCCATAAAAACGTACCTGCAGGCCAGTTGTCAAATACATGCTTGGCGATGTCTGTGGCCGAGTCATTTGGGGAGAAAGTGAAGTCTTGCGTTTTCCCACTGACCAGGATAAGGCGGAGGTGCACCTACAAACACAAACAGCAAAAACAGCTCAATCTTAGTCCACAGCAGTGTCGTATGAGCCAGCACAAGCAGCAAACTTCCATTAAAGTTCTTCTTAATTAGTTGTGGTGGAATCCGTCCACTTCCTCTAACCTCTTCAGACATGAGGTGACCTTCAGAGGGCTGTGAAGAGACGGGCATTCCAGTCTAATTAGATTTATCCAAACCAGATCTCCACCCTTTGACTGGGCGACTTCATTCACTGAGGGCTTACACTGAAGTGAGCCCCTGTTGCCAGAGACGACAACAGATAAGGGTGGGGCTGACGGGGGAACACTGGCCCTTTAGTTCCAGGGCGCTGCGAGCTCCTCTCCGGGCTGTCGGCCTAATGCGATAACCCCAGGTGTCCCAGACAGCTCTGGGCCATGTTATTAAATTTACATGGCCAGTGCGTAGCCCAGAGGGGGACTGTGCATATGTGTGTGGGAGGGGTCTCTAACACTGGGGCTTCCTCCAAATTTTATCCTCCGGGCAACTACACAAACCGATCTGCTGAAAAAACTAAACCTAAAAATAAGAAGGAATGGCTTCTCTGACATGCCTTGAAGGCCTAAATATGAAACCAACACCAGGAAATCCATGTAGGACACTCGACACTTCTACTACAAAATTTAAAGATATCACAATCTCTCTTATTCTGACACACACACAACCTCTAACAGCAGCCTAACACACACTATAAGGCAGAGCTGACACGACTCATTGATTAAATAATCAACATAAAACTAATCTGCAGCTATTTTGATTTTCAACTTTTTCAAAATGCAGAACATTACACCTTGTAACAGCTTCTCAACTGTGATGATTTGCTGCTTTTCTTTGTCTTTTGTGAAGAATCTTACGCAGACTTTTCAACAGACAAAACAAAACCAACATGAAGAAGATTAGAAAAATTTATAGATCAAGTAGTTTGAAAATAATTGGCAGCTTAATCGACACTTGAAAATACCCATTAGTCTTAGTCCTATTTTGTAGTACAATTACCAGTCAAACATGTGTAACCATTGATTATTACTAATATGACAGAACAACTGAACAAAACACTTTGTTTAGCTGCTTTGGGCTGAAATGAAAGACCGACTATGAGGTTAAGGTGCAGATTTTACGGGTGGTCACATCCATGTTGTGTGAACAACATGGAAGATTTTTATACGTGGATTTTAAACACAGTCCCACAAATGTATTTAAATAGACAACATTTTGATCCCAGTTGTATCTACACCAGATGAAATGTTTGAAAATGGATGCCATTTATACACTGTACATCATAGAGGCTGATGAGCTCCATGATGGCGGATGAAGTTACTCCTCTGACCTGCCCAGCGTGATAAACACATCATAAGAAAAATATGATGTATATGAATGTAGTTTTTGGTTAAATTTGTTTACTCTCTTCATCATCACGTACAATATTTCACAAAAGAAAACATCTTTTGTGTAAATTACAACTATTTTTTGATGCATTTGAGACCTATTTGATGAACTTAAATCATTCTCATATCCAAATCCTGCTCCTTCTCATTGGTTTCAAGCTGTCATCAATAAAGGATTTTCAGTCATTTTTTTGCATTTATATTCATTCATTTATCCTTTTATTTTATTCTGTAGGCATAGCCAGCTCACAGCCAGGATTAAAATATCTCTCTGACCTGAATTATCGATCTATTTTAGAATTTTGTCATCTGATTTATGCTGCAGCTGGTTCTGTTACTTATCAATCCATTAATACATCATCTCTAATCAATCATGCCCCTACTCCAAAAAATTACTTTGAGGAAAAACATCCCATCAACTAAATCTTTCTAGCGGGACTTCTTTACTTAAGAGTCAGAATTGACAGATGGGATTAATTTGCCCCGACATTTGCCCTTCTTCAAAAGATGGCACATGAACTTTCTTTGGTTCACAAATCACAAAGGGGAGAACAAAGAGACTTAACCACGAGGTGTGACGTCAGGGAGGGACAACCCCACTCTCTGATCTGTTTACAAATACAATCCTCCCTCAGTGGTCCTCTGCCATCCCCTCCCCCCTCTGAACTGAATAACCTCGATGTGGGGTTACATGCCCATGTCATCATTAACAATCCCCATCCACGTCCCTTTCATCCCCAACAAAATAAAAACAAAGTCTGATCTGCCTGATGGCAACACCCTGCATCACAAAGGTCCTGGAGGTTCTCCAATTGAAAGAAAGACATTTAATCCTTAAAATACTGTTTTGAATTACTTTTTTAAGGGTTAACAGAGGCACCAACGGCTTATCTATACTTAATGCTGGTCAAGTTTCCTAAAAACATAACCAGGCTGCCCTGTGTTATAGTTGCCAAGAGAGTTGATCCATTAAGTCCCAGTCTGCCTGGCTGTGGTTTGTACCTAAAGTAGGTGCCCTCAACACATTTGATATTTTTGACTGAAAAATATATTTTTCAAATTTCTAACAGGGAGGCTGCGTGCCACAGAAGTGCTTGTGTTTTGGGGACTGTAACTAAAAATCATTTTCTAAATCAAGATTGTTTTTCTCAATTAAGCAAATTGTCTTTAAATGTCCTGTTTTGTCTGACTAAGAGCCAATAACATGAAGCCAGCAGACAGAGATCATAATTACGAGAAACTTTAATTCTCTGTATAACTTCTAATATAATAGACTCTAAATGAGTGTTGTCCATTCCTATGGTGGGAGGGGGCCATGGCCAGGACTTATTAAGAGGGTATAATCAATTGGCGTCTAAACCTTGAAAGGAAAGTAGGGCAACGTTTTAACTGAGATTAGACAGATGGTGTTCACAGGAACAGCAGTCACTGTCCCAGCTAAGTGTTCGTGTTGACTAATCCATGACCCCTCCTTCTCACCCCCACCCCAAACCCCAAATTGTTTTAACTTGGGGAAACGTTCATTCAGTGTTATCACCGTGATACTCAAACACAGTAATGGTCTATTTATCGTGCAGTAGCAGTATGCGTGACAGATAACGATGCAGAGAGAACACATGCCATTGGCAAACAGATATCATCACCTTAACTCTGTGTTGCTTTTGGAAAACAACTCCAGACCAGAAAAGGTGGCATCTCTCTCTCACCATATCAAGATCCCTCTGGGTGGTCATGGCTCAGGAAGGAGGAAGGCCGTGGATGTGGAGCAGAAAGGACAGGACTGGTGCGCTTCAACTGCTGGAGACGGGGCCAGAGCCCTAATACAAACAACACAGACACTGTGAGGCTGCTTCCCACCGCCTGGCACCATAACTGCACTGCACATAATCCATTATCCACCGTGCTAGCATGTCGCTATCGCCACAGCTAACATCATAACATTATCGATCTAACCTGCACAGGATCGAATATGTACCTGGAATCGTATAAGTAACTTAGTGAAAAAAACAGACTCACTTAATTTGCCAGATTAAAATAAAAAACTTGACTTGCCAGGCTACGGCAGCGGCGAGCTTAATAGCCTAAGTCTAACAGGAAACGTGAAGCTAGTTAGGCTAGCGGGCTAACGTTTCTTATATCAGCGTTAGCTAGACTCAACCGTCGCTGCTGATTAGCTGGCTTGAAGTAATAAAACACTTCAAGTTAAATATCTAGATAAGGTATCTCGCCCGATCACACCGTCTAGCACCGAGTTTTGTCCTGACAGATGTTGAAACTGAGGACTGCGAACAGAGAAGGCTTTTGCTAACATTAGCAGTAGCTGTTGTGTTAGCTTATGCCAACTCTGCTAACGCTAGCTGCGGGCTAACTGAAATGTGCAACTCTTTGAGCTGTCGCCCTCACCTGCATCTGATGAATGTGATGAGATTTTGCATTCAGTTGAGTTGAAGAATCAGCGGAAGGCGCTTTTCATGAGAAAAATATCGAGTGTGGATGGATATCGTTGACTGTGGGTATCGGTGGCTAATGGACGGGAAGACGCCGGATGTCAGCTGGTTGTAAACACAGAGAACGACCGCGAAGGCTTCTGGGAGTTGAAGTCCAGCTTGAGTAAACTCAGCTCTGTGGCATTATAAATAAATCTATATTGTAAAAAAAACATTTCCTTTAGAGCCACATCACTGTATAGCAGCCCTGATTACTCCCAGTACTCAGCATTAATGCTCATTCTTGTCTTTGGAAGTAATAGTTTGGCAAAAATGTTGAAATGAACCATTTCACATGGTCTTCATCAGCGGATTGAGTTTGCTCAGTTGTCATTAATATCTTAACATATTTGAACAGTATAAAACTACACTATCTGTTTAGTTTAATGTGAATTAAAACAGAGCCCATTGTTTGTTCAGTGTGAGTATGTTGTAATCACATTTTAAAGGCCCTGTTTTTACATACATGTATTTTGGGTTCAAAAGGAACCCTCCGTTGGCAGGCGAGGACAAGCAGCTAACAGGAAGCAGTGGCTTCAGGGCAATTGTACCCGATCAAAGTATGTCTAATAAAAGTGTTTGTTTTTCCGATTGTAATGCAAAATGTCTGACAACATTACGGAAATTAATCTTACAGAGATTAGACCTGTAAGATCCTTTTCATGTCACCAGAAACAACCACTGTATAGCACAATTCAAACTCCAATTCAGACTCCACAGACAATGTTAGTAATTTTAGCTTGCAGAAGATAGGAGTTGTTGGTCAACCGCTGCCTCAATCAGTTATTTTGTTTGTGTTATAATGTGTTACACAGGTATTTAGTTGGATCTGAACTAAACCTTTCAAACACCGAAGTCAACCAATAACACTAACAAACCAATTGAATGAGACAGGGTAAGACTTCTCAACTTCCATGTAAAATTACAATTTTTGTCAATCATGTCTGGCATGTCCTGCTATTTCTGGTTAAACAAAAAGGTTCTTGGTGAGACACTCTGAGTGACAATCTGAGCCTGTCAAGTGGCAAAAACAAAAGCTTTTAGTAGATATTTTGTGATCTAGGGCAATATCCTGATTTTTTTCAGCCGTTGTAAATCATTTGCCACCCTTGGCTGTCAGCCAAAGCGATCGACTGGACCACTTCCAAAAGTTTTTGTACCTAATAGTCATTTCAAACCCAAAATATGTAAAAATGAGGCAAAGGTGTAAAATTACTTGAATTATCCTTAAACTTAAAACCTCACATTTTCATCCAAGATGAAGATCCAGTCAGCAGGCCGATACAAACACTGATCCACCTTTGGGGACATGGGTGTAAAACCTGGCATAGAAAAAGCTAATCAAAACAGGAGACAGCTCAGCACTGTGGTGAGTCAAGCCTCCTTCCTGGTTACCTACAGACAGCACATGTTCTCTGGCCCCTGATGTTGATCCCACACCATGAACTGTCGGGTGAGTCATGGTAGAGCAGCTTTCAGATGCCTGGAGCCACAGCAGGCTTTTACACAGGAAGCCGGCCTCTTCTCAGGCATGACTCAAAGAGGCCAAAGAGGAACAGTGCAGGATTTAAAAGCAAATGTTAGAGATGAAGTTTAAGTAGGCTACAGTATAAGTCGGGATGTATCAGGTTTCTTTTCAGCAGGATGAACAGAGAGTATCACAGGTAAGCAGAATACAATACAATCAGTGGCATATTACAATTTTATGAGATCTGACAAATACTCTAAGAACTACATTGGGACTAAAGCACATAATACACCAAGACAATTCACTTTGCTGAAACCTTAACAGTAAGCTTTGCACTAAGGCATCGAGAAAAAACATTCAGTAAAACAAGGAGCATTTATTTCAACAAATTCAACTCTGGAGGCAGAGCAGATCTAACTGCCCAACATGTATCAACAAGCCACAACCTGAGGGACAGTGAATGCCCTAGGCACACACACACACAGTGTGAAGTGATCCATTGGGATGTAATTAGAAGATAATGATATAGGATATAGGATATGATGTCCCACAGTCCAAAGACATGCAGATTAATTGGTGACTCTAAATTACCTGTAGGTGTGAGCGTGAGCGTGAATGGTTGTTTGTCTTTGTGTGTTGGCCCTGTGATTGGCTGGCGACCAGTCCAGGGCGTACACTTCTTCTCACCCGAAGTCAGCTGGGATTGGCTCCAGCTCCCCTGCGACCCTGACAGATAAGTGGTATAGATAATGGATGGATGGATATAGGATATAGGATATAATGTCCCACAGTCCAAAGACATGCAGATTAATTGGTGACTCTAAGTTGCCCGTAGGTGTGAGCGTGAATGGTTGTGTGTCTCTATGTGTCGGCTCTGTGACTGAATTGGCTCCACTGCCCCCCCACCCCCTGGGATTCATATGGATAACCAGTATGAGAAGGCTATATATACTGCATATATGATTGACTAATGAGGTTTAATGTATACTGTCCAAAGTATTGGACCAATTGTATTTATTTATTTATCTATTTATCTATCTATGTATTTATTTATTAATTCCTTCATTCATTCATGTATTTCGTTACTTGGCTAACTGTCATACCAATAAACCCAATTGAATTAAACTGAGAACCTACAAGATGTTTTCTCACTGCAGGTTTTCTAATTCATCACATCTGTTGTGTCATTTCACTGTTCATCAGGTTCCTGTCAGCTAGTGACTGTACACAGAAATCATCAAAGACCCTGCCAGTTCTTAAACATCCATATGACAAGGCAATAAGTAATAGTCACACCTAAATCCATCACAATCTCCAGTCAAGTCTCAGATCTAAATCACACTAAGATACAATAAGAATAGTATAGTTAATATTTAAAAAAAACAATAAACTGAGATATTTTGTTCCTCAGCAGACAAAGCAGATAAAAATTTAATTAATTTCTTAGACTATAGCTCAAGCCAGCAACATTTTCAAGTTCACAGAATCCATTTCTTATATGTCTAATAATACGACTCTAGTAGAGCCAAAGTCACATATTTAATGGATGAAACTGTGACTCCAGTCAGACTTCAGCAAGTTCTCAACTCAACTCACTTACTATCTTATTCTGAGGTTTCAGCCACAGAAAGCTCCAACAAACTGTCAGATTACTTGTAAACTTTAACTTTACTGAAAATATAACATTTCGATTCCTAGACCTTCATCAGGTTTCAACCACATACTACAATCTTTATCAATGAATGGCTTAGCGTGGAACTGATGGACTGATGAAGATGAAATGTGGTTGAAATTCTCAAAAAGCTAGTAAGGGGACCTTTAATGTAAGATCATCTGTCACACTCATTGGTCCCAAGATGAAGAGTGAACTTTCACGCCCAACTTCTAAAAAGTGTCTGCCTCGTGGAGTAAAGATGGATTACAGACAGTACAAAATGGACAACTGCCCCAAGGCCCCACATCCTCTTTTTTATAGGAATTTGCAACACAAAGGCACAATATTGACTCAGGAGGGTCCTTCATTATTTCCTGACCTTGTGGCTCTGTTTTTGTTTTTGGCACTGACAGGCTCAGATTGTTATTTGAAGTGTCTTAACATAATGGGAAGCATCCCTACAGATACAGACCAGTAAGATATTCTTTGTTTAACTAGAAACAGCTGTTATATATCTCAGTTCAAAGCCACCAGACTCCATTGACAAAAGCAGTCATTTTGCAGGTTTGTTTGTTTGTGATATTGTGTATTTTAAAGAGTTAGTTTGGATCCAGTGGGTAGGTACAAATTCGCTAGCCGAATTCGCTGGAGTTTGCATGTTCTCCCCGTACTTGTGTGGGTTTTCTCCGGGTACTCCGGCTTCCTCCCACAGTCCAAAGACATGCAGGTTAGGGTTAATTGGTGACTCTCAATTGCCCGCAAGAGTGAATGCGAATGGTTGTATGTCTTTATGTGTTGGCTGGCGACCAGTCCAGGATGTACTCAGTGTCATCTTGGATTGGCTCCAGCCCCCTTGTGACCCTTAAGGATAAGTGGTGTAGACAATGGATGGAGTTTTGATCCAAACTAATAAAACACCAAACTCACAGTGCAGTGCACAAGGTGAACTTTTTTTTTTTCAGCCTTGGGGTCTATGTTATTCCAGTCACACAGTAGAGGGACACTTTTGAACATTATCTTTATTAGTTATATCGAAGCATGTTGTTTAGTAGTTTAAGTCTGTCACTAGTATCACTTCACTAATCTGCTTTAATTAAACCGTACATTAAGTGCCCTAAGTGCACTAGCACACTTTCATAAACGGTTACATAATGTACCTGGACAGGTTCGCGCTGCCTCCTTCAGATGCTGTTTACTCCAGTGCTGTCACATGAACGACTCGGTTTCCCAGAAATCCACTGGGCGCATGCGCAGAGCGGGCTGGCTGACAGTGGTAAACAGACGTCAGAAGGGAGTCTTCGCCTCGAGTCAAAACAAAACAAAACAAGTCAAAAAGACAGTGAAGGAGCGGATATTTGGACAGCCACAACGACGGCAACTTTTACAAAAGTCATCAGCGATTAAAAGCGACCACTTGGGGGGAGTTACCGGAGGCATTTGACGGACTTTTTCACGGATTGTAAACTCTGGAGTAGCAGGAGCTTAACCAGCTAACGTTACGGAGGCTATCGTGCTGTTTTCAAAGTGCGGCGAGTGGGAGCCGACAGACCTCCGAGGCGACCCAACTTCACCCAAACACCACCCGGGGATCCGCTTTGTAGCCTGTTTACGGAGACGGCGGGGCGGGGAGCGGCGGAGCTCCGGGCCTCGGTTTGGAGGGTTTTATAACCGCCTCTTCGAGCATCGTGCGCCGCGGCAGGAGTGTGGAGAAACATGGCAGATGGTGACATGCGCCCGGCCGCAATGTGGCGGATCATGCAGACCTGAAGCCCGGAGTTTTCTTCCTGCGCATATTTCTCTCATCTTCACCACTTTTTATCCTCTTAAACACTACTAAACTCTTTGCTAAATCGGCTCCCCCGTCCCTCCTTCTTGGCTGAAGTATCTCTGGTGGTTTTAGTTACAGCGGCTTTATCACACAGGCCGAAGAGACGGCGGCCACCGTCTTTTTTACACTTTTTTTATTAGTTGGAGAACAAAACCTTTGGTGGGATAATCAGCCGATCCGTTTTCAGGCTTGACTGGACTGTTCTATGAGTGTTTGAGTGTCGTTTTGGTGATTTAAAAAAAAAAAAAAAAGTTTGGGTCGAGGTTTTGTGGATTGTACAGCGCTCAGACATCACGTTGTTTACAAGTGGAGACGGACAGGGGCTCTCCTGAGAAGCTCCTTTGTAACACTAGACAGCTAATCCCTGTTTGTAGTGTTCATAGCTTTACAGCTCAGAGAAATCCCGAGCTTGAATGAGAAATTGAATATACATTTCCACATAATTTGACAATTTTGGTACGACATTTTTGATTTATTTGTAAAATATTACGGTATTACAGTTTCAAGTATACTTTTTATTACATTTACCCATTGACAGATATTTTTTAATCAAAATGTGTTGACAGGAATGGCATTTTTTGCATCCTTGCACCTCTAAGATTTAGTCATTCATTTTCATGTGAGCCAAAACCTCTGTAGATCCAGATGTTTGCTCATTTCCACTCTGCCACTTTTGTTTTTATTTCATTCAGACAAAGGGACTCCCATCCCAGCCCTCCTTCAGTCTATATAAATCGGAGCGTTTATGATAGTTACTATTAAGGAGATTATTTGGGTTCCCTAATCTCCAATCTGAGGATTAACTGAGGCTATTGGTGTGTCCAGATTATTACGTCTCCTCTCTAGGCCCCTCTGTTTACACCCCCGCAGTGGATGAAGCATATTGTTTTTCTGTCAGGTTTTTTTTTTTTAAAGCATCATCCGCTCAAAGTTACCCTTACATTCTAAAGGTAGATGTGTAAGTGGTCCCATCTGTCTGGTTGAGAGGAAGTTCAGAGGACCGCCATGGAGGAGTCGTCTGTGCCCCCCATTGACCCAGATTTCGAGCCGCAGAGCAGACCCCGCTCCTGCACGTGGCCCCTGCCCAGACCCGACATCTCTGCTGTCAAACCGGAGGGCGCTGATGGCACCGAGTCCGCCGCCGGGACCCCACCCGCCGATGAGGACAAGCCCGAGACGCAGCAAATCACGTCCGAGCCCGAGAAGGCTGCGGCGGCGGTCGAGGGCGGGGTTGTGGCCGGCGTGGGCGGAGCCGGTGCGACGCCACGCAAAGGATCATCCCGGCGCAACGCGTGGGGGAACCAGAGCTACGCAGATCTGATTAGTCAGGCCATCGAGAACTCACCTGAGAAGAGGCTGACCCTGGCACAGATCTATGAGTGGATGGTGAAAACAGTGCCTTACTTCAGAGACAAAGGAGACAGCAACAGCTCAGCCGGCTGGAAGGTGAGCAAATGGGCGGTGTACATCTTTACTGCATCACTTCACAGCTTGGACTCAATGCTTCAAGTGCCATAAGTCACAGATTTATAGCTTTAAGTTATGTTGCATCATAGGAGCGCTGGTTTGCAGAAGTGAGGGGCAAAAACAGAAAAATTAATCCAAATATCAAAGAAACAATAATTTTTTGTTGTGGGACAAAGCAGATCTGAGCTGACCTGAAATAAATCCGACTTAGGAAATACTTTTCTAGTGCAGGTCAAAGGAGAGGTTTCCATTTATTTCTGGCTTGTATCCCCTCGATACAAAGTAACAACTACTTCCTTCACATTCATATTCATCTATTAGTTGTGACCCACTTTTTTGAAATAATAAATCATTGAAGTAAATTAGTTTAAGTTAATTATGTCTAACTATCCAGTGGATCACTAGAAAAAAAGCTAAGATTAGAGGAAAGTCTGATAAAAAATTATATACTAAAGTGTAACAGAAGTGTAAATGATGTCGTGACCCCTCAGATTTATCCTGTGACCTTTGGCGTTTGCCCCAACGTCCAAGTAGGACGTAAGATGCCAAAATGCAATCATGTATTTCCGTGATTTAAGTGCTGAAGTTTGGCAGTGCTGAAGTATGTTTACTAGTAGTGAAAGTAAAATAAATAAAATAGTAGCAAATAGAATAATGTTTACTGACAGGAGACCCTCTCTTAATCTCCATAGATACACTTTTTTTTCAAGTTTTCCCTTTTTTCTTTCTCTCTGTTTTCAGAATTCAATTCGCCACAATTTATCACTCCACAACAAGTTCCTGAGGGTGCACAATGAATCAACAGGTAAGAGCTCCTGGTGGATGCTCAACCCAGAGGGAGGGAAGACCGGGAAAGCTCCTCGCCGCCGGGCTGCCTCCATGGACAACAGCAGCAAATTGCTGAAGAGCCGCATGAGGGCCAAGCAGACCAAGAAGCAGGCGGGAGCAGCGGGTCTGGGGGGCACTGGAGGGGCGCTGCAGGGTGACGGCAGCACAGGTTCAGCAGGCGCAGACAGCCCTAATTCGTCCCAGCAGTTTCCCAAATGGGGGGTTAACAGCAGCAGCCCCTCGTCCCGCGGCAGCCTGGACGACAACGACATGTGGACCACGTTCCGCCCGCGCACAAGCTCCAACGCCAGCACCCTGAGCGGACGCCTGTCCCCCATCGCTCCTGGACAGGAGGATGACGATAACCTGCCAGAGGACAGTTTGCTGGGAAGATACACTGCCAGCAACCTGACCCCGACCCTCACTGAGACCCTCATGGAGGAGCTGGATCTTATCGATGGCCTCACATTGATGACGGGGCAGCAGGGAGGGGCCAGTCCCAGCACAGCCCCACCGGCACCTCCCACTCCGCTGCCCTCTGCCTCCACTCTGCTGCCTCGTGGCTCAGGCTTCTCCTCCTTCCATCAGCTGCAACCATCCAGCCTCCCACAAGCCTCCACTCACACTGGGACCCAGGCCGCCATCTCTCAGTGTGGGCCCAGCAGCAAAGAGCCGACAACCTTCAGCAACTCCCTCTTCAACCCCATGTCCAGCACCGGCACTCGTGGGAGCGGCCATTACAGCCCCCACGTGCCTTCCAGCCTGGAGGCGCTCCTCACCTCTGACTCCCCTCCTCCGAGTGATGTCATGATGACCCAGGTGGATCCCCTCCTGCAGAGCCCTGGCGGGGTGGGCCTGATGGGCCTGGGCTCATCCGTGGTGGGCGTGAGATCCAAACCCAACCAGCTGCTGTTGGGTAAAGGGCTGGAGCCGAACACGGTGGCCCCCATGGCGCTGCAGGCTCAGATGCAGCCGCAGCAGCATCACCTTCACCGTCAGCAGCAGCCGCCGCACCAGCCGCAACCGCAGCAGCAGCAGCCACAACAACAACACCAGCATCACTCTCAGATGGGGTTGGGGATGATCCTCTCAGGTATGTCTCAGGACCCGTCACAGCTCTCTGCTCTCAAAGCTCAGCACGCCACGGTGCCAGCGGTGGGCTCTCATCCTGGAGGGCCCGTCGCCTCAGCCAATCCCGGCTTGAGTCTGCAGGGGATGAGCCAGTTCGGAGCTCCGTCCTGCTTCCAGACCGTACAGGACCGACTGCCCACAGATTTGGACATAGACATGTTCACCGAAAACCTGGATTGTGACGTGGAGTACATCATCAACAGTGACCTCATGGATGGAGATGGCATTGACTTCAACTTTGACCCCATACTGCCTGGAGGCCAAGGCTACGCTGGCCCAGCCACCACACAGGGCTCCGCTCACAGCTGGGTGCCCAGCTAAGTCTTCCGCTGATCCCACGAAGTTAGCCAGGTACTCTGATCACCCTCAGCCTCTGTGACCACACAAACCATTAGGGTGCCACTAACGATCATCCTCATAACTGATTCTTCTGTGTTCACACTTTTGACCAATTATTTAGTCTCTGTAAACATACACACAAAAAATGCACACATGTAGTTTTCCAGAGGCCAAGGTGACGCCTTCAAGTGTTTCATTTACCCCAAGATTCAATTTACATTTAAATAAACAAAAAAAAAAATTGTCAGCAAATTTGTCACATTTGAGAAGCTGGAAACACAAAATGTTTGGCATTTTTGCTCGATAAACAATTTAAATGATCAATTTAAAGTGATCTTAGTCTATTAGTGGATTAATCGATCAACAGAAAAGAAAAAAAGCTAAACATTTGCCCTTTTCTGCATCTCAAATAGAACAATTTGCTTCTTTTCTCTGTTTTTATATCACTGTGAATTGAATACATTTCGGTTTCTGGGACAAACTGAGACATTTGGAGACGTCATGCTCTTGGAAAGCTGTTTATTTTTTAGACCAAACGATAAAATAGTACATCAGTACGACTGATGCTAAAAATAACTGTTAGTATCCAAAACAATTATCAAAATGATTGCTGATTAATTTTCTGCTAATCGACTGTTTTATTAATCAGCACTATGCAGTGATTTACTTTACAGATGTGAACTCTGTGAGCTGATTGTGTCATAGCTCATCACTTACATAATCTGGTTTTATGAACCAATCAACATCGTCTCATTATCCTCTCTTCTTGCAGGAACTGATCTCCAATCAATATAACCTCACAAAACAACTAAACGACTGGTGCATTCCTCCTCCCTGGTGGCTGAAGATACTATTTTCAAATTCGAAAGCTTCTCTTGGACTTTAAAGACAAAACCAGACCTCACACATGTCATGTGCCAAGACATGCGGAGGACAGGGAGGAGATTCAGGCTACTATGCACAATTTTCTCCCTTTTTTTAAAAGAAAAAAAAACAAACTAAACACTTGCAATGATTTGGCTGCTAGCCGTTTTTTTCTTTTTTTCTTTTAATCTGAACTGATGATTTTAAAAGACGTGTCAGATGTTTTCAGAGTGAAAAGACAAATCATTAACTCCCCTGAGCTGGGAGTTTATTTTGAGTTACGTTACACCAGGATAGCTTTAGGGTGGATACGGTACTCCGTGGCTTTGGTATTAAAGACTGCGTGCTCTTGGAGAAATGGCCAGTTTTCCATTGACGCCTGCCTGGCATGAATCACCAGAGCGAGTGTGTTTGATCGTGTGAGTGAGGTGCACGTAGCTCTGCTGCACGGCGTTTCATCACAGGAGTCGGTGGAAACTTCAAGGACTGTGGCTGTGTTGTGAACAGGATGAAGACTGGATGACTGGAGGCGTAAAAATGTTTGATTCAGCTTTGGCTACACATCTCACCCAACCGTGTACTGGGACTACAATTATATGTAGGATTCAAATTTCTCACTGTAGAGACAAAAGATGACGTTAATTTTTCTCTCCAATGATTCAACAGTTAAGAGGGTTTGTATTTGCAGTTTGGCATTTTTGGTGTTAAGGTAGACGTGTCAGTTAGAGGGTGTTTTTTTTTTTTTTTTTAATCCCTGATGTGCAGTTAAACTAACAAAATGAAGAAATGTGATTTGTGAATTTTTACACAGGGCATTCAAGGGTAAATTTATTTGCCAACAAGTGATTGGTTGGCCAAGTATTACATTGCGTCAGACAGCAGCATGCCTCCACTGTCAGATGGTCTACCTGATTCTTCTTTTCAACGAGCCGGTGCATTTTCAAAGCACTTAGGTTTCCTGCAGCACAGGGACCCCAAACTAGGAGAATATATCCACAATAGGTTTTATCATTTCATTAAGAGAGAGTTTAAATCCTGAAAAAAAAAAAAGAAAAAAGATTTTTAATGTACACGTTGCACATGTACACAATGACATGCTATGCAGATTTATCAGGAGAATTAAATGAAATCTTGAAGGAAATTAGAAATTCACTTCTTGAAGGGTTTTGCTATTTAACATTTTCCTGATAATTTGTCGGGTGGCGAGGGGGACGTGGACGCTTCATGTCAGATTATCCTCTCACACTTTAATTATTCAGTACTTCAATTATTCAGTTCAAGAAATTAATTCACTGTGTGAGAAGTACAAAAAAACAGAATATATTTGATTATAGTTTTAATATACAATTTAGATGGAGGTAATAAATGAGATATTAATACATATGAATATATTACTAATGACAAGTGATTTTTTTTACATTGGAAGAAGCATTTTCAGATAATTTCTAACGGTAATTTTCTATACTTTTATTTTTGTAAAGGATGAGATGCATGTAGATTTTTTACATAACCAAAGGAACACTAATAATTGCATTTGCATGGCATTTAAGGAGCGCTTGGGCCTGACACAGTATCTCGGTGTACATACGCTTTGCAAATGATGCCCATAACGTGAAATCGTACTCTGAAAGATGAGCGAGGCAAAGTGCATCAATACTTGACCATTTTAACTAAAGTTCCCAATGATCTGCCTCATTGTTTTCTGCATTAATCGTGAATCCAAGTAAAAAAAAAAAAAAGAAGAAAAAAATCTGTGCTGAAATGTGGCACGACGAAAAAGAGAAACGTTTATTCTCTCAAGACAGAATTCTCATCTCAAAACGAGACTAATGCAACTGTTACCTCTCAGGGTCACTCGGGAGAAAAACGACAGGAAAACAATTCTGCACAGACATAATCAGATCTCCAGAGAATATCAAAAAATGTTCTCTGTTACTACAGACTGGAAACCAACACACCACGTCTTTGTTTTGTTTTCCTGGAGACGTTTCTGTCGAGTTGATCTCAAATTTGACTTCCCTTTTTAGAGAAATATACTGTGGCTCTCCAGCCATGTGTATCATTACTAGCCTACTTGCCCTTTTTTTTTATTTTATTTTTTTATTTTTTTTGTTTTTTGACTGCCAATATTTAAAACACTATAGCATGATGTTACTCCGTAGCAAAATGGACTTTATTTTGTCATCCCCCTTTAAAACGTTGTGTTTTGTGTTTGTATTTAATTACTTTGTTCATGACTTCAATTTTTTGTGAACAGGAATAACATCCCTGCAGTTTAAACTCTTAATATTCATCATTTCACTGTAGCTATGTGGATATGTTAGCCTCTGATCTGTATAAAGCACTCTCTTTTCTTTTTCACAAATGTTTTTTTTCTCTCTCTCTTTTTGAATGGTGCTAGATGTCATTTGTATCCTGGAGTACACCTCGATGCAATGGGTGCATATCAGGGCCTTTTTGAATTTTCTGTATACAGCGCAAGGATCTTGATTTGGTGTTATGGTAAAAGTTAGCACTCAATCAACAGTCCTTCCCCGTCTTTGTTTTTATGTTTTTATACACATTTATATATATACATATATATGATAACCTCCCCCCCAAACTGGTCACTTAAATAGATCTGGAAACAGAAGACCAGCTTGTTCAAACTGCATGATTTTCTTCTTTTTAAAAAAAAAAATCATAACGTGTGTAATTATTTTAGAAAGTTGTATAAGCCGCAACGCCCCCCCCCCATCCCCCAGTTCTTTTAATTACTAATGTCCAGGTGGTGGAAGTGTTATGAACAGTTGATAGGACCGACATGTCACAGGAGAGGTGGCTGGTTTGTGAGGATCTGCTGCATCAGGCTTCGATGTCTCTAGTTTACTGTTGCCTCCTAAAGAAGAAAAGGAGCAGATGTGGTGTTATTGCTTCCCTTGTATCTCCTCTATGTAATTACAACTATCTACATATTATTTTCTTCAGTTTTCTTAAGCTAGCAGTTAGTCCCTCTATGTTTGTTTTTTGAAATTTTAAATTGCCCCATTTGATACAGCATTTTAGTATTCGGCATGGGTGGGTTTTTTTTTTTACTTTAATTTTTACCAGAGGGGAGGGTGGGGTGAACAGGGAATGATGAGTTGTGCATACGCCAATTATGTTTCTGATTTTTGACTAATGTTGATAGTTTTTCTTTCTTTCTTCTCCCCCACTTCAGTCTTTTTTCTTCCTTTACAGCCAGAGATGACAAACAGTTCTGAACAGCAGAAATAAATTCAATAAACTGTTTAACCCACTTTGTTTGACTCCTTGGTGTAAACTTGGTGACTTTAAATGTCTCATACTTATGCTTCTTTAAAGTGTTCAGGTCTACAGGTCTGCCACTCGGGGGCGCTGTTGTCCAGTTATACAACTATTAAGCATCCAACTCGGTCTATGGTGCCCATCACAAACACTGGCACCACATATAGTAGCTCAAATAAATGTACCGTCAGTTATAATAATACATAACACTAATAAAATGTTTTTGTTGCCAAATTAAAATATAAAGGTTAACTTCCTGTTTTCTACAATGACAATACCAATTATGTACATTTTCTACTAGTTTTGACTTTATGATAAATAACATGTATTTAGAGGTTTTGTCTAGTCTGTCTTGAGATAACACCCCCATGTATACACCGAGATCATTCCTCCTCTACATACAGGCCGTGAACAGATCGCTTCCTGATTTGATCTTAGTGTAAGTGATGGATAACAAAATCCACAGTCCTTATTCTGTTCAAAAATATATTTCAAAGGTTCACCAAACCTATAATAAGGCTTCAGCAGTTTGACTAAGTCAAGTCAAATGTTTAGGAACACAGAATCACTTACAGTGAAACTACATTATGATGAATTTCAGTGTGCATATGGGAATGTGAATGTTGCTTTCAGACGGATTAAAAACAGTGCACCTATCCTTTAATGCATTTTAATCCCTCCCGGACAGCTACCGCTCTTCACTCATTTCAGGATGTGAAATCATTCAAATCAGCCTGCAGACGTGACACCTGACTGAGATCTGAGGTACATTTTCAAATCAGTCAACAATTACAGCTGTCTTATCAAGATATTGTATTCCTATCCTCACTCTTTAAAACAGTCTTTAAACTGGGGGGGGTAAAAGTGATGCACAACGATGTGGACAAGTGAATTCTAATGTAGTCAAATAACTGAAAATGGCCGCCTGGAAGATACAAAGTATGTCTGAAAATTGGGAGTTCGCTGCAGAAAAATGTTTGGTCATAGTTTTCTGTGATTTAGCAAATGGACAAAAACATGCAAAAGCACTGTTGTGGTTCTTTAAAGGTGACAGAAAACAGTAGACAGGTGTTATTTTCATAGAGCATCTTTATAGAAAACATTTCTTCACATTTTCAAAAAAACAGTTTTTTGTCTTTTAACTTGTTCTTTTTTTTTTAGGTTGTTTTTTTTTTTTTTTTTTAAATAATTGTCCATTTTTTTAAAATCTGCTCAAGTTGAACATTTTTAACATCCATCTGTGTCAAAGGCTCTTGCTGAGTTGCTGGGGCTTGTAGAAGGTGTCTGATAGAAAACACGGGCGTCTGCAGCCGTTATATTTATCAGAAATGGTGCTGACCAACACAAAAAAAAAAAACCCACAGTTCCCATTCATGTGGGAGAAGCCACACGTTTTTGTCAGTCGGGGGCGTTTACCAGCTGCAACCAAAGCCCACATTCAGCCTCCAGTAGTTCCATCCCTCCACTTCAGCAGCACTCCAGTTTTAGCCTGAAGGCACCTGTGTTAACAGCGCTTTTGCTTTTGTCGATATGTACTTCTGTTTCTTTTCTACATCCTGCGGTTACAAGCGTCTAACTCTATAAACAGTCCGTCACACCTCTACATCTACCCAGGCTGCAGCACAACAAGCAGGTCCTACCGTCACACCCAGAAACAAAACAAAAAAAGTACTCTAGAGTTTACAAAAACTGTAAAAATAAAAAAGACAGAGGAAAGATACAACAGTTTTAACAGCTAGTTTGCACATTGTTCTGCTTTGCTAATTGTACCGTGGATTTTGACTTGATAATCAGCTTTGATACAGCTCACGAAAAAAAGCTTTGACACAAAGCTTTGAGCAAAAACTCGACTCAACTCATGACCAGTGCAGATCTACGTCTGCATCTTTCACCTAGCCAATTCATCGCTCTACTGCTCTGAAAGTGTTGAGTCTTTTAACGACCTTTGGTCTTAAATTCAGTCTGATTTGATCATTTCTGAAGCGCGTCAGTACAAAACAAAACAATCCTTTAGCGAGTGGCTCAGCTTAATCTTCACTGTAGGAAACAGCTCACTGACCTCTTCAATTTAGTTAAACATTTTCTGATCAGGTGTAAATTAGGTGATTTGCAAACATCATAACCTTCAAAATCCTTCCAGTAATTCACTTAAATATCTTGCATGAAGTTACTTCACTCAGAAATCACTCAGGGGTTGAGAACAAAGCAAAGTCTGAAAGTTTGAGGACAAACAGTCTAAAAATCTTCGTTACACGTCGTACAGTGGACAAGAAAGGCGTCAGACCCACACACCGTGCGTCTCAATGTCTACTAACAAGCTACCTTGCATTATAAATATATAAAGTTTAAAAAAAGTGCTTATTAAAAGAAACTATAGTGATGTGATAACTTCCAGCAGTGTCACTGTTGTGTTTGTTCTTGACCAGCATTAATACGAAATGTTAGGGAGAGCAACTGTCGTCCTTCACGGTCCACTTAATGTCCTCCTCCAACACTGACAAGGATTGTCCAAAAATAAAGAAAAGGAAAAAAACAAAGGCCCTGTTCTCCCATTAACATTCATTCAACTTTTACAAAAAGTTTTTTTTTTGGGGGGAAAGCATAGTTAATACAAAAGGAGAGAAAAGGAGAGTATTGGCCACTGTAACACACTGCTACAACCCAGCAGTTTTTCACAGACTGAGCTGGAACACAAAACAACAGGTAAAAATTAAAACAACGCTAGTGATAATTGCACATAACCTTTGAGAGCCGAGATGGTTGATGAGAGGACTTCACAACAGGAGGGTCTGCAGGTGGAGGCGAGGGAAAGGGAGGGAGGGTAAGCGAGGAGGGTGGGGTGTGGCACACTATGGTATAAATACATTAAATCTGAGAAACAGAAAAGCACATGAGGCACAGCTACAAACGACGGAGTGCTGTGTCCTTCAAAGTGCCGCTCTCATCCCACTCCTGCATCTGCTGTTGAAATTTCTTCGTCCTCCTCGTGTCTCTGGGTCTCTCTGTACCGGCGGAAAGTTTTAGCTTTGCGGCTCTCCGAGCACTTAGGCTATCATGTACTGGGTGATGGCTCTCAGAGCGTATAGCAGCTCAGCCTGCAGCCGCGCCTCCATGATTAGTAAATTCACATGTATCTGAGGAGGAGAAAATGGAAAAAGGTTCACACAGAGCGCTGGAGTAGTGATGAGGGTTAAACCAGTGGAGAGCGAAGGTCTTCTTACCCGTTCTGACGTTTTAAGAGGAGCCCAACTCAGCGGACACACGGGAGTTTTGGTGGCGTTTGGAAAACAGGCCACAGCCTTAATGTACAGCTTCAAATCCCGCTCCAGCAGCTGGTTCACCTCTCCGTAATCATAATCATCATACCTGTAAACACAAGCAAACATATTTATCTACTAAACACAAAGAAAAGTGGGGGTTTTGAGGGAGCTTAGAATAAGAGCAACCTCTCACCGTATTCCTAACACACAATGGATGTAATTCCAGATCGCCCTCTTCATGTCAGGGCTGTGCAACGAGGGGAGGGTGGTCACACTCCTGAACCGGTCGTCCAAGAGGTGCCCGATGTCCGAATACAACCTGTTGACTAAGGAGAAGCCGTGGTCCTCCCATGAATAGTCCTGCAGAACAGAATCAACACATCCTTGAAGTCAGCGCCGTAACGTTTGGACATTGGCAGTTCACCTTAAAGTCACAAAATGAGCTCATCAAATGTTAAGATACAAGAGCAGCAGTAATTTCCAACCCTCCCCACATGTCTACGGTTTGGGATCAGTTCAACCAAAGAAAGAACTTTAATTTTCTCTCTTTTATTTGAATGTTTTAGAGGCCTGGAGCTGGATTCACAAACCTTCAGAAAACAAAAACATCTTTAGCGCTGCTTTCTTCTTAAGAATTTTAGGGAAAATGTTCTTGTGTTTTTTCTTAACTTTATTCTCATGTTCTTTCCTACAAAATATAGAATAAATGAGGTTCTAAGAAGAAAAACTTTTGAATTTCTCCTTAATTACCGACTGACGTCACTACATCTGTCTTACAATTGTTATAGTGAAAAAGTAAGCATTTAAATTCAGTCATTAAAACGCATTCTGACAACCAGTTTGGATCTTCAGTCTTACTAGGTTTACTTACAATATCCAACGTTTAACATAACATTTAATGTTCATTTTAGCTCGTCACCATTGTTTTTGGTGCGTGTATCATGTCTGTTGAGAACAAGTTAGAAAATTTGACCGTTAACATTTAAAAGGCTTTCACCTAGAGGAAATAACTTAGATGTTCTTTTTCTATATCTGAAGTTACTCATTTAACCAAGTCTTAGTCCAAGTCTCCAAAGAGATGTCCGAGCTGTCCAATTTCATAGAGAGCAATTTTTCTTTCTTAATATCATTTACCTCGACTGTTGCTTCAGGTTCCTGTCTAGAAACGCTTTTGGACCTCTTGTTGTCGGCCTTCATGTTTTTCTTAAATGTTACAGGCCTTTAATACTGTAAGTTGAGTGTTTTATTCATTATAACTGGTCAAGTGGATTTCAATTTTCAAATCAACTAATGTATTGTGATATTGCTAATTGACAGACAGCCCTGATGTTGGCAAACATGCTTAGTTTAATAAACTGAATTAACATTTCGGTCCTTAATAATCAATGATGCCACGCCTAATTTACATATATGCCAGCATTCCCCTCTCATCTGAGAAGTTCTTAAAGAGAATAACAAAGTGCTTATGAAATGAGACCGTTCTTAAGAAAATATTAAGGAACTGCATTTAACTCTTTATAGGGCACTCATTGAAATACTTAGAAATTCAAAAATTCAACCCTAGACCATTACTGGTGGTCATTACAAGACTTTTTTACTTTTGTGAGTTTTTCAAAAAATGTTTCAATTTTATGGTGAAAATCAAGGTCAATGAAGTTACCATATATGGTTTCTTGTCGGTCTGTAGCCTGATTGTTGCTGATTGGCTTGGAGAAATCTCGTAGCTCTACTGCCTCATGGTGAGGCAAGGGGCATTTTGAACTCCCACTTAAGTTACCAAATATGGACCCTTGCCCGATAAAGGGTTAAGAACATCAAAGAACATTAAGAACTACAGTGTGACAAAACATAATTCTTTTGCAGTCATTTTGTGATCTCTCAGGTTTACCTTGTGCCCCATTGTAGAGTTGGAAACCACTGAAGTACAGTATACCACTTTAAAGGTCCTAAACTACCGACCAATTAGTTGAAATGTCAAAAAGAAGAACCTATTCGGACCCGAGGCTATCTGACCGCAGGCACTAAAGTTCCATCTTAATTTATCCACTGGCAAACCTGGAGGTCTAATGAACCTGCTTCTGACTGTGATGCTATTTGAATGTGGAGAAATCAAATAACAAACCTGAAGAGTGTTTGTGAGCAGAAAAAAGTGTGCTAGATGTGTGAAAAAGGGTTAATCTCACAGGCCAGTTCACTGTTAGGACAGCCGGACATTAAGGACAGCAGTGTGGAGTTGATAGACAATTGACAGTTTCCCAGATGTCAAAATTTAAGTTAAGATGAAGACATTTTTGTCATCTCAATCTTGATGCTGCCGTTTACATTCATCCAGACACAATTTCAAAGAATATCTGAATTATCTCCTGGGTGTATATGACTATATACATAAATAACTGTATGTATTGTAATTTTTTCGTTCTAATGATCTGTTTATATGATTTGTGTGTGGCATGAAGGAGCTTCAACCTTCGTTTCCTTATACAAACCCGTTGTAAATGACTATTAAACATACTTGTATAAACTGCTGGTACTTTTAAAAACATAAAAAGCTTTGTGAAGGACTGGTAAGGTTACAGTCTAATACAGACACCAAAAACATTATTTAAAACTGTGTGAAGCTACTGGATGTGTGAGGTGTCCCATTACAAGACTTTAAGACACCTGCCAGCCAATCAGACTCATGGATTTCCTCTGGTCATCACACACACACACACACACACACACACACACACACACACACACAAATGTAGTGACAGCAGCACCTGACGACGGACACAATCGCAAATGTGACGTCCTCACCTGAACTCTAAATACTTGAAAGTGGTCCTCCTCCCTACGAGCAAACTCCTGATAGCAAAAGTCAGGGTCTGTGATAAAACGCGTCGGGTCTGCGAAGCAAATCACCTCCTCCTCTTCTTCCATGTCTAAAAAAAGACCAGATGAAAGCAAAAGGAGATGGAGAGAGGGCAGAGAGAGTGCATCAGTGAGCGTGGCTGATGAGTGGTATTTGCTCAAGTTTCACACCATGTGACTT
Source organism: Pempheris klunzingeri (assembly GCF_042242105.1). Taxonomy (NCBI): domain Eukaryota; kingdom Metazoa; phylum Chordata; class Actinopteri; order Acropomatiformes; family Pempheridae; genus Pempheris; species Pempheris klunzingeri. The sequence continues at coordinate 16,167,416 of NC_092020.1, read as the reverse complement.
AATTTAACGTTGGAAATAACCATCAGAAGTGAGTGGGAGCATATCAGTGCGAGATTGTTTGTGTGCAGCATGGTGGTGCTGTGGTTAGCACTGTTGCCTCACAGCAAGAAGGTCCCTGGTTCGAATCCCAGTTTGAACCCGGGGTCTTTCTGTGTGGAGTTTGCATGTTCTCCCCATGCTAGCGTGGGTTCTCTCCGGGTACTCCGGCAGACATGCACATTAGGTTAATTGGTAACTCGAAAATTGCCCGTAGGTGTGAGTGTGAGAGTGAGTGGTTGTCTGTCTGTATGTGGCCCTGCGATTGGCTGGCGACCAGTTCAGGGTGTACCCCGCCTCTCGCCCGAAGTCAGCTGGGATAGGCTCCAGCTCCCCCCGCAACCATGACGGATAAGCGGTATAGAAAATGGATGGATGGAGTTTGTTTGTGTGTGTCTGAGTTCATCTGCCAAGTGGGTTACCCGTTTGCTGGAGTGTTTGTGTCTGCAGCAGACGCTCCTCTCTCTTCTCGCGCTCCTCCTGGGACTTCTGGATCCTCTCCTTTAGACACACCATGTCACAACTGGAGTCCAGAGACTGTCAACATAAGCACCAGGAAAAAGCACTTAAATTAAAACTTAAATTAACCTTTGCGTTTCTTACCAGGACCAGACTCAACCCACTGCAACTCACACTTTCATCTGATATTTAAACAAAGAGCTCTTTTAGGTAGAAGTGGTCCTAAATCAATTTGCATCTAAAGCTGAGAGGCACATGCTTGGACTAACTGAACTGTTTCACACTGTGTGAACTCTGGTTTATGTTCATCCTTTATATAAGGGATTGTGTGTTCTGAATCTACAGAAAAGTCATAATCTCAAGTAAAAATAAACCGAAATGCAAAAAAATCCTTCTGAAAAGCTCACAAGATGTCCTGTAATTCACTGTATGATTATGCCGAAAGATTAGTCAATTAACTAATAACAATGTTTATAACTGATTAATTGCCTTGGATTATTTCACTAGTATTAGTTATTATAGTAGTATTTCAATCTGTAGTTGCGGCCCTGCTTTTCTATTTCCACAACATTTTACATAAAAACAGCATTTAACAAACCAAGGCAAATGTACTTTGAAGGTTTATTTCAAGAGTATTTGTAATTCTTTATTACTTTTATTGTAAAAAAACACAAATCTGATTTGTTTACCCGTCGGCGTGTTATGTGTTCAGAGGGAGTGGCGAGTGACTGAGGCACGTTGGTGTTGCCGTTGGCAGCATCAAAGGGGCAGAAGGTCGGCGGGGTACCGTTAGGAGATTTGGAGATGGGGACAAAGTCCGAGTCTGTGTCGCATCCAAACACAAAGCTGCAGAGGGAGTGGCAGTGGGCCAGGATCACCACCGCCTGCACGAGCTCAGCCAGCGACCAGCACTGCTCACCCGACTTCAGCAGCGTCTGGAGGGGAAAAGAGACGAGAGCTCAGGGTCAGACGGGTGAACTGATCCATGATCACTTTAAGGCTTTCTATATACTTATTCATGATTCCTGAGAACTCTGAAGACAAATAATTCAGATTTTCTGCAAGTGATAATGTGTGGTTTGTTTGCGTTTGTGTTTGGCTTTGACGTACCTGGATGTGTGAACAGGCAGTGAGCCAGGGTTGGTGGGCCAGCACCTTGTTGATGTGGTCGAGGAGACGAAGGCGAGGGGGCGCCGCCTCTAAACCCTGCAGCCACAGAGGGTCCCCGCCCACCCTCAGAAACTGGGCTGAGTGCAGATACACCAGATAGTTGCAGTGATGTCGTGCTGCAGCCTGAAAGTCGAGCGCAGAGGAAGTTGAGCAGACTGATTCAGAGAAATTAACACAGACCTGAGAGCTTGTTATTCTTTAATTTTGAATAGTACAAGTACAATCCCAGGTGATTCTTGCTGCCATAACATATTCCCAAACTACCATGTGTTTGTTTAGCTACATGTACAGTGGGAGGCCAGCTGGTGAGATTCTGGATAGATAGATAGATAGAGAGAGAGAGAGAGAGAGAGAGAGAGAGAGAGAGAGAGAGAGAGAGAGAGAGAGAGAGAGAGAGAGAGAGAGAGAGAGAGAGAGAGAGAGAGAGAGAGAGAGAGAGAGAGAGAGAGAGAGAGAGATAAAAAAAAACAAAAAACAAGAACAGCCTGGTCACTGACCATAATGGCGATGTAATGGCGGTATGGCAGCGGCAGGGGGCCGTCCATGTGCAGGATGTAATGCTGTGTGCGCAGGAAGCTCTCCAAATACTGAGGGTGAGAGGCCATCTGCTGGGATACGGCGTCCACGTTCCCCCTGCTGACCAGAGCCTTCATGAACAGCAGCGACATTCGCTCCTTCTCACCGTTCACCATCACCTACAGAAACCAGGACAGAGAGGAGGGAGCAGGTTGGTCTCGAAAACACAGAGCTGCTTCTTAATGCAGCACAAATACATTTTTTCAGTGTGACCAAGTGTGTGGTGGCGAGGCAGCAGCAGCAGGAAGTGAGGCACTGAGCTGAAAAGTCAATTAATGGATTTGTGGAGCAAAAAACAAAACAAAACTTAAGTGGCATACATTTTTATCATCATTTTAAAGCAAAGATCCTCAAAATATGCTGCTTGCAGCTGCTCGAATATGAGGACTAGCTGCTCGTCTCTGTATGATGTCACTGAAAATGAAAAATTATTGCTTGTTTTGTCTAGCCAACAGTCCAAAATCCAGAGTAAACATGCTAGACCAAGGGCCGTAGGACATTTTATAGACAAAAAAAAAAAAAAATCAATCAGCTAACGGAGTGAGTAATCAGTAGACTAAGAAAAGATTGAGGTTAAAGATTAAGAAAATAAAATAAAAATTAGTTGGAGCACTAGCAGCCACAGACAGTGATTAATGTCTTTATTGGAAAACCAACATCGACTGTCCTTTGAGGGAATTTTTAGACCTCATTTTGTAGCCAAAGCAGGTTGGCTCAGGATGAGGTTGGACTTCAGTGTCCACGCCATGTGATGGCTCAGTCTGGGCTTTGGACTGGAGTCATGTTCCACACCTTAAATCAGCTGAAAAGAGGCAGTCTTGGGAGAACAGCAGCCGTGATGCTGTGATGCCGGCGCCACTGGCAAGTGAGTGCATTCCTTACATTATTCTGTCTCCAAATAAAACAAGCAAACAAGGGCGCTCGGCTGGGAGCTTGACAGGCACACAGACAACAACTCAAGTTGGCTGTGGCAGGGTGTGATGCTTCATACAGTTCAACCATGTTATCATGAAACTTAGCTGAAGCAACATTGATTAACATATATCTACTTCTGTGAATTGAAAGTGAGTGCAGTGAACAAAAACAAACTGTCTGATACAGGGCTGAAACCAGGAAAAAACACCCAAAGCTGTCCTTTGAAAAGGGGGATTTACAGGCTGGGAGGAACCGCACATGAAGGAACTAATGTGAAAGTTGGTCTTAGGAGGCCTTGAAGAGGGAAGCTCCGCAACAGCAAAGAAGTGGATGAGACCAAACACACAAACATAGGAGCGACCGGGCTGAGGAGCCTGAGGCCAAGAGAAACAGACCCATGTGGAGAGGGTAGCTGGCCTGCCCTCATAGGCACAGCCATTTATTACTTCTCTCACCATCATACAACGGCCTCTAGGAAAAGGTGTTTGGGAGCTCTGCCTCGCACTCAGTTCGCCTGTATGTGAAACCCGAGTCCACGGCGCTCATCAAAGCCAAATGGTTCACTGCAGTTTGAACTGTACGAATGTTGGCCAAGACCTCTTTGAACAGTACAAACTGCTGTCTAGGATCATCACTGTCCTGTTAAATTACAAACATCTACACTTATGTCACAGATAGTTTGGGTGAATGGTGATTAGCGGGAGTTACTTAATTTCATCCCCGCACAGCTCTTTGGCATTCGGCGCCACGTTTATCTGGCTGGTAGCTCCATGTGGTATTTCACTTCTCCCTGCAGTGGACGAGATTTTCCTTATGATCCTGAATGAGGCTCCACCTCTTGACCTAAATAGAGCCCACGCTCAGATCTTAGAGGACATGTTAACATACTACATGTTAAACCAATCAGTCACAACCTGATGTTTATATCTCCCTAATCTCAGTGTTTACAGAAAGAAAGAGAGAAGCAGATCTAAAAAGGAACAGGAGGATAAAAAAAACACGCTCAGACACAGGCCCAGATCGCTTGCCAGCATACATGGGAAATAGGCTGGAGGGTATGTAGCGCACACAGGTGCCTGCCAATCAAAGACCTATTGACGAGAGCACATTCAAACAAGTATCTCTCTGCAAACACAAGAGCCACTCATTAGTATGCTGAGCTGCAGAATTTAGGTTACTGCTCCATCAGGCACCGACTGTCTTGGTGAATGAAAGGACGAGGCATTTCAGAGACCTACACCATTAAGAAAACATACTTTGAGAGCAAATTGTCAAGGACCCATACTGTAAGCCTGCCACTGTCGAATAAGCTAGGATAGGATCATGAATGATCCAATCAGACATGCAAGAAATTACTGTAGTATAACCAACTGAAGCAGGTATCAATATTTGAGAGTTTAGAAAATTCTGATAAATATACATTAAACAAATTTTTTTTAAACATACGTTTTTTGTGGGGATTCCTTAAATGTGGTTATTGAAGAATTTAGACCAAGACGTAGACAATGCACTCGATATGTTACCTTTGATAGATTTGCTCACTCGAAAACACTACCATAAAAGCAAGATTGTTTGTAAATTGCTTCAACATATCTTTGGCATGGTGGTTCTGCAATTTCTTGTTACCTATCGTAGTGTGCTGATAATATCTGCAGCCAATGCATCAGTCTGGTTCTAGTATTAACATGCTTTTTTGTACTTTACAAAATACATTTTGCGACTGTCCAAAGTATGAAATGCATTTCAGATTTCAGACCTGTGCCAGTCTTCCCAAATATCAACAGTGTGTTAAAAACAGACCGGAAATATGAAAGAAGTATATTGAAGAAGTGGATGGAGCCACTGTGACGTCATCCATTGGTTTGTGGACTGCAATTTTGATGCCTCGAGTTTGGCGTTTTGGTCATCCCGATCTTGGTTTTAGAGCCAGAAGTGAGGTTCATTTTGCAAAGCCCCTTCTTCTCGTTGGTTAGGTTTATGCATGACCCACCTCTGATTGGTTAGTTAGTGATTAGTTAGACTAAAGCAGCTTTATTTTTTGCTCTAAATGGTACCATAATTTACAAACTTATCATGCTGTATTGACGAAGACTTGAAAACAGTGATTTAGATTATAAACTCATAATAAAACATGTTTACTGCAGTAAAATTCAAGTGACTAGTAGGGTCATTTTCCTTGTAGACTTCCATACAATTGGACTTCATTTTTAGAGCTAGTGTAGTCGGCCTCCGTTGGTCATTAGAGAGAATGTAGGTTTAAAGCACTTTTACATCAGCTTCACTGTTCAGACCATGTCTTTTATACTGTCTATGGATCCCACTGATGCTCTGACAAAACTTTATCAAAGTTGGACATCATGAGCAACCAGGTGACGCAGTGAACCTGGGCTCAACACAGGTGTTCTCCCTGCTGAAGTGTCCCTAAGCAAGGCTCAGACCTCTGCCTGCTCCAGTGGGACTGTGTTGAAGCTCCTTGATCAAAGCGTGAGGGAAAACAATGTCTGTGAGAAGTAATTCAGCAAAAGGTTACTGTTGTTTCTAGACTAGTTCACGTTGAAATGACAGACTTGTGTAGCACACAGGGAACTCTGCTCCCACACAGGACACCTCTGCCCACACTGGGCTTTACTGGGCTGTACAGCCAGGTGATAAACCGGCTGCATTCTCGCCAAAATACACGCAGAAAGGAAAAGATTCTCACCTCAAACCTCCACAAGCTAGTGACCATTTAACTGGCTGGTTCTATCATTTATTTAGTCTGTCAAATCGACAATAGTGACTAGAATGGTAAAATAAATGACAACACTTACTCCCATACGGACCGAGGAGATGGGATTTGTCATCACTGGCATCACACAATCAAGAAGGAAATTGGTGCTTTATGAAATTTCATAAACAAGTCTGGACACATACGACAGAAAAAGTCAAATAGAAACAGGAACTATTGATGTGAGCAGCCGCAGAGCAGGAAATGACACATCCTACAGTTTTAACAGAGAATACCTTAAAACACAAGCTAAATTAAAACTAAATCTACAGTTCAAGACAATATACAGTAAATTAATGACAATGTGTAAATTTCAAAACATTCCCAGATTGTGAAATACTGAAAAAAACGGTAAAACTCATTTTAAATATGACATATATACTGAACACATAAAGGAACTTCTATTTCTGTGTTGAAGAAAGTGTGATCCATCTGACATTATGTGAAAAACATTTTCATCAAAACTAATCAATACATGTGATATAATATACATGATATATGATATATATGATGTTTAGACAGACATCTTCTGTCCAAGCCATGTCTAGACATCAATCTAAACGGCTTCATCTTTATTGCCTGAAAACAAGCCATAAAAGCTGCACACAGCAGTACTTTTGATAAGGCGATACACTCCTTATTGTCCACCCACATGAAAAAAATACCCGCATGAAAAGGGAAAAAAAAAATCTGGTAGCAAACGTGCGTGGGTGGAATTATAAAGCAAAAAAGGGAACTAATCATTGTTTAGGCGACTGTGTATGCTATTACAAAGCATATTTTGGTTTCACATAGATGCAAACAGTCTGATAAAGCACAAGCACATTAAGGCTTTGTGCACACAGACCTATTTATTCTGCTTACAGTACGCCCAGCAGCAACTGATTTTTGAAACAAAGCTATTTCTGCCTAGTCAAAAACAAGCTGGAGGGTGACAAAAGCGAGACGGTGATGTTGATATTAGAGCACTGCTGTATTCAAATCACAAGATGAATTCAAACTAGTGGCCCGGCTGCAAATAATAAGAGAAAAAAGAAAAACAACTCACAGAGGGCCTGTTGTGGACAAAAATCCACAGGTGCAGATCATTTGACATTCAAAAAAAAAAATCCCTTCCCAACACAGGAGAGGTCATTTGTTTATTGATCAGAGAGGAGCAAGAGGCAAGGAGGATGAAATGAAAAACAAGGGTGACGTCATTGAGGGGTGGAAAGGTAAATGGAGACAAAGACAGGCTTTGATAGCAGGCTGACAAACAAAACAGCAGCACTGTACAGGTAGGAGTATGAAGGAGAGCGCAGGACTAAGATAACACACAAAGAAGTGGAAAAATAATGCCAGCAGTCTTCCAAGGGTAAATGTGTCAGCTTGAGATGAGACATGCATGTGCGCATGTAGTGTCTGTGTGTGTGTGTGTGTGTGTGTGTGTGTGTGTGTGTGTGTGTGTGTGTGTGTGTGTGTGTGTGTGTGGTGTTGGTGGGCTGCAGGAGGAGAAGGAAGAGGGGGGGCTGCTGCAGATACAGGACGAGGACATTTAATCTGCATTCCGATTGAGCCTGAGGAGGGGTCCGTCCTTATCATGCACTGGTGTCCTGGTGGCATTAACACCCCCCCACCACCACCTTCATCACCGGAAACACAAGCAGCCGGGGCCAATTTTGGCTCTGCAACCTGAACTCAGGGAGTAGCGCTAAAAAACAACCCAGCTGCAGCCCAAAGATGTTTGGAGAGGGGAGGAGAGGGGAGGGAAAGGAGCTGCTGGGTAGGACAGCACATACAACACAACCAAGACAAACAAAACACTGTGCTGCAGGATGAAAAACAAAAGACAGAAAGCTGAGCCCACATACAGCAGATGAGTGATTCGACCTGTCAGAAAACACGGCAGGCAGGTAGAGCAAGGGGGAGACGCAGTCACAAAAGACTTTCACTGATAACAGGGTTATTCATTACTCGTCTCATTCACAACAAGCTAGGGGCGTGTAGATTATCCTATCAAAGTCAGGCGTTCAAATTTGGTGGTGCTTAAATGCATGCCAAATATTTGTTAATTTTTACAGACAACTTTGGGATGCAAGTGCTTTATGTTGTTGTAAGCTCACAGGGTTATTCTCCTTTGCAGCCCCATTGGTCTCATGCAAATACAGATTGTTTGTCCCCAGGTACAGACAACTATGTACATCAAATGGCATGTACAGTATAAATACCATATAGATGACAATAAAAGGGTGGCTAAAAGTAGTACAGATTGGACTTGAAACCAGAGATGAGATTTTTGAATCCCTTGCTGCTCACATTCCTCCCTGTTTTGTTCCATTTCTAGACTCTAATCTGCAGCAAACATGCCTTTTTGGACCGCACTTGAGACAGCGCCCCCCTTCTGTTGCAAAATGAACAACAGCGACAGAGGAGAAAAACAACTTTGATTGGCAGTCCAGTTCAGCCAGCAAAAACAGCACAATAACAGTCGCCAACATTTAGACGGACTGCAGGCAGGAAAAACTGAACAATCCTCATCTGTCCTCGCGGATTAAACGCGTTTACACTGTGGTGTCCTCTCCATCCGCCCTTAAGTCCTAATCATGGTCAATAAATGGCACTGCATTACTTCACAGCCTCCTTGCTGACTGACGGACACTTTTGTCCCAAATCCTCAGATGATGTCATCCTCACCTACACCTTCATCCTCACACTGAAGCCTCTCTGCACCCAAACATTAGCATTTCACCAAATATGAGTGAAAGTTAAACATAATCATGTATATATACATAATGATAACTACTTAAATCATCTCTGCTGAACCAACAAAGCCAGAGTCTTCGTTACATTGTCTGTGGGCTTTAACGACACAACCAGATAATTAACAGAAGATGGCTAATTTTACTTAAAATGTTCATATTTAGCATAAATGCTCGACGTTAGTTAGCTTATTTTAATGCCTCTGGTGAGATGTTGCGAGGTTTACGTGACATTTTAAAGGCTGAAGATGGAAACTATAAAATGTTTCTTGGCGGTGAGGAAATGTAGCACTCCTCAAGCCTGAATTAAACCATAAAAAGTCATTTTATAGTATTTTCAGTGGTGGTTTAAGTCTAGCATGTTGGCTCGGTAAACCGTTAGCTGAGTTAGCTAACGTTAGCTAGATGAGAAGTTTATCGGTTAGCTAACTACAGTTAACGACAGAGGCTGACACTGTTAGAAAGTTTAGAGATTATAAAAACTGCTACCGCTGTCTTTTATCATACAGGTTGCTGTAAGCTGTTAACCCGGGTCATTTAAAGCTTAAAAAGCCAGTGAGGCTGTTAAAGTTGAGTGGTTAAGAGACGAGCTTTATTTAACATGTAATATAATCCAAATGAATGAACGTTAGTCAGGCTACCCTGTTAGCCGCTAGCTTTAACTGCGTTAAAACTAACTTAACTTCATTTCCAACATCTTCGTCTATTGTCAGCTTTAACATACCTGTTTCTGGACTCGCTGGCACTGGGTTCTTAGGGGATACTCCATTTTATTCGTACAGATGATCATTTTCCAAAAAAGTGTGCTACTGCATGGATGCGGCTCTGTTTTTTCTTGGTGCTTTCCAGGCTAGCGAACAAAGGCAAAAGAAAAGGAAGGACTGCCGCTGGCTGCAGTCGGTCGGTGTGCAGCTGAAGACTGAATTGAGAGAGCAGAGGAAACCTTCCCAGAGCCGAGCTGACAGCTCCAGTAACAGCGTGCCCAATCAAAGCGCAGGAGGAGGAGCTGGCTGACGGACAGCTACATCCAAATGCTAATGAACATCTGCAAACAACAGCTCAGGGAGGCATTAGCAGGCCCGGGGAGAGACTCGGGGTCAGACTACCAACTTCTCACCAGCTCCTGGGTTGGGATGCTTTTTGTTTTTGTCTGCACACCCTGTGTAGTTACTGTGCACTTGAATCAGGGAAATGTAGCATCAGCTCTAACAAAGCACAAATACAGAATTATCTAGATATGATGAATCAAAACCAGAAGCCCCTGAAAAACGAAGTTTGAAGGTGTTGCGTAGAAATATAATCCAAATAACTGTGAAATCCTGTTTGGTGGGACTACATGGCCAAATGTACATGGACACCTTTGTTCACATGGGTGTGGGTAAGAGGAAATCTTAAAGGGGCTGAATCCTACACTTCCCATGATGCAGTTTAATCTTTTTGTTTCAGCCTCCCTGCCTGGTAAAGGCCCACATCCTCATCTTTTAACACACATTTTCTGCTATAAATAGTTTCCAAGCTCAAACTGAAAGACTTATTATTGTTATTATGTATTTTTATTTATTCATTTTCTGACTTGATAAATATAACGTCAACATTATACAACTGTTTCCGCAGGTTGAGCTGTAATCAAGTGAACTGACCTTCAAATGTAATATCAGTGGAGTCTCCTTTAATGCAACAATATTTCAGACCACAGTTTGGGGAAGACACTCCTGGTTCAACGTGACGATCCCTCTGTACACAAAGCCAGGTCCATGCAGACATGGTTTCCCCAGTTTGGTGTGGAAGAGCTCCAGCTCTGACCTCAACCACACACAGCACCTTTGGGAAGTTTGACCAGAGGAAAATCTTAATTCAGAGTCACCATCAATCAATCAATCAATCAATCTTTGTTTATATAGCGCCAATTCATAACAAGTGTTATTTCAAGATGCTTTCCATCAAAAGCAGGTCTAGACCAAACTCTTAAATTAAGAGAGAGACCCAAAGAATCTCCACATGACCAAGCATCAAGCATCAGGTACTAGGTGACAGTGGCAGGAAAAACTCCCCTTTAACAGGAAGAAACCTCAAACAGAACCAGACTCAGAGGTGGGCGGTTTTCTGTCTTGGTCCATGCTGGGTGGGACGACATGCAAAACATCTTGTGGAAAACGTTCCAAAAAGAGTGAAGAGGTGCCCATCACTGACACAGGGGTGTAACATTTGGATGTCTACAGACTTTTGCCCTCATAGTGTACCATTACTCACCCAGTGAGGAAACAACACATTGATATCTGGGTTTTCAAAGCTGTCAGAGGTGGTTTATTGGAATAACACCATAAATAGACGTCATAGATGAATTTGATTATATGTGTCTCATGCATCCAAGTCACGCAACAGGGGAGACGGTAAAACCTCAATTATCTTGCTGTCGTCAAGTAATTTAAGCGTTCCAAAGGCAAAGATGTCGTGAATCATTCATTCTTGTATCCTGATCTAAACTAAACAGACAACAGGCATTAATCTTGCTATGAGATGTCCATGACTGACCGACTGCCTTCATGCTTGTTTGATTGACCCTCAGCTTTGACCCACGTGTGTCTCTTTGTATGAATGAATTCAGTCCACTCTTGTCTTAATGAATGAGAGGTTTGTTTTATATCAGAAATCTTGGAACTGAATTGGTTCACATTAGGTTGTTTTTCTGTCTGAGAACAGGAATCAAAACTCCGTCACAAGTCCCTTCTGTGTTTTTGAACTTTCTCACTAACTCCTTGGATGAGATAATCAAATACAGGCTCATGTGTTGAGTGTGACATGCAGTTTTTGTACAATATCACTATGTAAAAGCTACCTCTAACGATAATAGTTGGTCAATTTAAAAAATAAAATGGGTATAGGACTTTGTTCCCTTTTTGAGAAAATGTTTGTCTGAGGAAAGGCTTTGCTTTTCTCTATGGAAACTTCAGTTTTGTGAAAGTGGAAATTAACCCAAATCTGGACACGACAATCCACAAGAGAGAGTTTAATTAAACCAAGAAATAATACCAGTAAAAGGTCCTCTGTTATTTGTTGAAAATACTTTTTCAATTCAAGCTTAGATCACATTTTTGGCCAGTCTGACACTGATTAATGTGTTTGTAAATGAATATTCTGATATGTAGCTGGCTATCCACATACAAGAGGAAGATTAGGTCGGCCACCGGTCAGAAGAAACGGGGTTCGATCCTTCCAGTCTGCATGACAAAGGCAAGACAGCGTGCCCACAATGCTTTGAGTGATTAAAAACACTAGAGAGGTATAATCCATCTACAGTCATTACACATGTTGGCCTAAAATGACGCCTGACTGTTGAGGCCGTGCACAGTCCCTGTTGAGGAGTGGCTGATGTAAACATGCACAAGACGACAGGTACATTTTAGCTACCTTAAGGAAAGTCTATGACGTGTTGAGCTTCATTGCAAATACCATGATATATCACATGTTATGCGTTTGACTAAAAATAAAGCTGGCAGAGGAGCTCTGGTGGGGAAAACAAGTGACACTAGACTTGAGTGTCCATCTCTATTAGATTAACATGCAGTTTGCACAAACATCATGTGAAACATACTGGAGGCAGACAGAACCAGCTCAAACCAGATACTTTAACTAATTCAGAGGGAAAACACCAGACGGTTGTGACATTGCAAAGAATATCTGCAGTAAACTGGTTTCTCCAGTCAGGGATTAAGCCAAGTGTTAAACAAGATTCTCCAACTAATGACTACATTCATAATAAGTTGCTGATTCATTTTCACTAATCAATTAATCGTTTTAGCTCTACAATATCAAACAGAGAAGAAAGAGTTATGAAGCCTGACCCTTTGCTCTCCTTTTTGTCGTTTGTTAAAAGTACCTATTTCTTTAATTAGGCTGATGTGGTACAACAGCTGTCTGGTGCAACCACAGAATCAGACGCTAAAGCTGTAAGGTCTCATTTATTTCACTCATCAGAAGTAGAAGGTTACATTTGTGACTCATTTCAATGAAGAAAAGAACTGAAGAGAGACGAGTTCCTTATTACAGTGAATTTTCCTTTTCCACAGAAATTATTCTAAAAACAAATAGGAGGGACTTTCCTACAAAGGAAATCTGCCACTGATTTAGCTGTATTTCTCTTATACAACTCTGATGGAGGATTTGTTTTAACTAGGTAACTGGGATAACAGGTTTAAACACTGCAGCCAAAATAGACGACGTGCTGCCTTTCACATAGCATTTCCTGTTTAAAAAAATCTTCTCTGGTGATGAAACTGCAGCTCAAAGAAGTGATGAATCAACAGTGTTGTAACCAGTTTTATGCGTGCTGTATGTCGTACGTGGGGTAAACAGTGCAATATTGTAATATTGCTATTACTACTTCGGGCATAGATAGGTGATCAGAGTAATGTTGCCCACATAGGGGAGGCACAGGTGTACGGCCGGAGGGGAACCAGGAACTGAGGAAGCCACACTGAATTTCAACTGTGTGTAGGTGTCTGTTTTTTAGCTCGGTTTTATATTGGTCATTCAGGGCACCTGGCTTTTATAGTATATACGTATATATAAACGTCAAACCTATAATCCATGGTAGACCTCATTTTATTGTATCTCTACGAGTTGGTAATGCCTTCAGATTCCCTGAAGTTCTTTCTCCTTGCTCGGCTGCCACTACAAACAGTGTTACGCCAACGTCAACTAGTTCCCTAAACTGTACTATGAGTTAATCCACACCAGCTGAACAGAACTGAGTTTTCAAAAGAAAAAAAACAAGTGAGTTTTATTTCAAGTATCAGTTTCCAGGCTGTTGAGGCACATACAGTAAATATGTACCTCTTCCCTGCAGGTGGGATGATTTATGTCAGCCTCTCATACCCTGATCACCAAAGTAGACTGTGCTCCTTTCTGAGATACAGGGACAAATCGAGGTAGATTTGGTAGAAAAGGTATTCACGGCATATCATAAAAGGGGATTTTACATACCTGTACATTTCTGAACCAAAGTGTAAATATCACATAGTGAAAATATTTATTTCATCACAGCCATATATTTATATTTATATTTATTTTGCTATTGCTATTTTTTCTTTTACTATTGCTTCTTTTCACTCTCCCTGTACTATTGTTGCTGCTGTAACATGAGAATTTCCCCCTATGGGGGATCAAATAAAGAAAAGTCTAAAAAAAAAAAAAGTCTACTCACTTTTAGTATCAACTAAAGGGCCTGTGCCATATCAAAAACTTTCTCTTAAAAAGGTATTTAGAGCTGAAAAGCCATCAAATGTCTGCATCTGTTGTAGCCAGTTTGTGTGAGATAATGATATTCAGTCTGTGAAGTCATGGTTTTAAACATCATCTCACCCTTGTGGCAAGAATTGGTACAATTCGGATCTCTGTGATGCAGAAAATGTTTTTAGTGTCTTTATACATCAACACTATTAACACCAAACAGGCTTTTTGTCTCAGTAAGAGGAAAATAGAAGGCTGTTCAGAGAGGCATGCACAGTGTGGGTTAGATTATTCAGATGTCATTTCACAATGGACACCTTCAGTGACCTCTATTTACATTTTTATGTAAATGTACTCTGCTACGGCCCTCAGCCTACAGTAAAAGAACGCTTCATAGCACTGGGACTACAAAGACGTGGAAAGAAACAAGAGTGATTGCTGCTAAGAAGTCAGGACAGTGTGCTAATGGAGTGATGAACACACAACCATTAAAATGTCCTGACAAGATTCAGTATTTAAGAGCTATTCCTAGTAATGCCTGACACTTTCCCTTCATGCCACAAAGACTAATAGTGGCACATCTTCATTAAAAATGGATGCCATAACTCGTTTTGTCTAAAATGAGCAGTTATTTGTATAAGAATTAAATAATTAATAGTCAGATGCATCAAAAATCACTTATCATGTACTCTGATGAGGATGAACTCTCAGGCTGTAAATTGTCAAGGTTAAGAGTATTTTTTCAGGGTCATCAGTGGTTTGATGACTACATGTTTCTTTGTCTTTGCAGAACTGACTCAACATGCAGCTTTGCCTTCAACTCTATGAGCTGCTCTGTATCTCTAAAACTAAAACCCCTCAGGCTTGTAAAGTTCTCTTTGCCTTTCACTCATATAAAACCTTTTAAAAAACAAAGTCTAGAATAAATACACAAATAATTCACAGCACAGAGAATGGTTTTTAATAGCATACATAGTATTATTGCATACAAAAATATATAAAACACTCAAATTTATGATCAGAACCAAGTTTCACAATTTACAGCAACATAATCAAACTTCAGTGGGACAGCAAATTCTATAAAATTAAAGGTTCACTAAACTCCGAGGGCTTTGTCTAAGAAGTTTGCAAAATGCTTCGGCTGTCCAGGCAAGAAGGGCTGAAGAACAGAGAGATCCATGGTCCTCAGTGTTTCTGTCAGGGTGCTGAAAGTTTCATCAAGCAGGAGACAATCGTTACTTTTGTTTTGTTCAAGGGAAACTTTGCCACCATTTACGTGGATGTCCAAGTCAGTGTTGTTGGTAAATGTAGTCCACTGAAGAAGTGAATAACTCCCTGTGTGCTATATTGATCGAGTCCTGCTGCAAAAGTTGTACTTCCTGGTCACCAGCGCTGTCTTTTGAGTCAGCGGTTACCCAGAAGAACTACAGGCTCTGTCAGCTCTAACAATAAAAGATAACACATTACAGGCTGGATCAATGGTATGAAATGCTTTAAAGTTCCTGTCTCCTAAATGGCCACCTCTTCTCCCCCATCCCCAAATGGCAGAGTTGAGAACGTCATGTGGATGGAGGAAAGCAAACAGTCTAATCCATAATCTATTGTTGAATAACAATTAACTGCGACCTAGTTTTGCATTTTAATATTATCCAGACTTTTGCTCAGTATAGGTCATCGTTAGCTGTTAAATGGCAGGTTGACAGACTGTCTAGAAACAACTGAAAGCCTGTTGCTGTAGTTATCTTACATGTTAATTAGCTTTGGATTACACCGGGTTGATAAAATAACCTGGTAGAGAAGGTGTTGAGTGACAGCTATCTATTAGAAATATCTCCAAAGTAAGAACATTTGTTCGCCTTTGGTTAATGGTAAAAACGCACAATGATACTTGTTACTGTTAATGAATATTGCTATACTTCAACAGCCGCCTGCCAGAGATGGTTCAGAAACAATATTTGTGTTGCCAGATCTGAGCTAGAGTATGTTGCTGAAACAAAGTTATTTTTCTCTTCATTTGTCTGTCTGAGAGATGCTCACATTCATATCTCCCATTGCACTGAGTAGATTCAGGACCTGCAACTAGTCTCCTAAAGGGGCGAAACCCAAACCCACGTGATCCCAATACGGGATATGACTCTGAAGTGTGGTGTCTTGTTTCTAAACCATCTCTGGCTCGGCTGACCAGCCTATTCTGCTGCAATGAATTTCAGCGTGAGCAGTTTTTGGTGCATCTTTGTCTTTTTTGAGCTGTCTGTGGCCGACACTAACCCGGTGGCTAGCAGGGTGGAGCAGAGACAACATGAGGTTTGGAAAACAGAGGCTTGCGTGCGATGCATTATGGGAAATGTAGGCATCGTCAGCATGTCTCTGCGAGCATAACTCAGCTTTCTCAGTCAATATAACTTGCACTGAGGTATTTATTGTGTCAATGGACTACATTTACCATCGACACTGATTCGACATCCGCATAAAAAGTGGCAAAGTTTCCCTTTAAATAACCTCACATGTAGAAACAACACTAGGCGTGTGAGAAACACATACCTGCATGTGCAGTACAACAAGTGGTGGTCCATGTGCAGCTGTCTGGCCAGCTCCAGTTGGTGGTTGTCCATCAGCTTGTCATTGACTACGACCAGCAGAGGCTTGCCTGCACCGAGTGCCTCCACACAACTTCCTGCCCCTGAGGAGAAAAACAAGATCCTTATTCATGACTAGAGCTAAAGTCAGTCTGAGTTTATGCAACTGGTGGCTTCTATTCATGGAGGTGAACAACATCATGCCATAGACTCGGCTGAAGAAATGTGTTAGTATCATCACTTTTTGGGGTAGTTTAGCTTATAATAAGGTTCACTTAAAACATGAATAAGGACAATGACACAGATCACCCAACATGTGATAGTAGGCTAACACATGCTTTTGAAAACATTCAGCAATAACATGAAGTATATATAATTTGTAGCAAACTGAGAAATACATTTATATGATCCGTTATTACATACTCGTCATCTCCTCCTCAGGTAAGATTTTGCCTCATTGATAAACAAATATGGCTGTCCATGCTTCTTTCTCGCTAATAAAACGACTTGCTGTTGTAAATATCGGCCTTTGGCTGTTTTGCCACTTATGTTCTTGAAGCAAAACGCAGCCACGTTTACCAAACAGACACAAGGAACTCCTGAACAATGATCACCATCTATATAAACTCACTTGTCATCTACTAAGCCATCACTCAAGGGATAGTTCAGATAATTTATCCATACTCTGTGTATTACGTATAGTAGATCACAGTCAGCACAACCCCAGTATGAGGAAGCTCCTGCTGCCTTGACCAATAAACGTTTTTTTGTGAATGGAGTTGGATGGCTTGGAAGCGAGCGAAGAGAAAGAGAAAACAGCTTCAGTTCTCTGATGAAAAGAGCTGTCTGACGGCAATTTAAAAGCTGTGAAAATATTCCAAACATAGCATACATAGGTGGCCTTTGTTAGGTGGCTAAAATAAATTTTTCTGCCGACCCAGTCCGCAGCAGTACATTGCTTTCGGTCTATGCTTCAAACTGGGGACGTGTTGACAGCCGTCTAATGTACATAATACACTAACTGTGGATACGTACCTCATGCAGCCTGACTTCAAATAATCTGAACTATCCCTTTAACACATCAAACCAAAGATTGAGTGTTTACTCATCCTAACAAGTACAGACTATAATGCTGTTGCTGGCCGCTCCAGGTGAGAACTGTGACAAAAAGACACCAGAGCGGCTCATATTACAACTATGTTGTTTAGCATTTGTTTGAATATCATCCTGTTTTTAATAGTTTGCTCTGCACCCTCATGTTGTATCTGTCTGCTGCTGACACTCTGCTGTATTAATCATCAGCTTCCTGTTTAATGTTTGCACAACATGTATTTGCTTTTACTTTAAATTCAACATAGTCATTAATGTCTTCTGTGCAGGCAACGAACATGGAAACTACCTGCTTATCAATTACTAATGTTCATTATGTTTTAAAAAAACTACTTATGGTAATAGATAGTAGTTTGACTTATGGAACAGCATTTAGTTAAATTTATATGTAGCTCTAATTCACTCCTGTAGGACTCAGAGGAGTAAATGTGCACAAGGTGTTTGATATTTTACTCACCTGCGTGGCTGATGACAAGGTCAGCCTGCTGGAAGTCTTCTGCTATAGAGTCTTTGAATCGAAAAGCCTCCAGTCTGATGTGTGGACAGCTATCAGCAGCTGGAAGAAGAGATCCTCTTCCAACCTGAAGAACCAGACGCTCATAACCGCGAGCTTTTAAAGCCTGCAGGGAGAAAAAAACGTATTAAAAAAAGATTTGTCACAATGACGTGGCTATGAACCAGGGTTCAAGGCCACTGGGCCAGATTTATAGTTGTCTTAACAATGCTCAATGGGTCGAGGAAACTTTGGCAAATAGATCAAAAACTGAGTCAAAATAATCAGGAAAATTAATCTCAGCTGATGTGCTCAAACAGTCTTCAGGAGTCAGAGTTCAGAGCAGCAAAAAAAAAAAACTTTAATGCCAGCAGCAAAGGGAGAACACTCTATCTGCACATACATACAGCAAGAGAGCTCTGAGCTCTCACAGACAGTACACAGCTTATATTCCCATGGGGCTCCACCTGCTTTCCTTTCATCACAGCATCAAAATGACCAATCAATCTTAAACCAAACATTGTAACATTACACCATTATATTCATTGGTCAGTTGCAGGGCCTAAATGATGTACTCCTTAAAGTTGGGATTGTAGGGACTTTCCTGTCACCTGCACTGGCACGGGCATGTTTCCTTTTTTTATATGCCATGTTGTATAAACTTTACACCAATATCTTTTAACCTTACCTGGTTCTTATTTTTTTATTCTAAGTTCTCTCTTCTTATTACACCCTTATTTCTTAGCTCCCTTCTGTTGCCTTTTTTTAAAAATTATAGTGTTTAATGTAAGTGCACTTGTTTTAACATAGAGCAGACATGTGATACAGTGAGGGTCAATGAGTGAGGGACACACACAGTTATACTTTAGTCCAGTGATGAGTACATGTAAAATCATAGTGAGGAGTATATGTATTCAAATCATGGTGAAGAATATAAGTCATAGTTGTAATAATTACTAAAACTACAAACATGTAAAATCATCCTCCAGCAAAAAATAGTTGCTCCAGTGATATTCCTATAGTTCCAGTGTTTAAATCAACATAGCAGCGTGCAAACTTAATTTCTTTTAGCACAACATTTGTCTTTTACACTACAACAAGTTCACAGACTCACATTTTGACTTTATCAAGTCGTTCTGCAGAGAAACACTATTTGGAGAATAAAGCTTTGCTGCTTTTTCAAAGACCAAACTCAAAAAAAAAATTAAAAAGCACTGTGAGGAGATGTCTTTGAGTATTCTGATATTCAAGTTCTCCCCCTAAAGAGAAAGAGCAGGCCGGAGTCACCTGTTGTTTTGGCTTCATATGTCTTATTTTGCAGCTGTTATTTTCACACAGTTTATCAGCACTTAGACGGAGCCGAGTCCCAATTCCACCAAAGTGTATAATATATGATGTTTTAAGAATTAAACCAGATGTACAATGTTTAGCAAAGAATTTAATTCTTTGTTTTCTATATAGGGGTTCTTTCAATTTCCTGCAGTAGGACAACAGACACCATCAATACAACTCTGAAAGACAAAGTTTAACTACTTTAGCGTGCAGTGACACGCACTCTTCTACATATTCTTCACATGCATTTTATAATCTACATGTGTCAGGAATTTGGTTGTGATCATTTCTATATACACTCGCCATCTGTTGCGTATCTGTCTGTGTGTCCTAGGAGAGAGATCCCTCCTCTGTTGTTCCACCTGAGGTTTCTTCCATTTTTTTCCGTGTTAAAAGGTTTTTATTGGGGGAGTTTTTGTCCTGTGCAGATGGTAAAGCTAAATACATTAAATTTGACATAACTGCGTATATATTTTCCTTAGACTTAAACCCTTACTTGTACTTTCAGAGTGAAACATTGGTGAAAGAGTGAAACTCGACTACTTTTACAGATTAAGCTACTTTTCAGGTTGTCAGTTTACATAAAAATAGTATGCTCCCTTTAGAAAATAGGATGCATTTTTATAGATTAAACAACCTAACAGTATACGGAATGCTTACAATAAACTCCATTAAACTACGTTTATATATTCATTCATCAGTAATGTACTTGTAATGTATTTTAGTAGTGTGGTATTGATAAAACACTTGAGATCTTCTTCCTCCACTGAGTTTAAATAATACATCGTCGCAGTATGTAGCAGTGTGGTAGTAATAATGTAACTGTAAAACAGGAAACTGGCTTCTTTTAAACCATCTTTTCTCACCTGAACCGTCTCTGAACATGTGATGTTTTCAATGAGCTCATCAAAGCTCGTGGTGCCAACGGTCACAAACACGGTCTTCATTGCTGCTCGACTTTAAATGTCACTTCTTTAAGATTTGTGGGCTATTTTCAAACACTTTGCACCCTCCTCCTCCTCCTCACGGCTCATCTTCATCCTGCAGTCACAAACCTGACGGACACTTCCGCACCAGGCCGATGACGTCACATTCCCGACGTGACATCATGCTGCCACCTAGAGGCCTGGAGCTGCAACAGTTTCATACAGAGACTTAATGAAATGGAAAAATAACAGTTTTAATGGGCCTGAGCTCATTTTCCGCACAGTCATAGATTATATACAACAGTTTAAATACAACAGTATTTGTTGTACAACAGTTAAGTACTGTGACTATTTTAAAATAAAATGTGGTCAAAAGATTAAGGGTCAAAATAAAACATACTATAATTAAGGAGCTTAATTTACCACATATTGAATTTTCATCAGATTCTCTGATCTTTTACAATACTGCGGCCTGACAATCAGAATGAACTGACATTTTGTTTTCAATTCATTATTCAAAATATAACTAAACACGGGGTTCACACAAATTCTTAACACTACAATTTCAAGCAGATTTCAAGCACTTTCAGAGTAGTTAAACCACCAGCTTCCAGCCTTGCGAAGCCTTTATCAGCACATCTAAACTGTTAGTGTAAATGCAATTGATTAGAATAATAATTTCATCATTTCTGCATCACACAACAAACATGACAACAGGATTGTTTCATTTCAAACATTAAAAGATTTTTGGTTTACATGATTGATTGTGCAGGTGAAACAACAGAAAAGTAAAAAATGAAGCATTTTTCAAAGAGTATATTCAGTTCAGGCCTTGACTGATAAAATCACGCATTTTCCAAACTGTCAGGACTTTGAATGCACCTTGTAAATGTGTGACTAGATATCACAGAAGAAGACAACATCAGTGAGATCAGACTGTAAAATGTTAGCGAATCATCACTGACATTTCATCAAACTCAAACTCCAGTTTAAAAAAACATCTATTTCTGTTGATATTGTGCTCCTGTGGTTGATAATTCATTGATTGAACACATGCTCACTGGTACAAAGCAAACCCCGAACCACAACATAGGAGAACTGGTTGTTTGCCAGAGCTCTTGGAAAAGTAGGATTAGTCTGCTCAGTGAAGTGTTCTGTGCTGCACTTGATTTAAAGCAGTGTTTCCTAATCCAGGTATTAGGTGTGTTGGAGCAGGGAAACGTTTAAAATATGCAGGGCGGTGGGCCTCCCGGACCTGGACTGGGGGAGTACAAACATATTGTACAGAGAGTAGGGGTCACGGAGGGTCAAAATGGGTCCACGGCTCACATTTGAGAGACAAGTGGAAAAAGAAAGAACTTTCTGATGTTCAGGACAATACAGAACTTCATTCACATTATGCAGATTTTAAGAAAGAGGCTTCACATGATAAGAAGGAGTCTCCTGCTGGTGGAAGTTTGTCTTGTTTAGTTCAGTCAACCACAAACCTGTTTCTCACAGATCAATTTTCCAGACGTCTCATATCACGTCCAAGGTCACCTCGGACACAAGATGTGCTCTCTGTGAATGAAACAAGCTGTCAGGCCCCCAAGTGTCTTCTCTCTTTCAAAGACTCGCTGTCCTTTCAATTTAATCCAAGCCGACACACCTGCAAAACAACACAGCATAACAATCTGGGACATTATGGGACATGCAGGTGTACGGCAGCAAAGCTGCTGATGAAGCTCCGCAGAGGAATCGGGGCATTAAAGTTTGTACTTTACACTGACAGCTGGGCTCCAGGGGGCATTATCACTGCTGGTGATGTTTTCACTTCATACACCCTCGGTGATGAGCCACCTCACATGAACCCAGTGAGAACTTTTAGGTCAGAAGATGCCTCAGTGACTGGAGAGCAAATGGGCTCAATTTGATTACATTTGAGATATCTGTGTGACTTAAACATTGTTTTAGTAGCTTTTCAATTACTAAATTTAAACATGAAGCTGTACAATTGTGAGAAATTCATTTTACTTTTTTGAGATATGTGATTCCACTTCAGCTACTTTATACACCTACTCCATTAACTTTATTCACAATCCACAAGATTTATTTAACAGTAATCAGTATAATCCTTCTTTGTTGTAGATTTTAATAACCAAATGTTATGCTTTGTTCATGTTTATGATTTATGCTGCCTTACTGCGATTGTCCTCTTGTGGAAATTAGTTTCTAGTTGCATTTCAAATCTAATTTTTACATACAAAACCTACATCAAGCTTATAAAATGCAGTGTACTCCTGCTGATTAACAACCAAACAGTACATTAAAATTAGCTCCAACTCAACCTGTTGCAACATGTTTTTGTGTGAGATGAGTTTGTTTTGTTGCAGCTTGCTGGCAGCTGATGGCCTGTGGTGGTTGCTGTTTCAAGATGCCGGACAGAGATAAACACAGCAGGAACCAGAAGACGACACTCAAAATCAGTTATTTTCCCCTGAAGGAGCTTGGCGGAGCTGTGGTGACACTGCTGATTCAGAGACGTCAGCAACCCCTCCCCCCCCCGACACACACACACACACACAGCAGCTGCCAGCTCAGTGGAGGGTGCACAGGCTCAGCGAGCACCCAGCAGCTCCACCTGACGACTGCAGAGCGAGAGGAGAGGAGGGAGAGCCAGCTTTGTGCTTCTGTGGGATGTGAAAAGTACAGCAGTACCAAGTGTGACAAAAGCAAGAAGAAACACACTTGCAGAGCACACGCCAGCTCGACTGCACTCTGCCAGTCTGGTGCACGTGCGCGCGCCCACACGCACACGCGCACACGCGCACACGCGCACACACACACACACACACACACACACACACACACACACACACACACACACACACACACACACACACACACACACACACACACACACACACACACACACACACACACACACACACACAGAAGTGGAAAGTGCAGCCTAGAAGTGGAAAGTGCAGCCTGCTTCTGAGAGCTGGTATTTTTTAGACAATGTGAATTAAGAAAAAGTTTTAACTCTTTTTAAACTTGTTTTCTGTTCTGTTGTAAGATGGGACCAGAAACATCATGTGGGGTCACGTTTCTCTACAAATAAGCATCCTAAAGTTGAGCTGAAGCAAACAGGATGCTTCAACATGCAGAGTTCACCATATGAAGTGGGCATCTTGCAGAGTTACTGTGAATTTAGGGACAAAACTCCTTCACTGTGTTCCCATCACTCCTATTACTTCCTATCACAAACGTCTGAGGAAACAAAGAGGAATTCACAAAAACAGACTACAACTTTAACAGGTATTAATTGATAAGTCTAACTTCTACAACTGGAACCTCATTGTTTCAAAATGCATTTTTGCAAGAGGACTATGGATTTTTGTCCCCCACAATAAGGTTTTTCTTTGTGGTACAGATGAGGAACTTTATCAGCAACCAGAAACTGTTCAACTCTATACATACAGTGTGTGATAGAGGAAATAGGTGCACTGAGCTGGGTGCTCTGCCCCAAAAGGACATGTTGAGTGTTGTTTTTAGACAAAGCCATGAAAATATGGAACCTTATTCTTTAACTTAAAGCAGCAACCAGTGATTTTTTTTTTATGGCCATGTGGGGACGGCAGAAACAACTTATGAACACAACATCGACGTATCACATCATCTTAGTCGATATGATGTAAAGCTTAATTTGGAGTCGTGTTCCCAGAAACCTGCTGGCTTTAAGCCCAATATTCACTCTCTTTAGGTATTTTTCTTATCTCCACTAACTCCTGAAACAAACAAACATTTGGCTCTTTAGGTGCTACATCCTCCACTATTCTCATCAGTTAGTCGTTAACTGCGTCTGTCTGCTGTTCGGTGCAGAGCAGATACTGGGTGTTTAGAGCTTTTTCACCGAAAACAGCTGCCTGTTGTGACCACAAACGACCCTATGAGAGCGGAGAGTGACTCAAAACAGTAAAATTGCTGGTCAGACGGCTAAACCATGAGCTGAACTCACTAAAAAACTGAGGGCCATCTTCCCACAGCCGAGGGAACTTGCAGATTCAGGCGACAATTCTTTGTAGCTTCATCACTACGAGTGATCCCTTTTACACACTTATATTTGATACATTGTGGTTATTAAAATATTGAGTATAGCTGCTTTAACACCATGATTTACATTTTTCATTATAGCATGACCAAAGCGATTAACCTAGTTTCATCTGACGCACGGAATGACCACCAAAGTCCCAAATCTGTGGCTGTAATGAGATCGAAGGAGAACTAGCATTGGTCACACAGACGTGGCTGTGTTATCAATTAAAAGATAATACTACAACTGTGCTCCATGACAAAAGCAGAAAGGCCAGCATGTTTATTACCAAACAATGACAACTGTTTATCATTCAGAGAAAAAAAAAGAAACATGAGACCAGGGTGCAACAGAAATTATTTAAGGCTCTGTTAAATCCTCAGCTTCAAAAAACAAACAGAAAAACAATGTACCATGTATCCTGAAAAGTCACAAAAAGCGAAAAACTAGTATAAAATTAAAAGTTTAAAACTGGCTACCCATGTCATTAGTTTTTTAATAAATAGGTCACTATAAGAAAAAGAAAAATACAAAGTTAAATCTGATTAACTGCGCCAGAACTTTTATCAAACCACATTGCAGCGGGAGTTATTTGATGACAAGAAATCAGCGTCTCCTGAATTTAAAGCAACACACGTCATGTAGTCAAACACAAATATGCACTGTGAGCTTCCTTTGGTCGTTCCAAAATCATTCTCCCACAGAGACTCCTCGAGAAAACTGAAAATGGAAGACCTGCGTCCACACAATCGATGCCTTGTAGAGACTCTGACAGAACTCAAGCTAAAAACAGTAAAATGGCTCTTCTATCACTTCAAGTTGATTTAGTAGAACATTTTAAATTTTGAGCATGCTTGTTTTCAGATGAGTTTAGCTGCTTCAGGCTACTGCGATTATAGAAAAGTAAATTATGGACTAGTGGTGAACGTCCATTGACGTAAATGTTACAGGAGTAATCCATAAGCAGTCACACGTCTTGTCTAATTTTCCTGAAGCTAAAAAAGTCATACTGTAGTACACACTGCTGTATTTTGTGCCGGTTTGAAGAACTACTTTAGACGAGATTTTCAAAATTAAGCGAGGAGCATACCTGGGCAGCAAACTGGTCGAAGTATGCATGCTTAAAAATCAAAATGTTTCAATAATATGAAATACTTTGTCAAATTCCAAACTTGAGACATTATACAAGTAATAATAAAGTATATAATAGTGATTAAAGCAGCTTTAAAAAGAAGCTGCAACCTCACAAATGCTCCTGTTTATTATATCAGAGATACTTCCGACTAAAAGGGAAAAAAAGAAAAAAAAGACTGAAATTCACAGATGGCCGTTCTTGCTCATTACAAGTCTGTCTGTCTGACTCCACCCTGGGTCATCGCAAAGGCCGTTAAGGTTGCAGCAGAAACGTCTTCTAACAGTTATGATATCAAAAATAGGGCCGACGTCTTTCCTGTCAGGTGTTCTGTGATAGACACTCAGAAACCACCTCGAACAGAAACTTTACCAGCTTCTGCAAGTTTTTGTCAGTATGCGCAAAAGTCAGGTTGTCCCCAGGTTCATGGTTCATCAAAATCCTCGTGATGATCCAGAAAAATGACACATCTATAAAAAAAAAAAAAGGAGAAGAGAACAAACAAAACAGCTTATCAATGAAACTTTAAATCATTCTCCATGTGCATCTGTGTGGGCAGTGTTAACACAGGCAACATCTGTCACTGAATCTAAAGTTAACTTCCTGTTTTGGAACATAAATTCTTTTTCAGGATGTCACATTTTCCTCTTTCTACGGCTCAGCTCGCAGGACTGTCTGCTTCATTAGGCACTACTCTCCAGGACCCCCCTACTCCCCCCGGCCCTGAGCTGCTCATACAGTTGTGTTCTTCGTGCCACATACTTTCTGCGATCTTATGATAACAAGCTAAATCAACGGTTTTGCGGAGAGCAGCACCACCCACTCGTCTTTCTCACTTCCAACCTCTCCACTCCTCTCCTTTACACCGCACTGAAACGCCACACAGTCATCCATGTGTCACATTTCTCCTCAGCTTGTGAACCATTTATACACAAGCACTGTAGGGACATTTTATCACATTTTTTAAAATTTGCGAGTGGCCAACTGTGCTGTACTCGTGAGTTCTTTGGCGCAGCGCGAATATGAATGCAACCATGCAGGAGGAGAATAGCAATGGCAGTGTGTGCTCGTACCTCTTCCTCACTGTACCACACAGGCTGTGCAGCACTGTTCCTGCTTCTCCGGCAGTGTGGAATAATTCATCTGTCGGACGATCTCTGCAAACAGCTCGTCCACCATAGTCTTGCTCTTGGCAGAAGTTTCAATAAAAGGGCAGCCCCACTCTTGAGCCAGAGCTCGTCCATCTGACCCGGCGACCTCACGCTCAGACTCCAGGTCGACTTTGTTCCCTACAAGAATCAACGGCACCTTCTCGAAGCGCTTCACTCGCACTATTTGGTCTCGCATTGGTCTGATGTCCTGAAAGACGGAGAGGGAGAGGATATGAGTGTGTGGTTTCTCTCATTACAACCCACAGGCCGTTAACAGCAATGGGACAATTTGTTGGGACAGTTTGTTTTTCAATTCCATTTCTCAACATGTAGTGCGTTCATATTGGAAAAGTGAGAGGTTCGGTCTAAAGAGTCTGCATGAATACTTAAAAACTGCTGATTTTTGAGTGTGTTGTTGATATAAACACAAAAGAATGCAGATATTACATGTAAAAATATGTAATTGTCAAGTATGGTGGTGAAACAGTTAAATTATGTATTAAATATTTCCTTTCTCTTTGTGAAGTTTACTTGGCAACAACATTCAAACGTTAGTTTGATTTTTGGTATTGCATCATTTCCTGTTAGTAGAAAAGTGCAATATTTAGTTTTTGTATACCAGCTATGAAAACAACACAGTGAGAATAAGAATATACAACATACTGTGTAAAATGTGTATGTTTTGCAGCAACTGGGACACAGCCAACATTGTCATACATTCCCTTGCATAACTTCACTCTTACACAAGTATTGTTGCCTTTATAAAAGTACTTTTGATGGTAATTCAATATTGAGTTGTCTTTCTTGGTTTGACCAAACTGAAAAGTTTCAAATACTATAAGCTGTGTCCTCTTTTACTAGCACACATTTTAACCATAAGCTCCCCTGCACACCGGTAGCTTAGTCTGTTTATGGTTGTTTTACATTTACACCACTGACATGTGTCAGTCAATAAAAAGGTATCTGTGTGCGTACTTGCACAATATTTCATGTCAGTTATCTGAGAAATGGCTCAAAACTGAATGCTTATGTTCTTGCAGTGAATACATATAACATTGATTCCTGCTTTTCTTTCTCTATAGTAACAAATGCATTGTGTTGTATAGTCTTTATATAGTCTGTATAGTATTTTTGCCTATATGGGCGCTTCTGTGGTATCTGGTGATGTGGTTCACGGTGATGCCAATTCACCATGAAGGCATCATATTATATCCTAAGATTACTGCACCCCTGCTGGCTTTAAATGAATGTCACTGGATTCATTTTTACATCTTCGATAAATTAATCTCCATCTTTGGGTAATAAACCAAAATGTGGACGGTGCATGGCTCCGTAATAAGCAACACGAATCACACCTCAGTACATCATCTAAATTCTCTGATTAACCAATTAGCTTCAAACAGTTTCCACCTGTGTGTGGTTTAAATGTGTCCTTGCACATCAGGTTACCTGGAAAGACTGCTGATTGACCAGGCTGTAGACCAGGATGAACCCCTGGCCGTTCTTGATGTACAGATCTCTCATGGAGGCGAACTGCTCCGTCCCCGCTGTGTCGAGGATCTCCAGCACGGAGGGGGACGAGTCCACCTCGATCTCCTTTCGGTAAAAGTCCTCGATGGTCGGGTCGTATTTCTCGATGAAAGTGCCGGTGACAAACTGGACGGTCAGCGCGGACTTGCCGACGCCGCCGCTGCCCAGCACGACCACTTTGTATTCTTTCATTGGGGCGGTCGAGGCAGGCTAACTTAGCAGCTAACGACTTAGCTACACTGCTATACTCGCTCCGGAAACATTTATCAGGCCTTTTAAAAGAGCTAACAAGCGAAGTGACAAATGTTAGGCGATATAAAACAACTCCACACTCACATAAACACAGGTGTGGCGCTCATATTGGGTGTTTTCCTATCGTTGCCTGGCTAGCTGGCGAGTAAAAGTTGTTGTCCGCTGACGTTAACTCCGGTGTTAGCTAGCCGTAAAGCTAACTCGCTTCTGGCTGAATTCACGCTGTCCCATGCTCGAGCCTCAAGCCCTTACATCCGATCTGATGAACCAGAGGTGCCGGGGACTCATCGGCGAAGTCACGGTGATGCACATTACACTTCCCCTACAGACAGCATGCCAGTCCCCCTCTACCTACACACACACACACACACACATTCACATACACACACACACACCAGTCCGCCGGTGTCGCAAAACGCAGCGCTGGTGAACGTCTGTCCGTCCGGGCCTGGTTCTGGTTCCGGCCCGACCCGGTCCGGCGCTTCGGCACCTGGGCGTGCTATCGATGGACAATCCGCAGATTAAATATAATAATCCGAGGGTCCATTGGCTGCAGTTTGCTGCTGCTCCAGTGTGTGTTTGACTATGTGCTGAGCAGGTTTGGTTACAGAAAGGAAAGCTTTTTTTTTTCACCAACTGATTTCCTGAAGCTAGCTGTCTGGCTTCCGCTAACGACAGCGACACTTCTGGTCGGACTGTTTTCAGAATAAAAGCCTTCTCCACTGCAATAAGCCATAATTGCTATGTGTGGGGAGTTTCACAGGAGCTGCAAACATGACTCCTATCATCAAGTTTATTGCAACCACATGACACAGATTCACACGGTAGTCCGTATTTGGACATTTAGCTACTTACAGCAAAATGCCAGGAGTGTATATATATTCAACCACTTAGTTAGATGTTTTGATTTAAGGTCATGCAATCAAATACTACTGAATAAAACTGAAAGTAATACGAGATGATAGTAGTTGTTGATTTATCCATTTGCCTTTCACATTACTATGGTGTCAGTGTTTCCTGTCTGTTACTCTACTGTCACTAATGCGCTGTAGATTTTATTATACTTGAATGATGAATGCCAAATTTGTTACTCTCTTTTGCAAAATGATAATTGGTAATGATTCAGCCCAGTCCTTGTTTCTGAAAGTTTAAATGTTTAAATTTGATTTATCTTTCCACAGGATTGATGATTGTATATTTTGCTGATCTCCAGCAGATAACCACCTTTCATGCTGCTGTAATGATGTTAAGTGTACTCCAGGGTGTGTCAGTACACTGTCACATGTTGACTGGGTGTGGATACAGATGCAGACTTGAAATGTTGAAGCGACATTTTTTTTTTCTCCAGCCTACTCTACAATATTTATGAAAAATACATTTTAAGGTTAGAATGATTAATGTTTTGCTTTCATTGGTTTCCTTTTCAGCACTTCAAAAATTACATACAATTATTTAGGCAAAACACATTGATTTTGTCTGATGTCCAAACTTGCAAAGGCCACAATCTAAACTTAAAATTGCAGGCCTGAAAGTCCCAGATGGTGTAGGTACTGACCTATATCTATAACAACCTCATAGGTCAAAACCCTCATACTTTACAAGACAAAATGGTAGATGTTTCTTTGAAGCTAACACAATAATTAACAACAATAATAATGAACAACAAAACACACCACCAGAGCGTGACAATTATGGGTTTTATTAAAGGTCAAACAGAAATCGCAGAACTCATCATAGGCACAGTAACTTACTCTTAATAGCTATACAATGCAAAATAAATTGGCATGTAGCACAGCAGCACATACAAGCACCACAAGCAGAACACAGAGTGAAACGATAGATGACGAAGAAACAGCAGTCACTTTCAAGTCTGTCCTAGAGTGTCGGAGAAAGTTTTTCATATGGCTTAGTCCTGAACAGTCTTTGGCCCTCATCATCTTCCACAGGTTGCCATTTAGTCTGCGGTTGGCCCCAGTTTAATAAAGACTCACCAACGAAGGATTTTAAATAAAGGGACAAGTTTTACACACATACAGTATGCGTGCTGTTTTAAGTCAATTTAAATGTGGAACGTAAAAGAAAAACTACACCTTGCGTGATAAAGGCACAATTACAACTGAATCATTTTAAAATAATGGTAACAATAAATCAGTTTCAAAACAAAATCACAATCTTATTCACATGTTGGTGACTGGAAACCCACAATATGTGAAGTCCACTCCACTGTACTTTTCCCCCCATGTAGAGTCAGAGGGCTGTGAACCGATTCACCAGGATGACTCAGTCAATCCACCACTAGGACAAGTGCCATGGCAACAAAATCGCTGGCTTTAATAGCAATTGAAGAGCATCACATGTCCAAATCTGCAGGAACAGAGTAGCATAAGGGTGTTTTGCTGCTGCTGCAAGAATACATTGGAAAACCAGGTTGTTTGCAATTTTGACTAAAATCCTGAGGAGAATTCAGATTTATTGTTGTTTTGGAAAATGATAACATGGGAGCAAAGAATAACCCATCTACTAAATGACAAAATTAAAGAGAATTTAAAACCCTGTGAACATATCTCACACCCATGTCCCTCTACAGTCTATTTTTCTTTTATGTCTGCGCCTCATTTTTTTCCTGGCTGCTTTTCGACCTGCAGGTGGAGCTCCTCTGTGCTTTATTTTGGTGCATTACTGAAGAGAGGACGACACCTGCATTTGTGTGTTCATCATAAGGACAGGCTTTGTCTGCTTTATTACATGTATCCCAGACTGACTATTCCTTCTAAACCACCTCTCTTGTTTGAGATATTACTGAACCAAAACTGCCCCAGTAAAAGAACAGGAAAAAAAGCTTTTTAAAGCAAACCATTGGTGGCTTACAGCTAGGCAATGTCATGCTTGGCAAAGAACAGGGCTCTAGCAAACAAATAGAAGGACAGATCCCTCAAAGCAATCTTTTTATACAGTAATAAAATGATAGACATACTCATATCATTAACAATACATTGATTTGATTTTTTAATCAACTCTTTTATCTATATTTATTCAAAATAAATTTTGAGTATTTTGACATAGTTATGTACATAAGTGCAAACAAGGTGAACATCACACATTCGTATACACCTCAGCAAGGATCGACATCACCCAGCACAGCTGGGCAGGAAGAGGCTTCTGGACCACCTTCTGGGCCAGAACTGAGACAGATCTCACTAATGAAAGCTCATGCCTCCACGCAGAGAAAACTGAGCGTCCACTCTGCAGGAGGTAAACACTGACGATTGCCAATTAGTGTGATTTTACAGAGAAAAGATGAAGATCTTTTAAGTAGTCCAAAAGCCTCTTTACCTCCCTGACAGATAGGTGTTGGCTTTAAAAGCCAAAGTCCATTCTTAAAAACACCATGTACAAGAACAAAAAACTACGGTCAAATAAACAAAACAAAATAAACACCTGATCTCCCCTAAGGACCTTTGGATATTACAAGGATTTAAGTTTTCCATACAAAATATTTAATCACGTCGCAATAACAAGACAAACTAATTAGACATTCCCTTTTTGAATAAGTTAGTGTTGTATGTTATTTCATTGAATGTGAAAAAATTCACAATTAGGATAATAGAAAGGTAGCCATGTTGTCATTTTGTTGCCACAGCAACAGCAACTATTACCATTAACAATGACTCCATCATTGTGTACAAATGATTTTCATATTATATATTTTTTCTTGTTGGTCTACACAAACTATTAACTATGTATAAATGAGTTTTTTTTATTTCCATGCTGTGTTTTTTTTTTAAATGTCAGATAAAAAAAGCTTAACTTACCATTAATACATGTCACTTTCATACACAGCTATCACATCTTTATACAGTGATTGAGAAATAAGGCCCTTTGTTTGTGCCCCGGGCAACAGAAGTATGCTCAGGACCGAATTAACTGTCCACATGCTAAAGGATCTGGTCACTGGACACAATGATCAGAGCATTTTGCATATTCCAGAGTAATGATTCACGACTGTATGAGAAAAATACAATGAGGCCTGAAGGAAATCAAGTACAAGAGAATGAGGGAGGGAAAGAGGTAAAAACTTTCTTCTTCTCACGCCACACTGCAACTCCCCTAACTAACGCACTCTTGTGCATCGATACATACGTCTAAATGTACTTGAAATTTCACATGCCCTCAAGAGGCACAATTTATTAATCAAGTATTCTGTTTTTTCCAGCTGGACAGCAGTTAGTGAAGGCATAATGACGTGTGGGGGGAGGAGACGAAGGCTAGGGGGAGGGGGCTTCTTGGCTGGACGAACCTAGTATTTCAAAGCTGTAAGATTTAGACAAACTAATTTGACTGGACATTCTGATCATCGATTTCATCAAGTAGGAGAGAAACATTTCTGTTCAAATTCTTCAGAGACTTGAGAGAATGTAGCTGCGCAACACACTCAAAAACAGAGCTAAAGGAGAAGTACATTTCGAAAACTACATTCCAAAAACAAAATTTCTTTACAAATGAATAGCAGGCATGTAATGGGCCACATACTGTTTGATCCACTATGTAGATAAAAATACATTATAGGTTTAATAGGTACTTCAGGATTTTGGGAAAGACACTTATTCCCTTTCTTTTTGAGGGTTTGATGAGAAGGTCGATCACTGTCATGTCTGTATGGTAATTATGAAACTTGAAACAGGAGGCAGTTAGCTTACTTTAAACATAAAAACTGGAACCAGGGTGAAAAGCTAGCCAATCTTTGTCCAAAGTAGAGCAAGGCTGATATTAGCTTCATTCAGATACAGCACATTGGACTGTGTATATGCTGGCTAATGAGTAACAAGAAATTGCATTACAGAAATGCCAAGTTAGGTTTGCAGTCACTTAGAAACAGTGTCAGCATTACATAGTTTGTCCACCAGAGAACACTGATGAGTCTCTCAGGCACAATGCTTAAAAACTAAAAAGTAACTAAGAAAATAAACAACAAACACATCTATGGAATCCATACCAATATTTTTGTTCATGTTATGTGTTCATGTTTTAAACATAACTACTAATTTTTACTCCTAAATACTGCTATCACTGTGGGGCTCAAAAATCGAGTATTGCTCTAGTTATACTCCAAAACAGAGAAAAATAAGCCTACCAGCACTTCTAAAGTTCACTAATGAGCACATTATGTTTAGTTTGCTTAAACTGTAAAAATGACAGACCTGATGAACAACAGTTTATTTATCTATGCAGTACTTCTGTGCAGAGCGTCTCCATGGCTATAGTGCTGGTTGCCTGGCAACCACACTGTGAAGATTCCAGAATGTCGCTGTGCATGGCTGTTGTTCACCGAATCACTCCCTACTCACTCTGTAGTGCACTATATTTACTGTCTGCCATTTTGTTTGAGCGTGTAAATTTACCCACTACTTAGTGCCCTACAAACTTCTACAACAGCCCGAAAAAAGCAGTATGAACACTACAATCTGCAAACAATCCAACAACGCAATGCCACATTTTGTCTTGCATTTTACAGATAGGATAACTAGCTGGTGGCTCTACAGCTGTCAGTGAAGATGCAAAATAACGATCAATAAGCGGGCACAGCCACTGTGAGTAGTACTCGCATTTGGTACTAATTAAATAAACCACATACGATGTGTTATAGTGAGCTTTAGAGGTGCTGTTGGGTGTATTTTGTGACTTTCCAAGTCCAAACTACCCATTTCCCCATTTCCAGTCCTTATGCTAAGCTAAATGGCAGCCGGGTCTAGCTTCATATTTACCACAAAAACATGAGTGCAGTATTGGTCTTCTCATCCTACTAGGAGCCTAACAATAATCCTAAGAAAGCAAAATGTGCACTGTTTCTTTGACATATCTAAACCAATTTACCATGACTGTAAAGGTACAGTTGTTACAGTTAAGGTAGCACACTGACAGGGGTGTCCAGGTGGTAAGGTGGAAAAACATTCAC
The DNA here is from genome assembly GCF_042242105.1 of Pempheris klunzingeri. Taxonomy (NCBI): domain Eukaryota; kingdom Metazoa; phylum Chordata; class Actinopteri; order Acropomatiformes; family Pempheridae; genus Pempheris; species Pempheris klunzingeri. The sequence goes on along the minus strand of NC_092020.1, from coordinate 16,132,996 downwards.
CCACCCAAACCGAGGAGACAGCTTTCAACTTGCTCCCATTGAACACAGACAGCACTATTAAAGGGATACTGGGCTGATTTTCAAACGGCATATCATGTATCATGTGGGTAGCAGGCCTAACTAAATGCAAATGAACAATGTTTAACTTTCCTCAGTGTCACCTGTACTGAGAGCAACCCGCTCGTCATCCAGCTCGTTGTCTGTGATGAAACGCGTCATCTGGCAGACATTTGCTGGCTCTGGGGCTCAAATGAATAACTGTCTTAACAATAAAATCATTACTGCTATTTCACTGTTAAGTCAATTATACCACTGAATTATACCATTGTAATGATACAAAGCTGGCTGAAAATGAGCAAAGTTTCCCTTTAATGGTCACAGTACTAGCACCTCCTACTGAACAGTCTGTCTGCACTGCCACTCCTGCATACAGCCTCCCTAAACCAAGAGTTAACTGAAACAAGGACTGCAATAAAGGGGAGAACTGGCCAATCCATGTGATGTGTAAAAGGAAGATGCTAAAATGGACAGCGCGCCGATTTTCTCAATTTTGCCCAATGATTATACCTTTGTTTCTAGGTGCATCTTGGGCACTTTGGGTACTTTCAAAGTTAGGGGTACAAAAACGGACAAGAAATGGTACTGTACTAATGTACTTGTACAGAGTACATTAGTACTTCAAAAAGCCCTACCTTTTCTGAGAGTGAAAGATATTTCTAAAAGTAGTCACACCACCCATTGACATTAAATATAAATCTATATAACAATACAGATACTTTAATATGTCTTAACACAGTATCAGCATGGTACCTATGTGACCTCAGAAATATTCTATATATATAGTGAATCATTACATTTCAACATGCCTGTCTTTTAGAAGGACATGTGTAGAGTTTTTGCATTAAATACATTCACGACACAATAACATTATTTAAAATGAATAATGCTCAGTGGGAAACGCCGTAATATCTGCAGCATTTACAACTAACCAAATGTGTGATCCATTGTCTCTTTCAGCACACTTATGTATTCACACAACTCACTGATTTATTTGTTTACATAAATGATAAAACAGCACAGCTGTCTCAGAGAAGAAACTAATATGGATGTGATTTACTATTATAATTATGTACCAAATAACACATCTATCTTTGAGCACTGGTCTGTTCTAACAGTGTATCGATAGTGGTGGTTTGAGGAGACTTGAAAGAGGCACATTTGAATTTGGATAAAGGTGACTTCAGCCCAGTTTCCAAAGCTGTTCCATTGAATCTTTACACGCCTACAGAACAAGTCCTTACAGACATTTGGACACCAAAAATCCAAAGGGTTTATAATCTTTTACCATCAGACATCAAACAGATGATTCCTTCATCTTGTGACTTTGTCATAACTCAGTTCTGGTTATAACAGCTGTGGCTGTTTGATGACTTTTGACAAAAAGGGCACATCAGTAGAAAAGACGACACATTATAAAGTCAGACAGGACATTTTCAAGTTCTAAGCTTTCTCCCTGAAGAGCCGTAAAACATTGTGCCACTTATTCAACCCAAAAGCCAATGAAAGGAGACAATCACACAAACTGCCTTTCTAAAATACATGTCTGCATTTCAGAAGGAGGGACATTTATTTGTAGGGATTATTCAGGTATTGCATTACATGGGGCAGCTCCTTGCATATACCACCACTTGGCACACACAGACTTTAGGCACAACATCAGGAAACAAATCCAGCTTCCGTCTTGTGCAACAACTTTGACATCAGTTTAGTAAAAGTTTAAGAGGTGCCAATTATAGAAGTCTGTAAATTTAGATCTGACCCTCTGAATATAATTTCATCTTTGCTATGATTTCAGGTGAGTTGAATATAGGAAATCAGGGTTTGTGGCTGAAGCCAAGACTAGACAAGATAAGAGTTGAACACGACCACGCCTGTAGATTGTCATTCTTTTACGCCATGTTTGGATATCAAATCATGGAGCAAACAGGACAAACAAATGTTCCTTTTCAGTCATTTGACAATCACCAATCACAGCTGAGAAACAATCACTAATCAGACATAATGATACCTCAATTCAACAGGTTTAATACTTTGAGCTGTCTGGTTTATTACAGGTAGTGTTTTCCAGAGACGGCCTTAACATAGACAACATGACCTCACCTGCTTTAAGGCAGTTTGCTTCTTAAATCAAGAAGAGCCACATTCATTAAAATCTCTCAACTCAGCTCCTTTAGTATAGAAGTGATTGCATCCTAATTTTATGCCACTCTGTCAATTTGTGTTTTTTTAAAGGTTTTTGCATTACATGAAAAGTAATGCCTCATTGGTTACTATCATGGAACTGGGGGACAATAATTTAAAGCATACTTAACATTTGTGAAACAATAAAAAGTGGCGATGACTGTAATTACCATATTTTCTTACAATAGGCTAATAGACATTATTTTTGTAACAACAGATATTGCCTTTCATTGAAAATAACAATCTTTTAATGTACGCTGTTTAAGTGTTTTGAATTTTTTTGGGAAACTCCTCTGCAGCTGAGCAGATAAATCAAAGGCACAAACAAATTAACAACCCATCGATGTTTCATCAGGTAAGATGACACCATGAGAACAAACTGAATGGAATACATGGTACAACACAAATGTTACATTAGTAGCCATCTTGAAACGTAAACATGACATGATATGAAACACTCTTTCATTTTGACAACACGTGATGGTTGTAGACCAGCGGCCAGTCCGTTCGCCGCTCAAACGGTCTGAATTTCCAGAATTAGCTTTTCAGTTTCTGACTTTGGAACAGTCAAATGTGTTGGGTCGCCTCATGTGGTGGCTCCAACCCATAAAGGGCATGTAGTCTTAAATGTGAGTGTGTGTTTCTGTATGTTTGTGTGTGTGTGCGTGTGTGTGTGTGCATGTCTGCTGCACTTTTAAGGTGTGGGCATGTATGGCTGTAAGAACGAGGGAGCTCTATTGCTGAGCCTGATCAAGTCAGTATGCATCAGGATGGCTGCTTTAAAGCAACAGTAGTACGTCCATGCTTGTATTGCGTGAACCATCGCAGCTTTCCTACTTTCATAACAACTTATAAGAAGTTTCACATTGCCACTCAGTCAGTGTGCACTGTAGGTGAGGCACATGTTTGCTGCATTCAGAAAAATGACCGCCCTGATAGTGCGCAGGCTTCAGGGGCTTTAACTGGGGTTTCGGGAAAGGCTTACTGAGTTTAGCGCCACCGGAGCCGCCATCAGCAGTTTGGGGACGGGACAGAAATGGGTTTCCATGGGAACGCACTGGAGCTCCACTGGATCAGGAGTCAGAAGCTCCGAGGCGTCTACTGGACGAGAGAAAGGGAGGGGTGAGAGGTGGAGCAGTGAATCACGACTCACACTAAGATCAGTAACCTGCAGTAGAGGATTCAGCAGGATCAAATTTGTGTGCATAATATTCATAATATACGGACAGCACAGAGTTCAACAACTGAGCCAAAATATGACAATAATTAAATAATTACCAAAGCAAGTGTTCAGACTTTCCCATTAAATTAAAATTTTTATTCAAGGTACAAAAAAACCCACAATAGGGCAGTAAAACTCTCCATTATAACCATGTTTCAATAAAAATGAATTGGTGGATCCTTAACGTGAATAGAAATAATATCAGCATACCACAGTGCATATTGAAAGAAAGAATCTATATATATATATATATATTGCAAAGACATTTGTTCCAATACTGCTCAGCTGTAGGAAACTGTTGAACCCTGTTACTATTTAGAGAAATGTGCCTTGAAATGTGACCCAATGTCAAGAGGAATTCACTAAAAGGAAGAAGCATTTTAATCAAAGCAGGGATTATTAGTGATACCAGACCGATACTGTATGCCCACAGGTCACACAGTAGACTGAGACAGACAAACTACGACATTTAGATGAAAATGGTTGCCTGTTTTTGAGATTCCTCTCAGAATAAACTGTGCTTTCATTTGCTCACATCACAACAGACTGAAAAGTGAAGACAGATGAAATGTGAACATAATACGTGTGGCACTACATGTGGCAGGTGTGTTCTTTAACCTGATGACAGGAGACTACGAACAGGACTCAGAACCTCCTGAGCTAAAATAAAAGAGAACTGAAATGAAAGAGCAAACCTGATTCGAGGCAGCAGATTCAGCGAAAGGAACATTGGTGACTGGGGTCGAAGCCGACGAAACAGTGGAGGTGGTGGCACCGTGCATCATGGGAACTTTTATTCAGGCGAGTCAGACGAAAGACAGAGGACGAGGATGTGGGCGGGGAGGAGGGGGAACAGGAATGATATGGTTACCATGGCAAAATGTGAAGGATCAAAAGTCATGGCACAAGTCAAGTGATATTGCCAGGATGAATTTGAACAAGTATCAAGACACATGCAAACGAAATAAGAGATAAAGAAAATTACATATTTAATTAGCCAACCGGTTACAAAATAAAAGAAAATGCATTGTTTCACCAACAAATGGTAGTCAAACAAACAAGGCAATACACGGTCATACAATCTAATCAGACTGGAGTATCTGATAATTGTATTCAAATGGACAGGGCGTGTATGAAGGGAGCAAATGATCCATAAGAGAAAACAAACTTTCAATAATGTTACAGCTCTGAAGTGACAGCAGTTTGTCTTTTCGTTTGTGTCTTGATAATAACAATACAGCTGTAATCTGAAGATAGAATTTAACTTATTTTCACTGATAACTTTGCGATTCTGTAAGATTTAGTGACTGATTGGTTTTGCAAGATGAAATTCAGCATCTCACTTTCACTTCATACTTAACATATTCAGAAATGTCCTGTGATGAAGGTGCTTTGTACAAAGACAGCTCTGACACATTAACTGCAATATAGAATAATTTTTTTTTTTCACAATCTTGCTCTTGTTCACTCTTGCTATCTGCTTTCCATCAGAACTCAGGTCGTACAGTTTATAGGTCAGAGGCAGTGCCACTACATCTAAAAACAGTTGTATATGTCTTTTGTGTCTGGAGGAGTTTAGTTACGTCTGAGAAAATAAAACCTGATGATGAGGCAGCAGGGGTTATTTTACTTTTTAAAGCTCCTTTTAAAGCTCTCTCTCCACCCACACAGGTGTCTTTGTTTATGTCGTCTAATTAAACCTTTTCTCAGGACTGCAAACAACTGTGCTTAACTGACATCCTACTCAAATTTCTGCTGGTTTTGTTGTACCTGTTGGGGCGGGACAACAAGAGACAAGAGTTTGGGTTCATCCTAACCAACACCTGATTAGAGCTCTAATCGTCCACAGTGACTGAAAACAACTGTGTGGGTGTACAGAGGCTTTAAGCTTGTTACAAACTGATGTGTGCATTTATCAGATGGTGGTGGTGGGGGGTGGGGGCGTCCTACTGAAATGATGCTTTTAGTTGCATTACAGGAAGCGTAGGATCTTGTGTTTTTAGAACAGGGGATAGTCAGGATATCTTGACCTCTGCTGCTTCATTTTTCACCCTTTTTTATTTTAATACATCTTTTCAGAGTTGTCTGATATTATAGTAGTGGAGTGCTAAATCACTTGAGAGCTGCTGTTTAAGCTGTACAATTCCCAATGGGGCCAAATGAAAACAGGAAGCTGGACTACAATTGCTGTAGTTGCAGAAAAATATTCCCTCTTCTGACAAGCAGGGTAAGATGTCCTGGAAACTTATTTCATTGAGATTCATAAAGGCAACACACATGACAAAATTTTTTCTGCCTCCTGAGATTCTGCTTTCACTGGCAGTTAATTTACTTTTTAATTGTGGTATATTACTATTACAATAGCATGCAGACATGGTAATTGAGGTATGGATGGAGAACACAAAGATAAGTCAGGAGAGACACACACACACACACACACACACACACACACACACACACGCACACACATACACATGTCTTCAGAAAACTTTTTGTCATTAACATCTACAAGATTAATGACTGCAATTAAGATCAGTTTCACCACAACTGACACTGTCTTCCTTCTCTCTCTCTCTCTATGTCTGTATGTGTGTGTGTGTGTGTGCAGTTAAAGTGTAATACATTTTGTAATTGTTGTTAATAGAGCTGAAACAGTTAATCGATATTATCAGCTATCAAATCAATCCAACTATTTTAATAATCGATTAATCAGTTTGAGTCGATGAAAGGAATCATTAGTTAAGTCCAGACCATCACAGATGAGAAGCCTGGATCACTGGTGTGGATTTTGTTTTGGTTCACACACACTGAACTAAATGTACTGAACAGTCTTAAATAGGCATGTTAAACTGTTTAAAAGTTAGCCACTCAATCAAATCCTGGGAAACACTACTCTACTTGTGGCTCTGTTGAGACCTAGTTTGATTTAGTTTGTGGGAGGGTAACCTGTGGGGAGTCCTCTCACCACTGTACACACGTACACACACCAGCCATGTTTGCACAATGTTGAGATGAATTAATAGCTTGCTTACACCAAGCATGGCTCAAATTAAACAAATAGGACATTAACACGACTGCAGACAGAAAGACATGATGACACACAGAGATGATGCAATGAAGAAGACAATGGGCTGAAAGCTCCCACATTAATATCTATCATATGGTCTTCAGTAGCTGACACAATAATCTATGGTGTTTTCTCCCAAAGGTGTAAATGTGCCTCTATATTGACAAACTTATAGGACCACTTCAGTTCAAGTTCTTTACCTGCAAATTTCATGTACTTCACATTACTGCTGACCAACTACTGCTTTCTTTCTAGTGCAGGATGGGGTAAAAAAAAATATTTAGCTTGTTAGAGAGAGGTACTCCATCACAGTAATCATATAGTGCTGTTGTGAGTTCTCAGGGGAAAAACTACCACATCTGCATTTTAATATCATATCATGTTCAGGATTTAATTGTCAGATAAATTTCAGATTTATTTTCAGCAGGCTAGTTCATTTCATGTCCTTTCTCTCTCGTACCAAAGTTTCTGTCAACTCTCCCATAAAAGAATACAATTTCATACATATATTTAAGAACACCAACTATTCTTTGACAATATAGTGTGACAAAGGATTTACTGCGATGCATTTACCTATCACAGGATAAAGTGCCACAGTTCTTTAAGTTGATTGTACTGTAATGAATTAAAACAAATAGCTGGATGGATGGCAGGAAAAACGCATTGAAATCCTAATAAACTATAGCTTTGGAAAGTTGTTGGCAGTACTGTAAAACATGATTTGTAGGCTCCTGTCCACCTCCACACAGAGTATCGTCACTGAACTCCACCTAGGATGTAGTTGACGACCAGACAGAACAGAACAGAGTTTGTCTCATTGTGTATAGACACACATGTGAAACACAAGAAAAGAATGGGAGCAGGCGAGAAAAACAGCAAGAAGAGGACAAAAACAAGGACAAAGAACTGCTCTAAAGAGGGGTCAAGGAAAGTCGACAGGTTCAGGTTAGTGCAGGTGAGACAAGCGACACTGAAGTTGTCACATGACACGTTTCAGCTGATGAGCAGACACCACACCGACTATGTTTACATGCTCACTGATATTCCACTAGTACTTCGAAGGACAATATTCTGAGTTTGATGCAGATCATGTAAACCGCCTGTTCTGTTCGGATATTCAGAATTAGGCCTTATTCTGAATGTAACATTTTCTGACTAAGACATGTGGGATATGCCAATATTATTCTGGTTTTAGGAGCATTCTTTGAATGTGTATGCATGCATTCAGAATATGGGTCTCAGTTGGGGCTTTTACTCGATTTGCGGCACACGGCCTCTTGCCTGTTTACACTCAGTGCCTTCTAGTAAAAACAACTAGCCAACAGTTTGGGGATGCACGCCCCAAACAGAAGCCCACATTTCTGATTGGGGAGAAATACACCTTCTTTTAAACATTTCAAAAGACTTAGATATCAAGACTTAGATATCAATCATGGTGGTGGAAAACTTTGAAAAGCAAGAATGCATGTAAAAGGGAATATTAATGGAATATTTTAGCTTATTGTCTGTTTTGGAGTAAGGGACAGTAAAAAACAGAATATTTTGTGCATGTAAACGCAGTCAGTGATGGTTTAATCAATATCAATATATTGCAGAAGTGTTATATCCGAGCAGTAAGACATTAAGATGAAACTTGTGTGTAATAAATGTGCATAGTATTCAGCACAGTATTCAGTATGCTCTCCCTTCAGCACCGAACAGGTACCATACAGTAAAGTATGTGGGTGTTTTGGCTGCAGACCTCTATGTTGTATAATTTAGACATGTGGGATATCAATAATTCATGTCTGAGAGACTTCAAGCATCTCACTAACCACTGTTTCTTACAGTTACCACAAGCTAAAAAATGTCTTTTCAGTGTCCTTTGTATCATTATGTGCCAAATACGTGGGTTTTTTTCCACGCGTTTTTGTAGACACTATTTCATATCCCTATATTCTCTTCTCTTCAGTTTTATCTGGGGCTGGGATTCATCACCATTTTCATTAATTGTTTAATCAGAAAAGATCAGAAAATTGTAAATGCACATCTTAAACTTCGACAGGCCAAGGCAACACTTCCAAACTACATATTGTTTTTGACCAACATTTTCTTATCAAGTTACAATTATCGGTTATATAAAACAGAAAAAATCCTCACATTTAGAACCAGCAAACATTTGACATTTTTGCTCAACAAATCTGTAAAATTCGTAGCAATTATTTATCTTGCAAACAACTAATCTATTATTCGACTTGTCATTTCAGTATTAATTTCATACAATAAAATGTTATTATTCAATTACAGCCGACTCGTCCTTCAAGTCTAAATTGAACAGTTCAAATGAAGTCTCTATTGATGTTAAATGACAACTAAAGACCCAGTTTAATGCCAAAACACATGAAAACCATGGAGGAAAAAAAAAAGAAAAACAATTTCAAAATCATGTCATGGGATCTTGAAAATGTTTAGGACTGATGTTGGATGTCTCCTTTGCACTGTCTCCCTTCCCTGTTTAATCTGCCGGTTCTTTTTTCTATTACTTACTGCTACTTTCAGCCAAAATACACACAACTTTGTTTTTTTAATAAAAGGATTTCTATACACCAACAGTCTCACAAAATGAATTAGACGGATTACTGAAACACGTGTTCCTTAACTTTGTTTATAGCTCATCTCACGCCAAGCAAGAGTGAAGCAAATGCAAGCAACACAACAGGCAGTGGAAAGAAGGAAGAGAAGCGTGGCGTGTTAAGGCCAGCAGTTACACTACAGAGACGCCACAGCATGCATACTGTTATCACTACACGTGTAACTGCTGGTATCCCACAGTATCACTCAGTCGCCTGACATAAAAAAAACATTGTATTTGTCTGCCCAGAATCAAGTTCCACAGGTTCATGATTCCAGTTTACCTCCTACATGTATGGTAAGGTGCTGTGTGGACTATGTTTCAGTGTTGCTAATGTGTGTGAAGACTCACCAGTGGGGATGAAGGCTGGTTGCTGGAGCTGCATGTTAGCCAGGGCTTGCTGGTAGTGGAACATGCTGGGGTTGAAGACAGTGGCAGCAGCTCCGTTGCTCTTCTCTAAGATCTGCCTCTTTGGTAGCGGCTGCATGGCACCTGGAGGCAGACCCTGGCCAGGGGGAAGACCAGGCGAAGGAAAAGAGAAGCTATTTTTACAACCAGTCCTTGCAGTATATCACCACTTTCCCCCAAAACTAAAAAACTGGTGATATCACAGAAAATGTACAGTCACCCGTGTGGGTGTTTCTGTTTACCACCACAAGAGGACACTGCAGTATCTAACATTAGCAGAAGTGATGTAGGACAGCCCAGAGGTCAGGCCAAGAGCAAAATGGGATTGCTATGATTTCATTCACTAATGGGGCCAGTGCTCAAGCATCAGACAGCAGTGGAAGATAACCAAGAGAACTTTTTTAATCATAACAACTAAATACAATTACAACATGAACACATACACATATCAGATTTAAGGATATGATCCAAGCTGTCATTTAAAAAAGAATTTATTTTTAATTATCCTGTCTGATTATCTTGATTAACTTAAGATTTCATCAGTGAACCATTGGTTAATACAGTATGGTAATAACAGCAACAATGCAGTTATTCTGCATACTGCAGTAATACAAACTAAACTAATGCGAAAGTGTATAAACCCTGGATACATTATGTTTCTAATTCCTTTAATTTTACTATTTTGCATTTTTCTAATACTGTCTTTCTTGTTTTTCTGCATCATCACTGCAGATTGACCTGATTATGTTACAGCTGCTCACAGTGCTAACTTTAGCCCTTGTAGCTTGCTTCACTGAGAGTGCAGGCTCAGACACATGCACAGTAGCAGACATTCATGAAAAACATAATCCCCAGACTACATTATCAACTTTCAAGCTGCCTGAGGGATACTGTGATACCCTGATCCTCCATTGCATCAGTAAACAATATCCGAGTAGAGAACAAGAAAATCTGGTACTGTTTCTCCGCTGTGTTAAGTAGATATGGTGAATCTTGGTTTGTAACTTTTAAGAGGGTGAGTATTGGCTTACACCTGTGCTTTTCTGTTCTAGTTTTCAGCACAGACAAGCAGTTGATGTCCTCTCTGGCCAATGTTTATTTTTGGTAAAAAGAACAAAGAGTTTCTGTCCCCGTCGCAGTGTTGAGGACTCACCAAGGCTGCAGACGCTGTGTTTTGACTGGCTTGGTGCTGTGCAGCCTTGATCCTAGCCTGCAGGTGAGCCGGAGGATGGAAGTACTTGCACTTGTCCCGGCTGCAGCGGCCTTTAATGTAGTCCATGCAGACAATGACCGAGTTCTCACTGCAGTCCACCATGCCAGCCTCCACAGGGTGAGCATAGCGGCAGTCGCTCTCCCCCCTCGTGCAGTTACCGCGCTGAAATTCTCGACAAACCTGGCAGAGTCAGTGGGAGCAGTGATCAACATTTACCTTTCATCATGCTTTGGCCAAACATAGAAACACAACAACTGCACGCAGGCTGCATACCTCCAGCTTGTCTGTGCGCACATGTTTTTGTGCGGAGGTGCCGTTGCCCATGGCTGCCAGACCGGTGGGACTCCCAGGGACCAGCAGGGGAGTACTGGGCAGCAGCTCAGGCATCAGGCCCATGCCTGGGCCCATGTGGCTCAGATACGGACTGAACGCCATACTCGGACTTGTTGCCAGGGAGGGCGTCACTGGGAATGTTGTCTGAGAGTGGGAGGGAATGGCAAAGGCGAGAAAGACAAAACAAGTTGTAGCATAGCAGAGCTTTCTCTGGCTTTAGGAGAGGAATTGATGTTAACAGTAACCAGTACTATGAGCTACAGCAATGACATGGTTACCTAAAGACATGCTAGTACTTCAAACATTAAAACAAATTGCGCATGGATAATATATAAAAGATGATTAATGTCACATCTGATATTCAGCAAATTTCACATTTCATCTCATAAAAGCTGAATTTTGTATTTCTTTTGCACTATTCTGTATTTTGCACCTTCCGTTGTTTGCATTGTCCATGAGAGCTGCTGTATTTAAATTTCGTTGTGCTTCTTGCACAATGACAATAAAGGAATTCTGATTCTGATTCTGATTCTGAATAAGACTTATAAACTTCACTGTTGCTGAACAAAATACCATAATATTCATCAACTGTATGTCATTTCTATGTGAATAAATAAAGATAAAACTAAAATAAATCAAAAGAGATGTACCACATAGCATTAACTAAATAGTAATTTATATTTATATACATTCATTAAAAAAACCCAAACAGGTTATAGTTTGCAGTAATTTCTGTATATAATTCTCCCCGTAAATCGACAGAAAGCCACAGCAACTAATTTCAGCTTCCATAGGTAATATAACGTAATAAATAATAGAAGAATGCCCTATTTTATCTTTAGTGGAGGACACAAATGAGAAAAAAATAAACTGCAGGCATAACTGGCGGCATTTAATAACAGCACTAGCAGGCAATCAAATATTATTCATTAAAAAATAACTGCCACCCTGTTGCTAACTCGTCCACAGTCATGGTAAAGAGTGCAGCATCAGTATTTTGATTAATAAATTACATTTCTTCAAACACAGAGCATTAATTCAGAAGTTGTAGCTTTTTGTGGGCTGCTTACTATTGGCTGCAGCTGTGCTCCAGGCAGCATGAACTGCATCTGTTGAGCCAACATGGCTGCTGCGGCCTTCTGCTGGATCAGGTTGTTCCTCCCGTTAATCTCAAGCTGGGTTTTCAGGTGTGGAGGTGGGTGCAGGTATTTACAGTTCTCACGCGTGCAGCGCCCCTGAGGAGGAAAGAGGAAGGATGAGAGCAGGCAGACGAGGTGACCCTTTACAGTGACTTTAGTTAAGGGAAAAGAACTCAGGGAGATGAGAATAATGTGATTAATACGCTAAATCGATCAAATCAGAGGCGTGCCTTAACAAAGACCACCAAACTCTCCAAAACCAAAGACAGTTTAGTTTAGTTTCATCCATGTAATCAAGTTCAATTTGTTAAAGTGTGTTTACAGAGCAGAATTATGTACTGTAAATTCTGGTGAAATAAAGTACTAATGAAGTCCCAGATGACTGCATATTGGATAATTCATGAGAAATGTACTTTCTAAAAATGTTCATCATTAAAAGTGTGCTATGCTGGAATCAACACCAATCTACAGCACAGTAGAAATTTATCTGGCTATTTCTAGTTTCTACAAACAAATTATTTGTGACCAGCAAGCTACCATCACACTGTACTTTTCGTTTTAAACTGTAAACAAGTGATTTTTTACAGCATGACAAATGACAGGTGGAGCATTTGAGCCAGTTTTAGACTTTTCCACAGAAACACAGCAGAAGTCAAACAAACGTCACTGACAAGTGATAAAACTGCAAAGTAAAAAACATATGCTCGATTCCCACCATCCTGTGCAACAGATTCTGTATCTCTTCCTGGTGGTTATCAGTACAATAAATAATCTGCTTTCCAGAAACAGAAAAAAACAAATATTTCAAAGTATGTAGAACATGAACTTAACTGCCTTTGTATTAAAACACCACAATCTAAAAATACTCCATTAAAGTCCTGCATTTAGTAAAAAGTAAAGTATTGTCAGCATAATGTACTGTTGTAGCTATTCAAGGTGGAGTTAATTTTACATACTGTTATGTGGTTACATATAAAACAATGCAACATATTTTATAAGCTCATCATATATTTTGTTTGTAAAATCTTAGTACATAAAGTAGCTAAAAATATCAAAACAAATGTGGTGGAGTAAAAACTTTTAATTACCAAATCTGTGCAGTATTGAGTAAATGTACTTAGTTATATTTCACTGTATATATCACTGGAATTGATCTTTATTACTATTATCAGATTTAAACTCATGTCAAGTGAAGGACAGTTTTAAGTTTAGTTAAAGTTATTAGTTAATAATAAATCACAGTCACAAATATTAAATAAGAAATTATAAAGTTTTCTATTGGAAAAGTGTGTCCCAATAACTACAATCAATTACTAAAAATGTATTCCTCTATTAAACATGTTAATTTAATGAAAATAGAGAACTCTTCATGCCTATTCATTAACAAATGCAGCATGAGACACATTGGCTGAGCAGCCGCCTTTCAGATGTTGGGTTTACGTGCACAGTTGGAGCTCTTCTATTTGTCCGCTATGCAAAGCTTCACTCAGCACATGCAGGTTTACACAATGAGGTACACAGTCTGCATGACTATAACCAGATGCCCTTTACAACAAATGTGAATGAAACAGCAGGAAAAGCTTATAAATAACATTTCCAAGGACCACGCAGGTCAGCAATATTTGGGATTATAAATTAAACTGAATATTGGATGAACGTTGAACAGTGTGGAGCACCAAACTGCAGAAGTAGTTCCTCTAATGAGCTTATACCATTCTTACTTTCTTTCTTTCTTTACTAGGAATTAATCTTGAGCAATATGTTACATCCTGAGTAGAGTATTGGATCCAAAGTGTTTCAATGACCTAATACTAACTGAGGTCGCTATAATTCTGTATTTTAGTCAGCTGAGGCTATGCTAATTGAGCAGTCTCTGCTGCAAGCTACTTTGATCAAAGTAATTCTTTATGCTCATTTTTACTTGTCATTTTTGGCGTCTTGACAAACCCTAAATCAGATTTTGAGCCATTTATCTAAAAGCAATTCATTTTGCCCCAGAATGTCATTAAAGCAGTGTCCTTCCTCCCTGCCAGAGGCTGTGGGGAAGGTGAAGATGGTGCTGCAGGAACACTGCAGGTCAACACACACATAAAGGAAAAACTGCAGTCTCCATTAAACCCCTGGGCTGACACCAGCTGTCTGCCCCTGCAGATGAGGTGTTAACCCGCTAAACTAGATCCAGTGAGCGTCAGCCGCATGCTTTGTCATCAAACCACACCCACACAAAACGGCTCTCATTAGGTGACCATGAGTGTGCCGCACAAATGACACTAAAGCACTAAAGCAATGGAAAATAAAAAGACAAACTGACGTCATGATGCAGAGACTCTGACGGTGATGAATGATGTCACGCTGAGATGGGGACACATAAAAAAAAGGATTTTCGCAGCAGGAGAGCTATATAGGACAGGAGGAAACCGCAGTGTCTCCTATACCAGCATCCATGAGGGATTCACACAGCTTCACACACCAGACAACAAGCAGACATGTAGCAGCCTGAAAAATGCTCAGGATGGTACACAGGCTTGCACAAACACTCTCGCCTACACTGGCGATGCGGGCAAGCTTTGCGTCAGCGAACTGTGTGTTTAGGGATGAGTCTGTAATGAGGAGCGAGTCCCATGAGCCCAGTGAGACTGCTCAAACTCAGAGGGAAATAAAAGTACCTATTAATGACCCAAATGATGTACTTTATACATTGTCTGCTCCCAAGCAACAGCTTTAAAGGTTTTGAATCTGTATCAGTGATCAACACTGATACAGATACAAAACCTTTAGAAAACCTGTTAAGTCTAAGGTAGAGGAGGAGGCCAATGAAAAGTGGTGTTGAGGAGAGTATTGGGTCAGGAATCTCCTTTTGGTCGCCATAGCAACTCACTACGCAACACAGAAAAAGTCCCCGTTAGTGCAGCAGGGTGCTGTTGATGCATTGAGTGAGAGGAGAGAGATGGGACATCGATAAACAGAATCACTGCACAGATCTACAGTGATTTTAGAGCTTATAGATGAACTCCATCTTAATGTTGAACAAAGTTGATGTTTTTCTTCAGTTAAAGGATCACCATGCTAAAGATTGGCTCATCCTCATGATGATGAAACAATTAGAAGATTTATTATATGATCGACAGAAAATTGATTAGTAACAAGACTGATATTTCTCAACGACAAAAATATATATAAATAAATAGACAGTCATGTTCCCCAGAGGGTGAAAGACCAAACATCTCAAAAGCTAATGACATCCTCCTCATCCTCAGCTGTACTTTGTGTTTAGTGCCAATTAGCAAATGTTAGCATGCTAACACACTGCACTGAACTACAGCCTGCACCTCACAGAGCTGATAGCATGGCTGGAGACTCCCAGTTTTGTTAATTCAAAAATGCAACAACATTGATGATTCCAGCCTCTAATATGTGAAGATTTTATGTTTTCCTTCATCTTATGTGACAGTAAACTAATATCTTTGGGTTCAGAATTGTTTTGTTGGGGCCAAGGAAGTATTCTAGATGAATCATCTTTGGCTCTGAGAACTTGGGGGCATTTTTATCTATTTTCTATCATGTTACAGACCAAAAAAATGAACTGATTAATTGACAAAGTATTCTGCGTATTAATCGATAATGAAAATGACTGTTTGTTGCAGCCCTACCATGATGTCATCCAAAAGTGACAGTGCAGTTGAATCTAGTGTATGTTGGGCAGATGTGATGTCCACACTAATCATTTGAGATGACAGCAGCACTCCAGTTAACAAGGTAAAAAGAACTAGGCGGTGAGCTCGCCCCTCCCTCCCGTGCCGCAGGTTCAGACCGACCAGACAGAGCTAATGGAGGAGCAACAGGGAATGACAGTGGCTGGCTCGGACTGGGCTGGAGATGCCAGATATGGGAGGGATGGTGAGGAGGGAAGCCATTAGCAGATAAATCCATAAAATTAACAAAGAAGGGAGGGGTGGTTGGAGAGCTGAAAGAAGGAGCGGAGCGGCTCTGTTGGGGACAGAGCGAGGTGCTTCTTTGTATTTTTTTCCAGTCAGTCGACCAAAAACAACGTCTGTCAGCTGAGTATAATCCTGAACAACAATCAGGGCAGAAACGCTGTTGTAAAGAGGTGGTTGTTGACATACTGTGCTGTCACTAAAGCCCTGCTGCAGCTCCTGATAAATAAAGCTGCTTTGACCTTCAACTGTCACCAACTTCAGTTCTCCCTCAAACTAACAACATGACCCCGGGGGCTTCAAACAACCAAATGTGGCCTTTAATGGTTCTTCATCGCCTTTGGTACAAAGCACCTCGCCTCTTTCTCCCATCAATGCAACCAGTACAGAGCCAGGCTGTGGCTCTGAGCTAAAAACAGCCGTGCCACTCAGGAAGATCAAACTATCCAATGGGTACGCACTCCTGTGCTGTTGCTAGGCCCCCCTCTCTGTTTCTTTCCCTCTCTCTCCCTCTCCATCTCCCCTCCTGCTCTGGAGGACATAACACAGAAAAATGGCTGAATAATAAATTCTAACTCAATAAACGAGGAGACAGCAGCTGCGCTCACACAGAAAGCCCCTTGTCTGGGTCTCACTTTTTCCCTGCGAGAAAGCTGGTCGAGCAAACCCTCTCACAAACACACATGTATCCACACGCCAAGAGAAAAGCAGCCTATTCTCGATTTTAGCGCTATTGGCCATTTATAGTCAAAGCTTGTCTAAGATACAGTAAAGCACCCATCACTTCTCGCGCTGGTGGTTTTTCCTCAATGTATGAGTAGAGCTAGTGTTGTGATTCTGTGGTGGAGGAGAGGAGACGAGTCAGGAGAGCAGCTGCAGTGATGTTGGAGTAGCACGACTGACACGTCACTGTCAGCTAAGTGGCTTTACAAGAAATTACACCTGAGCGAAATGGAAACAATAAAGATCTTGATAACCAGAGGATATTCTCCCGACATTGTTATAGGTGTCTCTACATGTTTAGGTGTAAAGAATCATAAGTCAATTTGCCTGATTTAAATTAGAGTTGAGCAAATATGACAATTTCTATCGTGGCCACTGCAAACCCTCATTTATCATTCGCTGGGTGGTACCGATTAACTTTTCAGAAACAGACATGATGAGCACACATCTAAGAGTTTTTCAGTTCAAAATTAATATTGACAAGTGTAAATATACCATTAGACAAAATTTGTCCACCATTAGATACTTATTTATACAGTGTTAACTATTCCTTTAATATAGCTTGTTGCGTTACATTATTGCAGGCGATGTTGCAGATCAATGAGTAAGACTAATTTATACAGGACTTGCAGAATTTTTTAAATCAATGTAATGAGGTACCTTGAGTGGGCGTTAAAGCGGCCTCATGGTATGGGACACATACCACATGACCTCTATATTACAGGGTCTAACCTTTGTATGTCACCCCAATCTCTCCCTCCCTTTTCTTTCTGTCTCTCAACAATATACAATTCAATAATGGCAAAAATAAACATGCTATTTACATATGTCATCTAGAGATGTTAAATATGATATACTGTATATATCGCTGTCACAACACAGAATTACCTTTACAGTGATAACAGATTTTTTTCTTAACAACCCATCCTTAGTTGAAACTGATCGCTTTAGAGTCCATGATGACTCCACAATTTTTAGCTAGTATTCTCGAGAATGTTTTTGTAAATTGTTAATACAGCAAATTTATTCATGATATTAAAAACCTGCAATGTAATTTCAAGGAAATAAGATAATGATAAATGTCCCTATACATCCCAGTCCCACAATCACAAGGATTCTGAAAAAAATTGCTTTGAAAAATCTCAGTGGGGGTAAAACGGGTGAATCGACTGACCAACTGACACAGTTTGTAAAGTTTCCCCAAGGAAAGCTGAGCTGGTGAGCCACTCAAATCCTGACGCATCTACTCTACTGAGCAATTTTGAAAGCAGACAACACATTGAACAATTTTAACTCATTAAATATTTGGCATCTGATATGTGAAATAGCATCTCCACTGTTTTCCCTTGAAGGTTAGGTTGCAATCATTTTTAAATGTTTCATAGTAAAGGGGGGCCATCTGAAACATAGACCACCTTATAAAACACAATGGGAAGGGCTTGGTTTGTGTGAATCTCTGTGTGTGTTTGTGTTTGTAAGTGGGCAACTCATTTGGTCAATACTATTCGGGGCCATCATATGTCATGCATCATAACTTCACACAGACCACAGTGCATGTATCAAAACAAACGAGATACCAAGGACTGATGTGTGTAATGTCTTTGGCCTTGTTACCTTGAGTGAATCAAAGCAGGCGATGACTCGGCCATTCTCCACATGGCAGCTCCGGGAGGGGTGGGCAAACTTGCACTCAGCATCAGACCGCGAGCAGGTGCCTCTCTGAAACTCACGACACACTTCCAGGGTCAGCCATTTGGTGTCCCGTCCCATGGCCATGTTGACAGCCATCACAGTCGCTCACAAAAACTGAGCAGAGGTGGGGGCAGACGGACGGAAAACTGCCTGATGAGAGCAAGGGTGAGTAATAATGATGCAATGAAAAAATCCCCAGAAAAACACAGAGGAAACAAAAATATTTTCAGTTTTTCCTCAGTGCAAATAGGCAGCCAGTCCTTTTGGTTGGTGTATTTTAGGGGATGTTTATTAGTTCTTCCTGGGAAAATTGGCAGCTGAAGTTTCACTAGGTTGAGATAGTGGGGCTTGACTGTGAGCAGAGGCCAGCTCTGTCTCAAAAAAAAAGAAAAACAGAAACTACTCTGAGGACATCACTCTGACATGCTTTGATATGTCACTGAGCGCCTGTGTCTTCACCTGAATCAACTGACGCCCACCGTAAGTAACTGTTACATTCACGTCAACATGGCCGAGGCTGGGGCAGTCACTGTGGAGCTTGTTCTGTTTGAACAGCCTGAAGAAGAAGATTTCTGTACGACGACAGACAGAGGAATCTTATATGGATGGTGTCCTTGCGCTGATGAGACGAGGTGGCGGCTCAACTCAGGGTATGTGAGGACTGCAGCTCAGCAACGTGGGATGGATGACTCTGTGGCTGTCAGGATAAAATATAGCCTCCATTCAAGGCCAAGCACACACAGAGCCCCGTCCTGCTCTCATCCAGCAGAGTCAGACAGCAGCTAAACAGCAGCAGACGACCCCTTTTGCAGTAGGCACTTTGGAGTTCCACTTCCTCCTCTTATTTCAGTCTCTTTCTCATCCCTCCTTCGCTGGCGTCTATTCTTCTGTTGCCATCCTCCTCACTGACCTCTCTTCTGCATGTCCTTGCTTGTTCTCTTGCTGTAGACTGTAAAGACAGACAGGCAAACATTAATTCAAAGCATGAACAGAACTCCAGCCTGTTGAAGAGAAAAATGTAAAGCCACAACCTCGTGTAGAGCTTGTTTAAACGGAGCGTGATGTGGACCACGAGGCAGGAGGGTGGAAGGGAAAGAGAATAAAGCGAGGACAAACAAATAGGGGAACAGAGCATAAGGGAGGGAGGGAGGCAGCAATGAACAGGAAAGGGCAAGCTATGTCTTGATTAAGTGATACAAGAGAGAGAGAGGGAGAGAGAGAGAGAGAGAGAGAGAGAGAGAGAGAGAGAGAGAGAGAGGGACAGAGGAGATGGAGGGGGATTGCGGGCAGTACAGAAACGTCACTTCAACTCCCCTGAGCTCCAAGGAGCAGAAAGTAATTGACTAACTTGACATGAAGCTGCGATATACTGTGAAAAGCAGTGTCCTTGAAATCACACAGGCTGGCACATGTGGTCGACACCAATGATTCCCAGACAGTTATTAATGTGAAGGGAAGAAGTAGGAAAAGGAGAGACAGGGCAGAAAGAGAGGGGGTAGTTCTTCACAACTGCAGCTGCTGTGCTCAATGCAGGGCTGCAGCCAATTGGACAGACTATTGCAGGCACGCAGGGCACATCACCAACCAATGACACAGCAGCTCCTCCCTCCTCAGAGCCCGTCCTTGTTCCTCCCAGGCTTTTTTCACTGGTACAGCACAGTCATGGCTGAGCCACATGCAAATATTCAAACTGTACAACAACTCTGAGCTGACTCCAACCAGCACTGTCATTTATGTCTTATTCACACGGTAGACTATACTGCAGTGTGATGCAGGGAGGATGCATGCTGCCTGCTGTGCAGCTCAGTCTCAGAGTGACGTGTCTGGACACTTACTGAATACAGATAACAATCACTGAGGTGGCTCAATAAAGAAACTACAATTTAGCTTCCCAGGAGAAGGCAAAGTCCAAATTTTACTGGACTTCGCTGAAAATGCAAATGCTTTGGTAACAATAAAAGTGAAATGAAGGCTATCCTGTACAAAGGATAAGGGCATAGTGGTACATTAATGCACAAAGTGAATAAACAATAGGCGAGATACAGGAGAGGGCAAGTACAAAAAATAGGAGAAGAGGGGGCTGGAGCAGATAATATCAGTCCCTGCTTCTGATGGCGGCAGACACAGACGGAGGAACCAATGGGGGGGAGTGTGAGGGAACGAGAGAGTGTGTTTGTGTGTGTGTGTGTGTGTGTGTGTGTGTGTGTGAGAGAGAGAGAGAGAGAGAGAGAGAGAGAGCGCATACAGATAGACAGCCCAGAAGGAGAACACCGCAGTGGAGTGGGAGAAGGAGGGATAAGGGGGAGGTGGGAACTGAATTGATACACCCACCTTCAAACACAAGAACAAAGACACATCCCAGCCCAAAAAAAGAGAGGCAGGAATGAGAGATGAGCAGGTACAGCGATTGCTTTGCTTGCTTAACCATTATGCTTGTCTGTGCCTCCTCCTCCTCCTCCTCCTGCCAGCCTACCTACAGATCGATAGAAACTTTTCTCAGGGGGACAAGACAAGCACTCCTCCTGCAGCTCTGCCTGTCCTGCATTCAGATCCACATCAGTGTCAAGCGCCCTTTGCTTACGCACACCCTGACGACGCAGCTTAGTAATATGCAACCCGCATCATCAAAATGCTCCTCAGCTACACTCCTCACTTCCTCTCTGCGCTCTCGCCACGGCAGACACCAAATGGCGCACAGTTGCCATTACAACCATTCTTGGAAAGCTACGCAGCAATACTGGCTCTGCTCCAGAGCCATTTTAGTTCATACTGCACCGTGTACCTTTGAATATACACAGTCATGACCTTTCACTTGCTGATATATACTGTTGTGACTCTGTTTCTTGTTAGCTTTGCCTTTGGACTCTATCAAGGCTGGAAGACAATGGGGGCAGTTAAAAATAGAAATAAAAATCGTGCCATGGTCGGTAAAATGTGACATGGTCAGTTGGGGCATAAAGACAGATCAGTAATGTGATATTCAGACTAAATAGAAAGACATTTTATTAAGTGGTTAGCTCATAAGTGGGTATAATCACTTTATCATGAATATGTAAAAGAACAGATGACTTACAGACACAAAAACAAAACTAAAAGTCTGAAGTCATGCTAGTAGGTTATCAGGTATAATGTTTACCCCGATTAACATTTTAGTTAAGCGTGTTAGAGAACGAACACTTCCTACTAATTAGCACTAAACACAAACTACAGCTGAGGCAAATGTAGATGTCATTTGTTTTGCAGGTATAAAGTACTGACCTGGCGATGGCCGTAAATGAAAAGCCAAGGAATCGTGAAATTCATTAGGCCTCAGTCTCTGGGGACCATGAACATCTGTACAAAATTTCAAATGCAATCCATCCGGTAGTTGAGCTGTTTCAGTCAGGACCAAAGTGGACTAGCATGCCGACAGACATTATCGTCCATGGAGTCACACCACTAGCAAGAATAAAAAGCATTCACCCCACCAAGAGTTTTGATTGACTTCACTGTGTAAGTACACCATGAGACTAATCTGCACATTGGTCAATGAATAATTCACCAACAGCAGCAGACCGATATGACCACAAGGGTAAATGTCTTTATGAAAACTGAACTTCATAGTTCAGGATAAAATATACTAATAACTGTGCCTTCAAAGATGTCACAAACCTGTAAGAAACTGGGCAATAACAAAAACACAAATGTACAAAAACAACATTCACATGAATTGCCTGCATTAAGCAAAATACACTTGCATTTATTTGATGTTTTACTGCAGCATTTTTAAAAAGATACTACTCTTTAGAACTAAAGATCCCTCAGTTTGGAATGAAGCATCTACTGCCAAGCTGCACAACACAACCAGCCACAGCAGAGATAAAGCATGAGGAGGCCAAGAGATACACGAGCAAAACACACAGCCAAGCAGCAAATAATTAAGAGGCAGACGAAGCAGAAGGATACGACTGGGATAAAATGGGAGAGAGACACGTTTTGTTTTAAGTACTCTTTTAGCTAAACATTGATCAGGAGCTCTGCTCAAGAGACAAGAGCTTGATGCTACATGCTTGAGGGTGCATTGTTTTGCAATTGCAGCCCACGCACCACAACTACCTCAGTGTTGTCCCTCACACTGCTGATGAATGGATTAAAGCTCTCAAGTACAAACAAGAAACAAGCATGAAAATAAGTTTTCGCTATGCTTCAAGGATAGTAAATAAACAAATTAACCTTATATTATACACTGTATGGGTGCAACTAATGATTGCTTTCATTATCGATTCATCTGCAGGTTATTCTCTTGGTTAATTGTTTGAAAAAATGGCAGATCTCATGGGGACAGCCTCAAATTGCTTGTTTTGATCAGCCAAAGGTCCCAAACCACAAGATATTAAATAAAGCATCATATACAGCAAAGGCTAAAAGCAAGTCCTCACATTTGAAGAGCTGAAATCTGAATTAATTATCAAAATAGTTGCAGATTAATTATCTGTTCACCACTAATCTATAAACTGGCAGAATTTTACAAAAACTCTCAACTCTATTCCCACAAAGTAATAAGAACGCTGTAATAAAGAGCGTACATTTTGTACAGAAATAATCTTGGCCTACTGAACTTGTCCGACCTTTACAATGCAGCATGAACAGTCATTTGCAGGGATGCAGCATGGTGAATAACAGTCATTATGATGCTGCCTGTCCTCCAGGTGCCTGCAGTGAGAAGAGGGGCTCCAGCAGTCAGTGGACCTGTGCGGGTCAACGTGTAGGTGGAGCAGGATGGGAGGAGTGGGGGAGGGGGGCATAAGGAGGGCAGATGGGGGTGGCTGCTGTTGACTCCAGCGCACTGCGTCCCTCATCAAACAGTGCACCAAAGGGCTACCGGCAGTGTAACCTTCACCGGGGCTCTGACGTCTGCATTATGGCTGGTGTGTAGGCTGGGTGCCACCTCGACAGACAGCCCTGCACCTTATCTGCTCACCCTAGCCTTATACCAATAAAACTGTGAAGTCTCAGCCATGCACTTGATGAGAGGCAAGGTGACACATTCACACTAACAGCACAGTCATGGTGCAGGTAGGGAAATATTAAAAGTATTGAAGGCAATTTTAGTAGTTTATTAATTTTAGCTTATTCTACAGCTTCACTTTTTAAACAAAACTTTCTAGATTACCGGCATTGGGTAAATATGATAAATGGGAATGTAAAGGGTTACAAGCAAATACAGCAGGGTCACAGAGAGAGCAAAATAACAATAAAACTACAAAAGGCTAAATTTTTTCAAGTGCACTGGCTGCTGAAAATTTGCATTTGAAATATTCGAAACACTTGAAATATAATAACTGTATGTAAGGATATTGAAATGACGTTTAAATTGAAGCACTGAAAGAAGTTGAAGTTCCAGATTAAGGTTGAGCGGTAGATGAAGCTGAAGTGTCAATATAAGTGTGAATGCTGGGTGAGGCTGAGATATCACTTGATAAAAAAGTAGTAAAAGACTTAAAGATTGAACTGAACTTAAAGCACTCAAAGGAGCTCAGGTCTAAAAATAAGATTGCTCTGATGGTGCATTTGCTGTAAATTGCACTGGATTACGATCATATAGTAGCATTGGATGTGTGAAACAGGAATATAAAAGCTATACAGCCAAATATAGCAAGTTGACATAGACGGCAAAAGAATTATAAAACTTGAACCAAAACTGGTTCAAACATTTGAAACTGGGCATTGGGTAAATAATGTTTTTTTTTAAAGAAAGAACTGGGGAAATACAGTGAGTAATTTTAGCATCTATATATTGGGAAAAACACTTTGTCCCGTATTTGTGTATAATTGGTTTCACACGAGAATCTGAGTTTCCTGTGGTTGTTTTTTTTTTAATCTGGACTTTCCCAGTCCCCAAAAGCTTGGTGAATTCCTTCTTTAGAGGCGCAGGTATTTGTGTAACAAATGCTACGAAAACACAGCTCTGATCTCCAACCAATCTGATCCGCATGTTACAGTCCACTAAACAGACAACTCTTTTGAGAGCAGTGACAAGGACGAGTGCTAAACAGGATAACGTCAATGAGCAGGTGATTGATTAAAAAGCACAAGGTGGAAGATCCATAAATCACAATGAGAGTGAAAGCCAGTAGCCTGGAGGGAGGGAGCAAAGTAATTAGGTTAAGTATCAGTAATCCTTTCAGCTCATTAAAGCACCACAGTTCCCATTCATACAAACATACAACAAGTCTCCCGGCACACAAAACAACACGGCCTATACAAAGAATGAAATATTTGGAGCAATGAAGTTTAGCTTGCCTGCTGCACATCAAAGTTTTAATTCAGAAATGAGTCTGAATAAAGTGTAGTGCCTGGAGCTTTCATTTTACTTCACCATAATGCTGTTGTGAGCTGGGAGTTTCACATCCCTGTGGTGACGTGATCAAAGTTAACTGTGTGGAAAACCTGTAGATGTTATAGTTGAACCAATAACGTGTTGTCAGCGTAACATTTTTGATTTGTTATTGCTGCTGCTTTGTGAATGGTGAATGCTTTTATTTGCGCCATAAAAGATGGAGCATCCCCTGCAGTTAATGTGTGAAAGGGGAAATGAAAACAGGTTATGTGGGAAATGTGGCTGTATGCCTGTGTGTGTGAGTGTGTTTGTCAGTTTATCAGTGTTTATACTGAGTAAAGAAAAACTAGCTAGACTGGTGCAGAGTTCACAGCCTAGAGGGAGCGTGAACTTGTCTTGACTGGCTGTGTTGTTAAATGAGCCAAGACGATGGCAACACATCCACTGGAAGTGCGTACAGTGTATGTGGGAAACTAGTGGCAGCGCAGTATGTCGCGGTGGCCCAGGTGTCTGACTCCTAAGGCTAAACAAGGACAAGACTGCATGCATGGAGGCTGGCTGCAAAATCCTGCAGACATGCAGCCTGAAAACCAGGAAGCAACCTGCAGGTGCTCTTCACCTCTACGAGCTGTAAATGAAATTAAACACACTATAAAGTGAACACAGCTATTCAGACAGTAATTCCACATTGATTTCTTTGCTCCTCACTCTCTGGCATGACAACAAATAACAACTTGCTCTTGAAACACTGGCACCTTGAGGACATCCAGTAAAACCCTCCAAAAAAACCTGCATATTGAATTCAACCAACCCCTTGTGTGCAGACCAAAATATAACCGCGGCACACAGCTTTATTTGTATCCATGCAGAGCCCAGCAGTCAGCCCTCAGCAGACCTGCCCAAAGCGTGTTAAATGTAAATGTTATTACTGTTACGTCTATGTGTAACACCGCATTCACGCCCGTATTTAACAATAACAAAGGCAGCTTTGAGCTTCCAAGCAACAGGCATTTTAAATGACTGCAACATGGATAAAATGTAGAACCAGGTGGCATTAATATTGCTGCAAACTCAACTGCGCCAGACGAGCTCAGCCTCTTACCTGTTTACAGTCCAGTCGGATTCAGACTCAAAGGTCTTCTCCTGATTTAACGTCGGCTAAAATGTTTATTTGGTGGTTATTTTCCCCACACGGACGCGTCCTTAGTCTAATATATAACCAATGTTACCTGGAAGTGAAAGCGGAATAAAGAAAAAGCGCGTTGTCGCTAGCTAGAAATGGTATAACCGAAGCAAGTAAGAAAAAGAAAGCAACCGCGTTACCGCCGCGGAGTGAAATAAAGAAGCGGGGTTTGGCTGGCAGCTGAAATGTTGGCTGCAACTAAATTTGCTCGGCTGCAACACCGACTGAGCAGAGAGCTGAATAAAAGATTTGGAGAGAAAAAAATCAGAGGGAGGGCAAAATGGTGAGGGAGGAGTTGGGAGACAGCGAGAGGCAGAGAGAGTGTGTTTGCTTTCATGAGGTAACATCATTAGGAGAAGTGGGGGAATTACAGTCACGACTTAAGCACAGGCAGGTATAATATACAGGTGAGCTGCCATATAGTCAGTACGACAGGTGTGTGTGAATAGGACCACACACATATAAGGCGAATAAACACTTCTCTGGATACGAATGACTCATTATTATTATTGTTATTATCATTATTATTATTGAGGAGAGCTAACACATCCAGACATTTCGCCCTGTCAACCTGGTCAGGTTAACAGTTACGTTAGCTGAAAAAAAAAATTAAATAAAATACACGGAGCATTGTGCTGTTATTTTCATATATATATAACGTTGATTTAAAGTGTAGCTAACTCGGTTTAACTTAATTTAATTATCATGCTAGCAGCCAGGCTAAAATTGACCGTTAAAATCAGTTTTTAGCACTAATGTTAGCTAACGTCAACATAACCGTAGCCGAAAATTCAAAACCCCAATTCAAACACATTAAATTAAATAAATTTGTGATATATTCATGTCTCCCACTCGTATTGGTTTAAAATGTAAAAAAAAATAAACTAGTTATTTTAACTTCCATGTAGGTAGAGGAGCGCTCTTCATCACCACCTGATGCTACTTACTGTTTCCGGTAGCCTTTCACAATAAAACCAGCTTCAGCTATTCAGATGTTAAATAAATTTGTTTGTCTGGACATGCTTTAAGATTGTACTATGGCCGATCAATATTTTTTTATCTAAACAGGCAGCATTCACCAGGTCTGCTAAAGTTGATATCCAAAGCTCTATGCTCAATGCAGTAAGCTACACCTGATCTACAACTTAGGCTGTGTTTCTGCTTGTAGCATGTTCTTATATCTCAGCCTTTTCTAATAATGCAACTGTACTGATAAATAAATAATCTCTCCTTTTAGCAATCCTATAATCTCCATAAAGTCTTGAGCATTTTCATTTTCATAGTATTGCTGAATAATTTATTAAAGTTTAGGAGCAGCTGTCACAGCTGTTCCCTCTATTAAATCCTCTGAGGATCACACTGAAAAACGGTTCAAATCCTATCCCACCACATTTGGTGTGAACTGCCACCCTCAGTATCCCCACTCAGGAAGCTTGGATTTCATTAAAATTACTTTGGCGCTCCCTGCTGGTTTTCTAAAGGATTGCAAGTGCAAAACAAAAGCTTTCTGTCTTCAGTGCACATGATCTGACAAAAGGAAGTAAGACATGGAGATATCTCAGTATGGGAAGAATAGAACAAGGATTCAGTGAATGTAAAAGCATTTTATATAAAAACTGAGACTTGTGACACATTCAGTAATCTTACAACATTAGCAGTTAATGCTACACACTGAGGTATCTATGAAAATTCCTTCTTTTCTGTGACTGAAAAGACACTTAAAATGTACACATTTCAGACAAGACAACAATTTGGCAAACATATAGATTGTAGATCACAAACAGTAGCATATTATTCATAGAAACAAGTATTACATTGTTCTTTTTAACAAAGAAAAAATAAACATCCCCCTTGTCCCAAGCTACATCACAAGACTTTAGATGTGTTTCAAAGCCAGGAGATCAGTCTAAAAGGCTTGTGTGATCATTAAAAGGTTAAAGGATTGTAGGTTCCTAGACCAGACTTTCTTTCCATCAAGGAAATTAATCTGTTATGAATGTCAGTTGTGGCAAAAAAAAAAATACAATCAGTATCAATAAATAAATGCATTCGACTTAACAGTTTATGGCAAGAAAAAATAAAATTTAGTGGATGGCATATACTAAGAATAACTTTCATTAACAGACAAGGCAGAACTTGGCACACTTAGTGTTAAGACACCCTACTGCTTGTTCCCGTCACTTCCACTGTTCCACATTGTCCATGTAATCCTCCATGGTGCCGTTCTCGTCCAGATCCCACCAGTCTGGGAGCAGCACTTCTGACTCTGCACCATCTTCATCAGCCTTTGTCTTCTGCTGCTCCTCAGTTACTACGGAGTGTCTGTCAGGCTGCCGGGAAGCGTCTGTGGGCTTCAGCTGCTTCCCTTGCTTTGTTGTGAGCCTTCCACGGAGCCGCCTCCTCTCCTGCTGCCGCCTCTCCCTGGCTTGCCTGCGCTCCTGCTGCCTCGCCACCTGGAAACGCTGCAGGAAAAGGTCACGGGCATACTCATACAACTCTACATCCCATCGGTTCAGCAGGAGGATTCTGTGTTGCGTCTCAGGAGGTACATCAACGCTGGAGGCGCGCGTGCCATTGAGCTGTGTGAAGGGTGCGATGAACTCCAAGTTGAAGGTACGCTCAAACAGATACTGGGTCTTACGCTGGTACTCGGTCAGCCCAAAGAAGGCCATGCCAAGTAAGTTACGCTTGGCGCTCTCCAGGAGTACTGCCCAGCGCTCCTCCTCGCTCATTGTGGAGACGTTGTAACAACCGACCAGGCTGAGATCAGCCAGCATGCGGGTCTGCCGGTTGTTGGCCAAGTTGTAGGGGCAGTCCATGAACTCCTGCAGCGAGCAGCCTGACCAGTCGTCTCCTGAGTAGCAGCTTGGCAGCTCAGACAACGTTGGTGAACGTCCATCACAGACGTGTAAGGACGCCTTCCATGTAGCACCACGTTGCACGTGACGCCACTCGCTCAAGTATCGTGACACTGGGTCTCTTAAGATGGTTATGTAATAATAGTTCCTACTGGAGAGAAAAAGAGGTCTGTAAGGACATTGTGGTCTATAACAGCAGCCCAAATACCCCAAAGATGCCACTGCTCTTAATTTGGAGTTGTGTTATTATACATTTTTTTCTTTTTATTAATAATTAATCTGTTTATTAGTTCTTTAATGATTTAAGAATGTGTTTGTTGTATGGAATATTAGCAAAATTACAAAATACCCATTACAAAGGCTGGAGAATACATTGGTTGGATTAGTGTGGCAAGAGGCTCTGGATGGGCTGAGTGGAAAGATGGTGTTAAATACAAGACAGCATCATTTCTATTCAGCTTCTCTCTGATGAGACAGACACAGAAGAAGAAACTGGTGCCGCTGCATGTACTAGTGCTGCTTTGCCACTAAATCACACTTTTTCACTGTTTTTCAGTATTTCTCATTAGTGAAAGACCAAAGATCATCATAGGAGCAAACTTTGATCACCGGCTTCCAGTGTTAAAACTCCCTCCACATGTCACAGATAAAAGAGAATAACTGCATTGCATTAACAAATGTAATAGCGATAACAGCTTGAAATAGTTAGTTAAAAGGTTAAAACGTTTCTACTTGTATCACACTTTAGCTCGCCTTACTACACCCCTGCAGTGTTATAAAAATATTTTGATATTGATATGATATGATAAGATTTATTTTTCCCCATCAGAAATTATTTTGTGATGCACA
Organism: Pempheris klunzingeri; assembly: GCF_042242105.1. Lineage (NCBI taxonomy): Eukaryota > Metazoa > Chordata > Actinopteri > Acropomatiformes > Pempheridae > Pempheris > Pempheris klunzingeri. Next base: position 16,103,203 of record NC_092020.1, on the reverse strand, counting down.
ACAGATGACTTCCTAACAGTACACTACATTAACTGTAAGAGGATTCCCACTCCACCTACCTGAGCAGGTTCTCGGAAACCTCCCGTGAGTCCATGCGTGACGGGACGCAGCGGGTCAGCTCAGTCCAGTCCGCATGAAGCCCGCAGCTCCAGCCGGTGGAGAAACGGGAAAAGAGCCAGGTCTCCTTTTTACCTGGCCGGTAGCAGGTGCATTTCTTCTGACCTGCGTGACACTCGCAGGGCCTCTCCAGCTGAATGTTCCGCACCAGGTGTCGACCAAAAGTCGTACCGCCCGTTTTCTGAATGTGCAGGAAAACTATAACATCATCGCCTTTGATGTTGAAGTCCACAACGCGATTTAAATCTGCTTTGGTGAAGTTGAAGCGAGGGACAAAGCGAACCAGAGCGCCGTCTTCTGCAATGTACGGGTCTTTTTGGAGCCCGTCTTGCATTTCATTGCCGCCACTCCGGGAACCAGTTGCACTGCCGTCCTTAAACCAGGATCCCAGCTGGTGTAGCATCTGGCACTCAGACCTGCTCGGGCACACATACTGGATCATAATGACGCCAAAGAGCAACACCATGAGTAGGACGATCAGGAGCCGGTGGTGGCTGCTGCTGCTGGACTTCTCATCCATCTTCCCGGGACGGACTGAAACACATCACTCAGGCAGTCCGGTCCCCTGCCTCGACTGGGGAACCTCGGAGAACAGTGTTTATAAGGCCTCCAGATGAAAACAATAACAATGCAGCTGCTAGCCAGCTAACGGTAGCTAGCCGGAGTGTCGACTGAGTCTAAAAACAAAACGCTTGATATCTTGATGTAATTGTTGCTGTGTTGTCTGCTCCTACACGTACAGGTCTCATTTGAAACAGTTAAGTAGTTTTGCCTGTAGTATTAGTTAGTTCTACGGGGAGATCATCTTTGTAGCAGCAGTAAATCCATTTCTTCCGCCGCCATCGATTCTTGACCTTTCTTCCCAGCAGCCTCTGCGCTGCATATGGGCGTGAGAATTACGTCACCCTGTGGCACGTCCAACCAACCCAGAGCCGTCTAGAGACAGAGTTACCATAACAACCGGCGTGGCGCTTTTTTACAATTCATGGTCATATTAGTAATTATTATTAAAAATATAATCGATATGTGTTAACATAACAGTATATGTATAAATGTGGTGTGTGATATCTGTTGACTCCACTGCCGAAATAGCTCAGTTGGGAGAGCGTTAGACTGAAGATCTAAAGGTCCCTGGTTCGATCCCGGGTTTCGGCATTTTGACTCTTTAACACTGTTCTTTATCTATAGATAGTGGTTGCGTTAAAAGTAAGTTTAACAGGTTTCATCTTTCAAAGCACAGCTGAGCAACGACTTTACCACGGTATAAAGACACAAGTTTCTACCTTTACGGTCACAGAGGCCAAGTGAAGTCCACGGTACTGTGTTTTTTAAAAAGCACATAGCTACTGGTATAATTTAGTCATTGAATCTGAGTTTTTTTAGGCTGATAAAAATGAAGACACATACGTACATGCATATATTAATAAAGCTTTTCTTTTGGTGGGCCATCGTGCAGATAAATATTGTGACATGTAACTATTTTGAAAAAATCTGATTAATTATGAATTAATCAAACATTATACATTTAGATTCTACAGTCCTTGTCTTCATTGGTAACAATGCAAATCCAAACAGTACCTGAAGGATCGTTATTAATCCTATTTAATAATTTAGGATAATCACAGCAAGAAGTTCATATACGTTAAAAAAAAAGTTGAAGTGTATAAAAAACAGCATGTAGTCTTTTTTTTCCTTTTTTTTTACCATCATTACAAACAACACTAGAAACCTGTTATTTTGTTATGGTAATGGCATGAAAATATAAATCCTAAACATAAATAACCTTGCTACAGATGCAAATCATGTATAATTAATATACCATACCATACCATACCATACCATACCATACCATAAGTGTTTATTTACTAACCTAAAATTCAATATTTTTTCTCTCTGACTTGAGGGTCCATCAATTTGAACTTTTGTTAAAATAAAAAATTCATGATTGATGTGATCAAGATTTTCATAACTTTCCCATTAAATGTGATTTTTGCGAACAAGGCTCTGTATTATATTTGGCTGCCTCATTTCTTCGGAAATAAAACTTGCACTAACTTGACTCATCCCTGTAGCATCAAATATATTCTAATTGGAATTTGTCACACATGCAAACGTGTTGAAGGCATCTTCACATAATTCAAGCTGATTTTAGTGAAGTCACAGATTGACTGATTGATTTGGTTTATCAGTAGGATGTGGGTGGGAGGCTGATGCCAATGTTTGTCCCACAGAGAGGAATTTCCCTGCAGCTCCACCCACATTCCTCTCTACCAAACTCTGGCATAACTAAAATGACATTGGCCACTTGTAATGAAATGTGGACTTCCCTCTAAGGCCATAGTTGTCAGCCCTTGCCCTACCAGCTTCTTTAACTGCAGAAAACTGGACTCATGCTTTTACTTTTTTTTTAAAGGTCAGTTCCCATAATGAGTTTAGACTGAACTAAAATAAAACAGCATAAGCCCCCCTCCCACACAGCACTAAGTCTGAGAAGCATGCTGATTAGCGCCATTGATCAGGCCCCACATCAATGAGATCATCCAGATAATCGGTCTGTTTGCAGGGTCCTTAAATCCTCTTTAGCACGCGCTGATAAAAAGAGGCCAGTTGGCAAAAACAGACGTGACGTCGCCGCGACTACGTCACTGCTGGAGGAATTTATAGTATCGCACCAAAGATCGTTTATATAGAAGATATTTCACTCTGATAAATAGTTAGCCGACCTCACAGTCTACAGAGTGGGAGTGATCCTCTTGACACTTTTTTTTTTCCTGCACTTTATAACTAGATCTGACGACTGGATCTACCTGTGGTGGAAATGAATGGTTTTGAAATGATAATAACTACCAATAATAGTAATAATAATTACAGACTAGAGAGTATTTTTTATTTTGATTTAATAATAACCAGGAGATTGTTTGTCTTTTGCCCTGTTTGCTTGTCTGTTTGTGATGATTTTGTTTGTTTCTGGTATGGTTCTGATCTTATGTGATCTAGTATATTAGTAGATCTGCGGCAGATAAATTAAATTTCCCTTTTCTTGAATTCCTTCTTTTAAGATTGATAATCACTACACCCACATATTTAATTTTCCACTTTAATAAATGTTTGCTTTGTTTTTGTTTCTAATGGTTTCTGTGTGTTTCTGACTATTCAACTTTTTCTGCTCATTAGCGCTGATTATTCTTAGCCCACTGTAATACTCTGGTATTGACATAATATTATTCTTTACATTATGTTATATTGTTATATTCGTGTGCTCTGAATTAAATGATGATATTCCCCATAAGAACTCACCTTGATTGTTTTCATTTTGAGATCCTTGGGTGGTTGAAAGTACAGGAAAGAGTCTCTCAGATAGAATTGTGCATGATTCATAAGACTGTGCACGGCGCTGTCCTGCAATACCTTATAAATTACTTCATCAGGTGAGGGATGTTCATGTCTATTCCACAAGGGGCAGTTCTACCAACTTTGTGTCTCCTAAATTTAAGAGTAACATGGGGAAGGAAACTTTTTTGTACATGGCAGTAAATCTGTGGAATAGTTTGCCAGGACATCTTAAAATCTTGAGGATGAGGTTGGAGGTTTCAAACTGGCTCTTAAGAAGTGGCTCAGAGGGTATCTATAGTGTGATATTATGTCTGTACAGGGTCTCTTAGTTTATTTTCTTAGTTTGTTCAGTTATAGATTATGTTTGTTATTATGGACAGACCCAGATGTGTATGTATTCTAAAGGTAAAGATGGTTGTAAATTAATATCGATATTTTCAGTGTTTTTACGTTTAATGTTTTTATGAAACACTGAATTGGTGAGTTACATAGTTAATACCGTCAATAATCTGTTGAGTGTGTTGTATTATTGTTTTTGATAAATGACTTTGTCATTCTTGCCATTTCAGATCTGCTGTATTGACTCCTCCTCTGCACACGCCACCAGGCTTTTTTGTGTTATCCTGACTTTTTCTTTAATGTAAACACTTTTGCTGCGGCAGAACTGTAGTTTTCCTTTAAATTAAGTTCTCTAATAAATCAAATCAAATCCAAAACTGGAGGGGCTGGAATAGTAACAGCCTCAACATGTTCTCCCACAGTCATCTAGTGAGGGTCACTTCCTTTTCCACATAACAAACAGTTTTGGTTCCTGCACTTTGCCGCGGAGTGATACCTCCGAATGACATAGAACGTTGTGTAACGGTTGCAATGCGGAGCGGCGTTCTGTCGTTCTGTCGTTCTGTCCCCGCCCTGACAGCTTTAAAGACCCGCCGCCACCGCTAGCCTGTACATGGGGAGTAACCGGGCATGTGCAGATATTTCTCGATATTTTCTAACAACGTGAACACGTTCACTGTTTAGTCTCAGCTTTTACGTCAACTATGGAGCTGGACCGGCGGTTGCTGCTGGCCCACTGTGCGGCTCACGCCCTATCGGTCGTGGCGGGCTTGCTGGTTGTCGTCCCCATGGCTCTCAACGGCTCCGCTTTCAAAGGCCGCTGCGCGCTCTTCTCCGCCGGCTACTGGAGGACGGAGAGCCGGCCCGAGCTGACGGGGCAGCCGGGAGACGTCTCTCACCTGGTGGTGCAGCAGTGGGGCCCACCGGCAGCCTGCCAGTTCGCCACGTTTGTCGGCATTTTCACGGTGCTGTACGGTGCAGCGCAGGGATGGAGGAGCCTCTTCTATCTGCACGGACGACATGACGAGTGAGTCCGTCACTGCATCACTGACCTATTTCAACACAGTGCAGCTACTTCAACCACTGCAGTGTCTGTGTGGTAGTAGTAGTAGTGGGACTTGTAGTAATAAACTAAGTGCAAGTACTGTACCTAAGCACACATTTGACATACACTATTAAATCGCTACATTTAGCAGGTTGAATATAGTGATTTGATGTACACTTACTTTAAAGCACGAGCTACAATTTAATGTAATGATACAAAATTTAAATAAGCTACTACAGTATTATACTTAAAGGTAAACTACCCAGCAGTAATCAAACATAACCACACCTGTACAAACTGCAACATTAAAGTGATGTACACATTAATGCATCAGTTATTGTAATAAAGTAATATAATCCAGTTATTTCGAAATGGACCATTCTGCATAATGAGCACATTTTCTTTGAGTGCCCTGATATTGTGATGCTCGTACTGATACTGAAAATGTACTTGTGTAAGATTTTGGATGCACTACTTCTAACCGTGTATTTTTACACTGTAATATTGTTATTTTTACTTAAGTTAAAGATCTTAGTACTTCTTCCAACACTGGTACTACAGTAGCAGTACCAGACCAGTTGCCTCATCAGTAGTAGTGTATTGGTAGTAATAGAGATACTATTTTAAGTACTATTTTAAATGTATTTTATGGACTAGTGTTGATAGACTATGTGTCTTACTGTAACAACAGCAAGTGTTGACAAATATATAATTATGTCCAATGTATGTATTTTGCTCCTAATGATTATGCATTTATATTCAAGCAGAAATAGATTGATAATATGTCTATAGAGATGCCTACAGTAATCTAAAACAGCATTCCTCCTCCCCAAAGTTTAACACGCACCTCATCACAGCTTTTGTGGGTATAAGAGGTCTAATGATTAATTTGTTTATGAAATTCAAATAATTTGTGCACATTGATATTTCCCATCGTTTCAGCTTTACAGGGCATGTGTAGCCAACATAAAGCTTTTAGTCTCTGTTTTTATGTAAAGTGCCACATTCCTGATGGTTGTAATCTGTCTTTCTGCTCAGCACCCTGTTTTCATCCTTCCTGACGGTGCTGCTGAGTGTGTGTGTGCTGTTCCTGTCTGGAGGGGCCAGTGTTATCTTGTCTCTGGGACTCGTCTCCTGGTGTGACACTGTGACTGATCACAACACACGGCCATACAGGTACATTATCCAACAATAAAAGTCATATGGTGGAGCATCCTGTATGGCTATGTTTAATGTAAGAGTTACATGGTGATCTGTCAGTTAAGTTAAAAGCCAGGTCCATGGAGCCGTCTCCTGCTGATATTAATATTAATAAAGTCTATTTATTTTTAACTTCTTTGCAGTTTATTTGTTTCCTCCAGTGAAGTTAACTTTTTACTGCAGTTATGAAGTTTGGTGCAGATGTTTTAACAATTCTGTCCAATAAAAATCTACAAAACAATCTACTCAAAACTCAAAAACTCAAACTGATCAACCTGCAGTTAATGAATACATCAAGGTTACATACAGGTGCTGCAAACACTGCAAAATTCTGATATAGTTACCAATACTAGTAACATATTTTTATGTCTGATACCAGAAGGTTTACTGATATTGATAAAATCCTCTGTCATGGGGCATGTAATTTTAAACTACAGTGTTGTTAATATATTCGGATACAGTATTAACAAGATTAGTCTCTGTTTTGAGGAAATCCGGGAAACTAAATACATGATATCATCCTCAATACAACCACAGATATTAAAGCAAGTGTCACATTTGTATCATCTCAGGGTTTACAACTTCAAATGGCCCAGCTTAAGTGATAAATCCTCACAACTCTTGATCCAGTGTTGATATTGTACTGATAAAATGTCACAGCAGACAGTGTCTTTTTTTTTACTGTGTAACAGGCTGATATTTGTGACCATTGTGTGTGGTTGGTGATCCATGTCTTATCCCTTCATATTTGTTTGTGCTCAGCTGTGCAGAGTCTCAGTCTGTTCCACTTTACCTGGACGTGGAGACGTCCTCTTTCTACACGGAGCTCAGTATGGCACAGGTACGAGCGCTCACACATTGTATACAGCAGAAAGCACTCACAAAACAGCTTAAACAAGCAAAGTACCAACAGATAATTCACTTTACACTGGGTGTAAAACTGTCATTGTATGTTAACTGTTTTGGGACTGTGTCAGTAAGACACAGATTTTCTTTTTTCCTTCGTGATTATTAATATTTTAGGTAAACAGACGTGTAAAAACAGGTAGTAGTAACTTTAAGTAACTAAAGGCTAAAATAACTACAATTCAAAGATGTCTTATCACCTTCTGTATGCTGTGAGGTCCGAAACACTACAGTGTTTAATGGTCACAATCTGTAGCTACAAAATAAGATGAGCAGCAGAATATATTAAATATTAATTAGATGTATGTAACCATCTGTAACTTACTGCTTTTCACCAGCTACTTACTCCAAATACTGAAGCTCCTGGTACACGAATTTGAAGTTGATCAAATTAAATGAATTTTTCGTCGTATTGATTCAAGTCAGGGGTGTCCAAACTTTTTTCACTGAGGCCCACATACAGAAAAACATACAAAGGGCTGGGCCACTTACTAGAAGTGAGCTATGCTGCTAACTTTAATCCACTAGAGGTGATGTATATCGCCTCACCTCTAGTGGATTAAAGTTGGAAAATCAATCAAATGTAGGTAAATTCTGCTTGATAACTGAATATGATTCAAGAAAAAAACAGCCTTTCCATTAGTGGGCTTTCATTTATTAGTTGTGGTACAAGCTGGTCTTTGCCTTGTAGGCTCTTGTTCAGTGTGTTCAGGTGATCAGTGAGATCCACTAAACATGCCAACCAGAGAGGGTCACTGAGCTCATGAAGAGGTCCTTCTCTTCATGAGCACAGGCCCATTTCTGATCTCAGGGAATAAAACCGCTGCAGCACAGAGCCACGATTTAGCCCCTACGCCTCCCACAGCACCAGCATCAGCATCAGAGAGGGAAGCTTGAAATAGTCTGTGCTAGAGCCCTGGTGCTCGAATCAACAGCCTTACCTCCACTTTCTTGCCCCTCGGCGGACACCGTAGATTCCTTTGCGCTCACCTGTCCCAGCTGGAGCCCCATCCGTCGCACCTCCACACAACTCGTCCCATTTAACTCCGATCATGCCAACTGCATCTGGCACAGCTTCAAAAACATCCTCACCCGTCGTGGTGCTCTTTAGACTGCTAACATCAAGCAGCTCCTCCGTAATGCAGAAGTGATCTTCATTAGTTATTAGCTGTGCTCTCATCGCACACCGCGTCTGAAACTTTCTACACTCACTTGCTCTCTTACGTTTCCTTAATCCCGCCATTTTGGGTCACCTGTAGCAAATTTCTTCTTCTATTACTCATTTTATAGAGAAGCTGCCTCGTTCAAGACAGTTACTCCACCTAGTGGTGAGACTAAGAAGTACAACACAGTCCAGCGCAGGTTCCATGTGTGGGCGTATTACAAAACATTTTTAGAATTTCCTGCGGGCCAATGAAAATTGGAGCACGGGCCGCAGTTGGCCCGCGGGCCGTAGTTTGGACACCCCTGATTTAAGTGGAACTAGCCACAGCTGATCTGAGACTGAATCCACCTTTTGTTTCACCACATTATCCGGTCGGACGTTGTATTAATGTAAGCTGATTTAACTTAGTGTTTATCACAGCCATCAAAGAAATATGGCAATATAAGAGTTATTATTTCCATAAGTCGACCTACAATAACCTTTACAGCTGTGTCAGTCTCATCCACACTGATCCTAGTGACACTTCCTTCACTTTTTTGCCATGGGTGTAGCTCTTTTTCTGGCTCTTGCAAAGAAAGATGGTGCCCCGATCCTTAGTCCAATACCAGATCTATTTAAACCAGAAAACTGGATTTCTTGGCAGCCTAGAAACACACACACACATCAGCATTCACAGCCTTTATGTAATACGCACATACAGTAGCTCTTCAGTTTACTTGGTTTAAGTGTGACTGTACGTTTAATCGGCCCATCCCTCTGTCCTCAGGCGTCTCTGTGGTGTGTCACAGCTCTGTGGATGGTCCAGTCCATCCTGGCTTTCTTGCGACTCTACCACTCCCACAGCCAGCACATCAGCGGGCCTTGTCTTCCCCGAGAGAAGGAGCTGCTGCTGGGACACAGTCCATCTGACAGCGGCTCCCCCTCACCTCCTCATCCTCCAGCAACACCCACCATCTTAGTCTAACGGAGACTGTCTGAGGTAGTGATATAAGACGACACACTGTCCAAGTGTAGTTTTGAATCTCATTTTTTCCCACTCTACAGTTCTTCCTACTGCATGTAGAATGTGGACATGTAAATCTGGTTTAGGGCATGTTTATATTTTGATATAATTCATCATCTTGTGTAACAGAGCCTGACTGATCAATCATACATGTCAGCTGATAAGTAATGAAAAATGTCAGTGTATAAATGCCAAAGACATTTTATGTTTTAGGTCATTTAGAGACTCACTGATATAGTTTCTCCTCCAGAGAGCACTGACAAGTTTATTTTTAGGGTATATAATCTAAAATAGATCACAATTCTTTGACAGCCAAATTTAAGGAGAACTTTTAAAAATCTTTTTTATCTCTTCCATGTTAAGAATATCAGCCGATATATCAAATTTTTTTAATCTCAAAACGTCAGTATCAGTCAGGCCGTATCATATAATGATGTCTGAGCAGGGCCAACATCCCGTACATTACCTTACACTGCCATCCTGCTTTGCCCTGCCTCACTCAAGCGACCATCGACTCACAGTGACACCACAACTTAGCCCCAGTTTCTTACGTATGTATTACATTTGAGTCACTGAAATAAGCACCTATTTTTCTAAAACAAAAAAACTCTCTAACTCTGTGTCTAGTGTCACTTGATGAAATAATGTGAGCTTTTCCTGTTCTTCCCATTCTGTTGCAGCATTGCTTATCTCTTTGAAATAAATACAATATTGTGCATGAAAACATAAAATAATAGTAACATCATAACATATGGATATAAATGATGAAGGTTTTTAATTTTGGTGTACAAATTATGCGAGGACGAGTATCATTTCAAGCTAAATGTTTTTGTTTGAATTAAGAAATCCAGTATAGAAAACTGGTTTAACATCTTTTTTATTGGGCAGCAGATTGAATATTTTTCATCTATATGGTCTGAAGAGTCTTAAAGGATTCTGGAAATATCCTCAGAGCAGCACTACGTGATGTTAAACAAGCTGCATCGTGCTGGAATTTATTTTTCTGTGACTCCACTGTAATGGTGATACATAAGAGGCTCTAACTGGGACTAACCTCAACAAAAAAAAGGGATTTTAGGGGAGGAAAACAAACACTCATCAGATCTAATAAACACAGTGTTATTTTGAAGCTTCTGCTTATCTTCGTCATTTGACCACTAGCAGCTGGTCGGTGTTTACTCCTACAGTCTGTTGTGAATATATTTAATATGCATGGTTGTTTACATTTCTGCAAGAGTCTGACATTTTGCACAGTTGTGTCCTCATCAGAGAGGATACATTTTTGCTGACTGTTTGAGTGTAATAGTCAGATGCAGCACTGCAGTGCTTTTATTGTGAAGCATGTGGTGAGCGTGCGACTGAGCCACCATGTACGTCAAACGGGCTCACTGTGTGAGCATGACCCGAATGTTCTGTTGTGTAACGGAAAAATCACTGCTGACCCTCTCTCTTCCTGTGACGATTGTCATTATGATGCTGTTTGTCTGGACACAGCCGCTTTCGGGGCATTAATGAAGCAGTCAAATCCTCACCAATGATACTTGTAGAATTAGGATGTAAACCTTCAAGGATCTGTGGTAGTTTTCATATTGAGTGAGATTCATGCGGAGCCCAAAAGGGTCAGTGAAGAGGAAAGAAGTTACCGACTTTGCTGAGTTTTTAAAACAAATGATTCGAAGTTGTTTCTGAACTTCTCTCCTGTTATCATTGATCCAAGTGGTTGTAATGACACACAGACAGCGGAGTGAGAAATCTGAAGTAAAGGGAGATGAGACAGCGATGAAATGAATTGTAAGATAGGAAATGTTTTTGTATTATAATTGACAATGGTCTTGCTTTTTACCTCTTATATCTGTTTGTGCTCACTCACATTCATGTTTTTGTCCTGTTTGTCAAATAAAAAGCTTCTCATTATGAAAGAATGTTGTCTCATCTTTTACAAAAGTAAAACTTTGAAAAAAGTACGTCTATATAGATCAACACCGACTGATAATTTTGCCTTGTTGAAGTTGAGAAGTTCAGTCTACTTCTGGCCAGCTAAATTTAAATGACTGGAACATTAAAAATGCAAAACAAATAGATTAAATAAACCAAGTTCATACATACATTAATGACTGCAGGGTCACTGTGTGTTCAAATATGTATACATGAGCCATTGAGTGGACTTCTGCCTTCTCTTCTAAACATGAACGTCTGAAGATGAGTTTTCCTCCTATATTCTTCTCAGATATACATGAGGCCATTTTTCTGCAGAAAGAGCATGTTTACCTCTGATACTTCTAAAGATTCAGTGTGTGGGATTTAGGGGGTTCTATTAGCGGTAATGGATTAAAGTATTCGTAACTATATTTTCTGTTGTGTATAATGATCTGAAACACAACCTGATCGACAATCAATACAGTGATGCTGATTTCTTTGCTTTTTATCCAGCAATTATGCATAAAGTGATTGCACAGGCTGAGTGTAATCACACCTGCCTGTGACCAGTGAGACAGATGAGTGTGTACAAAAATGAGCTCATTTGTTATTTGAACATTTTATTTCAAATGTATTTAAATGTTTGCTGTTACATTAGCACCATTTCGTGGTTGCATGAAGAGCAACAGAGTTACACTGCAATGAACTTCAGGTACCATCAGAGTAATTTAAAAATTCTGTTGTCACTTTAATAACCTTGATTATTCATATATTAAAGGAAATTAGTTTCGACTTTTGAATGTATTTCAACCTGCTGTGTTTCCCACACACTCTATGACTCTATGATCATAGAATTGTTTTCTCTGTTACATTTTGTAGTTAATTTCTCTCATATCTCATTCATTTGACTTGGTTAGTAGTTGTAGCTAAGCAGGACATTTGTTTTTGAGGACATTGAGAATCTCCCCCAGTTTGGCCTCCATCAGCTTCAGTTTGCTGTTGAGGGTGGTAATGTCAGGCACAGTGCTGTCTTTGTCAATCTCTGGGACAGCGCTGGGGTTCATAGCCTTTTCACAGCTGTGTCCACGCCAACCATCACGACACTCGCACAGGTACTGGCTGGAGTCCAGCAGCCTCTTGCACTGTCCTCCATTCTCACAGGGATAGTCATCGCAGGGGTTTACCGGGGTTTTCGAGAAATAGAAAGAGATGTCGTTCCAATATCCGTTCCAGGAATGCCTACATTTGAGAGTCAGCAGGGCATCTGGGATGCTAGCAATGTTATTTTTGGAACTGGATCTCTTGGTGTTCATCACTTTAACAACAGGATCACCATACGACTCTGGACTGCACCGTGTTACTATAAGTTTGACGATATCGCATCGTTCCACATGCGATGGAATGGAGCTATCTTTTGTTTTGTCTTCAAAGCATTTGTTCACCTCATCTTTGACTGTAGTTTTACTTCCATCCTCTGTCTTCTGAATGTGGCCCACAGCGACGGAGGTCTTAGCTCCAGTGAATTTCATCATATTGTAAAAGACGTCTTCATTATCTTCATTCTCGTCTGTGTCGTGCACCAGCACCACCCAGTTGTATCAGCTGTACTTGCTGTCCAGCCTATCTTTCACCCTAACAGCAATGGCTGTTGTGTTGTCTGGACTGCTTGCATCTCTGATTTCCTCCACATCCTTCTTTATGTACTGCTTATAGTTTTTCTTGTCCAGGCAGAAGTCCAGCGCTGATGCCTGCGCACTGTAGATGTTCTTGAACATCCGGGTGTGTTCGATTTCTTTGCCTGATGGGTAGAAGCCAATCAGTCTCCAGAAGAGTTGGTTGAGCACCATGCCCTTCCACAGCAAGCTGCTGAAGTAGATGTTATATTTGCCGATCTCGCGAATGTCACATTTAAACTTCTTCCTCAGCAGCACGTTGAGGTTTTCACTGAGAGACGTGCTGCTGATCGTCAGGTAATGGTAGAGGTTGGCCACACTGGCTTCAGTTCCTGTGTACTCATAGTAGTTGATGAATATCTCTGCCAGTCTAAGTTTTTCTGCCTCACTTTTTGCCAAATCACTATTTACCCGAAACTTCTTCCAGCCATTGAGGATGCAGACCTCGTCTTGAGAGTAGACGCTGGCATAGTTGAACCATTCCACGTCAGTTGCAAGGTTGGAGATCTGGATGGAGAGAGAGTCCAGCTTCCTGTTCAGCACCGGGTCGTCCTGAGGGATGAAGGCCAAGACCACGCTGATAAGAGAGGCCACCAGACTTCCGATGCCTGGCGCCCAGCTGGCGATGTTAGCAAGGCCCTTCATAACAGCTGTCAATGCTTCGGTCTCACGTTCTCCAATGCCTTCTTTGATGACACCGAGTACATCTTTTATCACCTCCAAAGACGTTGCCACTTTCTCTCTGGTTTCTTCAGGCGTGTCTCTCTTTACCCTGTAGGGGGGTGACAAGTCAACTGAGGGGAGGTCATGTGACCGAGCTGAGGAGGACGTCCAGTAGAGAAAAAAGATCACTGAAGCCAGCAGCATCGAGGCAGACAGCCGCGTGAACGCCATGACTGCAAGAGAGACGACATAACATGGAATCACGTCCTGAGTATGGATGGATTGTGAAACAAAGGGGCACCTCTCAGAGAGAAAACGAGAGACACACAAAATAACAGTAAACAATGCGTGTGTTGTTGTTTTGTGTCTCTTTTGGTCTCTTTGTGTCTATTCATTAGTTTTAGTCTCATTGTGGCTATATTGTCTCTCCTTGTGGTCAATTTTTAGTAGTTTTAATCTTTTTGTTGTTTTTTATCACTGTTCAGCATCTCTGTGGTTGTTTTGCGTCTCTTTGTGGTTAGGGTTAGGGTTAGGTCAACAGAGTAGAAACTATTTCCTGTGGATTCTAATAAGTGCTTTGATACTTTTATCTGGCTGGGCTAGCACGAGAAAAAGCAAGGGTCAGTTCATCCAGAGGAAGCGGTCAGCTCCAGATCACAGATCACAAGATATTAGATAGAAATAGATATGATGACTACTTCTGAGTCATTTTTAATAATTACCACTCGCTGTTTATCTAAACTGGATGATCTCTTTATGCTTGCATGCAATCGCAATTTCTGTCAAATGACTTTCATTAATTTAATCAAATCAGTGAGTAAAGTGGAGAGGACAGCTGTAGTCAAAGTACCCTCATGCGTTCTCCAATAAACTACATTTATCTTCAATCATTTCCACTGTTAAGAGTCACCAGGACCTGAGGCCTGTGTCTCAGAGCTACATTGTGTTGTTAGACAGTTATCTTGGTGATGGTTTGTTTAGGTGCACATTTTTACACACATAACACTGCTACAGGGAAGCACTCCACAGAAATACTGAGGGAAAAATTTAATGACAAAATGATCTACCACCTGCATGAGAAGCAATAGACTTGAATTGACAATATGTTTGCGGAGTGTGTGTGAGCAAATCCATGAAAGTAGCTGGATTAGATCATAATAACACAGTGAAACTTAAACCACAATTAACCTTTGCAAACTGTATATTCAGGCTTTAACAAAATTGGGGGTATTGAACAATTATTCCAACTTTATGGGCAACAGTGTACATACATACATACATTTATATTTGTGTGTGTGTGTGTGTGTTGTGTGGCTATGATATCACCATATTCAACAACAGCAAAGGCACAGAAAAATGACATAATGTTGAGGTTATCAAATAAAAAAAGTGATGGTAAATTTTATATGTTTTGTCATGGGATGACATTTTAATGATTTTTTTAATGCGATTTTGACACTGTCCCAGGCCCGTGATTAAAAGAATAAAGCAGGCTTCATTTTAAAATGTGTTCACAAAGCATCAGCATACAAAATGCATTATAATGACTGTTAGAATAAAACAGTTCAAGGATTTAAAGAGAAATGTTTCAGTTTCAACACTGAAGTTGAAAGTTGAAAATACTTATTCACAATACTTCTACTAATAATAACAACAATAATTATATTAATATTACCACTTCCAGTAATAATAATCATCATCACAATAATGAATATATAAGTACCAGTGCTCAGTGGCAGCTCCGGGACAGGTTGTGAATACTGAGTCAGACACATGACCACAAATGTGTTGGCATCTCTCCTCCCAGAACCTCCTCCCAGAGACACTGAGATCATGTTGACAGAAGCCCAACACACACACGCTGACACACTGACACACACACACACACACATGCACGCAGGCACGCACACACACACACACAAACACACACACACACACACACACTGTATTGCATTTCCAGTAACAGAGAGGAGCTTCAGTGAAAACAGTCATCATACACATGTATATAATATTACACACTGCTGAGTGACTGTGTGTCTGTGAAGGACGACCACATCACTGTGACCGTTTCACCACCACATCAATGTAAAGGAAACCTGTGGAGTTTTTGTCCTCTAATAGTTCTATGGAGTACTTGTACCTGTTTTTTGTGTCTTCATGGTCATTTTGTGTCTCTTTTTATTCATTTTATGTCTCTTTGTGTCGTTTTTTAACACGACATAATCCAGGAACATGTACAGTATAGTAGTACTTCACTTTAGCCCTCTTTTCAGTGAAGCTTCTGCTGTGGACACATGAGTTTTAGACTGTGTGAATACCAAAAGATGGAGGCCTTCACATGGACTCTCATGGTGAACACCATTAACATAATAACCCCATTCAACGGCACCTTCAACCTGTGTTTGTGTTGTTTCAAAGCTGGTCTCCTCAGTGTTTCCAGCTGAACCAGCAGTTATGCCACAATCTTTATTTGAGGAGCAAAAAAACTTTGAACAAACACACACACACACAAAGGCAGTGAGACACACACGCACACACACACACACACACGCTCAGTGTTTCCAGCTGAACCAGCAGTTATGCCTGACAGACATACGTAGTGAGACAGACACACACACACACACACACACAGGTAGTTAGATGGACAGACAGGAACTCTGAGTATAATGTGACTTTCTGTCTCTATTTCCTGTCTGAAGGTCATTCAGTGAAATGAAGAAATCTCTGTTCTTTCCAGGAATGTGATACCAAGTTAATAGAGGAATAAAACACATAATTACACACACACACACAGAAACACACACATACAGAAACACGTCAATCAGCAGGACGACATCATCTGCCTGTGACCTCCGACACAGTTGATGTTTATAAGTTAAATGTGTTTCATCATGTTTTAACACTATGGTTCAGGTTAGTATCAGAGAAACTTTGTGGTTTGGATTAAAATAAGTATGCTGTGAAGGTTAGGGGACCTTGGTCGTCATGGTTACAGTAGTATTCACTAAAGTGCCACAGAGAGAGATAGAGATGACACCACCTGTACGTCACGTCAGCCTCTCTGCTCGGCTCTATAAGAGACAGCCGGGAGGACACACCTGAACATCACCTGGGCCACCACCTAAAGGCTGTCGCTGATAGTCCAACCTCTCTGTGACTGACAGGTAAGTTTTCTTTGTTCATATATAGATGATGGAGGGTTTTAACTATATCTAATAATTTATTACTGATGTTTAGTAAATTACTACAGTAACTGATCTGAAAGAGATCTGTGATAGTTTACTTATTGATTGGAAATCTGAGCACCTCAAGAAGTGATGCAGAAGCAGACTTATGTACAATCTGGTGTCTCACAAGGCTCAATCCAGGAGCCCCTGATGTTCCTGATTTGTGTCTCTCTGTTTTATACTTTACATCTTATTTTGTTGCTGTATGAATAAATAAATTCCCTCAGGTCTGTAAAAATTCTTGAAAATTATCATGATGGATGCTAAACTTCAGATGCATAAGAGACTTTTATGTGAATGTAAAAAACTTTCCATCGCATGTAGATCATCCTCATTAAAGGTGAAACAGTTGATATAGTTATTGACTTTAGAATTCATCTTCATGTATTAATGGATTCAATTCTTCGCTTGATTTTCAAATATCCTTGCTTTTAATTTGTCTTGCATACACATGCTGACATTGTGTGTTTGTGTGTGTGTGTATAAGAGATTTACTACTGTGCGTAACTTGTATTATATGTTTAGTGCTGCTCTGTCATCATGTGGCTGTTTGAATCGCGGCCTGCAAGGAGTAAATAAAATAAAATAAAATACATTATGGTACGCTATGACATCACAAAACACAATATGACACTGTATGATGTAAGATGATACGATCCAGACTGTTTACGTCATAAAATGAGCTGCAGTGAAGTCTGTTGACTGTTGCAGGTTGATGTTTCCAGTTGCTCGTCATGGTCATCCCTTGTTGCCTGCGTCTGATCCTGAGTGACGTCTGGACTCTGCCCTGCCTACATCACTTCCTACTGGAGTTCTTGGGCACCACCCTCTTCCTGTCTGCCAGCCTATCAGCTGTCCTGATGCTGCCGGCAGCTGCTGGAAGATCTGGACTGGATGTGATGTCCGCAGGCAACCCCAGAAACCTGAGCCATCAGAGAGACCTGAGCCCCCTGTCATCTGCTCTGGACATGTCTGGAATCGTACCTGTCTCACCTGCGTGTCCCCTGCAGGTGGCGCTGGTGTTTGGTCTGTCCGTTGCCATGGCAGCAGTCTGTGTGGGCGGGAAAACTCACCTGAACCCAGCAGTAACCGTAGCGATGGCCCTGACCCTGAGGCTCCGTCTGTGGAGGGCAGCGCTGTATGTGATTGGTCAGCTGTTGGGGGGCGTGGCCTCAGCTGCACTGTTGCTGGGACTAACCAGAGATGTGACACCTGTTGTCAACCAGGTGAGATTAATACAAGATGTGACGAACAGGTGAGTACATTACTGCGACAGCCAATCAGGGAGCAGGATTTCCTGTGGTACTGACCTAGTTATTTTTCTGTTTAGGTCTCTCCTGGTGTCCAGCTCCACCAGGCGGTTGCCTTGGAGATGCTGGTTACTCTTCAGCTGGTCCTGGTTGTCTTGGTGACAGCCGACGTCCCTCTGCCACCTGTGGTGTCTCCTCTGTTGGTCGGCCTGGCTGTCAGTCTAGGTCACCTGGTAGCTGTAAGTCCCACCCACCGCCTGCAGATGATCACTGATTTAGAATCTGATGCCTCGACACCCTCAGCACTGCCGCCACACCCCCCCCTCACCTGGTTTCTCTACCTGTCTCTCTGTCTCTCAGGTGAGTGCGACAGGTTGTGGGATGAACCCAGCTCGGTCGTTTGGTCCGGCTGTTGTCACGCTTGACTTCAACAACCACTGGGTGAGAACTTACACACACACACATACACACCCAACACACACACAGGGTCACCCTCAGACTGCACACTGATTGGCTGTTTCCTCTGCAGGTGTACTGGGTGGGGCCTGGTATGGGGGCATGTCTTGCTGTTCTCCTGAATGACCTGTTGCTACGGCCACGCTGGTGTCATCCCAGAGACTGGTTGGCGGAGCTAAAACACCTCTATATACCGACGGAAGAACAGCAACAGGAGGCGCAATAACACACACACACACACACACACACACACATACAAACTTGTTTTTGTCACTTAGGAGTTAGGATGTTAGGAGAACATCCAAAAGCCTCAGAAGCACGTTCACCAAAGAGACGTTTTCTACTGATTATAACTTGTGTATCTCATTATGACTTAATATTACCAAAAAAATTCTTTAAATATTTAAATGAACATTTAGTTTACAGGATAACCCTCTTGAAATTAATCTTCTTCTTCTTCTTCTCACAATGACATGATTAACTATGATTTTTCATAGATCAAAAACATATTAGGAAGAACAATTACATCTAGAATAGCACCATAGTAAGGCTTTAAAATCCACTGAACTTGAGCTATATTGATATTTGGTGTATGTGGAATTTGCTGACGATTAAATAAATTGTGATTTTATCACAATAGACTGATGTTTTTAAGCATTTAGATTAAATGTTTCCCGTTTTGGAGACAGCTAGGTATCTTGGTATCTGTAGATTAGTTAGTTAGTCAGGTTGAGTTTAGTCTTATTAATTATGGCACTTTCATCTGTTCCCTTTACATTTACAATAGCCTATGTACAGAGACCTTTTTATGTCTCTATAAATATTGTAAATAGTTGTATAAATAGTACACATATTGCGTTGATCATCCAGTATTTTGTGCCTGTTGTGTAACCATTTTAATGAAATTATACTAGTTGTAATTTTTCCAGCTGATAGTTTCAAAAAATCAGACGTCCCTGAACTCACCACAAACACAAGAAAGAGTACAACATAATAAACAAAACGAAACATATCAGAGAAACGGATGTTTATCAAACGAGGAACAGTGTGGTTAAAGTGACACCCCTATTCCAGCTACTTTTGAGATCATCATTATATTATGGGAGAAAAAGGAGCTGAGTTGTAGCACACGTTTCCTTCCGGATTTTTATTCCTGATAACAATCTATTCCTTTTTTTTTTTCTGACAAGTCCCACTCCTACACTGCCTCTGACTGGCGAGGTTTAGTGCCTCTGATAAATAAAACTACAATTAAGATTTCTTTTAAACCTATATTAAACATCAGCAAATAACAAAACAGGTGCATTTATATAAAAAAATAACACCTCATAATAATTCAAACCAGCATAAAAGAAGATGAAAAATGAAATGAATTAAATTAACTTAAGCGTCAAGTGAGTTTTAATGAAAATACAACTCAAATGATTCAGGGAGTCTCAAAGCCCTACTCTTTTCTTGCTTTTCAAAGAATGTTTTGATCTTTAAATGCCAAAAAGCTTTTTACTTTAAAAACAATCTACATTTGTGTAGAGATCTGTTGTTTAGATGTGTTTCCTGACCCTTTTATTCAAGGTGTAACTAACACCACCTGCAGTAACATTTCTGACCGCCTAGCGGCAGTGAAAACTCTGACGAGCGTCAAATCTGCCACAAATTAGAAGGAGGAAGAAGTAATCAGCCAATCAGGACGCAGGGCACCATATTGAACCGATGTTTTGATCCAAACCGCTGCTACTTTCCTTCAGTTTACTTTTTTTTTTTTTGTTGTCAAAGAAGCCACTACTGGATTAGGAACAACAAGCGAGTTTATGCTCACAGGGTAACAATGAAGCTAACAGATATCAAGAAGTTAAAAGTGCCCGAGCTGCGGTCCAGACTTAAAGAACTTGATTTGGACAGCAGGGGACTGAAGGCTGAGCTGGTGGTCCGGCTGTGGTCTGCGTTAGAGGCAGGACAAGCTGGAAAAGACGGAGAGGAAGAGCTGAAACTACCACAAGACACCTCACCGGCACCGACGGAGACGGAGGAAGGCGTCCGGGCCTCGGCTTCGTCACCACCGACAGGAGCTGGTGTCACAGCGCGGTGCCAAGTAGGCTACACCAGACAGTTAAGAGACTGTGGCACACAGACATCAGACCCTGATAACGGACGGCCAACACCTCAGCAAGGCTCCTCAGAGTGTGAAGAATCCCGAGCGGAGCAGGGAGGTGCAGAGGATCCCGGAGAGGACCAGAGAGCTCAGTCATCGGAGGAGCTGACGGGCAGAGGAAGAGCTTTCTACGAGTTTAAAGAGGAGATACGATACAAAAGGTTAGTAGTGCTGCAGAGAAACACCCACAGAGTAGGTGGAGTCGGTTTAAGGCATCAGGTTCAGTTAAAGCTACCAAGTAAAGTCAGGATTATACTTTATAACATAGTATTGTCAATCAAGTGTTTTATGCATTTTGTGAGGGAGTTTATGTTAAATGTACAAATACAAATTTAAAAGGCAGAGTACATTAAACACAAAATATCTTCTTTCCAATATATAAGTGGGTGTAAATGGCCATATAGGCTATTTACACCTGGGTGGAAATAGTGTTGTTGATCACTGACACCTTGGAGCAAATAGCATCTGCCTGGTTTAATATACTCACTACTACTACTAATGATGTGAGAGGTGTCTCTAACCAGTAAAAAGAGGGCTGTAACTTTAGATTTCAATTACTTTATATACTGTATATCTCTCAGCTCCGCCAGTTCGAAGAAAGAAAACATGGGTCTGTCTGAACATGTCCACACAGACATGATGTGAAACAACACTTAAATAGGGTTTTGGTTGGAAAGCTTTCCCAAACTTGGATTTTAAGGTTGTTTATAAAGCAGCATGTGTCTCTATGTCTTCTCAACCAGAGCCAAATCACCACAACCTCCAATGGACAGAGAGGAGACAGAGCAGGAAGACGACAATAAAGTCAGATTAGATCCATGTAAGTCTATGGACAACACTCACCATCTCTCTGGTGAAGGAACATGAAACAAACCTTAGTTACAGTTATTTGAGCTGTGATTAGTTGTCTCCCAGAGGATGCAGTCTCTTATGAAGTCATAAGAGCAGTGCAGAGACATTTTGAATTTGTTGTTTGCACAGATAACCGTCACCTCCACTTTGAAATGGGTCCTGATTGTGTATGTGGCCAGCCGCGGTTCTGGGCTCGATTTCCCTCGCTGTGGTCAGGCTGCCGGCTCACTCATGGGGTGCTGCATGGCCGGGTGGGCTTTGAGGTGAGGCTGGAGAGGAAGCTGTTGACTCCCCAGCTTGACCAAGCAGGCACGGATCCTTATGGCCTGAGAGTAGGCTGGTCAGTGGCCAACAGCTCTCTACTGCTGGGTAAGGATTTATTATTAGGTTCATTTCACTTTTTTCCCGGAGGATTTCTTGTTAAGATTCCCTTCTTCTGTCTCCCTTTCTATCTGTCTCAGGTGAAGATGAATTCTCTTTTGCTTATGATGGACGTGGTAAAAAAGTGTCAGGTGGGAAGGAGGAAGAGTTTGGAGAATCAGTCTCAGAGGGGGATATCATTGGCTGTTATGCTGTGAGCGACACTTTCTCTCCAGTACTTCCTTTAATAAAATTCTTTGAAAATTGCTTTTGTCTTCTCTTCACATCAACATCTAGTTTTAGTAGCATTATTCTTTTTCTAATCCAAGCTCTCTGTGTGTGTGTGTGTGTGTGTGTGTGTGTGTGTGTGTGTGTGTGTGTGTGTGTGTGTGTGTGTGTGTGTGTGTGTGTGTGTGTGTGTGTGTGTGTGTGTGTGTGTGTGTGTGTGTGTGTGTGTGTGTGTGTGTGTCATGTTTACACGTGGACACCGACAGTCTTTCTCCACAGACGGTGCTGTTGAGCTCTCCTTCTATAAGAATGGTCGTTTCATGGGTGTTGCCTTCTCCCTGGGCGCCCCTGTACGGCTCGGTCGAGCTCTGGTCCCTCACATCCTCTGTAAGAGCTGTTCAGTCAGACTCCACCTGGACCCCACGGCTCCTCCCTGGTACCCCGGCCCTCCAGGGTTTACACCAGTGGCAGCTCTCTCTCCTGGGCAGAGGGTGCGCGACATATTGCCTCCTACTGTCAAAGCACAATGTGAGGTGGGTTTCCACCCAATGTATTTTGAATGTGTCTAAAGGCTGAATGTCTGTGTAAAATTTCATAGTAATTCATCTGATAGTATTTGAGATATTTTAATCTCGTCAAAAGTGGTGGACCACCACACCAGCATTTTGGTTATTTTTCAGACAGGACATGAAAATAGTCATATTTGAGTCTCTCTCTCTCTCTCTCTCCCTCTCTCTCCCTCCAGGTGTTGCTGATGGTTGGTCTTCCTGGTTCTGGGAAGAGCCACTGGGCGAGGACTCTCATGAAGCAGCATCCAGAGAAACAGTACAGGCTGTTGGGCACAGAGGATCTGCTCGCATGTATGATTGTCAGTCAAACTTCCAGTCTTAACTCTCATGTTTTATATTCATGTTTAAAGTATGATGTTCAATTTCTGACCAACTGATCCAAAAATGTTCGATGTGTGTCTGTGTAGAGTGGTGGACGGAGGGACAGCAGGCTGCAGCAGGCTTCTCAGTGTCTGACTGAATTGATCAAAATGGCAGCTCAGACTCCTGGAAACTATATCCTTGACCAGGTAACTCTTTACCACTAAACCGATTTAACTCTGAAAACCCTGTGGAATTAATTACCCACTGAAGCACTGATGTATCTGTCCTCAAACATTGTATTCCACCTCCTCAGCTCTCACCATATTCTCTTCATCACTTCTCTGTTTCCAGTGCAACATCCTCTTCTCTGCACGGCGCTACAAGCTACAGCTGTTCGCAGGCTTCAGGCGCCGGGTGGTGGTGGTCTTTCCCTCAGCAGACGAGTGGAGAAGACGACTGGCCGAGCACCAGAGGAGGGATGGCGAGGAGATCCCTGAGACGGCGCTGCTCAAACTCCAAGGTCTGACATGTGCAAGCTTAACAGGAAGTAAAACATAATAATAATATAATAATAATAAAAAGATCTCTCTGAGCCAGTTTCTCAATTCTGTCATGAGTTATTGTTCCCATGTTTTCTCCAGTGAGCTGCAGTCTTCCAGAGCAGCAGAGTGACCTGCTGGAGGAGCTGCTGTACGTTGAGCTGCCTCAGGAACAGGCGCAGATGCTCCTGCAGGAATATAAAGATGAAGCTCGCAGGCTTCTGCCCCCAATCCCCAAACAGGAGAAGAAGAAACCCCGACGTCAGAAGACAAGACCTCATCCTTTCGGCCCTCCACCCTCACATAGGATCCAGTGGACTGGACTTAATAGTCAGTATGAGAAATGACAATACAGACTTTGGGAGGCTAATATTTTAAGATGTTACCTGATATTATAATTGTCTTCACAGGGTGGAACAATGTGAGACTCAACATGCACTCGTGGAGGCAGCAGCCAAGATATGTGAGTCCTACACAGCTGTGAAATTCTACACACTGAACAAACACAAGCTTCACTGTAACTTTACTGTAAAAGAATTTGGGGCTGTTAGCTTAGGGTTTAAACCTGTCTTAAACAAAATCACATGGTGACTCATGCTTCGTTGCTGCGTCCCACGTCTTGAAGAAATCCCCTAAATGCCACTTGAATCTGAGGTTTAACTTTTACCTCCACTATGCGTGGTTTAAAGGTAAGGTCAGTATAAGGGCAGATTTTTACGCTTAAATAAATGTTGTTTATTCTTAAATGTATTTATGATGTTTTGAAGGAGAAGTGTCTCAACATGTCACATCTGCCTCAGTTCATTTCTCTACTTTAGAAAAGAAAGTTAGAAAGTGTCAGAGATACAGTCAGATGACATGTGTCAACTGTTCGCTCACCTGAGTAATTAGTCAGAATCTAATAAACCAATGACCTTAATAATAATTTCTTTTCCGTCATACATCTGGTTCAGCCGAACCTGAGCTCGTCATTTCTTGTTTTTCAAATTGCTGCAACCTTTATTTGAACCTAAAAAAAAATAAACTGCAGCTAGGCTACCCAGATGCTAACTAATACTGCAACAGCTTCCTCATGTTGATTTCACAAAGTAAAGAAAATCACATTGTCATTTTTGTGTTATTTATATTTCAGTGGAATGTGGCTTATGAGGACCAGAGGGGCTACTGGTGAAGAAACCTGTGGCAAGAAGAAATGGATGCTGCTGCACCGTCTGTGTTTACAAGGACATAAATGGTACTGATGCCATTTAATTTGAAAAAAAAAAAAAAAAGGCAACATCAGCAAGTAATCATGGAGAGAACTACAGTATTTGTTGTACTTGCTCAAAGATAATCAGTGTTGGACTATCTAAACATTTTAACGACAAGAGCCAGGTCACTTTTTAGGATTTTTATTGAAAATATTTTAAAAATTTTATCATGTTTTTACTATACAGAGTACAAATGATTAAAATACAGTATTTTGCACAGTTTTAACATGAATATTGATCCAAGTGCTTAAAATCGAGTAATAAATCCCTGAGCGTGAATGAAATTAAATGTTTCTCTCAGTATGTGGTCATTTGATCATCTGGATCTATTTTCTGATGTGATCAGTTGAGTGTCCTGTCATCTGCTTGGGTCTCGCTCTCCATCAGGCTTCACTGTCTGATAAAGCAGCACAGCTCCTTTAGCTGAGGGACAGAGCTCCGACCACAGAGGGCTGCTGCTGTCCAGCTGCAACACCTCCTACAAACAAAATGCAGCCTCAACAATATCCAACAAAATCTGGTGCTTTTAGATGTCAATGTTTCAAATGTCTCTATGGCGTGAAACACAACTTGTGCATCTATATCTTGATATATAAAGCAAGAAAGCTCATTGTGGAGTTGCTCATTGTATACGTCTGTAACTATAAATCACTCACAGTTCGGTTGAGGAAGACTATGTCTGTGGATTCACTGGCCTCTGCTCCTCCTTTCCAGTACAACTTTCTGATTTCATCAGACGTCAGCGAGCAACTGAGGACACACAGAGATAACCGACCCTACGTCACATCTTTATAAAGCTGTTCGAGACAAACATCCATCATCTCTACAGACATCTTGCACTCTTTATCCCAGATACATATCTGTCGTCTGTCCCTAATGGACCACTTTTGATATTCTTTTATATTATCTATAAATTCTTATTATTATGCTGCTGTCTTGGCCTGGTCGCCCTTACAAATATTTGTTTTTGAACTCAATTCGGCATATCTGGTAAATAAAGGGTGAAAGTGATTCCACCATGAGAACGTCTGCTGAGAGAGGAATCAGTGCTACAGAAAGTTTTAGGGGTTAGAATTGAAGGAATGGGTACCTGACGTAGAACTCAGCACTCGGCCTGCCGGCGCTGGTGTGATTCAGAGCGACGCCCATCAGGACGGGCGCTCCGAGGGAGCTCAGAGGAATATTCACCTGCAGACGGACAGGGGGGAGACGAGATGAAGGAGGTGAGAGAAATGACGCTTAAACACCTTTAGTTTCCAAAGAATATATAAAATGAATACTGCAGACTTTAGTTGTTGCCCTTTGCTCTCCATCTTGTGATGGAGCTCTAACCAGTTTTCTAATTAAGGCTAAAATGGTTTCTCATTAATTTGAAAGATGTAGGAGGATATGATAATCACTCAATTATTCTACACCTAGAAGTTTTAAGGGCAGTTACCAGAGTTCATCTTTGAAAATTATAATTCTTCGTTGTTTTATTGATGGTTAATTGAGTCATTTCAGCTTTTATCAACAGATTTCTTAGTTTATTGCAGAAGGACTGCAGGGCTCTGACTGTCACCTTAGTACAAACACTTCATTGACCTTCAACCTGTTCAAACTGGTGCTGAGACAATCGATGAGTCAATCAACATAAAACTAACCATCAACCATTCTGATAATAGATTAAACGTCTAATTCATTTAATAACAAAAGAAGCAAAAATATTTGCTGGTTCCAGCTTCTCAAATGTGAAGGGTTGATGCTTTTTGTTTGTCTTATGTGATAGTTAACTGAAAATTATTTTACACTTTTGGTTGGACAAAACAAGAGATCCGAAGACATCTGGGGAATATTTTTCGCTATTTTGTTGACCAAATGATTAGCAAATTAATTAGAAAATAATCAACACAAAAATTTATTAATTTCAGCTATAGGTTAGTATGGGAGTGAGCAGACACAGTTGTGCACTTATTATGCACTCAGCAGTCTGCAATGGGATGACGATGTTTGATGAGTCTGTCAGTGCTATCCTGTATACTGCTGTGTGCTGGGGCAGCAGGCTGAACAAGCTGATCCTCAAAGCCAATGACGTTATGGGGGTGAAGCTGGACTCTGATGATGGTGTCAGAGAGGAGGATGCTGTCCAAGTTACATATTATCTTGGACAATGTCTCCCATCCACTCCATGATGTGCTTGTCAGGCACAGGAGCTCGTTCAGCAGCAGACTGACACTCGGACACATCACACTTATTAAGTGCACTGAACACTGTACATAAACCTGATGATAATAACTTGTGCAATTATCTAACTCTGGGTTCAATAGCTCATCTGTGCAATAATCGGCATTTTATATTTACATTTTATTTTCATTCTTATCTATTGTACATATTCTGTAAATACTGACTTTATTTTATATCCAATGTTCCTCTTGTGTTTCTCTGTATCAGAGCAACTGTTATGGCCAAATTTCCCTCCAGGGATAAATTAAGTATTTCTGATTCCGATTTTGTAGCTGTGTAACTAAACATCAAGTTAACGTGAAAAAAAAAAAGTTCACAGCAGACTTTCGCAGAGAAACCCACCTCGTCTCTGATCTCAGCGCAAACAGACAAGAACAGCTCTGAGACGACGGCCCTCTGCTGCATCATGCTCACCCTGATCTGTTCATCGCTCACCGCCTGGCCCAGACGCTCACACACCACCTGAGAAGAGCAGCGATGGTATTAATAACACATCAACCGCGTTAGTGACACTTCATTCCTGCTCACCTTCGGCTCTGGGTGACCTCCGGGGATGTCCAGGAGCCCCCCTGCCTCTGCCACCCTCTGGCTCCTCCTGATCAGCACCACCTGTCCGTCATCTGTACACAGGACGCCTCCCACACCCAGAGGCTGAGCCAGCAGTGCCGCGGAATCACTGAACTCCACCTCCCCTCGCCCGTGGAGCTCTGCCACTCGACATGACCAGTTTGTTCCCAGGTAGTCCTTGTAGCAGGTGAGGCCCAGTCTCAGAGTGAGGAGTGGCCCGGACTCTCGACCATCTGTGTTTCTGTCAGAGCGAGAGGGAAGTTCAGCTGTGATGTCCTGAGATCCTCTGCAGTCACAAGTGGAGGAAGCTTGTGACAGTGTTGAGCCGATGACACTATCTTTATGTTCTGTCTGATTCACAGGTCCATTTGTTTTGCTCCGAGTGGTGTCCCGCACTAGTCTGCTGTGTAACTCCCCTTCTTGATCCTCTGCATGGTCTAAGATGGGATTGTGGCGTCTGGGAGAAACAGAGGGTGATGAGGCCCACGTAGGAGAGGCCAAGCAGAAAGAGTGCAGTCTAAATTTGGACCCGTTGAAAAGCCACGGCTCCTTGGACACCCGCTCCGTCCACACCTCCTCTATTTGACGCTCCAGAGTCGGATCTGTCTGCCTGTTAAATCTGCAAAGAGGGAGAGGAAGTAAAACAAACGTTTCAGCTTACTACAATTACATTTTGCCCACTGTCACACTTTTCTTATACAAAGTATAGTAGTATGTATAGTCTTATACATTCAGTGTCAGCATTGATCAAAGGGATTTAGAGTTAAACAGCTACTTTCGTCCCCAATACAGTGGCGTCAAATAGTCTGCGCACAAAGAGGTTAAGATGGTCAATAACACAAATTTGTTTAAATTCAATTGATAGAAACAGTGCAGAATCTTAAACTGCTGCAACTTTGAGTATATTCAAATCTAAAAAATAAACTTCAGCTAAGATAGCCAGATGCTAATCAACACAGCAACAGCCACCTCATGTTGAATAGAAAATCACTTTTAATGTCATAACGTCTTTTTTTTATGTTTTTGAATCGTAAAAATCTCTGATTATTTCCAGGTTTATGTTAATACATTTGAGATTTTCAATGAGGCCTCACACTTTTGAACCACTGTTTGTAGAGTTTATGTTTTTAGATATTGTGTTGTTAACTATAAAGGCCTTATAATTACATTACTCTGTGGTTCAGAGGCCTGATTTATGTTCCTACCTTTCAGAGAGCTCCACTTGTACTTGAGACTCCAGCAGCCCCCTCCAGGCAGCACAGTGCAGCAGCACAGACACCTCAGAGTCCATCATCTCTCACTGGAAATTATCATTACAGTCTTCACCTGCAGTTCTGTAATACTCATGTAAAAACATCAATACCAAATGTTAATATTTCTATTAACTAAACAAAATACACAGGAAAGAAAAAAGAGGCCATAAACATGTTGTAAAGGGCTGAATCTGAAAACATTTGCAGAAGATAACTGTGTTATATGCCCTCAGACCTCTCCCTCCACTGCTCAAACACAGACACACCAACAACACACACACTGAGAGATTAAAGATTAGATTATCGTATTGATTCATTTATAGCAAGCTGGTCAGTAAATCCAAAGCAGTCAAACACCAAGATATTCCATATTTTCAATTTAACTACAGGCATTTGGTTGGCATTATCAGTAAAATCAACTAACTCTTGAAATGCGTAATGCTAAATGCTTGAATAAATAACTGATCTTTGGAAGTCAAAACAGACATGTTTTAACATGTATTACATTTTTCAGGAACAATCAGACAGATGAAACAGAGTGAAACCTACTCAGGTTAATCTACCTGTCTAAAGCTCTTCTCAGAGCTGTTTGGATTGCCCTTGATTGTCCTCTTTGACCCTTACCCTGTTCCATCTGTAATCTGTGATTATCCACTAATTTACTCCATTATCATTGTAATCAGTATGTGGAGTTTAGTGACGTTATAAATGTCTAATCGGAATAACTGGATGCAACTGTGTGCTAGTGCAGCGCCTTTAAAGTGTCTGTATCAGTGTTGGTATCAGGACACTAACCAAGATATTAGTAAAAAAAAAAATCCCTTCATAGAAAATGCAGGATATCATAATATTTAACTCAGCACTTTTGTTTATTGCCCATTTTGCAATGACTTCCAGCACAGCTCATAACTGATGTCCATGGGTGCAGGTGTCACCAAAACATCTTTAATGTTACTTTTTTTAAAATAATAATAAATTAATGCTTTTGGCCACGCCCCAATCTGTGACGACACAACAGGTATTTTGCCTCTTTGGAGCTGAAAAACACCTGTACTGACGTCACCGTCTGGGGCGTGGCCTTAAGTGTGACCTGTTAAAGGTGTTAATGACTCCACAGAGCAGCTGCCTGTGGTTCATTTCACCTTTAAAACACACTGAATGGGTCGCACAGCTGATTTATTTTCGATTGCAAGTTAATGAATATTAGTAATGATGTTCGTTTTAGTTGCTTGAGTTTGCTTACATAGTTTAAACTGTCTATCAAAGTAACTTCAGTCACGAACAACTTTCAGTTCATCCTTCAGCTGAGCACCGACAGAAGCATCGAGTGAAAATCACATTATTATGCAAAACAGCAACTCAGCCAGTATTTGGTGTAACGTTACTATAATATAACCTGGACTACTGATATAATCTGTCAAACACTGGAGGAGTTTTGTCTTACCTTCCTCGGTGGAAGCAGAGTGTAGTTTCTTCCTCTTTCCTTTGATAGGTAAAAACGTGTTCATTATCTCCACCCAGAGACCAAGAGTCCGCACTGCAGGGCTCTAACTGTGTCACATCAGCACAAACACTTCATTGACAGCTGCATAAAATAAAACTAGAATTAAAAACTGCACTTGTCACATGTGTCACGCCAGATATACTGGTACGTTTAAAGACATCGTATAGATATTATATTTCCCCTCTGAAGGTGACAGAAGGGTTAAAACGGGGGCACAAAGACGTGCAGGGCATGTATGTTGGTGCTGTCAAGCTGCCTGAAATCAATTATAACTTCCGGCCATAATCAAACTAAAGATCCGGTAATAGAGAGAAAGCACTACTGTAAGAACAACGTATCTATGAACTGTTATTTTTCTTAATGTATTGTTTATTGTTTTTCCACATTGATACCTCCACATAATCTGGAGTTATTTTGTAGCATTTAAGCACTTTTATTATTCATTGTTGAATTGTCTCCTCAGTTTAATATTGCATTGCCACTGACAGCATTGCTACGACGTTTCACTACGGTCTGTGTGAGGCATGGTCACTATAGCATCATGCGGAAGTGGAGGGGGGGCGCTTTATTTTGAAAGGATTGTACTGCTTTCCGGTCTAGCTGTAGCTAGCTTGACGCAGCTGAGTTTATACAACAGCCCCACAGCACAGTCAGCCACTGTTATGAAACTGAGCCCTGCTGGTATGTCACTATTCTCTGCTTAAATGCTGCCTTTATACTTGTTCTAAAATTGTAGCATGGTTCTATGTTTGCTCTCCGTCTTTCACAGAACACCGCTAGCTAAATTATATTGTTATTAGCAGGCTAACAGTAGCGTCAAGCACTTAAAGCTAACTGTGGCTAGCGTTAGCTGTAGCAGAACAGACAGTTCCCGCTGGAGACTGTCTGCTCTTCATTCATGCAGAAACCCAACAGTTAGCTTGTGATGTGGCTAGTAAAAGTGTCCATTTTAATTCAGTGTATGTAAAGGTAAGTTAGTTTACCTTAACAGGGTTTTAATGTAACAGAGTGAATGAATAACAACTGTTGTGTTTGAGCAGATAATAAGAAAGGACCTAGAACCAGCTGGTAGTGTTGGTTTGTTTGTGTCCTTTTAAAATATTTCACCCACCTCGTCCCCTGTTGGTGAAATAAATCAGGTCACGTGTGAACTGACGTGAGGGTGGGGGGGCAGTTTCTGTCAGCGTCAGCTACAATGGAGACACACTGAGGGGCAAAGACTGGAAAACTGATGAAAAGCATTGTTTTAGCCTCTAGTTTGATCAGTACGTTTTCAAGCTAAATGGGTGGGCTGACATGGACAACACATTAATTCAGTTTCAATGACATATGCAAGAGGTTACATCTCATTGGCACCTACAGTGTTTTTATAGTCTATTGAAGGCGTGTTTCACATAGTGGTCTTAATGTAGTCTTGAGATCAAATGAATATAATCCATACAGATTTATTTAATTGATAAGTGACGTCTTTGTCCAACTGTATTGACAAAAAGTAATCAACTTCAATTTTAAATGATTCAATTATCTCTCTAGTAATCTGTTATCAGTATGATAAAATTAACATTCAAGATCTTGAAAATATGAAAATGATTTAAATGCCTCCAACTACTTGTTGATATAAGTATAACAGAGGTAGATTTGTAAGCTTATGATACCTCAAATGCAACATAAATATACTTAACATGGTCTTGAGTTCTCTTATTCTTTAAAATGTGGGTTTCAAATGTCTCCCTGCTTCTCCTGTAATGATCCTTCTTTGTGTCATTGATGTCAACATTTGTCCTGTCTGCTCAGGTCCTCTGCGTGGAAGCCCATACATTTTCCATCATGCAGCTGGAAGCTCAGCTGCGTCTATGTCAGAGTTGTCTTTGGTGCTGCAAGAGCAGTGTGCGTCTACTCACCCAGAGCTATGCACTCAGGTACACTGTGTGTGTGTGTGTGTGTCAGATTTAATCAGAATTACTGAAACCAACTTAATGATTGTGCTTATGTATTCTGCTTTGTGCAGGACTGAAACTCTGTTTGGTTTTGAGTTCTCTGCTTTCTCACCACAGAAAAGCTGCGACCCATTATGATCTCCTGGGAGTTAAATCTGACGCCAGCTTGGAGGAAATTAAAAATGCATTTTTTGACAAATCTAAGAAGGTAGAGTCCTCATCTGTTAACAAACTGTGCATCTATAGACAATGTCTGGCCACATGAGGGCAGTCTTTTACAGCCGTGTTTCTACTTTTTAACTGTTCCCACAGTGGGCCCCCTGCCTGTTTGTTTTCATGTTGTGGCTCTCAGTGTAAATAAGGATGTGTATGTGTATTTACCTTGTGGTTTGGGCATAATTAAGGGGTAAGACAACGCAGAGAAAAAGACTGTACATATGCATGCTTGTTTAACAAAGAAAGAGAACATTTTTGTGAGTTGATGCCAGCAAACATGTCCAGAGAAGTACATGCCTGCACCAGAATATCTCTTGGTTCATTAGTTGGTTTGCTCAGTAGACCTCATTACTCTAACTGACCCACTCATCATGCAGCTGCATCCAGACAGCGACCCAGCGAACCCAGCCCTGCACAGTCTGTTTGTGGAGCTCAACGAGGCCTACCGAGTGCTGAGCAAGGACCAAAGCAGGAAGGAGTACGACTTGAAAATCAGACAACCAATTAGTGGTGGCCAGGCATTCAGATCTGCTGCTAATCACGCCACCTCCAGAGCCAGGTGAAGATACACACTATCTATCTCTTTGTGCTTACTAGTCTTATGTAACCCTGGTCCTCCTATTTAATGTTGTTAGCATGCGGACAAGAAAAGACAGTTGGCTGATGTTCTTCTGTGGCATGAAGACTTCGATTTAATTTTAAAATGATGGCCTTGTGGGATGGTTTTCTGCTGTAACATTCTCATTGTACATGCTATTCTTGTGAAGAATGACCAGCTGAAACCTCAAACGCTGCAGTAATGCTGACTGAAGAATTAGAGGATAACTCTGGTATTTTTAAAGCTGGGCCCTTTTACATATTTTGGGTTCAAAATGACTGGTAGGTGCGAACAGTTTTGGAAGTGGTCCAGTAGGTTGCCTCGGCCGGCAGCTAAGAATGGGCGGTGAAAAGCTATAATTGCTGTAATGTAATGTAATGTCCTTTGGGGCAATTGCGCCAGATCAAAGTACGTCCACTAAAAGTGCTTGTTTTTGCCACTGACAGAGTCAGATTGTTCAAAGTGTCTGACAACATTACAGAGAAGATTCTTACAGAGTCAGACCTGAAAGATCCTTTTTATTTAACCAGAAATGGCTATTAAATCGCTCAGTTCAAAGCCACCAGACTCCATTGACAAAAACAGTAATTATACATGAGCATTGCTGGTCTACCACCTTTCCTATCAGCTATTTTGTTTGTGTTCATGAGAGACTTTGTTGTTTTTTAAAGGGTTAGTTTCAATCCAACACAATTGATCAGGCAGCAGTAAATCACCCACTGCTGAGTTCTGCAAGGTAAAATTACCGTTTCTGTCTATGGAGTCTGGTGGCTCGAATAGTTTGATACAACGGTGGTCTTGGGTTAAACAAAATGGATCTTACAGGTTTATTTCTGTAGGGATCCTTTCTGTAATGTTGTCAGACACTTGGAATAACAATCAGAGCCTCTCGGTGGCAAAAACCAGTATCTGTAATGGACGTGGTTTGATCTGGTGCAGTTGCTGCAAAGGATCATTCAGCTCAAGGACCAGCTCATTTGCTGTCCTTCCTTGGTTTGAGGTTATGTTTAACTTTGTGCACTAGTCAAGGAACTGTGTGTTTCTTTGCAGAAGAATTTCTGTGTTCTTGTTCTTCATCTTTTAACATCTCAGGTTTTCATTGTTTTTTTTAAAACAGAAAATCAGTAAGCGTTTACTGTCTTTACTTTAGTCTGTTTGTAACATTTGTACCATCTATCCTTCCTCTGTTTTTGATGTCACCAATCACGATACTTCTTCAACTACTTCGCCACCAGTAAGGAGACGCAGGATAACATTCGTTACTGGCAGCAGTTTCATCAGTCTCATGCAAAGCAGATGTCGGCAGAGGAGTGGCAGAGGAGGAGGAGGAAGAACTACCGCCTGGTGGGCTACTGCATCATGACAATCATGCTCAGCATTGGAGCCCACATGGTCTTCTTCAGGTACAAAACAGGAACATGATGTTTACTATGTCTATATATCTATATATGTGTTAGAAAGATAGAAATGATGTAATAGTGAAGATGTAACTGGCAAATTTATTCTTTTTACTCTGTATAAGAATCCAACTTCCCACCGCCGTCCATCCTTGTTTCCTGAGTTCATGTTTTCTTTGCAGCACATTCACATCCAGCTGAATGGGACTGTTTGGGGACATGTCTCTGTGCCGTGTGTCTTGGCACCACCTCTTGGCTTGTGGCTGTGTATTTGTTTTCACACACCGACTTGTTTCCACTTCTGTTTGTGAAGATTCACTTCTTTGTGGTGTGAAAAGCTGCTGTAACAGCTGTGCAAACTAATAAATACAACTGAGCGTACAGAGTCCCTGCTGAGCAACTAGTTTTTAGGTTAAGCAAAGTTATTCTGTGAACGATGTCTTAACTCGGGTGTTTCCTGCAACTCTTTCAGGAAACTGGAGGAAATTCACAACAACTTCATGGATGAGAAAGATCGCGTCATCACAGAAATTTATACTGAATCCAAAGAGAGGGCCAGGTGAGTCCTTTTAAATTAAATTGTTCTTCAGTTTGGTGCCACATTTGAAGTTAATTAATTAGAAGTAAATTTGTTTGGGTTTTGTGATGCTTGAGTATGAGTCTCTGTGTCTCCTGCTTCCCAGGATCAACGGTTATAAGAAACAGACTGAAATCCTGCGTCAGAAACACACAGCGTTTCTGGAGAAATACAATATCCGTGAGAGTGGAGAGGACAAGTAGGAAAGTCTTCATCTGTGCTCAGCGGATGGAAGGCAACAGAATGAACGTGGTGCTAGTTTAATGATTTTAAAGTGTTTGTCCGTGTTTGTCCTCAGCGGTGATGCTGATGACTTGAAGGCACACAGATCATGGGTGTGATGTGGGAAGGTTTCATCTGGTGTGTTTCTTCATGACCAGGCTGAACTGTACACCAGACAATAGTTGGTGGAATATCTGAAGTGATGTGACCTCTACAAGAATCCTGTTCCTCTGTGAACACAAACCTCTCAGAGCCATAACAAACACTGTTAAACTGCCTCTAATTAACTCACAGGAACATGGTATTTATTGTCCTCAGTTCTGTGTTAGGCGTAAAGAGAAGACAGACTTTTATAATGTCAAAAGAAAGACACTTATTTTAATTAAAAGCATATCTCCAGTTGCACACAAGAGGACGCTCCGCAGTGTTTTCTTAGATCTGATGAGACTGTTCAGGAGGGTGCAATCTAGTGCAAATTGAATGGAAAGATGGTTCATAATTACAGATTGAAGTTCATTGTTTTGTTTTTTTTGTTTTTTTTCCCCCAACACCCAGAGCCAACATTTACCATTTTGCCTTTCAGTTTTTAGATATTAGAGATTGTTGTAGTTCTCCAGTTTTTGTCTGCCTTACTTCTCCCCTGAAGAGATGTCCGAGAGAAATTATTTAAAGATAAACTTTTCCTCATCAATTATTACTTCCCATTTGTTTCGCCTCTCATTCAGGCGTGCTTTGGTTCTGGTTTTGTAATGTAGAACAGACTACAGACACTGCTTTACACTACATTTTTTTTTTTTAATTTAAGACTATTAAAGCCTAACAAGCCAAACAAAGCCATTTTCATAATATCTTTCCACTGTGAAATTAATTTCCACTGACTGACTCAGACCTCCAGGTGTAGACAGCTGCCTTTTAATGAGCAACCACGCAGACGAGTCTGTACTGTTGTAATTAGATAATTATTTATCTGCCCTACCACAGAACTCAGAAGCTTAGTTTCCATTATCTCAGTGGTCAAAATCTGTGCATTCAAACTGCTCTTTTAAACCTCTGGTCTCGCATTTGGAGCTGCATATGTGATTTACTGAAAACTGACTGTACAGATGCATCACATAGTGTGTTTATTTGCATATTTACATTCTCATGGAAGTTATGAAACAACTCATAAGAGCATCCAGGGCACACATTTATTTGTTGGTGACATCATGGAAAAGAGGCTTGGTTTATCGTTTATAAAATCCCAGAACTACAACGTGCAGTGTGTGTTTTTTAAGAGAAGACGTGGCCTTTTTTCCTTCTCTTGCCTTCTTGTCACCAGCGGCCCCCTGTCCTCAGACTTCAGTAGGAGATAACGAATCCCTGCACGACTTACAGACACCCTCACCCTCATGTGGCGTGTGAGTGCCCTGTCATAACCCAAACACACCATAATGACTCCACTCATACACACACACACACACACACACACACACTCGCTCACTGATGGAAGACAAGACTCATGGGAGATGCAGCTACAGTGCGGCTCAGAGAAACCAGCTGTTAAGACGGTTTTAATTGACTTTTATCTTTGGTTTAATGAGCTGCAGAGGAAAAATGTGTCAAATCATGCACTGAAATAATACTCTGTCTGACATGCATGCCCTCTGATTTATTGTTTGGAAAACAACGAATAGTGATATGGAGTGGAAAAATAAATCATTAATAACAAACTGACCCTCAGACTTTTACACTGTGCTGCCTTATTTGATGTGAGTCTGGCCTGAAAAAACATTTGAGATGATCAAATGAGTTAGTAGGAGGCAGAGAATCAGTTAAATTTACATAATCTGGCATTATTTTCTGGCATTTAGTGTGTCAAAATACAATGAAAATATAATATTTCCTCAATATTTTGCAGCTGACCTGTGCACTGATTAAAAGATTCAATGTTACATAAGCAATTCACGGGAATTAATGAACTGAAAATCTACAAATCCAACTTGGTGTCTGTTTTGCCCGATTCCACCTGATAGAGACCTTCCTTGTGAATGATTTAACATCAGGAGAATTTATTAGGTAATTATTAAGAAGTTACAGACTCATAAAACAAGGTGTTTTGTAATTTTACTACCCAACATGAAAGCTTTGATTTAGCCTCCCTCACTCTCCAGGAGTACAAGCTCGGTGCATGAATACTGAGTCCTTTACTGTTTTGTTTGCCAAAAAATGGTCAATTATAGATAAATTCATATTGTGCCACAGCTAACAATTATGTTCATAACTGATTAATCGCTTTGGTCTCAAACAATAATCTCTTCAAGGTGACATCTTTATGTTTATTGCGTCCAACCAAACCAAATTTAATATCAGAAGAATAAGAAACACATCTCAAAAGATGACTTAATTAATTAGCTGCTGATTAATTTGTATTGTATTGAGAGAGCTGACCAATTGTCCCAGCTCTATAAATACAAGAATCAATAGAGGAGGGTTACTGAAACCTCCAGTTTTCCAGAAATACCACGCAGGACGTGACCTCTGTGTCCTCAGTGGCAGCTACGGTTCTGCTCCCCACTGGGAAGGGGCTCCCGGAGGCCCCCTGACCCCCCACTTTGGGACCAATGGAGAGGCTGCACCTGTATCCAGTGCGCCTGTCCCGTTTGGAAAAAGTTGGCAGCGCAATGGTTACGCTGCGTGCGTCTCAAGGGCAAAGGAAATGAGGAAACCGATCACAACAACTAATGAAGACTCCTACCTTTTCCAGACCTCTCTGTCTGTCTGCGGACTGCCCCGCTGCTCTGCTGTAGCTGCACTGCCATGTCAGCGGAGGATGTTATTCTAGTCATATTTATAAGAGGATAAAAAAAAAAACGGGAAGATGCGCCTGGAGGGGAAACGTCACATTTTCAGTGGGAGCGACAGTGTGGAGAGACTGTAGCCGAGCCGGGGAGCGGAATATGCGGCACTGTCCCTCTGCACGTCAGGCCGAAGCGTCGGATCTTTGCCGGATAAACGTCCTATAGCTGGATGATGTGATCTGTTTTCAGCCACAGAGGATTTTATGATCTCAGCACCACGTTGCAGCGGGAATCTGGATGATCCTCCAGTCAGGCCACCTCGGACACCCACACCGGTTTGATGGGATCAGCACCAACAGACTGACGGTGCCCTGAAATAAATGTATGGAGGCATCACTCAAAGTTTAACAAGTCCCATTAAACGCCAGGATCTGTAGATTATGATGCCAAGGTTAGATATTAAATGATTAATTAAGAGTGGCATATTTTTTGTGTATATGTCAAAATCACTGGTTGCTTTTTTGGGGGGAGAATATAATAAACTATAATCAGAGTTTCGGCTGGGAGCTGACTCCTGCTACAGTCAAGACAATCATTTAGTCTCAAGGTAAAGTTATTATTCCAACACTGAAGATGCCACCCTGGGTGTCCTTTCAAGGAAGGGAGACTGGAGAATGAAAGCGGGATTTCTGCGTCATTAATCGGACTCAGAGGCGAAGGAGGGACACGGCCGGACAAGCCACCTTCATATTACTGTTTTGGATTGGTCCAAAAGATATTTTTTGCGTGCCCCTTGGACTCCTGCACAATGGGGATTATGCTTCAAGTTATTCTAGGAATGTTTCAATTCCTGCTGCTCACCAGAATACCGACGTCCCATGCCAAGGTATGTATGTTTAGACCTGAAAAGACCACATGAAGGGCTCAGCCTGCCTTCACATGTGAGCTGTATCTCCAGCTTATATTAATGGTGGCTTGATTGGCATGAAGTAACATCCTTGTTGTATGAATGTGGTCCAGTGAGAGAGGGAGCATGTGGGACTTGGTGGAGGTTACCCCCTGGGTCAATGACACCTGTCACTTAAGGTCCAATGACAGGAGAATAAACCATAATAACCCTGTATGATGCTGTGGTTTTTTGTGTGGTGCTCAGTTTTTACTTTATAGTGGCACTGTTCTCTTTATTGTCCCCTCTCAGCATCATTATTCTCTCTAGTAAGGCACCTAATACAAGGAGCTTGTAGGCTGTGATAAATAATTTACTAAAGGTTTGTAGATCAGTTATGACCCTTTCATAAGAACAACTTTTGGGTTGCCTGCTTGTGGGAAATACTCCTCCAGCGTGTCAACGTTGTTCATTAATAACTTTAATATTAAACAAATTGTTCAGCATTTAGAGAAATGTGCTTATCTATGTTATTACAGGGAGTTTGATGTGAAGATATCACTCCGGTTAGCTTAGCTTAGCATAAAGAAAACGGGGTAAACAACTAGCTTGCTGGGTTTAAGGGTAACAAAATCTGCTTACTAGTTTCTCTAAAGCTCGATAATTAGTATATTTTATGTTGTTTCAATCTGTACAAAAAACTATGAAGTGTATATTTACCTGGGACCACTAGCTTCCTGGAGTTTGTGCTGGTTGCCTGGTAACTGGTCCAGCCCAAGAAACAGCCCCACATAAACCCTGTAAAATGACAAATTTTCATCTCTACGTGTAACTTCTTGTACAAATTTGCACAATAAGAAATAAAGCGTCAATTACAGAGCTTTAGAGGTGCTGGTTGGTGGGTTTTTAACAGCCTGATGGAGCCAATTGTGCTAAGCTAAGCTAACAAGCTGCTAGCTGTATGTTTCAAATGTAGCTTCAAAGTTACTGGTAACCATCTTCTCATCTAAGTTGAGGTAAGAATGTAAACGTGTATTTCTCAAAATGTTGTACTGTTCCTTTAGGTTATTAGCATGGCCACTAGTGTATTTGAAAAGTCTTTCTGATGGATTAAGAGCTTAAAAGACAGAGCAAATATAATGTAGGAGGAGGATTTTCTACAACCTGGCAACCCAAGAGTTGCCCTTATTAATGATCTATACAGCTTTAGCAACCTAAATGAGCTATTAAAACACTAATAGAATTAATTAGGGCTACAGCCAACCATTACCTTCAGTACTGATCAATTTGTGGATTCTTTTTTTTCTATTCATAGATTAGTTGAGTTGTCTGTAAAATGTCTGATCAAAATACAAAGTGCCCTTTGCAGTTTTCAGAGCCTACAGAGGAAGTCTTCAGATTGCCTGTTATGTCTGACCGGCAGTCTTGAATCCAAGTATATTCTGTTTGCAGTGATATAAAACAGGAAAAAAGGAAGTGCTGAAAGCTGGAAGCAGAGAATGATTCATATTTTTGCTCGATAAATTGATTGAATGAGTATTTGGTTATCAAAATTGATGTAATTGTAATGATGGATCTGATAGATTAATTGACTTATGGACTAAAAGGTGCCTGATTAGAAAGCGGTACTGATAATTCTTTATGGAGCTTTTCTCTGTGTAGTCTAAGAACAGTGTTATCATAGTTATTGCTGATGATAAATGTTTATTGATTGTACTGACATGGTCCTTCATGTGACATATGTGCTCATTCTCCACACCCAGCGGCAGGCACACATGCAGGGAGCGACCTGCATGTGCTGGTTTTTTATTTATGTCTGGAGACCTCTATCAGGAACAGGCAGTGCTGTGAAGCAGTGTGGGATCCAGCCCCGACTTTGTGCTGCTGTATACTGTACGTGTTAGTGATGCATCATCCTAGACACCACACAGCTCACAGCAGCGAGCACCAGGAAGCCTCCTCACCTGCTCACCGCCGCCATCTCTCACCCAAGACTCTCTCCTTTCATATTCTCTGCTTCTCTGACAGTTCATTTGAAAAAAGGGGTCATCCTTTTCCTCCTGTAAGGTTGAAGCTCAGTGTGGGAGCGATGGTGTGTAGCACACACACACACACACACACACACACACACACACACATGCACACATGCACACACTGGCCCATCAGTACAGTTTGCTCTGTGGCTGGAATTAGACACTAGACAGCAATACCAGTACAGATGGCACTGGGCTGGCACTCAAGAGTGTGTGTTTGTGTGTGTCTGTGTATGTGTGTGTGTGTGTGTGTGTGTGTGTGTGTGCGCCAGCTCCTCACAGATGTTCCTGCCAAAAGGACATAATCTTATGCTTGTTTCAAAGACTGATACAGAAAAGACACACTTACTTAAACTCACATCCTACCAGTCACAAAATGGCCTCAGTCCCAGCTTAACTAAGAATCAATGTGGGCCAAACCAGTGTGTGTGTGTGTGTGTGTGTGGGTAGAAGGGGGTGGAGCATTTAAAGAGGGGGGTGGGGGTGGGGGTGTGTGTGGGGGGGTGGACAAAGTCTACATTCCCTTACAAGTGGCCTTGGTCTTCACACACACACACACACACACACATAAAGGCAAAGTAATGGCAGTGTTTGAGTATGTTATAGAGAGCTGTAAAATGCAATTTCTTTTTCTGTGTTTTCTCTCTGTGGTGTTTTCTTTTAATCTTTTAACTACCGATACAACAGTGTAAAAATACTCCAAGTAAAAGTACTGCGTTCAAAATCCTACTTGAGTAGAACAAGAAATATTATCAGATTTGGAGCTATTTTATGTACAGTTACATAGTTTAGCCCAGGGGTTCCCAACCTAGGGGGTCAGGCCCCTCCACAGGGACATGAGATAAGTCTGAGAGGCCAGGATGGGCGAGCAAAGAAGAAAAACACACAAATCTGTTTATTTGTTATATGTGAAATTTATGTTTTGTTTAATGAAACTGTCTGAGAAGTTTAGATGGGAAAACTCTCTTTGGTCGAACTGTTAACAACTCATAGACATCTGCAACATGACAACAGGTGCAAACTACATACAGCTTTTGTTTTGTAAGGGCTCACAAAATCGAGAGCAAGGCTGTTACAGCTAATTGTTGAGAAATCCAGTGGCAGATACTCTCACTATCTACCTGTGTGCGGCAACTGAAAGTGTTTCAAGCACCATACTCAGGTGATAGACTTGAGGGCAAAGGTAGCAGCTACAACTCGTACAAAAACAAAGAACAACAACATCATTTTCAGCTTTATGCTCAAACCGACCAATGGATCCCATCCATGCAGAAAGTATCACTCAATAGAGCCCGTGTTTGATTAAGCTGTCATATTACTGTAGGTCTGCTCTCACAGTTTGGCATGTAAATCTGTCATCAAAGTTCAGGGTTTTCTCTTTTCTCCTGTCATGTTGCCACCATGCATCATTGATCTTTCCATGTTCAGATGCCAGGTGTGAATTATTGTAGTTTTCATTAACAGGAAATATTTTGATCTGCAGCCTTTGACAACACTGTCAAACAGGAGGTTGCAGACAGTAGCTCAATAGTTGGATTACTGTTGAGTGCATTTGTAAGATGAACTTTACCTGAACAAAATCAAATAGAAACAAAATATGAACACTTTAATTAATAATGTTTAGCATCTATGTACAGTACTTCATGTGCTCATGACCTTCGCTGGTTGGCAGGTAACAATAATTCACGTGTCCAAATAATATTCTTATTTAATGACTAACTAATGCATGATTCATGATGATTTAATGTATTAATGAATCTAGGGTATATCATGAATTCCTGTTATTCAAATGATCAAGACACTATGACTTTATGTGATTCGTTTACACAGATTAATAGATTAATTAGTTATTTCATACAGTAATTGATATGTGACCAAACCAGTTGGATTCCTCTTAACATAAAGTTTATGTCAGCCTCTGTAACAGAAAATAAATATCATATTTCTATGATAATAGGGGCTGTTGTGCTTTCAAACTGGGAGTCAGAACAAACATTTACTTGTTATTTACTTGGTATTTTTGACGAATTAACAACCTTAGGGATTGAACGCGAGTTGTTGAAATAGATACATTTGTGTTGCTGATAAAACAAGTGGAGTGCTGCACAGTAGAAAAAGACCAAAAACTGAAATCATCCAGCAGGAATCAATTGACACATTATGATTTTGGTTTTAGTGCATCTTTCTCTGACGTGCTAATACCAGATACCATTGGGTCATGCAACAACATGTAAATGTTTATATCTGACACCCAGTTTGAAAGTAGAACAGTAACAACTTTCAACATTAACCTATTTTTACTATAACTAGTAGTATTAATCATGGGAATCAGTTTCAAATGCACTGAGGATATATGAGGATATTGTAAGTGTAGAAAATGATTGTTTTTCTTTGATGGCGACCTCCCAAAGTTCTGAACTGAAAATTAAACCACTTAAGTGCTGAGCATATCTAACAGGTCAACTCGACCAGGAAACCCTAAACTTATTGAAACAATGCTTTACACATTCATTTACTTTTATTTCTCTCTCCAGCTTGCTCACTGGCGGCCGGCAGACTCCCAAAAATCCAGGGAAGGACGAGAAGGTACACTCCCTGTTTCTACAAAGAACTACGCACTGCTTTATGGATCTGACAGATGAAATCATGGCTGTACTGATCTCTCTGTGTGTCTCCACCAGTGCGGCGGTGGTTGGAGGTTTATTCGCGGAGCGGCTGTGAGCCTCGGGACACTCTGGTGGAGGTTTGGCGGGAGTTGCCGGGGGAGACACACCATCTCTTTGTCCCATCCTGCGTGTCGGTGAGGCGGTGTGGCGGTTGCTGTCCTGACGAGGCCATGGAGTGTGTTCCCTTGCTCACACACACTCTCACCATGGAGGTATACGCACAAACACACCCTACCTGCGTCTGTGTGGAATA
The DNA here is from genome assembly GCF_042242105.1 of Pempheris klunzingeri. Taxonomy (NCBI): domain Eukaryota; kingdom Metazoa; phylum Chordata; class Actinopteri; order Acropomatiformes; family Pempheridae; genus Pempheris; species Pempheris klunzingeri. Next base: position 16,059,550 of record NC_092020.1, on the reverse strand, counting down.
GTAGATGATTAATGTTGAAAAGTGAGAGGATGTTTGAAGTTTAACTGGATTTTTTTCTGATCTGTGTGCAGCTGATGAGAACCTCCTTTATGAAACATGAGCTCATTGAGCTGCCCTTCGTTGAGCACAGCCAGTGTGAGTGCAGGTGAGGAAACACAGTGTACTGTCTGTGCTCAGAGGTGCATGGTATTCCTGTTGTTTATTGACCTCATTGACCCTCACTGACGATGTCTGTTTTATCTGACTGTGCAGGTTAAAAGAACAATTACAGCCAACGCCAACTACAAGGTAACATATTTTGTTTTATACTTCTTTTTCCTTTCAGCTCCTCTCCTCTTTCCTTTTGGATTTCATTTTATCTTTTTCTGTTCATGTTTAATTGAGTGTGAGTGAACTGTTGTTGTGAAATCTCATGTTCCATCATGACTAATGACTTTCTAAAACGCTGTCAGTGTCGTCACGTCCACTAATGACGCTCTTGTAATTCTGCTGATGATGTTATTGATGAGGAGGAGGTAGACAGAGCAGTGCTTCAGTCAAAAACAGTTTGGATGAAACCCAACTAGCCATAAGTAACAGTGATGAAAAGAGGTGACACGCACAAGCCACTTGTTCTATCCATTATATGAGGCACTGGAGTTGATACGACCATTTTCAAATCTCTTCATTGTTGTAAAAGTGCAACATCTGTGGCCAATATCTCACATTTTAAAAGCTAACAATTAGATAAAGTTTTTTGCCTTTATGAGATAGTTGAAAATGGTAGGTAAATTGAAGAAGTGAATTGAAGTGGTAAACGTGGAATCAGACATTGGAAGATTGTGGCTACATGGCTGATTTTAGGTCAGCATGGACATGTTGAAGTTAAGAGGTAGGTTTTGTTGAGGAACCGACATGATGGCTGAACGCTGTGACAGAAACATTCCTGTTGGATTCCTGATGTTTGTTTGTGGGTCCAACTAGACAATCATATGATTGCATCTTTAATGTTTATGTCCCCCTGCTTCCTGTTAGGATGTGGACATAAATAAAGGATTCCAATGTATGTGTGTGTGTTTGTGACATGTTTTTGTACCATTTTTTACCCAGTTTAGGATTCATGTGTCTATATGACTGTGTATGGTTTTGATAATTCTGTACATGTATTTGCACATGAGCATATTGTTTGTGGGTTAGTATACATGTGAGTGAAAGTTTTCGTGTGTGTGTGTGTATGTGAATATTTGTTTTAGTGTTTGTGTGTGTTTGTGCCCCTCAGTGAGTTAGCATCTGTGTGACTCTCTCCCAGCATCCCCTGGGACGGCCCGCATCCTGTTGTCACCATAAAGATGATTTTATCTCCTCTGCCATGTGCTCTCTCACAGACTGACGGAGCAGAGTCACGCATCCATGACAGTAAATTAGACGACAGCAGCAGCAGCAGCAGCAGCAGCACTCTCTGTTAATAATGTCAGAGCTAAGCTTGTTAACACTGCCCTCATAATTTGATCAAGTTTAATAGAGTTGGCCGCAGATGGGATTAGAACAATTGTGCTCAATAAAGGCCGGGAACTCAGCATGATGAGGAGGATAGGGATCAGCAAACTGGAGTGGACAGAGCTCAGTAAACAGTGACATTTTCTCCATGTTTCTGGGGAGTGTCTCTTTCTCTTTGAAAGCCTACGCTGATGTCATTGTTTTGCCTTCCTCTTTGATTTTTGTTAATGCCAGGGAATGTGATTAGATCGATGATTATTGGAGCCTTCTGGTCTGTGATCACAGTGATGGAAGAAGTATTCAGATCTTTTAATGGAGGAAAAGTAGCAATACCACTTTATACAATTATAACCAGTAACAAGTGAAAGTCCTGCATTCAAAACTATATTTGGATAAACGTATAACTGTAACAAATCCAGTCATTATGCAGTATGTCAGACTTAGATTGTTATGTATCATACTGCTGGATCATTTTTGCTGGTGTATTAATAACTAAGCAGTATTTTAATGTTGTAGTTGTTCAGAGTAGAGCTGATTCTAGATATTTTATGTGCTGTTGGGTGGTTTGATTTACAGTTTTGTAAATCTTTTTCTGCAAAATAACTCACAACTCAAGCTGGAGTGGAGAGTGGAATGAAAAGTGCAACATCCGAAATGTCGTGGAGTAAAATAAAGTACCATGAAACTAAAACACTAAATCAAGTACACGTACCTTAGAATTGTACTTGAGTAAATGTACTTTCCACCACTGGTCCTACAACCTTATAATATACATGGTGGTATCAAAAGCATTTAATTATCCTAAATTAGTGATTTTTCTTGTTAACCGTACTTAAAATGGCACATGTTGCACATAATATTAAAAGTATATCATATGAAAAAGATATTACAAACTCACTAGTGAGCAGCTACATGAGAACAAAAGTTAATAATAACATGCAAAATGAAAAATGATATAAAGTTGCCAAACAAAGTTAACATACAAACATCATATGTTTCTTTTAAAAATATTATATTGAAATGTACAAGAGAAATACAGTATGTGAAGCTTACTTGAAAGTCATTAAACTCCTGACTCTAATGTGAGCTTCCTGTTTTGAAAAGTTGATTTATTATGTTTTTGAAGGCTCAAATGTTTGTGTAAGAGCACTATTTATTTGCGCATTGTATGAAAATAACATTTTGAGATGAAATATGTTGGGATATTTTCCAACAACTTAGTGAAACCTGACTTTTGGTACCAATACTAAAATAATACCTTCTTTGGATACCCTCCTTTGAGAAACATGAACTTGTTTTTCTTAAAAACCTGTTATTTGTTGGACAAAAGAAACTTCAGTTGTATAAGAACTATGCCTAAATATAATACAGACTAAAATTGGCAAGATTGTGATTTAAGTCAGAAACTTTAAAGTCAAAGAATAAGTAAAGAAACACAAACCTTCATTCACATGCAGCACATAGGTTTGATGTAAGGATACCTTCAGTATACTGAATGTAGGTGCTGAAAGACTGATTTTAGTTTGGTGTGTAATATTTTGTGTGTCTGGTATCCGCAGGCCCTATCTGAAGCCAACAAGAAAAGACAAGAAAAAGGAGAGGGGAAAGTCCAGACAGAAGACACCTGGAACCATCAGAGCTGTGTATGTTGAAAATCAGTACATGCGTTTGATTTTTTAAACTCTGTTGACGTTTTTACTTATCTAAGTTTTTTCCAGATACCGTCAGTGTGAATGTTTGGAATAGGGGGAAAAAAAACTTGGTTATCTGGTCTACATTATTACTGAAGGACAATTTGTTTTACAGCCACAGTAGTCAAGGTCTCACACACACACACACACACACACACACACACACACACACAAACAGTGCACACAACATACAGGGAAGCATACAGGATACCAGAGACCTCTAGGGACCAACTTTTGTGTAATAGTAATCACATATAACTAGTAAGCTTTATAACAGCCACAACACAGGATATGGCAGCTATTCATTCACATTAAATATTTACTTTGGTAAGTTATGTGACATTGATTTATTTAATAATTGACGACTCAGACTGTTAAAGAAGGTCAACTAGAAACATCTAAGGACAAAAAGAACATTTTGAAACTATTAACTGGAACAGGTGAGTTTAGGGGTTTAGGCTTTCTGCTACATGTGCCATGATTCAGTCCTGTGCAGTGGAGGATAAACAAGTTAGAGCTCTTTTCCTCGCCACTCTTTTTCCATCTGCTTCCCCTTCACTTTGCTGTCAGTCATTTCCGGCCTCTGGGGGCCAGAGGTGGCTTGGTTTGGGCGTGACGTCCCTCAGCACCCATCCATCACTCAGAACAGGCTTTATTCAGGCTCTGGCAGGGGTGAAATCTGTGTAATTTGCTCCCAAATGCCATCCTCTCTGTCCATGCCAGCGGCAGACGTGGTCACCGGGATCTCAACAAAGATGGCCCCTCTCTGCCTCATTAAGTAACTTCATTAAGGCCGCCAGCCTCCCGGGAAGATCGAGGCAGAACCGCTTAATGGACCAACTGACGCAGGAAACTTTCTCAGACTCCGAGAAAGTACAGAGCGTCTAGAGGAGAAACTGAAGGCCTCATAGGCAACTGAGTGACTATAGCCATGGTAACGGACAGAAAGACAGACCGACAGAAAGAGAAGAAAGTTTGTCTGCAGCTAAGGAAACAGCATCCCACATTAGTCACACATCTCCCACTCACTGCATTGTGTGGGTTTGTTTCAGACTGGCACTGTGCATGTTTAAACAAGCCTTTGCATTTCATTTTTAGCCATTTTCACAACGTGGGATCAATAGCAAAATAGCAAAATCGTTTAGACCCTGTAGTGATGTTGACATAGCTGTGGAAACTCAGTCTGACAGTCAGTCGGCCCACTTTGTTCCAGACTGAAAAAAATCAACAACTACTGGATAAATTGTTGTGTGGGCTTGTAAGTATATTTATGGTCACCCCAGGATGAAGCCCACAGACTGAGATGACGTGTTCAGCTGTGGTGTTTCAATGAAGTGTCTTAATAATGGATTGTCATGAAGCATTCATGCCCCCCTAAGGACAAATTTAAACTTTGGTGACCCTAAATTCTGCAGCTAACCATGCTGTTCTTACATCCCTCTTCCATCCAGGACCCATGCTCCACCAACTCCTCCTCCCCCATTCTCTCCTCCTCCATCACCTCCTCCCACCAGGTCCTCTCCCTCTCCGTCGCCATCTCCGAGGCCTCCTTGCCGCCCCTGCAGGGGAAGGAAGTGGGCACTGGATGAGACGTCTTGTCAGTGTCACTGCACCATCAGAGCTGAGAGCTGCATCCAAAAAGACCGCAGGCTCAACCCTCACCGCTGCAGGTTGGTCCATACGCAACCAAAACATAAAAATCTGCTGCTTGAATTCTTTAAAAATTCTGTTGATCGGTTTTTGAACTTACCAGCATGCAGCTAAAACACAAGAATACACAGACAGTGAGGTTTGACAATAGAGCTCTAAAAATGGGATAGTTTAGCAATCTAAGTCAGGATACATTTTGTGAGTTTAACTTTAGAAAGAGAAAGAGAAAACTTTTGTTGAGCTGCACCAGGCTGCACCTAATCCAAACTGAAGCTGTATGTTCTCGCTCCAGAGCATCTTTGCTCCCCTGTTATCGCAAACTCAAAACTGAGACAGTGAGAAAGCTTCGCTTGGAGTGGCTGTAACTCATGTTGTAGAGCTGGTTGTCAAAGCGTCTTTGAGCAAGATTCTGAACCCTAAATTGCTCCCAATGTGGGTAAATCTGATGTGATTGTTTAGGACAGTAGCATTTGCCAAGAAAAAGGACACGTACATGCTCACTTTTATCAGCAGACTCACATTGTGCTCTACTGTAGAATCCATCATACATGTGAGAGTCAGTCCTGTATCTGTCAAACAAGATTTCAGGCTGAAATCCTCTTCTCTTTGTGGTCTATTGTTCCAGGTGTGATGCCGTGAGGACTTGATGTGTCCACCCACTTTCTTTTCGCCTCTTTTCTTTCCACCAACCCTTGCTGATTCATCACCCACTCTCAGCATCAGTGCCATGGAGCCATGGAGCATACAGCCGCTCAGACATCCAGTGCCTCAGACTGAAGGAAATACTAGCAGAGGCACTCACAAGAACCTGCGGTAGCACTCTAGTTTAGCAACAAGTGCAGCATTACAGCCTGACTAAGGATCTACCCCTGTGTGTGCGTGTGTGTGTGTGTGTGTGTGTGTGTGTGTGTGTAGCCAAACATCCTACTGCCTCTTTGCTTCTGTGGCAAAGTATCTATCAGTCCACATGTACATGCGTGTACAGACATGCAGAGGCACAAAACACATCCTGTGAGTGAAGGGATGAAGTGGCAGCATATAATGGCGACTTTGAGAGACGTGCACTAAATCTTTCTTGGTGGACACAATCACACAGTTGAACATGCTTTGATGTGGTTTGGAGGTTGGACTATCAGACGTTCCTTCGGTCTGCAGTTGAACTTCTAAATACAAGAGAACAGTGGAAACAGGAATGATTATCCAGTGGATCGGTCCTATGCAGGTGTCCTATGTGCTGACGTATCGGTGGAAGTTATTATTTGTTGTTTGCAGGAAAACTGCTCATGGAGACGCTTCCAGGGCGAAGTCAAGGCCAGGAGGATTTGAAAAACAACAGCAACACATTATAGATGGATGCATCCACACTCATATCAGAAGGACATGAGACATGCAGATGAACTGGCACCCCAATGTGTGGACTTATAGTTGAGCTGAAAGCTGGGATGGACTGTATCTGTGTGGTCTCCCCCCCCGAAGGACCCAGATGGGATATCCCTGCAGCCGGTCTCTCTCATTCAAATCGTATGACCACGGGCTGGCTCTCCAAGCCGCTTTCCAGCATTTGTTTAATTTGGGCCTTTTGTCTCCATCCTTCCTCGGCTCCTCGATTGAAAGCAGCCGCTTTGCCTCTCTTTGCCTCTCTTTGCCTCTCTTTTAGGCAGTGAGGAGAATGACAATAATGAGGCCTGGCGGCTGTCCACTGTTTCACACACAAGCATTCACACATATAATACCAGGAACACAGACGACACTGCAAATGCAGACACACACACTCACACTCACTCTGTGCTGTAGCAGGCACACATACATGCATATTTACACACACACACAATGTGAAATGAATGCAGGTAGCCATAAGCTTTTGTTTGTGCCACACCAAGTGTGCAAATATATGTCAGTTGTTTATATTTGCAATTTACTGCAAAGTCTTCATTTGATATTGTATTATATGGCTCTGTTTTATATTTTGTTATAATTCTGTCACGTTGATTGAGAAGATATTCTATATTGCAGAATGTGTCTTTGTCTTGTTTCTGTTCATCTTTAATCCGTCTGCATAAAGAATCACGTTGGGTGGCCGGCTATATTCACTCTCAGCATCTAAACCGATACCCAAATGTATTGGACTTAAACAGAGACGGCTCACACGGGCCACAGATGGGAGACTATATACATTATAATGTGTAATTCAAACAGTCAGTGGGACAGCGTTGTCTGCAGAAACCAAGCAAACAGCCGTTCCCAGTGCAGTGAAAGGAAAACATGGCTGTTTTTGTTGCACGTTGGAGCCGGGATGGAAAGAGTGTTATTCATTTGGAACATAACTTGTTTATATTCTGACTGAATCTCACGGTTTAACTCCATGTTAGTTCATGACTGCTTGGCTGCTGGGTGGGAACAGGGATTTGAACTGTGACTGCTTCAGAAAGGATGAGGGCTTGAGCAGCTTGTCAGTCAGCGTGACGGGCTAAAGCCAAACCTCAGAGGACCCAGAATGGCAGGTCATGGAGTTTAAACCCATTTTGAATGCTCATTCAGACCCCTTTTTTAAATTTTATAACAGTGACGTCTTAGCTTCATGACAAACAGTAGCTTTGAAACTCCATGATTCATGTGCGTACTCTCCCCCAGGATTCATACGATCCTGCTGATTGCAACGGCGTCCAGTCCAGAGTCTGAATTATTTGTGTGCCAGCCTCCAGCAAAAGAACTTTGTTTCAGTGGCTGGTGTGATAAGCTCTGTATTTATACTCTCCTGAGATGAGATTATTATTTTCCATGCTCGAGTCCATTGTTCAGTGTTTGTTATTACTGTCAATCAATGATTCAATCACTACCTCTATATCACAACCTATTAATGACCAAGTATTAGAGCATTGTTGTTACTTCCTCTGTGTTATTTCAGACCTCTTTTAAGATAATGATGTTTTTTATTTACATTTAGCAATAAGCATAGTCTCCAGTGTAAAGATGTGGAGCTGCAGCAGATCTGTAGTGATTATCACTGGTTTAGAGGAACCTATAGGAGTTTTTACTGTGTAAGTTTTAGTAATCTGAAGGGAAGCATTTTTCATATGAGGAGAAATGAACTGGTCCCCTGAGTACAGACCAGACACTGTGTGATAATGTGGAATAGGACGTGGTCTCCCAAAGCATTTGTAGCCTCAAACTAGCTGTGACCGTTTTTCCTTCATTTTAAAGGAATAGTTTGAGTTAGCTTAGTTTAGCTTAGCTTAGCTTAGCTTGGCATAAAGACAGGAAACAAGAAGACAGCCAGCACAGCTCTGTCCAAACGTTTTGAAAAATCCATATAGTAGCACCTCTAGTTAACAGGTTAATTTCTTTTTTTCAAATCTATTTGCAAACTGAAGTGTGAAAACAACAAGTTATGGTTTTATGGGGAGTTATGTGCCAAACTTTTTGTTGGCTCTGCACATTTGAACCAGCAGAGACTGCAGGAGGCCACTGCTCCCTGCCAAGAAAGTCTGGCACATAACCCCTCATAGAATGGCGAATTGTTGGTTTTACACCTACATTTCTCTACAAGCAAGATGTAATATTTTAAGTATTGGTGCTAGTAGGCTGATTTTGTTACTTTTGGACAAAGCCATTGTTTCCAGTCTTTATGCTAAGCTAAATTACCCGGCTGTCAGTCTAGGGCATTTACTGAGCAGACAGGAGACTGGTATCAATCTTGTAAACTAACTCTCAGCAAGAAAGCAAATTAAGTGCATTTTCCCAAATTTTTAAAACTATTCCTTTAGGTTATTCTTACTCACTTGCAGCATCATCTGCTGATGCATTTTGTATTTTTTCTCCTTTATTTCTTTATGAAATTGCATTTTGTAAACAGGCAAACAAATGCTCTGGGAAACCTGAGAGTCCCTGAACCACAGTACAGATTGCACTTGTGTTTGAGATTGCAAAGCACATACTGTACATTAGTCCACTGGAAAAATAACTTCTGTTTAAAGCAGAAGTGAAGGAGCAAATGGATTGAAAACTTCCACTCATGCAGACATGTACAACATATCAAAGGCATTCCACCTAAAAGAGTTGTGGTGCTGGGATGACCTTTTGAGGGGCCTCCAGTGTGCTGTAGATAACAATACTTCTTGTGACCAAATTTTTAAAGTACTAATTCTGAACAATAAAAGCAACAACAGAACTTATCTCACCAGAAAGCATTAATGTGTGCTGTCGCCTCCCATCATTTCAACATCACAACTCTTTAAGATACACAGCTCGGACATATTAATATCCTGTTCAAATGTCCTGATCCTGTGTCAGTATCAAACATCTGTGTGCTTTGTATCCACACAGTCTACATCGTACTGTAAAGGTAGCCCTGTTCTAGCCTCCAGTGTCTTAGCCTATAGAGACCCCTTACTAAACTATATAACTATTTTATAATCTCTAATATCCAGCCATGACCTTGTGTATGACGTAGAGCATACTTTAGAGATGTATTTGTAACTTCATTATAGCTGTACTTTGCAATGAATCTCTTCTCTGCAAATACATTGTACTACTGTAGCCTATGTATAAAGATAAAAACGTACACTCTTTTTTTGCTGCTACACCATTTGTGCCCTATTATGATGTCTTTGTAGAAAACAATGCAGTTTTATGTTGTATTAGTATATAAATGGCAATTACTCGATTCAATGTCCACATAAAAGTGTATACTGCATCGTCAAATATACTGAAAATGATATCAGGATACAACCATGATGTTACAGATGTTATTAAAGGAAATGTCTTATTTTTCGTATAAAGTTCTTGTTTTCTTCCTGTCGCTATTTATCCACACTGCTGTCCCCATCTAATGTCCCTCTGCTTTGACCTCACCACCCTCACCTCTTTGTTTTAATCTCTCGTTTGACGGTAATGAAAGGTAAACAGATGCCTCTGATTACAGTGACACCCTGGGAGTTGGGTACAGAGAAAGTGTGTGTGATGATGTGAGGTGGTGTTATGAGACATAATATTGTTCCCTCTACTCCCCTCATTTGTGCTGCTGAGTCAGAGGCTGGTCAAGTACAAAGGTGTGCAGCCCCACACTGTGCTGCAGTGCAAGTTCGTCAAAAGCAAATGCTAACCCTCAGCTCACTTAAAACAGTGTACATCAAGTGACAATATTACATAAAACCTGGAGAACATCCAGTCATTGTCATCCAGTCTGATCACAAGTGGTTAAAACAACACTCACAAATAAAATAAACTGCCTTCATGTAGATTCAAGAAACCATCAGTGTGTAAAATAGCTGAAAGTGAAAATCACAGGTTCATGCATCAGAAAGGGTAAAAATGCAGTTATATATTATATAATGATCTAACATTTGCAGGGGCCACTCTGCTGCATCATGGTTATTTTCATACTTTTGAAACTAAGTACATTTTCCTGATAGTGTACCCATACTTTTACTTTTTTTTTTTACTGCTGATGAAATATTGTTATATCATGGCATTACTTAATTTTACCTAAAGCAATAATATGTAGTTTCAAAAATCCTAAATGACTCATTCGTCTTTTAACAAATTAAAAAGTTGAATTCATAAGCAATAAAACGCCCTGTGATGACCTTGGTATTACTGAACTGTTTTATTCATCTGGCATCGATGATGATGATGATGATGATGATGATGATGATGATGATGATGATGACAACAATGATGGCAACGATTACGAAAGTTGCCGGCAATATGATGTTACGTTTGTAGTCGTTCCCTCAGTATTATCCCCCATCAGAGAGCAGACTCAAGACCAAATGATGATTAATAAATGAATGACTACCTATTTGTGCCACAGTGGCTGGCCGCAAATCGATAAGTTTTCATGGCAGCAGTATTGATGATGATTGCTGGTATGTGTATTAGCACAAGTTTAATATTGCCATCATTAGCCTTTACAGAGTCTGAGGAAGCGAGGAGAGGATGAAAGAGGACAGGAGAGAGGAGATGAAAAAGGAGAGGAGAGGAGCTAAATGCTGCTGCCAACCTATCTGTCTGGAAGGGCATTATGCCAGTACTAAATATAGCTGCAAGATTAGGGAGAAAGAGAGAGAGAGAAGAGGACAGAGTGAGTCATGCATCTCGATACAGAAAAGATCTCTTTTTTAAAGCTCCTAGAAACCCTCCAGAAACCCCTAAAAATGTGTCATCGTACTGGTGAATAATGATAATGGAGAGGAAGAAATACTCTCTGCTCAGACTCATGTGGCTCTTTGACTACTTCTCTGTATGTTCTTTGATGCATGAATCTGACTTCCTATCCATATTTTCAACTAGTATCTAACATGTGTCTTTCCCTGTCTGCCTGCCTCCCTCCATCTCTCTCTGTCTGCACCCGTCACTCCATCCAGCTCCCTATGTCTCTCTCAGTCTTTGCACTTGTATCAGGACTTCCTGTATTTTTCCACCTTGCTCTCTCTGCGTTCAGAGTCGTGTTTTTTTTAACAACTCCAGCCATGGTTTCCTCCCTGCTTTTGTAGCAGCAGCTGTGTCGAAGCAGGTACTGGACGCTATCTGGCCTGCAAGTGTGTTTTGTTAGATGGTATCATCACTCCTGTCTGTGTGTGTGTGTGAGTGAGAGAGAGAGAGGGATAAAGAACAGAGAGAGATTGAGTTCAATGTGTGCAGTGTGAAGAAGAGTCATGTGCTTGGTGGTTTCTGTTAAACTGGCAGGAAAGTGAGTGTTTTTAACATCTCTTGTGAATACAAAGAACTTTTTTTAATGTAAATTTACAGAACAAACAAGCAGCGTTATCTCCAACTGAAACATGGATTCACAGGCCTCGTCTGTCTCAGTCCCCTGAAGGACATCAACCTTGATAAAAGATTTACAGTACATGTTACAACATGGGAAAAAGTACCTGCAGTGTAAGCAGGTTGAGAGTTTAGTGTGAACATGACAGCCTTTATGAGGACGTTTAGCCAAATTCAGATGTTTTCTTCTATTGGCATGACCATAATTAAGAGCAGTTTTGCCACAGCTTGTTGTACAATGTTTACAATATAAGTTTAATAATTCAGAGTCTAAAAAAACACTAACATAAATGATTTAAAGCTAATCATTAACAGCTTTAAGAGTCTACAGCTATGCTAGCGGCTCTGTGATAATCTGTACTAATACACAGTGGAGCTTTGAGCTAAATGCTAATATCAACATGCTAACATGTTCATGCTAACTAAGCTAACATGCTTATGTTAGGCAATCTGTTCACCGTGGTCATCGTCCTTGTTTAACGTGTTTGCACGCTACATTTGTTAATTAGCGCGAAAAACAAAGTACAGCTCAGGGAACATTGTTTGTTTTTAAGATAATTGGTCATAATTTAAAGTATTAATAAAATAAATATTTGACCTGATTATTAAGAAAAGTGAAACGACACATCAGAGGATAGTCAAAGTTGTTATAATTCATTCTGAGGGGGACATGAATGTCTAAGCCAAATTCTACGACAATCCATCCAATAGTTGTTGCCAAGGTCACGGCGGCGCTACAGGAAAAGTCAGGGTATCACTAAAGACATTAGTAGTAATCCTCTGAGGACCATGAATGTTTGTATACAAAAAAATCCAATAATTGCAGAGATATTCAGTCTGGGTTAAAGTGGTGGAGCGATAAAAAGAGATATAGTTTAACAGCTGAGTGTAATGTACAGAAGAAAAAAGATAAGATCAAAAAAGAAAAGGGAGATTATAAAGGAGAAACTGTTCTCTTCTGTCCTGATGTGGGTAATTTTGTTCAGCAAAACAGATTAGAACATCAAATAATGTGTGAAAGCATAAAAAGGAGTGTTGTGGAGCAAGAGATAAGTGTGGTGGATTACAGTGAGGTACAAAAGGTGAAGGGGAGCGTAGATGAGGGGTGGTGCAGGGCATGGGGGAAGGGTGGAAGGCTGGGGGAGGTTTTGTGGTTGGGGGTCCAACAGGTAAATAGGAGAGGGCATAGCTGTGGTCTGGGCATGCTCAAGCCTGTCAGGCGGAGGATGCGGGTACCAGTAGGAGTCAAAGGAGATCAGAGAGCCTCCTGGATGTTATCTCTCTGTCCATACCATACCTGCAGGTCGACTCAACTGAGACTCACGTTCTCTGTCTGTCTGTCTGCTCATTCCTTCCCTGGAACAGAGTTTTATTTCTCCTACATCTGTGTAACATCACTAATGATCTTATCTTATCATCTTATTTTGGTTGCTGCAGGGATCAGTCCAAAATGACTAATGCATCTTTTTCAATAAGTTTCTTTTATAATTTTACTTACTGTGAAAATTTAGGCCTAATAGCATATGGTATTACTTTTCTCCCCTGCTGCAACATACTAAAACAAATCACCTGAGTCAAGTAAAAGCATGTTTATTTAGAGATGAGTGTTCGAAGGTGAGGAAAGAAGCTGTAATAATGTAAAATGATGTACAACTTCTAGTGTTACTGACTTCTGTCTTCTGTGTCTGCGGTCTAATGCCAGCATGAGAACTTGTTCTAGTATTTTTTGTGGAACTTGAACGACTAGATCACCAATCAGACAAAGTGGGCCACTGCTCCCAGGGACCCGAACAAAAACCCCAGATGGCAGTTCATGGTTTGCCATCTGATTTATGGGAATTGTAATTTTGTTAGGGAATACAGTAATAAGCACAATAAACTGGCATGATGACCATCATCGGGCAGGTCTTGGTTGATATCCTGATCTTGGGACCCTGTGTCAGTCTTAAGACTTTCATTGTTTCAGTTTCAATGGGGCATACACTAACTTGTGTTCAATCAAATTTTCACACACCTGAGGTGATCAGGAGGCCTGTAAACAGCACACAGAGAAGGAGGGAATGGCGGTTACTGAGGGCTGAGCTGCTCATTTTTGCATATGGGGCCCTCTGGTAGGGATTTTATTGATGATACTATAGCTATTTACATTTCTGGTTTTCTTGTAATAAACCAACAAATCTCATCTAATCGTCTGGACTCCTTTTTTTCTAATAAAGGTGAAGACTTCAATGTGTCATCCTTGACATTTTCTCTGTTTTTCCCGTCCTTCTTGTCATAATGTACACTAACCTCAATAGTATCTGCTGTGGCGCCCCCTGGCTGCCACGTGCTGTACCTGCACTGGTTGCCGCCACGGTGAAGGAGACGTGGCAGTGACGTCAATGCCGGAAATGACCCGGATCGGAACTTTAACTCCTGGGCTGATTAGTTTCTACCAGAAACACCGAGGGCTCCCGAAATATGGTGTAATATCGATTCAAGTAAGTTGGAACTGGTCGGTTTTTATCTTTTAAATAAGATTAAACCTCGAGTGGTTATTTTAGGTCGAATTTCACCAAGGTAAAGCGGCAGAGACCGTTTGGAAAGACCGGTTAGCTTCGTGTAGCTAACGTTAGCCTGTGGTTAGCCGGTCAGGCCGTGATCAGCTGTGTGTCGTGATGGTCGGCCCGCACACATAGACCCGGTCCAGACCAGTTTACTAATCATTATTACCTAATGATGTGTATATTTAACTCGTCTGTGGCGTTATTTGTAAGTCGTGGCAGTAATTTGCTGATGGTTGTTGCCCGGTTGTTGTGTTTTAGTCGTGTTGTTGACGCGAGCGAACCGTGCTGTTAGCTAACGGTACCGGATGGTTTTTTTCTTTTTTAGCAACTAACCTACTTGATCAAATCATGTGTTTTATACAGTAAAATATAATAGTTATAGTAATATAATAATGTCATAGTTTATAGTATAGTTTAACCCCAGGCTGTCAGTATGTGAGCTTAAATTTTGTGTTTTTCCCCCGTTACCGCAGACGTGTGGACATATGGATAACACACCTTGGATGTGAGTTTGTCCGCACACCCGGAGGTCTTCTTATTTAACAACCACCTACCAGATCAGAGCAGCAGGACTCAGGTGGTTTGTAGTCTACAACGGGCTGGTGACCCTCCACAGGCGGCAGGATGACGTGCCGAGACCGGACCCTCGAGTTCCAGTCCGCCTGTAAATCTCTCCAGGGCAGACCGGTATGTTGGCACAGAGCATCACAGCACAATAATAACCGGATCACTTAATGTAAAACTGGCTTTTTTACATTTGGTACATTGGAGTGTGTTTACTGATTAAATCAAGGTTTGTTGCTTTTGGTTTTGGTTCCTTGCTTACTCATTTCCCTACCAGCTCTTGTCTGCGCATGTTGGTCAATTTAAGCACAAACTGCCTTCCTTCATCTGTGATGATACGCCTGTTTTACTGTAAATCTTTAACCGCCAACAAAACGTGATTTCAAGTTGTAAAAATAATAGCAAATAGTAATCAATCAGCTGTGCCATTATACTGGCTTAGTTACCATAGAGATATTGATGTGCATATATCTAATGATATAAAACTATTGCAGTTCAAATATGCCAAATAGGGCTGCAAGTAACAATTGTTTCTATTGTAGATTAATCTGCTGATTATGTTTTGAGTAATGGATTAGTTGTTTTGTCTATAAAATATTAGAAAATTGTGAAACACGTTGATCAATGTTTTCCATGGCACAAGATGATGTCCACAAATCTCTTGTTTTGTCCACAACCCAAAGACGCTTAATTTACTGCCACAGAGGAGTAAAGGGTCCTTTAAATGCTCACATTTAAGAGGCTGGAATTGGAGAATCTTGACTTTTGAATTTTAGCTGTACTCACACACAAATTACTCGCACTGATTAAAGGATTATCAGAATAATTGGTAATTGATTTATAGTTAACAGCCAAATAATTAATAAGAAATGGACTAATCATTGCAGCCTTGATGCTTAGATGTGGTCAAAGGTCATACTAATAGTGATATTAGAGGGTCAAACCCTCAAATATCTCTATTGGCATCAGTAATCCAGAATCAGGTGGATTTACCACTGCTTATAGTGACACCATGAACATGTTTACTTAGTTTGACCAACAGCTCAAAAGAGCATGAACTAATAATAAAGTAATAAGAGGAAGTATTTGAAGGTTTTACTTGATTGATTGACTACAGTGTTTAGTAGGTTTAACAAACTTTGAATCAATGAACTCCCTGTTGACCAACTGATTAGTCCTAAATCAATATTGAGGAGTTCTGTAATCAAATTTTCACATTTACCCCATAGTCTCTAATTTTAAATGTATTTTTTCATGTCGTACTCCCTCCTTGTTACCTCCTCTGGCAGAATGGAGTCCAGCCCAGTAAACCAGCTCTCAGCGCCCTCAGGCAGCGCAGTGACTTCACAGTCATGGCTAAGTAAGTTCCTCATAGTCTGTTTTCTTTCAGCAGTCCATATGTATTTGATGAGTGAACTTGTTGTTGTATGTTGATTTTGGGTGTTGCATTAGTTGAAATCACACATTGCTGTCCTCCTCATCCTTATGGAATGTGAATTACACCCTAATTGCACTTGTACTGCATACTTTAATAGACAAGTTTATTGCCTTTCCGCAAGTTAAATGAGAAGCCTACTTTGAACGTTTAGCGGAGAGATTGGTCCAGGGCATCTTTGTTCTAGCATAGCATACAGACTGTTAACAGGGAGACAGAGCAAAGAGATAAAATTGAGGTCTATAATCCCAGTAAGAACACAAACAGGGTTATGTCTCAAAACGTTGGAGTACTCCTTCAGGATGTGCATGACAAAGAAAGCTACATTTTTGTGTGTTTTTTTTCCCCCCTTTTAGGAGAATTGGAAAAGACTTGAGCAATACATTTGCCAAATTGGAAAAGCTCACAATTTGTAAGTGACCCTTTTATTGTTATTTTAACATAACTTTTTACCATATTTTACCATAAAATTTTCATCACTTTCACATTGTAAAAATCTTGTGTTTCAGTGACATAATATCCAAAGTGCTGATTCTACATATTGTTGTCTCTGTGTTTTTAGTGGCAAAAAGAAAATCTCTATTTGACGACAAGGCAGTTGAGATCGAGGAGCTAACGTACATCATTAAACAAGTGAGTTGAGTTGTTAAAATCCCATGATTTTGCAACCATACTGCACACAATCATCACCATCTGCATATAATCCTGTAAATATTTAGTGAATTGTAAAAATATATTCCCTGTTATTCTCCTGTGTTAATGTTTTCAGGACATCAACAGTCTAAACAAACAGATCGCACAGCTGCAGGACTTGGTGAGGTCCCGCGGAGCTCCGGGTGGCCGACATATCCAAACTCACTCTAACACTATTGTGGTGTCTCTACAGGTATGTTTGATACTGTATTTTAGATGAGTGCAGGTGGCTGGTACTGTTTAAATCCTGGTTAAATTCGTTTTTATGTCCAGTGTTTTTTGCCAGTTTGATCAGGATTTCAGTGTTTGTCTTGAAAGTCTGGAAAATGCTTAATTTTAACCATAACGTTCTCAAGGTTAAGAGTAGGCTTGACTTCAAACATAGTCCTTGAAAAATGAAAAATTGTTGTTTCATCAACACAATCACCTATGTAAACCAAAAGCTTTTGATAGTGAAACAATGCTGTTATCATATTTGTTTGTCTCCTGGCTTCTGAAAACAGATTAATGTTAATAATGCTGATAAAATATTCAATCAAAGCTAATATGAACAGTTGGTATTAAACAAAATGACAACATAAACATTCATTGCTGTGGGTATAAAGGAATTCTGTCTTTACTTTTTTTCACTGTTGCATTCATAGTAACAGTTTAGATGCGATAAAGACTTCTAGAGCTTGAACATTTTTGGCTGAGGTACCTTTGAACTTTACTCATAAACAGATTTGTTCAAACCTTGTGAATAAGAAACAAGGTTAAACTAAATGGTAAAATGAAAATATTCTCTATCATCAACACTTTTCTGTATTATTGTTTGTTTGAACTTTTGAATCAAGTTGTGCTTTTGTTAGAGAGAGTAAATAGAGGAAAACATGTAACTTCTAAAAATACCAATAATGTCTTTATTTTAATGGAATTAGTTTTAGATTTCAGATGTAATGGTATCAGAAAATGTTTGTAGAATTCTTGTTCACATGTTGGTGCACAAAGCTGAATTAGGCTGCACTCTTCAAGTTTTCTGTGTCCTCTATTGTCCACAGTCCAAACTGGCTTCAATGTCCAATGACTTCAAATCAGTCCTAGAGGTCAGAACAGAGGTAAGAAACATTTGGTAAACTTCATCATTCAACAGCAAAAAAAAATACTAAATACTAAAAACTGAAGTTTTGAAACGTGTCACTGGTTTCCTCTCATTCATGTTAACCTTCTCCATCATTTGTCTCTTTTCCTGCAGAACCTGAAGCAGCAGCGCAGCAGGAGAGAGCAGTTCTCCCAGCCTCCAGTCTCGTCTTCTCCTCTGATGGCCAACAACTTCAGTAAGCCGAACCACGTCTTAGCTTCACGCTTGTAGTCACTCTTATGATTTTAACAAGGGTCTTGCATTAAAATAGTGGCACTAACAGGTAACCACGGCATGCTGTTGTATCTCCATAAGGGCGTGCTCACTCTATACTAACAGTATTTTTTATGCTCATATAACACTTTCTTTCATACACTTTGTCAGTACAAACAAGCAGCAGTTTTACATTGAAATCACAACCCAAAATGAATTCGGACATGGGCATCATAACGTTCTGGTCTGCTTCTGGTGTCATACTAACTGGTGTAAACTTACATGCAGCACCACCTCTGCCCCCACATATCACATCCTGTTTATCTACGTTCCTCTAAAACTCAGTCGCAATCTAAAACATCGCCTGCTCTTCATCTGTTCATCTGACATAAAATTTGTGCATGCAGTTTCAAAACGGTGAATAGAGTGAGCACACCTTTATTTTTTTATATGTTCTGGCTTTGAGACAATATTTCGACTTGTTTTGACAGGCTCCTGCTCAATTTAACATTTTGCTTAATAAATAGCTAACGTTTTGCTAAAGAGGCTTCTTATCAGAGACCCTCTAATGAGCACAGGGAGCTCAGATGCCTCCTGTGCAGGCATTTACACTGCCAGTAAAATCTTTATGACTAGCATACATTACAATAATAAAATAAAATGTTGTTTTGTTTTAAAACTTCTGTTGTACCTGTTTGTATTCCCTAATTTTAGGTTATTCACAATTAGCAAATTGGTTGAGTTTCAGCCACAAATGCTAGACGTGCAGAAGCATTCTCACTGACAGTGACAATGTCAACCAGCTGTTGTAATAGGGAACTGCTCGAACGCCTTGTGAATGATTAATACTGTATTTGGTCATCTATAATGCAAAAATCAAAAAATATTTTAGGGAGCCGCAAAAAAGGGGCCCAGGAGCCGCATGCAGCTCGCGAGCCGCGCTATGACTACCAGGGCAATACAACCTCAAATTTAAAAGGTATTTCCCTGGAACGTTTGACTCTCCCAGCGGGTATAACTAGCTACTGTATGTGCCCGCTGTTCTTTCTGCTTTTCCCCTCTAACATTGAGGATTTCTGTCTGATCTTGTTGAATGTGTGTGTTTTTTCTTTTTTTTTTTTGCTTGCTGTTTCCCTTCAGAGAGCTCGGTCCTGATGCAGGATGAGTCCAGGAGTATGGGGGACGTAGCCATCGATATGGACTCTCAGGCCAATCCTTTGCAACTCCAGCTCATTGATGAGCAGGTAGACTTTTGGTGTATATTTGTCAGAGTCAGGAAGGAGTATGTGCATCTAATCCGCAAGCTGGGAAAAATATCAATTATTACATTATAGTATAAATATTGGCATGAAATCTTTGGTGAAAATGTGACCAAATAGGTAAACTCTGCATTCATGTAATCTAATGTGGACATTTTTGAAGTCTTGCTGATTGTGCCATTACAGGACTCGTACATCCAGAGCCGTGCAGACACCATGCAGAATATTGAGAGCACCATCGTGGAGCTGGGCTCTATATTCCAGCAACTGGCACACATGGTGAAGGAGCAAGAGGAGACCATCCAGAGGTAAGATGGAGCTGGAAATTGGGGGGGTGGTCAAGGAAAGAGAGATTAAGGAAATGGAAAGAAATAGTTTGACATTGTGGGAAATATGCCTGTTTGCTTGCTTGCTGAGAGCTGGAGAAGATTGGTACCACGCTCATGTTTGTATGGTGAATTCAAAGCTGGAGCCAGGTTTGCTTAGATTAGCACTTAGACTGGACACACCAAGAAACAACAGGCGTTGGTCTTTCCAAAGCTGAAAAAAATCCTCCTACCAGCATCTCTAAAACTCACTAAATAACACTTTATATATTGTTTAAAACATCTAAGTGTAAAAAAAAAAAAAATGTGTGGGTTCATGTATGGAAACATTTAATCGCATACACATTTAAAATGTCAAATATTTTCTCATAAACCTGGAAGTAATCTGAAAGTTTGAGGATTCAGAAAGATTTAAAAACACAAGACACAATGACATCTAAATTGAAAAGAAATATTCAAGATTCTGCACTATTTCCAGCAATTAAATTAAATCAACAAACAACAAATCCAATCCAACTGAGTGTCATCTCAATGCTTCACTGGACAGGGGGCAACTCAAGGAAATCGTACCTTTAGTATAAATGAGTAAAGTTTGTCAGTGCCACAAATTAGCTTAAATTAGATTGCTATGAATATGACAATCTTAAATATTTCTTCTTCATTTTACAGGTTATAATGTTTCTCAATCCTCCTTATTTCCAGCTTTACGTGAAAATATTAAAGTTTTCTAATGTATAACTAATACTGTATATACTGTATAATTCAATGTATGATTTATATAATGGTTATCTTCTGAACTAACTGATTTAGAAGAAAAGTGATTTTAAGAAACGCGATTTGCGTCTGTTTTAAAAGTCCTGTCTCACTGACCTGCCTGTCGCGCTTCTCTGGCAGGATTGACGCTAACGTGGAGGACACCCAACTGAACGTGGAGGCTGCCCACACAGAGATCCTCAAATACTTCCAGTCAGTCTCCTCCAACCGCTGGCTGATGATCAAGATCTTTCTCGTCCTCATCGTCTTCTTCATCATCTTTGTTGTTTTCTTTGCTTAAAGAAGAGGAGCGGGGAGGGGGAAAAGCACATGGAGCGAAGGGAAGATAAACTAAAGCTGGACTGAGACGACATGTCCAGACAACGTCTTTGAAGGACAGCCTTCTTTTTGAAGTGACCGTTTGATGGAGGCTTGGGAGACTTGGGAGACTTGGGAGACTTTTCGACGAATACAGACTTTTCAGTTATTCCCAAGCGACAAACTCTTGATCTTAATTCGACAATTCAGTGAAGAATGAAGATGTCGAACTCGGTCCAAATTAAAGAATTAATTATCAAAAATCCCCACTTTGTATAGAGAGAGAGAGAGCAAAAAAACTGCTCTGTATTGTACTATGACCAATTATTCATAAACATTTAATCAAAATGGCTATAATTTAATGGTTTGGTTCTGCAAACTGTCTTTTTAATTTTGATTAGTTTTTTTTCTTGTTTACCCCTTTTACCACTCGTCATTAATGTTTCAAAGCCAAACAACACAACTGGAGTTTATCATCATAAACTTTTGCTTCTTAGTTTAGTTTTTATTGAGGTGCATGACTGTCGCTCGTTTATCAACAATTCTCCATTTACCACCATTCAGTAATGATGTGAAATATTTTTTTTAATTCACTTATATTTTGTTGCTTTCAACGTTTATTTGCCAAATGGGTACTCTTATTGAACTGTGACACAATACGAAGACACTGGCTGTGGTCCAGCATTTGTGTCCTGAGGGCACAAGAAGGCGGTTACAGCAATCTGAAGGGAGCTTCGCTGGTATAAATCAGGCACGAGCTGTAAGAAATGTTGATGATAAGTTATGTAACAACGCTGTTTTAAATGAAACTGTTCGGTTCCCGGCCATCGGGCAGGTTGAATGGTTGAAAAAGTGTAAAAGTTGCACACTGAGCACTGCGGAGAGACTTCAGCATATGCGTCAAGTATCTGAGCGGGATCCAGGTTTGACATCAGTGCTTATGAAGGGGTTAGGCTGGTTTTGAAGGCCCACTAATGAAGTGACTCAACCAGCCAGGTACCCTGGAAGTGTCTGGTTGGATGTCACTGTTGTAGTTACTTCCCTTCTCTACCTAATGCACCAGATGTTATTTAATTGATCGCAGCTTTTTAAGAAGAAAGAAAAGATTCTTCCTATTTTTTTCCCCAGACTGTTTCTTTTAGCCAAATGCCTTGACTTCAATGTATAAAGTGCAAATAGTGATAATGATGTATTGATAAGAAAGTGCATATTAATAAAACAATAATGGGGTGCTGGCATTCATGGCTGAGCTTTTCTTGGGATAAGAGGATTAGTCAGCAGGGATATAATTAGACATGCTCGGCCAGAGGGCTAAGGCTAGTCAACACAAGTGCTAAGCAGGTGTAGCTTTCTGTGATATCTTTAACACATTGAATTGATTTGCTATTTATCACAGATTTGCATACACATATTTAGCCTTTTCAACCACAATAAAGGCCCATACAGCTTCAAAGCTAAAAGACTAGAAATTGTACAAATAACAGGTAGTGTCAGTGGAGTCACATTTAGTCTAATTGTACCTGTATCTCAACCAAAAACCATTTGTGAAAAAAAGAATTTAACCACATAGAAATGATGACAACATTGCATATTTATTTCCCCAAATACATATAATAAAAAACAAGATTACAGAATATACAGACAAGTGGCATTAGCTGAACGGCCCCCCACTGCAGAAGAGAGCTGTCCTGTTTGTTGCATAACATGTTTTTAAAGGGACAGTTCATGAAACTTCTATGATTCAATAGGAGCTGTTGTTCAGAGAGCCCTTACATCAGCTGCTTGTTTTTAAGGATACCCGAAAGCATGTGAAGGTTAGCAATGTTAGCAAGATTTTACTGAACAAAATCCCAGGCAGCTCATTTGAGTTTTTAGCAATGCTAGTGTCATGGCTCTACCACTTTGATTTCAGACTGAAACACCTCAACGACTATTGGATGGATTGGCGTGGATCGACAGTCATGGTCCTCAGATGATGCATCCTACCGATTTTGGTGCTCCCTTGACTTTTCTTGATTTTTCTAGCACCACCATCAGGATGATTTTTTGTCTCAATAAATACTGTATAGGTTTATCATGAAATTTGGTACACAAATTCATGTTCCCCAGAGGACATACCATAGTCACTTGTGATCCTCTGATTGATCTTCTAGAACCATCATCAGGTAAAAAATAAAAGTCCAATAGTTTGTTTTATGACCAAATATGTGCAAAACTTCATATTCCCCTCAGCCTTGGTTGTACTTTATGTTTAATGCTAATTACCAAATGTTGGCATGCTAACATGCTATACTAAGATGATGGACATGGTAAACATGTTAGCATGCTGACATTAGTGTAAAGCTCAAAGCACAGCCTCACAGAGCTGCTAGCATTGCTGTAGACTCTTGTCATGTTTTAACAAGTTCATTCCCATCATCACAACAAACTTTTGGGATGGACTAAAGACTTTGAGCTCATTAGCAATTAGATGGGGTTCCTGAAAGTCAAGAAATCATTCTAAGCCCTCTCTAGATTTGATTAGGAATGAGAAAACTTGTGGACTTTTTTTCAAATCTATTCTGCCCCCTTTCTCACTGAATGCTACCTTCCCACCTTCTTCAACATCCCCAGCTTTTCTTTCTTTCTCTCTTCACCTCCTTTTTGTGCTCACCTTTCCCTCCTTCCCTTACTCCTCACCCCCCATCCCCTCCTCCCACCAGAACTCCTCTTCAGGTGTTCCTCCTCCCCTCCCACCACCTTCTCTGTACTGCCACTCCTGACTCTCCCTCTCTCCTCTCATCCCTGGGCACTCTGCTCCAGAGGGCTGATCTCTGGCATGCTCCTGCTCCTTCCCTTCCTCGCCCTGGCCTTGATGGCATTCTCCTCTCCTTCTTCATCCTCCTCATCTGACCAGTCCACCTCTTGCTGCAGATTCCCCCTGGATCCTTTCGAACCGGAGATCTTGAAGAGCTGACCTGTGCGGAACTTGCTGCGGAAAGTATCGAAAGAGAGGCTCTTGCTGCGCTGCTGCTTCTCAATGACAGTGTTATGTGTCTCCACATCTTCGTTTCCACTTATCTCGTCCACGCAGTCTTGTAGCACTGAGCGAAACAGCCGGGGAACCTCGTGAACCTCAGGCTCCATCTGTGACACCAACCTCCTGAATCTGCAGTGGGAGGCATAACTGATTATTAGGAACAGTCTGATCTAAGATAACACACACATTTTCATTCATTCATTCATTCATTCATTCATTCATTCATTCATTCATTCAACCTTAGATCTCAAGGAATCATTGAGGCATGCCCTCATTTTCAGTTATGTCAGTAATACACTTAGAACGAAATGAATACATACAAAACATAATCAATGAGAAAACAAATATCAGAACCAGTTAAAAACAGTTAAATTCAAGAGAAGAGTTGTTTGTAATCATGGTTTTAAATTGGCCCATAGGTACAATTTAATTTAAATTAAATTAAAGTTTTAATGTATGTCTTAAAATGTTAAATGAGCGCAGCTCAAAAACTAAAAGCAGTTTTCCAAATTAGTTGTTTACACACGGGACAAGCATTAGCCAATCACTTGAATGTGTGGAACAATGACTATAGGTTCATTCTTGATTTGAACCCTAATTAATGAAATAGATTGAGGGGAGTTGTCATTAATTTTTAAGATCTCATGCGTGTTGTCTGTTAGGAAAAGCATGGGGATCTGAGAGTATCAGCTTACTTTCCAGGTTATAGTTAATGGTGTTAAAGGGATTAGATTAAAACCCTGCAGCTCTCTCTTCCTCTATTTCAGCTTCATATTCCAGGTTCCTGTCTGCATTTAAAGCTCTTTTTCCCCTATGTCTTTGTCTCTCATTATTTTGAATCTTTTTGCACGTCTCTGGCTCTATATCTCACTCTTTGTTTTAATCTGGCTCACACTTTCCCACTTTCAAGTTCAGTAACTCAGTCTCTGTTTTTGCCAGTTTGTTTCTACAATATGTATTCCTGTCTTTCTCACCTGACGATTGCAGGGCCACACTGTGCAGGAGGGATCTTGGCACAGAGGTCCTGCAGGTCCAGCAGGTCATTGGGCGTCAGCTCGAAGGGCTGTGGGGTTGGGGTGGTGGCCAGCCAGCTGTAGTCAGCTGTGGAAGAGGAGCTGCGACGGCGACGACGACCCTCTGTTGCCCGCTCCAAACGGATGCGTTCAGTGCGCTTCACCATGGCCCCCAACTCCAGCATCAGAGTGTTGGTGACCAGCTCCTCAGTGGTGCGCTGGCCGGGCACTTTGGGCTCAAGGGAGAAAACAGCGGACCAAGGAAACATCTGGAAAGGGAGGACAGAATTTAGTTATGAGAGTTATGCCATAGCTTAAGAAAGATAACTGGATGTGGCATTCAACATATCTAACTTAAAGTAAGTTCATATTTGAGTCTGTGGTATTTTATAATAATTATGTTGGAGAGTAAAGAGAAAGCAAAGGGTCACAGATACTTTTGGAGACCATTAACAAATCACCTCAGCAGTCAGTGTGTAGAGGACTTTTTTTCACCTTGGATGTTGGGATTTAATTATAGTCATTGTAAAAACTTTAAGCTTCCACACTCAGACAGAAACCTCAGAAATATTATGTACAAAAATATTGTGTATAATCGTCATGCCATAATGATAAGTCATATCAGTGTGAAGTCTAGTCAAATATAACATTACTCACGATATGAATAGTAGTGCACATGTGAATGGAAAGCAACTCATATACAAACCATGTTTTCTTAAGAAAACTTAAATGCTATCATTGAAGTTTAATTGTTGTCTTACCTTCATGAAACTGGATTTACAAAGCTGCAGTGTATCCTTGTCTGACAGAAACCCACCTGTTGTCCAGTAAAGCACCTGTCAGCAGCCAAATGAGCAGCAGGCCTCCACGGGCTTGTGACATACAAAAAGGGAGAAACTCCTCTGGCTACAGCTGGCGGCACACAGCTACCTGACTGCCTTGCTACCTTTGACGGTCCTGGCAGACAGTACGTGTACTTTTGGGAGGAGCCCGTGGAGTGTGTGTGTGAGTTTGGGATTGAGAATAAATGTAATCCTGTATTAATAAAGAGCGAGTGACGAGATGAGCTTACCATACATGAGCGTACACCTGGGCCAGGAGAGTGTGTTTGTGCGTGTGACTGACAGACTTCAGGTGGGGTGTTTATATAATAGCATGGGATTGTTGACTAATTCAGTTTTTTTCATTTAATTTTAACCACTTCTCTTTTGAATGTGTTTCACAATTTCATTTCCTTTTTACACAGCAGGCTGTAAAGTAGGTTTCACCTCATACATACAAGCAGGCTGGTCTTGCTCAAAGGTAATCCAAACCACTTCCACAATGAAGGCATACTGTCTGGTTTCAGACTGTTATTACAATTACACCCAGCACAGTCTTTGAAAATAACAGTGTACGTCTGAAAAATGGTCTCCCAGTTTGCAGACAATAGTCCCTCAGGCACACCTATAATTACCAGATAGTTATGGCCAAGCATTACACTAAGATTACATAACTATCTATATAATCTCTCTTTCTCACACTCTCTGTCTGTTCCATTAACCAGCACACAGTATTGTATGTAGGGTAACTGCAGGGTAGTTCCTGGGTTTCCGCACCACTCAGCACTGAACCGCCAAATCCCAGATTACATTCAAATCCAGAGCCTACCTGGAAGAATGAGTGTTTGCAGTTACCGTTATAATCTAATTACAGTTGCTTGCAGTGGATACTGTTACTGCTGCAAACAAACAGGAATGGTTGTGTATTACTATCAGTGTTCCACCAGCATTGATTGATTAATTTAATGTATTTGATGATTAGAAATACTAGAATTCTACAAAATAGCAGCTACAATCATAAGGAACAAAGGAAAAGCCAGTGAAGTCTGACGGATTATTCCCATTGTGGTCCTACAAAATCCAACAAACAACATGCCACGAAACAGTAACACCAGTCAAACATATGTACAGTACAACACACATACAGATCTTACAAACCATCATTTAAAGGGCACTTTGAAGATGCACTTAAAGTGAGCTTATTTCATTGTACTGCAGCAGAATGAAGAAGTTGCATTTATTTTTTTTATGAAACCGTGTATAATTTGTTGAATTACATCATGTGGAAAAGCCGTTAGTGTCTTCTGTCAGAGAAACCTTACATACGTGTTTAATTATTTTCTAGGTCAGCAACATTTTACTGTAATAAAGCTGACCCTCTTCTTAACATTGAGCATCTTAACACTGTAGCAGTCAGATTCAAAATGTGTATATGGATGAAATTTGAAAATACTCTCATTCTTGTTTTTTTGTTGTTCTATTTGTAACTTCTGCCATACCAGAAGGTGGCAGCATTGTCAAAGTGATCTTAAACCAGAGTTTCAGCAAGGATATGTGTAGTGAACCATATCTAAGAATAAGACTTTATTGGCTAAGTCACTGGGCTCGTCTTTTGCTCACCATATAGATATTGTTTTCACAAATAAAGAAGATATTTTCTGTCTTTTAAAGGTGGAGGGATATTGTATAGCCAAATCCCTACATTTTAAAAAGACTTACTAAGAGACTCTTCAGGTTTTGTCTTTATGAGACATTAAAGCACAATCATCTGGAAAATAAATGTCCCATAAAACTTTCACATACAGTCAAAAGACAAGAGGACCCAAAACATTACCTTGTGGGACAGTAAAGTGAGGCCAGTCCATTATTCACAATCAGCCACCTCATCAATATGTGTGTGTGTAACTATCCAGTATGATTGCTCATGAGAGTGTGCTTTTAATCGCACAAATTTGAGACATCACGTCATAGTCTCTGTGTGGCATCACCCAAAGGATTAATGCGTAGACCAGGTCACTCAGATACAGACAGTCTAAAGGAGGCTAATGGAAGAAAAGTAGATTAATAAGCAGGTGGTTTACTATTCAAGTTTGTTTATTTCAGTTTAGCTCTTACAACATAAAACTGTTTAGTTTTAGTTAGTTTTAATTTCAGTATTAGTTTTGGTTGTTTTTTTATTAAAGCATGGGGGGTATTTGTTAGGGGCAGATTTAAGAGGTTCAGAATAGGTATTACAATACAAACACCACACTGTGAAAGCAGCTCACTCCCAGTTATGAAGACATCCTGGTCTCAGTAAACATATGCCTCCTCGTGTTGATTGTGCTGACATGTTTTACCAAAATGACAAAAACTAAAACTAAAGCAATTTCCTATATATTTTTCTTTTCATTTTAGTTGGTTTTTTAAGTACACAATATTCAGTTTCAGTTAATTCTTGTTTTTTTTTGTCTAGGTCTTATTATCATTTCAGGTAACTAAAATATTTCACACCTAGTTTTAGTTAATTATAATAACCTTACTTAATTGATGGAATCTCACTTTTCTGAATGAAATTGGACTTGTAACCTGGTAGTTAAAAACTTAATAAGCTCACTTTCTTTCTGTCTAGCATTCCTATGCCAAAGCTTTTAAATGAAAAAATTCACTGATGTAAGTTCACAATGTAATCCAGGAATATGCACCATGTATGCACAGTCGCAGCAAAAATAATGGAAATGGAATTGAAAATGGAAAATAAAACTAGATTTTCACTCAGGGACACTCAAGCCGGGCCATCAATTTCCAGTGGCAAACCTGCCTTAAGGCTTATGGTGGTGCCCACTCTAATATTACCAAAGAAAATTATGGTTAATCAAATCACTATAAAACACTGAGTGTGGAATCTGGAAATGACAAAACAAACAAAAAATTACTTTTTTAAAAATCTTTATTTATTTATATAGCGCCAATTCACAACAGCGTGGTCCACATGGTCCACTTATTAGTTTTTTTCCAGAGGTTGAAATCTCTCTCTCTCAAAGAAAACAGAAACCACAATCAAACAAACAAAAAACAAGCAAAAAACTAGTAGGTGGAGTCACTGATTTTTTCAAACTACCATAACCTGATGGTCACTCTGGGGACCATTACAAGGGAAATTATAGTCCTTCTGTTACGCCAATGATAAATGATAATTTTTGTCTCTGTCTGCTTAAAGTATTTGACCATTTCTTCTAAACACTTCTCCTATGTATATAAATAAGATTAAAATATGTGTGTATATATACATAAATAAATAAAGATGTGTGTGTATTTGAAGGTGCTGCTGTGATGTTACTGTCATGTTGTCATGTTGTTGTCATGTTGCTATCATGCTGTTGTCATGTTGCTGTCATGTTATTGTCGTGTTGTTGTCATGTTGCTGTTGTGTTGTTGTCATGTTGCTGTCAAGTTGCTGTCGTGTTGTTGTCGTGTTATTGTCATGTTGCCATGTTGTTGCTGTCTTGCTGTCATGTTGTTGTCCTGTTACTGTCATGTTGCTGTCATGTTGTTGTCATGTTGTTGTCCTGTTACTGTCATGTTGCGGTCATGTTGCTGTCATGTTGTTGTCATGTTGCTATCATGTTGTTGTCGTGTTACTGTCATATTGTTGTCATGTTGCTGTCATGTTACTGTCATGTTGTTGTCATGTTGCTGTCAAGTTGCTGTCGGGTTGTTGTTGTTGTGTTGTTGTCATGTTGTTGTCATGTTACTGTCATGTTGCGGTCATGTTGCTGTCATGTTGTTGTCCTGTTACGGTCATGTTGCGGTCATGTTGCTGTCATGTTGTGGTCGCGTCGCCATCTTGTCGCTAGAGGTCACCAGAGGATCACACCCGCGCGAGGACCCATCCCAAACATCACCCTGCTACGTCACTAACCCCCGCTCCGCCCGCCTCGTGCCACAACGGCTCCCTATCTGTTGGCTTGTCAGCTGCACGAGACGCACGGTGTATTGTCCCAGACATGAAAACGGCCACTTAGTGTCAGCTAGTGTTAGTCAGTGTCGGCTGTCAGCTCCGGTCAAACCGCTCCTCTGACAGTGAAGACCTGGACACGGTTCGCTGGTGTTAATCGGCGGGTTATCAGAGCCTCCCTGGCGGCTGGCGCCCTTTGTAATTGCCCAAAGTGAATGGTAAGTAGCTTTACCGCGGGGCTAGCTTGTAGCATCTTTGCTAGGTTAGTTGTCAGTGAGTCAGTCACCGCTGAACCAACAGACGACATTAAAGTCACACTCAGCTCGGTGCGGTTCTGGCCTAACTCACTTAAGGTGTTCATGGTGGATGTTGAGTTGAAGTTCAACTTTTTGGTAGTTGTCAGTTGTCTCCTGTTCAGCCTGAACCTCGTGACCAGACTTTGGTGCAGCACAGGCCAGGGTCCAACTCCTGGAGCTGTGCCTCCTCTGTCTGCTAACCTCAACCTGCTCCTGCTTAGTGGACATTTAGTCAGAAGGGACGATTAGTTTCTTTATTTAGTTTGCCTAAAGGCGACAGACTGCAATGGTCAAAATACTAAAGCTAGTTAGTACTGCAGCACAGCTGCAATTGCTGTCATGTAATATACATCTACCTATTACTTTTATTTATTGGGGGTTTGAATCCTCCTACCTTCAAAGCAATTGTGTCAGATGGTATTATTCAATGGAGTGGACATGTTTTATGTTGTAATCCATTGTGGTCTGCATCTTGAACAAAATCACATGTTTGTCTTTCCCTTTACAGTGTGATTATTTAGGGTGTCTGTAAGACCTTCCACTTTGTCTGGTTGTTTGGGGAAAAAGAACTATTGAATGTACATATGATTGATTCTGCTAGCCTTTTTCTTACTGTCTCTTTGGTCAGATGTTTGTTTTTTTAAGATAATTTTTTTGGCATCTTTCCTTTTATTTCAAAATGTACAGTAGATAAACAGGAAACATGGGAAATGAGCAGGGAGGAGTGTTACACTTAACAAAGGTCACCAGCCACCAGGATTCAACGAGAGATGTTACAAGTACATAGTATGTGCTTCAGAGTTTTGCCTCATGTTGTATTTTTTCAATATTTTAAAATATTTTCTTTAAACAAGAGCTGAAACATCTAGAAAATTAATTGGCTACAATTTCACAACTGATAACTTAGTTGTCCAGGAAAAATGCCAAACTTTCTGTAGACATCCAACTATTCAAATGAGAGGATTTGCTGTTTTTCTCTTTGTTATATTGTTGTAAATTAAATGCATTTGGGTTTTGGACTAATATTCTCAATATATAATATTGTCAGCTTGGAAAGTTTTTTTCAGTATTTTCTGAATTAAACAATTAAAAGAATTGATAAATCAATCACTGATGAAAATTGGTAGTTGCAGCCCTTTATCAAATGCAGCTCGTTAACCATCTCATTAACCGTTAACTGTTTTCATTAATGCAAGGGTTAGCATGTTAACCTAATGAAATCACACCCACCCGGGTGAGGATTTCTGCCATTCTTGTTTTAATGAACAGCTAAACAGTCACAACAACCTGTGAGCTCTGACAGAAACCATATGACTGGATTTATGGTGTTAATGGCCTTGAGGCTGGAGTGCATGTCAAAACTTAGTTCAGAATTAACCTCTACAGGTTTGGTCAGGCAATCATTTTTAATCAGGCTTTTCTTCATTCCGACACACTCGTTTTTAACACTACTTTATATTTGTTGGTGTTAATACAGTGTTTGTAGATTTAACTGCAGAAGTTTGAGAGAAAAAGGATTTATTTTCAACTTGGAAGTGCTCTTGGAACATGCAGGCGGTCTGTGTTGGAAAACACTGAGTCACAGCTGCCCAGCGGTGACAACCAGTGTCTCCCTCAGGGACCAAAGCCTTAGCAACATAACATATTCAAGACAGAGCTACACAGTCACACAGCTACAGGCACAGATGATTGAAGCATGTTTAGATACATGCAGTATGGACTGGATCCTCTGTCGCAACACAGTTTGACATAGAACTACCTGCACCTTATTTAACAGGCCTGTACTTCCTCTTTGTTTCAGACTCTGTGTGTTGCTGGTTTCGTCACTCCAGCTACTGGCTCCTATGCCTCCAGGAGCTGTCTGATTCTGGATCTGTCGAGCTGGAATAGGAGAGGTCAGCTGGCACATTGTCTGTCTCATGGATGCCAAACACGATCAGCCACCTTAACTTCTCAGGAACTAAGTTGTCCTTAAAATAGAAAGGGATTGTTGTCACCAGGGTATCTTATAGGACTGCAACTGACAATTATTTTCATTAGCAATTAATCTCTTGATCATGTCCATCATAAATCAATTAGTTGTTTGGTCAATAAAATGTCAGAAAATGGTGATAAATGTTGATCGCTGTTTCCCAAAACCCAAGGTGATGATTCAAATGCCTTGTTTAGTCCACAAAACTGAGATATTCAGTCTACTGTCGTAGAGGAATAAAGAAACCAGAAATGACAATCAGAATAGTTAGTGATTAATGTAATAGTTGACAACTAATCGATTAATCGACCAATTGTTGCAGCTCTAGTGTCTTGTAATGCAGGCAAACTAAAAATCCAGAAGTGAAAATTAACTTGCGCTTGACCTGTTGTGCTGACGTTATTTTCCCACCCTGTTAGGCCCAGGCAGAGGGAGATGAGCTGGGCTGAGGAGGACTGGACGGTGGGGCTGTCTGGACGAGTCCTGCAAAAGGTCAAGGAGCTGCAGGTCCATCAGGAGCGACTGTCCAGAGAAAACAAGCAGAAACAGTGGCAGCTGGACAACATCCAGACTAGCCTCGAAAAACAGACTGTGAAGGTACAAGCAGCCATGTTGGTTTTTGGGTATTACTTACATGCTGCTGTTCCTCTCAACATTGATGAGTATGACAAAATATTGTAAAACATATTTGTATATTCACACTACTGAGGTGCTGACATAAAGTGTGTGATAGATTTTGGATAGTTTAATTTATAAAGAACCATGTATTTTGGTCATTTTACTTCAGAGATGGACTTAAAGTCTGATTGACGACACAATTTTGATCATGGATAATGGCACTTTTTTTAAGTACAACTTAGATAAATATTATTATCAACTAGGTAGAACCAGATAAAGTCTGGTTGGTTGTTCACTACTATCATATTTGGTGTCACCTAAATTTAGTTTTTTTTTCTTCATTCAACATATGAGCATTTAGCGTGAACCTTCATGCGAGTTCAGTTGAAAAAGACACATATCTATAAATATTAAGTTACATACATATTTGATAACGTATGATTCTGCAATATATCGGCACAGCCAATTGTCTCTCAACAGGATTTGTTATTTTCAGTTTTTGTAATCCTAAAATATGAACTGGTCCCTCTCGTGTCTCCTCCCCTCCCCTCCCTAGTATGAGGAGATGCGTGGGGAGCTCCAGTCTGTGCAGAAGGAGCTCCGGAGTGCTCGAGAGGAGGCCAAGGCAGCTGTGACCAGCAGGGAGCGTCTCAACCAGGATCTTCAGACCAAGCAGGCCTTGGTGTGCTCTTTTGAAGGCCAACTAGAAGCTGCTCGCACCGTCAACAACAAACTCACCCAGGAAGTCAAAAGGTTAGAGCCAGTGGAAATTATGGGACAGTTAAGTTCTCTGTCAGTTGTTCTATTTTTAAAGAGTGTTGGTTGACTTTTTTTTATGGGGTTTTATGTTCTCATGAATGACATCAGAATTTTGGGCCTTG
Source organism: Pempheris klunzingeri (assembly GCF_042242105.1). Lineage (NCBI taxonomy): Eukaryota > Metazoa > Chordata > Actinopteri > Acropomatiformes > Pempheridae > Pempheris > Pempheris klunzingeri. The sequence continues at coordinate 16,026,181 of NC_092020.1, read as the reverse complement.
CTATTAACCTTGCTGCCATTTAAATTAAACTTAGCAGTACAATACAATTTATGATTAAAATAGGAATAACCTAATGTTGGATATTTTTAGCAGATAATACTGGAAAACTGATCTTAAAGCCTTATACAACATCAAAAAAGATCACGTTTTAAACATGTGGAAAGCTGTGTGAACTCTTTGAAAGATGATGACTGATTGATGTCCAGTGAGTCCATGGGGAAAATGTGTCTGTTCCCTTGCCCACATTGAACTCTTTGCCCCTGTTCCTCCTTCATCTTTCTCTCTCTGGCAGGCTGGAGGCAGAGGTGGATAAGTTGCAGAACAGCAGCAGGTCAGCAGATACTACCCTGTTTTCTACACCCTGCTGGAATACAGCCTCGCCCTGGGAGCAAAATGGTACGGTCCTGTAATTCTGTTACTCTTGTGTTTGTTCTCTCTCGTGGTTCTTATCTTTTCATTAATGCACTGTATAGTCTGGAAAGTTAAACGGAAAAAACGCAAAGCTCCTAAATGAGCAGAGAGGTTATAAATAAACTCCCTCAGGTCCCATCCTCTCCCAACCCTTTACTCTCTGGGGACTGTTGTATTTCTTTCCTCTCCCGTCAGTAAACCATTTGGGTTCTTCACTGCTGTTGTTTCTGTTCAGCTTTGGTGATTGGATTTATGCTCTAAGTCTTGCCCAAATGCTGTGTTTTTGCCCTGTAGAGAGCAGAAAGGAGGAGAGGCCAGGGCACAGAGATGAAGGACAGACCAGGGCGCTTCATGTTCGAGTAAGTACCAGCATGTTTTTTAAGCTGAGCTATGCATAGGCTAGTTCAGTTCAAGACTAATGTGGTCTTAATTAAAGCTACAGTTCTTTAGTTTTAGGAATTGGCTCAATTCATGTCAGTTAAACGGAGCTCAATTAATTCTTTAGGGTTTTTTTTCTTTTTATTCTTTCTTCCACTGATTAATTAATAATGGTGCTGTTGCCATGACTCCTTGTTAAACAGCAAGGTACACCCTCTTTAGCCAATTGGGTCAAAGGAGAAGGCAGACATTATTCTATGCTTTTCTGATTGTCAAGAAATTCCATTAAAAGGCCAAAATCAGACAAACAATAGTGCCCGTGTGCATTTTAATCAAGGAACATGTCACCTAGTGCAACAAAGCGCCTGTGTTTTTAGATAACAGTGGAAGAATACACTGTGAGGCCCTGGATACACAGTATTCGTAAGGAGCACCAGATTGATTTTGATCTTTTCATGGGATTCATTTTCATTAAGGAAAATATTGAACATCACCAAACTTAGTTATTCCCACTTGTGCACAGCTAAACTCCATCGTGCTGTATTGCATTTCTTTACAGGTCAAATGGAAATAAAAAGAAAAAACTTGTTACTGTTTTGACAGTTTGCCTTTACTCTTCACACCTGATCTGTGACTTTTCTCTCAACTTCCAAACTGTTTTCTTTTGTTCAGAAAGTGTTTGTCATAATCACAAATGTGCAGTGAAGCTGTACTCTTGAATTTTTACTCAGAAACCATTATGAATATAGCGCCAATGAGTCATTCTTCAGTAAAATGCTTTTTAAGTCGAAGTGGAAAAAGCCTGAACACTAGAGCCTATTGTCTGTAAATTCTGCAAAAATGTTCTTTATAGTTTGACACCCACTCCAGGCTCAAGCTCTCACACGTTTTCTCTTTATCTAATCCTTCTCTCCTCCCTTTAGCAGCAGCTCCAGTTCTCTGAAGTGGCCCCAGCCTCGCTGCCTCGACAACAACACAAGAACACACCTCACCGCCACCCATCGGACCAATCGGATTGCTTCTCCACTCCCATGGCTGCGTTTCCATGGGAACGGGATGACTCCAGGCCAGCAGCCAAGAGACGATCCCCGCCCTCTCCCCAGACACCCTACACAAATGTCATCAGCCAAGGCCAGTCGGAGCAAGGGGTTTGTGGGAAGGAGAAGGACCACAGGGCAGAAACAGACAGTGAGTGGGGATGTTAAATGGTCTCCTTGGTAACATGGCCGGCTGGCTGTCGCCTGTTTGCAGTTCGTAAATATACACACACATAGCTCAACCCGGCAGCCTGTCCCTTAAAGCAGGATTAATGAATTTAGCTGGATAACTGCACAAAGACCAGAGGCCTGTACTACTAGGCAGAATGTAACTTCAGGTTTAACTTGGTCTTCAGAGTTACAACGCTGGTTCACTTCTTATTGGGGCATATCATTATAGTAACTAATGTTGCACACCTAACCTGCTCCAGCAGGTTATGTTCAACATAAGAGATCAGCGTGTATAAAAGCACCCTGACCAATCATTTGAATAATCATTGAAGTTATGCTGGTTTGCCTTGTGTGTAAATTTGCACAGCATTCACGTTTTAGAGGATATAAATATTAGGGATTTTACCTACCGATCACTACCTCACTACATGTGGCAGAATTACAAGTTGGTTAAGATTAGAGCAGACGTTAAGTCGATTGCTGGCCATGGATCTTCCGTCCACTTGGAATAAGAGCTTAGCTAACCCAGCCAGTACCTACGGCTGCTTCTAGCTAATGTCTGTTTGCAAAGATTGGCTGGATGAAATGGGACTGCCTAAGCAAGACTGTTAGTGCCCACATCTACAGAGACCTGACTTTACCTCAGCACCCCAGATTATTCTATCAATCAATCAATCTTTATTTATATAGCACCAATTCATAACAGCGTTATCTCAAGACGCTTTACATAAAGAGAAGGTCTAGACCAAACTCTTTAATTAAGAGAGAGACCCAACGATTCAGGAATTCAAAATTAAGGATTCAAGAATTCTACTGATCCTGACAGGCATATTACCAGGCACCATTAAAAACAAAGGAAAACAAAATGATAGTCATAAACTTTTAGATTTTTTTTAATAATTGATTGAATATTCAAAAATCATGACCCATCCCTAATAGGAAGGCTCCTCCAGAGCCTAGGGGCCACAGCAGCAAAAGCTCAGTCACAGCTGGATTCATAATAAACAAAGCTAACTCAGAAAAACTAGTTTGGGTGTGATTTCGGAAAGCCCGAAATGATGAGGCTAGTGTGTGTTTATATTTTTCTCATTGTCTAGTGTCATAAATCCCATTCTCCTGATGGGATTTGTTGACAATAACCAAATTATATAAAGTAGCTTTCCTTACCTCCTTTTATTTTTTTTAAAAATGTCCAATGTATTTACAATGGAAATAAGGCTGACAGTTAGTGTTGTTGTTAGTGTGATCTTTGTCTGAGCAATAACACCAAATGATGAAATGTTATCTGTTTTGAGTTAGTTTTTATCTCTGAAGGGACTACCTCAGCAAAATCAGCAGACGTGACACAGTGTGATCATCCTGCATCGCATATACTGTGTTTAACCTCAGCAACAATTGTTACATAATCGTTTGTGTAGAGATCACCGGCTCAACTACTCTGCTTGCCCCCAGGCTGGCTTCATGATGTAGACTGGCTCCTAGTACACTGTAGATTAGTGATATAACACTCGTCTTTCTCTCCACTCTACTCCGTGTGTGTGTGTTTGTTTAGGAGGAAGGGAACAGTTCAATGTGAAACAATAAATGCTTCTATTAGCTGCTATTAGCTGCAGAGTTTACTTTGTGTGCTTTGAGCTGCTGTGTTTTTTTTATCATGCTCTTCTCTGTTGTATTCTAAGTCACATGTGTATACGTTGATCAGATTTGCTTATGTATTTTGAATGTAAAAATCACAGAACAGTAGGTTATTGAAACAGTGGGTTCTTTTTTGATTAATAGGACAACAAATTGTGATTAGCATTAAATCTGCGACAGAGAAGTATATATTAATGCAGATATTACAGTCAATGGTAAAAAGCCCTTTACAAAACACTGATTTGTATTAGTGATGTTTTGTAGAATGATGTTTTGTTTGTTTCACATGTGTGAAGATGGTGACAATAATTATGGATAGTTCATTGTGTTGCAGGTCTTCACTTAAAAAGTTGAACAGTGTTGAACAGGAAAAAGATACTGGACAACATATCAGACAGAAATTTGATTTCCTCCATGGCTTTAGAAATTAGCAGCCTGATATCCATGAGCAACAGCTGTGACTGTCAATAAACCAGTCGGTATAGATTGACCCCATTTGTGAAGACACTGACTATGTGTTGCTGCTCTCTCGCTGACTGTTGGTTTGTCAGTTGTAATACATTAAGATACTCTTGCTGATAATATTGATGCTCAGTTTGGAAAATAATAAGAGGAAAACATTTGTTTTCCCTGTATTTTGTCTCCTGTATCTTCGTCGCTCTCCACCCACTCAACAACCGTTTCCCCATTTAAAGTTGGAAATCCTACACTGGGATTCAAATATCGTTATAACTCCGATTTGCTTCAAAGCTCTTGACTTAAACAGTGTAGTCAGTATATATGACCACTGTTTTCTTCTGGAAGATAGCAGGCAGTGATGATATGTATATAATTTGTAGTGAATAAGTTAAAACTTGAACAAACACTGGTACTGTCCTTTTAAGGCCTTAAAAGATGTGAAAATGTCTCTGTTATCAGAGGCATATACTGTCTTTGCAACACATTACTACATAGTAAATAGTGTTGGTGCTATATGTTCTCCAATATTGTATCTACTAATTACAACAGGACTTAATTCCCTTTTCTTCTAGGCTTCCATTGATGTTGTCAACCTGCGTTTATTTATATTTAATTGAAATTTTGAAATTGTCTCGGTGGTGAACTTAAAATGTGTTCAGATTAATTAGTTTTTTTTCAGACACCTGGTTTTTAAACCAGATGGCATTATTAACCTGTATCTGTGTGTGTGTCTGTGTGTCATCCACCAGTATCTTTATCAGAAATTCGGAGTCGTGTGTCTGCTCTGGAGGAGGAACTATGTGCGAAGACCAGGACTTTAAAGTCACTTGAAAATGAAATGGTGCAAAGCAAGAAGGAGCTCGCTGCCAGGGAGCTCAGTATTCAGAGAGCCCGTGATGAGCTTAGCCTGGCACATACACACATGGCCCAGCAGAGTGAACGGGTAAAAACAAACCCTACTACTACTGATATAACCTGTGGTGGTACCACTACTACCGCTACTACTGCTGCTGCTGCTGCTGCTACTACAAACAAATGTGTTTCAAACCAGTGCTAATGTTCTGTATTTCACAAAAGCCCTGTTGTTGTCACAAAATGGGTGTTTGCCTCATTTCTCTGACTTGCCTGAAAATGACAAACATGTTGGGAATATTTTACAACAATCACAATCTGTTTTTATCAGGAACGTAAAAAAGATTGAGCTGGAAAAACCGCGTCCTTCTCGGCAAACAACAAACAAGACAATTAGTGGGAGAATTGGCAGCCTCTCCCAGTCTCTCCTTGGAATTAAGATTAACTAAGCTCTCAAAATATTAATGCTTTCCTAATGTTTGAATGTCAATTGCAGTGCCTTAATCAGCACTTCAAGTTGATATGAGGTTTAGAGAAGTGACTTATAAACACAGACATAAGTATGCTGCAAAGTTTGAATAGTTGAGTATGTGACTAATTGCTATTCAGTTCTTGCGGTATCTTTATCAGGGTACACACTCAAAAATCATGATGGCAGTGAAGATAATAGCCCCCAGTGGTGTCTTATCATCAATATTAAAGATAATCTTTTTATGTGGCAGGCATCCGGTGCTGAGCAAAGGCTGAAGCAGCTACAAGAGGAGCTAAAGTGTCAGAGGCAAAATGCAGAGAGCAGCCGTCTGCAACACCAACAACGCTCTAAGGAGCTCGAGAAACAACATCAGAGGGTGAGACAGACATGGATGTTTTGCTCCATTCTTCCATCCTTACAAAAATATATTTGTTCCACATTCCTGTGCCTGTGTTGCCTCCAGGATTTGGCGGAGCTGCAGAAGGAGAGACAGTGTTTGGAGAAGCAGCATCAGCAGGAGGTGAATAAGCTCAACCAGGAGCTCCAGCAGGCCAGGACGCTTCACAATGCCCTGCAGGCCCAGGCTGACAAGGTAGATGCATACACAAGGTACACACATATGCACAAAAGCATACATGTGAACAAGGAAAACAATCAGCCGAATATGCATGTTCACACTAATACATATGTTAAGACAAAGCCTTTAAGTCAGATCTGGAAACTTGGGACCAAAATGATATTCTGTACATTTTTTTTGTTTTTTGGTTGATATGTCTGCTCTGTTTTTTCAGCTATTTCCTGTTTCTCTTTCCTGCTTTCTCTGTCTCTATCATTTCTCCCCTTTCTCTTTCTCCTGGGACTTTTATTATTTGTACCAAAGGTCAATAAACTTATCTCACTTGTTCTCCCACGCTCGCTTCTTGCCCTTGCTGTTTTCTCTCGCTCTCTGTTTCACTTTCGTGCACTCTGTGTTTCTGTTTTCTCTTTTCCCTCCACCTGCTCTCCTCTCCGCTCCGTCCTCCTCTCCTCTCGGTTTCTCCCCAGTGGAAAGGTTGAGCAGCGAAGGTAATGACCGTGTGACTGACGTTTGGCGCTGCAGAATGCTTTGGTTATGGAAGTTTGAAACAAGCTCATAACTTGTGTGTGAGAAATACTGTAGTCAGAGTTCTTACTAAGAGAGGCATGAAGGCATGGCTGAGGGATGAGGGTAAAAATAGATGGAAGATTTCTATGAAGGTGTGTTGAGGCAAGTTGCATGGATGTAAAGGAGTGTGTTGCAATGGTGTTGTCATTTTTCTCTCTTTATCTGGATTTCCTTTACGTGAAGGTATGCTGCGCTATTCATTTTTTATCAGCAGAACAATAGTACAAATTTTAATCTCAGCACACGTCTCCTCTTGATGCATACAAAAAAATATTTTCCCAACCTTAATTCCTCTGCTTTTAGACACAGTGTAAAAATTCAAACAATGAGCATTCATTCTACCCACAGTGCCCCTTAAAACCTTACCGTAAGTCCTTTGTAAACCAAACAGAGCTTGTCTTGTTACATCTGATAAGGCTACAGAGGGTGAACACACAGTCTGAGTTGAATTGAAAGGTCAAAGTCATTCAACTGCTGATAGTGCATATTATCACAGCCTTTTGCATTGAAGGAACGTGTACATAAATCTTCCAAAAAACTGGAAAACCTTTGAGAAGACTGCTATCACAGAAGACTGAAAATGATCTACTTATTTGATTTGCGTAGACATATTTCATGCAACATCTCTGCACTGCTCATGAATTAAGTAAAACATTTTACACAGTCAGCCCTGCTACTTCTCACAGTAATGAACTATATGGTGAGGACACTAATTTTGGCATGAACTTCGCTTTAATCTCTAAAATGACTGCTGTGGACATACTTACAATTATTGTGCCAATAGATATTGTAAAACAAAGGTCATATTAGTGGCAGAAATTGTTTAATGAATAACCACAACAAAAGTCTTCTTTAAAGTTTATCTTTAAAGGACACAGCCTACAGCATTGAATTGCCACCATGAACTATATTTACCACCTTGTTTGCTGTTTCATGTACACTGCACTGTACATGAAGGCATAGCATAAAACACAAGTATAATTCATCTAAAAAGGCTGAAGATAGTTAACAATGGAGCTAAAAACAAACATTTATTTAGATTAGTAAATGTAATGTGATTACTGAAATTGGGCCAGTAATGTTAAACAAAAATAATAAACTTTTAGCACTGTTCATGTGTACCACGACATGAGATAATGTACAGAAGTGATGAAGACTACAGTGAAGTGTGCGGAATGAGCACTGGTGGGAAGCCGAATAGCTTTTACTTTCCCCAGAGAGGTAGACAATATGTTAGACACAGCTTATGCTCGCTGTTGATCGCTAATTGCTCTCCTGCTTTCCGTTCCCTTCACTGGTCCTGATTCCTGCACCTCCAACAACAGCTGTTCATTTCTGTATGGGTTCTTTGTTGTTTTTACCTCTCACCTTTTTGTGTTTTTGTTATATCCTGTCCCCCCAATTCTCTTTGATTTCATTTTCCCTGTTTTTGAGCAGCTACTGAACCATAATATCCTCTACCAGCTGTCTCTGCAGAAGCAGGTGTTGGAGAAAGAGTTGGACACTCTGAAAGAGAAACTGAAGTGGACAGAAGTGCAGCTGCAAGAGAGCCATAAGAAGGAGGCACAGGCACAAGCTAAACTGACGGTAACACACACACTAATACACACACACTGACACAATAGTGATGGTACTGGGTCTAGTGAATCTTCATGTGTTAATTATTGATTAGTTAAGTAGTGGGTGTATAATGACCTTGTAAATTTTTAAACATCTCAATGCGCCATATGACTGTCTAGGATCTAGACTGACATAAGAACAAGTGAATTGTAAATGAATGAGAAGATTATTGTTGCTTCAATCATCCAGCTAAATTATTATGTTTTGATGAAGTTGTAGTATTAAGAATGTTTGACAGAACTAAAAAGTGAGTCGTCTGATATTAATTTCTTACATTGCCTCCCCTACCAATCACTTTAGCAAGGAATGATGTATGATACTGTACTTGAAAAAAACCTACTTTAAAATACTGAATCTGGACAGTGAACTGATTGATAGAACTGAGTGCTGAACTTGCACAAGAAACACAAGAAAAATGAATGTCCTTATGAATTAGAATTTTTCAACCCTGCAGAGTTTTTTGTTTGTGAAGGTTCATTACTTATATACCAGCTTGCAAAATCAGAACTAATGCTGCTTTTATCTGTGGCTGGTTTGTTTGTGGTGGAAGTCCTGCTGCACAAATACAAACATTATGCAAATATCGAAATGAGCAGAATCATACATTTTTCTTGTATAGTTATTAGTGGCTAAGTTTTAAACTGGTGTGTGAGAAATGTCTTATTGTGGACATATGTCTGGTAGACATATTTAATTTCAAAAGATGAATATTTCAAAATTCTGAAAAATGTCATGGATAATAAATGGTCAACTAAATCACTCACTAATCTGAGCATTTCCCTGGATTCAGTCTGCCTCATTTGCATTTTTTACCCTTGCATTAGGAAGCGGTGCATGAGGCAGAGGGTGTGGCAGTGAGTCTGGAGCAGAGCAGGAAGAGAGAGCGAGCCCTGGAGGAGGAGGGGAGGAGACTGGCAGAGGAGCGAGCAGACGCCCTTCGTCTCCTCAAAGAAGTGCAGGGTGAGGAAGGAGCTGTGGGTGGGAGACATCCATGAGATTTACCAGTCACGGGATATGTCCTGATAATAATTATGCTAATTTGATATGTTAGTGAACTAGAGTTCTTGTAGAGAGATTTTTTTCTATTTCCTCCCTCCACAGGGAGGTCAGGAGTTGGTAGGGATTCATTGTCTTGCTGCAAGACACTACAGCAGCAAAAACGTTTGTTGACACAGGATCTTGAACCACTGTCCTCTGGTGGCTCGGTTGCTCTGATTAATTTATGATTTTGTAAAGAAAAATAAAGGATGGGCATTAATTATTAAAGTGGATGAGTCTGAATGACTGAGTGCTTGACAGTCGCATACTGTATGCTGTACAGTGACAGCTGTACATTGTCTGTTAATTCCCCTCTAATGTCGCTACCCAGTGCTGCCACCTGCTGGTTAATGATACTTCCTCCATTGTCTCAAATCAGACTAAGATTAGCTATTAAAGTGATGCACATGTTCATTAAGAAATTTAAGAAAGTTAATCTCTTTGTTTACTGCTTTTCTGTCAGCCTATTTATTTATCAGTTAATGTGTGGTCTGTAGCTAAAAAAAATTCAACTTTTATTCTGATGATTGCATCTCTTTGCTTTTCAACTCCAGAGCAAAAGGTTGCCCCAGCACCTCTTCTACATCCTGTCCAGTTTTGCCCTGTTGGACAGAGTTTCTCCCCTCAGCCTTCTTACTCTGTTCAGTCTCGACCGTCACCTCACATCAAGGGATTGAGCCGAGACACTGTAGCCGAGCAGAGGAAAGAAGAGAGAGAGGACATGGGTAAGAGAAGGGCAGAGATTACAGCATTTTACCCCTCTGACAGAGAGCCAGGAGAAGGCATCGACTCAGAACACATCACTGTCCTTATCTCCCCAGACTCTGACTGTATAGAAAAGGGAGGACACAGAAGAACAAGTAACGAGGAGGAGAACAAGAGTAGAAATGAGGCGATAGAGAGTGACAACTCTCGGACAATCAAGCACTCTACAATTGATTATGTACTCTCTAGTTCCTCTCACTCTGCTGCTGGTACACCCACTAACACCCCCATGGATGTTGATCATTCCAAGTCTGAGCAGCCCAAGACCTCTGAAGACCTCAAGAGGGAGAATGCTACACTGCGATCAGAGCTACATGATGCGCGTGAAGAACTGCAGAAACGGCTGGAGGACCTGGAAGCCCAACGACGGGCCGAGGCTGAAGCCAGGTCTCGGCTCAAACAGCTCAGCCGCAAACATGCGAGCCAGGCTGTGGACAAGGGGGAGCAAGACAAGGAATGGAGGGCACAGCTGGAGAGTGAGAGGGCTGAGACAGAAAGGTTAAAGAAGGCCATGGCTGCTTTGGAGACAGAGTTGAAGAGAAGAGTGGAGGAAAGAGAAAAGAATGAGAGAGAGGAGCAGGAGGAGGAGAAAAACGGAGCACTACAAGACCGGGAGAGTGAAATGATCGAGCTTAATGTTCAGCTAAAGAAACAGCTAGGGGAGGTGAAAGCCCAGCTGGCTTTAGAACGAGAAGAGAGAAAGAGAGAGGAAGAGGAGAGGAACCAAATGACCAACACAGACATAGATGTAAAGAAGGAGCTGAGCATGAAACTGGAAGAACTTAAATCTGAATTGGAAGAACTAAAGCGAAGCAGAAGAGAAGACTCAGTGGAAGAGGAGAAACTCTCACTTGCCAACAGCCCGCTGACGTACCTGACGCTCCATGATGATGAACTCAACTCCAACACAGTTAGCTGTGGAAATATGCTCCTCCCTTCGCCAGAGCAGCACCTCCTCTTCTGTAAATCCACAAACCAACGCAACATGCTTGTATCTCAGGCAACGCCAGATCTCATCAAGGAAGAGCAAACAGTAATAGATCCTGAATGCTCACCTCTGTCAGATGAGGAGCAAACGGGTCGAGTGGCCTCTGAGCTGGAAGACATCAGACAAAAGTATATGGAGGGGTCTTCCCTGTCAGACTGCAGAAAGACGTTCTCTGACCTCCAGAACGATGAGCCTGACTCCTCAGATTTGACACAAGAAGTAAAGCGTCTGCAGAAGGAGAAAGCAAAGGCGACAGAACGTGCTAACCAGTACCAGGTTAAACTTGAGGTCCTACAAAGCCAGGTAAATAATGGTTAATATACAGATGAGTACATTTAGTTTGTCCAGCCTCAGTTAAACACTTTATAATGGTAACATACAAAGAAAATAATTTGTATACTAAATCAGAATACTTGAATTGTGTGTTGTCAACTCACAAAGAATAGTTATGGGCAAACATAAAATCGATCGATCCCCAGTTTTGATCAGAAATACTCTACACATTTTCATACCACACTCGAGTAAAGGCACACCTGTCACTGTCACTTATTGACCATAATACTTGTGTTCAGATAGAAGAATGGTATTGTGATGTACAGGAATGATATTTGGGTATTATTAAAAGGATATTTTTGATTCAGAGGGATTCATTAACTGAATTACAATAAGAAGTGAGCCACTCAGTGCTGTTATAAAGTAAACTAAATGCCAACATCACTATTGTTAATTGTCACCAAAACCATCTGAGACAGCTGTGAGAAAAGGATGTAAAATGCAATTTGTCAGGTCAGCAAAGGCGAACAACCACAAGGCGGTAATTCTAGTTGGTTTGTCGACTTTTATCAAATCAACAGCAAATGGCAGAGCTTTGTCAATGAAGTACAGAACGTTTTCTGTAAAGATTTTTCAACAATTCTTTCTTTGGTTTGTCTTTTTAAAATGTGCAATGTGCCATGTAGCTCTTCAATATTCTCTCTATTCCTCTGTCCTTTTAATCTTAATTTTCTTCTCAGGTGACACGTCAGACCCATCAGTTAACCACGGCCTTTGAGAAGCAGAGTCAGCACATCTCTGGCCTCCTAGCTGAGCTGCAAGAGAAGGAAAGTGCCCTACTCTGCCAGGAAGAGGAACTGCAGCGCTATAAGCAAGAGCTGGATGCACTCAAGGCCCAAAAAGATGAGGATGAGAAGGAAGGAAGAGAGGAGGTGAGGGTCAGAGAGGTAGAAGATGGGGAACAAAAAGAAACGACACTAGAAGAGATGTCTGTGGAGATCTCAGAGCTTCAGCCAAACCAGGAAAAGGAGTGTGTCGCCTTCCTCACAACAAACTCACCAGCAAACAGGGACTCTAATGGACAGAGGGATGCTGGTCAACCAGAGACCCCAAACCACGACTCTGCTGTTGTGATGATAAGGACTGAGTGCGGTCAAGATGGAGGAACAGCAGACGTGACTGCAGAAGTGCTCGCTCTCCAACAGGAGAATCAACTGCTGAAACAAAGAACAGAGGGCTTGACTGTCTCAGACAGCAACACCCCAGCATTACCAACGGCCAGTGAAAACCATGAAGACCCAGTCAACACAGAAAATGCTGCTCTGTCCTGTTCAGTGGAGCAGAGGTCATCTAGTGTGCAGAGGGACATCACAACTGAGGCACTACGGCCACTGCTACAGAACGTGAAGAGGAGCGAAGATGAAAGAGAAGTTAGGAAGACCACAAGTGCTGAAGAAGAGCTCGATGCAGCGTGTCAGCTTCAGATCGACCGCCTACAGCAACAGGTAGGGAACTCTTTATATCACAGCAACAATGTGACTTGTCTGAAGAAGAGTGAGAATCTGTTTGTCTGTGTGAGAAAATAAAATATAATGGAGTTTAAATATAGTGTATAATGGAACGTGTAGTTGTTGCTTTTCTTCAGGGATTCACATCCTTTCTCTCAATTTTATAAATGTACAGTATATTACATCAATAATCAAAAACATCAGTGTAGTTTCTTTTCCTCTAAATGTTTAATAACAAAAGTATTCCCAATTATCCGAACTACCGTGCAAAGATTGACTTGCATGTTACTCGTGTATTCTGAAGCAAGTTTTATTAAAAGTATGTTAAGTCTGTCCTGTCATTCCCCCCCTGTCCAGGTGGTGGAGCTGCAGATGAAGCTACGGGCTCTCTCCAAGGAAACCCTGCAGCAGGCTGAGGAGCTTGCTTTGTGGAGACTGGCCTCCCAACCAGCCCCGACATTTGACCAGTTCCCTTCTGAGACCCAGGATCAGATCTCTGCTGTCAGACAGTCCCAGTCGAACCAGCAGAAGATTGATGAGACGACCCAGAGCAGGGCTCTGAGTCCAACTGACCAGGTTCAGGCACCTCTCCAGGAAAGCCCTGGTAATGTGACAGTCCTCAGAGAAGATGAGTTATTCCTCTCCTGCTCCTCCAACAAACTACAGGGCCGCATGTTGTTCTCCAGGTAACACACTCATACCAGGGCTAGGGAAGCCATGAAAATATAACAATAACTGGATGGATTATGTATACATGCACAGTTCAGTATGACTATGAAGAAACCTTTGCTGTCTTCTTTTGTGCATGCTTTGAATCAACTTTGTTTTTGTCTTGCTTTACTACAAGACTGCAGCACAGCAACCTTCCTGAACCAAAGAGTGTCCACCCCTCTAAAAAGACTGCCACACTTCAGGAACCCAATCAGGACACTGCCAAGATTGACAAGGTTTTTTTTTTTTTTAATCACCCAACCACTGTTTGTTTTATGCTCTATATATCAAGGTTTATTCAAATATTTGAGTAGAGCGCTTAATTTTACAGGTCCTTAAACTTCCTCTGATTTTCCTAAGAAGTTTTCTCTTCTTAGAGAGAAAATGTATAGCACATTAAATTGATACACTTCGAATAAAATTCTAAATGAGTGTAACCCAGAGTCTGAACATGAACATGAAATATGAAATCTAACTTTAGAGGGAAGCACACACTTCAGCTTGTATGGAGAATATGACTGTATTTTAGGGGTGCTTAGATAATGCTATTATTTTAAGGAAATTACTATATTCCCTATAATTGCACAGTTCTTCACAAGAAACTTCTTATGGAATTATTAGGAAATTATGGACCTTTTAAAATACAGCGTTTATAGTGTCATAACAGAGAGCACCTGTCTGTCCTCAGTGTTTGTCTTTATGAGGGAAAATAGAGTAAATGCTTTCGTTCAGTTTTATTTTTGGGCACACATTCATGACTAAACCTTAAATTGTTATGTATTTCATTCAGGAATCTGAAAAAGAAAACCAGGATATAAACCTCTTGCATCAATCAAATACCTGTCAAACGCAAAACAAAGAGAAGAGGGACACTGAGGTTATCCAGGTGTCATTTGAGAAAACGGGTCAACAACGTGTTGCCAAAGATTCCCAAAAGGTCTCAGGGCCAAAGCAGACCAAAACAGCAGAGTGCTTCATGGGAAATCCTGAGACCAAACCAGGTACTTCTAGAGTAACCAGCGATTCCTCAGACAGAGACTTCAGAACAGAAATGAGAAGTGTCAGCAGTCAAACAGAGGAGAGATTGCATCCTTCCAGTCCTCCAACAGCATCTGAACTCCACTCTGCATACACACAGACTGAGGAGGAGGATGAAGATGAAGAAGAGTTAGTGGAATCTCCTCCTGTCTCTCCTGTGGCATTGTGTGAGCAGGAGGAGATAGGCGACAAAATGTTGTTTTCAGGCTCCTTCCCCATCCCGGCGGACCCGGCCCGTCTGGCTGAGAGAATCCGCCGTAACAGGACACAGCTGTCAGCCGCCTTTGACGACACAGAGTATGAACCCTATGGACTGCCGGAAGTCGTCATGAAAGGTAACTTTTTCTCAGCTCTTTTTGTGCTCTTCATGGGGACTGACCTTCATCTGCTTTCACCTAATCCTCTTATTTATTCCTCCATCTCTTCCTGTCCACCAGGTTTCGCGGACATCCCCAGTGGTCCCTCATGTCCCTACATTGTGAGAAGAGGTTTGTTGGGGACAACTGTTGTACCTGTCCCTCCAAAAGACCAGCGACAGGAGGAGACTGATTGAAACACAGCCACAGGTAACCTCTAGAGCCTGTTCCTAAACACTGGCAAAACTGATGTAGGTAGGTTAGTAGTAGATTTTATGTTTCAAGAACTAAGAAATCCAAAAAGCGTGTTGAGTCACAATAACTTTGCACATATCTGAATAGGCTTTAATATAACAATATGTGTGTAAAAGTCTTGACACAACAAGACATTTTAGGACATCACCTTAGACTTTAGGAAGTTTTGATAGGGATTTTTTTCCATTATTTTTCAACAATCAATCTATTAATCGAAGAAATAATCAGCAGATTATCAATAATGAAAATAATCATTTGTTGTACTCTAATAACCATGTTCATCACAATCTAACGGCACGCCACCAAGTGCAAAGGTGTGGCTCATTGATACTTGTTAGTAGGCTGAATTTATTCTTCTGACCCGACTTTATCATTTAAAAATGGTCACATGTCTACATGCAGTTCTTGGAAACAAGTGAAAAAGTTGTGTTCAATTACTGATGTTGTTTTTATATTTGATCAAACTAATTTTGAGTATCCCAGACTAAATTACTGTCTCATGTTTTTGCATACTGGTTGTCTACAGATGTGGTGGAAAGAACTGATCACTGCGGCTTGACAATTAACCTCAGTGATGGATGACAGCTGCTGCACAGGGGTACTCCAGTCGCTAGCAACCAGAAGCACTTCAGACCCACACAGGACCAGTTTAAAAAGTGCTGCAATCACTCATGGACTTCTGTATATGTGTGCAGGTAACTGGGCCTGCACTGGCAGAATAAACACCTCCACTGTGGATCTAAAATGTCTTAATGGACACTAGTTTATCCTCTAATTACCGTGTGGAGACTTTGCTGTCCATCACAATGCTGACACTTTGCACCAACCTGTATATTTAGGTACAAAGGTAGTGATTTAGTGATGTTTGTTGATGTTTTTTGAAGTTAACAACCACTTTTCCAAAGGGACTGTTCAGTTTTTAGTAACTCAGAATTAACTTTTGGGTCTAGCCTACTTTGAGTGAAACAGTGCCTAGTTGATGCTTTTCTAAACAAGTGCTTGTCAAGATAAGTTTGACATGTTTTCCAAAAGGGTGAAGCCAAAAGAGGCCTGTTTTTATTCTTGAGGTGGCTTATTTATGGACACTTGAATGTGTTTAAGTAGAACGCAGGTGTTTACAAAAATTGTGTGAAAGCATAGTGAGCGTGTGTCTGTGTGTATGTGAGAGACTTAAGCTGTGAATATGAACGTGTGTCCTCATCTTGATGTCCCTGTTTGTGTGTGTGTGTGTGTGTGTGTGTGTGTGTGTGTGTGTGTGTGTGTGTGTGTGTGTGTATGTATATATATGTGTGTGTGTATATGTATATATGTGTGTGTGTGTGTTTGTGGGAGTGAGAGAAAGAGAGAGTAGGGGCGAGCACATGTCTATGACTCAGTCTAACCTGTGCTGGTTTCCGCTCCATGTATGGTGATACACACTGCGCTCCCTCTCTCCTCCCTCTGCTGCTTTGCTTCGCTGTCTCACACTAATGAACGCTCAGTGGTTAGCTCTATGATGAATTTACCAAAAAATCATTTGAGGCTTTATTTTATTAGATTCTCAGTTGGTTTCTTGTATTTGATCAGATATAATTTATTTGATTGATTGGAGCTGTTTTTGATTTTGGTTCTTGCACATTTGTTACTGTGCCATAGACATCAGACACCCACATGTATGTACACTGTAGATTTTGTAGATAGGTTTGGAGATGTACAGTTTGTATCATGTATCAAAAGAGGATCTCACCACTTTGCTGCTGATAAGGTTTGACCAGTCAGTTAAAGGATGGGTTCACATCTTGACACTATCTTCGCACGCCTACATGTACACTGAAAGAGTTGTCGGTTGTTGTAATTGTGTCTCTTGTCCATATCAGAGATCCTTTTCTGAAGCAAGTTTAGTGTAAGAGAGGAGATTGAAATCCACAGTCAGTCTGTGAAAAATTAGACTCCAACAATAGTAGTTGCAGCTAATATGAAACTTCAGCTGTCTGAGTTTAGGCTTGGTCACACCAGAAAGTATTGCAGTGAAATTAATCCACATCTCTCTTCTGGTCTAGAGGGTCGGTGACGTAGTGACAACTGGCAGGGATGGTTGGTCAGTTTGTCACAGTAGTTTCTGGAGATCATAGCAGTTCTGCTGAACCCTGGTGTGAGCAGCAGCAGTGCCAAATCAAGTGGGTATCTACCAAAGTTACAGTCTTTATAAAGTATAGTTTCTTTGTTTTTCCGGACAGTGCTTACTTGCTGAATTCTGGTGGAGGAACAGTGACAAAAAGAGGGAATTTCATACTAAAAAGACTGAGACAAATCAAACAGGTATCTTCCAAAGTTACAGATGCTGAAGCCTCATATTAGCTTCAGAGATTTAGGACTGTGGGTTTTAATTACACTGAAATGTCTAAGAAACTACTAAGGTTCACTTTTTCTTGTCAGTATAGACAGGGGTAACAATTACATGCGTGCGAGTATGTTTTAGAAGGGACTTAAAAAATGTGAACCAGCCCTTTAAAGTCTTGCTGAGCTCTCCTTCAGTGACTTTTGAGATTGTTTCAGAGGAAGGTTTTTTTATTGACTTTATTTACAGGTAGAATCGTTCTCTCCAGGCCATGGCTTCTTGACTCAGTCAGAACAGCATGAACTGTTCCTGCCCTGACTCCATCGCCATTTATTTACCCTCACACACACTCAAACAAACACACAAACACACACACACCTCCCCTCCCTTTCAGCTGCCTTCATATCTCTGGGATCTGTAGTCTTTTGGTAGTGAGGTGGGATTGTCGGACTGTGAGCAGGGAAGCTCACTGAATTTGTTGCCTTGTTTTGGACACTTTCATGTGAATGTATCTGTGTTGTGTTTGCGGCTAGAATAAAAGGCTTGCTCTTAATTTAACTGTTGTCTCTCTTTTGGATTCATTTAGCGCCTTTGAGTGTGCGACATCTTGGCTGTGTACTTTGTATTTCATATTGTAATGTTAGGTCTGCTGTCAGTGCGAGGAAGTTATTTTTTTTTTATGTGCAATTTAGTCTAAATGAGTGCCATGGTCCAATGAAGAGAGCCTCAAAGTGTTTAAGTGGAATATCTTGGTTAAATCGCACAAGTATTTCCTCGCTCATCAAAGTCCTCTCCCTTTGCCTCGTGGTCATGAGCACATTGTTGAGAAGGTGCTGAAATCTTTAAAGGAGCAGACTTAGATCAAAGAATTAAAGAGTAAATGGAAGAGTTAGGCTTTCCAACTTAAGAGTCTGTTTTATGTCATGATGCAATTCCTCCTCAAGTGCAAGAAAAATTGTGTGGACCATAACTCTGACTTTGAAGAAACAAGTGTCTATTTTTACTTCCCAAAAAGACAGAGATTGGTGAGGCGAGGATTTAGAGAGCTAAGCCCCCCCACGTCCAGCTCAGGAAACTCCGGGCCCTCTGCTCTTCCTCTGCAGTGACGGCACTAAATCACACTCGCTGTGCTGAAACGCTGCTCCTCCTCCTCCTACGATCTGCTCTCCTCTGTCAGAGTGATGTAGGGTCACAAGAATGGGGAAACACCTTCCAAGGAGAAAACACACATGCACTTCATAACACACACACACACACACACACACACACACACACAGAGCTCCTCACTTCTGCTGAATGATGACAACGGCACATGCTGCATGAGACGAACTTGGACGAACTTGCAACTTTTCTCCAAACTGAAGGTAAGACATCCAATAAGTATTTCTTTCAGGCAGAGTGATGGCATCAGGATTTTTGAGAAAAAGCTAATTCTGTTATTTATTTTTACTTTATAGCCACAAATGTGTATTTTTATCCTGCATGCTGCTTGGTTTTAGATCTGGTTTGCAAGTGTGGCTCTTAGACCTTGTCTCCAAAATTTAGTTTTTATTCTTTTTAATTATAGATCACCAAGTTTAGCAGCAGACTGTCACACTGATTTTAAATAGAGATGATCAATCCTCTGCTCCAGCGTTCCTGCCAGTATAAGTTCTCTCAACCCTGACACTGCAGACACCACAGTAATTTAAATGCAAAATTTAGAAAGTTACTTAGCTTAAAACTATAGTTTATGATTTTGCATCTGTGTGTGTGCGCATTTGATAGGTTCTTTTTTGTTCTCAATTCCTTTTTGGTTTAGTAAGCTCAGAGCTAAATGTCAGCTAGTTTATCTTTTTCTTTGGTACTTCTGTAGCGCAAAACAGTCCTATCATTATTTTTGAGGATAATTCTTTCCCAGAGCATGAAACCAGAGAAACAGAGTTGTAACCTGTGATCTCCTACTGACGTCAGTGTTGGCAAACTGAAGAAGAGGCAAATACTTTGTGGGATAATTACATGTGAAAGAACTTTTTTATTTTTTCCAAGCACTGAATACTATGTCCTCGTTCGCGGATGGTCATATTCGTCTCTGGAGGTCTGATAAAGGGGTAGGATGCAATCTTTGTTTCGCCAGCTGTGGCAGTCAGTTACTATACAAACAGGCCTCTTTTTGTTAGCTGGCATACAGTAGAAACAATACAGTCACTAAAATCCAGCAGTGTGCTTGCTGACTTTAGCTTTAGTTCTTAGTTGCTTTTGATCCCACTGCTGTATGTGTAAATCTAATGATCATCTGTCTTTTAAACCCAAAAAGTAATTGGCAGATTGTAGTGCATCCTCGTAAAGTTATTTATGTTTGGGGTCAATTGGACCCCAGAGAATGACTGATCACAGATATAGAACGGATAAAAATCTGTTGTATTTAACCAAGTTTAATAGCTGAAACTGAAGCTTTCGTCGAAGTTTCGACCACCTGAAACATGCCAGTTCAAAGTCAGGCTTGTAAGTAATTCTTATTAAAGGAAAAAAAGCGGGGGGAAAAAAAGGTCTCCTTAAGTTGATAAAACTATTTTGAAGATCCCCGAAATGTTTAAACACGTATTTTACTCAATGTTTTTGTTTGTTTTTTTTTCCACAAAAAGCCTCAATGAGTCCACGCTGATGACGACCGTGGCTGGAGGCACTATATTTTTGGGTGTTCATCTGTCCATCAGACAGAATGTCAGGGAATTTCTTCAAATTTGACACAGATATCGTCTGGGACTCATGAGATTACGTTCGTCAAAGATCAGTTAACAGAGTGCTGGCTGCTTCAGACCGATAGAGGATCAGAAGGAGCCTGTTGCACACACTTAAAGATCTGCATCTCCTCAGGAGGAACAGTCCGCCCGGTCCCTTCCTGAAGTGTGATCTGAGTCCAGTCCAGTATATTGTTGATCTCATGGTACTTAGATGAGTCCGCCCTCCTCACTTCCTCTTCCTGGATGACAACCAGGACAGTGGGCCTCCTGTTCCTCATGGGTTTTGCTGACGTTAAGCTTCAGGTGACTGTCATTGCACCATGTGACAAAGCTTTCTATCAATCCTCTGTCAATATAGTGATGACTCCCATTTCACCAAAAAACACTCAATACCTTTTAAATTCCTTTTAAAGTCTTCGCTAGACTAGTTGAGTCATACAACCATGAGGCGGTATTTTTAGTTTGTTCTGTAGTTCATCTCAATTTGGTCAGATTCGTCTCATACACCTGCCTTAAATGTAAACCTAAGAAAAGCTCATGCACATCCTCTCCCAGCCTCGTGCTTCTTTTCAAACAGCTCACCTCATGATTTATTATTCCCCACCTGCCCCACTGTTTAACTTAAGATTATCAGCTACAGTCCTGCTCTTTCTAAGCCCCCTTCACTCAATATCTTAGCAAAATATCAAAATATGCCAGCGCAGGTTTAGACAGTGATAACTAATAACGTCTGTCAGTGTTGAAGCCAGGGGCAGAGAGCGAGACCGTCCACACAAACCAAAGCCAACAGTCCATTAGCGCAGAATGCTAACAGTCAGCCTGACTCTGGGAAATCTCAGAACATTGTCAAGGTCCATGTGGAGATGACGAGGGCCGGCTGACCCAGAGCAAGAAGCTCCTAAATCCCAGCCCTCCTGGTGTGTGTATCTATCTTGAAGGTAAACACGGTTCAAAGAAAACATTAGAGGCCAAATGAAGATAAGCGATAAACATGTTTTCGATTAATGTCAAGATGTATGTTTGGAGTTTTGGCAGAGTCTAATTGTTTTTGAGACCACTGGCAGGGCGGCCTGGTGTGTGTCAGTCCCTCCTTGGTTATTATGACAAAGTCTCTACAATGTGAACACTTATTTAATGCCACTCATACTCTGCTAAAACAGAGCGAGAAACAGGGAAATGTGCCAACTTTGTTACAGCTGTTCTGCCCCTTTTTGCTCTCATCTGCATCTACACTTTTCTTCCATGATTAAAAGTCTTCAGATGACTTGAAGGAGACAGAAATGGACCCACAATCCTCCACTACTGAAGACTGAAGACAGAGGAGAGCCAGCGAGAAAGCAGAATAGGGACACAGAGTAAAGATTTCTTCTTCTCTTGATTTGTGGAGGTTTACCATGGGATGAGCTCCTGACCTCAGTGACTGAAGGTACTGTCTTTATCATCCTCTTGGATATAAAACATTCTTTATCTACCATGGTAATTATCATATAAACTATCATAAACCATAGAAAGAATTTGGACGTTAAGAATAGTCCCTTTCAGTATTAGAAAACGGCTCCATTTGGCTGTGGTCACAATGGATGCACTTCTTAACACTTGTTACTTCCAGTTATTTCTTAGACTGTGAAAGGAGTTAATCTCCTAACTGTTTTTGATGTGTGTCTGTAGGGACAGATTTGTTTCCCTGGCCATCAATCTGCTCGTCATGAGGAGGACTAATCAAATCAAAAGTCTGACACAATAATGATGACGTCTATACAAACTGGGAGTGTTGAGTTTGAGTCGGCATTGACATTTATTAGGCGGCGACTGTCTAATGCTGCTTCATGTGACATGGGATGGGTGGGAAAGATTCCCATGTCCAGACAGTTGGTTGATTACACAGTTGGTTGTTTGAAGATTAAAATACTGTGTGCTGGCAATATAACACCATATCCATTAGAGTTTTGTTTAATTACATTAAGAGAGTGCCACTCACTCACTGTTGACCTGTTGACCACTTAGACTAAACTAAACTAAGTAAAAAATGTTTGCACAACCAAGTGCATCACCATGAATACCTTTTTCGCCCCCATCTCTTAAGCCTATCTAACAAAATCCTCAGCTTTGCTGCATGCATTCAAAAGACAATATTGTTTTGAATTTATGGTAACTTTTGATGGTTCCCCCTCTATCCACTGAAACATCATAACACAAGCTAGAATATACTTTTACACTGAATGAGGCTGTATTTTATCGTTCTTTTCTTATGGTGGAGTTGTAGGACGGGCTCTCTTTACTGTTTTATGGATTGCTTTAAGAAAAACTGGAAACTATCCTTTTAGAATTCTTAAACTAATCTATAATGCATACAACAGGTTAGTAGAAACATTTTAAGACCTGATTTCATGTGAAGTGTTAATCTGCACTGCACAGCTACTGCTGCTATCAGATTAATGTAGAGAGATAAAAGAGGGCATCTCCCCAAATGAAAATACTAAGTGAACTTCTCACTTTTCCCATCAGTGGCTGTATCTTTGGGTTGACGCACAGATGTATAAATAAATGTTGTTAATGTCTGTCAGCTTTCCAAGAACACTCACACTGCTTGATTGTACATTTCCTTGTTCTCACACACACACACACACACACACACACACACACACCACTGTCTCTCTAAAGGAACTTCCTGTTTACAGCCAGTTGTACCCAAGTGTATCCTGACTGAGAGTGCGACCAGATCCTGGCCTCTGAGCCGTGACCCCTAACCCTGGAGGGGCAAGGGGGTCGACGGGGAGAAAATGCGGTGCACCACCCTCATGGCCCTGCTGGCGGGGGTCATGCTGTACCTGGTGATGGGAGCGCTTGTTTTCAGCACCCTGGAGACCCCCGATGAGAATGGGGCGTACAAAGACCTTCTTGCTACCAAACAAACTTTCCTCAATAATAAATCCTGTGTCACCGAGATGGACTTCCACAATCTTGTGAAGGTATCACTGGACATACTAAGCAAACTCATTACGTTATCTGTTATATCTGTATATTTTTTGACATAATTAAGTCAGATTTGTGTTGGAGGATGAATTTATAGTGAATTAATGACATCCCTGCTCTGCAGGGGGTGGTGTCTGCGGTGGAGGCAGGCCTGGATGTGAGCAACCTTTCTGCCAACTTTACCAGCCGCTGGGACCTGGCCTCTGCCTTCTTCTTCTGTGGTACCATCATTACCACCATAGGTAGGTAGGGACTCACCTTCAGGCTGCTTTTTGAAGGTCCTACAACTATGAAATGATTTTTAAAATATATTCTAGTCTCAAGAATTTCCCGTAGATTAGATTTATAATTTGTTTTTGGGTTGTCCTTGCTGACGATGGACGTTTTCAATCATTCACAACCAAGGGGACAGAAGACTTTGCCTGTTTTCCTTTTTTAAAACATTTTAAAACAAATATGTATGTAATGAAGCGTAAGTCATGTTAGTCCAAAAGATATCCCAATATTGCATCTCTGTTCTGTTCTGTAAATGGACATCACTTATACAAAAATGTTTACAAACTGTAGCTGCATAGCTTATACATGTTGTATAAAAATCCCTTCTAATTAAAATAACTGGACCTAAAATGTAAATAGCTGGAGTTCCTTTGCTCTTTTTGTTTTTCACCAGGTTTTGGGAACCTGTCTCCTCGGACGTGGTACGGCCAGTTGTTCTGTGTGTGCTATGCGCTGGTGGGCATCCCCATGTTTGGCATACTGCTCGCTGGAGTGGGTGACCACATGGGCACGGTGCTGCGGAGGGCTGTGGCCAAGATTGAGACCCTCTTCCTGGTGAGAATGGTCTGTCCTGCACAGGAACTAAATCTCAGTTGGATTTAAACCTGTATGAATCACAGCCTCAAACCTCTTTTTTGCTGAATGACAGGGTTCTGTGCGATTTCCTGGTTAAAACCTCTGACCTGGATACATTTCACTGTTGTTTTGAAGGCAGGAAGAATGTGCAAAATAAAGTAGAGAAAAGTAGCTGCTGCCCCAAAAAAAGTCACAAAAAGTAAACTGCTAACTTCAAGGTCACAAATGTAATTCTGTTCCTGTACCTGTAATTAGCCAGGGATCTTCAACCTAGACACTTAAATATAAAGGTAGCTAAACAAAATAGTAGATTTCTTATTTAATGGACAGTGATGCATGCATACAAAATACAAGTGAAAATGCAACAAAATTCACTCATCCCTCATACTTGGATCACATACAGATGGTATTGAAAAAAAATATTCAACTTTGACTCTAATGTTATCTAAAAGAGATAAAAATGGACACAATGATAAGCACTTTTAATGTAAAAGAAATTTGACCATTAAAACCATTAAAAGTAAAACCACGACTGGCTAAAACCAAACATTCAAGTCTAAAAACTCTTAACCTTTTTTCATTAAATCCAATGTTATCATTTTTTAAACATTTGGTCATCATATCAGTCATTACAGTCTAAATATTCATTATCATTCATTCTGCCCCTGGATTTGCTGCTTTCTTTTTATCTCTCAGAAACGTAAGGTCAGGCCGACCACCGTGCGTGTGATCTCAGCTGTTCTCTCCATCCTGATTGGCTGTCTGATCTTCCTCGCCGTGCCAACAGTCGTGTTTCAGAAAGTCGAGGACTGGTCGTTTCTGGAGTCACTCTACTTCGTGGTCATCACTCTCACCACTGTTGGCTTTGGAGACTACGTCCCAGGTGACTCACACACACACACAATACACAAGTTACACACAACCTCATGTTTTTTTATACAGTTTTTATCTCTTCAAGCCTTTAAAAATCATTCAGATTAACTGGAAATTATGACTCAATTACATCGCTGTAATTCAAGCATTGCTTTGTTTTAAAGCTGTATTTACATTACAGAGGAAAATGAGGTGAGATGATGTGCCACTTTGCTCGGTGCATGATTCTTGGGGTGAAGGCTAATTCATCAATTTTCAGTTTGCATATTTTACAATAATCATGATCTGTTTTAAATACCAGATGATATTACTTTGTCAGAGACCAACACAGGATCCTTGCAGCAAACCACACAGCTGAAACCATTCGTCAATTTATCAGTTAGTTGATCAACAGAAAAATATTCTGCAACTTTTTTGATAATGAATTAATTATTTCAGTCATTAAAAAAAAAAAAAAAAAAAATACTTCTCAAATGTGAGTAATTGCTACTTTTCCTGGTCATATGCCAGGCAAAACAATCAATCTGAAGATGTCACTTTGGGCTCTTGGAAACTGTGATAACCATTATTTTATAGGCTAAATGATTAAACGTCTAAATAGTCATCAAATGAATCCATAATGAAAGTAATTATTATTTGGAGCCCAAGATACAATAATGTGAGCATGACGTAGGAGGCCTCAAACTAATAAGGTTGTGAGCCACTGGTCTGGTTGAGTGAGTAGTTGTTTTTCATCCAGGCCACCTTTGTTGAAGCCAGATCTGTAGCCTCCCCACTGTGGAGGTTTCACTCAACAAGACACCTGCGGAGCAGATCGCAGACCTGCTCCAGGACTGTATCTGTATCAGACTCCGACCATGTTAGGGGGAAACAGAAAGGAGATTTCTGTATCTAACATCATGTTAGACTCTCTTTAGTCCACTCTCTCTGTGCTCAGGTGGGGGTCGTGAGGATGGCATGTTCTTCAAGCCCCTGGTGTGGTTGTGGATAGTGTTTGGTCTCGCCTACTTTGCCTCCATCCTCACCATGATAGCCAACTGGCTGAGGGTGCTATCTAAGAGGACCCGGGCTGAGGTGAGAGATATTTGGGGGAAAAAAGACAGCCAGGAATGCATATTGAGATTGGAAGAGCTGCACGTAATCTTCTTCAGAGCTTCATCTCTTCTTTCCCACATCATGTCTCTCTCTCTTTTCTTCAGATGGAGGAGTTGAGGGCCCACGCTACAGACTGGACCCAGAACATCCAGAACATGTCCATGGACTTCCGCATCCCAAACCCTCTGGAGTTCAACGACCCTTTCCTCTTGCAGCGCCGGCGCTGGAAACGCAGTGAGCGTCGCCGCATCCGTCGAGGTGCCCAGGGCACTCTGGCTCACTGGGTTCGGGGGGGATCTGAGAATGGACACCTGCCAAACCGCTGGGGCGGCCTGTCTAGCTCAATGAGCCAGCTGGAGGCCCATTCGTCTCTTGAGAGGGCAGCGGTGGCCAAGTCCAGGCCCCGGGTCAGTGCTGCCGGAGGAGGAACCGTCCCTAGAGTGGGGCCTGGATTGAGGGTTGACCCCGCTGTGGGTCTCCAGGTGGAAGGCAGGTCGTTTTCTCACCTACTGGCTCGCTCATTCTCCCTCCCTGTGGCTCACTCCACCTCAGAGCTGGACTCCGCAGGTGCAGCCATGCAGGGAGAATCCTTCTCTGGGTCTGAGTCTCCTTTTGACTCCAGATCAGACGTCTCCTCGGTCTCCTCGTCGTACATGGCGCTCCACATGTTCCAGCCCTGTCATACACTCAGCAGCATGGAGGAGGAAGTAGCGAGAGCCGCACACATGAACACAACACAAGAGACAGACAAACTGATGCCAGCAGAGACACATGAATCTGTAGCACACAGCCACAAACAGCCACTTGCCCCTTGTTTGCTCCCTTGCTCCTCCCCTCTTCCCCCTTGTTTTTCTCCTCTCCAACCGATTGTCCTCCCCTCCCCTCCCCTCCACATTGCTTCCTCATCCGCCTGCCAGCTGCTGGATTTCTTCGGCGAGAACCTGGCGTATATCGATGAGTCCTCAGATACTCTGAGTGACCGCGGCCAGCCAGCAGCAAACGAAGAGAGGAGGAGGCGGCCACGAAAGCCCAAGAGGAGGAGCATGAGGAAGCAGCTGCCACACAGGTGGAGCCCACTGCAAGTGAGGAGGACCGACAGTGACATGCAGCCTCCGTCAAATCCCCCCACGCCACCTCCGGACTCTTCTCTTTCAGACCTGCCCCGGTCAGAGAACCAGGCAGGTTCAGCTCCGACACTCTGACAGCCACCGCGCTCACAACACGGTGCCAAAGTCAAGGTGTAACAGAACATGACAGCACACTTAACACTGCTGCCACATGAAAATCTCACCATCATGACTGTAGTTCATGTTCCATGTTATTAGAATTTATGGTTAGCCTCACAAAGTCACGTTACGTTACTTTTACTATTTAAGCTTCAGTAGAGATTTTGCTCTGGACAGGAATTCTGTCAAGTAGGCTGTACAAACTA
Source organism: Pempheris klunzingeri (assembly GCF_042242105.1). Lineage (NCBI taxonomy): Eukaryota > Metazoa > Chordata > Actinopteri > Acropomatiformes > Pempheridae > Pempheris > Pempheris klunzingeri. Next base: position 15,998,805 of record NC_092020.1, on the reverse strand, counting down.
CGATTGACAGCTGCCTCCCTTCAGAGATGGAGGTGAAAAGATGTCATCATTAACCTGTTGTGCTCCTGGCTAAATAATTATGTCATCCACTGACCTTTGCCTCAGACTTTTAAACAGTAAATAATACGAGTTGCCAGTTAAACTTGCAAGAAACAAAGGAGCAAATGGTTTCCTCCGACCTGCAATCAGAGCACAGCACAGCAAAGACCACCTTTTGACACTGGAACCATTTCTGTTCCAGTCTGGCTCATAAACAGATTTGCCAGCTAAGAAAGAAGATCACCAAAAGCCTGCCCTCTGTTACCAGTCTTTGGAGGGAGACACACACCTTAACTGGGCGTATATAGCACAATGTCTGTGTAGACAGCTAAGCAACTGTTTAACCTTTTTTACTGTACAGGTTTTGATTTGCTTTCATGTTGTTCACTGAGTTGATTGTGGTGACGTGTTAGAGGTTATTGTGTAGCCACACCGCTAAGTTGATGTTAGTTGTGCTTCACACAGACACGGGGCCTTTTCTAGTCTGGCATCATTATTCCTACACATTCGCATAAAAACTTACTTTGAATTGGCCTTAAAAACACACGTGTCTAAGCCATCACGTGACCTGTGCCTTTGTCTCCCTCTCACCCACACACCAGGAGGTCTGAGTGGCAGCCATCATGCCTGTAGTCTTGTAATTCCTTCATCCCTGTAGTTTCTTTTGTCCCTACAATCACATGACCATCTTGATTTTTGATTCCATATTTCTACTCTTTTCTCTCTCTGAACATTTAGTTGGATTATGTTTTGTTTGCTGTGTTTTAATAAATGCTTTTGGATACACAGGCTGTTCTCTTTAATATTGTACAAGACTGAATACTGCCAACCTCCACACGGAGCTCCAGAGTCCTTCAACCTTCACTTTTGATATGGTAAGTTATTAAATCTATTATTAATCATAGATCCAAATTGATTGTGTAGTATATCTTAATGAGACTGAATAATTAAACTGACTATCTTTTCAAAAAGTGGTGTTATAGTGTTGTGTGTGTATTGTAGTGTGTAACAACTATGAGTAATTTCTGATAGCAAAATTGACATTAATTGTACAACACCAGAAATATCAAAGATTTTGATAAATGTGTTCCATCTTTAAAAATATTATCAGACAGAAACCATCAAAATAATATCCTGTTAGGCATACAGTTTTTTATTTACAGTAGGCCTATGTGCTTCTAATTTACTCCATTTAAAAGTTTTTTTACATCTCAGCTCTTGAATGTGTTTTTTCCCTCTGACTAACTGTGACCCTGTGTGGTTGATCCAACTTTTGTCTTCCAACAAGTCATCTGAGTTTGTATTTGCATGACTGGACGTTCCTGTTAATTACGACCCAGTTATAAACTTCCACACTTGTGTACTGTGGCAATTACCAGAAATACATCACACAAGTAAGTACTTACAATACTCACAAATACCACAAGTGTGGTTACTGGGCTGGACCTTTGAATTCATTCTGAACCGGGACGTGAGTGTCTGTGACCAGATATCATGACAGTCCAGTAGTTTGTTTCAGGTTGGAACAAACAGACTGAGTTTAACAGATACATTGTTAGATTGATAAAATGCCTTTCAAATTATGGAATCATGGATCCTTTTAATATCAACTGCACCTCTTGTAAACAGTAGGTTTAAGAGGCTATGAATAACATCATCACTCAAACATCATAACGCATAGTTATCTACTTTATTAATCTGTCTTTCGGCGGCTGAGCTTAATCAATTCTTGGAAGTTTTGGTCAACACAAAATCTCAGTTTTAGAACGGCTTTGTGAAGTTAACCTTGTGACGATTGTCTAATAACTTCAAAATACAACATTGAAAAGCAAATGGGACAGGAAAAGAGAGCAGAGGACGTATAAAATGATTGTGCCGGTTGTTTAGGAAGTCATCTACTTGATCACAAGACACAATGCGTCAGGATCTGGGTGGCTTACCACCTCAGCTAACAAAAACTCCCCTGGGAAAACCTTCACAACAACAGTGCATCAGTGTCAAAGCACGGCAGGGTTAGGGTTGTTATGGAGCTAGGTAAAACTGAGAATGAGGTTCATTATTTGCTCTGCTGTCAATTTAAGAACGAGGAGGAGATTTTTAGTAAGATCTTTTTAGTAAGATATCCTCCTTTTATGCTCATTATTTATACTTGAGGAAGGGAACTTTTTTTCCTCGCAGATTTTTCCTGGTAGGTTTGGGAAAGATGGCAGAATCTTTAGTTTTAAGGCCAAACTGTAAAATAACTTGTAATTTTGTAATGAAAAGTAATGAAATGTTTTACCACTGTAGCTGTAATTCTGGTATCTTGTCAACCCATGACGGTTGGGCTCTTTGTGTACATGACACGAAAATGAAAATAAACACATCATCATCATCATCACAAGTAAACTACCCACTTTTTTGAGGTATGAGGCAGGAGGCTAACTTCTTCCCCTAAAGGCTCTTTGATCTGCTGGTTCATGAAAATGCTGATGGATGTTTGTGAGGGTTAGAAGGGTTAAAAAAAAACATTGTGTTCAAATGTGCTCCTCACACCATGGTAAGCATCTTTGTGTTTGCCTTGGATATAAGTGGTCAGAGGACTTTTAAACCAGCACTACGGTTATTTCTAAGTTTGTGGTGTCCTGTACTACCAAGTGTCCTCAAGTCACTGATGGCAATATTGCTCATGACGATTTTTCCTCCAAACTGATGCTGTTTGTTTTTATTAATTTTAATAACTTTTTCCAGTAGCCACATAAACAAAATGCAGGTTTTCAACTCCTTTAAAGTACAGTGCTGTTTGTCCTCAGTTTGATGCTTCATGATGTCTTAAAGTGACATTGAAGTGATTATCAGACCAATTAACACACACACACTATTTGACATTAACCTTAATGAGGCTTGCTTGTGCATATACAAATACACATCATTGTAATGATTTTTTGGACATTGACATTGAAACCAACTGAACGCCCCTCAGCTCGCCCCTTCCTCTCCAAGTGTGTAGGAGAAACTATGGTGGCCGTTGAGGATTTACGCTCCCTTTGTTTTGTTTTTTTTGTGCTAAATAATAACTCTGATCTCTGACCCTTTTGTCACAACACAAAACTGTGTTCCTCCTCTTTCCTGTTCTTTGTCTCCCAACCAGTGCATTGACGCCACCAAACTGAAGCTGCCATCTCAACATAAAAACACAAAGGACTTGTTTGGCCATTCTGGGCTACTGTAGAAACATGGCAGTGCAAGGTGGCGGACTCTGTGGAAGAAGGCCTGCTACTTATGAAGATATAAAAGGCTGATTCTAAGGTAATGAAAACACAACAACTCTTTCACCAGATTATAGACTATTGAACATATTTATGAATATTAAATGTTTGTTTCCTCCTAAATACTACACACTGAACCTTTAGGGGTTCCATGTGAAATTTTTGACCACTGTTGGCGCTAGGGAGCAATATTTTTGTGAGCGGGTCCCCACACAACACATTTTGGTGTCTAACTGAATGTAAACACAAACTGTTTACAACAAAACTCCACAGGACACCTTTAAAGTGTTCACAGCCTGTATTGTCTATGCAGTGATGCTGAGGGATATAAAACCAAACCTGTGTCCTAATCTCATACTGCTCACTAATTCGAGCTGTTTTTGAATGTGTTCACACTGGAAAAAAATACAACACACTTTTATAGTATTCATACTTGAAACAGTTGACTTCAAAGTGTATTATGTATGCACACACAAAAAGGAAATGGAGGCTCAATTTATAGTTGGAAAAAGTAAAATGAGCTCCAGAAACAGTCCCAAATAAATAACATCTATAGAAAGATGAGTTGGTTTCTCTTTATGTAAAAAAAAAAGAAAAAGTTTGATGTATTTACTTCCTTATTCTATATTTAAAAAAAAAGTATACAAAAAGATTAGTGTATAGTACATGCTGTGCATATGGACACAGATAGTCTGTTGTTCCCAAACCTCCATCCGCTGGAGAGCAGGAGATGTGAAGTGACCTGAATCGTGAACTCTGAAAGTCCTGAATGAACTCGGCTCTTTGTGGATGTGGGATAAACAGTAAGTTCCTGCTTACTCAGAACCAGGAACTACGACACCAGGCCGTCGTGGCATTATGCCCTCTGCCAGGGCCAAAATAAGTAACTGACTGAATCTACACTCAAATTCAGGCTCCCACATATTTTGTCATTTGTTGACAGAGGGCTGGAAGGAGAACGATATTCACATGGCACTGAACTGATGTGCTGACCATGACGCAGTACAGTCACTCTGACTCTCAACCTATGGAGGATGTTTTTTTTCCCTCCGTTTCTTTAAATACAGTTTGTAGTTGATAAAAAAAAAAAAAAAAAAAGTAGACAGTCAGGATATTTGACTTCTGCCTGACTGAATTAGGACGTTCTCAGTTTAAGTCTAAATAATTACATTTCACATTCACATTTGTGTTTCGGACTGCGTGATGTGAGGCACTATTTGTAAAGTGTAACATGCTCATATTGTGACACAATTTTCTCATATTCAAAAAATAGATTTAGAGTGAGATTTATTTTAACTTTTTTTTTTACTCCGGTAAAGCATTACTAAATACCTGTTACATTTACACTTTTGTTTTGGTGATAAAAGAATTAAATCTAAATGAATTTATAAATCTTAATGTAAACCCTAAACGTCATACTCGAAATCTACCTTAGTTAGCGTATATTTTATTTATATCTTACCATCTTACACAAGATTACAGCGCTCCCCTATGTATCAAACATTAAAATTAGCACAAGACATCTTACAACAAAACAACAAAATAAAAAATAAATCAAAATACATATAAATATACATCTACATACCTTCAAAGAACGTGTTTACATGCACAATTTAAAGAACATAAATGCTGCCAGTCTGATGAAGGGTTTGGATTCACTTAAACTTAAATGTTTCATATGTGAATAGCAAACAGTCTTTGTGCATAATGGGTTTTTTTTATCCGTTTTTGCTTCACCAACAACAGATTTGTGTAGTTCTTCTTAAAAAGGCCAAAGAAAAAAGAAACTCAAGTAGAGTACAGGATGTAACTTTAACAGTTACTTATGCAATCATCTAGATTTAATTCTAACATAAAATTAACATTTACATTCATTGATGTTAACAAGAAAACTGATTTAGTGATGCTGAATGTGGGGAAAATGGGCTTTTGAGCATGTTACAGTTAACAAAGAGCCCTTGTAACGTTATAGATGCTATTTGCAGGTTCATTACAGATAGACTGAACTCCTTTATGTGAATCTCACTGTTGACTATAAATCAGCCTGCTGTGAACACAAAGAGAAAGCGTAGAAATGTCGCCCTCATCTGTTTACAAAGAGAACAGCCAGGCCTCTGTGGGTTTGGCCTCCCGGCTGTTTTGTCCCAGTTGGGCCTAAAGTGCCGCTCCGGTCTCCAAGTTTGACTGCTAGAAGAATATGGCTTCAATAATGCCGAGGTCACAGATCAGTATCTTCTGTTTACTCCTGTGTCTCATTACCTCTCTGCTGCTTGTATAACGTTTTATTCTGTGTTTATGGTGTCCTGTTTGCCCGAGAGCTGTATTTTAATTTAATTGCCAGAAATAAAACGGAGCAATTTCAATCTGAACTCTTGTCCAAAACTGTAATGCGAGCTATATTTGACACAGGCCATAAGGTGCGAGTGAGAAAGAGAGTCTGTCATCCTCAGAAACGTTTTACAACCATTATCAAAGGCCCCCTTACATGTTTGGTCGTATGTGAGGGGTGAGTGAGTGTGTGGAGAGCCGGAGCCATTAATCATGACATATTTTGTTATATGGAGGCTATACAAGCCGGATGTAAGTGTGTATGGGTGTGTTTTCAATGCTTTGAGGGTCTATGCGTACACTCCCTCTCAAGGTCAAAGGCACATACATAGTTTATGAAGCGAGGTGTGTGTGTGTGTGTGTGTGTGTGTGTGTGTGTGTGTGTGTGAGGGAGAGAGAGAGAGAGAGAGAGAGAGAGCAGGGGTCGATATCCACAGCAGACTTACCCTCCCAAGGACAGTGGGACCCAGTGTGAGACAGAGCAGGGCGCTCTACCGTGGGATAAGTACAGGTTGGATTTAGCAAGGGGTAGTTAAGTGGAAAAGACTAACAGATGCTGGGGCTAGTTTACTCAGGGGGAGGGAGCCTCACCACAGCTCGAGCACTAGCACCCCGACAAACACACACACACACACACACACACACACACACAGTGAGGCTGCTGCATTCTCACTGCGGCTTAGAAAAAACAATTTTACTGCAATGGCTGGAGAACAGTTTGTATCTCTTTAAGCTATTTTAACAGCAGAAGTAGCTCGGATAAATTCCTCCTCAGTAAAGACAGACGCATCTCCTGCTGCTGAATTCAGTTTCAGGACATTAAAAGGCTCAGTTCACCAGATTTACATCAAACAACAAAAAACACCTACTACACATAATGAATGTAAGTTTTGGTTTTATTTTGCCAGGTTTTTCGAGTTTTCAGCCTCCAACCTGATACAATGGAGGTGAACTGAATAACAGCACTTCAGATACAAACAGTTCAGCTGATTTTGTTTGTTTTGTTTTTGTGAACTGGCCCTTTAAGAAACTCGCAGCTGTTTCAGATATCAAAACTAGACATGAACTGGACAAAGAAGTCAAGGCGAAGACCCTGAAATAACGACAGGTAAGTACAGGTACGCAGCAGCCTGTTGCATCAAATGATTGTAAAGCATCAACACGTAACATCAATATGCAACATATCTGAGGCTCATGGGTATTGTAGTATTTAGAGCCGCTCACTTCACCAAAACGACAGATATAACATGACTGAAACTGGTGGTCATAACATAAACCTAAATGTTTGTTACACCCTGTCCTGTGTTTCCATGTTAAGTAACATTGACGATATTGTTGAAAGAAAAAAAAATTACAGAATGAAGAAAAACACTTCCGGTGCCAGCGGTCCTCCCACTTCACAACTCCATACAATGTTATTTTAACCAGCACCTACCAGCCAATCAGAAACAAGTATTTCCTGCGGCTATGCTATAACTTGCATGAAAAACATGCATGGAAACCACTGGCTCTGTTAATACATCTATGACCGGATGTTGTTGCGACTATTCAACTAAAACCAGTCAACCAGATTTTCAGAGCACACATGCGCTCCTCACAAAACACAAAAACAAAACATAAATCCTAGTCTCACTCGTCAGGGTCACCGAGGGAACACTCCCCGTCATATTCACAGCGAATACACAATAAGAGCCAGAGAATCATTTCTGTGCTATCACGCATGACCTCACCAGCCACACACGGACAACACACCCAGTCGCTCTCCGTCTCACACACACACACATAAACCACTGGCATACCAGAGGGCCTATATTTAAAATGAGCCCTGGGGATGTTTTTTATTTTCAGCATTTAGACATTCTATCAAAAGTGGTCAATGTGGATACTTGGGTGAAGAGAGAGACTGTGTGTGTGTGTGTGTGTAAGCGAGTGAGTGTGTGTGTGTGTAAGCGAGTGAGTGTATCAGTGAGACTGATAGTAAAACATAGGTGTGACGAAACATAATCACGGCACAGGAATAGCAATGAGTCGACAGCTTTTTTACAATAACATAATAAATACGCATTCAGAGAATGATGATTACTGAATGTCTGAGCCAGACCCAAATAGTTACAAATTTGCCAAGGCTGCAAAATACCACCTTCCAAACTTGTAGCCATTCCAAATACAGCCCTATCATCCCACGTCTCATTTTCAAAGCCTCTCTTTTCTCCCTCTCTCCTCCCACCACAAATCCCAGAACCTCGAGCAACAGAGAGGGAGAGCGAGAGAGACAGAGGAGATGAGGGGAGCATTTAAATCTAGCGTTCCGTGAGTGGTCGGGTCGGTGTCTGGAAATCTTTCACATCCTGTTTACGCCGGGCAGATTTCAGCCCAGGACCGCAGAGAGCTGGCCGGGCCACTGCTTGGACACAGCTCCTCTCTCTCTCTCTCTTTTCTATCTGCTCCCTGCCTCCCTCGCCTAAAGATCTCAGTCTGCAAACCTTTCCCCACCGCCTCCGTCCTATCAACACCTTCAAACCTAAAGCAAACAAGCAGACGTCTAGTTCGTTCCGCTGCCCACGGCCGCAGGAATATACGACCGCGGTGGAATCAAAATCCTGATAAAAAGAATCCTTTTCATGGAGACCAAACATGGCCAAATCACACAGCACCCCCTTTAATATCCAAGTTTAATACAGTTATGTGGTCATATTTACAGTGTCCTATATCAAACGGAAAGTTCCAGACTGGAGAAAGATGATCTGAGAAGTTTTCATGCCTGTAAAGAATGGGAGCTAAATCCTGATATTTGAAATCAGGTAGTGTGAAAATATAACATCGCAGAAGTCTGCTAAAGATGGTCAGACATCGAAGATTAATGAACAAAGGATCCCTCTGTCCTCTTTATATCCCCCTGAATGAAGCAGTTTGTACTTTGCTCCTGTAATCATTCTCCTCCTCTGTGCCTCCCTCACCTCTTCCTCTGAACTCAGCGGCACTTGCAGGATTTGACGACCATATTGGAGAGTTGCTCAACACGTGGCGTGCGGCCTATGAAGTACATAATGGTGAGGGGCTCCAGGTCCTGAGGAACACAGCAGGGCGAGGCAGAGGCCTCGGGGTTCAGCTTGTTGTACAGCGGCAGGATCTGAACCAGGGAGAAGAAATAATGGTGTTAGAGACCCTGAAAGACATCAGTTTCTTACCATGAGTGATGACGCCCATCATGATTTTGAACCTCTAACACTTCTAAATCTAAATTAGTGCCCAGACTTATTGGCCAAGTGAACTAAGAGTCTCTGCAGGTTGCCTGGCACCATAACCATGACGACCAGACCTCAGGTTAGCCGTTTCCCCATAGACATTAATGTGTGTCCTCCTCTTTTCAGTCTTTGTGCTAGGCTAAGCTAACCGGCTGCTTGCTGTAGCTTCATATACAGACATGAGTGGCACTGAATTTCTCAAGAAAGGGAGTAAGACGTCTATCGATCTCTCCAATCAAATTTGATAACATCATAGCTTTTTTTTTTAGAGTCTTTGATTATTCTCTATATCCTTTAACTCCTGTCTGTGAGTGTTTTATTTCTCTGCCAAATACTTTAAAATGTACAACAAAAACTGCAAAACTCAGTCAAACCTTGGAACTGAGAAACTCAAATTGTGAGAAAACCACAGAGGCATTTGTTTACTGCAGAAAAATGTCTCATTGCAGCGAATTCCAGTGTCAAATAAAAATGCAAGTCCTGCACATCTATATGACAATAGAGGACATAGAGAAAGTAAATCAGAGGGTTCTGTTAGCGTCAGTCCGGCTGCAGGCTGAGCTGATGAGACAAACAGGCTGTGTTACATAAGCCTATACGTTCTGTAACTGGCATCTGTGAGGTGACAGCCCATTTATGGTTGTGGGGTTAACCAATCTGAGCTAACTGTGGTGTTAAGTGACCACAAACAATGCACTTAAAGCTCATTTAATGGCCAACGTCACTCTCATCAAGTTTCTGTACATTGAAGTCAGGCTGGAGGCTGATTGGAGTTCGGTCCAAACCAGAGTGTTTTACTGGAGACGAGTTACTCTCAGAAGTTGCTTTTGTTTGGACTGAAGCAACTCTTTCTAATTGAATCACAGATGATTTCTATTTATATAATTTGGCTGCGTATCCACATGGAGAAGTCATTCAAATTATTAACAAAAAACACATTTCCTGAGTTCTGATAATTGGAAAAACACCACCACTGTACCGACCGCTGCCAGCTCACCATGTTATAGTGGTTGTTGGCACTCCAGAGGTAAGGACAGTTTCCTGCACAGAAGTTGGCTTTGTAACCTTTGGGCTCATGGATCCACTTCCAGTTGAGGTCACGTCTGAAGTCGATGTAGAGCGAGCGCAGGCAGCAGCCCTGGTCCGAGCTCCTGAGACACGCGGAAAAGAGACACAGCGTGCACACAGAAATATTACAACTTCCATCCTGCTCTTTAAGGTCCGAGTTGGGTCATGGGAAAATGACAACGGGTCACCATCGAAGAACCAGCCATCACATGGTAATGACTACACAAGGCTGCCAGAGTTTTCTCCTGCAGCGTGAGGTAGCCTAAATAAATCATTGCACGCCCGTTGGCCTGCAGTCTAAACACAGGGTCAATTTTGTTAGTTTTGCCACACAATCGTCTCCAAAGTGAGTTTTGGGTCTGGAGGGAAAAAAACTGATCTACAACTAGATTTCAGAGTTATGAAACTACAAACCCTGGAAGAATGTCAGCCCTGTCAGTCAGTCTCACATAACCACACACACACACACGGCTGCTGGCTGGCGGCCTACCGGGAGCAGGTTGTGGTGTCTGTGGCGGCCGCCCTCTTCTTGCGGTTCTTCTTGGCCGGGTTGTCCACTCTGTCACTGGGCAGTACGGTGAGGATGAGGTGTGGTGTCTTGGTGCTGAAATCTGCCTGACCTTTAACCTGCCCGGGCTTTCTGATCTGACGAAGAAGCTCATCGTCCACACCTAAGGAAATCAGGGTAACAGTTCATACAGTGGTTCTCAACCTGGGGGCCGGGACCCCGAGGGGCCGCAGGGTAAACATGCGGGGTCATGTAATGATTAATAAGAAAAATATTTATTGAAATGAAACTGTCTGAGAAGGATTCATCACTCATTGGTGGAACTGCTCTTGTTCTCTGAGAATTTTGAAGTTGTACAATTTTTATTTGCTGCTGAACAGATTGTACAATACACCAACTGAAATAAATATCTGATATAGTCGTTTCATAAGCCAGGAACTGTTTGTATCTGACTTCATGGTTCTCTGGGTCTCTGTGGCTTATAGAAGTACAGGAGCTCGAAACAAGACTCTGCTTGTCCGACATCAGCATCAAAAGTTGAAATTTTTTCCAAGTGGTAAAAAAAAACAAAAAAAAAAACTTGGCTCAGCTGAGTGTAAATGCTGAGGAAAGTGCCGTAATTTGGGGCCTAAATGAAGCGACGCATACATTCAATAGTTTCACAGTGTGTGGAGGAACAGTTTCTCCATTATTCCTGTGTGTGTGTGTGTGTGTGTGTGTGTGTGTGTGCGTGATAGTATGTCCTCAGGATTCATCAATCATCCTGCAGGTGCCTTACAGAAGAGTCTCTGCTTTATGTTCTGACCTGCAGGATTATTGCTGCGCTGATAAATCTTCCTCAAGTGCTTTTATCGCCCCTACAAATCCACATACAGCCAACCTGTTGAATTTGGACTCCTGATCTCTGCAACCACTGGGGTAAACCTGAGCCTTCACCTCACTAGTTTAATTCATCAAATCTTTGGCACAATCATGTTTGTTTATTTATTTATGTGTAGTGGTTAGCTCAACAGCTGATTTCCACATGTATCGTCAATAATACCTCATGCTGCACACTGACCAGTCATCTACAAACAACACACACCTACAAAAAGTCTAAAGCATCGTGCTCAGGCTGAATTTAAAATCCCCGTCTTTTCCAGTACGTCTCAGTCAATGACATGAAACAACTTGTCTGGACCAGGACGCTGCTCTAGTCATCAACTCTACACACACACACACATAACAAGACTTGACGAGCATGAAACACAAAGGCAGCAAAACAAGCTGCAACAAACCTGCAAAGAGAGCCTCCAGCTCCTCGCTCTTATTGGGAACAATGTTGTTGGTTGAAGGGACGAAGGTGCAGCAGGGACAGTGGACGCCCAACTTCAGGCCAAGATTATTCTCTGATCAGTAGAAGGAGACAGAGAAGGCAACACGTTGTGCTCAAATGATGAAGAAGTTCACAAACACTGTACATATGGATCATTATGTGGAGGAAACGGCCAACCTGGATCAGACACCCAGTCCTTAATGGTTTCAGTGACGTCCACAGAGATCCAAGCTCCCTTTGCCTTCGGCTGAACGGTGCGGGAGTCGATGTAGCGTTGAGTGGAGGTGCTCTCTTCATCTGGCCTCAGCAGCTGACATAACACACACACACACACACACACACACAGAAAGATGAGACAGTGATGGAGCTGATGTACAGATAAACAGTCTAACACAGTCTGTCAGAATAGTTCGTAAATATTATCATTTCCATGGTAGCAAAGGGAGCAGAGAGTTCATATCAATGCAACACATGAATGGCATAGTGCAAAACATTCATCAGGCATCTCAATTATGTTCACTCACTTTCCTGAGGGCACCATTTTTCTTTAAGAGGTGTAAAACCCCTCCCTCAAGGCAAAATATGAACATAATTGGTGAAGATTTATGGTCGTAATAGTTATGTTGTCCCGATGCCTGAAGCCTGGAGAGGATAAATCTACAAAAAACCAATTGAAACAGTATTCCTGGTCATACCTTATGCATACGAACATTATTTTTTAAATAGCTATAAAAAGAATAAAAAGAAACAAGTGAACAACTCCTGAATCTGCTTTTTTACAATAAAAAGGGGGAAAATAGGATTCAAGTGATTTTAAAGAAATGGATTAAAGGATCATTTTAGACCTGGGCTATATTTTTACATATTTGTGGTTGGAAATGACTGGTAGGTACAAAAAGTTCTGGAGGCGAAGGATACACAAAGACTGTAATGTAATTCTTTGGGGCAATTGTGCCTGTCAAAGTACAACCACTAAAAGTGCTTGTTTTTGCCGCTGACAGGCTCAGATTGTTATTCAAACAACATCAGAGAAAGGATTCCTACAGAGACAGACCTGGAGGATCATTATTGCTTAATCAGAAACAGCCATCATGTGATCCAGTTCAAAGCCACTCCACTCACATTTTTACAACGAAGAACACAGGAGTTGCTGGTCTAGTTGCTGTGACTCTGGTGTTTTAGAATGTTAGATCTGATCTGAATCTGAATCTTCACAGCACCAAAGTCACAAAATAACGCAAACAAAGTAACAGATCAAAGCAGCAGTAGACCACTAATTCCTGTGTTCTTCAAAATAAAATTACTGTTTTTGTCAGTGAAGTCTGGTGGCTTTAACCAGAAACAGCCTTTGTATCATTTGGTTTAAACAGTTTTATCTCTGTTAAAACCCAGGTTTAAGAATACAGGAGCTATCCTTTAAGTGTCTCCTTCATAAATGGGGACAAATGTGCTTATTTGGATGGCAAAGTTTAAAAAGACATGGAAATCAAATTGTCTGTTAATGATACAGCTAATTACTCATTAGTCTGCTGGTTCTGCTGCAGTCAGAGAGATGAACAGGTGAATTAATGTCAGACCGTTTACCTGATAGATCTCCACTCTCTGCTCTGAGGCCCGGGCCTGCGGGTTGGGAGCTCTGAAGATCCTGAACTCAGCCTTGACCAGGGTGCTGTTGGTCAGGTCGACTCCACTGACGTCGAAGTGGACGACTCTGTAATGTGGGTTGGGGGCTGCTGGCTGTAGGGCGTCTGGAAGAAGAAACACAGAGCGCAAAGGATGACTAAGGATCCAACAACATCTCATGCCTTCTTCGACAATGTTGTATTTATACTTTTGGTCAAAACAGTGCTGTGATGCATTGTCTCGGACATAATTACTGCTGATGAGTGTCTCGGAACTAAATTACAGGTTTGGGCATTGTGAGTAAATGTGTCTGGTCTTATGTTTAATATATGCGTTTGTGGGGTTTTCTGTTCACCTCCCAACTAGATGGTTATGTAATTATGTTCCATCCAGTATCCAGTGTCATTAATCTTAAAATCTCCCACATAAGAGCCGTGACTTAGCCACAATAAAGCGTCTCTGAAGGCATCAGAGTCAAGTGCCGTGCTCAAGGGTTCATCTGCAGGAGCTGTTGAAGGAGAAGAGCAGGATAACACATGATAACTTCACTTTCTCCACCACATCTTCCTCAGTTGCCCAAACACCACTGCTTCCATTTTATTAGAAGCTCCCAACAGTCTCCCTGCTTTACAACAATATAAAGAGCCACCTGCACCAGACACATTAAGTGGTGTTTATACATCAGTGGATCAGCAACTTAACCATATTTAAGCTATTAAAAAACTTTGCTGCTCACACTGTCGTGCTGTTACCTGAGTGTAGTGCAGTGCTTTCACATATTAATATTATTACCTAAGTAGGATCTGAATACTGAATATTTGCTTTATTTAAGAAGGAAAAAGCTAAAAAAAATAACATGAGATCATATCTGGTAGGTGTGCCACACTCACAACATCCTGTGCAATACACACGTATGTAAATCATATAGATTTTCTCTCTCATATTTCTACATTTGCATTTGTTTTTATATTTTGTCATATCCCTTGTTTTTGCACAGATTCTGCTACTAACACGTTCTGCCTCCTCTGAAGCTGTAACAAGTAAATTTCCCCTAAATAAAGTCTCTCTTTTCTGTAGTGACCCCCTCAGAGACCCCGGACCACACCTTGAGGACCCTCTCGCATCCCACATGCACTCACTCGTGTCGGTGCGGGGGGGCAGCATGTCGATCCTCTGCACCTCTTTGGCGTAATAGTCCTCTTCGCTGCTCTCGCGCTCGCACGCGGACTCGGCCAGGCGCGCGCGCTCCTTCTGCAACTCCCGCGTGCTGTTGTAGAGCAGCATGACCTCCGGGGGCACGGGGCTGGACGGCGGGTCCTCGTCCTCGTCCGGCGGGCTGCGGATGCGTAGCTTGCTGAGGATCTGCCCGCGGACCGCCTCGATGCGCCGGGACTTCTGCCTGTCCAGGTTGATGGACTGGCACGTGTTGAGCCCCTCCACGAGCAACACACCGGAGAACCGGAGCAGCAGCAGCAGCAGCGCGAGGCGGGGGAGCCACATGGTCCGGAGAGGAGACGGAGGGACGGAGAGCCTCCCTGCACGGCCGCGGAGGAAACCAGCTCAAACAATTAGGGCCCCTGTGGCGGACTGAGACTAAAGCAGAGTGTCCAAACCGAGCATGAAGAAATGTGTGCGTAAAATTCAAAACTGAGAGTCAAACCAATGCCCCCAAAGCGCACTTAAATAAAAAAAAAAAATTTAAAAATCCAATATCCAGTTATAACAGGCTATTTTGGTCAAAACCACTTTCTGCGGAAAAGGAAAACCACATCTGCTGACTTTACATTTATTCTGCTAAGGTACTTTTGTAACATCGTTCATACGTGCCTGCATATTTTAACACAACACACACAAAGACGGTTGTCATTTATTCATTAGTCTAAATTTAAATTATTAAATCTAAAAAGGAACATTTCAGTACAAGAGCAGCAGCTTCTCCCCTCCAATTGGTATCACACACAACCAAACTCCACTGTAAAAACCTCTAATTTAGTGATTGGAAAGTTGGCAGACGCTTTCACTCCAACCTGGTGCGCACAAAAGCTCAGGTGTTATCTCGTGAAGGTGAAGCTATGTAGTGACAGTCTAACCGATGAGTTAGAGTTTTATCCGTCTCCGGTTTCCGTCGTCCATCCTCGGATAATTCAACAGCTCTCAGGAAAAACGAGTCACCGCAGGAGCTCAGCCCATGTCGCAAATCCTCCAAACACAAACCGGAGCTGCTCACTTCATCCGAGGCAGCGGGGTCCCCGTGATTTCTCCTCCATCTGTGGAGAGAAAAACTGGCCCATGCCCGTGTCCAGAAAATCTAGTTACAGCTTTAAAAAAAAAAAAAAAAAAAACCCAATGAGATCCTCCCATTCACTGTTATAGGTAAACAGAAAGCAGCCTGCACTAAAACT
This sequence comes from Pempheris klunzingeri, assembly GCF_042242105.1. NCBI lineage: Eukaryota > Metazoa > Chordata > Actinopteri > Acropomatiformes > Pempheridae > Pempheris > Pempheris klunzingeri. Next base: position 15,983,029 of record NC_092020.1, on the reverse strand, counting down.
GAGGAAAAAAATGTTGATTTATGTTGGAAAAACCATGGTGGGCCTGTTAATCCCCCTCATATAAACATCAAAACACGGAAAAAGTCAGACGACATAAAAAGACATGACGCAGAAAAATATATATGAAAGAAGTCCTTGTGCTGGGAATTAAAAAAAAGAGGAAACTTTAGAGTAATTTAGAGATCTCCCGGTTTAAATGAGCTCCAGCCGGAGAGCTCTGCTAAAAACACTCAGACCTGCTGCATGATGGGACTCCATTAATGTGCAGATCCTCTGGGAGAGACTGCACCCGAGACAGAGGGAGAGGAAGGAGGGACTGGATGTGAGAGGAGGAGGAGGAGGTGGGGTGCCACCAAAGTGAGTGTGTGATTATGTAGGCAAGGGCCATCTTCCACTCACCAGCACACACACACACACACACACACACACACACTTTGCCATTTCTCTTTCCACAAAAATGCTCTCACCACCGTCTCTCTCTCTCTGCAGGTAAACATCCCCAGAGGACACACCAGGTTTACAGGAAGAAGTTGACATTTTGGTTAATCCACGTTCTTCTGGAGAGCTTGATGAGGAGATTGATTCTTTTCCACTCTCATGTCTGCATTAGTTTAGCACAAACACTGGGAGCAGCTGGTCTAGCTCTGTAAAAAAGTCCACATACCAGTAAAATCAACACTTCTATAGCTGAATAATTCTGGGGGGGTTTTATTGTGTACAAAAAATTAAGTGTAAAGAAACAAATTTGCAGTTTAAGACGGTTTAGGACACCAGTTGATCCTCCAGGAAGTTACTAGTCCCAGTTAAGAAAAAGTCAAGCATATATCTGTGCATAGATATAGTGAACTGTGCCTTTTTGTGTGGGTTTTGTTTTGGACATATTAAACAAAATGCGTTCTCACATGTTAATTAGTGAGATTTGTAGGTGCTGGAAGATGGATTTTGTTACCTGGCTAACATTTTTCCAGTCTTTTTGCTAAGCTAAGCTAACTGATCATCAGTTATAAGCCACAAAGCTCACTTCTATAAATAAATAAAACTAGATCTTTACATGTCAAAATGATCAACTGGAAGGTAAGACGTGCAAGTCCATTCCAGTGATTTGAAAATGCAGCTTTCATGAGGATCTTCGTGTAATTTCCACCTTATTCATGGGGATAGCTGAAGGCTTATCCTAATGTCATTAAATCACCACACAGCCCATCCCTTTTTATCTTTATCTTTTCCAGCTTTCAATCTGGGTCCTTTCTTTCCCCTCCGTTCCTCTCCGGTCTCATTGTTAATTACAGCTCAGAACTTGGAGAGGACTGTTAATCTGTCAGGGGTGGCTTTTATTGCTGCTCTGCTGCCATCCCATTATACCGTTATTATAGTTGCGGGTGCAGGCCTGTAATTGCTGTAAGTAGAAGGGAAAGGTAGGAGAGACTCAGGCTGCCTCGAGGCTTCTGGTCAGGGCAAACCCCCCCCTTCATCGTCTGTCCTGGCAACGTTTCTAAAAATGATAGCGCCACCAGCGAACAAACAGGCTCCTGTTCCAACATGACGACGGCTGCTGCTGCTGAACCATCTCAGACAGCCAGAAATGAATGAAAAGAGCTTAATTTATCTTTAGGGACTACAACTCTTTCTTTCAGTGAATTTAAAAAGATCAGACGCATTGTGAGGCAGCTCAGAGCACAGGAGCCCGCCCAGGTGGGGTGTCATATGTGTGTGCGCTGTAATATGAGGCATAAAGGAGGAAAAAAAGAGTAACTTCCTCAAAAACAACTTCTGGCCTGCCTGCTTTTTCTGCTTCTTTTCCTCAAAGCCAAATATAGACAAGCCACTGCCACGTCATCTGGCCCTCAGCACTTTCTTAAACCCTGAGAGAGGGCGAGATGGGGTTCAGAGCCTGCCGCTCACTCGTCTCTGGGGTTATATTTTAGCTTGTCTTTAATATAAGTCAATCCATATTTTCCACAAAAACCTAAAGCGATTTTGGCCGTCACGGAAATCAGGACAGTTTTATTGAAAAAGAAAAAGAGCCAGAACACTTATAAAAATAAATACAGATAAAACCACTGGGGGTTACGCTCAGGGGAACATTTCCATCTGTTATTCTTCAAATCTTTTTCCTCCATTGGCAGCATCGGCCGCTTAAATGTCATAACTATAATCAACCAAACAGCGTGGCCTCTTTTCTCCAGTCCAGCCTGTCTCTCCTCTCTCTACGAACACCCACAGTCCCGTCTGATTGAGGTTGTGTGTGAGAGCCGTCGATGTCCATCAGCGGCCGTCTACGCCTCGTCTTCGTTCAGCAGCATGTTGGGGATTCCTCTGGAGATTGGGAACTCACGTCCTGACTCGGGGCACTGCAGGCAGCCCTCCATCACCTCCACCTGCAACACAAACGCCACCCAGAGCAGGCAGGAGGAGTGAGGCCACCGCCAAGATCAACATTCATGTATTGTCACTAAGCAAGTACAGAGAAAGTCATTGTGGCAGGCAATATAAAAGCAATATAAACGGAGCTTAATGTTAAAAAATAAATCAAAATAGAAAAAGAAAAGATTAATAAAACCTGGAGAGTTAATACAAATGTTACCTCCTACAGTGTAGACAATACAATTATGCAGTCAAGGCACAGTTTTTAGAGCAGTGGATTATTGCACAGAATAAGTGGACATATTGCCAGAGATAGAAATACACTATGTGGCACCGCTGTTGCCATACTCTTTGTTTGGAGTCCCTTTAGTCCCATTTGAGGAAAGTCTTAAAGAGGTGTACGACACTTTTTTTACCTTTCAAGGTACCTAAACCAAAAAATTCCAGACTCTCAAAGCCTTAATCATCTAAATTTATGCCCACAGCAATTAATGTGCATATTGTCGCTTTGTTTGTTTTACCTGCTGCTCATATTAACTGGGATTGTTTCATTTCAAATATTAAAACATTTTTGGTTTACATGAGTGACTTTGAAAATGAAACACCAGTTGAAGTTGAAAGTTGAGTTGAAAATCAAGCACGTTCCAAGGAGTATATGCAAATACAGGCATATTTATAACCTTGAAAACATGACAGTTAAAATTATTTCAAGACCTTGTATGAACCCTGTCAATGCTACAGCATACAATGACCAGGGTCACACAATCACAGCTCAATAAGAAAGGTTAAAGGTATCCGGTGGAGTTTCTGATCATTAGTGGAGCAAAGGAGCAGCTTTTTTTTTTTTACACTACTCCAGTGGTCGACAGGTGGCGGTAACACACCTAAGAAATGCAGCACTGCACTAAAAAGGCAGAGAAGAAGACGACTGCAAACATGCTAACACTGATGTAAACAAAACATGACTGAAAATATTTTTTAAAAATCTGTTTGTCTATTGTTTTATGAGGGAGGAAATGATCTCAACCTTGAGGATTCACACACTGTGTTTTGGTGAGTAACACTCAATATAAGTACTAGTTACATAAAACTGTAGCATTTTTGTTCCCATGTCTCATCTCTACAAAAATCTCCTCCACTTCATGGATGTGGTGCAGCTTTGAAAAACAAGACCTTCTGCAGGAAACGACCACATGAAAGCTTTGTTGCTAATTGCTGCTGCCAGTAATAGAAACAGGATGTCAAGAACATACTGTACCTTTTATAGGTTGCTCTGAGAGAGAGTGAATATTGGTAGCTGCTTTAGTTTTATCCAAAAGGTGCACTTAAGTCTTTTATACAAAGACATCCCATAATTATCACAATAATTTACTGTGTGACACAAGAAGAAGTGGGAAACGCTGCTGGGATCCACAAGGTAAATAATGTCACCAGTGGAGAGGTGGTCGCTGGTAAAGATGGTGTCAGGCTTGTGCTGGTTTTGACAGACAATTAAAGAGCTAAAACAATTAAGAGTCTTTTCACCAGAAAAAAAGATGTTTGTGACCATGTCGATCAACAAAAAAATCCATATACATCTATTCTGATAATTAATGATTTATGTAAGTTTTCATCAAAATGCCCAACTTTCTCTGAATTTACTGTTTTTCTCTGTTTTATATAAATTAAAATTTTGGACTGTTGGTCAGACGAACCAAGACATCCGATGAGGTCACCAAAGCCTCTGGGAAAATATGATGGCCATTTTTCACCATCTTTGGACATTTTAAAGACCCAATTTTCAGCCCCAATAGGAATGCATACGTGCCGTCTCCAAAAATACAACTATATATCCTGGTAATAAATGTCAGCATATTTACCACTGCAGTAAAAACACTACTGGAGGAGCAGGAATGACTGTGAGCTCCTTACCTCTAGTAGCACCCTGTGCACTTGCTTCAGGAACTCTTCGTTGCTCTCGTAGTTTGGCGTCAGCTCACTCGGCAGGTCTCGTCGATGACCCAACTTCAGAGGGAGGAGAGACGGTAACAAGTGTTCAAACTGAGCAGCTGTAATTCATTAGTGAAGGCTACTGGGCGGAAGAAGAGAGCAAGACATGTTCTTCACCCACTGGTGAACAAGACGTGAAACAAAAAAAAACACGACACAATATCCAGCAATGGAATAATGTTCACTGTATACTGTACTGTATACTAATCTACAACCTGTGCTGCTGATACAAAATTTTCCACACTCGTTTGATAAAGGATTATAACGTGAGATATATACATAAGGCTTTATTTATAACTATTCCAATCGATAAAAACATAATACAACAAAAGTCAACGCATCACAGGGAATCAGTGAAGGACAGAAAACAAAAAGGTAACCAAGAACAAGTAATAATAAATCTAGACACCAAGTAAATGTATATAGTACAGAGAGAAAGAAGGGACACAAAGGACAAATAAAATACCCTGTGAATATCGCATAAATAGGGTAGCACATTTCTATTATAAAAGATTTAAAATTTAAAAAGGCGTTGTTTTAGTTTCCCTGCAGCATAAAACCTGCCAGTGAAATCCAAATTAGTTGTTTGCGTATAGCTGGTGGTGGGAGACCTGTCTAATAATAAGGAGCTGGGGGATTCTGACATTGGGTTATGGTAACCACTCTGCAATACCTTTGACTGCTTGTTTCCAGCTTAGTAGTATTTAATGGGCAAGTATTTGCCCACTGATCACCTATGTTTTCTCTATTTATCCTCTATGTTTGAATTCTCTCAGTTACCATACAGAGTTTTGCCACCATTTTATAAACAAACAAACAAACTGAATCTCACTGTGCACTTTTCTGCTAAATAAAATAGGATATGGTTTTGTTCTCCTATTCACTTAAACTTTTCCCCAAACTCTTTAAGCAGCTCCTAATACGAGCATGATTCCTCTGGTCTTTTAAGCCAAAATCGTCTCAAAATTAAGTTCTTGGAAGGATCGAGGACTGTCTTTTGGATTGGCTATATTCTTGGATATTCATGCTTGTATTGTGCAGTGCGCCTCACCTCCTCTGCAGCCTGGACCAGAACGCTCCACTCCAGTTTGGGGATCATCCGGCTGACAAACTGAGGATTGAACTCCACATCACTCATTTTCACCTCAGTAGCCTGCACAAATAAAACAGAACAAGGAAACAACACAATGTGTTAATGTGGACAGTCAGGGTCCCAAATCAACAGCCAGAAAGGAAGTACACCTACTTCTGTCTCTTGATCCTGACCATTCCCAACGTAAGAAACACCAAATCACTAACAGTCACCAGTAAATTAAGATTCTGCTCACAATATAATTTCTCTTTAAGGACAGTATAATGTAATTCACACTTCTATTAAATTAAGTATTGTATTTCAGGGATAACAGTAAAGTAGATGTTACAGACACGTTTTCTCATTGGGTTGTGGGACTTTTTGAGGGCACGAGTGACTGTAGAGCAAATATTTAACACTGGAAATTCAGAAACTCAAATTAAGAGAGCGAATGCATTTTTCTAGATAGAAAATGGTGTGTGATTTCGAGTTCGTTTCTTCATTAAAATATGGAGATGATAGCACAGCATGAGGAAATCAAATAAACCGGGTCATGCATATTTATCTCCATTGCTTGCCTCTAGTTACCTGGTTATTGAATCTCTTCCAAACAAACAATAATCACATGTTCAATGCTTCAGTACAGGTCTATCATGAAGGAAATGTCTGAAAAAGTTAGCGTTAAAAAGGCCTGACTGACACTCTGAACTACAGAAGCGTTTGTCTCTCCTTTCAATTCGACCCAAACAGCATCAAACATAAAGACTAAGTGATGTTTTAGCTCAGCAATGTTAGCAGTTAGCCATGTTGTTAGCAGTTAGCCATGTTGCTATCAGTTAGCCATGTTGCTAGGTTACCTTGATGAGCAGCGGGTATCCTTTAGTGACTCCCTTGACGTGAGATGTCAACATGTTGTGCGTGAGCAGCTTCATGTTTACGGATGTTTAAAGTCAGAAAGAACTGTCACAAGTTCAGAGGTATTTTTCCAGTAAATGTTCACAGATAATTTCAGTCTGCCGTCAACGGACATGTGGACCGGAAGTGCTGCTGTTGCATCGCTAAAAACGTTCCCCAAAGTTTTTCCTCCACTGCCGTTGGTTCCTGTAGTATACAGGTTCCTGTTTATTTTGTTAGTTATTTAGTTAGTTGTTTATGATTTTCTTAATTATGATGGGTAAGTCTCTTCATAGTACTGCAGTACAAGTTACTGTTTAATTAACGCGAAAGTGTTTTTTCCACAACCTTCATGCTGACAAAAATATACTTAATAGATTTCATGTAGCATACTTTTGTTGACCGGTAATGTGTAATCTATTTATTTAACATGTATATTCTATTCTTCAAACATGCCAGTTTTCAATAGTCTCCTTCTATTGTGGCCCAGTGACTTTTTATAAATACTTTTACGGAGAAATTGTAATTTTCTTTAAATGGCTTGCATGTAATGTGATGTGGTGTATCTTGTAGTCGACGCCTAAATTATGAAAAGTTAGCAAAACCATGTACAAAACTCTAACGGATTGGCGTTGGCGGAGAATCAAACTTCGGCTCTCGCCATGAAACAGGAAGTGTATTATAACTCGGCTGTAGATGATCAAACCTGGATGAAATTTATCAGGTTTGATGAGAGTCCGGCCCTGAACAGATCTATTAGGACAATATTCACTGACATTCATAGCGCCTCCTAGTGGGCAATAGGAAATGCCATGTTTTACTCCGTGAATAGACGGATGACCAGATCTACTTCAAAATGCTGTCAGATTACCCTAAAGGCCTTGACGAAGTTTTTTTTGCGAAAACTGTGACTTTTCGTCAAAGTGGAGTGGGCGTGGCGTCACAACGAAGTTCGATCCTTCGCCATGAAATTTCGATCAGCTATAACTCGGTCACACAAGGTTCCATCTTTACCAAATTCACTGCTTAATGACAGTCCGGGTCTGAACACACGTACAGGCCAATTTTGAATCATAGTCATAGCGCCACCCAGGTTAACCACAGACACCTCAAATTGGGTGAAAACCTTCCCAAGACTTTGATGTTGCTGTGTTACGAAGCTCTTGAGCTTTCGTCAAACACTGTCCCCGTGGCCACGCCTTCTTCGCCATGAAACTGGAAGTTGCTGTAAAATGGCCAGACATGATTCAAATCTCACCAAACTTGGCACACACATCAGGGGGACGATATTGTATAATTTGATCTGGTTTATAGCGTTGGGTTTGTCAAAACGGCTCAGCGGCGCCCCCTACAAAATTTCTTCGAGATTTTAACGAAGCAGCCTCTGCACAACATTTCACCTGGATGTGAAATTCACTGTGTATATGGCCAATGCCAAGACCTTAAAAAAGTCTCTTGGAGCCATGTCCTAAACCCAACAGGAAAAGCACTATTTTTATTTTAATTATGTGTCTAAAAATAGGCCCCATGCCTGTCCAAGCAGACAAACTACACCGACCTGAATTGTGGAAATTTTATCCTTTAAATCCTTCAAGATGCTTTGTTAAAATCACAAGTCTTTTCCCCACCTATTCACATACCTGTCACTGAGAAGGCCACACCTCCCAAGACTATATAGGCCAGCCCCCTCCACACCAGAACAAAGGAATGGATGTGAGTTTGTTGCCTCTCCTATTTTGCACTTTTACAGCAGCATTTGTTAAACTTAGTATGTATTTCTCAACAGTTATTGACTGTTTTCTCTGTTGTACTAGATTCCTGAGTTCATTGCGAGTACCTTAGTTTAACTGACCCAAAGACGGATGCATTAATGATCTAAGTTTAACTAGAGACTTCATTTGTATTATAACTGTCTTTGTTTAATATTGCAAGAGTTGTGATATTTTCTTATTCATTTGTAGACAAAATCATCCAGTCAACCAGTTGTTTTGAGAAAGTGGAAATTAAATACTTGGAACATCATGAAGGATCCTGTGTTTAAATGTGCACCCACATCAGATGTTCAGTGAGCCTGCGCCACAAAAGCCACAGTTTTTTCATGCTTCTTTAAATATCCTTTTTGTTTCAGTGTAAATAAATATATGCATGGCAAAGGTCAAATTATGGCTAAAAAATGATAAGAAATCCCAACATTCTGCAATTATTTCATTGGCCAACAGAGGGCGATACTGACTTTCTAATGGATGTAATACTGACAATCCCTGCTTTCCTAATTGTTTTAGCCTTTTATCTTACTTCACAATGTGCTAAACATCTCTCCCCTCTTATTTTAGGTCCCCCTTATGTATCGTATAATGTGTGTATTTTCATACCATCTTAACTTATCTTATGAGCACATGTGTTCTGTGAATTAAAAGTGTTTTGTGTTTTTTAACTGACTATAATTCTTCCACACATCAAATGCTAGAATAGAGTTTAGGATTAACAGACATCTGCATGCCTTTATTGCCTCATGGTCACAGCAACAGCTGCAGACGACAGGATCTCAGTCTCACTCTCTCAAAGATCATTTGATTTATATGAAACGTACATGTGACACACGTGAAATACATCTCGGTTCCAGTTTTAGGCTCGCTGCAGTAATCGCGAAAATTCAGGCAGTGTCGCCCAAACTGCGGCCGCGTGCCCGCGGCTGTAGACACGCCCCGACGCGCGCACATTAACGAGACCCTTCCAATGCTGCTTGCAGCTTTAATTTGTATTAATTTTGTAGACTCCTCATCTTTGTATTATACAGGTCATTCATACAGTTTATGATATAGTAAATACGTAATTACACACAGGAGCTGTGACAAGCATCAACCTGTCACCCTCAGACATGCATCATGCGCGCACACAAACACACACTCATTCTCACGCATACGCACAAACAGAGGGACACATTTCCCTCACACTTAAACAAAAAAGATAAAAATGTAAAACATTTCTTAAAACCACAAAACCCCGAATTTCTCATACTCCATTGTCACAAGATTCACACCCACTCGACTCTTATTTTGAAAACGAGTATGACAATACTTATAACAAGATTTAAAAAAAAAAACGAATAAAGAAACAAAAATAATGCAGGAAGGCAACTAAGGAAGTGGGCAAAGCAATTCTGAAGACAGAGTAGGTTAATTCAGATCCCAGGCTGCAGTCTTTTAACTCTTCATGGAAACAGAAGCACAAATGAGCTGCAGGTAGAAGAACCACTGGCTGACATTTGGATAGTTTACAGACGACTGATGTCCAGCTTGACTTTGTGAAGCTTTAACATAATCCAATGTGCTACAGAGTTTAGAGGCTTTGTGTGATCCGGTGTCTCCATTCAGTGAGGAAACGTGTTCTCAGTGTGAGTCAGTGTGTGTTGTACTTCTAGTAGGGAGAGGGCAGAACTGAAGAAGGCAACACAAACTAGTTAAAAAGAGAACTCTGCAAGGTTTATGGCACAAATAACAGCAGAGAGAGAGAGAAACAGGTGCATAGTGGGGCCAAAGCTGAATGACACTGTTGTGTAGTCAGGGTGAAAACCATCTGCAAACATCTGGAGGTTGTTAGCAAAGGACACTTACAAAGTTCACCTACTTCCAAGATTCAACTAGTCTCAGAGATGTTGGTCTCATAATTCAGTTGCAGGAGCTGCTGGACTTTTGACCCCTTATTTCTCCTCTCTTTGCACCTTGGAAGAAAGTGAAATTGTGCCAGAAATCCCTATTTTAAATTAGAACACAAGCAGTTTGAAGCAGCACAATTCAGAGTACATGAAATGCCCACAATAGGAGTCTTTCTTGTGAATGAGGAATCCTTGAGAGGGATAAACCATGCTGCCGTTGGTTGGATTGACAGTGAAGCCAGTTGAGAGCGACGGTGATATGTTTGCACAGAGAGTAACAAGAATCTGCAGACTAGAGCAGCACTGAGGGGAGGATATGAGGAAAGCTCTTGCTGAATGCAATACAGAGTGATTAAGTCCACGTGTGGTGGAGCCACATAAAACACTGGGTGCCAGTAACTGCAGTAGTCGTTGTTTTGTTTTTGCATTGGAGCACACACTGACTCTCATTAGTCCAGATGCACTTGCAAATACACATTCAAACCCTGGATTCGCTCTGTTGACTCACACACACACACACACACACACACACACACACACACACACACACACACACACACACACACACACACACACACACACACACACACACACACACACACACACACACACACACACTCTCTCTCTCTGTGTCTGTCTCACACTGACAAAATAAAAAAAAGTCGTCATCAATCCTGGCCTTCCTCCGTGCGCCACTTCAGGAAATCCTCCTTCCGGGCGTCTGGTTTGATCTGGTTCCTCATGCCACCAAGCAGATTGGAAGTAGCTTCAGAGGCCACAATCAAGGGTCGGACCACGGTGGGAGGGATCTGTCGTAGGACGCCGCCCACAGCACCGGGTAGACCCTTTTGTTCGTGGCCGCGGGATGCTACATCACACAAGGTCTGAGCCGTGTCAATCACTCCCTGGAGAGCAGAGAGTCAAAATGTTTATCGTTTCAATACATTTACATGGGATGGGATTGGCTCCTGCCCCCCCCTGCGCCCCTTAAGAGGATAAGCATTGTAGACAATTGATGGATGGATGGATGTTACCTCTCTGACGGTGTCGTAGGCCTTGGCCACACCCTCTCGGAGGTCTGCAGGCTGAGCAGGTCTGCGGGGGCGGCCGGAGGTGGCCCGTCCTTCTGTGATGGCATAGCGGTTCAGGGGGGGGGTTGGAGACAGGATGTCATACACCGTCTCTGCTGTGGCCTGTGAGAGAAGCAGACCGACATCAACAATGGAGTTAAAGGCATCAAAAATGGTCAGAAACTGAAATAATTTCAGGGTCTAAATTGCTTGAATTCACAGTCATGACCTGCACTGAAAATCCTTTTTAGACCAAGTACCTGTATGGCCTGCACCAGCCTGTTGCTCAGCTCCAGAGCAGCTGATGCTGTGGAGGTGCCGAAGGACGCTGCTCCCCTCTGGAGACCTCGAATAATCCGCCCATCCTTCCTGTACTGCTCTATGGGCAGCCAGAACAGATCCCTCACTCCATGGACTGGAGTAAGACGCAGAGATGGAAAGACGGGAAAAGGGAATGAGCCATAAAACAGGATAAAGAATGAGTGAATATTGACAAAACAATGTGTTTAAAGCAGAAATCAACTCACACAGCTGGACAACGGAGTGCATGGGGCCAACACCTCCCAGAATGCCCGGCAGCTGGTTCTTCCTGATGTCTGTCAGCCACTCTGTGACGGCGTACTGGATCACTTTGTCCACACCAAGGAGACTACAAAGAGGAAAGAAACTTACAACTGATAACTCAGCTGGTTTGTCTTTCAGATATGGTGATCCAGTCTCAAAAAGTCACAAACCACTGAACACTGAACAGATTAGAAAGTTAGGAGAGACTTTCTCAGATGACAGAAAAGAATCTCGAGTAACCAATAAGATGTTGGTGTGGAGGTGTGTTTCTACCCATGTCTGCAGCACAGCCTCTTCAGCTTCAACTCAGAACAGTTTAACTGGGCCAGACCGATCAGAATCCCCGCAAATGTTCCCTGTAGAACGAAGAGCCGGACAGAGACAGAGGAAGGTGAAAATCCATTCTGAACACTTATTTCCTGATCAAATGTACATAGATCCAACAGATTTCTTTATTTCTAGCTTAGGGTGAGTGACAGATGAGCTGATGAGTGAGCTCTCACCTGTTCAATAACGACATGTTTGCCGTGATAGTCCAGCCAGATAGGCACTTCAGAGGTGAAACGAAACTCCCTGAAAATGTGGAAGAAGATTATACAGCCAAGTTGTTTTGTTTTTGTGTGATATTTTCCACAAACTGCACAGTCACACAAACAACCTTAATTGTTTGCAACACAGATGCTCCTATTCCCCTTTAGTTTCTAAAAGCAGTCAGTGGGTCGGCAAGGGCTGATTAAGTGGAGAATATGTCAGCCAGTGGCAGCAACCACATAATTGTTAGCAGACAAAACAAACAACGTCAGCCTAAAGGGCAAAAGCCATGGTAGCTTTCCTAATTTATGAAAGCCTGGATGACATTCATCAGTTCTCATCAGTATGGGCCACATGGACATTGATGTAAACGCCGCTCTTGTTACTGAAATTGGTGGTGGATCTGGCGTATTTGCTGGATATGTGGTGCGGCGTGGACCCAGTCGGTCTTTCTCAGAGCCTCCTCATGAATTAGTGTTAACGTACCGGAAGTAGATTGGCTGGTCAGAGGACGAGGAGGAGCCGGCAGAGGAGGAGCTCTGCTCGCTATAGGTAGTTTCCACAGAAGCTGTGAGGTCAGGTCCCAGACCAGCAGCTGACTCCGCCTCCTCAGGCGCCTTCTGAGACGGGTCTGCCTTCACTGGAAAAAAAAATACATACATGTTCACCAGAGCATGTCTTCATATATAGTTGTGGTCAAAAGTCATCAGACAATGTGATTTTCTGGATTTTTTTTCTCATTCTGTCTCTCATAGTTGAAGTGTACCTATGATGAAAATTACAGGCCTCTCATCTTTTTAAGTGGGAGAACTTGCAGAATTGGTGGCTGACTAAATACTTTTTTGCCCCACTGAAACACTGAAAATGACACAGTGATGAAACATAATGATACTGCAGTAATGATACAACTGACGAAATATGCCGCAAAGAATAAAAAAGCAACCATCAGATGTAACTCACCTTCAGTTGCAGGGTCCACAGGCAGGTAAGGGTTAACATAAGAAGCTAAATTACTGAAAAAGTCCTTCAGGAAAAACAGTGCGTCCTGGACAGGAGATGGAAAAAAAAAAAGACTGGTTAGATGTGAAAAGGTTACAGGAGCAGAAACTGCTGACACTCTGGGGGCTGAAGCATTAACACAACATCTTTGAAAAAAACTCAAAACTGAGACTCAGAATCATTCACTTTCTTCATTTTTTACACAGTGAAAATTCAAGACAAGTGAACAAAATTTTCACTGCCGATCTGAAAGCTCTACTCAGCCACTTCAGGGCGTCATGCATGCTGGCTGGGACTGGTTTACACTAGCTGTCATAACTCATTCTGCAGAGCCGGAGTTACCTGGTCGATGTTAAGTCGTAGCGGCAGCAGGCTGACTCGGAGACAGCACTCTGGGCCACCGAGGCCAGACTCTGGACACACCTGCAGGGCCTTCACTGTGAGCTACAAAAAGAAAACAACCAATGCCGTTATAGGATGTGATTAATACAATGCAAATTTCTCCTTTTTCTTTCCCTTTTTCACACCTCTTTTAACAAGACTGCTCTAAGCTGTATAAAAAGCTGCGTCAAATGCATGTTGTAAGCTATTCTTGGTCCTCATGACCGTCCCTCCCCCAGTCTCTCTGCTGTCTCACCATATTGGAGTGGGCTCTGCGGGGCATGCTCTCGCTGGTGTAGAGGTAGAGGAATTTATTGATTTGTGAGGAGGCAAGTCGGTCTCGGACCTCCAGCTCCTGGACGATGAACACCTGCCTAGAGAGAGGCTGTTCGCCACCCGGACCGACCCCAACCCCTGTTGCTACTGACCCCTCCCCGTCCTGCCCCGTCACTGCCACTGGGTAGGACTCGTGCTGGAAGGACACCTGGAGGACAAAACAGAAGAAAAGTCTTAGCTAAATGTGGTAAAGACTGGGGAAACTCCTAGCAGGACAGTTTAGTTAAAGGAATAGTTTTTGGAAACACTGTTCACTTTTTTTGCCAAGAGTGAGATGAGAAAATCAATACCCCTCACATATCTGTTAGATATATATGTGGAGCCAGCAGCTGGTTAGTCTAGCTCAGCATAAAGACTGCAAGCAGGGGGAAACAACGAGCTAGGCTAGGCCAAAGGTAATACAATCTGCCCAGAAGGGTGGTATCAATCTACTCAGCAAGAAAGGAAATAAGCATATGTCCCAAAGTGTTACTTCAAACACAATTTTACAGCTGAGATGGAACATTTCCTCTGAATAAGTGCACAAAACAAACATAAAAACATCAAAAATACAAGTTACATTAAGTAAATACAAGAGTTAAATAAACAAATGACACAATTAAGTAGGTTTATTGCCAAATCTCTGTATTAGTTGCAACAGAAAGGTATGTGTACCTTGGTGAGTTGGATCTCCATCAGCATCGCGTGCTGCCGCCCACTGCCTCCAGCCCAGCGCCAGGAGTTCTGTGGACGAGAGGAGGTGACGGAGCGAGACGGGGACCCGCGAACACCAGCAGGGACTGAACGACCTCTGCAGAGAGAGGAGGACAGAGACGGTGGGAGAGGAAGGGAGACTGAAGGAAAACTGAACACATATCATGATCAATGGCCTAAATGTTGTTCAAGGAAATATATTTCTGTGACTTTGAATACCTGCTTTGCTTGTGTGTGTGTGTGTATATGTTCATGTGTGTACCTGTTTGCATGCTGAGCATGTATGGACATAGGCTTGCCACCAAAGTCCTTGCCCCCGTAGAGATGCCACACCACAGAGATCTCCCGCAGTACCACCCTGCTCTGGGGCACCGGGAAGCGGCTGGGGGCTCGGAGCAGGTCTGAGCTGCCTCGAGGCCTGGAGAAGTGACTGTCTTTCACCCTGATGGGCCCAGAGGACAGCACCGTCACCACAGGCTCCCCGTCCTTGGGCTGCAACAAATCCCAGATGTGGGCATTTTGTAAGTAAGCATGCAGATATATTCTGGAAAGAAGTCAGGCTAGCAGGCAAATTGAGCCAACGGGGAAGAAAACTTTAATAGACACAAAGTAGGACCACAAAAGCAAGTAGAGAGACTCACAGGAATGCCCATGCCGGGAGCCTCCAAGATGCAAAAGTCATCGTTGTCTGTGGAGCCCTCGGAGCCTTCCTCTGACATCATATCTGCCTGTGCCTCTATTGCTGTGGCAACCAGTCCGTCAACCTCAGAGTCATCACCCTGGAGGATGGATGGGGTGCGCTTCGTAGCCTCACCAGGAAACAGGTAGACAGAGACAGGGGAGCCTCTCGGCATGGAGGGCGAACCTGGACAAACACAGAGAACCAGGCAGGTTCAGATATAAAGAACATTCCCTTACATCAGATTTTATTTCTGTCAGTGAAATCTGGCAACCACAAGCTGAGTTTCATGTTTTTTTTTTCCTTTCTAAAAGGCCAATTTAGTTAATTCGGTCAAGGTGTACCAATACCAACACCGCTCTGTATCTGTTAAGCTTCAAAACAGTTTTATAACACTAACAGAAACCAGTTTAAATGAAACTGGCCCACAAACCTTGTTCTGTGCACAAGGAAACACAGATCATTGCAGAATGTTACTGAACCATATACTGAGAGACAAACTTTGCAGTACCTGGATCTAAACTCTCTTCTCGGTGGCTCTTCTCTGTGTCAATTAAAGCGTCTGTCAGGTCATACTGGTTGATCTCAGCAGTTTCAGCCGGAGGGCAGGGCAGCACAGACGCAGGACTTTCTGACAGCTGACAAGACAGAATATTACACAGACTTCAGACAATTTTATGACAAATTTATACCACTTTTCAACATTCATGGAACTGTTCTGACCCTGTCAACAATTTTGCAACATCATTCACTATTCGTTACGCAGGAGAATCTATGTAGAAGACTATAAACTCAATATCAAACAATAAAAAAAACTGTTAATATGCATTTTTTACACTTTATAACACTTGACACATTTTAACTGAAACCGTTTCACTAATCAAAGTTAATATTTTACTTATTAATTTATTATTTTAAGTCTCCAGTAAATATGGCAGCCTTACTGGTAATTTCTGGCCAGCAATTTCTGTGGGTGAGGCGTGTCGCGGTGGTGGGTGCAGGTCACCCTGGGAGACCAGGTACTGCAGCATATTGACCAGAGCGGCACAGGAGTCAGCACAGGTATGAAGGTGAACCACATTGTTGGAGCAACGGAGCTCAAAGAGAGGCTGAGACTGGAGAACAAAGAGAAAGTGCAGCTATCAATAACAAGGGAAAGCAATAAAAGTAGTGACAGAGTTGTGATGCAAGGAGGATGGGAAAAAAAGGTTAAAAAAAAAAACTAAATGGAGAGAGCGAATGCCTTAAATAAAAGATCACTGACAAAGGACCACTGTTGCACAACCGCCTTTAAACTGAGCTTTGTCACATTTGTACACCTCATTACTGTTTGGCTAAAAGGCTGCTGCATAACAGTTGAAGAGCGTATTGTTTACTGTCCTTGTTGGTTTTGTTTCCACATTTAACAGAGAAGTGATTCTAGTCTTAAATTGCTGTCTGAAGCTATTATTATAGTGAAACTTCATTATGGTAAAACAAATATTTATAAACATGGCCGTGCTTGTTAGTGGTTTTTGAAGGAAACTGAATTAAATTATAATGTTTTGTTGACGCTCACATTTTCTCTGGCAGGGGTAGTAATTTTTATGCCGCGGTGCTCCGCAACTTCTGAGTGTATGTGAAGGAAACACAGATATGTAAACAGATGGCGAGCACTCACCAGCTTGCCCGTATCGCTGCCTTTCCATGTGGTGATGGCAAGCTCTAGCAGGTCGATGTCCAGAACACACACATAGTCTGTATGACACAAGGACACATGATGGTGGTTTATACCAGAGTGCAACTTATTTTGACACTGATAAACTGATACTGACCACTGCATTGGGCATAATGTAAAGCATCCCTGATTGTAATGTGACCTCCTTTTACAACAATTTTGGACAATAGCAAACCCTTTGATTAAAGTAGCAGGTACCGTGTTTCAGATCTTTTACAAGTCAAGTGGCCTTTCTAATCTCCATTTCATTATTTCAAAAAGAATCAACATAAAGTAGAAGATGCAGGTCAGGATTTTTTTTCCTTCCATGCTACATGAACAGACTGAATCTCCTCTAAGTTACACTGGACCTCCTAAAATACTTTTAAGTCTAACAGACACACTGGAGAAACTTGCCATCCTTGCAGCATCAGGGCTACACACAACCAGCAGGGACTGAACGACCTCTGCATCAGCGCATGCATGTGTATTATGAGTCTCACCTCTCCTCAAGTCCACGGTGTCAGTCTCACATTTGTCAGAGAGGTAGAGGGCGGAGTCATCCAGGATGAATCTGAACACAACATAAAAGATCTTGTGAGTCACCAGTTCAAACGATGTGACACAAACAGCAACACTTCAAAATATTTACTGTGCTGATTATCATTCCAACAAATGTAATTCTGTGATTTGGAGCAGGAGTGTTTTCAACATTTGTTTTATTTCTTGGACAACATTCGAGTGCAGTTAGTGGTGAGCTGTACCTCAGGTGGAACGTGGCAGTGTCTACAATGATATTACTGGACAGAGAGAACGACTCAGCTGTGAACAACACTCGCAGTGGCAAATACAGAGGTCTGAAAAACAGAAACACATTAGATAAGGGTGTAAAAAAAAAAGGGACAAAGGTCTATTGAACATCATTTTACACATTTTTTTTTAGGTATATACACACCTGTAGTCGACGGCACAGGTAGCAAGGTGTGTGTGGAGGACAGTGATGACGGCAGGTGCTGTGTATCCCAGGATGGGATCGTCAATGACATCCAGGAAGTCAACCAGCTGTTACAAACACATGCATACTGAGTTGGCAGCAAAAACAGCAAACAACTCATCCACCTATTTTGATCTGAGTGTTGAGTGTGATTTGCATTTGTCTGCACAAACAAAATGGTTTAAATGGAGAATAAAACAGAGCAAGTATACATTTTTGCAATAACAGCATCATACTTGACTACTACAATGACATAGTATATACTTATTATCTCTGCAAGAAATAAAGGGAAAAGTTGTTATTTTGGCATGCAGCATCCAAGCTCTCAGGATTTTTCTTTAATGTATCCTGTTTTCTGGATTGAGAGATTCTCAGATGCTAATTGTCAGTCTGTAATAACTGCAACTTTTGGTCCCGCTTTCTCTACTCCTGCCACATCTACACCAGTGATAAACAACCCTTTTCAAATCAACTTTTACTCCCCCAAAGCCTGAATGATGCAGCTGTATCTAATTCACAGTTTATGTGGCTGGAGAAAATGCTTGAATATTAAACAGCAACAGGAAGATGAAAAGTGAGATTTTCTAGTTTAAAAGCAACAGCTGCACCCCGTATTCAGAATATACAGTGGATTGTAAAATATCTCACCACTATATGGCTCTTTGCTCCATTTTTATGAGAGAAATTGGTATCTGGCTCTCTTGTATTCATGCATGCATACATTTCTATTTCTGCATGAGTGTGGAATGTCAAAAATGTTGGTCTAGAGAAAGAAGAAACTCACACCAGATGTTTAAATCTGACATTTATCTCTAAGAGAGCTGAAACTTTCTCAACATTTTAGGTAAAGCATTAAATAAGAAAAACACTTTGAGATGCTGAGAAATAAATAACAAATATAAATAGAAATGTGCAGCACATTCCCAGTAACTGTTTGAGTTTGAGTGTTTTAGGGCAGATGTTTCCTTTCAGTGGTAGAAAATAAAATACTGAGAAGACTTTATGATCCACCGAAGGACTTGTTTCTCTTAGCTTTCTTGTACTGCTTCTCACCTGCTCATGCCAGCTGTGATTAGTCTGCGTCATGTAATGTCTCATAGTGGCACCTTGAAGTCGAAGGGCAACTAGAAACTCCTACATGGAGAAAGACAAACGCTGTTTAGTTTGGAACTTGCACCAGCTATAAAATGAGATTTTTGAACAGACATTTAAGGAGGACATACCTTGACGCTCCTCTGTGGGTCAAGCGTGATTTTGATGGCTGTGGACAACATCTGGAGCTCCCCCTCCCTGCCGCTCACACTGCTCACACCCACTTCTGTGGGGTAGATGGTGGGGTCCAGGTGCTTTGGGGAAGTGAAGCTGGGCAAATCCAGACGCTCTGGAATTGGGGTGTCTTTCACCACCGCTGTGGTAAAAATATGTGGTTGATGACCAAGAACATACATCATCATTTTCTACTATTCCTAAATCTACTTTAAATTCAAATGAGATAACAATATTTGCCTCGATGGTAGAGCTCCACTCGTCTGCTCTCCAGACACAGGAAATTGAGATTAGGGTCATTCTGGTGCTGTGCCACACTGAATATCTTCCCGCCTTCCAGATCGAGTACAATTTCCCCATGAGTCTGGTCCTCCTGAATCAATGAGATGAAATTGAGACAGTTAAGAAACTCAAAAATTAACAGATAAAAATGGATAAAGATAAAGTAATTTTAAATTGTGAATGGACTGAGCTAGAGATGTTGTTTTGGGGTATTTTTGAAGTCAACTCTCAAGTCATTAAGATGTGACTTGCTGAAAAAGTACTATTTTTCAGTCGATCAATGATTAACTTCAATGGAAACTGATGACAGATATGTTTCAGTAATTTCAGATCTTTTATCATTAAGATGTAGGAGGCATTTACACAAAAAACACAATAAGATATTTTAATCACAAATTCCTTGTGCAGTAGGCAGCCGCATTCTCCGAAAACTTGTTTAAAAAAAAATACGTTTCTCACACGATAACATATTATTCCTGTAAAAGCAGAAACAAGCACATAAGTATGTGATTTGTGCATCAGGGTCATTTTCACACCTGAGTAGAGGCGATATGTTGAAGAGGGGGGGAAAACTATTATGCTACTTGTGTGACGAGTCCTTATATAACAAAAGGCTGAGCTCTTTCATCTGAATTTATAGTTTTCTCCACTTTATTCTGGTGCCAGAATCAACTGGAAGTGTGCATTAGGTTATTAAAATTTTGTGCACATCCTGTTTGTGCTATCAATTATTTATAATAATTTGGCAGACCTCCAAAAGAAAAATCTAAACACAATATTGCATTTTTCAGTATTTATGGTCTCATCAAGTCCAAGTCTCAACTCTCCAGCTCTGGATCAAGACAGTTATGGATGCGAGTGCACAGTCCATGTCTAATTAAGTTCAATTTCTTCTAAAAGGTCAGCAACCACATGGCTCACCTTCTTGTCAGTTCTGGCTTGAAGGCGACCTTTTCCGATAATCACAGTGAGGGACAGGAGGCTGAGGTTGTGGTTGGGCCGAGGAGCTGACTTTCCATCTGATTCACTGGCCAAGTAGAACTGAGGCTCGTCCTCTTCTGAATCAGAGTCTGTGGCAGAGACAGAGGAAAACATACTGATCTGTTTAACTTTATTGATGGAAGGACAAACATATTTTTCCAAATACAATACAAAACCTGTGTGATCAATAAAAGACGTTTTGGCAGACTAGTTGCCATTATGTCTAATAAATCTAAATATTGTTGAAGTTTTTCCATCAAAGCTGTCAAACCCACCCAGTCTAAAGGCTGACTTGCAGAGCTGGAACTCGTCATGGTGATTGCGGCCGTGGTCGGGGCTGTGGGCCGAGGGGGGAGGAGGCTCCCACATCAACAGATCATTATTGATCCTTTCGGACAAAGGCGTGCAAGAGGAAAATTACTTCTGATGCAGGATTTAAGACCAACATAAAAACCAAAAAAGGAAAAAAACCTGGAAGACGAAACTATTCCTAACACGACGAATGACACAAGCAGCTCAAGAACAAGAACATTATCGCCGTGGAATGAGTAAATGCAACAGAGCTACAGTTCAGTCTTACAGATTGAGCCCTTGGCAAACACATTGTGTAAAGCTACAACATTAGAAAATGGCAAAAATAATGTTCTTTATAATGTGAAACATGCGATAAATGCAACCTCAACTATCATGAATCAATAGCTACACATAAAAAATGAATATTGGCACCATATCATCAAAATCAATCATGAGGCTTTCCAACTTTCTCTAAAAATACAACGCTAACTTAAAAAAAGCAATATCAAAAAAAGAAAATCTATAATTTAACAGCAGTTAAGTGCATCTTGTAACATTTGACCTTTTTCTGTGTTCATCTAAGAGTGAACTTACAGCATATTAAAATCTTGTAACATGAAATAGGCCAAAACTCTTTGTATTTAAAACATACTGCTGAAGATAACCAATAACATTTTCCAACTTTTTGGGAGGATAGCTGGATAATGTTAGCTTAGTGGGCAGCAATCGCACTTGTGCTACTGTTGCTGTACCTGTTGTAGATGCTCTGGAAGGCCTGTTTGCTGGGCAGGAGGATGTAGGCCAATGGCAGACTAATGTCCACAGCACACTGACACTGAGCGACACACTGCACCTGAAACTGACGCATCTCCTCTGGGTCGGCTGGAATCACCATCTAGAAACAAGGAAGGTGATGAAGAATGAGTTTGGTCTGGAGTCTTAATAAGATGGCTGATGTACTGTCATTTTTTTGTCAGCACACCTCCTCTGTCTCAAACATGGTGCGGTTGGAGGAGAATGGAGAGCTGGTTTTGTCGTTGAGTTCACAGTGACTTTCAAAGAAGGCAGCCCCCAGGTCCCTGATGAGGCCCAGGTTCATCCCATCCAGACCCGCTGCCGGGCCCTGAGCCTCCCCTCCACGCACACGCACCGATATCCTGCTCACACAAACCGAAAGTAATACCGACTTGTGGTAAAGTACATTTTATATTATTACATGATTACAAAGCAGACACTTTCTCTTAGATTGCAGCATGCAGTTCAACCCGTAAAAATGTTTTTGTGAATTATCAATCTAATTATTCTAATGATCACCACTACTAACCTGGGCAGAGAGTCACGAGTCTTCTTCACTCTGATACAGGGGAAAGAGCCGCCCTCCCAGCCCTCGTATGACCCTGGTGAGACACAATGAATGCTCTAAATATCGCCAGGGAAGGACTACATGCAACAAGTTATGTACAGCTTCTGGCAGAAATTGTGTCCTTTATAATGTAAAACATGTAACAAACACATCTTTCACCATCATGAGTTAACAGCTACTCATAAAAAACGACTATTGGCACCATATAAACAAAACTTCTAAAAATAAGATGTTAACTTATATCCGTGGATGAAATGATTACAGTTAAAGTATTTGACTTGTGATATTGTCTTATTGTTTTGATGTTCTTCTTAAAACCCAGAAATCCCTGGAAAGAAATACTGATATAGAGCAGATAACCCGGATAAAAAAAATTATGTTGAAACCACATTGGATTGTCTGTGTTGAGCGGTGGCGTTGGTCAGTATACCACATGACTATGTATATTCTGTTATTACAAACATTTAGTGTATAGAGCTGTGTGTGTGTGTTCCCCACCATGCAGGTCGGTGAAGGAGGCCTCCAACAGCTGGGTGAGGCAGGGAGCCCACGGCTGTCCCGGGACAGTCTGCTCGCTCTGGAGGTCTGGGGCCTCCTTGTGCTTCAGCTCCAGCTCAGTCAGCTCCAGCACCAAGGTCTCCTGCCGCACTGCCCTCTGGGTCTGAGGTCGACGTTTGGGGAGGGGCCGCAGGTCGGGTATAGGGAAACGAAGCCTGAGGACGGCGTGGGGGGAGAGGAGGGTGAAGGAGGAGCACAGCTCACTGCTCTGGGTCTGAGAGGAAAGAAAGTGAGAAATCTTAGTATTTATTTATCACAAAAGACTGCTGGCTGGACACGAGAAGTTATTTAGTAGTGGTCTGTTGTCAGGCACACTGAAGAAGTGCTTATTTAGTCTTACACCTGGCAGTTCTGTTCAGGCTTGTGTCAGCACAAATATGATCATTAGACATAATAGAATAATCATCTCAATCTTTTTCCGAAGATCTTTGTCTTAGTCTCTATTTTTGGTTTCCTATTGTTGAGCTGACATAAAAAAAAAAACATGACTATGCATAACCAAACTAGATTACTCAAGCAAAATGACATTCTGTGTTCTGTGTTCTGCTTTTCAGCTCAGTTATGATTTGTCTGGTTTATAATACAGACGAGCTGCTGTACAGGAGAATATCTCAAAACTATGATTAAGTGCACTCAGTGTACAGCTTACAAAACACAATCTGGGAAACTCTTGGAGAGTGCAGATCACTGTTCAGTTTAGTTCTACTTGTATGATTTTGATCAAAAACGTATGCTATGATCTACCCTTAAGGAGGCTGTGCTTTATTGGGTACTTGTATTTCCACCATCATTACAAACTGCCTTTATTGCTGGTGTGCTAAAATGTGCTACAACAAAACAGGTCAAATAACAGGTGCGGATTTGTGTTTTTAGTTGATGGTATTAATATGCATTTCCTCTACACGCCAAGTTTCCTGGTATGTGTCTTTTTAAAAATATGTAATCAGCCTTTTTATGATGGAAGAAATGATTGTGGGGTTCCACCTGTATGAGTCCAGGTCCACAGGTCTGTGTGGGGCAGTGGCTGAAGGCTTTGCTCAGGCTCCCCAGGCGAGTGAGGATGTCCAGGTCCAGCTCGGTGCTCAGTTCTGCCAGCTCCACCCGCACAACACTTTCCCGCCGCACCACTCGCTGTTTACCCTGCAATACACAGATACACACACACTACTGTGTTAAAGGATAGATTGATGTAGACTGGTGAATTGCAGCCATGACCTGATAAATCTTTGAATATAATTACTTGTATTTTTATTATCCATGATTTTATCATGCAGTTTCATTGATGCCAAAGCTTAGGCTTACAATTCTGCCAGTAAAAAAAACATCTGGCAAGAACTTAAGACAATAAATGCTGGCAATAAATATATGCTTTTGGAAACTTTTGGAAAAATCTGGTGCACATCATTAAAATAAGGGTGTCATGATATGCTTATTTTCACAGTCAATATAATGTTAAAAAAGGTAATATCATGTAACTTTCTAACTTAGATAGCATCAAATGAAAACAAAAAATACTTGCTGCTTTACTTTTCAAAGTTGCTACATTTGTAGTCATGCTCCATCTTTAGAATAAGTGTTTTTTCCTGTCGTCTTCAGTGAATCCTGTCATTCCTCCTGACCCTACCTTGTCAGGGCCCTAAACTACTGCCTGCTGCACGAATCAAACAAACATTTGTTCATTGACATAAAAGGCACCTTACAAAAAACAAAATGAAACAACAAATATGATTCCTTTGAAAAAAGAAAGCACTTGAACAGGCGCGTGTCAAGTTAGTGTGTGTGTTTCTGTGTACAAATACGTACCCTACGCAGGTGTTTTTCAGTGAGGCTGTAGTGTAGTTGGGCACATGGTCTGGCTGCAGCTCCAATAGTGAACAGACCAGCTTTCTGGAACTGAAGCAACTGCAAAGAGACATTGTTCTAAGTCTTCCTCATCGGCTTGTTAAGAGAACGACAAACATAAACTACTTTCAGACAACAGGTAAAAGTTTCCCATATGACATTTTCAACACTTATTTGGGTCATTTTCATTTGTAGTTTTAAATCTGATATGATACATATTTGTTTCATGGCATAATATCTTCAGTCTGAATTATCTTTTTTAATGTCTCTCCAACATGACATTTATCACGACTCCATACTGGCAAACATTTTTGACATTGGTTCAACTAATAATTTGGTTTCATAATGAGGGTTTTGGCCATATTCAAACTATAATGACTTAATGTGAACAGCCTTACAAAAAAGAAAGATTTTGGCACAAAGATGTAATTAAATTTTAAGTCTTACAGTGTGAAGACAGAAGAGAGTGAGCTAACAGCTACACAGGCAAAGAGATGTTCTACCTCGCTGTACTGAGGCTTTCCGTCCTCCCAGAGGCACTCCAACAGTTCCAGTCTGCTGAAGGAAAGGTCAGAGGTCACGGCCCGACTGTGGCGTCTCCCGCTCCGCATCTCACAAGCAACCTGCACTGCTGCTCCTGTCACTCTGGGGGAGAGGCAACAAGGGAGATGAGAATTACACTGCAGCTCTTAGCTAGGAGAGCAGCTAGGAGACATTTACAATATGGCGTGCCGCACTTTACATAATGTGGAATGATACAAACCTTTCAACCTTGAAACACATTTTTCAGACCCACAACCTATTTAACTTTATCAAGGTTTATTGTGTTTCAGATATATCCATTTCTAAGTAATTTCTTAAATGAGCAGCATCTTATTTGTCTACATGAATTACAACTCACCAAAGACAAAATATGTGTCTGTGTTTTTCTACCTGAGATGAGAGTGTGGGCACGCCTTGGCAAAGCCGCCTCTCAGATGGTGGAAGTCTCTATCGCTGAACATGCTGTCCTTGAAGAAGGCCAGCTCCCGGAAGAACACCTGAGACACCTGAGCCAGTGATGAGGCTCCATCAGGCTTAGAGGGCGGGTCCTCCTGCAGCAGGGTTAGAGTGAGCCCGCCAAGGGTCAGTCGCAACAAAGCATCAGGCTTCAGCTGCTCTGCCTGGCCACTGTGTGAACGACCTGTAAGAAGGAAGAATGAGGAAGTTCAGTTTGGTTGTTTAATGAGGCACACTTATTTGGGAAAATTATAATCACAAACAGGATCCGTAACTAATACTAGAAACAGAGTTTCAGAAAGAGTTTCACAAAGTACTGAAAAGCATATTCAACACTCATCTGCCCTTGCAATTTTCCACATTAACTTTAGGAAGTGTCAATTTGCAGACAAGACGACCTAATGAATATTTGTTTTGAGAAAAGCACTCTCAAGGTGCTAGTTACTCCCTGAAGCCCCCACAATACAAGAGACTGGATATAAGACTGAAGTGCTTGTATAAGTGCTGATATAAACCCTTTAGTAAGCACTGCAGTGATTTTACCTCTGGTCCGGTTGCTTGCCTGGGGTAGACTCGACAAACACCCCGCTACAGGATATCTCCTGGGACAGTTCACCATGCCCTGGCAAGGAAAATCAAAGTGAAAATCTGACTGCTTGTAATTTCAAGTAGATTACAGGTTACACTTCTATTCTATTGTTGTTCTCTATAAGAAAAGAAAGGCCACAATAATTCCCTAAAATTTATAATGCTAATGCTAATGCTCTCTCTCTCTCACACACACACACACACACACACACTACCTGTGCTGACAGTGCTGCAGGTTGTGTAAAGCTGGCAAGACTGTGTGCGGAAGATTCCATATCACTGTCTGACAGCTCGCTGCCAGAGCGCACAGACGTCACGCTACTGCTCATCCCAGCAGGATACATGGAGTAAAACATTTCTGCAGGTACACACAAACACATAAATACTACAGTGTACACTTTATGAAACATTTCATGACGCTTTGCTGCTACAAAAGGAGCAGCAGGAGTGTTTTTCCACACCACCTAGATTTCTCACTGAACTGACCACCAAAGACAACCAAAGACTGTGTATTTGCATTGCATGCAGCCTAGCTTAAGACATATCCTGAACCCTGAGATTTTATGTTTTTTTTCTACAGATTATGTCTTAGCTTTATTTGACCATAGATAGTGGAGATAGAAGGGAAGGACAGGAGAGAGACAGAGGGGGCGAAACCAGAGCACTGCACTAAGGACTAAGCCTTATGATACACGCCATACCAGAAGGGCTACAGATAATACTGCCATAGATAATACTGTATGAATATTACATTTCTATTTTAGAAAAGGAAAACAGTCTCTATTTTACCCACAGTGGCTGGAATGGTGGTAAACTACACGCCTATAGGAGCAGGTCTGTTGAGGTTATGGTGTCTCTCAGACAGACAGTTTATGAGTGGACATTTGCTGCCTTCTGTACCTCCATTCTCCAGGCCGCTGACGTAGGGCTCCAAGTCTGCCTCAGCATCCCACTCCCTGTCTCTGGGACTGGAGCCCAGCTGCTTACTGAGGTCCTCCTCAATCATACGCAGGTCATCTGAGTCTAACGGACGACTTTGTACTCCACCACACTTAGTCTCAGTCTCTGTGGGAGAGAGAGGAAACAGAAGCAGCTTTATGAATGTGTCTAAGAGACAAAGAGAAAAATCGAAGCAGAGTGTGACCTCACATTTATGAGGCATTTACAAATGCCTGTGACCTTACTCTCCGGCTCTGAACTACAGCACAAGCTTATTGTCTGTGTCTAAGAGTATCAGCTCTGAGTCATCCTGCCTTTCAGCCTTACAGCCAATGGCCACCCAATTATCTCCTAGTTTCTAGACACAGAAAGTGATGAATAGGTTGTGAATTTGTGGTTTAAATTTGTGAGTGCGTCCATCAGCGTAAAGATAGAGGAAACGTGTATTTGTGAATATAGAATTACTCTGAAGGCTAATGTGCACTTTACCAGTTATTCATGTAATCATAACAGGCTACACAGTGGCCACAGAGTGTATAAAAGAAGTAGACGTCGTTTCTAGGTCTGAAAAGTGAAGCCTATGCCAAAATTCCTTAATCCTGTATTCTTTCTAGTAGCCAGCAGGGGGCGACTCCACTGACTCCATAAAGAAGTCAGATTGTATGGCAGTCTATGAGAAAATTATCCTACCTCTCACTTGATTTATTATCCTCAGTGAACATTTTCCTTATGGGTTTATGGTCTCAGTTACTAGTATCAAGTCATCTTTAAGACAACATGATGTTCATTTAGTAAATTACAGTCCCATTTTGAACATAAAAATAAAACAGGTGATAAAGCAGGGTATACTTTAGGTGAGACTATCTTATACATAACCAGTCAGAGATGGGTCATGTCTGAACCTAACCAGAGGCGGGGAACAGAAAAAAATAATCAAGTGTCACCTCTGGCTGCAAAAATCCAAGATGGTGACGGCCAAAATGCCAGACTTGAGGGGTCAAAGTAGTGGCCCACAAACCAATCGGTGACGTCATGGTGGCTACATCCACCTCTCATATACAGTCTATGCTATGAGCTGACTATAGTCTGACTGGTTGTTGCAATCAGCTGGTATAAGCTGATCTAATCGTCATCATATTTTAAGTCATAGAGGCACATGACTTTTTGTTTTTCATGCCATAATCACAATAATACATTAACCCTAGCTTTGTTTATTACAGAGGCTGTGGTTTAATGTACCTGTGTCAATGCAGAGTGCTGCCAGCAGGTCTGTCAGATGGGTAATTTGATCTGGAGACAGCAGCATGTGGACACAGCCCACCTTCCCATCCAACTCCAACTGATGAGCAGAGAGAAAAAGACAAGAAAGAGTCAATATCAGAGGACAGCAGCGTTTTCTAATCTCTCAGTAAGTCGCAGAATGCACACACAAACACACCTTTGGTCCAGGCAGCATGTCGTTCTGTTTGATCTTGACAGTGGTCTCGATGAAACCGGAGCAGCTTCCAATGAGCAGAGGCTGAGATGGAGGACAGGGAGGGGATGCCTGGGGCTTTGCCTCTTCTTCCTCCTCCTCCTCCTCGTCTTCCTCCTCCTCATCTTCTTCTTCCTCCTCATCTTCTTCACCTTCACTTGCTGTGGCTGATGCTGGGCGTTCCTCCTCAGGAGGACCCTAAAAAATGTGGACAAATCTATGAGCATTTCTGGTACATGACACATCATGGCACATTTCCTGTCTTTACACTAAGGCATTTGTGGCTGTTTACTCATACAAAATAAACTTCGAAAGAACAAAAAGATTCACAGCGATGTGTTCCTGAAAGTTTGCAAATATATACATGTACAATATGAATATTAGATGGCCACAAAAAATTAAAGTGGCTATTACTATTTTGCAACAGTAGCAGTAGAGAAAAGTTTGTCATGTTGACAATGTAGGGGCATGAAACTAATTTGTCAAAGTCTGAATAGCAAGAAGAACTTGAGAAGTCAAAGACCATCAGTTCCTCCTGGACTGCTGATGCTGTGGGTGCAGAATGTTGTGCAAGCCTTATGAATATTTACACAAAATTCTTACGGATTATTCTTTGATATGTACACATTTTACATTCTGCTAAACCTTTCATGAACTTGCTAATAAAGACATTGGGGATGCTAAGCAGTGTTGTGTCCATCACCTGTACTATGCCGTTGCTGTCGTAGAACAGCTGAACAGCGCTCAGCTGGAGAATCTTGTGCAGGAAGGCGGGCGGCTGGTGGATGTCAACAGGCACAGCAGTCTGGCTGGCTGGATCTCGCACTGCCTCGTCGAAGTACTCCAGCCTGGAGCAACACCGTGCAAACAAACATGCACATTACTTACAATATGACAAAAATTTAATTCAGTACGTATGAGAAAAAGTGACGATGTTAGGAACTCAGAGCTGTTCCTCTCATGCAAATGAAGAAGCAGAAACACCTGCATGGTGACAACAAACTTTTTTAAGTTAATGCAATTTTCAATTTGAGAAGTACCATTGGCATAAGGCAGAGAACTCAAATCAAATTGTTTATGGAAATGATACCATAGTTTATACAATAGCATACTGATCAGTACAAGTGGCACACTATTACAGACTCAGCGGCAGAGGTCTGTGTTGCTGAATCACAGTTGTGCTGTCAGTCCCTTGATCTCTTCAGGAAAGATGATCAGATAAGCCTACCAGAGATGAAGCACCCTGTTTAATAAACATACTTCACAGGACTCAGATCAGTCGTTCTGTGAGAAAAAACTCAAGCTTTTGAGATGACAGGGCTTTCTGGTCACTGACCCCAGATCAACACAGCCAATCCTGAGCTGCTCTGTCGATAAGCCACGAAAACAAAGAGGGTTCAACAGTGTCAGAGTAACACACGTTACAAAATGGCAGCACGGTCATGGGACATGTGGCACTGATGGAAATAAACACAGAAAACCAACAGTAACTACCTGCTGAAAAATCATATAAGTTTGTAGTTGGGAATGCCTTCATATTGTCACATGAACACTATTGGCATATATTTAATTCAATTAGTAGTGACCAAAGTTGAATAGTTAAGATATTACAGCAACAATAGAGTAAAAATACATAAAATAATTGAAAAAACAACAATTGCTTTCAATAAATAACGATTGCACCAGTCATGATTATTATTTTATCCGGCTCTATGTAGGAACAGAGGCTGTGGCCATAATATGAATCAAAGTAAAGGTCATAAACTCCCCAGACATCCAATATTGATGACACCTTACTTACAACCTGCACTTATTATCAGCCACTAATTATAACCCTTTTCAGGTGAATGACTTTGTCAATACTGACCGTTTAAAATGTCTGATGACACAAGTTAAAATATAAGTTGATAACTGGTTAGGGACCTCTTCTCCTTATCTGCTGACGAGCAGAGAGAAGATGACATCTTATTCTTGGCTTCCATTTTGCTTTCCCTCTCGGCTAACTGTAATATACAGTAAGTGCTGATGTAGGAGAGTCATAATATTAATGACCACAGGGAGACATTATATCACCCTGTTGTGAGTGATAAAAGTGATATACAAGAAAAAAAGGAGCTGTGGGTTTAATTCTGGATGCTTTACTTGTATGAAAAAAAAGATTTTTTTAAAATGATGCTACCCACTTTGTTTCAGCTCACACAGTGCAGCTTTTTGTTTGTTGATCCAGTTTGCATCCCTTCCTAACAAGGCCTGCAAGATGCTTTTATTATGACCATGGCCCATTTATAAGAACACTGGACTTGCACTTGACAAAGAGGATCACATAACAGGGTTGGCCACTTGCTGGAACAGTAAAATAAGAAAATGATTTTGCATTTTAAGTGAGAATCAAAGATGCACAAATACTAACTTTGCAATCTGTTTATGAACAATATGTGTAAATTTTCAGTGTAATGTCAAATACCTGCAAAAAAAAGTAAAAGTAAAAAAATTGGATTTCAAGATGTTATATGTCATCACAAACACCATATTTTTGCTCTGATCAGGCCTCTAAATACAGAAAAAAACATTGGAATGGTGATTTTAAATAAAATTAAGATGAGAGGGGAGATTTTTTAGTTCCCCAGTTATAACAGGAAGCCATTATCTATGTGACTCAACCATACTTAAAACTATCATGGGCAGTGAATGATGTTAGAGATGAAAGTAGCTTTGTAGCTTAGTGGCTTCATTCAAATAAAGTGAAAATTCTGTGCTGATCTTCATCATATTTCTAGAGCAGTGTAATTAATTTTTTTTCAGGCTCAGGTTTTTCTATAAATATATTATTGCCAAATGAAGTGAAAATGACCTTTGAATTAACATTTCAAAATGTCCCATGAGCTGCTCTCTTTCAGGGACAAAAGGTAGCATAAACAACATGTTTCTGTTTTTGAGGAATCTCCCATTAGTGATCTAAAAATGTGATGATATGAATTAACTACAGTATGTATGAATCCTACATCTACAGTAGTAGCAAAGAGAACATGTAACATAAAAGACAAAAAATTATGAATGATGTGCAATAATCAAAAGCTCTTTCATTGCAGTTCATTTCTAGGACCTACCGTTTGATGTGCACCTCTAAGGCAACGCCTGTTTCCAGGTCCAGGGGCTTGTGCTCGATTCGAACGATAGTATCTATGAAGGTGACTTTAATACGACGAAGGACTGCAAACACAGATGAGATGAGAGACATGCAGCGGTTCATTAGCACTAATCTTTCCCATCATCTCTTCTTGTGTGTGCGTGTGTGTTCAGAATGGGTTTTTCATTACAGAAATATTCCCTCGAATACCGTCAGGGTGAACATTATCACTGTGGGGAATCTTTGATATTAGTATGTTGACACTTCTTTGCAAAGTGAAGACACGCACAGCTTCGACTCACCCGTCTCAATGGTTTGTGCAAACATCTCAAGCCCCTCCAGCTGGGCAGGTGGCTCCTCGGACGCCTCTGGGGGGTCCTTCAGGCACTCCTGAGCCAACTGCATGCTGGAAGTCATGCTTGATGACCAGCCTTGGGAGTCCCAACCCCCACCTGAGTGCAAACAAAACCATATGGGATTCAGTAATTTCTGCATTTCTTCAGGGCTACTGTGTAAATGATTTATAATTAAAGATTCAAGATCAGGCTTGCACTCGCCATTTACCCTCTTTTACTTATTTTCTCTCTGTGCTTTGACAGAAACGCAGTGTAAGTGGGACACTTTTTTTCAAAACAACGTGGCTTTAAGTTGTTTTTGAATATCCAATGCAAGGAAACTTCTTCCTCTTTCTTCTGAGAATGAGCTTTAATGCAGTGCAGTTAGTAAATTATTAATACGTGACATGAAATTAACAATTTACACCGATATCCAAGTTGCATTTCCTAAGCTTTTTGTATATCAGGGTGAAGCAGAGAGGATTAGTTGATAGAAGTCTTTGTCAGAAAATTAATCAATTATTACAATAGCTAGATAGTTAATTATTTGATTCCGTCAGTTACTTAAATGTGAGGATTTCCTGTTGCTTCTATGACAGTTAACAGACTGTTTTTGGGCTGCTGCCCACAAAAAAAACCATATTTGAATATATCTGTGCAAGCTCAAATAATGGGCCTTTTGTCACGGTTTTCTGACATTTCATTTCAAAAAAGTAACCTAGACCAGTGGGCCTAGGCACACAAACGTCTTCATAAATGACAAACAGACTTGTGGAGAAATTATCGCGCCTGGATGCTTGCAACCCTCCATCCTCATTCACATCCTAATGTGTCCATCTTTGTCTATTGCACTTTGAAACCAAATCTTGCCATATGGACACTTATCGGTGCTCATCTACATAACAACAGTTCAATATCAGGAATAGTTTGTAGGCAGTAATAAAAACAGGGACATATTAGTCTTTGCAGCACATTCATCAAACTGAGACAGCATGGATAGATCTATTGAACCCTGGAAGATCCACTCACTTAACCTGAGGCTGACTGATGCATGTTCAGTGTCAGGAAGTGTAAGAGCCAGGAGGAAACCCCACTGGTTGCCTCATGAAGTTGTTTGTAGGTGAACTTACTGGTGCGGTACTTGGGTCGACATGTTATCTGCAGACCAGAAACTTCTAAGGTGCAGTGATCAGTTAGGAGAGCTTGCCAGGGGATGGTCACCGCTATGCTGCTGACAAAGCCATCCACTATCTCCAGAGGGGCCCCAAGAGACTCCAAAAGCTCGTTGACCGCCTGGAGGAAAGAGGAAGCAGTCGTTAAGAAACACAAAGTCATATAAAGGCAATAACTGGGTTCATATTTGTCTCATCACTCTGGGCATAGAATTATAACGCAAAGGAGATAGACACCCAAACTGGCAGGGGGAAATATATCTACTCGTGGTGTTTAGACACTGAGGGGAGATGCAGTTGATCTGTTTACCGTGAGTGCATTTCTGCGAAGAAATGCGAGCTAGGCTAAAAGCATGACGATGGAGTTTGTTGTTGAACTCGAGAGCAGTTGCGAAACAGTCAAGAGTGCACGAGTCCTACAAAAACACACGATGAGTCCTGCTGCTCCGGTGCCAAGCTGACAGCCAACAACTCACCCAGACATCGAGGTTGATCTCCTTTATGACACCGCTGCCGTTGTACAGGTCCAAGCCCAGCTGGTCCAGGCTCAGTCGTTCCTGTAAAAAGTGACCGAGGTAGTGCTGTAGAAGGTACCGACAGGCCCGCTTCTTGATTGAGCCTGACCAGGGGAAAAGCCAGCGAGACATAAGGCCAGAGAGAGCGGGGAGAGGGAGCGAAGAGGTGGCGGAGGAGAACGAGTGCGAGTACAGTCCTCTGGCAACTGCATAACAGACTAAAACAAAGTGTGCAAAAACAAGGAATGAGCCACAGCTAGCTACAGGGGGCTAAGGAAGGGGCAAACCGTTACTCTACTTCTCCCCTTTGGCTTGACACAAAAAACTCGACAATCCTCTGAGCCAGGACCGACGAGACTCCCGCGCTACTTGACGACACGTTACTCCAACTGTCTGTAGCTGTCTCGGCTCATATTTTCGCTACGTTTGTGTCGAATTGGAGCGACAGGTCCGGTTGGTGCGTATCTCTTGTTTCAGGGTTGTTTATTGTTATCATACGCCAACTGAAGGTATGGTGAACGTACGTGCGTAACGCGTCACAGTGACGAAAGGAAAAACCCGGAAACGAGATACGTGACGCCACCCAGGCGCCATCTTTGTAAGGTCAATAGTCCTTGGTAAAACTGAGCATTGAGTCAGTATTAGCCTACATCTGTTTTTTTTACTTTTTTAAATTAGCACATTTACATATAAAACAGCTACATGTAAATGAGTGTAGATCCTGCAACAGTATTGCCAAAAGAACGTAGGGAAATATTAAAAAGACTAAATAAAACTACAGTAAACTTGTAAATGACAGCAACTGTATAACATTTAAGGATTGGTGGGCTGATTGCTCATCGAAAATTTTACATTCTAGTTATTGTAGCATATAATTACATGATAAAATTTGATTTAAACTGAGATAGTACTGCATACCAGTCACACAAAGGCTACTATTTCTTGCAAAGGAGGTTTCTCTTGTTTACCAAACAATATGTAATTTTCTTTTAATTTCTGTAGTCCACATTAGAACTTGTATGAGGTTTCCTCATTTCCGTTCGCACATTTTTTGGTGAGATTCCTTAACGTCAAGGTCTATATTGATGACCCACCAAACAATTTTTAGGGTCAATTGGAAAATTAAGGGATCGGTCAGAATTTGTCCATGTCTGTTTTACAATAGTATGAATATTGAAACAGGTTTTTCTTGCTATTGTTATAGTTTCTGTTCATTCTGGATTAAGATTTTAGGAGATCCTACTGATCTTGTTATGGTTCAGTCCAGTTCTCCTTCTGTGCAAAAAAAATCATTCCAAACTATGGCTGAAGCCAATATGAGGTCTGAGCAGCTTGAGTTAGTTTCCAAAGAACTTTGGAAAACTATTGATTTGACTCCAAAGTTAGTCTTTTTAGTGCAATGTTGTCTCTTTTCTAGAATAGACTTGAACAATTGTGAACCTACCCTTTAATCCCATGGGCTTGTTTACACCTGTTTTCAAATGGTGGCTACTCCTAATAATGTTCATCACATGGTTCTTTATTAATATTCAGATATAATTGGAATATAATTGAAACAACAAAATACATTTTCTTTACTAATAACAGAACAGTTAATAACTATTAAACTTCGTCTGGTGAACAAATTGATAGTTCCATTATTTGATTTATACAGTAATCATGATGTTCAATCAGTTAATAAATGAAATTGAATGAATTATTCTGTTGATCTTATTTTTCCATGCATTTACCTCTTTGGCTTTGTTGAACATTATATTTAATGGTACTGTATGTTGAACTGTATGTTGCAGTATTTGGGATGAGAAGGAATATTTTTATTCAATTACTATGTTGTTTCACTTATGTCCACTTACTGCCGATTTCAACCACATCATGGTTTAAATTGCATTTCCAAGAATTAACACCGACGGTCCATTTTCTGTTCATAAAATGGCTGAAGTGAAATGGATCAGTTGTGTAACAAAATATTTTTTATTGTTGAACAAATCGAAGGTGAACACAAGTTAAACCACAGGCCATTTGTCTTTATTCCTATGAAAACATGTAGTGATCGCTAAACAAATGACCAAAAACCAAAAGTTACAATCACAACCAAGAATTGTATCATAACATCGGTCTTTAGGTCAAATAACTGACATTTGGCTGTTAAAACAAAAGTTTATATCAGTAAACTTCACCTACATTATTCTTAATAAAAAGAAAAGGCAAAGAGTAAAGGATAAAAGAAAAGCCATAAATAAAATTACTGCAGATTTTATTTCACAGATGTATGATTTAACTCTTCATTTTATGAATGCAACGTCGGGGATCTTGCCTTCCGTCTAGAGAAAAGAAGAAAGAGGAAAAAGCATTTTAGGGCTTTGCTTTATGATCACATCCTCATAGAGCTGCTGCCTACATCCACGCCAATACTTTTGTTTTAAAATGCACAACTTTCTTTGAACCACCAAGCAGAGATTTCTGAGAATGCTACTGGTCCTGTTTTAGTTTGAAAACTCTGGGATTGTTTTTTTTAAACCATGTTCACTTTCTGATTGCGTCTCAGTCCTAACACGTTATTCCATTTACTGTCCGATTACTTTCAGCAACAGTTCAACCTCATTGTCGGTCCAAGCAAAGAAATCTCTGGTCTTATTATTCACCACTGCTGTTCTTCCTCCGTAGTCTTTTCTGCAGCTAAGCAACCAGCTGCACAGACGAGAAGCTGCTTCTTATTTATAACAGTACGTGCACACCCACTGTTCATGAATGGTCATGTGATATGCTTTTCAGGCACATTTGTGTGGAAGCAGATTAATGCTAAAACAGTTCTAAAACTCCAGTGTGTATGAAGATCGTTTTCATTTTAAAATGAAAATGTATTGGTGTGAATGTAGCCTCAGAGAGCTTAAATAACTCAAGTTACCTTTAACTGGGTGAAAATGTGTGCTGCTCTGTTGAAATCCCACTCATTATCTTGCAGACACCTACGACAAAGAGTAAATGTTAAGGTATTTTAGATTGAAGTGAATAAGTTATGTCACATTATTCCCAACACAACCTGCTTAAAATCAGGACATACTTTTGGGACCATTCCAGGTTCATGCCAGACTTCTGGGAGAAGGCTGTGAGCATCTCCTGCTGCGGTGCTGTGAGGGTGGGGACAGGGCTGGAAGATGGAGTCGGGGCAGGAGCAACAAAAGCTCTGCGGATCTCCTCTGTTGTGGCCATCCGGATAAACAGCTGGTCGTTCACGATGCACAAACTGTGGCACAGGACGAACACACAAGATTTGACTGTTTCAGGCATTTCAGTAGGAGCTGAACTTCATCCTTATTATTTATTTTCCATCAACCTAGGACGTAAACCAGAACAATATTCTGTTGAATGATTGAAAAACGGGGGGTGCCATCATGAAGGAAAAAAAAAAAAAAGTATACAATCTAAATTTCTCCCTTTTGGTTCGTGAATTTTTACCCTAAAAAGGAGAATATGATTTACAGAAAAGACAAAAATGCAATTTAATTTCTGTTGGACTGAGATACATGCCATATAAACATAACGTCACCATTCAAATATACTAACTATAAATCTCATCGTTATGCAAGTCCGTTATTAGTGCACAGAGATTTATTTTTTAATTCATGGCTGTTACATCACAGGATGTGATGACACGGCAAGACAAGGGTCTTTGCCCATCTCGTGTTTGTAAAGATCTCTTTAGAATGTAGTACTATTACCCGTCATTGGGGAAAATGTGAAGGACAACAGGAAGATGATGCGAACAACTGGGAGCTCACTGAACTTACCCAGTACTCCCTGCTGGGACTGTGATGAAAACTCGAGAGAAGGCCATGGTGGACTCTCGGGATTTACCATCAACAGCAACTGAAAAACAGACACAAATTAGCAACAAAATCAACAGCACTTCTCATTGAAGTGGATGAAAACATTTAAAAATCAAGACGACCAAACAACTCACCTTCTTTGAAGACTCCGCTCACTGTGAATGATAGTAGTGTGTTCTGTAAAGGAGGACATTTTTGCAGAATTAATGTAGAGAAATGGTTCACAGTAAGAAGAAAAAGGAAAAGACTTTGTCAGTGTGTGGACTCACGGTGTAGGTGTTTACATCCACATTAAACGAGGCAATGTCGTGCTGAGTTTTCGGCAGTTCGTTGAGGAAAGCCACCACGTTCAGTCGTGTGTGCTTCAGAAGGCGAAACCTTATTGCTAAAGGAGGAGACATTCAGAGAGGGAAACATTAGGAGACATTCTCAGAATCACAAAAACATTCGGTCTCAACAAATCAGATGTTAAACTCACTCGAGTCTTTGATTCTCTTCAGGTTTCGACTGTCTTTATGATACTCTCCCAGACTGCTCCTAAAACCAGAAGAGAGAGTGACAGGTGCAGTTAATGTAAATACAGCCAAGACTCAGACAGGGAGGCCAGTGCAGACAGGAGCAGCCAGTGATGGACAGAGATACACAATCTTTTAAATGAACGACATCGCATTACTGTATAAATCAATGCTGTCTCACACACACACACCTGGAGGGGTTCTGGGTGGAGTAAGGTGTTGTGAGGGACAACGATGCCCCATCATGGTAGGCGTCCAGGAGTGGTTGTCTATCCCCCGAGTCGTATATGCTGTAGTACCTGCAACAGTCACATGTCCCTCAAGTTAGTTTTCTTGTGTTTGTTCCTGTGATTTTCTCCCTTTTCTGGGTCACTTGTTGGACACATTACCAGCGTGTTAATCCAACAAGTGATTGACTGTTGTGACAAAATTTCATACTTTAAAGCTAGAAACTCACTGTTGCAAGAACCGAAGGATGAGAGCCTTGATTTCATCTGAGCCAAAACAGCTGCCCTGCAATGTCAAATGGAAAAAAAACAAAAAAAACAACACGTTTGTCAGGTACACAAAGGAGACTATAATTGTCTTAAGACTTTCACCTGAAGGAGAGCAATGAAGCTTAAACTTCCAAAATGAATTACTAAAGAACACCTTGGTTAAACTGAATGTCATATCTCATATGATTGATGGTATATTTTCATTCAAACTCACATATTAATGAACTAACCTTGCAGGGGGGGATAGTGGTTGGCGTCTCCACATCAAATCCAATGGGTGGGGGGAGGTCATGACCATCCTAAAAAAGAAACACATGACAAGGTATGTGAGAAATGAACACTGGCAAACCTTTCTGCAACTTAAGCAGAATAATGGACTAAATTTTCACAATTGCTTCATCAAAAACATGCTACACACAGCTGCGTTATCAATAATGAAGAGACCATAAAAAAAATATAGATGATAGAACCATTGCAGGGTTTTCACCTGGAAACTGGGCAGTTTGTCGCTACTTTTCTCAACTTGTAGAAAATCAAATATGCCTTCATTAAAGACAAATTAAGACAAATTTGGTAATTGATAAAAATGTAATATTTCTTCTGATATTAGCGGAGATGCTTTGTATTTGGGGTGTGTTGGTGCCTCCATTGTTATACAATACATGTCTTGGGCCAGCAAACATACTATTTGGATGACTTCTGCTCTATATGCTGAAAAGGATCAAACAGGTCCTTAAAAACAAGATATTTAGCTTCTAAGTCCATAGCATTTACATGATGTACTTCATTTTTGATGCAATGTTTTAGTTGATACTGACCAGCATAATGACACTAAATGGAAGGGAGGTTGATTGAAGAGGGGAGATAAATGTGAGGGCTTACCAGTTTAAGAAGCCGGGGAAACCTCTGCCGCACCGCACTGGTACAGGAACAAAAATCAAGAGCAGGGAGGTTATCACATGCTGCCACACATGCAGACAAAGCCTGTTCATTATTGCAGATACCCCTGTCAGTCACACTTGCTGACCCACTTCAATGACATTTTGTACTGCCAGTTGATGTGATTTTTAGCTGCAACACTATCAAGAACATTTGAGAATACAGTCATGTATAGATACATGAAAATGGAGTGTACCGACAACCAGGGCCGTAGGGGTTTAACCTTTGTATACTAGTAAATCCACAAATGGACTATCATACATAGCCTTATGCTCCTCCTTTCAAGCTGTGCCCTTGGCCATTTCTCCCATTCCAAAGTGTACTTACCAGCAGGTATACTCACCCTCTCCCCCAATATGGAGATATACACAGATCTGACACGGGGAAGCAACATAAACACACTTGTCTGAGAGCACACACATACAAACATGCACAGACCCACGATCTACCATAGTGCGTTAGAAACCAGTTCAGACATCCATTTTGATTTAGTAAAAAAATAAAAAAGGTTATGCAATGCTGGGAGAGAGGTGGTTACCGCCAGTGTCGTGTTAACTCCCCCCCCTCCCACACTCCGGCCAAGCTGCTGGGGAAGAGATGAGGTTACTTCAGCAAACCAAAATGAAAAATATGGTTAGGGCCTGGGTAGCAAAGTATAAAGTTAAATTCACACAAAAACTAACACAAGCAGTGCTATATATGGGAACATGTGTGTGTGTCTGCACCCAATTATCAACAGGAAAAGACAACCTGAGGACAGAGCTGTACACAGTTGGCTTTAAAGTCAGCTGGACCCAGCACTCCCACCCCTCATCCTGTCGAGTTCCCCTGCTGCGCAGGCAAAGAAGTTACCTGTTAAATATCTCATAGCCACCATTAATTCTGAAGAGATAGGTCTTCAGTCAGCAGTAACTGGACTTCATGCAATAGGATTTAAGTGTAATTTGGGTTCAAGCCTCTTGTTAAAAGAGGGGTTGGGAGATAATTAGGCATAAATCTGGAGGAGTAAATCTCTGCTCTCTGATTAATATTTGAGCTTTTTGTACTGTCACAGCCATCAAAAAAAAAAAAAAACTGGAAGAGGAAGTGTTTCCCTTTTTTTCCATCTGACTTATTTCAGGCAAAACTGAACTTCAATTTCCAGTTCAGGACAGATTTCCCTCTGAAGTTAGTTAAGGGTATTTGTCAAACACTCCATGTCTCCATGTCATTCACTTAACAGCAGAGGCTCGTTTTACACCAAAGAGAACCAATTTAGTGGAAGAGACAGACTGCGTTTTCTCTTCGGCTCATCACTGGTCATTGATAATGACACATATCCCACTCCACCTCAGCCCAATGGCTTTTCCTGTGTAGTCCCGTCTTCCCAATTTCTTCTTGTCGTGTTCTCAGTGAGTCAGAGCTCACAGGGACTGAGGCTGAGTAATCGTGACTGTGCCTGCCTTAGGTTGTCCCGGGGTTTCGAGGTGGGATCTTACCCGTCATTGGCTATCCAGCCTTCCATACCCGCCTGATACAGGAGGCCGAGTGGGCAAGGTGCTACGAGGGGAGAGGAAACCATTGGCTGTGGATCGTTTCATCCAAACATTTGTCAAGACTGTGGACTGTCCTCTCTCCATTAAAACAACCTACACTGTTTTACAGTACTGCTCAAGAGATGTTCCAAACTCACATTTTGCAAACACAATTCAGTTAATTGCTTTAGAGGATTGTCGTGTTAAACATCTTTTAAAAAAAGTGTTTCTTCTCAGAGTCAGAGTTACAAATCAGCAGTGTGATGGCATTTTACAGCAGTTCATGGGATAACTAATCAGGATGTCAGCAGGGGAGTGCTGGGTACGGCATCTCAAAGAGCCATAAACAGATAGAAGCTTGAAAGGATGTCCCACAGAGAAGCTGAATAACTGGCAGGGAGAAGATGGCAGTTCAAACTGTAGAGTTTAGGCAAACAGAAAGGAAAACAATGTGGAACTGCATCGTGGCAAGATGTCCTCTAAGCAACTTTTAGGAGTGAGAAATGTTTAGTTTTGCAGTATGAAAAACAAAGGTTAATCATCAAGTGGCAAGAAATGTGTATAACAAAACTAAAAAGAAGACTCATTTGAACAAATGAATTAAGTGTTTCTTTTCTCCCCCTCTCTTACACAAAAAGACACACCCACATAGACAAACACAGGGAGTTAATGGTGAGTGTCAGCTGGCTCTGCTTGGTCCAAGAGTCCATCCTCGACTGCTAGGGTGGTTGTTTCAGTCATTGTACAAACAAAGACAAAGACTTGCTTGATCTTCTTTTGAGGACTCTCAAATATTAATAATCCCATGATACAGGAGGGAGTCCCGAACACCCCTACTCACACACAAACGCTCACACATCGTGTCCCCCCTCAATAAAATCTAGAGCCCTCACCCCCCAAAATCACAGACTGACCTGATGTATGAGGCCTGATCCTTGAAGAGGTCACACAGTGGGTTCCTGTTCAGCCACAGCTCCACCAGCTTCAGCCCTTTCAACTTGTCCAGCTCCCGGTCGGACTTCAACTGGACGGCCAAACATAAACAGAACAGGTTGGTGTGAGAAGGATCCAAATCATGCGTATTTATTATTCTCTAGATCAGCTGAGCAGCCAGTTTTACCTCATTGTGGGAAAGGTTGAGTGTCTTCATGTGAGGCACCTTGGAAACCAATTCAGCGAGTTCATCCAGTTTGTGAATACGGTTGTTACTCAGGTTCAAGGACGTCAGCTGGCAAGAGTTGGAGCCACATATGTAAACAAACTCAGTTTGACCCATCACTGAATAAGACAGCAGCTACATTATGACAACTGTAAATAGTTTGACGCTCACTTTCTTAGCACACAA
Organism: Pempheris klunzingeri; assembly: GCF_042242105.1. Classification (NCBI taxonomy): domain Eukaryota; kingdom Metazoa; phylum Chordata; class Actinopteri; order Acropomatiformes; family Pempheridae; genus Pempheris; species Pempheris klunzingeri. Next base: position 15,940,740 of record NC_092020.1, on the reverse strand, counting down.
TTTCAAAAACCAATCCACTGAATTAATATTACCTCTGGAATGTTTTCTCCAATGATCTTGATGACTGCTTCCATGTTCGTCTTCCTATTCAGGATGACTTCAATGTTCTGGGAAGCCAGGTCTGTCACATAAAATACAATTAGAAATTAAAATACTAAACAAATATGCCAACATGGAAAAGACTTTATTATAACTGAGTGATAGTAAAGTAATACATGAAAACTCTGCAAGGTTCAATTTCATCAGCAGATTGTCTGCACCTTCCATTTAATCCTCACAGAGAAACAGTGTCATTTACTTAGAACATAGAAAGAGCTGTGTAGCAAATATACAAAAAAAAAAAAATTCTTGTATAATTCAATGGTATAGCAGTAATATCTGAACAGCAACAGTCAGATATTTACTACCAACTACTCTACTATGTATTGTCAGAGGCTGTTTTTAAAATCGATGCTCAGAATCATGTCATTTATACAATTTATGAGTGAATATGGCGCGTATAATTACCTGGGTCTGTTCGGATATTGTTCAAATCCAGAGACTGTTGGGAGCCATCAAAACGTTTTGCCATGCATTGCTGGGAAAGATAAAAAGCCAACATGAGAAGCCTCATCAGCTAAACATTGTTAATATTTATAGAAACTTCCTGCAATTCATTTTAATGGAGTTTAAGGCAAGAAAGAAAAAAGGGAATCAACTTTTTTTTTTAAAGACAAAAAATTAATGCAAGTTGTGATCTATTTTGAGTCGTACTCACTTTCATTGGAGAGACTGAATGATATTTTAACCACAGAATTTGAAAGCCTTTTACAGTCATTTAAAAATTGCATTATTGTCACTACCCCATTCAGACCCCACAGATAGTTCATTACTTCCTGTTGCTCACCCTCAGGTGCTCCAAGTGTTCAGGCTTCAGGTCAGAGAGGAGGAAGGATGGTGGTGCACTGGGGTTGACGTGTACTTCCACCTTGAAGAAACACATATAAGGTGACATAAGAGAGGTAAGTTTAAGATTAAGTGAGCTTTATGGTTATTTATTATATAGAGGACATTGTTGTAATTGTTGAATTGTGGAACTGTGTCAAAATAAGACATCATGACAGCATCGCAGTCACTTCTAGTTAACAGCATCTTGCCATGATCTGACAATACATAAGAACATGGATCACTAAGAATCTCTGCAGGGATAACCGTGAACTTTCCATTATTAACCCAACATACCTTATAGCCGTCTGTGTCCGTGATCTTGTGAGAACATTTGTGCAAAGCATTGGCAGCAGACGAATCATCCACATAGAAATGGACCCTGTTATGGTCCACGTGGTACTGGACAGACGAGGGAGAAAGGGGCATAATTACAGTTCATATGTACGAAGATGGTGTCCACAAACTTAACATGTCTAGAAGCTGCTACCCTGGTGAAAGCTAAAGGCGATTCAAATAGCCAGTGATTTTTTATAAGCAGGCAAGGAAAAAAAAATAATAATAAAAAAAAAAAAATCAGAACTCCTGTTTACATTTAAAAACAAACAAACAAAAAAATTGTTTATAATTAATAATCATGTGACAGCGCTGAACCTCACCTGTACAGGTGTGTAGGAAACAGAACAGATGTTCTGAAGAGCTGTCAATAACCATTTCTTGTCATATTTTCTTCCGTGTGGTATCTGTCAAACAGACAATAAAGAAAAATATGATCTCCTTGAGCAAGTTGTGGGGTAAAAGCGTAGCTGTAGCAACCACTGTGATACGCACCGTTACTTTGTACCAGCCAGACTGGTTTTTTCCTCCTCCACCGCTGCCTCCCCCCCCTCTGTCTCCTCCTCTAAAGCCGCCTCCTCTACCACCTCCTCCTTTGCCTTGTCGCCTGTCTCTGTCAAACCGCCCATCTCCTTTCCGACAAGGTCTTCCATATGGATTGCTAAGGGCGATAAAAACAAGGCCATACATTGAAACAATCAGGAACTTTTCTAGGAACCTTTTAGGGAACTTCACCTGTGGTTTGGCAAGAGGAACCAGAGTCTAAAGTGCACTTCTCTGCCATAGCTCCCTGATCCAAAAAGAAGTCCCTGTTCCGAGGGTTGCATTTTCTAATGACCAAGGAACAAAAGGTTTTCCTGTGGTCTTTCTAAATTTCTATGCAGCTACCAAGTGCTGAGAGTTAATTTTTTTTGTTGCAATTCTTATCTGTCACATGCATGCAACCCTGTACATTTTCTTCAAGTTGTCATCTCAGCAGCACCCAAAAACAGTGTAACAATAACAGTGTAGACACACAAAAACATTGTAAACTGTTTTGTTTGCATTCAGTATTTCCCACCCATTGTTCAGATTTAACACACATTTTGAATGCACTGACTTCCTCATAAAACATCTCTCATTTCCCCCTGTGCAATTATGCCAAAACTGTCACTGCCTCTGCACTAGATATGCAATGCATGTCCCACTCAGTGTTTGTAGTGGGTCCTCAGGCATGTACTGGCAGACCACCAGATGTAAACAAAAAGGGAAACTTTGCATTAAAATATTGTTGTATATCTCTTTAATGTCAGAAACTACACAGTGTACCTTTAATAAGTTTACACACAGAAAGCTGATATGACATAGCACCTTTTTGCTTATGACTTACTAGCCTTATCGGTCCACAATCAGCAACAGGCAGGGATGATGTAAAAAGTAAAACAGTATTTGAAATGTATTTATGGCCAATGTGTCACCAATAAGTTCAAGGAAAACAACATTACAACAGTCATAAGAGTCAAAATTACAAACTGAGCTAAATTTGCTTTTACAGTTTCACTGTTTGTTTTTCCTGAGCTTCTTCTTAAACGGGTAGATTTTCCATTTTCTGCATGCAGATCTGAGTGCTAAAGTGAAAATGGTCAGATGTGTTTAGGATGCACTCTCTGTGCTTATTCAAACCAAACACACCTTCAAAGCCATTGAAACAGATCCACATCAAATAATTCGGCTTTTGCTGTCTTTGTGTCACCCATCTTATGTAAAGACAAAAAAGTGTCTTGTCATTTTAAACATGATAAAGCGAGGTGCTCATTGCGGATCAATAACTCCTGATCTAACAAACATATCTGATAACAGAGTACTCAACACTTACAATCTGTGCTGGGAGCTGTTGTCCTGAGAGTTGTCACTCATAGTTACATCTCCATCCATATCGTTAAGCCGCGACCGTGGCCCAGGTCCTCCAAAGCCTCCAGAGTGGCTTCCCCGCTGGCGATCTCTGCGGGACCTGTCGTATGAGCGACCTTTGTGGGGGCCTCTGCCTTTGCGGCTGCGAAACTGTGGTGCTGTTCTATCATCGTGCTCTGAGAACAAGATTAGAAAGTTTAGTTAGACATAAATGTGATCAAAATCTAAATAAATCACAGGATTAGAGTAAAATATACCAAATAAAACACCATGCTGAGGTATTAGCAAACTGAGGGAGCCACAATGATCTCTTATTTATTGCAGAGTTAGTTATATAAAAAAAGATAAGCCTGCACATCTAAAATTATGACAGTGTCAAGAAAAATAAAATAATCTTAAGATATTAATAAAACCTAAGGTTACATCACTCTTCAAAAATGTTGAACACAGTTTAAAAGGGTATTCGTGCTCACACAGGGAACAAAACAACGTGCAACAGGAACTTGCCTTATGATCTCTGCAGTACCTGTATTAAATATGTTCTGTTTTAAGACCATAACTCATTCTCCTGAATTGCAACAATAACAAAAAATAGTGCTAGGCAAGTACTGGATAGATGCCAGTGTCTAGAAAGTAACAATCAGACCTCCAGCGGGCCCAGGGTATAATTTTACCTCCTGTGACCATGAAACCAGTACTTCTGACCTCTCTCCTCACAATTAAGTCCCCTCGGCCTGAGGAAAAGTGGCACAAAACAAGTAAGGTTACTGCTGTGGTGGACGGAGTATCTTACCGTTGTAGTAATGCCCGCCATCCGCCATATTTCTGGAATAGGGTTAGATTGGAAAAAAACAGCCCTGGGTGACAAATAATACTCGCGGGGCCTCGTTTCTCTCTCATTCACCAAACACAAAGGCGAAGCTGTGGAAGAAGCTCAAACATCCCGAGTCGTAGAGATGAAAAACGAAGGAGACCACGACGCGATCGGGCAGCTGTTCTTTAACTAGCTGCTACCTTAGTTAGCTTCTCCTGCTGCGCGCATGACGAGAAGACAAAGGAAACACAGCTTTTACATACTTTCCCTTCCGGGGCAAAGAAACAGCGCGGGTAATTTAAAACAACCAAAAAAATGAGGCCAAGATCGAAGAGTGAAACATTACAAAAAACTAAGCGCAACACACAAAACAATCAGTTGCTATACTGATATCAGTGTTTAGCTAACATTAGCATGTATCCGGTGTGTAGCCTAGCTAGCTTAGCCTCCTTGGAGCATTTGGTCAGCCTGGACAACGAGGCAATACGAGCGGTTGTTTGACCACTAACTAAACTACTTAACCTCGCTAGCCAACATTAAATACATACATACATACATACAAAAGACGCGCAGTTGTTAACTGATGTTTGTCCGTTGGTTGTTATGTGGTTAAAGTGAACAAAGCAAAAATCTGCATCACATTCACTTCACAATGTAAAAATCTGTATTTTGGAGGAATCTGACTGTTACTAATCAAATAAGTCAAGGTATTTTATACAAGCATAACGTCACCTTTTTACTTTAATGATATGTATAATATTTTCAATTTGACTTCTATATCAAATCTTGAATATCTGACATTGAAGTCCCACAAGTTTTATTATTCTAAAACATTAAGGCCATATGGCATTCCTTTTGCATTTGTTTTTGAGTTTAGTTTATTTAGTCTCTTAATTTACTTAACATGTAATACTTCTACTTAAATGCCTCAGCAAAGCATCTATACAAGCACCACTTTGTTGTCTTAATGTTGTGTTGTTGCAAACATTCACCTCAACTTTTAATAAAACACATTCTCCAAAGTCTACAAAAATGTTCTGACGTTTTTAAATCCAATCCATTTCCACACAGCTGATGTCCCTTGAATATTTTGTGGTGTAAGATGCTGTCCTGAGCAGATGTTAGTAATCCTCCAATCACCTTAATCACTTGTCTTTACAGTATACCTTTGAATACTCAATGTTCACCTATTTTATCATCTATGTTCAACTGTCAAGGTTAAGCAATATCATTATCACAATCTGATGGACTGATCACCTCAATAGGCAATTGTATGATATTTTGGGGATGCCAACTGGTGCCCAAAAAAACTGTCAACCGATTATTAATTGTTTGTCTCCACGTTCATTATAATTATCATGCAGTCAGCAAAAGACAACAATTGATATCCCCATGATCACAACTCATGTGTTCCACAATAATAACGCATAAAACAGGTAAATACGGACTGTCAAAGCGTTGCAGGCTAAATTTCCCCTAAAATTAATTAAGCTCCATTTTACACTACATCATCCCCATAACTACTGTCCTTAAACCCACAGTAAACCCTGTCCAAAGGAGGCTCTGAGGCCTGTTAATTCTCATGTGATCAATGGACCAAACTCACCTTGGCTGAACACACGTGCCACCACGGCCAGGTTGGGGTACCTTCTCTGATGGACGGTATCGCGCTCCATCCGGATTACTTTTATAAACTCACCCGTTGACCAGAACTTATTCTGTCGTTAAAACAAGCATCCAAATTAAAAGTTCCTGCAATCTGTGTAAATTTAAAATGCGTTAACGTCTTGTTTTTAATGACTTCAGAGTCAGGTGAATGTTTGTTAGCTTTAGCATAGCTAAACAGCTAGCTGTTAGCGTTAGCAGAGCGGAGCCCCCCGTTTGACTCCTCATACATCCACACTGGACTCATAGACACTATCCAACTAACATCGCAGTATTTATCGATTAATTTATTTTACCGTAGTAATATTTGTGATAATAGGGGAAGTAGTTGTCTTCTGTCTCCGCCGGTGTCAGCCAACACGGTCCAGCTCGAAGAACAACATGGCGCCACCTGGTGGACTGATCTAAGCTCACCTCACTGCATCAGGATCTGCTCTTACATGCAGCTGGTGCTAAAACTTCACACATTTATACTCCATGAATTACACACATTGACCCCCCGATTATTAATTCCACCTAGTTTAAACTGCAAACTGCAGCCATTAAATACATCTATGAGAATGTTTTTATGAAGCTGCTTTTTTGTACTTTATGGTCATTTGTAGTCATTGGTCGTTTGTGGTGACTAATGACTAATATTTTGTCATGTTTGGTATAAGTGGGGTAAACCAAATATTAGAAACACCTGTACAGTCCACACGTTTGAATCAACACCCCTGTCAGACCACAAAAACTGAACGTTATAAACTTCTCAGAGGAAAAATTTAATTTAATGCTATTGGATTTTGCTGCATTATTTTTTTTTTTAGCAAGGTGTTCCTAATAAACTGACAACTGTGTTTATTGCTAATAATAAACTCTGTTCTCAATCTTCCTGCAAAAAGATTTTTTGTCACAAGATTGGCAACAATAGAGCATTCTTCTAGTTTTTTTGTTTTGTGTTAAACACACAGGTTAATGATAATGTCAGAATAAAAATAAGTAATAAGGCGTCCACTCAGTCCCAGAGGACAGAAAGTGTCATTTGTGTGATTTGAATCAGGTTGATATTTCATTCTTTTATATTTTGCTGTCCATTCATGGGCTTCTCCAGTCTGTTTGACAAGATGACAGATGAAGTTGAGCTTGAAATAAAGTTCTGTGGGTTTGAACAATGTTTGGTTGCACCGTGTGAGTTTGTACAGTGATTGAAGCTGTTAAAGGCTTACTGTCAACATATGGAAGGGTGTATATTTAAGTTTATGTGAGTATTAGTGATTAGTAGATATATGACAACCGAGCAGGCAAAGGCATTCATTGTTTATTTCACTTAGCTTGGACTGTGTAATATGTGAAGGTGTTTAGTGTCATTTAATTGTATACAGCCTATAAGAGGAGTACAAGACGTTGCAGCTGCGTCATATGTAAATAATTCAAATCCTTGATAATAATATCACAACATCTAATTCATCAATACATATATTCTGTATTTATGCATTTCTTTTTATAAACATGGTTGTTTTTTTAAGGACACTGACTGATATTAGAACAGGAACATGAACATACTGTTTAATCACATGTGCGTGTTTGTGTGTATGATTCATTGAGAGTTTCCTTTGCTGCTGTAAACAGATAAGTTTAGCATGTGTTGCAGTGCAGGTGGGATCCCTGAGCATTTGCAGAACAACTAAATGAAAAATTGTTGGTAAGAAAGCATCAGCTGGTAAAGAATGTATATTTTTGAATTTTTTTTGGGCCTTTTGAATGACTAAAAGGAATAGAAAAACAGAACAACTCGTTTAAATCTGTTCTTGTAACAAAACAGTCTCTACTGTTAAAGTATTTACAAGACGCTCAATTGTACTCCTTCATTCCTCTTGAAGACAGATTCCCCACAAACAAATCCTCCTGTCTATTCCAGTGACTGAAATGAGGCAGCAGTTCAAAGTGTAACAGCAGTGGTTTTGTCCACCAGAGCTTGAAAGCTGTTTAAGGGGCCTCCCACCCACGCACTTCATGTAACACTCTTTTCTCCTCCACAACTCTCCTCCTGCTGCCAGGAGGCCACACTGATGGCCCGGCTCAGGGAAGCGATGAGGGAGGTCAGACCGATGAGGTAGCCGTCCTCTCTGCTCCCCTCGGCCCACGGGACGTCATGAAGGAGCTCACTCGTGTCGGGCATGGGGGTTGTCTTCCCAAAGTCTATCATCCACACGTTGGCCTTGCTACTGTGGTCGTGGACAAAGAGAAGCGAGCTGCCGATCACCTGATCAGGTCAAACATATAAATATAGGTGAAATCATTAGAAGAATATGAAGCAAGGATGAATTTCTGTGAGCTGGATTTAAACTAGATCAGAAAAATGACCACTGAGCTCAATGGTGTCTAATTCTATACAGGTTTCGTCCAATAGCTGCTTTTTCCATTGCATGTTTTCATTTTCAGTTTGTATTTAAAAAAGCACAAATTTAACAAGAGAAGATTTGTAAACCAACCTCATGGCTTCTGAAAAACAGTGAACTCTTCAGGGCCTCACTCAGGGCCAGGAGTCTGGAGTGGTACGCTTTCTGAGAGCACAGAGTGGTTAGTGCACACATTATTGGATACAATATTCATATACAATATATCACATTTTATTTAGTTTCAGTTTGTAGACTTCTCAGTCTGTTTACATTAGGTTTAATTATTGATTTCTTGATTTAATTCAAAATGTGTGTATGTCTTTTTTTTTGATTAACCATAATTTGCTTTAGGACATGTTTTCTAAAGGAAGAGTAGTGTAATGTAACCAGTATTTCGATGACAAAGAACTGACAAGGACATCCAGCTGACTCCTGGTGAAGTAGAGCAAGGTCTCCGTAACCTGAGCCAAAGTCAGCATATTCTTGAAGTCCCGTTGGACGCTGCCGTCCTCCATCTGAAGCACAACAGCACAGACGTGGCAGGTTTGAGGACATTTCTGGTAACACCAGTTGTGCAGTGATTTGACTGGCTCTTAGTCCTACCATGATGCCCTCTATCCTGAAGCCCAGTGTTGACGTAGAACTAGTTGTGTCCCTCCAGTTGAGGTATCGCCACTTGGTCACCCCTTTCTGTGTGTGTTCCTCTGCTGACAGTGCAGACGGGTCTATTTTCATCATCTTCTGGTACATGTCACTGCGCAGGGTGGCCTTGGTCTGGGCTTTGAGAATTTCCTCCTCCTGGTATGTCCTGAGAAGGAAACTCATGTTGTACATATCGCTACAGGACAAAATTAATGTGAAATTACATTTTGTTTATATTTTGTCAAAAGGCCACATCCAACAGAGATAAATGGGACACTTTTTAATAGACAGAGCCACATCAGAGGCATCTGACTCTAGTACAAACAAACAAACATCAATTCCAAGTAGTGATCAGGAGAAAGTCAACACAACATGAGAAATGTAGCTGTTTATAAGACCTGGGTGAATTACATTATGAAAAATCTTAATATGATAAACGTCACATCATTATTTGCCTTCACACAGCTCTACATTGTTAATATTGGACTGGTCACATCTCAGACATACCTGACTCCCATCTTGCAGTCCATGATGACGGGCCTCCTCAGGCCGCTCAGCAGGTCCTCCAGGCGGATGAAGCAGTGCTCCCCCCTGGTGACCAAGCCGTGGTACTGTGGGACAAAGGGTCTCAGAGAGTCTCTCATCAGGCAGTCCAGGCACCTCGCCTCCACTTCACTGTACCGTTTGAGCACCTCCCCTCCCTCACTCAGCTGGAAGTTACCTGGTGACAGCAACAATATCAAGGAGGGGACAAGGTATAATTGGTTATCCATGTATTGAGTAAAGCAAAAAGGCTGACATGAACACTAACTACTAAAACACATTGTAAGCTCAAAATGTGTGTTGGTCAAACTAGAACAAAGCTGACCTTCTGCACATAAAATGTTAACATCATAATATAATAATTACATATGGGGCAATGTGAGCTGTATAATTTTAGTGTTTAGATCCCTTTCATAATCATTTGTATACCTAAACACAGTAGCGTCTGAGTACCAGTATGTGTCTGTTTTGGATGAACTGTAACATACCTTGATGTCCAGCCAGTTGGACCCAGGAGCTCTGCCGCCGCAGAGACCAGTGCATCATGGTCAGGTAGGTTTTCCAGGAGCGGCACTGAACCACAAAAGAAGAACAGATGTTTTTATTCATTATTATTTTATTTATTTATTTATTTTTTGAACATGCACTTTGTTCCTGTCCGCTATGGTCTGATGTTATAAATATTCAGTAGTTACCCATCAACCGTTTTCTATACGATTTATTGTGTACAGAGGCTGGAGTCTATCCCAGCATGCTTTGTTTTTTAAGAGGGAGGTTATAGTTTCAACCAGTCAACACATGTAAAGCACAAAGACAAATACGTTCACCAAAATGCATTCAGGCTATTCAGAATTTTCCAATTCATCTAAATCTGAATGTCTGCATGCAAATATGGGCTAAGCCAGGACCTTTTTACTGTGAGGTGACACTGCTCATTCACTGTGCTGACCTGTTACACTGCTTATGTTGTGTTACTCAGTGGTGTGGATAACAATGACTTTCCATATTCGGAGAGTCCTGTATAATTTTTCTTGTCTGCTAAAACCATTTTCCAGTCTTTTTTACAACAGATATTTCATCCTGTCACAGTTGGAGAAACACAGGTGCAATTAATATTATTAACGATGGCTGCATTATATTCAAGTGTAAGCTATGGAAGTGGGGCAGCATGGACTATTAGAAACTATTAGGATCCTGAATTCTATTATCTACATCAGTGTTTTCCCTACGGCCAGTGAAATTCTTTGTTTTCTTTCTTCAAGGAAAATGCGATAAACTATACAATTAATGCCCCGCACCCTCTGAAAACATAAAGCAGATTAAGTGGACATTCATTGGTGCACATTTTACAGCATAAACACATCCATGCATGTCAAAAACTGTTATGAATGTCAGTAAACTTGGTGTTTACAAACAGCGCATACCTCGACAGTTATGATCTGTTTTGTATATACACAAAACAGCTGCCACCGGACACAAGCGTGGCCATTGAAAAACCAAGGGAGGCTAATTTAGACCTGAGCATGCTCAGTAGAGACACTGTAACAAAATGCACAAAAGTTTGTAATTGGAAGAAAACATCTCAGTTATATCACATTCAAGACTTAAACCTTCAAACTGTAGATGTTTGCATCCTAAATGTTTAATTTTGGTCATGAAGGTGGAATGAAATTAAAGACGCTTATATCCCATGGCTCTCTTTTATTCAGTTCTTAAAGACCTCTGCTCAGTGTTTGACAATTCAAAATGCAGGCTGCACTGAGAAAATCTTCTCCCCAGTCCTCCCACTGTCAGCTCCCCTCCATATCTGTAGCAGCAGTAGCAGCAGCAGTGGTGAGGCATGCAAACACCATTCAAATCGGACCTTGTCAAAGTCCTCTTTCAAGCCCATGCAAATCACCAGGGCCACAGGTGCAAAGAACAGTTGAGAAATATAGTTTTAAGCCTCTTCTATGGAAAACCAGAGCAGTCAGATGCACAAATGTGATGCCAGTGCACAGACTGAGATATTAAAAAACAGAAGCGAAAAAGTCAAAATGTAGTTTTAAGCTGCATCCATCATTCTGTCAGTCTCACCTTCTTAAATGTCCTCCTCTTTGACCCAGCATCCTCTCCTTCGCTGAAGACCTCATCGCTCTCTGCTGAGGAGAGGTTGATGGAGGAGCAGGAGGAGGTGGACGAAGAGGAGTGCAACAGCTTGGCGAGGATCGGATGTGGGGAGGACCTTTGGTGTGTTGTGGAACCTTCTCTCAGCCTCAGCAGCTCCTCTACCCCTCCATCCTTCCCCTCTGGGCTCTCCCCACTCCCCTCAAGCTCTGCTGCTGAAATAAGAGACTTCTTCCTCTCTTCATCCTCTCCTTCTTTTCTCTCTATCTCAAAACTTGAGTTTCCACCTCTCCAGTGTTTCCACTCGCTGTCTGTTCCCCTTTCCGTTTCATTACCCTCATGCTCCCTCTCTCTTCCAGTCTCCTTTACCCTTCTTTTCCCACTCCACCTTGCTCTCTCCAATCCGTCTGTATCCACTTCACAGCTCCCCCCTAGCCTCTCCTTTCTCCTCATCCTCCATTTTTCTTTCATTTCATCCCTTGCACATCTTGCATTCAACTCAAAGTCCCCTTTTCTACCTGAGCTTTCAGCTAGCTCATTTCCATCTTCCCTAAACATGTTGTCACATCCGATTTGGTAGGGGATGCTTGATTCCGAATTGAGCTCACTGTCCTGCTCCCCATCCTCTCCCAGTCCACCTATACACTGACTGTAAGGTGGGAAACTTTTTGTCGCCTGGAGCCTGGGCCTGGATCTCACTCTGAGCCTCCTGCAGCTGCTGGGAGGCCCTTCACTGATTGTCAGATGTTGGTGCGTTTCATCTGATAGTCTGGCAGAGAAGTCATTATCCATAGTTTGCTTGTTCTCTATCTCCGTCTTTATGCCTTCCATGTTGTTTTCATCTGTTATGTCCATCTTTACGTCCAGTGCGGTGTGAAGGCGGTGAACCTACCCCATGAGCCCAACATGTGCTTGTACAAAACAGGGAACTGTTTATAAGAGATGCACAGTTTTGAATATTTTTGAGGAAATGCATTTACATGTCTAAATGTCATTCATTCAAGCATTATTAAATTGACACAAATGGAAACATAAAACTACTACAAATAACCATTTGTGTCTAACTTACCTTACTGGGTCCCTCACCTGCCAGTTTTCTGTACTAGAGGGCTTTGTGCCTGTCTGTGAGCTACAGTCAGTCTCCCTGCTATATTTTGCATGCAGTGACGTTATTAAGTTTCCAAAGCTTCATTCAGCCAACAAGCGCCACAGGCAAAGAGGACATCCAGGAATGACACCCGCCTGTGTCACACAGCAGGGTGGAAACACTGTAAGGTATGCTGCCTTACAGTGTGTGTACTTTGTTTTTAACTGTTTTGGCTCAAAAGATACACAGGTGTTCTCACATGCTTTAATCGTAATTTTATATTTTGCCCAAGTAACAAGCAGGTTGGCAGCATTTCAGCAAGCAGGACAGTCAGAAGTTGCAAAATGAACTTCACAGTCTTATTTAGTAGATAGAAAACAGGAACTCCAGCCAGTCATTATGATATATCTTTTACGCATGTACTTATCCCAAGTGATTGGAGACCCAAATTTGGTTATTTTCAATATTCAATACAAACCATTTGGGATTATTGCTATGAATTAATACAGACACAATATGATTTAACCATAAAAATATGAAATAATTAATTAATAATTAGTCAAATATATATTTTTTTAGGAAAATGAAGTTTTTGAAATAAAACTGATAGGAATCAAATAAAATGGCCTGCAATAAATGTTGGTAATGTGAAAAGAAGCAGGATGAAAGGAGTATAAGACATTTCACTGCCAGTTATTTCACAATTCCATGGTTACATTACATAATTTCTATGCATTTATTCATATGTTTATTTATTTCATTATATATTGAATAAAAAGAGTAACAACCCATAAGTCATGGTCATGGTGTGTGCGTGTGTGTGTGTGTGTGTGTGTATGTGAGGACAGGACACAAACGACATGATGTAACATCAGAAAGATCTACAGCTCAAACAGAGCAGCTCAGGTCATCACTATTTGTCAGTAGTGTATGAGTGATTTCTGAGTCATAATCAACCACATTATCTCTCAAAAATCTCCTTACATTTCATCATACTTACAATACGCCATCAAGATCGCTCTCTACACATTCACCCTCTGCTTTATTAATGGCCTCAGGCTGCCTCTGATTCATTTACTTCAATCTAATTACTTGTCTGTCTGGTCTGAAGCTCCGAGTTGTCTTCACGGTGCAAATGGGCCTTCTCCTGGCTCCGATTTGCGGAGGTCCTCTGGAGGGGACCCATCTCCTCTGCAGGACCTGTCAAGAAGTGTATTCTTGTAGTCAATACCAGTTAGTGCTGATCCAAACAACTTAAATAACGCCGAAATTCTTCATGCCTGTGTTGTTCTACCTGGAGCAGCATCTTTTCCATCCTCTTGCTGGTTGTTGCTCATGTTATTTTCCCTTTCTGAGAGCAGCCCATTTGACGCGAGCTGGAAACAGCAAGGAAAACAAGCACACAGAGGGTCTGAGCTATAACACCCGGGAGGGATGGGTAATAATTCACACTCACATAACGTGTGCAGCCCTGCAGCTAAAGACCATTAAACGTTATCTTATCTGCAGTATTGGTCCTTTCCTCTCACCTTCTCTGGTTCAAACTCCACTTTCAACAGCAGCCTCATGTAGCTCAGGAGGAGGAGGAGACTGAGGAAGATGAAGTTACTCGAGACGCCCACCAGGGCTGATAGGAGAGGGAAGTTGAACAGCAAGTATCTGACAAAGGGAAATAAAGCATCATTATAGCATCCCAGTAATTATGATGTGGTGAGGTGTTAAAATGGCTGCCACTTTATCTTCTCTCAGTTAGACTCGTCCTTCTGTGTCAGTAGGTGATACTCAATAATTTCCTTCAGCAGCCCGCAGACGAGTAGTTTTCTCTGTGGGCTGCTGAAGGAAATTATTACTATAAGTGTAGGTGGAGACGTTAGAAAATGAGTTTTTCCAAACTTAACATATCTCGTGGTTGCAGTTGTTGAATTCTGGTCGAATGTTGGTGGAGAAATGTATGTGTCTTCCTCTTCTGTGATTTTCTCAGATTTTTGTCTTTTTTCCTTTTTCCAAAAGGAACGTCACCAAAACATAGCGTTTAATGAGATTACTAACACATTCTCTAGATAGTACCTGGAACAACCATGTTATATTGTAGAAATTACCCTCAGAAATTAGACAAACTATCTATTGCAGCCTTGGTTTCTGCTTTAAAATAAGACAAAACATGTAATAAGATGATGTATCATCAGTACTGTACATCAGTTTCATGTTACATGTGCACTATGCCGGTGACTCCTACCTTAAACCAGTGAAATGAGCATGAATGTAGAGCTGAGACGAATAGATCTGCACCTTGCTGGACAGGATCTCAATGACGGCCGTGACAGAGGGGAAATACTGTTCATGGAGAAAAACTTATCAGGTAGACTTCAACAAAATCCTTGTGTGCTTTTCCAACACAGTATAAATATTCATTAAAAACAGTGCAGGACTCACTGGGTCATCAGTATAATCTGAGAAAAGCTCCACCTCCAGCACTTGCTTCTGCTCAGTGGCTCCACTCAGAAAGGCCGGGAGGAACAGCAGCGTTCGCAGGTACCTCAGCAAGTCTGAACGGTACCGCAGGATGCTCTGACCACAGCAGGACAACACAGTCAACCTGACATACACACCGGCACTGGAAATTCTTTTTTTTCAGTCCCTTTTGGATGAATTAATTTGCTCTTTTCTTATGAAAGTATGACGCCAGTCAGTGATGATGACCGTTTAGGAAGGGATGATGTTGATGTTGTCATAGACGCAAAAGTTTTGTCTTCTGTATAACTCAATGATTGGCTTGTCAGTTAATGATCACTAACACAAGCTGATCTCAGTGAATAATTTTCAGTGGGTTTGCTCCTTTAGAGACTTGCACTGACCAACCAAAAAAACACCTGTCCAATGTTATGAAGTGTAATAAAATTGTTTGGCAAAGTTCAGTTTTTGTTTAAACAAAAACTTGGTAACTTTTTGTATTGACTCATATCTAGAGTGAGTTTTAATGCTGGACTGTGTGGCCTTGCATTTTACTGAAAATTACTGAAAGCACTCTGTGAGGCTGATTCATATATATGGAACTCCACAAAATACAGCCATAAAAAGTACCATATCATCAACTCTAATATCATGTGAGGCTTCAAAAGAAGTATTTATTTGCTGCACTGGATTGTATTACAAAGTGCATATCTTTAACTGATTGCTCAGTGTTCAATACAGTAATTAAGGTGAATGATGGCATCCGTTACATATCTAAATACTTTACTCCCACCATGTATTTGCAGTCAGTCAGTTCACACGTTAGTTTTGCCACCTGAGCACTGAGATCACCTTGTGTTGCAGTGGAGCTTTGCAGCAGGCGTAAGCAGGCCTAATCTGGCTCTGACCAGTCTGTGTGATTAAAAGGTTATTGTGCGTCAGCGCTGTACTCACAAAGCGAGAGCTGGAGGCGGACAGCAGTTGTCTTGCCTGGGAAACACACAGCAGCACAACAGTCGATCAGTTTGCAGTTTGCAGGAGGTAGTAGTGAAGCACTGTTTAACTGTATATACATGTGGTCACTGAGGTGCTGAACAAATGCTAACAAAATCTTAGTGCAACTCACAGTGCGAGCAGAGGAGGCAACTTGCCCTCCATCCCGAGAGAAACAGGCCGTCTTGATCATGAACATCCCCAGCTCCTGATTGACCGGAGAATCAGGCATCTCCAGCTGCAGAGAGATCCGATAGGCCTGGCCAAATGTCAGCGCCTAAATGTCCATTTTAAAAAGATGATAGCATTTTTCTATGAATAAAGAAATATTTGATACACAAACAGAGACAGATAGATACATAAATAGACAGATGCATACACACACATGTTCATACACTAAAAAAAGTGGGGGTGGTAGTTTATTCAACTTACAAATGTACACTTAGTGTGTTGACAACTACTATTTATATTTCTTTTCTGAAATAGAAATGTATCATGCAGTACTGACAAACAAAACAAGTCATTGCTTTGTGACTCGTGAGGCATGAGACTTACCTGAGCTGGTTAGGATGGTTTAACATGAAATCATTGCATATACAACATATAAAAAAGTCATGTCAGTTTAAAAGATAGTAATGGAATATACTGACATAATAATAGACCTATAAATTGACATGTTAGTTGAATTGAACATGAATAAATCATTTTCAGTAAACATGATTTTGATATGTGCAACTTTTCATGTTAATCCTACAGTTATTTTTTTCAGTGTACATACATGATTCTTGTTCGTCATCAGAGAGATGTTGGCCACTGGATAAGAGCACAAAAAAGAAGTGGGAGATTCACAGTCTGTCCTGCAGGTGAAAACATAAATGACAGAGAGTAAAAGCAAGAGGAAATCAAACACACACACACACACACACACACACACACACACACACACACACACACACACACACAGTAACTACAGTCTATGTTTTTCCTGATACAGCTGGACAGGACTTCACATACACACCTGTAGTAATAGTACACAGGTGTGGAAAAAGCCGCCATGGGCATGTAAGAGTAGTAGAAGCTCCCATATAAAAAGGTGGCAATCCAGAGGAGCAAGAAGAGAAAAGACAACACGAAAACACCCTGTATAACTCTCTGCCAGATGTGTGATGTCGTCGTGACGACAGTTTCCTGGAGCCTCAGCAGCAGCCGAACGATGAGGATCGACGTTTCTCCATCACCTCTAGGATGCAGACTTTCTTGATCCATGAAATCTAAACATTAACAAACAATAAAGTACATTGAGATTTATGGATTCAGACGGGAACAGTTGCAAACACACAGATTAAACAACACACACACACACAGCTCAGAAAGTCAAATTTAACAATATTATAAGCATGCTGTAAAAGGTGAGAAGTAGTAAAGAAGTAGTATAAATGAAAGGATCTACTGACACCGACTCTACTGTTAGGTCAATAGGTTGGGTGGTTGAAAAAGGAAAGGGAAAAAAATAGAAAGTAAGTAGAAAGAAACCCTCAGTGTGGCTGATGATATTATGATCGCATGAAGCTGGAGACACAAGCACCATTTTGACTGTACTGAGAGCTGTGAAACCTCTGTGTCCAATGTCAGTCACAAGCAGCAGCCTTTCATATCAGATGACTCCAAACTGTGTCAACAGCCAAAAGCCATTCTGACTGTTTTACTGTACATGTATTAAGAAGCAAAGAAGAAGCAGCAGTTTGCTTTGACACAATAACAGTTGTGTAACAATGATATTTATAACTGTTCCTCAGGGGATGTTAATAGTCTGTGAAATTAAGATGCTAATTTTCTCATTCCGTCTGACTTAAGTTTTAGTGATCTTTAATGATATAAAAAGAGGAAAGCAGTTGCAACTTTCTCAACACATAAATGAACACTGACATCTAGATTTTTAGATCAGGAGTTATGCTGATCGGAATTATAGTGCGGGTATACTAGAGCATTTTCAATTCAACATCTAAATCAAAACTTGAAGAAAACAGTCTAATTAAAATGTCTATGTGTTGTGGAACAGCATGATGCCAACAACAGAGCTCTGTCTTGCTATAAAAACTCACCTCCGGTTTCTGTTGGCCTACAATGAGCTGTTAGGAAATCACTTCTCCTTTCCTTGAAGTCTCTCGGTCTTGATGAGATTTTGTAAGCAGAAACATCCCCCAATAACTTGTCCCTAGCTCCTAAAAAGCTGCTATTGGACAGTGTTTAGTCCATCCCACATGAGATGCTGCTGCCAACTGGAACAGAGTTCTTAGTACTGAACATGACACTGACAACCGCACAGAGGCCTCAGAACTTAAGTTTATACTTGAAATATTTATATAGCAGTCTGCACAACAAACAACTCACTGTCCCACTGGATTATTTCAGTGAGAACATTGGACGCAACTGAACAGTTCATATTCAAGTAACAAAATATATTATGAGACTTCTTATAAGACTTACTTCATTGTCTACTATGATAATATTGGATGATAACTTGAAGTCAAGTCTGTATTTAGATACATACATCTAAATAAAGATCTGTATTTAGATCTTTGATTCATTCATTGTATTTTCCTGAGTTTGTGTCTGTTTTTTCTTCATTGTTGCTAAATGTGCAGCAAATTCCATATATTTCACTCCTGATTTTGTGATACTTTGCAGTAGTGCTCCTGACTGCCAAATTTAGATATATTTGTTCAAAGGTCCCTCAGTTGAGTAGTATCTACAGATTGAAGTTTAGATCGAGGTTTAAGAGGTAGTATCACACACACAAAACATCTGGAACAATAACAAGATATGTGAATTAGAGAGACATGGATGGAATTAAGTGTCTATACGAATACTTAGGGACGAATTAATTATCATACTTAAACAGATGTAGATATAAATTAAGAAACAGGAGTCCAGAATGAGTTATATAAATGAAAGTTAGTGGCTCTATGCACAGGAAAGAGAAAAACAAAGATGTAATGAACAAAAGTTATAAGGGCAGAAAAAAGTGAGAGAAACAATCTTTCACCAAGAGGGAGCCATCCTGTGGCAGAACAGAAAAAACCCGCCAAAATATCTGTCGGCGTAGAAGAAGAAGCTTTCGTCCAATCACACGCAGCGACTGGAGCAACCGGAAGAGGTCCAATTTTACGTTTTACAGTTAAGCGTCTGGAAAACTGCTGGAAGGTATTGTTGTACTTATGTTTCTCAAATAGTCTTTAAAGGCATTTAACTAAACGTTTAATAATGTTTAAAAAGTGAGAAAACACATGATATGATCAAACCTCTGATGAGGAGTATTGTTGCGGTTGTTATCAAAGCTCCCAAAATTCATCTAGACAAGCAATTATTAAACCAGCAGCTTTTGATGCTAACATGTATCCCCTGAAAACCCTGTCAGAGAAGCCTTTAGAAAATAGTTAAAAATAGTTGATAACAAATAACCTGTACAGTAGCCAATGGTGGAAGACTTATTCAGGTATTTTACTGAAGTAAAAGTACCAATGTCACACTGTAAAAATACTTAAGTAAAGTCCAAGTAAAAGTCCTTCATTGAAAAGTATAAAATGAAGAAAATGTACCATAAGCATTAAAAGATAAGGTACTCAGTGCAGAAAAATCGTCACTTTTGAGAAGCTGTAAACACTTATTACATGAAAAATGACAAACTAACAAAGATTACTTAATTGGCTAATAATTTCAGCTGTACTTGTATATATTGTTGGGTAGTTTAATTTATAACAAACCATCAACAGTAATTATAATAGAGTAAAGAGTACATTATTTCCATCTGAAATGTTGTGGAGGTGAAGTAGAAAGTGCCATAAAAAGAAGACAAGTACAAGTGCTTGTGTAAATGTACTTAGTTATATTCCTCCATTGCCTATACTGACACCAGCAATTATTCTTAAAAAAGGAGGAGATTTGAGAGACAGTTGTTAAAAGTTTGAAATCACTGCTAAGGTTGCAGATGCTCAACACACTTTGGTAAAATTTCATGTTTCAACAGAATAAAAGAGCATAAATGAATTGTTTTTCACCTGTTCTGTCTTCCGTTTGCAGGATGTCCTGTAACACAAGTGTGACTCGTGTTCAAGTGTCTGTGGGCCAGGCGCAGCGAGCCCCAGTCCACCTAATGCCCTGTGAGATTGAACACGATGGTTCGGCGCAGGTCTCACAATACTTGACTGCTACCATTAAAGACTGCAAACAAGGTACACTCAGGATATGCAGTTTGAAGCCTCTCGTCCAGTCGACTAATGCTAATTGTTATTGGACCGGTTTGCAGTTCATAGAAAACAGCAGTGGGAAAAAATCCCAGTAAAAAAGAATTACACAAATGATCACCAGATGTGGTGATTTTCTTTTTATTACATTTTTAAACGCTGTCCATGCACCACTGACTATGTTTTAATGTCAGTCTTGCAAGGATAAAAGGTAAATGTGAACGAGTGTCTAGCAGAGTTACCAGACTGTTACCAAGATTTTTGAGCTAATGATAACCTGTTATTTAGTTCAGAAAGATCCCAGGTTAGGATGGGTGTTGACTCCATCTTGGTAAGGGGATAGACAGCATTATCATTCCAAATGTATAATCTTTTTCCCATCACAGAGAAGGCAGTGTCATTCAGAGGGCGTGGGCTGAAAGGGCAGGAGCTCAGCTGTCCGCAGGGCTACACTGGCTTGGTGCTGAAAGAGGTCAACAAGCCCGGGTCTGACCAAGAGGTAAACATTACTGATCATCTTTCATATGTTTGACTGGGTAAGTCAATCAGCATGGGGCATAACATCAAATATGCAGTTTGTGTAGGAGAGGATTTTGTTGCTATGTCTGCATGATGCTAAATAATGTGCGTGTGCGTGTGTGTCCAGGACAGAACGATTAGGTTATCCTCTGTGTTTGACAAGCTGACCTACTGGAACCTGGAGACGCATCCGAACTCTGACGATACGGTCGTGATGGCGATGGATTGGCCAGAGCTAGCTGAGGCGGTGGGTCATTTTCGCTGTTAGCAGCTGATTTTAAAAATAACTGGTTTAATGAAGCAATGAAGCTAACCTTTGTCACCCAGTAATTTTAAAGCTTATCAGTTTAATTACTTCGAACAAGACAAGCGTACTTCTGTGGTGATCTGTCAATATCATAGATAGTATCAGAGTTTGTACAAAGGCTTGAAAGTTTGGAAAGTGATTAACTTGAACTGTTCTAATGGTTAGACATATGCTTGAAGATGAATACACTCTGGTGTTTCATCCAAACAATCACTCATGCAAACCAAAAATCTTTTAGTGAATGAAACAATCCTGTCATCATATTTGTGTATATTTGTCTCCTGATGTGTCACACTAGATGATAATTCTAATCAAAACATACAATCAAATATGAACAGCTGGTAAGATAAACAATGTAACAATATATACATTGATTGCTGTGAATATAAAGGAATTCTGTTGACTTAATATTTTACAATTGCAATCTTACTCTTAAAAAGCCGTATGAACCCTGTCGTATGTGATTCCTAATAACTAGAATATTATCTAACTTTGGATCATTAAGAGGGATCAACAAAGTTATTTAGATAAGTAAATTTGTGGTGTTATGGTATACTGATTTTCAGTCCAGCAGACTGATTTTAATTGAAACATTAGTTTCTGTCACATATGTGCTGTTAATCTTTAATGTACACCCTGTTGACTCTTTGGTTAAACTCCAGTCCACATGCTAATAATAATCTGTATGACTAGCAGATATATTAGGCTTCATTTTAAATGACACGATGATGTCTATTTGCTGTTGGAACAGTGTTGTGGCATTGTCATTTTTATTGTTTCCAAATCAGAATCAACAAAAACTGCTACATTGATAACAATATTTCATCAGAATATCATTTGGTATGAAATACGAGGACACAGAGGCAGATAGATTTGTAGTTGGACGTTGACATTTTGTGTCTTCGTAGATCCACGGGCCAGTAGAAGACTGAAGACAGAGACAAATCCTCCTGCAGAGAGGTGGCAGGCTGGTGTCACCTCACTGTGTTGGAATAAAATGTACAGTTTGCTGATTACTGGCTACAGTCAGTGAAAACACCTCAGAAATGCTAACAAGTCCAGTGTTACTGCTGCAGAGCAGTGAGTAACAAATGTAATGATCATATTTTTTTGTATGTTTTTGTCATTTTGTAGTGAAATAAAATACTAATAACAAAAAATAATATTGACTGACCACCCGCTGCATTGTGATTCACTGAAACATTACAGTATGTACACATTGTTTCTACAGAACAGTGTTTATTCACAAGGTGACATTTAGATTTTGCACATTGGCTGACTATGAAACCCTCTGAATGTTCAGTGACTCAGCCGTCCCTTATGAGTATCCAGTGTAAACCTCTTGGGTTTGTATGGTAACACCAATACGAACCAGTTTTCATGACAAAGAAACCATAGTCTCAAAACATGTGAAATGGTCAACAAACTCCAAAAGTGTCAAACGGGCATTCAGGCACATTTAAAGTTTAAATTTCAACATTTAAAGAGAGGGCAGAATTACTGCATAAGTCAACGTATGCTCATACTGTATTCTGTTGTAGTACAGGAAGAAAAAAAAAGAAAGGAAAGGTCAGACGTCCAATATGCCAAACACATAACAAATGTATTCACTCCTCCCTTTACCTCCACCACTCTCCTACCAGGGAATGTAAACTAAACCAGTTTTTCATTCCCAACAACTTTTAAACAGACCCTGAAACAGCTGAACAAAATCAATGAACTATGTTGCAAAATCACAAGTAAGGACAAGACAACCACGGTGCCAAGAGAATCCAACAGAATTTACAGTTGACCATTTCCTACTCCATCAAATATACTGTACACATCAGCTGTCGGTGAAGAGGCTTCATCAAAACTGGTGCAAGGAAAAGGCTTGTATAACAAGTTATAAAATGGCACAATCTGAGTCTGTTATTAGAGTTTGTGCTTTTAAGTCAACAGCTCCAACGGTTTCGTCTTGTAAATAAAACAGACAGGGCTATACTACTACATTTACAATCAGTCAAACTTTGCTGGCACAGTTACACACTGAAAAGGCAGTCGTACAAAGTACAATGATGTTTCTAATCAAATCGAAATACAACAGCTTTCTCTTATTTGTGTTTTGGGTGTGTGTGTGTGTGTGAGAGAGTTATTGTAGTTGTGTAGTGAAGGGGATCAAATGTCCTCCAGTAGAGTGGAAAGCCAGGGTGTCTGCAGGGTGTTTGGAAATACAAATATATGACGACAATATTTGGATGAACTGAAAAGGATGGTTTGTGAGAGGTGCTACAACTGGTGGCAGTAATATCCTTGTTTTTTTTTAAAAAAGTACTACAGTACTTAAAGTAAACAAATTATTTCACTTTTTTAAAAATCTTTTTACTTCATTATTTGTTTAAATCTAGTACATATTTTATCTTACCAGTGTCATGAGCAAGTGTGCAGTATTAAGTATGACTGTAAATAAAGTATCTGGTTTGGGTAGAGTTCAATTCAAAAACAAAATAGAAAATATAGTCTTTGTCCTTTCCTTCCTGGAAATGGGATATGAGTCTGGATGGTTGAAGTTGAAAATAGGACTTGAATCAATTCTGCAAAATTCTACATTTCTAGGGAAGATCAGTGAAGCTAAGACACAGACGACCTCAGAGATTAAAATGATGAAAAGCAAAAAGCAGAGGAACGTCACAAAACTGTTGGGGATTCAATTCTGAAAGAAATATCAGTTTTTTCAGGTTTTTGTGAAAATTGTTAAAAAAATTTGGAATTCGGCCACCTGGGGAACCAAATCCTGGACCTTCATATCGGCAGAGGAAGTGACCTGTTGACTGCACCACAGAGGAGAAACGGTTTTTCACACATCTACTAACAAGTTTAGGCAATGACATCACGTGTGTTTTTATCTGTCTGAACACATCTTTCTGCTGGTTTCAGGTGTATTGCCAAATACTTTGGTGAAAGTTGTTAACAAATGAGATGAAATAGACAATGCTCAGCATGTTTGTAAATGTTAACAAACATCTGAAATGAAGACCATGAACTGAGGCCTGATATTTCTAAAGTTGAATTTAATAAAATGTAAGACTTTAAAAACCTGTAGATACCCTGAATTTTCTTCAAAGTGAGGACATTACGTTGATCCTTTCAAAGTTGCGAGGATTAGTCAATAAATCGATTAGTTGATCAACATAAAATGAATCTATTTCCATAAATTTCTAATCATTTTGAGTAATTTTCTAAGGAAAAGGGAGACTTTTCTGGTTCCTCAAGTCTTCTATGGTAGTAAAGTAAATATTTTTGAACTTTTAACTTTTGGTACCCGATAAAGATATCTGAAGGTATAACCTTTGATTTAAGGAAATTGGGACATTTTACACCATTTTGACAATTTATAGACCAAACAATTCATTGAGAAAATACTCACTAGTTGCAGCTCTACTAGATTTTTAAAAGTAGAATTAAAGTTAGGATGTAAGGTGAAGTTTAGGTCTGTGTGTTTAAGTACAGAAACACTCTGTGTGTTAGCTAAGAGATGGTGGTGGTGGCGGCTGTGAGGGTGGTGGCTGTGGTGGCAGAGAGGGCTCCATGTCTGCCTTGCTGCGTTTGGCCGGCAGTGTGTGGTCGTGAGCTTTGCGAATGTGTCGGTACAGGTCACCGGATTGTGTGTAGCTCCGGTAGCAGTAGCGACACTCATAAGGACGTTCGCGTGTGTGGACAATGGCATGACGCCTTAGTGTGTATGTACATGAGAAAGTCTTCCCACAGACTCCACATGTAGGGAGGTCCTCCACAAAGTGGCCCACAGAGTCCTGGAAGTCCTGGAAATAGGCAGGAGCATCTGATTGGTGCTGAGCTGCTGACGGAGGAATAAGGGAGGTGGCGAAGGAAGAAGTGTCCTGGGAGGAAGGGCCGGCACCGGAGGAGGAGGATGAAGGAGAGAGAGGGAAGGAGTAATCATTTGAATGGGAGGCCATTTGTAAGAGGCCCTGTGAGTGGGAGGAAAGAAACTGAGGGCTGTTCAGCTCCTCTTCTTGGATGTCATCTTCAAACTCATCATCTACTTCCATCACTGGCTCTCTCTCTCCTCTTTCATCTTTCTCCTCCTCCATCTCTTCATCAGATATAACAATGGCCTCCACTTTGACTTGGACATGCTCTCCATCATTGTTGTCTGTCCTCACTCTGCACATAAGAGGGTGAGGCCTTTCACTTCTAGTGGTGGGTGGAGCTCCTGCATCCCCCTCGGCTCCCCTAATGGTTCGGTTCTGTGCTGAGGGACAGTCTAAACTTTGGCGTTGGAGTGACACAGCGCTCTGGATTCGAATCTGGGGAAGCGCACGCTGTGATGGCAAGTGTGTTGGGTTTGTTTCTAAGTGTGTAGTTAGTGCTGGTGCTTGGATCAACATGACCATCTGTTGTCCTCTGCCTGATGTACCTCTGTGGTCAGTCTCTAGGGGTTTCCTAACAGAGGCATCATGGGGTAGTCTTGGCACGTCCTGATGGGGGCTGGGGGAGAGGCTGGATTCTGACTGGGAAAGAGCAAGCACTGATCGACAAGTAGCCTGGCTCAATGGCACCAGAGAAGAGGAAGACGAGGACGGCTGCTGGTTACTGCTGTGGCTAGAGAAAGACAAACAGACAGGAAGATATACTGTAAAAAGTCTTTTAGTATCAACAAATCACAAGAATGTATGTCAATGCATGGAGGAACTCACAGGATTCACTTAAAGTGAAGAAACTTCCCTAAAAAATAATAGAAATTCATAAAAAAAACACCACATTCAGAGGACAGACTTTATCACAGCACCTCATTGGAGCTTTTGGTTAATAATAATAATAATAATAATAATAATAACAATAATGATTTACAATTTTTGATCTTTTTATGTTAAATATTGATTTTATTGCATCTGAAACAAAAACAAATTCCTTTAACACAACACTTTTGACATTCTTGTGACCTTTTGACCTCTATTCTGCTTTAAGCGCAAAGCAGAATAGAGCAGCTATTTAAAGTTTAAATTAAAAATAACACTGTTCACAGTGACCAGTAGTCTAATATTAACAGTAAACTCGTGTTTGTGGAGTGTTCCTATTCTTTTTCAAGTTAAAGTACAATCTAAAATTTTAAAACACACCCTTACCTGTATGCCTCAGTGGTGCTGCAAGGGCTGCAGAGTGCCGAGCCCTCTCCCTGACTTCCAGAGGCACCGGCAGACTTGCATGCAATGAGGCTCTGCACCAGCTCCCCACCTAGGGGCAGAGGAGGGACGTCCATGCCTGGCTGCGTGGTATCAGCAAGGTCAGGACTTAGAGGAGTCTGAAGTCGTGCCTCTGATGACCCCCCACTAGTCCGCCGCTCAGACTTCACAGACTCCAACTGACTCCTCTCTGTCGTTATGGATACTGATGAGAGTGGTGGTACCATAGCACCTGGATTCATGTGTTCTTCTGCCATGGCCACCACATGCTCAGCTCCACCGTCATCCCCATCCTCCCTCCTTGTCTCTATTGCCTGCCTCACACCAGCACTCTCTTCAGAGCGAGTGCTGTCTGCCTCAGCCAGAGGCCCTCGTCTCTGCAGTCGTCTCTTACATACTCTCACCACCTCGTTCATGTGCAGAAAGCTTGCGGCCGCCAATATGTCCTCCACTGGTGGAGACTCATCCAGCTGCAGCACGCCTTCATAGACAAAGTCTAATAGCAAGCTAAATGCAGCAGCCGTGACAATGTCGCTGTCAAGTGTGACAGAGCTGCTGGTGCTGTTTCCACCGATGACTCCAGGAGAGTCTGAGTAGAACATGTGGAAGAAAGGTGAGCAGGAGGCCAAGACAGCCCTGTGAGCCAGGAAACGGGATGAGCCCACCAGGACGGTGCAGTCACAGAGGAAGCCCCGCTGGCGCTGGGACCTCAGGGCTGATAGCAGCTGCTGGGAGTGCTGGGGGAACTCCATCACCTGAGGGACATAGAAGATAAACCTGAGAGAAAGCAGAGACATAAAGATACAATGCTGCTGTCACTGAAATTAAGATAATGAGAGTATGTGGATTATGCTAATCACATTTTCTTCTAGGGCCAACCTAGTAAACATCTTATCATGCTTTATCTACAAAAGGGTAATCCCAGAGGGCAGTTTTATGAACATGGGGGCACCATGTTTCCTACGCCGCACCCCGTGAATCAACCACTGGATGAAGTGGTAAAAGTGTTAACATTTTCTGTTAGTGGGAACCAGCCTTTTAGCTAAATCATTATAATCTTATCTCACAATGCCTTTCGAGGTTAATGCTAATGCTTTGCTAGGTTAGTTAGGGGAACAGTTACGTCTTAAAGGTAGAACATAAACATGTAACACCTAAAAGTTATAAACTGAACATTTATTAAATCAAAAAGCAGTTCACTCACAGACAGTGTGGCCTCTGTCTCTCTTTATAAACCCTTTATTGACATTTCAGAGTCTTCAGACTGCTGCCATCCGTTAACGTAGCTAACATTCAGTTTCCATGGTGACCTGCCCGACTGCTTCAGTCCCCTGGCAGCTTGTCTGGGAGCTAAGTCTCAGTCTGTAGTAAATACTGCACAAAAAGAAGACAGCTTGGACCACACAGGTCAGAGAGAAACACGGCAAACAGCGTGACATGTAATATATAAGAGTCGAGGTTTTCCAGCGAGAACAGGCGGAAAACGAGCAGCAGCATCTCCAGCTATGCTAACGTTAGCTAGCCAAGTTAGCTCAGCCTCTGTGTGTAAAATTCCTGCACCGGAAGCTCCAGCAACCGCGGTATTTTTTGTTTGGATATATCAGCATGAGTTTTGCGCTACTGTGAAATACCCAGCAGCAATGCAGCGAGGAAATTCCTCACATTTATCGTGGATGTGAAGAATATTTTCTTACCTGCAGCTGCTGTCTGAGTTGTGTTTTCTTTCCAGGATGAAATGCAGCTTTTCCTCTGTGGTGTCAGGGCACCGCAACAGTGCCACCTACACGCGGACAACGACAGCACACAGGAAGTGGGAACCTGCACGTTTGTTGACAGCTGTTGGGTGACCACAAGTGTGATCTTACGCAAAGTCCCGGTGAATTAAGATCAGTACAGTTTACAATATTACATTCAACAGCTCTACATCATGATCTGAATGACTTAATTGCATTTGAATGGAAAGTGAGAGAGGAAGAAGTGGAGGGAGAGGAAGGAGAGGAAATCGTGGTGGAGAGGTGAGAGATTGTCGCCCCATAAATTTGGATATTGTCCCGTCGCTTTAACAGTTCACAGACTGTTTACTGACTCATGTTACCCCTGTAGAGACTATCAAGGCAAGCAGTAAGAATTTTCTGCAATGGTAATCTTACACTTCAACCAGAGCTATAATTAGAGCTGAATTTGAGTGTGTCTGTCTGTCTGTCTGTCTGTCTGTTATGAACGATGCCTTCTCCCTTACCAGGACAGAGATGTCCACCTGTCTAAATCTATGTCTTATGCTCTTCGCCATGGAGCCAATAAAATGGGTCTTCAAATGGGTACAGGTGAGCTGCTTATGATCAGTTTCAGATAACACAAGTCTCCCTTCTGATAACAAGTATGGACTTAGTTTTAATTTTCTATTCTGATTTAAAGCATTTCAACAGGTGCTTTCCTATGATCATTGTTTTTGTGCTATTTTTCGCTCTCATCTGGTTCAAACAGACATAGCAAAGGAAATATTTTACAAAGGCTTCATTAAAACACTTAGGTTATTCAACTATAATAAAGTTAGATATTTGTCTGTTTCATTTTTATAACTTTGCTCACTCAGGTGTTACACAAAAACTTTCCATGCAAAGAAATCTTATTGTTTTATCAGCAGTATTGACAATATTTAAGGATTTGCGGGGTCTGCACACACTCATATTGAAATATTTGCTGTTAATTAACCGCAATACCTAATACAGCCAAGGTAATAATGTGGTGTAGGGCTACCTTTTAGTGGTCCAACAAAACTTACATTGACTATGTGATATGATTTTGCTGTAAGTTAGTATTTTTTCTGTTAGATTGAGGTCTAGAAATATCATGGGCTTTCTTGCAGCATCATTCATAACACCAACATCCGTATGTAGTGTTGACCATAGCCATAACGGCTCTTATCCTCACAGATGGCTTCCTGTTTGTGGACGACCTCCTGGCTCACCCGCAGTTCAGCTCATACTCACTGGAAGATGTAGAAAGAGTCGTGGCCACAAATGACAAGCAGCGATTTAAGCTCCGCCCCCACCCGGAGGACAGCCGCCTGCAGATCCGAGCCAGTCAGGGTCATTCAATCCAGGTAACTCTCAGAGGAGGTGCCTCTATTCATGAAAAGAGACAGGCGGAAATCTTTGAATGATAAACCACCATGCCAGGATGTATTATTCCCCTGGGTAGATGCTGCATTTACTCTATAAACATATTTATTTATGTATGTTGGGGTGTAAGTGAATGAAAGAGTTTTCCATAAATATATGAGTATTTACTTTGCTCTGATTGAAAATTAACCCCTGATAGTACTAGCAGGTTAGTTAGTCTCTGTGTATTATAACTTAAATGGTCAAAAAAACTCCTCTGTACCTTAATCTTAAATTCTGTGGTAATACTGGTTGCATGTCTGTGTTCAGGTAATGGATCTGGAGCTGAAACCGGTCCTGGCTGGTTCTCCAGACTGCCCTGCTGAGGCCGTGCATGGCTCCTACCTCCGCAATTGGAACTCTATCCAGCAGCAGGGCCTGAGCCGCATGAAGAGGACACACATCCATCTGGCTCCAGGCCTGCCAGGGGAGGATGGTGTTATTAGCGGTAAGCTATGTGTGTGTGTGTGTGTGTGTTTGTATTTGTGAGAGAGAGACAGAGAAAAGAGCATTTAGACACACAGGCTCTACAGAGTCATTCATTTTCCCACCAGGCATGAGGAAAGACTGCGATCTAGCTGTGTTCATTGACGTCCCCAAAGCTCTTGCTGGTAAGCTTATCCACTGACTCCTACCCAATACACTCTATTCAGTCTACATGTTGAGGCAACAACCCCTCTTACATGCGTTTTATGTGTGTGTCTGACTGTATAGATGGTATTGAGTTCTTTTGGTCAGAAAACCGTGTGTTGCTGACAGCTGGCAACGCAGAAGGAAAACTTCTCCCCAAATACTTCAGCCGAGCTTTAAGATTGAGACCTACAAGTAAGAAAAACTACCAAATGGATTCATTCTTTTTCTTTAAAACTTGGATTGAGGCCCAACATTTACTTGTTCACAAAAGTCACTTTTGTTCTGTGTTTCAGGGAGCATCCTGCCACTGCAGTAGCAACAGAGGTTATTGTTCTGTTATTGGTCAAAGCGGAACTCACCTGACTGTGCTAACATCCCATGGTTGGTTGAAGCTTATCCTAGTTCCCTTGGTAACACTTGTCATTTGGCAGGAGAATCCTGGTGAGGTGATTTTGGTCAGCAATATGAAAATATATTCAGAAATCAGCCTAAATTTGACTTCATTGGTAAACTTTTCATTTTTGAAAGGTTCAGGATGACTTCAGGGAAGATAACATTATTTATATATGACAATTCCACAACCTAGAAAGTGTCACTTTTTATTGATGAATATACAGATTTTGTGTATTGACACACAAGATAAGTTCAGTGAGCAGTTGTAAAACATAAAATCCTGGTTACAAACAAACACACTGACCGCTGAGAACAACCTGGCAGGCCTTTACATGGAAGACCATTTGAAGACATATTGTTTAGTGGTTAGTCACGTGACTAACTATGGGAAGCCAGAGGATGCAGAAATTGTGGTTTTAGTTAACGGACTGCTTTAACAGTTTCTTGTAAGATATGGACACACACTCGCCCACACACGCAGCATGTGAGGGGAGATAAATGGCTTGAAGCTTCCTGTGTAAAAAAACAACAGAAATTATCACCATATGTCTCAACCATAAGGAGTGCTAACAACACAGAATGAAAAGTGAATTGTTGTATTTATTTTAATAAATGTTTGTTTATTCATATGTTTATTAGGGAAAACATTTCACATTGGCTTGTATTTTTCTACTTGTTGCTGATTCTTGGCCGCGATAATGTGGCGCCTCAAACTAAAGTCTAAAAATTGCAGTTCTGGACAAAGAGCGGCAGGAAGAGTGGAAACTGTGACACAAAAAAGAAAAGTTACTGTTCAGCTGTTGATTTAACATTTCCATGTCTGATCGTCAAGCCCGCTGATCCTGGACCAGATGTCTGGCAGTTTGGCCCTACAGAAGTCCATCCTGACTAAAGGGGAAGTCAGCACGAGCGCCACAGGACTCTTGAACTGTTTGAACATGTTAAGTCCACTCATGTAGTTTATGATAGTGGTGTTTGTGTGTGTGTGGAACAAAGACTATATAAAAACTTGGACAGAATATCATATTATGACCATTGTCGTATTGTTCTGGTGTTTTTGTGGTTGCCTGAATCGAACAAATAATCCTATTCCATGTGGTCCTCCACTGTTGAGACACACAGGAGGTCTGATGTGGGCTGTGAGGGATTTGTGTGTTTTAGTCTTAGAGGGCTTCGTGGCCACCCGTCAGCTTGTGGAAAAGTTCCTCATTGAGTGTGTCGCTCTTCTCGCGACTGCGCGTCGACATGAAGATGTAGCCTCCAATAAACTCATGAACAATTTTGCAGTCAGCAGTCACGCAGCTAAAAGCGATGTTGACGTTGCCCTCAAACTCTATGGCCACCTGCAGGAGTCAGAAACATGATACAATGTTGATATTATATGAGGGGTTCCTCTAAAAGTTAATCTCTGCACTGTTAGGACTTTAAATGTCTTCATTTTATGTTGGTGTTAATGAGGTCACATTCATACATTCATTTCAGGAAATAATGCTTGATGTTTTTGGATTTCTAAAGTCATAAAGTTATCACACATATATGTAAGGTATGATTTGATAATATATCCTATTAGCAGTAGAAATCTTAGAAGTATGGTCTCTTTAACTAATTCAGTGCCACATATTCCTGGAAATAATAATTTGAGATCTTGCAGACTGCTCAGAAGGTGGATGGAAGTGTGAGTGTCACCTGTCGTATGTCCCAGTTGACATTCCACTGCTTCATGTTGTTGTAGCGCCAGGTCTTCACCACATCCCCCACGCCCAGGTCGATACGGATCAGCCGGTTGGGGGCAATGCCCAGTACCTCATCTTTCCGGCTGCCCTTAAACCTGTTGGGTAAAAACATCTTCAGCTTTTTTTCTTTCAAAAATCATTCTATTTTCTTTATGTATCACCTCTAGTGGGTGCTATTCTGTTCTCAAAAGACAGTTAACCTTAATGGTAATCTCAGTAGTACAGTGTTATTTCATATTACTGTATACATTAAACCAGTTACACTAAAATGTAACTTTTGATGTAACTTTGACTCCACAAAATGGTCTTAAGTCGATGCTAACTGGCATTCAGTTTATTCTGAAAAGCTTTAATTTGAACTTTTGCACTCAACCTGACAACGAAGTATGACAGGCCAAAGTCGGGCAGGGCCTGCCAGATCTGTAGGAAGCGCATCACTGCATCTGTCAGTGAGAGCTGAGCCACGTTCTGGTATGCGTCCAGGATGCGAGGGGTCAGCTGGAGGAGCAGGCACAGAGTAAAAAGTCAAATGTAATTATAATTCTGCTGCCTTGAGCACAAACTGAGCAGGGGGTTCAGATGCAGTACTGCTCGGGTAGATCGGTTGTGCAAAGTCTGTTCTGCCCCCAGGAAAATTATTCATTTTATTTCAGCTTGTAGTTTGGCCCATTGCTAATTGTCACACTCAGTATATAGGATCAGAGAGAGGTTTGTGTGATCCAATCGTCCCGTACTCTGCTAGAGCTGCCTCTCGAAAATGTGACACATCACGTCTACTATATTTGCTCTTCCTTGTGTCTGTGTACACATTCCCACCTCTCCTGTACCTGTTTGGTTTTGTACTTCTTGTGGTAGCGTGGTGACACCAGACTATGAGTATTGATGGTTTCTTCATTGGCAGGTGTGTTGCTATGGGAACCGGAGCTGGTCTTTTGCATAGCCAGGAAGGAGCGAATGCTCTGGATCTCACTCTGGAAACTGCTGTCGGCAAGAGTCTTTCCTTTGGAGCCCAGTCGACATGCAGCCATCCACTGAGCATACTGCTGCTCCTGGAGGGCGAGAGACCAAGATGGAGAGAGAGAGAGAGAGAGAGAGACAGAAAGAGAGAGAGAGACAGAAAGAGAGAGACAGAAAGAGGTTGTGGTCAGTGAGGTGGGATAATGAGATAAAGATAGATGTGTTGAAAGAGAGGTGATGGAAATGCCAAGATGTCATACTGAGATGAGGACAGACGTGCGTGCGCGCGTGTGTGTGTGTGTGGCCTCACGTTCTCACACCGCAGGTAGACCTCATTCATGCCCTCGGGCGCTGGTATCAGGAGTCTGATAAGGAACTTCTGCGCTGCCACATTAACGTCTGGAGCCACCTCACATCCTGTGTGCAGGATGAATTTTAAAACAACACCCAGTGCTAAAATTGGACATTTATAGGCAGAAATGAAGCATGGTGGGAAGAGAAAGAGGAGCGACAAGATGAACTGGGACAGACGTCTATGACATTTTGAGTACACAGTCCACGCCTGAGTCTGCTAAATCATGGTCACAGCACAGCTCCTCTGTATTTATCTTGTCATCCACATCAGTGTTATATTCCTTTTTTATTCATGCTTCATGTCTTCTTTGAGCCCAGAATCTTACTCTTAAAAAAAGGACCCTTAAGTGGTTCATAGTATTGATCCAGGATTACTTGTGACCTTATTAACTTTTTACAGACTGAGAAGAGAGCAGCATTCTCACTTTCTACCATATGTAGAAAGCTCTGTGTTTGTGTGTACCATGTTTCCATGTTGGCATTACATTATATTGCAGTATGTGGTCATTTCAAAGCAGTGATGTGAATAAAGAGGTGGGCTGCAACTTCACCTGGTACTAATGTGTACGTACTTAACGTTCATTTGATAGCTGAACAAATTATTGATGCACAGCAGGGAAACATAATAATAATAATAATAATAACTAAAAGAAACAAAACAACAATAACATATTCAGCACCTTTGAGGTTAATCTGCTGAATGGGCTCTCCGATGCTCTCCTCTTTGCTCTTGAAATAAGAGATGGAGGTATCCTGGAACTTGAACCAGTACTGTTTATATCCCTTCAGAGTCAGCCTCTTTGGTCTGAAACATACATCATCACAACAACACTGTTCATTTTCTACGATATTACCTGCTCACATCAGTTAGAAAATGGAAATATTATGAATATAAATATACACATACGTGTGTACGTGTGTTGATGGGTGGTTGGAAAATTAATCTCACCTGAATATCTTAAGATAGTCGTTGAGCTCTGGTGCAGTCATGTATTCCTGGATGAAAGACAAAGATGCTCTTTGTCATTGGATAAAAGAACACCCAAATCTATCTCCTTATTAAATGTACTGTTTGGATTGTCTTTGGTTATTTCTGTATGATACCCCTACTTGTTTATTTTTTGACATTATGTTTCAAATAAACTGTAAAATGAGTTACAGTCCTAAAATGGTTAACTTTAATCAGAATCATTGCATGTACAGATGTACAGACGACTACATCCAATATGTCTGACCAGCATCTCGGATGCGGAGCTGCTCTCTCCCTCCATCTTGACCTCCAGGGACTGCAGGGCAGACTCCAGGTCGTCCATGGCTGCACTGGAGCTCAGCATTTGGGGCTCTGACTGAGACACCTTACTGATGTGGTACTGCAGGAGTGGAAGACAGGAGAATGAAAAGCTAACAGCTAACACTGTGTGCTATTGCTCTGATCTTTGCTCGGAACAGGGACAGTTCTTTGTGATTAAATACAAACCAAATTAGAACCAGATTCAAGCGCATTTCCAAAGCCACTGAATGGGAGACTCATTTTATGTGGTGTCTAAATTTAAACCCAAGAGTGTTTTACTGGTAATGATCCTTCAGCAGGTTCACCTACAGAAACCATGTTATAACTTTTACTTTTATGATATTAAGTCTTTTGATCCTGTTGTCATGGCTTTACAGTCAAGCACAATATTGTGGTTCAGATTCAGAAGTGTTCCTGAAGTTATTTATCAAATAATGCAGTTTAGATTAAGTGGCATTTTTAAACATTTAAAGACTTTGAGTGATTTTTAACTTTTTGTGCAGAGTTTCTTGCCATTTTTTTTGGCGTATGTTCAATATTATTTTCTCATATTTTTTTTTTTTATTCACATAGAGTTCAAAACTGTGTTAAAGCATAGATTTATTATATCTAACCTCTTAAATTACCCTTAGAATTGTTAATAATCATCAAATTTCTGCATATGATGTGGACAGGATGCAGATGGGAACGTTAAAATTCCTGTAATATGTGACATTTGTTTGTTTCATGAGGGTAGTGTCCAGTTCAACATTAATTTTCCAACATTTCCAAATATTTTGTACCTGTAGGGCTCCAAACAGCATCATCTCCTCCTCAGTGCAGTCGATGTCCTCCAGCAGGATGGCCCAGCGCGCCTGCTCGTAAAGCTGGGTCAGACGGACAACATCGTACTGTAGGCCAAAGAGAGAGTGGAATCAACAGAGGAATGCAATGCCAGATACAGGCACTTTATCTATAAAACAACATGTACACACACCTTGGGTTCTATATCATAGAAGGCAAAGTATTTGAAGCGAAGCCAGATTCTGTCATTTTCTTGGATGCCCTGCTGCATAAGACAACGGGATGAGTCCAACCACCTGAGAGGGAAAGAGAACAGTTTATGAATTTGCATGTGACATACATGTGTGTAGGGGGACTGGCTACCAATTCAAGTAGTTCAAGTTTAAAGTGGATTTGAACTTGAACTTGAATTTGAGGAAGGGAGAGTGGGACAGGCAATGAAAAAGGAAAAAAATGGAAAAGCTGTTTTTCCTGAGTGTGCTCACTAGAGCTGAAATGAAATACTTACAGTGCATTTCATAAAACCTGAAACCCGAACAGCTCCAATCATAATCCAATTACAGGGCAGTGGTAGTAATATCAACTCCAACCCTCTCAGTTAGGAGCTGCTTTTCAGTTTTTCACAGCTCATCAGCACATTTTTCAATTCTGACTTCACTTTTTCAAAAGTCAGTACAGCAGCTGTCAGATGCTGTGGCCTAATGGTTGTGTCTCTGTTTCTGGCTTTGATTTCTGCATATTCATATCCACTCAAGGTCAATGTTCCCAATGTAACCCTTTGTGCTATTTAATTCAGACTCTGTGGTAGCATGTCTGACTTCATATCAGAAGGTTGTGTGTTCAAATAGTGTCAGGGTGTTTCTGCATGAAAATTATCAAAAAAACACAAAGCGCTCTGGACAACTGTGAAATGAGAAGAGGACCAAGGATGGAGAACACTTTCAAAATTAGTTTTCCTGGTACATCGTTAGCTACTTCTAGAGCTTACAGTAAGATCTGTCACAAAATCTGGGCTGCACATGGACCCTCGTGGACTAGATTTTGAAATTTACATCACACTGGTCATCGAGGCCATGGAAATCATTATTGACCTTTAGTGTGTAAGCAGAAAAGAAGGAAGGGAAAGAAAACAAAGTAAGAAGAAAAAACAAGGAAACAAAAAATGGAGACAACAAGAAAATGTTTTATCTGTCACAGCTCTCAGCATGTTGCCAAACACTGTGGCACAACGGTAGTGCATCTGACTCCAGATCAGAAGGTTGGGTGTTCAAATCACGTCAGGGTCATGTTTTATGGTTGTTTATAAATGTAGTAGATATGAAGCTGTGACTTGCCAGAAGGAATGGTGAATACAGCACACAAAAATAACACCCCTTACTCTCCCGGCACTTCCTAAGTTGTGCATGAATCCTGTTGGAATGAACATGTCCGCTGCATAAAACACGCTCTGTAAGTCAACAGTACCCCAATATGGTACATGTAACAATCCTTTGTTACTTGTAACGCATACGAAATTGATGACCCTTGTGGACTAGATTATAAAACTTGGACTTGCCAAGGAGAAAAGGTCCAAAAGATCAGATGGTTGCATGTTCAAATCATGTCAGGGTCAAAACAAGAAATTTGAAAGTTGGTGAGCTTCTCAGTCAAAAGTTCTGGGCAGCACAAGAACGTTTGTACACGGGTCTGTACCTTTTGTGGACTTGGTTAGATGATGAAATTTACATCATGCAACGAAACATGGAGAGGAGTTAAGGAAAGTAAATGAGAAAATCAAACAGATGGTAATACAGTCTATTTTTGGTTTGTCTGCTGATTTCACTTGTTTCAGTTGTTTCCACTTTCTTGGACAACTTTATGAAATTTACATTATGTGGATCCTCTGAAAAGGAAAGGAGACAACTATAAAACAGTTTCATCCCTCCTCGTTTTAGTTTTGGTTTGTCAGCTGATTGTTTGACCAGTCAAGAGGTAGAATGAGACTCTGTGGTGCAACGGTAGCACATCCAATCCAGGAGATGTCCAACCTGAATATTAGTGTTAGTTAATCAAATTAAATCTAATTGTAGGTGATAACTGGACCATTCAGCTGTTTTGTCAGACTCTGTAGTGCAATGGTAGCACGTCTGACTCCAAATCAGAAGGATGTGGGTTCAAATCACTTCAGGGTCAAAAATTCTGTTTAACAGCAAGAACTTTGAAAGTTAAAGAAAAACAGTATTTGCTGATCTTGTCATGTAGACACTCAGTACAAATTTCTCTGCAGCAGGATAACATTTATACATGCGACTGCACCTTGTGAAGTTTATATCATGCAAGGCCACCACAACTCTTATCTGCCTTTAGTGTGCAAGAGGAAAAGAGGGAAACAAAATGAAAAAACAACAACCAAACAGAGGCGGGCCCTGTGCCACAACGGTAGCGCATCTGACTCCAGAACAGAAGGCTGAGTGTTCAAATTCAGTCCTCTGTTCACACTATGCCTCAGAACTATCAGTGAAATAGTGATTCTGTCAAATTACTTACTTTAAACATACTAATCAATGCCCTACGCTGTTTTATG